>NC_083337.1:24050806-25312898 GCF_019175385.1 Lycium barbarum
GTCCACTAGGGGTCTTAATCATGTGACCCTTTGTCCCTATCCTTATTCATCATTGTAGGAGAAGTCTTATAAAGAACTCTCATCAGGTTATTTGAGAATGAACACTTCACTGGGTTTAATATGAATCTTCAAAGACCAAGGAACAATCACCTTAGCTATGTTGATGATATTATACTATTCTCTTTAAGTGATAAAAGATACATTAAGCTTATTATGAAGGTACTGAAATAATATCAAGATGCATCTGGACAGAAAGTGAATAAGGATAAAAGCTTTTTCCTTACTCACAATTCGATCACTAGAAGTCACACCAGGAAAATCCAAAAGTGAACTGGGTACATGCAAATGGTATTTCGATTTAATTATCTTGGATGTCCTATCTTCATTGGCAAGAAAATAATCTCATACTTTTCTGATATCACCACTAAGTTTCAGAACAAAGTAGGGGCTTGGAAGGGTAAATATCTTTCAATTGAAGGAAAAGAAACTATCATCAAGCATATATTACGATTACAAACGTTTTACTTGTATGCTGCCTAAACACCTCCCAAAACCACCTTGGAGCATCTTGAAATGTACTTTTGTAATTTATTTTGGGGGTGAGAAAGAGGACAAGCATAAGTATCACTGGAGTTCTTGGGAAAACCCTGGCTTCCCCAACTCTGAAGGAGGAGTGGATTCAAAAAACTTCTTGATATCTGTCAAGCTTTTCCTGCTAAAAGGTGGTGGAGATTCAGAGTGGATAAAAACCTATGGCCTAGATTTTTAAAGGCAAAATACTACCTTAATCCAATTCCATATCTAAAGTTCCCACTTCTAAAGACTCTAGTACCTGGAGAAATCTTATGGAAAGTAGAACTAAAGTGGAGCCTTACATCTCCAGGAAAATCAATAAGGAAAAGCTGAAGTTTTTGTGGGACAATGGACCCCTCTGGTCCTTTATACCCCCCAAATCATCAACAGTCCCAAACCTGGCAACACTCAAGTTAACTTCTTCATCAACAACCAACAATGGGACCTTGATACTCTTAATCAGACAATTAGTCACTTGGTTCATCAACCAAGTTATCAAAAAATCACAAGGGTAGACATTGGTCATCCTAACAAGAGAGATAAAGCAATATAGTGCCTCAATAAGCAAGGAATATTCACATGCTCCTCTGCATATCACCTTCTCAGAGACAAACTGGACGCCAACTCCATCCTTAATAGAATTGGGTCAAGAACCTGCCTTTTAAGGTCTCCTTCAATTGCTGGAGGATCCTCAAAAGGAAAATTCTGATTGATAGCATTGTACAAAGGTTTAACCCTGACATGGATTCCAACTGCAGCTGTTTGGAGTCCCTACCTATGAAATAGTGGACCACCTTTTTTCCTCTAGCGACATGGACAAGAGTTAACCCTGATATGGATTCCAACTGCAGCTGTTGTGGAGTCCCTACCTATGAAAGAGTGGACCACCTTTTTTGCACTAGCGACATAGACAAGAGAGTTTGGAACCTCATAGCCAACCCTCTAGGCATCTGAATCACTGGAAGGAGTATCATTAATATTCTCAACCAGTTGTGGTCCTTCATATCCAATAACTGTGCACACAAGCTCTTTCTCCTAAGCACTCCTCTTATTGTTATTTGGGAGTTATGGAAAGCTAGAAGTAACAAGAACATTTCTTATCACAGAATATGCCAACAAGTCCAATTCCAAGTGAAGATCATTATGGGCATAAATTTAGTGAAATTTCATAGGAATGGAACTGGAACAAAGTGTGCCAAGTCGTGGAATTGTCACGACCCAATTTAGGATCGCGAGCACCTACCTTTCCCTTCTCGGTAGACGAACCCTCAATGAATTAACACTTCAATCAATAAATAAAATCTTAATAATCCAATAAATAAGTACAATTAACAGCAGAAATCAATTAATTGAATAACTCGAGATTGAAAACGATTACAACGGTTAAATAATTACAGATTCATTCTGACTTCCCATGACCTGGTCTAGACTAATACAAGAGCGATTAATGATCCAGATTACAACAACATTCTAAGACTCAACCTCCATCCCAGAATGAAGTGGGAAGAGGCCTTCAAGATAGGCACCGCGTATTTTGAACCTATCACAATCAACCACCTGAAACACTCTACACCCCAAAAAGGGTGTAGCAAGAGTAGTATCAGTACAATCAATGCGTACTGAGTAAGTATCATAGGCCGACAATGGTTAGAAACACATATCATTAAAAGAATTCACAATTAATCATGCTAAGTAACTAAGTCAAGTCATACATCCATCTACCGCTCATTATAACATCATGACCCTTAAATCATTGACTTTCCTCTAATAACCACAAGTCAATTCCACAACAATATCACAAAATCATATATCATTATATCATTCGCCTTTAGTCTAGAAGTCGACTCATCATTATGGTATCCTTTATTCTATATCCTTTAGAGGCTAAACATATAACTGATCATACAGACGACTTACGAGACAAATTAACAAGTATAAGGCAACCATATTCGGAACCAAGCACATGTCATTGCCTAAGTAGAGCATCTAACCCAATTGAAACAAGTCTCCATATGTCCAATCCGAAACCAACGTTATAAGCAGAACACCCAGTCATAACAATATAAGCCAGGATGTAGTGCAATGCAAAGATGTATGAATGCAATGCAATGCCATGCAAATGTTGTGTACACATGTAGTCCAGACGAAAATATCGACATCTCAGTAGCACAACTCAAGGTGACTCGCGAAGTCTAAGTGTCACTTGTCTCGGATCTTTTCCCAAGAGACGGGCGAGGCCCCGTATCTTTTCCCACGGGGAGTTCTTAACGACAATACCCTGGGGAACCCGCGGAGTCCATGAACTCACTCAATCCATGATTCTAGAGCTAACATCGGATATCAAACTCTCACATCACTCTTATTTTAAATTTGAGTCCAGCTCATCACAGTGTCTCAACATTATGTCATGAAGAATGAGAGTGCGTGCAATACGTGCATCAACATCAACAATCATGCTCAATATCACGAGTTCCAGCAAGGGTACGCCAACTATAAATCAGTGTCACAAATACCGACATGGGTATGCCAACAATATCATGAATAACTACACAAGTCATACCAAAATCTATCCTTGTATCAACATCAAATTGAGGTACCACCATATCACAATCAAGATATAACAATTGTTGACACCTAATTTTTGACCTCCCGTAATTTATTTTAAGTGCTTGGAGTCCTTGTTCGATAAATAAAATCAGTCGTGCACCCTAAAGGGTCTAGGTAATTTTTATGAAACTTATTTGGGATAATATTTCACCCTCTTAAATTGATGAAGAAACCTCCAGGGTAATTTTAAATATTTCGTGGAAATTGATGATATTCAAGGAATAGTTTTGTTGAAATTAATCAAAGGGGGCAAAAACCCTTTTTGGATAATTATTGGCTTAATTGATTAGATCAAGGAAATTAGATTAATGACTAATTTTATTTCATTTTATTGTCCAAGGCACTTTGAGTAATTAAAATAATAAACCATTTTACCCTTTAAATCTTGATTCGGTGTGCGCTGGTGCAGTTCATTAATTTTCTTTTATATGGTTAATTAATTCAAAACTAGTAACTGCAAAATGATTTTTATTTTATTTATGAGTCATGTTTTAAATTATTTATGTCTTGATGGAATAATAATTAGTTTTTATTTATTTATTTATTATTTTTAATTTTCCCCGACCCTCTATACACACACATATATACACACCATATGGACCAGGCCTGGTCCTTTATTTTATTTTTTTAAACACGGGGCCCATTCTCTTGTTATATATATACATATATATATATACACACACACACCATTTATATACCAATATACATGGTGCGCGCACACACACACACACACACACACACACACACATATATATATATATATATAGAATGGACCCAACGTTTAAAAAAATAAAATAAAGGACCAGGCCTAGTCCAATATGGACCAGGACCCGGTCAATAAGGAATTAATGGGAGCGAGTATATACTCCTCCCACCCCGTCATTTCCAAGACCCTAAGGGTCTGTTGGCAAAGAAAGAAGAGGGGAGGCGGCTAGGGGTAAAACCCTAACGCCGCCCTCAGTTCCACCACCTACCCCGCCCCATTTTTCAGTCCTGTCCCATCGTTGGAGAGTGTAACGTGAAGGAGAGGACGAAGCATTAATAGCTTTGTCCTTCTCTCACCAAAAAACCGGCCAAACAGGCCTTTAAAGGTACACCCCCCCTCCATTTTATATGTATTTTCGCCATTACTGTTAGTATTGAAGTATTTGAATTGTTGATTTAATTTTCTACTTTAGATCTGGACCATTGTTGGATTTATGAGTGAGACTTGCATAAATTTTCAAGTCCCACATCGTTGGTTACAATTCTAGAGGCATTCTGGGGTTTCTATAAATAGAAACACCCATTTGTTCGAAAAAGGGGTTGGAAACCAAAAAGAGGTTGAAAATTATATTTTTTAGCCTTAAGAGTTCCATAAGTCAAAAAATTTAAATTTTAAAACCTAAGGGTTTCAGTTTGTTTTATTAGTTCTAAAATTTATTTTTTTCATTTGTTTGTGTGGTGTCATTGGAGCACAAAAGCCTCCAAATCCATCGCTTGACCCCGGTTGCACTCAAAAAAGGTAAATACCTTTTAGTTTAACGCTTTATATTTAGATTTATGTCATCTTTTGTCACGACCCAACCAGAGGGCCATGACGGGTACCCGGAGCTAGCTTACCGAGCACCACTTGTCATGCTTCTCCCAATGTATCTCGGTGGACCATATCACTATTTCTCAATTAACACAACCAAAATATATGTAATTCTCAAAATAAAACTCATTATGAAACAATCTTCGACCCCACCTCAAAACATATATATGAACAAGCCCACGAGGCTACAAAATGATATATAAAATATATACTAATAAGGTCACGAAACATCTACTATCCACATATGTCTACGAGCCTCTAACTGGAATGCTGAAAATCATATGAATGGGACAGGACCCCATCATGCTCCAAATAAGCACATAAAAGAATGTACTAATAAACTGCAACTCCGGAGTAGTGGAGTGCTCCTGTATATCAGCTAATAAAGCTCCTAGGGATCTGGACCGTCTCCCTGCCTACCTGCGGGCATGAACGCAACGTCCACAAGAGAACGGACGTCAGTACAAACAATGTACTGAGTATGTAAGGCATGAATAATAACATAATAACGAAATAAATAAACGTGAGATAAAGAGATAACCGGTAACTGACTGCCTCTTAAGGCGAAACCATGCATGCTAACTTTTACTTTTTAAAGAACATCATAACGTGTGTATATATAAAAAACTGCACGACCATATAGGTACGTTGTAGTCAGCATTAGCCCGCGACTGGGCCTCCCGCGTCCGGGGTAACAATCTCATGCCGCCGCTAGTGTTGTCTGCCCGTGTCATATAGACATGATGTTAGTATCATTATCCATAAGCCATCCACTACGCCCACCGTAATGGTGTCTGCCCGGCAAACTAGGTCCAGTGTAATCATACACGTGCATATACATAAAGCATGCATGAGAGCCCAAATAAAAGCTACAACTCTATCGGAGTGACATAAAGTCGGTGACCTCCAATTTACATTATGGAACAATCATCATCACAACTTCTCAACTCGAAAGAACAAGTAACATAAGGTGAAATCATAACAATGAGTGAAATAAAGAAAAATCATAGAATAAGCTCAACCATCTCATAATAGTTTTGCAACCATAAGCTTTGGAATCTCTAGCATTAAAATCATCATCATCATGTTGATCATAGAAAAAATCTTATCTTTAGTATCATAAGAAGCTTTTAAGAATCATAAACTTCTAACTTTTGGGCATAAGGAAGTTATGGAAAATATGGATAGAATCATAACTTAGGAATCATTTCTTTGAAAGAAAGGCACTAGCCTTAACATAACTTCACGTCTCCTTAATGACTAAATGTTCTCCTCTGAAGCTCGTGACTCTACATTCAAGAGAATTCGTACTAAGGTTAGGTCATTGAAAGCATGATTAAGTTTAAACTAAAGCAACTAAGAGCTAACAAAATTTGGACAACATTTCCTTTGTTCCATTGACTTTCTCCACATAATAAACAACTTCCAAACATCAATAGCAATATCCATAATATCATAACAAGAGGTTTCTTTCAAGTTAAGCATTGTTCAATCCTCAAAACTCCTTTTTAAGGACATTTATAACCATAGCTACGACAAAACACCATATTCACTTACATACAATAATTCCTCAACATCATTAGTACCACCCACAACAAGATTATACTCATAGCACACTAAGAATCATGACTCAAGTTAATTTACTACTCAAAAATATTAATAAATCCATATACAAGCTTCATCTCCTACTTTCCTCTCTTATATAAGTTATTCTACAATCAAACACCCTCAATAACATGAAATGGATGTAAGATTCACCTGTTATTGCATAAGAATGAACTTTGGATTGATGTATTTCACTTGAATGAAGCCCCAACTTCAATACCAAAGGAAATCTTGAGCTTCACAAACCCTAGTGATTCTCCCCACACTTGGTTTTCTTGATTCTTTCTATTTAATCTTTGATTTCTCTTGGGTTTGTGTTAATATGGTAGGGGGAATGTTCTAGAGCTTTCATGACTTGGGGAAAATGTGGGAAATGAAAAAATAAGACAAGGGTCATCTATATATAAAAAGGAAAAAAAATGAACCGACCAATTTATACAGCCATTTATACGTTCCGTATAATTTTATATGATCCGTATAAATGGTCATATAATCCCACCATGGGATAAACCCTCTCTGGAATGGTTAGACGGGCCATTATACAGACCGTATAAGTTATACGGACTATAAAAGTGGTCGTACAACCCATTTTTTTCCGAACATGCTCTCGTTAATTCATTTGACTTCCAATCCTTGTGGAACCTTCTTGGTGCTTATATAACACTTCATTAACCATATAAGGAGCCCTATAGCTCCTCCTCAAGACATTTCTAAATAAACATTAGCTCGATTGATGCGAAACCTTCCCAACACAACTTACATTTCACTTCCTTCGACGAATTTAGTTTCACCAGTTCTTGTGACTTCAAAATCTTGTAGTACGTACTTTGAAGCTATCAAATACTCTCCCTAAATACATAAGGACTTCATGTTCACCTTAAACTTGCGTTAGTCTATTTACAGCACAACAACTCAAAATTCCTGAGATGTAATATTCTCTCCCCTTAGGAACAGTCGTCTTCGAATGTTAGACTCTTGGGGATTCTACAAAATTTTTGCAAGAGATTCCCCTATAATATGGCACAGCCATTCTATCATAGCAACCCAAAATACGTCACCTCACAGGGCTACAACAACAACATCAACAATTATTGCCACACACGACCAAGAAAGCATCAAAGAAAGCATTACATACCTGGGGACAATGGCGTCTCTGCTTGAGCCTCTTCTGGAGGTGGAAATAAATGTGGATATCTAGATTTCATATCTTCTTCTGCTTTCCAAGTCATTTCCTCTCTGTTATTGTTTCTCCACATGACCTTAACTGAGGCTATGTCTTTGGTTCTAAGCCTCCATACTTGCCTATCTAGTATGGCAATGGGTACTTCTTTATAAGACAACTTCTCAGTAACTTGAACATCATCTACAGGCACGATTCTGGAAGGGTCTCCAACACACTTACGAAGCATCGACACATGGAAAACTAGATGGTCTGACTCCAAATTCGAAGGTTGATCTAATTTATAAGCTGATTGGCATACCTTGCGCACAATCCTGTAAGGCCCAATATACCGGGGACTAACCTTTCCCTTCTTGAAGAATCTCATTACACCTTTCATCGGCGACACTTTCAAGAATAACCAATCGCTACCTTGGAATTCCAAGTCTCGTCGACGGTTGTCCGCATAAGATATCTGGCGACTCTTGGCCTATTAGTTGTGTCTTTCTTGCCTCAAATCATCTAATAGGCGATTTACACTTTCTCCCGTATAAAGCCTCATACGGGGCCATTTGGATACTGGAATGATAACTGTTGTTATATGAAAATTCAATAAGTGGAAAATGATCATCCCAATTGCCTCCGAAGTCTAATACACATGCCCGCGACATATCTTCCAAGGTCTGAATAGTGCGTTCAGCTTGTCCATCAGTCTGTGGATGAAATGTTGTGCTGAGTCTCACTTGAGTTCCCAAACCTTCTTGAAAGGACTTCCATAAATTAGCTGTAAATTGTGCTCCTCTATCTGTGATGATAGATACTGGGACATCATGAAGTTGCACTATCTCTTGAAGATACAACTTGGCCAAATCTTCTGCTGAGTATGTAGTTCTGACTGGTAGAAAATGAGCTGACTTCGTAAGTCTATCAACAATTGCCCATATAGAGTCATACTTACGCCGGGAATTAGGCAAGCCTACAATAAAATCGATGTTAATCACTTCCCATTTTCAAGTTGGAATCTCCATAGCTTGCAAAAATCCTCCTAGCTTTTGATGCTCAATTTTCACTTGTTGACAATTTGGGCACTGAGCTACAAACTCTGCTATATCTTTCTTCATTCCGTCCCACCAATACATTGAATTGTCATGGTACATCTTTGTCTCCCTTGGATGAATAGAATAATGGGAATAATGTGCTTCTTCCAGAATCTGGTGGCGTATTTCTGCAACATCCGGGACACATAGCCTGCTTCGATACCTGAGAACTCCATCCACAGAAATTTCAAATGGTGACTTCTCTTTATGAGGAAGTTTATCTTTGTAATAACTGAATTTGGGGTCTTTATATTGGCGCTTTTTCACCTCCACTACTAAGGATGAAACAACTGGGTTATGAACAGCAACTCCTGCATTGCCCGAGTCTATTAAGCGAACTCCTAGGCTAGCTAGCTGTTGAAGTTCACGGGCTATTTCCCTTTTATCCAGCAGAACGTCACATAGAATACCTATGGATTTACAGCTAAGAGCATCATCCACTACATTCGCCTTTTCGGGATGATATAAAATACTCACTTCATAATTCTTCAGTAGCTGTAACCACCTCCTCTGCCGTAGATTTAACTCCTTTTGCTTGAAAATATACTGGAGACTCTTGTAATCTGTAAAAATATCAACATGAACGCTATACAAGTAATGTCTCCACATCTTTAGGGCATGAACAACCGCAACTAGTTCAAGATCATAGGTCGGATAGTTTTTCTCGTGTTTCCGCAACTGCCTGGAGGCATAGGCAATGACCTTACCATACTGCATCAACACACAACCTAACCCAATACCGAAGGCATCACAATAAACAACATAGCCTTCTGATCCTTGTGGAAATGTTAGAACTGGGGCTAAAGTCAATCTATCTTTCAATTCCTTGAAACTGTGTTCATAAGCATCGGTCCATTGGAATTTTGCTAATTTTTAAGTTAGCTTTGTCAATGGTGCAAAAATAGAAGAAAATCCTTCTACAAATCTTCTGTAATAGACTGCCAATCCCCGAAAGCCACGGACCTATGTAGGTATTGTAGGCCTTGGCCAAGTCTTCACAGCCTCAATCTTCTGGGTATCTACCTGAATGCCGTCAGCTGAGATGATATGGCCCAGAAAAGGTACAGAATTTAACCATAACTCACATTGTGAAAACTTGGCATATAATTCTCGAGTCCGAAGAATTCCAAGGACAGTACGTAAATGATCTGCATGCTCTGCTTCTAATCAAAAGTATACTCGAATATCATCGATGAACATGATTTCAAATAGATCTTGGAAAGGCTTGAACACATTATTCATCAAATTCATGAATACTGTTGGGGCGTTAGTCAATCCAAATGACATTACCTAAAATTCGTAATGACTATATCTAGTCCTGAAAGCCGTTTTCGGAATGTCTTCTTCTCTAACTCTCACTTGGTGATATCTTGATCTCAGATCTATCTTTGAAAACTACTTAGTACCCTACAATTGATCAAACAAATCATAGATTCTCAGCGGATACTTGTTCTTTATTGTCACCTTGTTCAACTGCCTGTAGTCAATGCACATTCGCAAAGAGCCATCTTTCTTTCTTACAAACAAGACATGTGCTCCCCATGGCGATGAACTGGGCCTAATAAATCCCTTCTCGAGCAAATCCTTCAGTTGTGCCTTTAGCTTTTTCAATTCTGCAAGAGCCATTCTGTAAAGAGGAATAGATATGGGTTTGGTGCCTGACAGCACATCAATGGTAAAATCAATCTCCTGTTCCAGTAGAAGACCTGGAAGCTCATCTGGAAACATATTCGAAAACTCATTTACTACTGGAACAGATTGAAAGGTTGGCGGTTCTGCTTCGGTGTCATGAAACCTGACTAAATGATAAATATAGCCCTTTGGAATCATCTTCCTCGCTTTGAGATAGGAAATAAACTTACCTCTTGGGGATGCTGTGTTACCTTTCCATTCAAGCATTGGTTCTCCAGGAAATTGGAATCAAACTATTTTTGTTCTACAATCCACATTAGTATAATAGGAAGCCAGCCAATCCATGCCCATAATAACATCGAAGTCTAACATTTTCAGCTCGATCAAATCGGCTATAGTATGACGATCACACCCCACAACCACACAGTTCCTATACACTCATCTAACTGTTACCAGGTCACTAACAGAAGTAGATACCTCAAATGCTTTGATTGGCTCGGGTTTCACCCCAATATGATTAGCAATATAAGGAGTAATATACGATAAGGCAGAGCCCGGATCAATCAATGCATAAACATCATGAGAGGATACTGATAATATACCTATAACAACATCAGGGGAAGACTCAAGATCTTATCGCCCGGCTAATGCATAAATGCGGGGCTGAGGGCCACTCGAACTGGATGGTCCCCCTCTGCCCCTACCACGACCTGGTGGTGCCTGTGAGCCTTGCCCCATAGGGCGCATAGATGAAGAAGAGTCGGCTACTGATCCCGTGGGCTGGGTCCCACCTCTACCACTCATCGATGGACAATCACGCATCATATGCCCAGTCTGACCACAGGCATAACAAGCATCTGAGCCTCTGCGACACTGACCCGCATCTAATCTATCGTACTGGCTGCATCGCGGTACAGGTAGTATCCTTTGACTAAAATCGCCTGAAAACTGGGAACCTGAAACTCTCGAGCTCTGACCCGGTCTAGAATAAATAGGGCAGTCAAATCTCCTTCCAACAAATCACTGAGGTGCATTATCCGCGGATTGGCCTGAATACCTGGAATACTGTTGCCTCTGACCCCCTCTATACTCACTATTAGCACCTGCAGATCTAGCTCTCTTACTATGCCCTTTGTTAGAATCATGCTCCCCCATGTGCGGCTATTGGTGCTCTTCCAAATTCTGAGCATGATCTTGAATACGAGAAATATCCATCCCTTCCTGGAGTGAAGCTGTCAAGTAGTATTTAATCAAGTGTGGCCCCAAGAAACTCACAAACCGATGCACACGGTCTCCCATATCGGCTACCATGGCCTGAGCATACCTATCTAATGAATTGAAATACCGAGCACTCATATTTCCTTGCCTTAGATTCAAAAACCTATTAGCTCGGGCCCGTCGGACCTCGGGTGGCAAATAATGGCAGATGAAGGCATCTACGAACTCCTGCCATAACGGGGGAGATACATTTCCCCTCTCAAAGATATCCAATTATTTTACCAAAGAAAGGCCACATCCTGTGGTCTATAGGAAGCCAACTCCACTGACTCAGTATCAGAAGTATGTATTATCCTCAACGTTCTCAGCATATCATATACAAAGCCCCGTGGGTCTTCATCAAGCTTTGACCCAAAAGCAATCTGGAGGGTTCAAGCTTATAAAATCACTGGCCTTGCCGCTAACTGCTCTGTCACTAGGACCCACACTCTGCCGCTGAGCCTGAGTGGAAACTAACTGGGTCAGTAATTGAATAGCCTCTGTCATCTGTTGGCCGGAGGCACCTGGTGGAGGAACTGGAGGCATTAGAGATGGAGCTGAGGCTCCTTCATGCTCTTCTAGAATAGGTGGAGTGTAAGAGGTCCGAGATGGAGCCTCATTATGGGACTCACCCTCCTTTATATTTACCGGCGGCTCCCGTTCAATCCGCCTTCTTGCCGCTGTCTTGCCCTTCTGGGCAGCTATTGCTTTTCTCTTCATAGGCATCACTGAAATCATAACGCCCAATTAGACAAAATAGAAATCTTATATGACTCTATCGCACGATCTATGAACAAGAAAAACAGTCATTATTCCTAAATGCCCCCAACCTCTTGTTTAAAAGTGTGGTGTGCTTCACACTCAAAAAAGCTAAATACCTATTAGTTTAATGCTTTATATTTATATTTATTGCATCTTTTGTCACGACCCAACTAGACGACCATGACCGGTACTCGTAGGTAGCCTACCGAGAGTCACTTGTCATGCTTCTCCCAATCTATCTCGGTGCACCATATCTCTATTTCTCAATTAACACAACCAGAATATATGTAATTCTCAAAATAAAACTCATTATGCAACAATCTTCGACCCCACCTCAAAACATATATATGAACAAGCCCACGAGGCTACAAAATGATATATAAAATATATACTAATAAGGTCACGAAACATCTACTATCCACATATGTCTACGAGCCTGCTACTGGAATGCTGAAAATCATAAGGACGGGACAGGACCCTACCATGCCCCAAATATGCACACAAAAGAATATACCAATAAACTGTAACTCCAGAGTAGTGGAGTGCTCATGTATATCTGCTGATAAAGCTCCTAGGGATCTGAAAAGTCTCCCTGTCTACCTGTGGGCATGAACGCAACATCCACAAAAGAAAAGACGTCAGTTCGAATAATGTACTGAGTATGAAAGGCATGAGTACTAACATAATAAAGAAATAAAAAAACGTGAGATAAAGAGATAACCTGTAACTGACTGCCTCTTAAGGCGAAACCATGCATGCTAACTTTTACTTTTTAAACAACATAATAAAATGTATATATATATATATATATATATATATATATATATATATATATATATATATATATATATAAACTGCCCGATCATATACGTATGGTGTAATCATCATTTCCCAGCTTCCGAGGCAACCATCTCATGCCGCCCACTAGTGGTGGCTGCCTGTGTCACATAGGCACGGGGTTATTATCATTATCCATAAGCCGTCCACTACGCCCACTGTAGTGGTGTCTGCCCGGCCAACTAGGCCCAGTGCAATCATACACATACATATACATAAAGCATGCATGAGAGCCTAAATAAAAGCTACAACTCTATCTGAGTGACGAAAGGTCGGTGACCTCCGATTTACATTATAGAACAATCATCATCACTACGTCTCACCTCGAAAGAACAAGCAACATAAGATGAGATCATAACAATGAGTGAAATAAAGAAAAATCATAGAATAAGCTCAACCATCTCATAATAGCTTTGCAACCATAAGCTTTGGAATCTCTAGCATTAAAATCATCATGATCATGTTCAACATAGAAAACATATCATCTGTGGTATCATAAGAAGCTTTTAAGAATCATGAACTTCTAACTTTTGGGCATAAGGAAGTTATGGAAAATATGGGTAGAATCATAACATATGAATCATGACTTTGAAAGAAAGAGACTAGCCTTAACATACCTTCACGTCTCCTTAATGACTAAACGTTCTCCTCTCAAGCTCGTGACTCTACATTCAAGAGAATTCGTACTAAGGTTAGGTCATTGAAAGCATGATTAAGTTTAAACTAAAGCAACTAAGAGCTAACAAAATTCGGACAACATTTCCTTTGTTCCATTGACTTTCTCCACATAATAAACTACTTCCAAACATCAATAGCAATATCCATAATATCATAACAAGAGGTTTCTTTCAAGTTAAGCATTGTTCAATCCTCAAAACTCCTTTTTAAGGTCATTTATAACCATAGCTACGACACAACACCATATTCACTTACATACAATACTTCCGCAACATCATTAGTACCACCCACAACAATATTATACTCATAGCATACTAAGAATCGTGACTCAAGTTAATTTAATACTCAAAAATATCATTAAATCCAAATTTGAGCTTCATCTCCTACTTTCTTCTCTCATATAAGTTATTAAACAATCAAACACCCTCAATAACATGAAATGGATGTAAGACTCACTTTTTTATTGCATAAGAATGAAATTTGAATTGATGTATTTCACTTGAATGAAACCCCAACTTCAATACCAAAGGAAATCTTGAGCATCGTAAACCCTAGTGATTCTCCCCACACTTGGTTTTCTTGATTCTTGCTATTTAATCTTTGATTTCTCTTGGGTTTGTGTTAATATGGTAGGGGGAATGTTATAGAGATTTCAAGACTTGGGGAAAATATGGAAATTGAAAAAATAAGACAAGGGTCATCTATATATAAAAAGGAAAAAAAATGACCCGACCCGATTATACGACCACTTATACGGTCCGTATAATTTTGTACGGTCCGTATAAATGGTCGTATAATCCCACCATGGGATAAAAACTCTCTGGAATGGTTATACAGACCATTATATGTATCGTATAAGTTATACGGACCGTATAAGTGGTCGTACAACCCATTGTTTTCCGAACTTGCTCTCGTTGATTCATTTGACTTCCAATCCTTGTGGAACCTTCTTGGCACTTATACAACACTTAATTAACCATCTAAGGAGCCGTATAGCTCCTCCTCAATAAATTTCTAAATAAACATTAGCTCAATTAATGCGAAACCTTCCCAACACAACTTACATTTCACTTCCTTCGCCGAATTTAGTTTCCCCAATTCTTGTGACTTCAAAATCTTGTAGTACGCACTTTGAAGCTGTCAAATACTCTCCCTAACTATGTAAGGACTTCATGTTCCATATTAACCTTGCGTTAGTCTATTTACAGCGCAACAACCCCGAATTCTCGAGATGTAACATGTTTAGTCAATAATATTATGTGTCGTTTAAGTTAGTATTTTTTGTTCATTGCCTTCATACTTGTAATCTTCTTATGTTGTATTTAGTTAATAAGATTATGTTGGTTTTATGATGAAGTTTAAGTTGGTATCTTAGTTCATTGCTTTTACACTTATTTTCTCTTTATATTATGTCCAATTAGTAAGATTGTGTGGTTTTATGATAAAGTTTAAAGTTAGTGTTTAGCTCATTAATTTTATGCTCAGATTATGCTTACATTATATTTAGTCAAGATGATGGTGTGTGTTTAAGATAAAATTGAGGTTAATATGTTGGTTTAATACCTTTCCTTCTTGTTTTTGTCCTTGCTATGCTTATTTCATGAGATTATTTGTGGTCAGGACAAAGTTCAACCTGGGGTGCTTGTTATGATTGTCTTTTTTTTTTTTTTTTTAATTTTATCTATATTATGCTAGCTTATTGAGATTATGTGGGGACTTATAATATAGTTCAAGTTGATGGGCTTGTTGTGACTCAAAATTTTCCCTTTCGAACCTTCATTTAACTAGTTTTGTTTTAATATGATTGGGTGTTCTTTTTGTGTGTGGTTTGGAATGTAGCCTAAGCTAAGTCACTTGTTTTGACTTTGCATTTTCCATTTAGACCTTCTGATTATGTCTTGCTAGTTTATTTGTGACCAAAAGGTCTTTAAGTGTAACGACCCAAACCGATGAGTCGTGATGAGTGTCTGACCTCTAGCAACCAAACACCCCTAAACACGTATCTGAAACATACTGAACATCAAGGGCCCATAAATGGCATGAACTGATCTCATAAAAGGGAAACATCATGACTTTATACAATCTTTATATACACATACATACTGAAGAACAGTGTAGGCCAGCTAGGCCGCTACATATACTGTACACAAAAGAATGGAAGTTAACAAGGCTACATCATCTGACTAATACATACACTGTTTACATACCTCTACTGGAATGAAAGTTGTAGAAAGGACGGGACAGGGCCCTATCATACCCATATGCATGTACATCCAAAAAGTGTAGCATACCAAAATAAACAGCAACTCCGGATCAATGGAGCGCACTGATCACTGCTGGATAGAAGTCCTACTAAGCTGGACCACCTGTCGGTCTATCTGAACCTGCGGGCATGAACGCAACCCCCCGAGCAACGGGGAGTCAGTACAGATAATGTACTGAGTATGTAAGGCATAATAACTATATATATATATATATATATATATATATATATATATATATATATATATATATATATATATATATATATATATATATATATATATATATATATATATATATATATATATACAAGAATCATGAATAAGGTCTGAACTCATAAGCCGAAATAACTATCTGCATGTACTTGTATGAACTAGTATCTGCCTGTATCTGCATAAATATGTGTAACTGACAATGCCGCTATCGGCGCATAATATGCATGCTCAAGCCTATCAATGAAGTTCATACATCTATATATGTGTGCATATATAACTCCTGATATATGTGCGTATATAACGCCTGTCTCTTTTCTCATATCATATCGGCTTCTCTGCGGCCATCATCATATACGTTGCTGCGGTACTTGCAGCCTGATACTCATATCATCATCATAGGGGCAATGCATATATAACGCCTGTATCTCTTTTCATACTTTACATATATCTAATATTCGCGTATATAACGCCTGTATCTCTTTTCATACTTTACATATATCTAATATTCGCGTATATAACGCCTGTATCTCTTTTCATACTTTACATATATCTAATATTCGCGTATATAACGCCTTCTGGTCACGAGTCAATGTACGTAAATATATAATGAATGTAATGCATGAATAAATTGTATGCATAGAACTGGCTACGTAAGAATAGACCCATGAACAGAAGGATCACTCATAAACGGGGTACATGAACATCAAACACTGAAGTACTCCTAATGCTTCTAGGAATAGAGTAATATGGAAGCTCGCTTACTCGCTTGTTGGATCATACCATAGGATCATGCCAAAGGAAAGAAAGGATAGCCTTAACATACCTTGACGTATATCAAATTGCCCAACTTCTACCCTTGAACTCGCAAGTCTAAAATTAAAATAACATAGGCCTCA
This sequence comes from Lycium barbarum, assembly GCF_019175385.1. Taxonomy (NCBI): domain Eukaryota; kingdom Viridiplantae; phylum Streptophyta; class Magnoliopsida; order Solanales; family Solanaceae; genus Lycium; species Lycium barbarum. The sequence continues at coordinate 24,067,963 of NC_083337.1, forward strand.
ATTAGACTGTTTACCTCGCTTACTAACCATCCTCAAAAACATATAAATCTTAACGACTCATAGACAATAATTTCCTTTGTAAGCTTACAACTCTTCAACTTCCCATTCAATCCAACATTAACCACAAAAACAATAACAACACTTATAAATAAATATATACTCAAATTTATCCCCATCATCTCTTCAAATAGCCTCAAGTCATTACATTACCCTTCATCAACTTACCATTTCCACAAATACCCTCTCTTTACTTAGAATCACTAAAACCCTTAATAATAAACTCAAATACAAGGGTAGAAATCATTTACATACCTTGAGGGGTCTAAGATTCCAAGATACACTTCAAATCCAACTTCCTAAGCTTCACAACCTTGAAGAAACCCTAGAAACAATCTTCTTCTTCACAAGCACGGGTTCACGGGGCTCGGATTTTATGAAATCTTTACTAATATGATAAGAAATGTTGGAAGTGAAATATTAGGGTTTTTCTCTGACTTGGAATGGAGGAAAAATAAGAAATAAGTCGAGGCTCCTATATTTATACTTGGAATTAGAAAGGCTACAACAGTCTAATTCGATGAGCGAGTCGACAGCCCATCGACATGTCGACGGTCCGTCAACATGTCGACGGACCGTTGATTTGCTCTGTCGACCTGCGCCTAAAGATGCAAAGCTGCGGAACCCTGTCGACACCGCACATCGATGGTCTGTCGACCATGTCGACGACCCATCGACGATAACTGGTGTCTACAGATTTTCTCTGATTCAGTTCAGATCACGTCGATTTGATTCGCTCAACTTCTAATCCTGTAAATTGATAGGAATACCTGCTTGCACACGGGTTAAGACAATTTCTATCCTCAAAAATCCAGCTCGGGTCTCTATTCCAAGGGCATACCCGACTAGGAAACATAAGTTCTACTATTACGAAAACAAGGGGTATAATATTAAGCTTGGCTTAGTACTATAGTTTGAGTTGGGGGCTTTCTTTAACATGGATTTTCCTCTGGACTTTCTGTTCTATCATGATTGTCTAAACATCTTTAAGTGCTCTATGTGAGGGCCTGGGATGTAGTTTATACTAATGTGTTGCTTGGTGTAAGTCTTGTGTTTTGATCAGAGTCAAATAGGTTTGCTAACGTCATAAGTGGTCTAGTCCCGTGTGTCCCAGGTGATAAGTTTTGTTCATAGGGGTTAGTTTGAAGTCACAAGCTCTTTGAATGACTGAATTGCCTTATGTCTTGTTATTGTTCATTTCGAGGTTGTCTTGGTTTGGAGGTTAATTAAGGAAGGGGTCAAGAGGTCTGTTTGAAGTAAGTTGTCTGATCTGGTCATTGTTTGTCCTATGTGTCTTATGTCATTATGTGTTAGTTAGGAGTTGAAGTCTTGAACCTAGGTTGATCATGGTTTGTCCTGCCTAATCATATGCTTGTCTTTGAAAATTGAGGTCTTGTTATGTTGATCCTAATCTGATTATTGCTTGTCTTATGTGGTTATGTGTCATAAGAAAGTAAAGTCTTGTTATACCTAATCTGATTATTGCTTGTCTTATATGGTTATGTGTCATGGGAAAGTAAAGTCTTGTTATGTTGAACCTATTCTGATTATTGCTTGTCCTATGTGGTTATGTGTCAGTTGGGAAGTTGAAGGCTTGTTATGTTGAACTTTAGTCTGGTTATTGTTGTCTTACCTGATCATGTACTTGTTTGAAAGGTTGAAAGTCTAATAGGAATTGGACCGAGTCTGTTCATCACTTTGTCTTTCTTAAAGATGTTGTTTGTTTGGGAGTTAAGCTTTTTCTTGTGCTAGACCCAGCCTGATCATGTCTGTCCTATCAAATGGTGTTTTGATTCTAAAAAGTGAAAAGCGTATTGTGTACTCTTTTTGGAATTCTACTTATTTCATTTGGTAACTTTGTTTGGCCTGACTCCTGTTGTCTCACCTAAGTCATACCTGTTTGGTTGAAAACTGGGCATTTTGAGTCACATTAATGAATATTGAAATAAAGGTCTTAAAAGGTGATCCTGGAGAGCGGAAGGGTCTTAACTTGGCCAAAGTATTTCACTTGGTTCTGCCTTTGTCTGATTGTCTTGTTTGTGGTAAGTGTGGGAATTTGTTAAACTACCTATGAGTAGAACATGTGGGGTGTGTGGTTGTGATGTGTTTGAGTCTAAAAGGTTTTCTAATGTTGCTAAGAATCGGCCCCTTCCTGCTTCGAATTATAAATTCCACTGTTCGCCCAAATGACAAGCCCAGAAGGTTCACCGTGGTAAGTCAACCGTGAGACCACCAAAATAAGATCCATCCGAACATAAAAACCCGTGATATCCAAGACTTTAGAACATCGGATCCAGAGTACTCAAGCTTCAATATGCGATCTTATGTGCTATTTTCGCTTTAAATACCCATATGTGATATTCTACCTTTATATTTGGTGTGCGGAGACTAACTTTCTTTACCGTTGAGTTATTCTTATCTTATAAAAAGGGACCAATTCGTGTGGTATTGAATCCAAGGCCCTGTTAGCATCCCTCTCCGACAAAGGAAAGGACAAAATGACAGGTACCCCCAAAGAAACAAGAAATGAGCTCAGTTTCCATTACGAGGACGCCCAAGACCCGAAAGTGGCAGCATCCCAGGAGGATGTAATTGCAACATTGTTAGCTACCGTCACTACTCTCTAGGAAAAGGTAGCCAAAAAGGAGGCAACCGAGGCAGAAAAGAATGCTTCCGCCGAAGGAAGAAGGCCCCCTCCTGCCTTTCCCTTGTTAAGCTCTACAGTGCCCGGTCATTTTCCCGTTTGCCCGCCAGGAACCATGCCCCCTCCACTGAACATCGCCAACCCGAACCAAGCTGACCCCTCTTATTGTACACCACTGTCGGTTAAAAGGGCTCAAGTCCCGGGGACCACCCACTCAATCCCCTCGTACCAAGTCTCTCAACCGGCATTCTTCAATTAGATAAACCAACCACATGCACCGACCCCGCTTGCTGGGCAAACCACCACTGTCCTATTTAACCATATCACTCCCCAAGTATCCTTCTTCACTTCCAGCATCCCAAATGAATCCTTCCCAGGACACAAGGGGTTGGATCATTACGAGGAGACAGAGAGGATTTGGAGGGCTGAACAAGACAGGCGAGACAAAGGTATGGAGAGGAAGATAGAGGAGTTATTGGTAAAGTCCAATAGGTCCACAAAGAAGGCCACAGGCTTGGGAAAACATGGCAGAATCCTTCATGGAAAGTTTTCCATTCAATATCGAGATCGTACCAGACCGTTACTACCTTTAGAAGTTCAACCAAAAGTCAACGAAAAACTATAGAGAATTTGCCAGTAGGTGGAGGGCCGAAGCGACCGTTTGTAGCCACCAATGAGTGAGGGAGAACTCGTTTCCGTATTCATCAGGTCACACGAACCGAATTTCTATGATAGGATGTTGTCCATGGCCGGGAGACCGTTCTCCAAATTAGTAAAAATGGGAGAAGCAATAGAAGATGGCCTCAAATCTGAAAAAATCATCATTATCTTCAATAAAGCTTCTAGGAAGGCCGCTACGGGAATCTTCCGCAAAAAGAAAGAGACGTGGCAAGTATATCGCACATTTCAAACCAAAATCCAAAAGGATCGTCACCTTCCCAATAGTATCCACCCCTTTTGAATTACTCTACCCCTTCGTACAGCTCAGCACCCTTGTGTTATTACACACAACCAGCCTTTACCACCGATGTACCAGCGTAGACTACTTCGCTCAGTGTCTGTGCATCCGTCCCTGCTTACCAACCACCACCACAACAAACGTACCAGCCACCACCTCTGCAAAACTATCGTACCCCACAAAATAACCCCCCCCCCCGACAAGCCTATGAACCACAGAACTACCAAAATCAGCCACCTCCCCGAACATACAATACGCCACGCCTAATTTTTGAGAAAAGACCTGTAAGGGAATTCACGATGCTTCTAGAACCAAGGGCTAGACTACTGACTGCAGGGTTAATTCAAAAAGCCCCGCCAAAGTCGGCACAGCCCGAAAGCAGGTTCTACAGAATCGATCAGACTTGCGCCTACCATTCAGGAGGAAACGGGCACAGCCCGAAGGATTGCATAAACCTGAAGCACAAAATCTAGGATTTGATCGACAAAAGGGAAATAACCTTGGAAGCAGCCGCTCCCAACATAAACATGAATCCATTGCCGAATCACGGAAATGGCGGGGTCCGCATGATAGAAAGGGATAAAGACTGGGAAGTTTGCGGAACATTTTCTCCCAAAATCACTAAGCCTCTTGAACGGACGGTTGCTTTCCTCACCCTCCGGAATAGCCCAAATTCAAGGTCTTGTGTTATATCCTGTATTTTCTACATTCGGATATTTCAAGATAGTCGTGGTAAGTTAAGGGCAAGACTATTTTCAGGAATTCTTTTAATACACAAGTTGTTTATTAGTATGGAAATATTGAGAAAGGCTAGGGGTAAAAAGGGAAATCCACAAGGTGGTTCATGGTAATATTGAGGAAGGCTAGGGGTAAAAAGGGAAATTCACAAAAGTTCAAGAAGGTTCAAGACCAAGCCATATGGCTGTGTGGCTTATGTGTGGGTCCCACCCATGGCTTGGCCAATTAACTCAAGCCATGAGTGGGGGCATGTGGCCACCCTTGTATGGGCTATGCATATATATATATATATATATGTGTGTGTGTGTGTGTGTGTGTGTGTGTGTGTGAGGGCTTACATAGCAAGGCATGATTCATCATTCCAAGTCAAGAAACTTCAAGAGAGAGAAGCTCTAAAAAATCTTTCCATGGAAATTGATCAAGAAAAATAATTTTCTTCTAGCATTCCAACCAATTGGAAAGCCCTTGTTAACATGGAGGAGTTATTGGAGCAATCAAATCATTCATTTGTGCAATATAAAACCCTAGCCAAGTAAGAAGACAAGTGGAAAAAGGTAAGGTTTAATCTTCTCTATCATGTGTTATGGATGATTTGTGAGTGTTGTAGCATGTAGAAATGGATGAAATTCGTGAAATGTGCATGTGGAGGTTGTGGCCGAATTGGGCCATGTTGGTAGGATGTGATGAATTGGTTTTATTTAGTATTTTGATTGTTGTTGTTGTGGATTCCATGATAAAAATGAAGGTTTGATGGCTTGAAAATAAGTTGTAATCGTTGTGGAATTGTTGAAGAAGTTAATGTGACACTAGCATGGTTTCTTGTATTTGTGAAGATAATGTTGTCAACATGTGGTTGTAGATATAATTCATGAATTTGGAAGTGAGAGATGTGTTGATTTTATTGAGTTTGGAACATTGTAAGTTGGGTTGTTGTGATTGAATTGAATATAAGTGGAATGTCGTCGAATTATGTAAAAGGAGTTGCTAACGTTAGAATGCATTTTGGATTGATCGTTGAAGTTGTTAATATAGTTGTTGGTATTGTTGTTGATGATTTGGCCGAGTTGAATTCTCGGGGTTGGTTGAATTTACAGGGGAAATGCTACCGAAATTGCGGTAGATTATAAATGAATTTATTAGAAAAACTAAGACAAGTGTGCGACGATGAGTCTAATGATTGTGTAAACCTTCTTGAATGTAGACTAGCGAGCTTGGACAAATAAGCGTAGCTAATAGGACGTGGAACAAGTATGTAAGGCTTACCCTTTCTTTCTTTCTTTTGGCATGTCCTAGAGCCAAATAAGGTATGATATGCACCTTGGGGTTACTCTATTCTTGATTCCGAGCTTGTTTATGATTCTTATTCACTTGTTGATATGTTTTTAAAAGAGTTCTATAAGAATTAATGTTCCTAACTTTCGTAGACGGTCTCGGATTGCTTTAAACCGTTCGTAGAGGTTTCTGTAGCAAAATGTCCATAACTTTCTTGTACTAACTCGGATTGCCTCGAAACGTGCTTATGATCCTTCAAGTGTCGTTTGTGTACATATCCGTCGAGTCTTAAAAATTGATTTATGTGCATATAGTTTCTCACTACTCTGCTCGTGCATGCCTCAATATATCCTTCACTGAGTCCCGGGCCAGAACACTTTCTCGTGCCTACTCCACTGCATTGTTCACCGAGTCCCTCACTAGAGGGTCGGGACACGTTATATATATATATATATATATATATATATATATATATATATATATGTATATGGTGATATGATGATATGGGGGTGGCGGCCAGGATGACATATGATGATTCTATTCACCGAGTCCCTCACTAGAGGGTCGGGACACGTCACGTGCATACATGATATATGATGTTGACATACATGATTTTCATTTCAAAAGGCAAGTGCATGGATGTTTTTAAAAGTCATACTGGTTTCTGGTAAATTTCTATTTCAGTTATGATCCTCTTTACTGTATTTCATGCCTTACATGCTCAGTACATATTCCGTACTGACCCCCTTTCTTCAGGGAATGCGTTTCATGCCACGCAGGTGCACCCAGATGAGTAGAAGACATTGCTAGAAAATGTTCCAGCGGAATTGGCGAGCTCCATTTCCTTCCGGAGTGTTGCCGAGTCTGAGTATATATGTTATGATTCCTGATTGATGTTAGAGACTTTGCAGACAGAGTCACGTATGTGGGTCGTCAGTCTTGTAAGCGGCTCGGCAAGCCGGTGTACCATTCTGTGTTATGTTATGAATTCCATATGATTACAGGTTTTGCTTGACTTGAGAACGACGAAAAAGAATGTTTCTGAAAGCCTTTACTATGTGTGTCATTCTTATTTGATTTAAGAGTCCAAAGGGATTATGTGTGTACTAAGAGTCAGAGGGTTCGCTCGGCCCTAAATAAGGGTCGGGTGCCCATCACGCCCTATCGAGAGTAGGGTGTGACATTTTGATCCCCAGTCCGGGAGTTCCCAAGGCTATACTCATGTTCATGATTTTGGGCCCAGCACCTGTGGTAGCCCAGGTAGCACAACAGATTGCGCCTGACCTTAAAAAGCCAATCACCGTGTAGTCACCAACTACCCAAGGCATGACTCATTCAGGAAGATGCTATACTCTTGAAGAACTGACCCAGAGCGCCACAAGGAAGGAGAATACTCAGAAAAGGGCGATAACCGAAGAAGAGGCCGATGATTTCTGGCGGTGCATGCAGCCTAAGGATTATTCCATTATTGAGCACCTAAAGAAAATGCCGGCGCAAATCTCGGTGCTATCATTACTGGTTAGCTCCCCGTCGCATAAGCATGCCCCCATGAGGGTACTGAATGATGCGCACGTACCAATGCGTACGAGTAGTGAGGATTTAGTCGGGCTAGTAGCCCATGTCATTGTGGAACACAAGATCTACTTCTCTAGGGAAGAACTGCACATTCTCCATATCACCTTGGAATGCCGCGACAAGGTCGTAGGAAGGGTACTTGTGGATAACAGATCAGGCCTCGACATTTGCCCCAAAACCACCTTGACACAGCTTGGCTACAACATAGGAAAGATTCGTTAGAGCGGGACAAATGTCGGGGGATTCGATAGATCCTTAAGTGATTCTTTAAGAGAGGTCAATCTATATATCTAGCTCGGACCTGCCTCCTTCACAACAGAGTTTCAGGTCGTAGCAATCACTGTTAATTACAACATGCTCTTGGGAAGACCCTGAATCCACTCTGCCGATGCGGTACCATCAAATCTGCACCAGGCCATAAAATTTGAATGGCAAGGGCAGAAAATTGTAGTAGTAGCTGAGAGGGATATTCAGAAGCATCCTTACAACACTGTGCCTGCGAATGAAGGGAGTCCTCATTTATCCGACTTTTATATAGTGGAATACGTGGGGGCCACACATGCTGAAGAAGAGGTCGGCAGACCTATGCTGGCAGTCTACAAAATGATCGCCTCTACCAAGTTGAGAAGTGGCTTTGAAATGGGAAATGGTCTAGGAAGAACCCTCGAGGGGATAATAGAGCCTGTGCCAATCCCGAAGGAGAACCACCACTTTGGTCAGGAGAGAGACCAGAACAAAAAGTCTGCCTCATCCGATTTTGGGCCTTAACCAGTCATTCCCCAGAAAGATGCCGATGCTGAATGAAGAGGAAGCTGCTAAAAGTCTCGAGTCACTGTTCCAAGAAGAGGGATGCTACACGGTTGTTGAATAAAGTCAGGAGACACCCAACATATGCAGTCTGAGGCTAGAAGAGAGCCTAAACAATTGGACATCCACCCCCTCTTGGCTCCTTGGTAGAGAGATGGTTTTTTCCTTAAGAACCCATTTTGCTAAAAGTAGCGACATCGGCCGAGGCCCGAATGATCGCATTTTGCCTAAATTACTTCGCGATGTTTAAAAACAGAAGTGGCTCGATGTCGTTTTGGACTAGGACCGTAGTTGTAATAAATTACCTTTTTAATTAATGAAAGCCACGATCCACGCGAATCACTACTTTTTACTGGCTAATAATAACTATTTTTCTTACTAACTAGGTAATAACAACCGATAATAAGCCTAATTTTACTTCGCCTCACTGTTTCAGTAATAATCATAATAAAACGACCAAAAATGTCATGACATGTCATGAAACGAATGAGGAAAGCAACCAACAAGAGTACGAGGAGTACGATAAATCGACAATGATGCTAGAAGGGTTGGTAGAGGAGTTGGAAGAATTGGAAGAGAAGAGGAAGACAAATATGGATGAAACTGAAGTGATCAAACTAGGTGACAAAGAGGATGTCAAGGAGACACGAATCAACGCTCACTCAGGAGCCCCGCAAATCTTATACCTTTGTTAAAGGAATATGTGGATGTCTTCGCTTGGTCATATGCAGATATGCAAGGGTTAAACACTGAAATAGTGGCCCGCTTATTACTCATCAAGAAGGGTTTTGCCCCGATCAAACAAAAGACGCGAACATTCAAACCAGACATGAGTATCAGGATAAAGGATGAAGTAGAAAAACAGATCGAGTCAGGGATAGTGGAAGTAACATTATCCCACTTGGGTAGCCAACGTAGTGCCAGTGCCCAAGAAGGATATACTACCGAGATCTCAATCAAGCCAGTCTGAAGGATAATTTCCCTCTACCGAATATCCACATCCTGATAATTAACTGCTCCAAGCACGAGCTGCAGTTGTTTGTGGACTATTTCAGACTGTTTCGTCGAGTACCACCAAATACTCATGATTGAAGAAGATGCTGAGAAGACAACCTTTATCACCCCTCCGGGAGTCTACCATTACAGGATAATGCCATTCGGTCTCAAAAATGTTGGCACCACATACATGAGAGCCATGACTACCCTATTGCATGATATGATACATCGAGAGATTGAAGTCTATATGGACGATGTCATCATAAAGTCAAAAGAAAGCTTGGAACACATCATACACTTGCGCAAGTTCTTCGACAGGCTTCGCAAATTCAATCTGAGGCTGACCCCTGCTAAGTGCGCATTCGGAGTGCCTACAGAAAAGTTGTTAGGATTCATAGTCAGCCATAGGGGAATTGAACTGGATCCTACAAAAATCAAAGAGATTCAAGAATTGCCACTACCCAAAACCAAAAAGGAGGTCATGAGTTTCTTGGGAAGGTTGAACTACATTGGGAGGTTCATAGCCCAGTCCACTGTGATAATGGAGCCAATCCTTAAAATGCTCAATAAAGACACTCCCACGAACTAGACGCAGGAATGCCAAAGGGCATTCGATAAATTAAAAGATATCTCTCCAAGCCCCCCATCCTAGTACCAGCTAGGCAAGAGAGTCCTCTTTTACTATACCTGTCCGTATCAGAGAATGCTTTCGGTTGTATGCTGGCCCAGCATAACGAAGAAGGTAAACAGAAACACGCCATTTACTATTTCAGCAAGAAGTTTACATCCTGCGATGCACGATACACGTTCGTAGAGAAGACCTATTGCACTCTAACTTGGATCGTTCAAAAGCTAAGGCACTACCTATCAGTGTTCAGCACCCACCTTATATAAAGAATGGATCCATTAAGATACATTTTCAGGCAACCGATGCCCGTGGGAAATTTTACCAATTGGCAGATGTTGCTAAGTGAATTCAATATCATATACGTAGCCCAAAAATCAATCAAAGGAAAAGCCCTGGTTGACTTACTAGCAGAAAGCCCTGTCGATAATGTGTTTGAGCCTCTACAACCTTTCATCCCAGATGAGGAAGTGCTGGCTATAGAGGGAGAGTTGACGGAACCATGCACAGGTTGGAGACTATTCTTTGATGGGGCAGTCAATTACAAAGGGTCAGCCGTCGGGGCGGTATTGATATCAGAGATAGGACATCACTATCTGATGGCCGCGAAGCTCAACTTCTGGTGTACTAACAACATGGCAGATTACGAAGCATGTGTCCTCGACCTCAGGATGGCATTGGACATGAACATACCGTAGTTGTTGGTAATCGGGGAATTTGATTTGCTTATAAATCAGGTAAAAGGAAGTTGGGCGACCAAAACGGATATGATACTCCCATATGTGAATCTGGTGCGAAGACTATGTGGGAGATTCAATAACGTTGATTTCAAAAATACCCCGAGAGCCCAAAATGAGTTTGCTGATGCATTGGCAACGATAGCCTCCATGATCTAGCACCCCAAAAGTGCTCACATCGACTCTCTGGAGATCATTTTAAGAGAAGAACAGGCTCACTGCGCCCACGTTGAGGCCAAGCCGGATGGCCAACCATGGTACGCTGACATCAAGACATACTTAGAGAAGGGAGAATACCCCCTAGAGAGTTGAGCAAATACGAGAAAGACCATCAGAAGGCTGGCCAATGGTTTCTTCCTGAACAAAGAATTATTGTACAAAAGGACATCCAACCTCTGCTTACTCAGGTGTGTAGAAGTCGAAGAGGCTAAAAAACTACTGGGAGAGGTACACGCAGGGGCATACGGTCCTCACATGAACGGATTTGCCCTTGCAAAGAAAATCGTAAGGACAGGATACTACTGGATGACCATGGAGCATGATTCGTGTAAATTCGTACAGAAATGCCATTAATGCCAGATACAAGGGGATTTAATCAAGGTTCCTCCCACCGAGTTACATGCGATGATATCGCCATGGCCCTTCGTGGCATGGGCGATGGACATCATAGGACCCATTGAGCCCTCGGCCTCTAATGGACATCGTTTCATTTTAGTCGTCATCGACTACTTTACTAAATGGGTGGAAACCACCTCAAACAAGTCAGTGACCAAGAAGTTCATGGATGATTTTGTCAAAAATAATATGATATGTCGCTTTGGTGTACCGAAATCAATCATTACAGACAATGGTGCCAATTTAAACAGTCATTTGATGAAGGAAATTCGCGTACAATTCAAGATAACCCACAGAAACTCTACCGCCTACCAGCCACAGATTAATGGAGCCATAAAGGCCGCCAACAAAAACATCAAGAAAATCATGAGGAAGATGATCGACAACTACAGGAATTGGCACAAACAACTGCCTTATGCCTTGTTGGGGTACCGGACGATGACCCACACTTCCACAAAGACAACTCTATATCTCCTTGTCTACGGTACAGAAGTGGTCATACCTATAGAAATTGAAATCCCCTCGCTCCGGATCATCAAAGAGGTGAAGCTGCAAGATGCAGAATGGGCTAGAAATCGTGATGAACAAGTGGCCATGATAGAGGAAAAGAGAATGGTGGCAGTGTGCCACAGACAGCTATACAGACAAAGAATGTCTCGAGCCTTCAACAAACGGGTCAGAACCTGACTTTTCTAGATCGGACTACTCACACTCAAGCGAGTCTTCCCTTACCAAGAGGAATATAAAGGGAAATTTGTGCCGAATTGGCAAGGACCATACATGGACAGGAAATGACTCTCAGGAGAAGTCGTAGTCCTAGCCGAGATGGACGGACAAGAGTGGCCCAAGGCCATCAATGCAAACGCGCTTAACAAATACTGCATTTAGGATGCCATTTTCTTGTAATATCATTTTTATTTCCTTGTAATCGTAGCTCCGGCTTGTAATCGTACTAAAATAGGAAAACAACAAATCATCTATGTAATAAAATACTTAATGACTTGACTTCCCCACAGTGGGAGACGTGGGCAATCCATATCGGACCCGGTCGCTTTATTAGTAAAAGCAAAGCTCAATTACTTTGTCCTGAACTATGTTTGACCTGAATTCCTGCTGCGATAGGATATGTAGGCGCTTTCAAGCTCAGTCGTCACAAAAGAAAAACTCATAAACCATTAGGAAAACCCAGAGATAATAAAGAAGGATAAAAGCGATGAGATCAAACTATGAGGACTGACACAAGGATTGGCCAGTGTCGACGCCACACTGGGGCAGAATTTTTTGAGGATATCAAAAATTCTTATCAGGAACAATCAACAGGGAGATAGAACAATAAGACCCTACACTGGGGTAGAATTTTTTAGGGAACCTCAAAAATTACCGGATGATGAGAAGTAGCAGGGGCCGCTCAAAGCAAACCCAAAACTGAGACAAAATTTTCGAAAAAGGTCTTAAGATTCTTCCATCAAGTTCGGAAACCAGCAGTCATACCTCCCGGGGGATCTGGAAGACCGCGCTCAAGGTCATATGTCATGACAAAAGATATATAGAACAATGCACTTTACTAATTTGTACTGTAGATTTCAAAAATAAAAATATACACCCGTTAGTGTAAGTATGCTCTAAAACCATCTCTAGAAATGCCGAGGCCTAGAGGGTTCAAAAGGACATCAAGAAGAGCCACCAGATGGGAGGACAACAATACTAATCAGCCTTTTAGGCAACTCACAATTTTTCTGTGGATGTAGGTTTTAACGGGAAAGCGACAGAACTGTGAAGGCCAAGTCCGGCAAGAACAACTCATTTGAATATCAGGTACAACACAAGTGAATGGACAAGGATACGTCCGACCAAAAAGGTAAGAAATGGACGAGCCTAAAGGTATATCCGACCAGAAGGGTCTCACAAGAACGAGAGACAAAGACATGTCCAGCCGAGAGGGTCAAAATGAAAAACGAAAAAAGAGGCATATCTGGCCATAAGGGTCAAAAACTCACATAATGAACGGAAAAAAGATTATCCACCCGAAAGGGCTTTATCTGTCATTTTCTTTATTTACTTTCCTGCTGTCGAGATGGCCATTGTACGTTTACTTTCTGTTGCCGAGAGGGCCATTGCATGTTTACTGTTTACTTTCGAGAGGGCAATTGCACGTTTACTTTCTCCTGCCAAGAGGCCCATGCCGAGAAGGCCATTGCACGTTTACTTTCTACTACCAAGAGGGCCATGTCGAGAGGGCCATTGCATGTTTACATTCCGCTGCCAAGAGGGACATTCATTCACACATACTACCGAGAGGGCCATTCATTCACACATACTGCCGAGAGGGCCACTCATTCACACATATTACCGAGAGGGCCATTCATTCAAACATACTGCCGAGAGGGCCATTTATTCACACATACTGCCGAGAGGGCCATTCATAAATTCATACTGTCGAGAGGGCCATTCATTCATCCATACTGTCGAAAGGGCCATTCATTCATACATATTGCCAAGAGGACCATTCATTCATTTATACTGCCGAGAGGGCCATTGCATGTTTACTTTCCTGCTGCGGAAAGGGCCATTGCATGTTTACTTTCCTGTTGCCGAGAGGGCCATTCATACAAATATCATGAAGATATCAGCAATATTGTTGAAATTTGAAAGCAGGTGCACAGTCTTCGAGAGAGAGCCAACCTACTGAACCGAATCCAGACAAATTGCAGAGCAAACGTGGAACTTTTTTTAGGAAACTGGCCAAGCTAGGGTGCCCATGACGGTCAAGCTCTCTGTCCAGGACTGGGAAACCGTCCAGTCTCAGACTCAGTCACCATGTGTCCATTTTACTAAAAACTGCGACCGATCGAATATACACCGGTAAATTTCGAAGGTATTCCTGTAAAAAGTGTGGTGCTTTTCTCCAGCAAGTCAAACTACATGCGGCCGGATTCCTAGAGACCAGGGATATGTAGGCAGACTCAAACCCCTAGAGTCGGCCGTACTCTAACCACTATCCAGGGAAACCCCGATCACAACAGCGGGAGTCCCATATTTTCCTGCTCAACCACTCAAAGTCTTTGATCGAGTCGAACTGTAGGTGATCAAAATTCTCATACACCTCGAGATATGTAGGAAACCCAGAGGCCAGGGTCTAGCCACACATCTGTGAATTGTTTGACATTTAAATGCAAGATGAGTCAGGTCCGTCAAAAATTAGGGTTAGTCAAATTTTGTTGCTCAGGGATGGTCCCACCATCCCCGAACACTGAAGGGGCAGTTGTTGACACCTAATTTTTGACCTCCCATAATTTATTTTAAGTGCTTGTAGTCCTTGGACGATAAATAAAATCAGTCATGCACTATAAAGGGTCTAGGTAATTTTTATGAAATTTATTTGGGATAATATTTCACCCTTTTAAATTGATAAAGAAACCTCCAGGGTAATTTTAAATTTTTTGTGGCAATTGATGATGTTCAAGGAATATTTTTGTTGAAATTAATCAAAGGGGGCAATGCCCTTTTTAGATAATTATTGCTTAATTAATTAGATAAAGGAAAATTAGATTAATGGGTAATTTTATTCCATTTTATCATCCAAGGCACTTTGAGTAATTAAAAGAATCGACCATTTTACCCTTTAAATCTTGATTCCGTGTACGCTTGCGCAATTGATTAATTTTCTTTTATCTGGTAAGTTAATTCAAAACTAGTATCTGCAAAACGATTTTTATTTTATTTATGAGTCATGTTTTAAATTATTTATGTCATGATGGACTAATAATTATTTTTTCTTTATTAATTTATTATTTTTATTTTTTCCCGACCCTCTATACATACATACATATACATATATATATATATATATATATATATATATATATATATATATATATACATATACACACACACGCCATGTATATACCAATATACATGGTGTGTACATATATATGAATATATATAATAAGAGAATGGGCCCAGCGTTTTTAAAAAAATAAAACAAAGGACCTGGCCCAGTCTAATATGGACCAGGTCACGGTCCAATAAGGAATTAAAGGGAGGGAGTATATACTACTCCCACCCCGTTATTTCTAAGACCCTAAGGGTTTGTTGGCAAAGAAAAAGGAGGGGAGGCGGCTAGGGGTAAACCCCTAGCGCCGCCCCCTGTTCCACCACTTACCCTGCCCCTTTTTTCATTCCTGTCCCATCGTTTGAGGGTGTAACGTGAAGGAGAGGATGAAGCATTAATAGCTTCGTCCTTCCCTCACCAAAACACTGGCCAAATAGGCCCTTAAAGGTCCCCCCCCCCCCCCCTCTAATTTTATATCTATTTTCTCCATTAGTGTTAGTATTGAAGTATTTGAACCGTTGATTTTATTTTTTAATTTAGATTTTGACCGTTGTTGGATTTATGAGTGAGACTTGCGTAAATTTGCAAGTCCCACATCATTGGTTATAATTCTAGAGGCACTCTGGGGTTTCGAAAAAGGAGGCTAGAAATTATAACTTTCTTTAGCCTTAAGAGTTCCATAAGTCAAAAACAAATAGTTTTAAAACCTAAGGGTTTCAGTTTGTTTTATTAGCTCTAAAATTTGTTTTTTCATTTGTTTGTGTGGTGTTGTGGTGGCCCGAGTTTGGCATTGGAGCACAAAAGCCTCCAAATCTATTGCTTGACCCAGTTGCACTCAAAAAAGGTAAATACCTTTTCGTTTAATGCTTTATATTTAGATTTATGTCATGTTTAGTCAATAAGATTATGTGTGGTTTAAGTTAGTATTTTTTGTTCATTGCCTTCATACTTGAACTCTACTTATGTTGTGTTTAGTTTATAAGATTATGTTGGTTTTATGATGAAGTTTAAGTTGGTGTCTTAGTTCATTGGTTTTACACTTAGTTTCTATTTATATCATGTCCAGTTATTAAGATTGTGTGGTTTTATGATAAAGTTTAAAGTTAGCATTTAGTTCATTGCTTTTATGCTCAGATTATGCCTACATTATATTTATGGTGTGTGTTTAAGATAATATTTAGGTTAATATGATGGTTTAATAGCTTTCCTTCCTGTTTCTATCCTTGCTATGCTTATTTCGTAAGATTGTTTGTGGTCAGGAAAAAGTTCAACCTGAGGTGTTTGTTATGATTGTCTCTTTTTCTTTGAATTTTTTCTATATTATGCTATCTTAATGAGATTATGTGGGGCTTAGAATATAGTTCAAGTTGATGGGCCTGTTGTGACTCAAAATTTTCCCTTTGGAAACTTCATTTATACCAGTTTTGCTTTAATATGAATGGGTGTTCTTTTTGTGTGTGGATTGGAATGTAGCCTACGCTGAGACACTTGTTTTGACTTGGCATCTTCCATTTAGACCTTCCGATTATGTCTTGCTAGTTTAGTTATGACTAAAGGTCTTTAAGTGTGGCTTAGGACTATAGTTTGAGTTGGCGGGTTTGCTTGGATTTTCCTCTGGACTTTCTATTCTATCATGATTGTCTAAACATTTTTAAGTGCTCTATGTGAGGGTCTAGGATGTATTTTATACTAATGTGTTGCTTGGTGTAAGTCCTGTGTTTTGATCAGAGTCAAATAGGTCAGTTAAAGTCATAAGTGGTCTAGTCCCATGTGATAAGTTTGGTTCATGGGGGTTAGTTTGAAATGACAAGCTCTTTGAATGACTGAATTACCTTATGTCTTGTTATTGTTCATTTGGAGGTTGTCTTGGTCTTGAGGTTAATTAAGGAAGGGGTCAAGAGCTCTATTTGAAGTAAGTTGTCTGATCTAGTCATTGTTTTTAGCTATGTGTCTTATGTGATTATTTGTTAGTTGGGAGTTGATGTCTTGAACCTAGGTTGATCATGGTTTGTCCTGCCTGATCATATGCTTGTATTTGAAAGTTAAGGTCTTGTTATATTGAACCTAATCTGATTATTGCTTCTCTTATATGGTTATGTGTCATGAGAAAGTAAAGTCTTGTTATACCTAATCTAATTATTGCTTGTCTTATGTGGTTATGTGTCATGGGAAAGTAAAGTCTTGTTATGTTGAATCTAATCGAATTATTGCTTGTCCTATGTGGTTATGTGTCAGTTGGGAAGTTAAAGGCTTGTTATGCTGAACTTTAGTTTGGTTATTGTTTTCTCACCTGATCATGTACGTGTTTTAAAGGTTGAAAGTCTAATAGGAATTGGACCTAGTCTGGTCATCACTTTGTCTTTCTTAATCATGTTGTTTGTTTGGGGTTGAAGTTTGTCATGTCCTAGACCTAGCTTGATCATGTCTGTCCTATCTAATAATGTTTTGATTCTAAAAACTGAAATGTGTACTGTGTGCTCTTTGTGGAATTCTACTTGTTTCATTTGGTAACTTGTTTGGCCTGACTCATGTTGTCTCACCTAAGTAATACCTGTCTGGTTGAAAACTGGGCATTTTGAGTCACATTAATGTATACTAAAACAAAGTCTTAAAAGGTGATCTTGGGGAGGGGAAGGGTCTTAACTTGGCCAAAGTATTTCACTTGGCTCTGCCTTTGTCTGATTGTCCTCTTTGTGGTAAGTGTGGGAATTTGTTAAACTACCTCTGAGTAGAACATGTGGGGTATGTCTTTGTGATGTGTTTGAGCCTAAAAGGTTTTCTAATGTTGCTATAGTAAACTAGGTTTAGAGCAATTCTAAGATGGTCTATGTTTGATAAAAATATGGGCAGATCACTTAGTCTAACCGGTTGGTTAAGATATGATTGTCATGTTTGTTCTCACCTAGCAAATGAAATATGCCTTCTGATAAAAAATGGCACAAAAGAAGGATTTAAAGACTGGTAGCTTGGCCAGGAGTGTGTGTATGTGTGTGAGTCTTTTAGTTCCTCATGTGTAGAAGTTGCCTATGAGTCATGTCTATGTGAAGGAAAGCCTTGGCTTTTTTTTGGTTTTCTGAAAGACTTATCATCTAGTTATACTAATAGGTGAGGATAAAGGATAAAAGAAAGGGAGGATAATAGGTTCCTTGTTATAAATCTTGCTTAGCTTGTCTTTGTGTGGCTTTTCCTGGACACTGTTGTGTTTCCCTTTGATGTTGAGAGCTAAGTTCCTTTAAAAAGAGTGATGATAAGGCTAAAATAATGGTGTTTGAAGTCTGTTGATCATTCCTTTGTGTGGTCTGACCCCTGATGGAAAAGGGAAGTATGCTCTCTTTCTTTTTTGAAATATAGTATAGTAAAAAACAAAGACCTTTCTATGATCATAATTTTCAGTTTCAAGTTATAAGGAAACACTAGCTTGTTTGCAGTTTTGTTATATGCTCAGAGTGGGCCTGTTCCCAGTATGTCAGATTTTAACTTGATAACTAAGGTTTACTTTTATAATCTGGACATAGTCTTTATCAATTAATCAGCTTGTTATTGTGTGCTATGTGTTTATAAGGGGTCTGTTCTTAGTGTTCATAGTGAATTTGGTAACAAATGCTATTAAAATCTAGACATTAGTCCATGGGTTCATTATGGAAATTGTATGGTAGAGTTAAGTTGTTCTAGATATTCCCATGGCCCTTAGTGGTGTCACTGGGTATGGGGAGGAGTGCATGAAGGAGAGGAAAGAGGTCTTGAGAGAGTGAAGGTGAGCCTGGCATGAACTGGAGGGAATGACCAGTGGAACCCAGGATCCCTTTGCTGAAAGGGAGATTAAGGAGGAGGAGAAGATGGGGAGGTGATGAACCCACCCTATCCTGCTTCCCCTTTCCTTACCCTGAGACCCTATCCTTTTCTTTTAGAACTCTTTTTCATGACCTTGGGACACACAAAGGCCATAGGTGGATTGGAACAGTGTAACTATGTCTAACAGGGAGGGGTGGATATACCTAAAATCAAATAGATTACAGTTTATGTTGGAAAGTTTAGGCAAATATGAGATTTCTGCCATGTCTCCTAAATGTGTGTCTATGTGTGACCTCTAAGTGTGCTTCTTTTATCTAAGGAATCTACATGCCTTGAGTCTTATTGTTCAAACCTGTGATGTGTAAGAAAAATGGGGTTGGGAAGTGTATTATGTGGGTATAAGTTCATCTATGAGTAGACTGAGGGTCAAGTGTGTTATGTGCCATTTTACTTTCACTGCTGGCCATGTGTCTTTATCCACTTTTCCTAACTTGTTCATCCACAACTGATGTCTGAGACTTGCCACTTGGTTTACTGACTTAGACTTGTTCTTTATGTGATGTTTGGTTCCTTGTTTCCAAAAACTGTGATCAAATTGTAAATCCATTTCTTGCTTTTCTCTTCCTCCCCTCCTGTTCATTGGGAAAGGCCTTGGAGTAGTCTAAAATATGTTGAAAGACCTCTTTTAGGAACCAAAACTATTGTGAGGCTGTTTGGTTGAATGTCCATATCACTTACCCATTGGGATTTCCCCTTTCTTTAACAAAGGTTTTCAAAGCTAACTTGTCTATTAACCAATAGCCTTGCTTTATGCACCAGCTTGTGGTGTGTTCAAGTTAATAAAGAGGAGTAAGCTTTAAAGGATGCCAGTTCTGAATGTGCACTCTAAAAGTTCTAAACATGTCCATGAGCCTTGGCTGTTTGTGAGGACTTCCCAGGTCCCTTTTTCTTAGAATACTATGCTTGTTTTGGACTTGGTTGTGTGCAATCTTGAGCTTTGTTGAGATAGGGTGAATGACATCACTTAAATTTGTGTAACCAGGTCTTGTTTCCTCTAGGAAGTGACTAGAACCTGAATAAATCGATAGGTTAGGTTGTCTGAACATGAGCATTTGGAACTTTTTTTTATTTATTTATACGGAGTCTATGGGCTAAGTGATTGTCTGAAGAGGGACAAGCTTGTATTTGACCATAAACCCTCCTGTATTTGGTGTGATATGTCTGAATCATTCCAGCTTATTCCTTCTGTTACCACGACTGTCTTAGCAAGTCCACGTCTTAACTGACCATTATCTGTGTTTCCTCTAAAGCAGTTGTTTGCTTTACCTTTAGTCATGAAACTTAGTTTCCCCCTCATTATTTCTATACTTCCTGATCATCTAGTCTTACTCAGGTGCTGTTATTCACTATATTTGATATAAATGCATCCCTTTAGAGTATGGCACTTGGCTGTTGTTTGTTTATGAGCTTTCTTGAAATCTGTTGCCACTCCCAAGTTCTATACTCCCTTTTCCTCTTGTTTGGGATGCACTGATTGAAGATAAACTATGGTAGTTCAGGGTCTTCCAAGCCTTCTTGGTGTTACCCATGCCTGGGTTTCTTAGAAGCCCCTTGGAACTTATGCGACAATAGGAATATAAGGCAAGAACTTAGTCCCCATGCCATTGCAAAATGTCTAACCAAGGCAAATCCATTCAAGGAGAAACGGGGTAAGTATAGAATAATATGAGTATTTTTCTTGTTTTATACTATGTATAGTTTTATTATTTTAGTGATAAGTTCAGTGTTTATAAACTAACCGGGTCCCTTTCTTTTTTTCCCATTCTCCTCACTCGCATGGCTACTCGGTTACAGTCAAAGCCTACCTATTGGGCCAAAGGCCTAATTGTCCCAATAGGAAATTAATTCAAAATATCGAGTCCGCGAAGGCAAAGCAAATAGCAAGACACGCAGAAGGCCCAACCAAGGGTGAAAATGGCTAAGCTAGGGGCTTGGTACGCCCCTAGTCTAATACTATTTCATTTCATCTGCATTATTTATTTAAAGATTTTGATGTACTTGTACTTGTAATTTGTATCAAACTCACAGTTTAGTGGAAAACGTTATGGTTAGAATTAGCCATCTTAGCAAAACAGTGCTTACACCGTTTAGATGACTTTAGGTCCCCCGCGAATTTCCACAACCCCGAGCAAATTCAACGGTTTTTGAGGTTAAGTGTATAAATGAGATTTTGCGAAACTCCCTTTTTATAGAACTTAAGATTTTTAAACTCCAAATGGGTAAAAGCGATTATTGACAACAAAAGCATTTTAGGACTTAATAAAGGCACAAACCCTTTTAAACAAATTCATTTTTCTCAAGTTTGTACAAAAGGAGATCTTTTACAACTATTTTAAAACAAAATTTGGTGGTCCAGCCCACGGTTAATCCCTAATCAAAACCCAACTTTGTATTATTTTAAATTATAAGAAAAATGGACCAATTCCATAGTTAAGCCTTTCTAAAACTAACAAGGACCAGAATTGGATAAAAGGAATGTGTACACAACTCTTTTTTCTCTGAAAATTAAAATCGAACCAAATCTTTACCTATGATTCCAGTTTTGGGCCAAGGAAAAGGCCATAAAAATGAGTATATACAGCCAAGATATACTCCTTTGAACATACAAAAACACTCTCTTTTATAACATAAAAACCAATTGTAATATAAAGTTCCGGATAAGACTGAACGTACCAAAACTGATTTTCCTAATTTCCTAAAAATTAGGTGGCGACTCTTTTAAAATAAAGTCTGAAAGAGCACCAACGAGTTCGTAGTAGCCTTTTATGCCTTAACACCACATAAAAACCGAACTGTTACAACTACAGTTCTCAATTTCTATTAACTGCAGGTGGCATCAAGCCAACACAGTAGATCGATCCAGTCGAAATATATTATTACCACTCTCCCTTTGTTATCCTATTAGCTTAGTACAAGTAAATTCACCTTATACTCACAAGAAATTCGGTACTACTCAGCTTAGATCTCAATCACAATCGTTGGTACATTTTATCCGTCCAATTATCAATTAGATTCACTATAAATAGCACCACACAATTAATCATATATTGCGGGAATTCCCATCGTGAGACAAAGAAAAATATGTACCACCCACTACTTCCAAGTCCTATAAAATCCATTGGTACTCAAGAAAACAAATTCAGGAAACCTAAAGAATCTACAGGCCACAAGCCCAAACATGCAAATCATACAACAATACAATCCTATGATTCCATCCCAAATCTTCAATTCCTACACATGTATTCTCCGTTCCTTCTAATGCATGAACATGGGAAACTAACCGGAGTCTACCAAAAGGAAATTCGTAACCTACCTCATGGACGAGCGGGTGCCACGAACATCCTTTGATTCTTCAATTCGAACATCACGTCGTAATCCACATGAAGGAACTTTGAGACAAACATAAGGCCCAAGAATAGAAATCATCATTAGAATCCTTATAAGAGATTTCAAATTAATAAGGAAGGTTTGGGAACTTAACCCACTTCTAGATTTCATTCATAACAACACTAGGTGATTTATCAATCTCCTTCCACAAATAAGGTCAACTATTTAAGTCATTAACTAGGTAAAGTTACCATTTTTAAACTTATCCTTGAGAAAGACCCATTTTCAAGATTCATGGAAAAACTCATTTTCAAGAAGGAATAATGTAGGAATCTAGATTATTAACCCATCTAGAGGAAGAATATCTTAACAACAGTTCTCAATTTCTATTAACTGCAGGTGGCATCAATCTAACACAGTAGATCGATCCAGTCGAAATATATTATTACCACTCTCCCTTTGTTATCCTATTATCTTAGTACAAGTAAATTCACCTTATACTCACAAGAAATTCGTTACTACTCAGCTTAGATCTCAATCACAATCGTTGGTACATTTTATCCGTCCAATTATCAATTAGATTCACTATAAATAGCATCACACAGTTAATCATATATTGTGGGAATTCCCATCGTGAGACAAAGAAAAATATGTACCACCCACTACTTCCAAGTCCTATAAAATCCACTGGCACTCAAGAAAACAAATTCAGGAAACCTAAAGAATCTACAGGCCACAAGCCCAAACATACAAATCGTACAACAATACAATCCTATGATTCTATCCTAAATCTCCAATTCCTACACATGTATTCTCCGTTCCTTCTAGTACATGAATATGGAAAACTAATCGGAGTCTACCGAAAGGAAAGTCGTAACCTACCTCATGGTCAAGCGGGTGCCACGAACATCCATTGATTCTTCAATTCGACCTTCACGTCATAATCCGCATGAAGAAACTTTGAGACAAACATGAGGCCCAAGAATAGAAATCATCATTGGAACCCTTATAAGAGATTTCAGATTAATAAGGTTTGGGAACTTAACCCACTTCTAGATTTCATTCATAACAACACTTGATGATTTATCAATCTCCTTCCACAAATAAGGTCAACCATTTAAGTCATTAACTAGGTAAAGTT
Organism: Lycium barbarum; assembly: GCF_019175385.1. NCBI lineage: Eukaryota > Viridiplantae > Streptophyta > Magnoliopsida > Solanales > Solanaceae > Lycium > Lycium barbarum. Next base: position 24,091,139 of record NC_083337.1, read on the forward strand.
ACCATTTTTAAGCTTATCCTTGAGAAAGACCCATTTTCAAGATTCATGGAAAAACTCATTTTCAAGAAGGAATAATGTAGGAATCTAGATTATTAACCCATCTAGAGGAAGAATATAGAAGATTACTTAATGGAATCCATGAGAAAAATGAGCCAACCCAACACTCCTCCAACTCTAGGGATTTGCAATACCCATTTGGATGGTTCTCTAGGTAAAGATTTTTAGGAGTAACTTTCTAGGTGAAAGAAGAAATTAGAAGGTGTTAGAAGGATTTTCATGCTCAACCAATATGATTTTAGGCTTCCCAAAAGGCTTGGATGGCTGGAATTTACAGTTGTGAGAAAATGGGACCAATTCCCGAAATGATTTCTTAAATAGGGAATTTAACTATGCGTCACCACTTCAGCGGCAGCGCTTCAGCACTCGTATAGCCAGTGCAGCAGTCTGATATCACCAATACACCAGTGCTTCAGCGGGGTCATGGCCGTTGGAGCGTGACCGTCATAGCGCTCAGTCCAGCGCTGGGGCGGTCTAGCTGGGTTCCCGACGTGAATTTCTATGTTTGATTCCTTCCCGTACAATGGGTCCCGCGAAGTTAGATGTCCGCCGAAATTATTTGCCCAATAGAAAGGTCCAGGATTTCACATTTGTGAATATTTCAAAATTTATACAGTAACGACTAAATGGGTTGTTACAACAGATACCAATTAAATAACCATTCATCCTCGAACGGCAAGGGGTGAACCAAGGCGCATGGAGAAGCACTCCCGTGAATGGACTTGGTGGCATTGACTTGCTAGCCTTTAGAAGAATACTCGCAAGGGTAATAGCTCGAACGAATTGGATAAATTATACTCATAGGTCCACAGGGGAAGACACAAGGGTAAGACTCAACATGGATCAAAATTAGATGGGATGAATTAGTGGTATTAATCACTGAGTGACCGCTTCAGAAAAACAAAAAACCTCTTTTGCTTCCCCACCTTTCCCATTCTATCCTTACACTTCCCCTCACCCACGGTTACCTCTGCAATTCCTAACCCAACACAACCTCTTAACTCCCTCCAAACCCCATAAAATCCCCTTAACAACCCATTCTCCAACCTACACTTTAATCCCAACCTTACACTATCACAAATTTCTCTCAAAAAGGAAGGAAAAAGAAGGCTACCAAGTTCATTCACCACCACCACCAACCATACCCGAATCTGCAATTCTCAAGGTTAGAAATTACTCCTCTCTACTTGTAATGGAACGATGAAACAGGATTTCTTGGTCCGTAGGCTTGATTAATGGGTTTTGTTAACCCTAAAGTTGAAATGTTTGGGTTTTGGTGGATGGGTTCATGGGATGTTGGTAGGCTGAATTTTACAACTAGTTTAGCGTTAGAATAATCTAAACATCAAATGTTGCATAGTTAATGAACATATTTTGGCCGAAAAAACATAAACATGCTAAAGAATTTTTGTTTAAAATTGTGTGTTGACTTCTTCTGAAATTTTAGGATTGTTGTTTCTAGAAATCTATTCATTAACTGGGCAACATCTGATGTTTAGATGATTCTAACGCTAAACTAGTTGTAAAATCCAGCCTTGTATGCCTGATATCTGCCCGATTCATTCATAAAAATAAGTTTTTGAGGCTTTGGGGAGTTGGGAAAAATCGGGTCTGCTGGGGAAGAAGACACCACCTCAGCGGTCAAGGGACCGCTGGAGCACTCCCACTTCAGTGCTCAAGGGGTCGCTGAAGTGGTTGGGAGGGAATTGGCAAGGGGAGCTGAAGCGGTGGCCATTACCGCCACGGCGTCCCTGCTACAGCGGTCTGAGTGACTGCACAGAACTGCTACCAGAGTTTATTTTTACACTGTTTCGCTGAGGTTTAGAATGTAGAATATATGCTTATATTTCCTCAACCTGGTTCATGAATTTCTCATAACGTAATTATTCCTTGCAGGTTTGATGGCCGATAACCAAGCCGTCGAAAAGTAGCGCAACAAGAGGAGCAAGTGTCCGTTTATCAAATATTCGTCACCCCCCAATGTGAGTGCGGTTTATTCGAGAAGAGGCGCATGCCCCTACTGTTGGAGAGGGGTTTGGATATGACTAATGCGGAGAAACGGGCTCCCAAATTTTTGGAAAGGTTGGAAAGGATCAGGTGGATCCATCTGATTAAGGATCCCGCGCGATGTAATGAGAATTTAGTAAGGGAATTTTATGCCATGCTGCCTACAGTCGATTGGGTTACTCTTAATTTAAGGATTGTGATTCACGAGGTCTCCGTGAAGGTGGGGGCTAAGACAATCAACCGGCTGTACAAAGTGGAGAACCCTTAGGTGGAGTTCTTAGAAGCTAAGAATAATGCTAATAATAGTTATTGGCTGGTGTCCAAGCTAGTGGCTGAGGAGGACAGAGTTTCCATCACCTGGGGTATGTCCAGGGTGGGGATATCGAGTGAGAAATTTACTGCTGAGGCCAGTAGGTGGCTGAATATCATCTTCGGACGGGTTCGTACCTCAAGGAATGTCACCTCTATGACCTATCCCAGGGCTCTTTTGATTGCATGCATCCTAGATGATATTCCTGTGAATGTAGGTTCGCAAGTGATTGAAGAATGGAAGGATTTTATGAGGGTTGGGGCATCGAGTTTGTTGCTCCCGTCATTGATTACTTCGTTATGCAAGAGGGCTAGGGTCCATTGAAGGCCTGATGAACACATGGTGTATTCTGATGCTGACTTCCACCTATAGCGGGTATATGGCCAGGGTACTGCTATTCCGCATAAGAAGAGGAAGATCGTAGAGGGGACGAGTGCTAGTGACAGTGCGGGTGGAGATAGTGCGGGAGCTGAGGCTGGGACTAGGGATGCTCCTGCTCAGGGCCCGTTTGAGTGTATTGATACTCGTTTTGATGAGATGATGGTGATGTTCCAGGGTATGCCGACGCCTTCGGTAAAGGCGGATTCATCAAGTGCGGGTGGGGGTTACTTTACTAGGGAGGAGATAAAGGACTACCTCGAGGGTCAAAAAGAGATGGGTGAGTCACTCACCACTTTGCAGACTGCCTACACTTCTCTGGCTACAGACCACGTCCAGCTTCGCACTGATTTTGAGAAAGAGAAGGCCAAGAACAAGTCTCGTGACAAGGTCTATCTGAGATCTTTGATAGGTATCAAGGGCTTATGGGGGAAGATGTAACCCAGCGAGGAGATGCCTATGCAGGACGAGGATGACTCTGATCGGTACTCATTTGTTATCGAGGTCAAGGGGAGTGGCAGGAGGAGTAGATTAACGGAGGATGTGGTAGTTCAGATGGTGTGCAGGAGCCGCTACCTGGAGGGCTTAGAGATCTCTCTCCCCCTTCCTCTTTTTATTATGCTAGTATTTTGGTTGCCCATGTCAAGCTTTTCTTTTGGAACAATTTTATTTTCCTTTGTTTTTTTTTTTTTGCCTCTTTCCGTTCGGACAATGTCGTTTTTGTTTTTGGTTAGCCTTGCTTTGGCGAATGTTCGGATATTTTGTTTTGAATGTTAGACTATTTGGCTTTCTTGTTTTGGTAATGGTAGTTGAGTTTGTAGTACTGACTTGAGTGGTCCTTGCCCTTGTCGAGCTTGTCTTTATATTGCTGATGATTTGGGTTGCTTTTGCTTTTATCTGGTCTGTCAAATGGCACAAACAGGGGAAACAAGTTGAAAATAGGGGAGAATTTTAGGTCTCTGAACCTAGGGATTCCGCTTCAGCGGTCTCTCAGACTGCTACAGCGGTCCCGCTTCGGTGGTAGAGTGGGTCGCAGAAGCGGTCGAGGAAGAACAGAGGGGTACCACTCCAGCAGTGCCCTACCCGCTGCAGCGGTAATGCCACAGCGGTGGGCTGACCGCTGGGGCACAACAACTGGCAGTAGCCTCGTACCATGCTCGGATTATTGCGCAACTATAATTTAACTCGATCATACCAAATACATATTAGGCCTGATCCCGAAATCCGACTTGATTTCGCACTTATATACCAATTGGAATCGTCTAGATGCCAATTGGGCATACCAAGATACCAATTTGACCGAAGTAACACGATTTTAAAGAAACAAAGGATATTTTCTAAATGCCCTATAGCCTCTCGTGGATGGGCATGGACGTCTACGTACCATTCCACAAGACTCTACTAGACATTGCTAGGTAGTAACTTAGGCTCTGATACCAATTGTCACAACCCAATTTAGGATAGCGCGGGCACCTACCTTTCCCTCCTCGTTAGGAAAACCCTCAATGAAATAACACTTCAATCAATAAAGAGAATCTTAATAATCTAATAAATAAATACAATTAACAGTGGAAATCAATTCATTTAATAACTCGAGATCGAAAATAATTACAACGGTTAAATAATTACAGGCTCATTCCGACATTCCACGACCTGGTCTAGACTAATATAAGAGCGACTAATGATCCAGATTATAACAACATTCTAAGACTCAACCTCCATCCCGAAATGAAGTGGGAGGAGGCCTTCAAGATAGGCACCGTGCATTTCCGAACCTGTCACAATCAACCACCTAAAACACTTTACACCCCAAAAAGGGTGTAGCAAGAGCAGTATCAGTACAATTAATGCGTACTGAGTAAGTATCATAGGCCGACAATGGTTAGAAACACATATCAATAAAAGAATTCACAATTAATCATGATATGTAACTAAATAAAGTCATACGTCCATCTACCGCTCATTATAACATCAAGACCCTTAAATCATCGACTTTCCTCTAATAACCACAAGTCAATTCCACAACAATATCACAAAATCATATATCATTATACCATTTGTCTTTAGTCTAGAAGTCGACTCATCATTATGATATCCTTTATTCTACATCCTTTAGAGGCCAAACATATAACTGATCCTACGGATGACCTATGAGACAAATCAACAAGTATAATGCAACCATATTCGGAACCAAGCACACATCATTGCCTAAGTAGATCATATAACCCAATTACACCAAGTCTCTATATGTCTAATCCAAAACCAATGTCACAAGTAGAACACCAAGTCATATCAATATAACCCATAATGAAATGCAATGCAAAGATGTATGAATGTAATGCAAATATGTATGAATGCAATGAAATGCCATGCAAATGTTGTGTACATATGTACTTCAGACGGAAATATCAACATCTATGTAGCATGACCCAAGGTGACTCGCGAAGTCTAAGTGTCACTCCTCCCGGATATTTGCACAACAGATAGACGAGACCCCAAATCTTTGCTCGGGGGGTGCTCACCGGCAACACCCTGGGGGACCCACAGAGTCCATGCTATCATTCAATCCAAGATTCCGGAACTAACATCGAATATCGGACTCTCACGTCATTCTCATTTTAAAATCGAGCCCTGCTCATCACAGTGTTTCATCAAGTACCAACAGTGTCTCAACATTAGGTCATGAAGAATGAGAGTGCGTGCAATGCATGTACCAACATCAATAATCATGCTCAATATCACAAGTACCAGCAAGGGTACGCCAACTATAAATCAATGTCACAAATACCAACATGGCTATGCCAACAATATCATCAATAACTACATACGCCATATGAAAATCTATCCTCGTATCAACATCAAATTAAGAGACAACCATATCATAATCAAGATATAATAACAATTCTCAATAACTATTAACCGTACGTGGCATCAAGCCAACACAATAGATCGATCAAGTCGCAATAAATTATTACCACTCTCCCTTTGTTACCCTATTAGCTTAGTACAAGTAAATTCAACTTCTACTCACAAGACATTCGTTACTACTCAACCTAAAACTCAATCATAATCGTTGGTACATTTTATCCATCCAATTATCAATTAGATTCACTATTAATAGAATCACACAATTAATCGCATATTGCGGGAATTCCAATCGTGAGACATAGAAAAATAGGTACCACCCACTGCTTCCAAGTCGTATAAAATCTACCGATACTCAAGAAAACCAATTCAGGAAACCTAAAGAATCTACAGGCTACAAGCCTGAACATACAAATCGCACAACAATGCCATCCTATGATTCTATCCTAAATCTCCAATTCCTACACATGTATTCTCCGTTCCTTCTAGTACATGAATATGGAAAACTAATCGGAGTCTACCGAAAGAAAAGCCGTAACCTACCTCATGGTCAAGCGGGTGCCACGAACATCCATTGATTCTTCAATTCGACCTTCACGTCATAATCTGCATGAAGAAACTTTGAGACAAACATGGGGCCCAAGAATAGAAATCATCATTGGAACCCTTATAAGAGATTTCAGATTAATAAGGTTTGGGAACTTAACCCACTTCTAGATTTCATTCATAACAACACTAGGTGATTTATCAATCTCCTTCCACAAATAAGGTCAACCATTTAAGTCATTAACTAGGTAAAGTTACCATTTTTAAGCTTATCCTTGAGAAAGACCCATTTTCAAGATTCATGGAAAAACTCATTTTCAAGAAGGAATAATGTAGGAATCTAGATTATTAACCCATCTAGGTGAAGAATATGGAAAATTACTTAATGGAATCCATGTGAAAGATGAGATAACCCAATACTCCTCCAACTCTAGGGATTTGCAATACCCATTTGGATGGTTCGCTAGGTGAAGATTTTTAGGAGTAATTTTCTAAGTGGAAGAAGAAATTAGAAGGTGTTAGAAGAATTTTCATGCCCAACTAATGTGAAATTAGGATTCCCAAAAGGCTTGGGGAGGCTGGAAGTTAGGGTTGTGAGAAAATGGGACCAATTCCCGAAATGATTTCTTAAATATGGAATTTAAATGCACATCACCGCTTCTACGGTTGTCGTGCCGCTTTAGCAGTGGAGTTTCAGCCCTAGCATAGCTACTGTAGTAGCATGATGCCACCACATCACCAGCGCTGCAGCGGAGTCATTGTAGCTAGAGCATGACCGTTGTAGTACTCTGCCTACCGCTGGGGCGATCTAGCAGGGTTCTCAACTCGAATTTCAATGTTTGATTCCTTCCTGTACAATGGGTCCCTCTAAGGTAGATGTCCTCTGAAATTATTGGGCAAATGGAAAGGTCCAAGATTTCATGTTTGCGAATATTTTGGAATTTTTAAAGTAACGACTAAACGGGTAGTTACAGGAATGCTACAAACCAACACTATGTAGTGGAATGGTGATGTGGACTAAGCTAGATTTGGGATCATGGAAACTTAACACTGATGGAAGCTTTATAAGGAGATAAGGAATGGCAAGGACGGGTGGCATCCTCAGAAATGGGCACGGACACATGATCATGGCCTTTGCAGCTCCTGTGCAACTACTGACCAACAAATACTCAGAAATCCAAGGTGTTATATAGGTAATCAACTAGTAATGTGAAAACAATTATCATGGTTTCACTCTTGAAATGGACTCCATGCTAGTTCTCAACATGATTTTGGGAACTTATAAATGGAAATACAAAGACAACATTTCCCAAATGTAAGAGACAATCCAACTCCATCACAAAATCCAACCCTATCACATCTTTGTTAAGCATTGTTGCAGAGAAGGGAATGAAGTGGTTGATCTTATATCTAAACATGCTACCAACATCAACTCTATGAGCTACTTCCTATCAGAGGATGACATACGTCATGAAGTTATAGGGGCAATCAGACTTGACCGAATGCAAACTCCTTCATTCAGAATAACAACAAAAAAAAAACTTAGGATGGCACTTTGATCCACCTTGAGTATTATTTCTTTTGGTGCTACTTCTCCAGTCTTACCTCATCCATGTAAATGGTGAGTTATTTAGAGGTTTTGGTCTATGTCCCCCTCCGTTAGCTTTGCATGACCTAAGTGTCTATCCCAATATGTACTTACTTCTCGCTTGTAGACAGAACAAGTTACCTAACCTGTTCTATAAACGTGTTTGCTAAATAAAAAATAAACAGTAAGGTAAAGGACACATGATTTTTTAAGTGGAAACCACCAGGCTCAAAAGGTGATAAAAACCACGACCTACAGACCTGTAGGATTTACCTTAACAACTCTACTAAAACTGAGCCAACTACAAATTAAGTTACAAACTCTATAGCCTAATTCCTACAACAGCCTTGCTACCCAACCTATCGCTAGAATGCACTACAAGAAATCTGCCTTGCGTCGCCACAAAAGCCTCAGAAGTAGCCTCTAAGGACCTATAGCAGTGACCTTCATATCGTTGGTAGTACTTCCACAACTAAAGGTTATTTATGATTACAACTAGAAGTCGCCAAAATAATGTAACAACCCTCTTGGTCGTTATGCTTAATTTTACCATTTTACCCTTGCTAGTACTTTCCCGAATTTAGGAACTAAATAAATTGGGGTGTGTTTTATGTTGTATTTTGTGACTTATAAGTGACTCTGAGATGGGTTTTTAACTTGGTTTGTTTGTTAGCTCATGTTCATAGGGCCTTAGAATGATTTTTAGAGACTAAGTATAAAAATATAGAAAATTTCATGCTCACTGCCTAAAATGCATCGTTGCAGTGGAAATCTGAGGCCGCTGCAGCGAAGAGGGGTCTCACCGTAACGAAGGATTGGATTTTTCAAAGGCCCGCTACAGTGAAGGTTGTTCTCGCTACAGTGAGGCTGCTGTAGCGAAGCGGGGACTACTGCAGCAGTCCTCATAAAGTTAGAAACCTTAGTTAAATACCTTATTTCGACCCCACTCCTTACATAACTCCAAAAACAGTTCCTAAGAAGCCTTGAGGCGAATTTTCTAAGGCAAGGTCAATATTCTTTATCAAGGTAATTTTCACCATTAATCTCATTAGTTCTTTAATCGTACTAACTCCTACCTAGCACCAAATAAAAGCTAGTTTGGGGGATAATTGAAAGGTTAGAACACCTAAGTGCATGAAACCCTAGAATATTAATGGGTTATTGTTTATTGTAGTTTATTTTTGTTTAATCATCTAAGAGTAGAGATTATCACTTCATAGCATGAGAATTGGATATTCAATGATGGAAATTGTTTGTTGAGACCTAGGGTTCCAATAAAAATGGAAACTTTGGCTAAAATTAGATTTGTAGGGTTGAATGGATTATAGAACCCATAAATTGAGTTAATACTCCATTACTTACTTAATATTATAATTTCTAAACTTTGAACATTCTGAGGCAATGCGAAAAGGGAACGCTGTTGCGAAGTGATTCCATTGCTCAAATATGCTTTGAGGTAGGTTATAGTTTACTTGAGTTAGACTTTGATTAGTTGATTGTATATTTCATAGAATTTATGGGAGAAAGCATATCTAGGTCTTCGAACATGGAGATTGGTGATCGTTCTTAGTTGTGTGATTAAATTATGTGAAGTGCTTATCCATTATTGAAATTAATAAACTTGAATTTTATTCTTGAGACTATTGAAAGGAAGGTGTTCATATACTGATTGATTGAGATAGCTGTATAATTGTTACACCTTGGAAATTTTGTGTTATTCGTATTATGAATAGACTAGCATAAGAATAAAGTGAACATGAATACCTTACGAGTTTAAGAAGGATATTTGATGATCTTAATTGTATACCTTAAGGTTTGAAAACCATATGAGGCAAATGGAGTAGTTCGTCAGAAAAGGTTAAGGTTGAGCCATGTTTTGGGGAATTCCGTATCACTTGAGTTATACATTGTTTAAAATCACCTTGAGGAAGAGATATAGAGTCCCATGGATGGTTAATGAAGTTTTACATAAGCGACAAGAAGGTTCCATAAGGATTGGAGGTCAAATGAATCAAAGACACTGCGATTTCGTGAAATCGGGAGATGCAGGGGCAGTGTGCGGCCGCACACTGAGTGTGCTGACAGGAACACTGGTCGCCAACTCCACATTTTGGGCGAGTTCACTTCCCAACATCATTTTAGGGCAGAGGAAGAGTGTGCAGCCGCACACTCCGCACACTGAGTGTGCACGACCGCATACTCTTCGCACATTAGGGTCGGGGGCTGATTTTGCCACCATTTTAAATCCCAAACGATCCTAAGCTCATTCCTAAATTTCCACACTTATTTAATAATCTCTTTAGATTCTTCCCAATATTTCTTGAAGGTTCTCAATCACTCCACACCCTTCTACACCATCTGAAGAGAGAATCAACGTCAAATCTCAAGGTAAATGCATGGAATGTGGTGATTCTTCTTTCCTTTCGAAGTTGTGGTGAAGAGGGAGTTGAGTGAAGTGAATTTCCTCTATTATAAGGTATGTACTTCATCCTAATAATAAGTCTAGGTGATATAAAGGTTTAGTAACTCTTCTTGAGGAGGAAATCTAAAGTAGAGAAGCTGTAGGTGTGGAGATGAAGAAAATGACTATGGATGAATTTGAAAAGAGAATTGTGGATGAAATTGAGATGAAATTGAATATAATTCCTTGAATATGATATTATGGATGTTTTTAATGGTGTTTGGTAGTTTTTTTCCATATAGTGGAAGTCGATGAAATAGGGAAAGTGCTGCCCAAATTCCGTTAGCCTTTTAGTTGCTCTAGTTTGAACATAAGCATGCTTTCAAGACTAATGTTGTTACGAATCCTCTTGAATGTAGAGTTTTCAAGCTTTGGAGTAAAAGTTTTAGTTGTTAAGAAGAATTGAAGGTATGTAAGGCTAACCCTTCTTTCAAAAGGCATGATTCCTATGTTATGTTTCTATATCTGCTATTCATATCATCCTTATTTCCCAAAGAGATAGAAGTTCTTGATTCTCAACGTTCTTATGATGCTAAGGATAGATGTTTCCTATGATGATGATCCTATTTTAGAGAACCCAAAGTTTATGGTTTGATGCTATTATATGACTGTTGAACTTATTCCAAGATATGCATGATTCCACAATCCTCAAGACTCTTATGATCATTCCATGTTTGGTGGTACCAAAGCCTAAAGTTCTAGATGTTTTCATGATATGATTGAGCGTAATAGATGACTCTTGATTCCATTAATGACAATTGGCCCAATCTTATGTTATTGTTCCCTCAAAGAGAGATATGATGATGATGATTTCTACTCAAAAAATGCTAAATTTGAGTTTTTAATGTCCTCATGATACCATTGAGCTTGTTATAAGATTTCTAATCGCATTCATTATTGTTGACCTCATCTTATGTAATTTTTCCTTCACGGTGAGATAAAGGCATAACTCCCTTATTGCGAATTCATTTAAAGTGTCTGAAATATCCTATTCCTAGGAATGCTAGAACCTATGACTTTCAAGACTCTTAAGATGATATCAATAAAAGATCTCTGCAGTGATGATAATGGAATATACCGAGCCGTGTTATAGTCGGGTACGAATGTGATGTGTATGATACTACCGAGCCTTGTTATGGCCAGGTACGGATACGATATGATGTTACCGAGCCTCGCTATGGCCGGGTATGGATTTGACCGACGCTTACTATGGTCGGGTATGGATAATACCGAGACTATATGGCATGGTACAATGTTGTATAAATACGTATGTGAACTATGCAATGTTTCTTCTAGAAAGAAAATGGGTAAGTAAGCATCAGAAATGTATCAAGAGGTATTATGAAGTATATACGCTCCTTTTATCTTATGTTATTCATTATGCTTTTATCATGTTACTATTCATGTCTTACATACTCAGTACATTATTCGTACTGACGTCCTTTCTTTTGTGGACGCTGCATTCATGCCCTCAGTTAGACAGGGGGACGGGTCTAATCCTTAGAAGCTTCATCAACGGAGATTCAGGAGCACTCCACTTATTTTGGAGCTGAATTTTGTTAGTATACTTCATTTGTGGATATTTGAGGGCATGGAGGGGTCCAGTCACGTCTTTATGATTTCTAGTACTCCAGATAGAGGGTCGTAGACATGTGTGGATAGTTTGAAGTTTCATGACCTTGCTAGTGTATATCATTTTGTAACCTTATGGGCCTGTACATATATATATGTTTATGAGATGAAGTTGATGATTATCGTGTAAATGAGTTTCATTTGGAAACTAATATCCATTCAGGTAGTGATAATTGAGAGTTAGATATGTGGTTCACTGAGTTAGATGGGAAGAAGTATGATAGTTGGTGCTCGGTAGGCTAGCTTCGAGTGCTCGTCTTGGCCCCCAGGTTAGGTCGTGACAAAAGTGGTATCAGAGCAGTTCATCCTAGGTTATGTTTACGAGCCGTGTCCAGTAGAGCCTTGTTTATAGGTATGAAGCACGCCACACTTATAAGCCGGAGGCTGCGGTGCATTTAGGAATGATTGACCTTTCTTTCTCATCATAGATCGTGCGATAGAGCCATGATATAAGAATTTCCTTTTCCTAACCGTGCGTTACGTTTTCAGCGATGCCTGTGAAGAGGAAAGATAAAGCTGCCCAGAAGGGCAAGACAGATATGGATATAGAGGAGGGTGAGTCCCATAATAAGGTTCCATCTTGGTCCTCTCACTCACCGCTTGTATCAGAGGAACACGAAGGAGCCTCAGCTTCAGCTCCAACTCCAACACCCCCAGTACCTCCACTAGATGCCTCGGGTCAGGAGATGAGAGAGGCCATCCGTTTGCTGACTCAGTTAGTCGCCGCTCAGGCTCAGCGACAGGGTACAGGTCATAGTGACAGGGCTGTCAGTGCTAGAGCTCGTGACTTTATTAGTTTAAACCCTCCAGAATTCTTTGAGTCGAACCAGATGAGGACCCGCAGAGTTTTATAGATCAGATGCTGAGAACGTTACGGATAATGCATAGTTCTAATGTGGAATCAGTAGAGCTGGCCTCCTATAGATTACAGGATGTTGCAGTTCATTAGTATAAAAATTGGATATCTTCTAGAGGGGTAAATTCAGCTCCCCCATTATGGCAAGAGTTTGTGGGCGCTTTCCTCTGACATTATTTGCCGCCAAAGGTTCGACACGCCAGAGCTGATATGTTCTTGAATCTCAGACAAGGGAATATGAGCGCTCGAGAGTATAGCCTATGTTTTAATTCATTGGCTAGGTATGCTCCAGCCATGGTAGCCGACATGGGGGACCGCGCGCACTAGTTTGTGAGTGGTTTAGGGCCATACCTGATGGATAAGTGCATGATAGCTTCATTTCAGGATGGTATCGATATCTCTCACATCCAGGCCCATGCCCAGAATTTGTAAGTGCAGCAGCAACAGCGGGACAAGGAGCGTGAGTATGATGGGGATTATAGCAAGAGGGCTAGATCCTCAGGTCCTGTTAGCGAACTTAGAGCAGGTTAGAGGCAGTGGTATCCTAGACACATAGGCCATCTAGAGACTAGTGCACCTCCCCGATTTGCAGGCCAGAGATTTGATCGCCCTAATTATTCCGGACCGAGTCAAAGCTCCAGAGTTTCGGGCTCCCAGTATAGAAGTGAATCCAGTCAGATGAGACCGCCCTTACCAAGGTGCAATCAATGTGGTAAGCTGTTGCTCCCAAATGCACACGTAAGTATACGCGGTCGTACAAGTAATATATGATTTTTAAGTCCAGATATCGTACCCACAGAGACTTATGATTAATTATTTACTAAATTAAACGATACTAATTATATACACAAGAAGTAAAATCTCAAGATATAATTATTAACTAACTAAAAAAAAAGTGAAACAAATAATGAACTTCAACCAAGAAAGAGTAGATTTTTATTGGAAAAGAAATAGATCTAGGTCTATGACCACTTACAATCCAGTTGAGTCTTCAAATCATTCTACTTATGAGTTACTAGCTGACGGGTTAATTATAACTTTATGATATTCTCTCAAACTACTCATAAGCCTGTAGATGCTACTATAACGCCTATATCTCTATGGTCGTTAGAGGTAACAAGAACACATTTATTTCTCTGTATTTCTCGAACAAACTCTATTTATTCTTATTACGTATGTGAATTCCCTTTCTCAAGTCCAATTCACGCACCACATATAGTGTTCAATTAGTGATCAAGTAATCAAACAATTAAGCACAAGAATAAATAAGCAACCCAAAGATGCAAAATCAATAGATAGAATTAATAATAAAACGTCAACTTTCATGTTTGTGTCAAAGCCCTAGAACTAAAGAATTTAGCTCCACATAGACATGGAAGAAAAACAACAAATCATCTGAATAAAAACGTAAAAATAAGTATTACAGAGAAGAGAAGGTAAAACCCTCTAACTATGGCCTCCACGGCAGCTCCAATCTCTCTCGAGGTCCAACGTTCTGAACTAAGGATTTCAAGAGATCCCAAGTTCTAGAAAAACTGTGTAGAATATGTATTTATAAGGTACCAAAAGGTCTGGGCTTTTATAAACCAAATTCAACTCAGATCACGAAAAATTAACGGGCTCGCGTTACACCTGCGTAGCGGGTGCAATGCGGAAGACCAAAAAACAAAGATTCAGAGTTGATTCTCTTTGCGTCAGTGGCACGACGCGTGCAGGCCACCTGACTGCCCATGTACGTTCTTCTTCTTTTGTTTCAATTGTTTCTTTGCTTATTTCCTTGTTTGGTAGTCAAAATGAGGCAATAATAGCTAAATATATGCAATTTATGGCCGAACATCACCACCCCATACTTAAACTCTTGCTCCTCCTCGAGTAAGCATTAAAACCACTCTCAATAAATCGTGCCTAGAAACACCACCACTTTGGTTGATACCGACAATTAGGCCCTATAGCAATTCAAACCATTATATATACACTTCCCGATCATCGTGCAAGATATACAAGTCACAAGCAAACAACAAACTTCTAACCTCCTAATCTCAAAGACCGACTCTAACTTATCAAATTTAAGCTCGCTCACCTACTCTGTCAAAAAATCTAATAACATCACCTATCAATCATGAAACAAGTTCCCTCACAAGAAGAAATAGACCGCACACTCAAATCAAGGAATGAATGTAAATTAATCACTTAGCATCAAAGCACACTCTCACGCTCACAAAGAATTCAAGTGTATGAGCAAAGAACCATAGACTTGCCCATTATGTACATCTCTACTAATCAAGTATGCTAGAATAGAATCAAATAGGACTTTAACGGGATGTAATGTTGGCTAGGGGATGGGTAGGAAAACTATAGAATAGTGACTTACACTTCCCTAAGCACTTTACACTTTTTAGACTTCATCACCCATTATTTTCACCTCTTCATATTATTTTTCAACCCTCTCTTCATCAATTATTTTCACTAGTAATCTCATCATATCAAGAACACTTCTTTTTTTTTCAAGAATTTTTTTTATGTCACAATCTTTTTAAGAGGGCCTTTTCATCACTTTACAGCTATCATTGGTCACCATTTTTTTCACTTGAACATCCCTTTTCTTCGAATTTATCAATTATATCATAGTTTAAGCTATAGTGCTCAAGGAAGCAGGGTGCAAAAATTAGGGATTCAAACAAAAGGATCAAGGAAAAAATATGGCACAAGACATATCAAAGAAAGCCTATTATCATCTTCTAAACAGAGCAACACTTTTTATTTCGCTTCAATAACATACAGGGCAAGTTCTAGACTAAGATGCAAAACATGGAATATATGCAAAGAATCCTCACCACACATGGCACAAGTCTCAATCAAGATGGATCAATTCTACTCTAGGACAGATAAGATCATGACAAACTATAAGATAAGAATAAGCTATATACAGAGTCACAACCATGAGCTAGCTGTCAGAAAGTCTGCTATCTTTTTCATTACTCAACCACTCACAGGAAAGTACTACTCAAGCTCAGGCCCAAATATGCTAGTATCAAACAAGTCAAAAAGGGTTTTTCTTATCTCTTCTTCACTACTCCTAAAAAAAACTAATCCTAAAAATTAAAAAAAAAAAATTACCCGGCTCAAAGCCCCCCCCCCCCCCCCTCGGGAAAGAACCGAGGCAATAAGAAAACCCAAGGGGGAGAATGATGAATGCCACTAATGAGGGGCTTAAGAAGTTACTAAAGAAAATCAAAGAAAATTAAAAAAAAATCAATTTTTTCAAATTCTTTTTCGACACTAAGACTCAAAACTAATACTTAAAAAAAAAAAATCCTAAGGCATATTAAATCATCACCCTCAACCTTACCAGGGACGTATTGCCCACCCCACACTTAAAATCATTCAATGCCCTTAGTGCATATAGATGAAAAAATTAAAAACAGGTAAAGCAAGAAATACTCCCTGGGGCCCTCTAGGGCCTAGCTAGAAAAATGCTCTCATCATTTAGCATCGGCATGATCCCACACTTAAGCTCAAACATGCTCCTCAGCTTTTAACTTCGGGTACTCAGACTTCCCCTAATCTGCAAAACAAAACAAAACAAAACAAAACGTGACACTATAAAAATAAAAACCTATAATTATTACACATTGGGTTGCCTCCCAATAAACGCCTTAGTTAACGTCGCGGTACGATGTGAATCAACTTTTTCCTCCACCTCAAACTTATGAATTTCACCCCTAATTTTGCATCAAATTTTCTATCACGCTTCTGGGGCGGTGGTGTAAAAATAAAGGAACCAAGCAATAGATGTCACATTTTGCACTTCTTGGCCCTTAAGTGAGGAATGTCGTTTTGTCTTTTTGGCATGGCAAATTTTAGGATGTAAGGCTCTAGTTCTTCATCTATACACTTCTCCAAAGGCTTGGAAGGCTCGATTTCCATGTCGCTAACCAAACATAATGTAGAAAAATGTTTAGAATGAGGACCAACACGCCCAAACTCTAAAACTGCGTTATTTCTAACATCCTCACTTTTGTACACCGCCTCAACAATGACATCATCAACAAAGATCTGGTCGAATGGTTGGAATTCCTCTATTTACTACACAAGTTGGCCAGTATCCACAACAATTGGTGGTTAGGCATCATACTCCTCAACCTTTTTATTTATTTGAGCCTACAGGTCATAGATATCTGAGCCAAATTAGTCCATCTCTTGTCTGAGCTCAGTTCTTCCCTCTATCAGTTGTGTAGCCATGTTTGTAAGACCATCATGGAGAAACCTATGAAATTTTATTTGTTGAGCTTGTTCCGTTAGCCAACTGGAACAAGATACTCAGACAGCAACATGTCGTGGTAGAGGTAGCAGGGGACAAGATACTCAGACAGCAGTAGGTTGTGGTAGAGGTAGCAGGGGAGCGAATAGCTTGAGCAGTCCTCAGAACCGTATTTATGCATTGGCTGGTCGACAGGACTTGGAGTTTTCACCCGATGTTGCCGCAGGTATATTTATCTTTTTGATAAAGTGGTAAAACTAAGAAAGTATGATTTTGAGGGGTTTTATGCTATGTAACGACGATAAGTTGTAAAGTCCCAACAATTATGTTAGGGAAAATAGAAGAGCCTTATTAAATGTGGAGCATAATCAGTGAACAGTGGGGAAAAAGATATGTTGTGATAATAATGTTTATGTGTTCTCGAAGATAGTATTAATCTATCACTTGTAGTTCGATGAGATAACTTCTGAGGTACTACCGATAAGATAATAATAATATGAGCATGAGTTACTCCACCGAATAAGTTAGTTATTGATGAGGGCTTTCTTATCGTATAGACTATATCGTCAGTATGTTTTATAAAGATACGAGTGTAAGAATATATGAGACATGAGTGCATCACAGGTATTTTAGAAGTTTACCATCACAGGATTATTGAGTTAGTAGTACAGGGTTGCATAGTTAATCAAGGGAATGAGAGAATGTTCTAGAGGAATTAATTGTATGACGGAAAATGAGTGAGAAAGTCGCAGATTGATATAGAATATGCCCTCCGTTGACAAGATGAGCTTGTAGTCTAAAAGAGACCAGCTTAAAGAATGAGCGTTTATGTAATAAAAAAGAGGAGGAATATTAACAATCGAATAGATTTTTGAAGAATAGAATTTTGTACTAGATACTATTACAGAGATGAAGTGGGAAAGTGAGTAATAGGAAAAGGGTGTAATAGGAAGGCCAATAATGAAGAAGTAAAGAAGGACTGGGTAAGATGGCACTCAAAGTAAATAAGGGACTAAGATGAGAGGTTAAATGAAATAGCTGCCGTGAGCTAGTTGTACGGATGCTAAGTTCCAATGTCTCCTAGTGGTTAGGAAATCATTGTACAGGGACGTCTTTAAAGAGTCAGGATATAGTAATGTCTTTGTTAAGGGAAGAATGCGAAGTAACAATAGAAGAAAAATTGAAATGAGAATGAACTATTTGAAAGCATGCGAGTATTTGACGATAGCAACCTATGATGAAAAAGAATGAATGTGTATGATTATCTAGGAGAGAATGATTATCTAGGAGAGAAATCTTATGGATGATATCAGAATTTCAGACATAGAACATTCAAGATACAAAGTAATTAAAACAGTGTGGTAAGTAAATAGAGTGAGATGAATCTAAATGAGGAACTAAAGGTTAGAGGTGGTGTTAAGGATGATAATGAGGAGTAAATTCATGTAAGACAGTCTCGTGGCTTTAATCAAATAAGGATGGATCTGGAACTGAAATGGATGTTACAATTGTGAGGGATCATATAAGCTATCTCTAAATTGTCCGGTTATGATACTCAGCTCTTTACTGGCGCCTAAAGACTAATACATTCAGAGAGACTAGAATAATATAGGTCATCCCAGTAAAGCCCTCCACTTTGAAATAGATAAGCGAATAGAACACATTTTCAAATCCCCTAAGGTATACTACGAAAATGTATGCTAAATCTTTACGGAAGTTGGAAAGACCTGTTAAGGTGGCTTGGAATTTACATACCTAGCTAGTCGTATGTGGCTTTGTAAGGATGGGATAGTATCAAATTGAGGAAATGTGAAAGTTTCATTTTGAAGAGATTTATGAGAATTATTAAGAGACTCTATAAGAATATATGCAAGATGATCTAGAAAGCTCAATAGATTTATCCTCATAATGGAAATCTGCATATTCGGACTTGTATACGTTCATGGTCCACAAGTGTATTTATAATTCCCCACAATTGTACCAAGAGATGAAATTCGAATTACAGAACAGTTATCGTATGAGAAGTTCCTACTGGCCTCCCAAATAGCTTTGACTTTGTGAATTAAGAACTAGAAATGTAAGCTTGATGAAGGTGTTATAAAAGGACGTGAGGGTAAAAGAGACGACTTGGAAAGCTGAAAAAGATATCAAGTTTAGATATCCACAATTATTTCCACTCCCGGAGAAGATGTTCAAATAGAGGCACCATTGTCCTCATGTATGTAATGCTTTCTTTAATGTTTTCGTGGTCGTGTGTGGCCTCTATTGATGTTGTTGTTGTAGCCCCGTGAGGCATTGTATATCTTGGTCTGTTGTGACAGGATGGTAGTAACACAGTTATAGGGGAAACTCTGGTGAAATTTCTGCAGAATTCATAAGAGTTTAACATTCGGGGACGAATGTTCTTAAGGGGGGAGGAATGTTACACCCTGGAAATTTTGTGTTATTCGTATTATGAATAGAATAGCATAAGACTAAAATGAACATGAAGACCTTATAAATTTAAGCAAGATATTTGATGATCTTAAGTGTATACCTTAAGGTTTCAAAACCATATGAGGCAAAGGGAGTAAGTTTGTCGGAAAAAGTTAAGGTTGAGTCATGTTTTCGGGAATTCCATATAACTTGTGTTATAAATTGTTTAAAATAACCTTGAGGAAGATATATAGAGTCCCATGGATGGTTAATGAAGTTGTATACAAGTTCCAAGAAGGTTCCATAAGGATTAGAGGTCAAATGAACCAAAGAGAACGCGATTTCGTGAAACCGGGAGATGCAAGGGCAGTGTGCGGTCGCACACTGAGTGTTCTAAGCTGCACACTGGTCGCCAACTCCCAATTTTGGGTGATGTCACTGCCCAACATCATTTTAGGGTGGAGAAAGAGTGTGCAGTCGCACACTGAGTGTGCAAGGCCGCATACTCTTCGCACATTAGGGTCGGGGGGTGATTTTGCCACCTTTTTAAATCCCAAACGATCCTAACCTCATTCCAAACTTCCCACACTTATTTCCCCACCTCTATAGAGTCTTACAAAGAGTTATTGAAGGTTCTCAATCACTCCACGGCCTTCTACACCATCTGAAGATAGAATCAACATCAAATCTCATGGTAAATCCATGGAAGGTGATGATTCTTGTTCCCTTTCAAAGTTGTGGTGAAGTTAGTCTTGAAGAGGGAGTTGAGTGAAGTGAAGTTCCTCTATTTTAAGGTATCTACTTCATCCTAAGCATATGTCTAAGTGATATAAAGGTTTAGTAATTCTTCTTGAGGAGGAAATCTAAAGTAGAGAAGCCATAGGTGTTGAGGTGAAGAAGATGACTATGGATTAATTTTAAAAGAGGATTGTGGATGAAATTGAGATGAAATTGAATATAATTCCTTGAATATGATATTATGGAAGTTGTTAATGGTGTTTGGGAGTTGTTTTCCATATAGTGGACGTTGTTGAAATAGGGGAAGTGCTGCCCAAATTCCGTTAGTTTTTTAAATTCTCTAGTTTGAACTTAATCATGCTTTCAAGACTAATGTTGTTACGAATTCTCTAGAATGTAGAGTTTGAAAGATTTGGAGGAAAACGTTTAGTCGTTAAGAAAACGTGAAGGTATGTAAGGCTAACCCTTCTTTCAAAAGGCATAATTCCTATGTTATGTTTCCATATATGCTATCCATATCATCCTTATTTCCCAAATAGCTAGAAGTAACTGATTCTCAACGTTCTTATGATGCTAAGGATAGATGTTTCCTATGATGATGATCCTATTTTAGAGACCCCAAAGTTTATGGTTTGATGCTATTATATGACTGCTGAACTTATTCAAAGATATTCATGATTCCACCATCCTCAATACTCTTATGATCATTCCATGTTTGGGGTTACCAAAGCCTAAAGTTCTAGATGTTTTAACGATATGATTGAGCGTACTAGATGACTCTTGATTCCATTCATGACAATTGGTCCCATCTTATGTTATTGTTCCCTCAAAGAGAGATATGATGATAATGATGATTTCAACTCTAAAAATGCTAAATATAAGTTTTTAATGTCCTCATGATTCCATTGAGCTTGTTATAAGATTTCTAATCATATTCATTATTGTTGACCTCATCTTATGTAATTGTTCTTTCATGGTGAGATAAAGGCATAACTCCCTTATTGTGAATTCATTTAAAGTGTCTAAAATATCCTATTCCTAGGAATGCTAGAACCTATGACTTTCAAGACTCTTAAGATAATATCGATAAAATATCTCTGTTGTGATGATAGTGATGATGATGGAATATACCGAGCCGTGTTATGGTCGGGTACAAATGTAATGTATATGATACTACCAAGCCTTGTTATGGCCGGGTACGGATATGATATGATGTTACCGAGCCTCGCTATGGACGGGTACAGATGTGACCGAACCTTACGGTGGTCGGGTACGGATAATACCCGACCTATATTGTTGGGCACAGTGTTGTATAAATACGTATGTGAACTATGTAATGCTTCTTCTAGAAACAAAATGGGTAAGTAAGCATGAGAAATGCATCAAGAGGTAATATGAAGTATATACGCTCCTTTTATCTTATGTTATTCATTATGCTTTTATCATGTTACTATTCATGACTTACATACTCAGTACTTTATTCGTACTGACGCCTTTTCTTTTATGGACACTGCATTTATGCCCGCAGGTAGACAGGGGGATGGGTCTGATCCTTGGAAGCTTCATCAGCGGAGATTCAGGAGCACTCCAGTTATTTTGGAGCTGTATTTTGTTGGTATACTTCATTTGTGGATATTTAGGGGCATGGCGAGGTCCTGTCCCATCTTTATGATTTCCAATACTCTATATAGAGGCTCGTAGACATATGTGGATAATTTGAAGTTTCATGACCTTACTAGTGTATATCATTTTCTAGCCTTGTAGGCCTGTACATATATATGTTTATGAGATGAAGTTGATGATTATCGTGTAAATGAGTTTCATTTGGAAACTTATATCCATTCTGGTTGTGATAATTGAGAGTTAGATATGTGGTCCACCAAGTTAGATGGGAAGAAGTATGATAGTTGGTACTCGGTAGGCTAGCTCTGAGTACCCGTCATGTCCCTCAGGTTGGGTCGTGACAATAATTAGGGTATGGTTGAATAGAGTTATTGGTGAGTCTTGTTATGACTTGTGTTACTGACTATATGCAATGTTTCTAGCTTTGATTTGTGTTCTTGGGTTATTCATTGTGATTCGATTATGAGGCATTGTTGTTGAGATTTTGAGATGGAACATATACATCTATTAAGGCACATTTGACAGGGGTGACGATGCGGCCTAGTTGTGAGCTCGTGGACCGAGGTTCATTTCGGAACGAGTGGTATATGGATATCATGGGTCCCCTGCAAGTCATGGCTATTTGTGAAAAACATTACCATTTAGCATGTGTGTACAGATATGTGATAGAGCTGGAAACTTTATTGTTTATTGTTTTACTTTCGGCTTAAGTATTAGTCTTTCATTGTTGGTAATTGGTGATTGATTCTAAAAGAGGATTATTTGAGGATATTTATTGTGATCCATGTTTGTTGTGCCTGTCTGCCTATTCCATTGATTTTATGTGTGTATGCATGATACTAATCTTAGCCGCCCTATGATACCTACTAGTACGTGTTGTTTGCACTGACCTACACTTGTGGAACTTTTTTTTAGTGTAGATTTTGAGCCAGAGACGTCTTCCACACCTCGTACGTAGTTGAGGTTATTCGTTACCTATATTAAAGGGTGAGCTCCTATCCATGCCATGCCGCCTGAAGATCTTCCTTTATTTCAGATGTCTATTTTCATCCCAGACATTATGTTTATTTTAGACAATATCTCGACTTTTAGACATTGTTGGTTAGAGTCCTTGTACGGTGACTTTCAGATTTTTGGGAATGTAATAGCTAGGTTTCCGCACTCGCAATTTTATTTATTTTATTGTCAGACATCTTATTCCATTATTCGTGAGCAATGTTTATTAATTGCCTTAAGTAATTAAAATTGGCTTGATAATGGGTCAAGGGATTGGTTTGCCCACTATGGGACTAGTGTGGGTGTCACTCATGTCTGTTGGGTCGTGACAAATAAGCAGGCATTTATAGAGACATATATCGCCACTAAAGGTAAGCAAGTATGCCACAAAAAATATATTTGACAACATAGATATTGGCCTAGTCACCACTGAAATGAAACCTTTAGTGGCGACATTGTCGCCACAAAAGAAAATTAACTATTAGCAGCAACTTTTACGTCGCCACTACAAAAGTGATATTAGTAGCGACTTTTGTTGCCACAAACTGAATAGACTATTAGTGGAAATTTTTTCTCGTTGCTACATGTTTATATTAGTAGCAACTCTTGTTGTAACACCCCGTACCTTTAACCTAAGCTTTGACCATGATCCTAGACTTAGAAAATCAGTTAAAGAATGTGGGAATTGGAATTTCCCTGTTCAGTTGTAAGATGGGGGTTTACGCCATGAACAGTGACCGTATTTCAGTATACGGATCGTAATTCAAGTCGTAAACTGGTACCAAGGATTTCTGAGCATTCTGGAATTTGGCATTTGGATGTCAAATGGTTAAATATGGACCGTATTCCAAAATACGGCCCGTATTTCAAAACTTAGTTGGAATTTGGGAAACTTTCCTTGATGCAAGTTGTAGAGCTTTGAAATACCTTTCCAACGGTATATTATGGGGGTCAAACGGACATCTGTACAAAGAGTTATGCCATTTTACTGAAGAGATGCAGTGCAGTCCGTATTTCAAAATACGGCCAGTATTTCACTTGGCCGAAAATTTAATTTTCTAGAACAGTATATATTCGTCCGTATCAGTTTACATCATTATTTTTCATTCCTTCAAGCCGTAGAACGACCTCCTACCCTCCTCCATCATCAAGAACACCAAGGTAAGCCTACTCTAATTATTCCAAGTCAATTCTAATACCTATCCTTGTAATCTAAATAAGAAATTATCATTCCTAAACTAGGGTTTTCAAGAAATCCCATCTCAAGATTCAACAATCAAGATTTTGGAAATCTTCTTCAAAGCTCAAGTCTTTAATTCAAGTTTTGGAGCGACTAAGGTATGTAGAGTTACTATCTACGTGTGGGAACATCATTGTTCTTCCCCACGCCTCATAATCCATAAATTATGATTCTTTACGAAAACTAGGGTTTCTATACCATGTTCATGATAACCCTAGGTCCATGACCATGATTATATTATGTATGAATTGTTATAATTCCATCATTGAGTTCTTAATATTTCTTTATGATTATTAAGAATCTGTCTGTAATCTATGAAAAATCCATATATCTCATTCCATGGGTTCATGCATGCTAGTTTATGATATATTATGCTATTTTCAAGAAAATACTATACATGTTTTACAAGTTCATGCAAGCAAGCTATAATTCATGGTATCCATGTACAAGCAAGTTATATTCATGAAAACCATGGGCAGCAAGTGCCACTTATTTTACATGTTCATGTTTTTGGGAGTTGCTTTAATTACCGAGGAGGGCTTCAGATAGCCTGAAACTACGTAGCCACCGTAGGATGAGGATCGCTCCACCCATGTCCCGGACGATCTCTCATAATGACTTGATCCTTTAATATTTTATTAAATCTCATGTTCCCTGGCAAGGACTGAGTGTTCTGCTGGCGGGACGCAAGCACCAGACTAGGGATCGACTATAAGTTATTGCTCTCCCTACTTATGATATTTTTACCATGTTATATATAAATATATGTATTCATGTTCATGTCCAGGTTTTCAGTTTCAGTTCTTATCATGTTATTTCATGTCTCATTTTATTTCATTAAGTTGCTTTACGTACCAGTATATTCAATGTGCTGATGTCCCCTTTTATTGCCCGGGGGCCTGCATTTCACGATGCAGGTACTGATATACAGGACGACACATCTGCTCAGTAGGATAGCATTCGTATCAGCTTATTGGTGAGCCCTATCTCATTCGGGGTTTAGTCAACTTTTGTTTTATGATTAGTTATGCATCTAAGGTATGCTGGGGGCCTTGTCCCAGCGAGTATGTTTTTCATGTTCAGACTTATGCTAGAGGTTTCATAGACTAGACAAGTCAGTTATGTTATGTCAGATATTCAGAATCGTGTAGCCATTTGGGCTCATTCATGTTATTTCCGCACTCATGTTTAAACAAGTATTCCTATTAAGTATTATGAGTTACTACGTTTTATAAAGGCTCATCATGTATTCACGTTATATTCCGCTCATGTTATGCCTCATGATGATTCAGCAAGCCATGTGGTTCGCTCGGTGACATGCAGTAAGGCACCGAGTGTCGTGTTTCGCCCAGGCCATGGTTCGGGGAGTGACAAAGCTTGGTATCAGAGCCCAGGTTCAAGTGTCTTAGGGAGTCTATGAAACCGTGTCCAGTGGGGTTACTTTTATATGTGTGTGCGCGCCACACATATAAACAGTTGACCACCAAGACATTTAAGGTTGTCTCACTTCTTTCAACTCTAGATCATGCAATAGAGCTATGTTCTCAGAAATCACTCGGACTCGTGTGTTGTTTCCCGTTCTACCGAATACGCCGCATCTCAATAGATGAGAAAGATGTAAATCTAATCATAATAGATGTGTTGCTTTCAGATAGAGTCATCATGAATTATTCTAACTCGTGCCATGAATCTTAGAGGAGTAAGTAACATTCTTTTTCCATCGAATTCTGAACATATCAAATGTGTAAGCGGCAAGAAGGAAATTCGAGGCCCAAGACTTGCCAAATAGTGCATGGTGTGTTTATCAGGTGTTAGTACCATTTGAAAGACGAATTTCGGTATGGTAGCACACGTAGGTTATATACCCTATAGGGGTAAGTTTATTTGGACTCTCTGACCATGAAGCTATAGTATAAGGGTGATGGTTCATATAGACCCCACGAGGTAGCATGTTACGAAGTTAACCGCAACAGGCATAAATTGTCCATGGTAGTTTTGAGCAGGGGAATAGCCTAAGAGCCAACCACTTCTAATACTAGAAAGTCTTGACTTTTTTCAAGGATATATATATTTTTGCCATATGATCTATGCACATTACTAGGAAGGGACTGATGCGATAAGAAAACCATGAGCAGACGATATTGAATTTTTTTGTAGTATTAGTTTCAAATTATTTCAGCTTATTCAGATTAGACCTAGAGAGTATGACGTTAGTAAGTTACTACAAGAAGCAGTTATTACTATGAGATAAAAGATATGACAATTCCCTCTTAGGTTATGTGATCAGGTATTTATCCCTGATGTGTATAGTACGATATAATTTTGAAAGTGTATAGGGAGCTTGGGGTTAGTTGTTCCAATTCCTTGTTTGAGACAGATGAATTTTCCTAAGTGTGATCCATGTCTATAGTTCAGAAAGATAGTATACAACCCCAGAATAGAGTCAGATACGGAGGAAAATTTAGAAATAACCTTATGCTTCACTTTAGTACTCAGAGAAGAATTAGAGAATATGATGCTAGAAAGTGGTTAACAGAAGCATAGTAAGTAAGTTTGAATAGTTACAGTGAATTAGAAATTTTCAGCAGAGTTAGTAGAAGTACGATTTGGGTTACTTAGTCAAGTATCACTACTAAGTGG
Organism: Lycium barbarum; assembly: GCF_019175385.1. Taxonomy (NCBI): domain Eukaryota; kingdom Viridiplantae; phylum Streptophyta; class Magnoliopsida; order Solanales; family Solanaceae; genus Lycium; species Lycium barbarum. The sequence continues at coordinate 24,117,752 of NC_083337.1, forward strand.
GTAACTGTCTGAATACACCGAAGGCGTGTTAGAACCCAAAGGGTTTAAGTTAAATTTGAGGTATAGAAATTGGTGAAAGAAGAAAACCATCTAAGCAGTAAGAGAGCAAGCTACAGAAGAAGAGTCTTTAAGAGTTATCAGAAAAGAGTTTTCCCCAAGACTGACAAAGCTAGTATGCCAGTTATGTACATTCGAAACCCGTTCATTTAAGCAATCCAGTTTTTCCAGTAAGTAAGACTTGCTTGAAGTAAGCGGAAGAAGTGAATCATCAGTATATTAAAGGAAATTAGCAGATCCACTAGATGACCACTTATCGCTAACTCAAGGGATCCACAGGATTTAAACGTCATCTTTTGAACTAAGGGGGAGATCGTGTGATAAGGTGTCGATATAAACTATGTGTTTTGTAAGTTGATAGGTATTAAGGAGATCATGTCAGAGGGTCACAGTTTCATGTAGCCAAGATAAGGTGCGTAGAATGTGATCTTTATTATGCTGTTGAGATCAAGTACTAGGTAATTATGTTATGAGATAAAATTCTAGATCGAATAGCGGGTTTTAAGGGTATAACGGTTCCAATTCCAGAGTAATTCATGTACTATGTGGTACTAGTACCCAGACGTACTCTACTCGTGCCTTTCGTACCCATATCATGCCCATGTTAGAGATTGATACTCCGCGTTTAAGACACAAGAATTAAGACTTCATACGATAGTAAGTTATGCAAGGGAATGTCCTTGTTATGTCCCGTATTTTTGTACGTTTGATTGTTCGTAAGTTAATCGACACAAGTTTAAGGACGAGATTATTTATGGGATATGAGATAAGGACATTTAATCCACGATTTTAATAAGTGCACGATATGCTAATTAATTACAATTAGTGTATAAATATTAGTGGAGATTAGGGATTAATTAATCATGATTAGATTATTAAGTGGGGATTAGTAATTAATTAAGATTAATTAACCAAATCAGACCATTAAGTGGGCCCCACCAGATATGATAAAATAAAATAAAATAAAAAGAGCTTGGATGATTCATGCTAGTGGGGCATGTGTCCTAAGCATGGGCTGCCTATATATTACAATATAATGACTAATCACTCACTACACATTCATCTTCACAAGCTCAATGAAGCAAGAGCGTGAGCAGCCATGGCTGCCACTGTTCACGGCCAGCCTTGGTTGTTTAAAAAAAATAGATTAAATCTTCAAGGTGCTTTACACGTTCAAGAGGCAGCAACATAAGGGCATTAAATTGAGGAAGAAGAAATGGTGCAATTGGTGCAAGTGAGTATAGGATCTGTCCAAATCAATTTAAGGTAAGATTTCTTCTTCTTGAAATGTAATTGGAAAGAATTAATGTTGTTGTAATCGAGAGATTAAATTGTATTAGACGAAATTGGAAGTAAGAAAATTACATGGTTATTGTTGGCGTTGTAAATGGACAGAATTGGAGTTGTTCTAAATTGGATTAAAGTGTGATTAGTGTTGTCATTATTATGGTATTGTATTTGAGGGTAATTTGTTTATATTGAAGGGATGGAAATATAGTTATATACAAGTATAGGTGCTGCTGTTCACGGCAGAATTATGCTATTTTCCGTGTATTGGTAATGTTGCAAAGTAAAGATCGAAAATTGTATTTTGATGTCATAGTTTTGGTGGGCTGTTTCGAGCTTATATTAAAATGATATTGAAGTAATTTTATTGTACATGGATGGCAGTCGATGTTGTTGTCGTGTTGTTGTTTATATGGCTCGTAAATTTGGATGATAGCAAACGCATAAGATATCGTATAAGAAACGCATTTCAGTCTGTTTGGGGTAAAATCTTAGATGTTAATGATTTGAATTGAAAAAGGATTAAGAGAGGTTATTGGGTTGTTATCGTTGTTTTTGGCGTTGTGGTGATAATCGAAGATTAATTGGATGTTCGGGTTAGGGGAGTTATATAGAGGAAATTCTGCCCGATTCCCGTTAAGTTCTTAACTAATCAAAATACTAATCGAGAAGTGTGAACTAAGAAATGATTCCTATAAATGATCGGTTGTAGATTTATAAGCTAGAAAGTCATAGTTTATTAACAATAGTATTACTTTCATATTAAATAGGCTAAAGGAGCGACGAAGTAAGCTTGGTTACGGTTGATCTACGACAGGTATGTAAAGCTATCCCTTCTTTCTTTTGGCATGATCTTTATAAACAAATAGACGACGAGCATGTGACTGTAAAGAAACTCCTATTCTTAGAGCCACTAGGATGGCTAATGTTCTTGATTCCCAGAACCTATTTTATTATGTCTTGATACGTGTCTATGATTCCAGAAGATCTACTTTGATATAATCCATTGTGATATTCGAAGGGTACTTGATATGATTATTGTCTTGATTTTCAAATGATAGTTCATTTTGACTATTCTATCGAGTCTCAGATATGACTTAGTTTGAATATGGTTGCTCACTACTCTGCTCGTGCATGCCTCAATGTATCTTTCACCGAGTCCCGGGCCGTGGTACGTTCTCGTGCATAGTTTCACTGTATTGTTCATCGAGTCACTCACTATAGGGCTGGGATACGGTATATATATATATATATATATATATATATATATATATATATATATATATATATATATATATATATATATATATATATATATGATATGATGATGTGATTATGGCGCCAAGGATGGTATGTGATGACTTTATTCACCGAGTCCCATAATGGGCCGGGTATGATATATGATATTGATATGCATGTTTTACATTTCATAAGGCAAGTGTATTGGTCTTTTGAAAGTCACATTTGTCTCCTGTAATCTCTATTTCAGTCACGATCCTCTCCATTGTATTTCATGCTTTATATACTCAGTACATATCTCGTACTGACCCCCTTTCTTCCGGGGGCTGCGTTTCATCCCCGCAGGTACGGATACTCGATTTAGTAATCCTCCAGCCTAGGACTTCCACTCAGCTGTTTGGAGAGCTCCATTGTTCCGGAGCCTATCTTATTTTGTGTATAGATCTTTTGATGTATATATATATATATATATATATATATATATATATATATGTTTATCCAGGGGTACGGCGGGGCCCTGTCCCGTCATATTTCACTATCGATACTCTTAGAGGTCTGTAGACATATGTGTGGGTTGTGTATAAGTTTTGTTCAGCTGATCCTATACGATGTGCTATGGATATGTTCGTTTGTAGTGGAAACCTTGCCGGTTTGCGTATCCTATTGATCTGTAGTGGCAGCCTTGTCGGCTTGCGTATCGTATTGGTATGTGGTGGCAGCCTTGTCGGCTTGCGTATCATATTACATTTTGATTAATTGTGACTCCTCAGGAGACAGGTTATCTTGATATATATATGATGACGTTATGAATCTTTGGAGTTCCTTTGCAAGTTTCCATATTGTTCTTAGATTCAGTTTGACTATATCTAACAGATACGTATACGAGTGTCCAGCTCGGGCACTAGTCGTGGCCCATGGGGCTGGGTCGTGACAAAAGTGGTATCAGAGCAGTTCATCCTCGGAGTGTCTACAGATCGTGTCTAGTAGAGTCTTGTTTATCGGTGTGTTGTGCACCACATCTATAAAAAGGAAGCTACAGGACATTTAGGATGTTACCTTTCTTTCATAGCTAAGATCGTGCAATAGACCCTAGCCATAGGAAATGAAATTCCTTATACTAACCCTTGATTTCAGCTGAAGAACGGCATCGATAGAAGAAAGTGACTAATGATATTGGAAGTTACAAAGTACACAGGTAAGCAACGGTGCGAAAGATGCATGTCGGATAAGGTAAGAATATTGAAGTATGATTGAAATGTAAAGTTGAAGAATGAAAGGAAATGTAGATAGGAAGGTATAACAGGACAGATCGTTAAAGGATCGGGTATGTCTCCAGGTGTGATATATGAGGTAAGTTTCGACATCTTTATACCTTTACTTCAAATTGGGAGCCCTGTGTGGCTATGATATGATATGATATGATATGATATATACGTATATATGTTGGCCCTGTGAGGCATTGTTGGTATTTCCTGCGTGCAGATTTTGGGATAGTGAGAAATACAGAGAAAACTCTGCCAAAGTTTTCTTAGAAATAAAAAGGGAATGAGATATAAGTTCGTAATATGTCTTGAAAGGTCATGTCAACAGTGATGATAAGAGTTGACTAAGTTGTGAGTACGGCTGACTTCAAGAAATAAGTTAACCGTTGAATTGATAGTAATAGCAATTATGAGGTCGATATCGATACCGTAAAAGAAAAAGAAATGCTAGGATAATTTGGAAGGGCTTGCAATACTAAGGGATGACTTAGAAAGGGCTGGCTAATCTTAATAGAGTGTTATATTGAGGTACCGACGGAATTGACAAGCAGGAATAAATTACGACGAGTTTATAGTTAGAAAAAAGTAATAGTATGATTGAGACAAGAGTACAGAGGAGGAAGAATTGTGACGAATGTGAATGTACTGATAAGACAGCCTGTGAGGTATTAAGGCTAAGATTGATTAGAAAGAATCGTGAATAAGGTTAAGAAGTGTTACACTATAAGATTGATTACGGACAGGATATTATGTGGATATAATAAGGATTGTTATGAAGATGAGTAAAGCCTAGTGAGGAAGTGACTAAAGGATATGACGTGATCTATGGGACTAAAGCATAAAGGCAAATGTGAAATGGAAAGGCAAGGTATAGAACGAATAAGAAAGACTTATAAAGTTCTGTAGGGGAAGTTCAGAATAAAGATTATACGGTAACAGAAATGATAGCGAGCGCAAGAAAAGAAGGAGTAATTGAAAGAAGGAAATAAGGGGAAAGCGAGATAACAGTGCAGTAATAGGTTATTACATGTATAGCCGAGAACACGAGTAATGTAAGTGATGGAACTGTGAAACATCAAACTATAGAAAGATGAGCAGTGAGGTAGAATGAGTGCTAGAAAATGACTGGGATGATAAGAACAAATAGGGATGAACAGAATACGTTTTGGAAATGAGAGAGGGAGTATGCAGAAGTAGTGTTTTTCGAAAGATACAGGGGTGGCATGAGATTTCTTGTGCACAGAATAAAAAGATGGACATAGATCGGAGAATTGGAAAGGAATACTAAAGAAAGCACCCAAGATAGACGTAATTAAATGAGTACGAGAGTAAAATAAAAGGGAAATATATAGCTACGAACTTAAAGGTGACAAAGTGATAAGGTAAGACCATTATTAAGACGAACTTGATATGGTTTTGAGTTAGTTAGAACTCGGTGTTGGGTACACAACAAGGGTAAAAGAGCATAAGGCATAAAGGAGTATTGCGTGTATATTACTTCACCTCGGAAATAGCGAAATCCTTAAAGGACAAGGACTGTAGGCTTGAGGAACAAATAATGTATTGTAAATTATTGAAGGAAACATGTGATATAGGTTGGGATAGAGATAATATTACAAGAGAACTTTGGACACTTATCATCGGAATATAAGTGCTACTTAATTGAGAATTTGGAACGACTATAAGTACTAACTAATTACTGATCAAAGTAAGTGGAATGTGGCCTTAGATAAGTTGCTACGTGGGTTGCATTACTCGAGTACAGATGGTCAGATGAAATTTTATACTATATATAGAAAGGTTCTCGTCGCGTCACGATTTTGTTAAGGTTTTGTACGTGGATAATAAAAATCATAAATTATAAAGAAAAGATATGGATATGGTACAGTGTGCCAAGTGAATTGGAAAAAAAAGGGAGATCAGATGAATTTGAAGATTGGAAATAGGGACGTAGAGCGGAATATAAACAGATAATGGTATAAGTACACCCTAAAGCGGGGGAGCGGGTGTGAGAAAAGCAAGTGTAAAATGGAAACAATTGACACTGCAATATGTTTGATATGGATACTTAAACTTCAAATGAGATCCCTTTCCGAAACAAGTTAGTAAGATCTGAAAGCCAGCAATAAACGGATAAAAGTCAGGATGATATTTGAGACGGTGCTGAGAATCACTTGTAAAGGTCTTGAATTGTATGACATTAAAAGTGGGTGCTTATAAAAAGAAAGGGTACGATAAAAGAATGGTAACGAGTAACTTAAGAAATATTGTAAAGGACAGAAATGCTATACAAGATTAGAGGCTAAGATTTGGCAGTAGAGTTGTGCGCTAGCAATATTGTGACTTATAAGTAGCACAGGGAAGGGATAGAAAATCTCCTATAATAGGATATGAAAAAAATCAAAGGGGCGAATAAAGGAAGGGAAAGGAGTATAACAAGATAGGCTACGAGCGAGTTTTAGTACGGATGAGTTATGGAAAGCATAATCCTGGAGAAGGAAAGACTATGACTAAGATTGGATATATTCTATACACGTTGTACAAGAATAGTTATGCAACCTATGAATATTTGTATGCTAAGGATGAGACCAAGCGAGTACTTGATAAGAAGAATAAGGATTCAGTAATAACAATGCGGTTGTGATATTTTGGATACATTAAGGGAAGCCGTAAGATGGTTTGAGCTAGATTACCGAGATAGGATTAGTGCTGAGGGCGAATGGGACATGGCCATAGTTGAGCCCCAGTACCGATTGAAAGGTACAAGAGGAGAATGCAAGGTAAAGCATAAAGACTAGCGAAACGACGCTAAGGTATTTCTTGGGATAATTTGAGCACCTTCGTATATTCTTGTAAAGATTGCAACATAATGTGTGACAGAAAAACTAAGAGCAAAATCTGAGTAAAGAGGCAATAGAAGAGTTTGAATTAAAATTAAGGAAACGACACGAGATAATATTCCTAAAGTGTTACAAGTTGGGTTAAGGGAAATTATGAAATGGTTTAAGTGATATGATCAGAACGAGCTGGTTACTAAAAGACAGTGAGTTTAAAGAGAACGAACAAAAGGACGGGCACCTTAAGTTTAGGTTATAACAGAAGGATTAGTTATGAGCTATATTACTAAAAAGGGCTAATGCCTAAGATGACCTATGGGTCTCAATGAATTTGCGGCAAAGAACACTATGACAAGTTCATCTATCCTATGATGAGATAGTTATAGACATTAGGCAACGAAGGGAAATTGACCTTCGACATTACAAGGTGAGACAACAAGCATAGACGTACGAATGAAATGGTAAAAGGTATGGGCCGAAGGACAAGAGAGGGACAGAAAGTTCAAGATAGCACTTCGTAAAGTGATGCAAAATGTGAAACGGATTCGAAAAATGGGCATATGCTAGAAGAGAGGTAGCACCTCAATGTGATGATAGGAGTGCTATAGGGAAAACTACCTATACAAGTGTTCACTCACGATGTGAGACAAGTATTTACCTCAAAAGGAGTGCTCACGAGGGATGCATTATGGGATTTACATGAGATTTAAAACCCCTTAGGATCATCATGTATTTTAACCTTTATTCAGATAAGTTAAGTGAGAAGAGACACCCGAAGAGGATTATAAGGATAAGAAGAAGGTTCCTGATTATTAAGTAATCGCGAAAGGTTTCTAGACTAATTGAGCCAAAGGGGGATCGACGAGTTCAAGTATCAAGAAAAATCATATCAGGAGAGTGACTCACTTATATCTCTTGAAAGGATATTCCTGAGGTGTTAAGGAAGTATTGCAACCGAGATTCATTACTAAGAAGAAAACTCATATTCAACTACTCAAAGGGAATGTTAAGATAGTGGATATCAAAGGATTAAAAGATGACTCCACAACAAGAAAGACGCGACTTAAGCTTCTAGTATAGATGGATATAATAAGTTGCAGTCAATTACAGAAGTAGCTAAGTTATGACCACTTTCTTTGGAAATTCAACATTAACTGAAGTCAAATGGAGAATGGTATTAAGTTTAGCAAGGGAGGCACAACATGATAGAAGAGTAATTGATTCATCGTAAGGTCACCATAACCCCTATACTTATAAAGGATTAGTTTAACATTCGAGGACGAATGTTCTAAAGGGGGGAAGGATGTTATGTCCCATATTTTTGTACGTTGGATTATTCGTAAGTTAATCGACACAAGTTTAAGGACGAGATTATTTATGGGATATGAGATAAGGACTTTTAATCCACGAATTTAATAAGTGCACGATCTGCTAATTAATTACAATTAGTGTAGAAATATTAGTGGAGATTAGGGATTAATTAACCATGATAAGATTAAACCAAATCAGACCATTAAGTGGGCCCTACCAGATATGATAAATTAAAAAAAAAACCTTGGATGATTCATGCTGGTGCGGCATGTGTCCTAAGCATGGGCTGCCTATATATTACAATATGATGACTAATCACTCACAACACATTCATCTTCACAAGCTCAATGAAGCAAGGGCATGAGCAGCCATGGCTGCCACTGTTCACAGCCAGCCTTGGCTGTTTTTAAAAAAAATAGATTAAATCTTCAAGGTGCTTTACACGTTCAAGAGGCAGCAATATAAGGGCATTAAATTGAGGAAGAAGAAATGGTGCAATTGCTGCAAGTGAGTATAGGATCTGTCCAAATCAATTTAAGGTAAGATTTCTTCTTCTTGAAATGTAATTGGAATTAATGATGTTGTAATGGAGAGATTAAATTGTATTAGACGAAATTGGAAGTAAGAAAATTACATGGTTATTGTTGGCGTTGTAAATGGACAGAATTGGAGTTGTTCTAAATTGGATTAAAGTGTGATTAGTGTTGTCATTATTATGGTATTGCATTTTAGGGTAATTTGTTTATATTAAAGGGCTGGAAATATAGTTATAGATAAGTATAGGTGCTGCTATTCACGGCAGTATTATGCTCTTTTCCGTGTATTGGTAATGTTGCAAAGTAAAGATCGAAAATCGTATTTTGATGTCGTAGTTTTGGTGGGCTGTTTCGAGCTTATATTAAAATGATATTGAAGTAATTTTATTGTGCATGGATGGTAGTCGATGTTGTTGTCGTGTTGTTGTTGATATGGCTCGTAAATTTGGATGAAAGCAAATGCATAAGATATCGTATAAGAAACGCATGTCGGTCTATTTGGTGTAAAATCTTAGATGTTAATGATTTGAATTGAAAAGGGATTAAGAGAGGCTATTGAGTTGTTATCGTTGTTGTTGGCGTTGTGGTGATAATCGGAGATTAATTGGAAGTTCGGGTTAGGCGAGTTATATAGAGGAAATGCTGCCCGATTCTCGTTAAGTTCTTAACTAATCAAATTACTAATCGAGAAGTGTGAACTAAGAAATGATTCCTATAAATGATCGGTTGTATATTTATAAGCAGGAAAGTCTAGTTTATTAAAAATAGTATTACTTTCATATTAAATAGGCTAAAGGAGCGACGAAGTAAGCTTGGTTACGGTTGATCTACGACAGGTATGTAAAGCTATCCCTTCTTTCTTTTGGCATGATCTTTATAAACAAATAGACGACGAGTATGTGACTTTAAAGAAACTCCTATTCTTAGAGCCACTAGGATGGATAATGTTCTTGATTCCCAGAACCTATTTTATTATGTGTTGATACGTGTCTATGATTCCAGAAGATCTATTTTGATATAATCCATTGTGACATTCAAAGGGTACTTGATATGATTATTGTCTTGATTTTACAATGATAGTTCATTTTTTACTATTCTATCGAGTCTCAAATATGACTTAGTTTGCATATGGTTGCTCACTACTCTGTTCGTGCATGCGTCAATGTATCTTTCACCGAGTCCCGGGCCGGGATACGTTCTCGTGCATAGTTTCACTGCATTGTTCATCGAGTCCCTTACTAGAGGGTCGGGATACCGTATATATATATATATATATATATATATATATATATATATGATATGATGATGTGATTATGGCGCCAAGGATGGTATGTGATGACTTTATTCACCGAGTCCCATAATGGGCCGGGTATGATATATGATATTGATATGCATGTTTTACATTTTATAAGGCAAGTGTATTGGTATTTTGAAAGTCACATTTGTGTCCTGTAATCTCTATTTTAGTCATGATCCTCTCCATTGTATTTCATGTTTTATATACTCAGTACATATCTCGTACTGACCCCCTTTCTTCGGGGGGCTCTGCGTTTCATGCCCGTAGGTACGGATACTCGATTTGGTGATCCTCCAGCCTAGGACTTCCACTCAGCTGTTTGGAGAGCTCAATTGTTCCGGAGCCTATCTTATTTTGGGTACAGATCTTTTGATGTATATATATATATATATATATATATATATGTTTATCCTGGGGTACGGCAGGGCCCTGTCCTGTCATATTTCACTATCGATACTCTTAGAGGTCTGTAGACATATGTGTGGGTTGTGTATAAGTTTTGTTCAGCTGTGTCTATACGATGTGCTATGGATATGTTCATTTGTAGTGGCAGCCTTGCCGGCTTGCGTATCGTATTGATCTGTAGTGGCAGCCTTGTCGACTTGCGTATCGTATTGGTATGTGGTGGCAGCCTTGTCGGCTTGCGTATCGTATTACATTTTGATTAATTGTGACTCCTCAGGAGACAGGTTATCTTGATAAATATATGATGACGTTATGAATCTTTGGAGTTCCTTTGCAAGTTTCCATATTGTTCTTAGATTCAGTTTGACTATATCTAACAGGTACGTATACGAGTGTCCAGCTCGGGCACTAGTCATGGCCCACGGGGCTGGGTCGTGACAGTCCTTTCATGTCTGGCACTTCTGGTGTGCTCATGTCTAAAGTTAAAAATCGCATTCGGGTCTCACGTATCTATCATGCTTTTATACTCTTGTACATGTTCTAGTATCTAAGTGCTTTTCAAATCTGATGATGATCTTGACCCCTATGATTATGTTATCCATGTTACCACATACTCGTGTCCCAATCCATTTCGCTGTGCATCCCACTTATAGCGGTATCGTAGCAATGATTTTGTTAGATAATAATGAAGGTGAACCAAGATGGATATCCTACCCATGATTCTATGTAATTTGCGCTTATGTTTCTTTGGCTAATGTTTTAAACCATCTCGTAGCTTGGCACAAAGGATGTCGTTATCTTTTCTGAAGTACCTATTCCATTTTATGTTGAAAGTGACTTTCTACCCATGTCTTAGATGCTTGAGGAACGAATTATACATGCCTATAATACATTCTTTCATGAGCCTTATTTATAACAAAGGTTACTCACGGCGATAAAAGTAAGCTATGTTGAACCATGTCCTATTCTTTCGGTATATCTAAATTCTAAAAGTAATATTTTATCCATGCCTTATGTCTCTGACCCAAGGGTGAGCCAACAATTGTACGCCACGCAAATCACACTCATGTCTTATTATTAGCTCAATACTCATGAAATCAGGTCCAGACGCCACTATATGCATCTATGATGTACTCATGTAAATGTCAGGTTGCTCATGGTCCCATGCCCCATGTCATGCTATTCACGTTTCATGCCATATGAATCACATTCCCATGTATGCATGTTTCACGTTACGTCCTCCATGTACAATGCACCATGTTATGTCTTTTCTCTAAAGCAAAGTATCTCATGTGAATAGTACCAATAATTCTGTTTCTCTCAGTCCTCTATAATTCGCTCACGAGAATGAGCAAGATGATCTAAGGTATTCATAATCATGATTAACAGCTAACAAGATAATCAAAAGTAAGGTGCATTCCTATATTCAAATAGATATCTTTTCATGTACCCTATGGTACTTATCTTGGCAGTTTCCTCTCAGATTCGACATATTCATGTCATGCCTATGCTAGGGATTTATGAACACCTATGTTAGGATCATATTCTAGTTATATGACTCAAGTCTATCGCATTCACATCGAGTTGCGCTTACATTCAAAGCCTAAGTCTTACTCATTTCTCATATTACTATGGTGACATATGAACGTCTATAATTAAGTCTCTAAGTATCAAACTCCTACCCGCGCTTAGTATTCAACCCTTATATTGTAACAATCATGTTTTATACATTTAGATCCCATGTTATGATATCCATGTTTACACGTATTCGTATCTCATGACAGTTAGCACTCGTGTATTCATGTCATCCAGTCTTCGTGTATTTATGTCCCACGTTATACGTCTCACGCCCAGGTAATCATGTCATGTTCGTGCCTATTTCCAGTACTCATGTCATTCGTGCCTACACATTTCTTCCAAACCCCATGTATAGTAATCATGTAATCATTCAGCCAATATCCGTGTGTTCAAGCCAGCTCATTATTTATGTTAGATACATTCAAGATTCAGTAATCACGTTATTCACATCATGCGTATTAACATGCTATGTGAGTTGTGTGTTGGTACTTTAGTTAACTGGCAGGCGTTTGAGAAATGTCGTGAGGGTCCGAATTATGAAGGAAGACCTACCATAAATTTTGTAGATTCCAGAGTTAGTAGCGATTCTTAACCACTAGTCATAAATCGAGGACAAATGTTTCATGATTCTCATTCATGTAGGTGCTACTCAGTTTCATGTTCCCCATGTACATGTTTCCATGTAATCACGTATTCAGTTCTCATGATCCATGACCATGTTCCCATGTAACCATGTCAAGCTCTTATGTTTTACGTCATGTTTCTTTCATTTTCACGTATTCAAGCCATGTCCATCCATATTCTTAACCATGACCCATCATTCAAGGACGAATGATCCCAAGGGGGAGATATTGTAACACCCCGTACCTTTAACCTAAGCTTTGACCATGATCCTAGACTTAGAAAATCAGATAAAGAATGTGCGAATTGGAATTTCCCTGTTCAGTTGTAAGATGGTGGTTTACGCCCATGAACAGTGGTCATATTTCAGTATACGGGTCATAATTCAAGGATTTCTGAGCATTCTGGGATTTGGCATTTGGATGTCAAATGGTTAAATACGGACCGTATTCCAAAATACGGCCCGTATTTCAAAACTTAGTTGGAATTTGGGAAAACTTCCTTGATGCAAGTTGTAGAGCTTTGAAATACCTTTCCAACGGTATATTATGGGGGTCAAACGGACATCTGTACAAAGAGTTATGCCATTTTACTGAAGAGACGCAGTGCAGTCCGTATTTCAAAATACGGCCAATATTTAACTGGGCCGAAAATTTAATTTTCCAGAACAGTATATATTCGTCCGTATCAGTTCACATCATTATTTTTCATTCCTTCAAGCCCTAGAACGACCTCCTACCCTCCTCCATCATCAAGAACACCAAGGTAAGCCTACTCTAATTATTCCAAGTCAATTCTAATACCTATCCTTGTAATCTAAATAAGAAATTATCATTCCTAAACTAGGGTTTTCAAGAAAACCCATCTCAAGATTCAACAATCAAGATTTTGGAAATCTTCTTCAAAGCTCAAGTCTTTAATTCAAGTTTTCGAGAGACTAAGGTATGTAGAGTTACTATCTACGTGTGGGAACATCATTGTTATTCCCCACGCCTCATAATCCATAAATTATGATTCTTTACGAAAACTAGGGTTTCTATACCATGTTCATGATAACCCTAGGTCCATGTCCATGATTATATTATGTATGAATTGTTATAATTCCATCATTGAGTTCTTAATATTTCTTTATATTTATTAAGAATCTGTCCGTAATCTATGAAAAACCCATATATCTCATTCCATGGGTTCATGCATGCTAGTTTATGATATATTATGCTATTTTCAAGAAAATACTATACATGTTTTACAAGTTCATGCAAGCAAGCTATAATTCATGATATCCACGTACAAGCAAGTTATATTCATGAAAACCATGGGCAGCAAGTGCCACTTATTTTACATGTTCATGTTTTTGGGAGTTGCTTTAATTACCGAGGAGGGCTTCAGATAGCCTGAAACTACGTAGCCACCGTAGGATGAGGATCGCTTCACCCATGTCCCGGACGATCTTTCATAATGACTGGATCCTTTCATATTTTATTAAATCTCATGTTCCCTGGCAAGGACTGAGTGTTCTGCTGGCGAGACGCAAGCACCAGACCATGGATCGGTTATAAGTTATTGCTCTCCCTACTTATGATATTTTTACCATGTTATATATAAATATATGTATTCATGTTCATGTCCAGGTTTTCAGTTTCCGTTCTTATTATGTTATTTCACATCCCATGTTATTTCATTCAGTTGCTTTACGTACCAGTACATTCAATGTGCTGACGTCCCCTTTTATTGCCCGGGGGCCTGCATTTCACGATGCAGGTACTGATATACAGGACGACACATCTGCTCAGTAGGACAGCATTCGTATCAGCTTATTGGTGAGCCCCATCTCATTCGGGGTTTAGTCAACTTTTGTTTTTTGATTAGTTATGCATCTAAGGTATGCTGGGGGCCTTGTCCCAGCGAGTATGTTTTTCATGTTCAGACTTATGTTAGAGGTTTCACAGACTAGACAAGTCAGTTATGTTATGTCAGACATTCAGAGTCGTATAGCCGTTTTGGCTCATTCATGCTATTTTTGCACTCATGTTTAAAGAAGTATTTTTATTAAGTATTATGACTTACTACGTTTTATAAAGGTTCATCATGCATTCACGTTATATTCTGCTCATGTTATGCCTCATGATGATTCAGCAAGCCATGTGGTTCGCTCGGTGACATGCAGTAAGGCAATGAGTGTCGTGTTTCGCCCAGGCCATGATTCGAGGCGTGACACTTGTCATCACAAAACTAATATACTATCAGTAGCAACTTTCATCTTGCTACTAAAACTAACATTAGTAGTGACATAAATCGCCAAAAAAACTACTATAACATCTGTGGAACATTTATCTTGCTACTGAAATAGCAACAATAAAATTGGCTACAAAAAACTATTATATATTTACTATTGAGAATTGAATTCTCTGTAACTAATATATAGCTACTAAAAACATCCAGTAGCATAAAAATTACGAAAGCATTTCCAAGCTGAATATTATAAATACTTTCATTACTTAAAAGTCAAATGCATATATACTATGGACATAGTACTTCGGTTCATTATATGCATATACATATGACCCAAAAAGCAAAAACTTCCAATTTATGTATATTACATATCATCAAACACTTCCATTGTATGTATATTACATATGATCAAAAATTTCCATTTTATGCATATTACATATGACCAAATTTTCTATTGCACACCTTCAAGCTTTTCTTCGGTCCTACCCATTGTTTAAGAACTTCGTCCCTGTTGTTAAAAAAAAAGGATCGGTTTGAAAATTACCATAATCCAATGCTAATAATAAATGGGGTAACATAGAGCACATAAGATTTAAAAAGTCAATGACATAATAGGTCCAAGAAGTGTGTGAAAAGAAACAAAAGAGAATCAGAGAACCACCAATCATCCACAAAATCACAATTTACAAAACCATAGAGAAATCCCAACTAAAATAACTAAACTCCACAATGATAAGCTTTTTCTTCTCTTTCTCTTTTCACTGTTATGAAATATTGAGAAGAAGAAAAAAAATGGTAAAATGTCAATGGCAACCAAACTTTCAGAGTATTTGAACAACATTAAATAAATATGTTTCTTGGAAATGTAGAGGCTTAAAACCATACACGGTTTCCATTAATAGAAGTAGAGGAGCTTGTAAAAAGAGATTGCAAATTCCACAATGTTGCAGTAGTTCTTTTCCAGTTTCATTAATAACAAGGGAAGAAGAAATGGGGTTGATCAATTTGGAAAAACAAAGAGGAAAATATGAAGTGGAGTGTTTTGTGAATGATGAGAATGGATGGAAAGTGAGAAGAATGATTGAAACTAAAGAAGAATTGAGGGAAGTTGCTTTTGTTCAAGCTAAATCTTTTCATGAACCTCTCTTCATGTTCAATGATATGTTCTTTGAATTCTTTCATGCTGAAGTACTTTCAAGGCTTCTTTACATATTGAAGAATTCTTCACTAGACAGGCTAAAGTACTTTCAGGACTTTTTTTCCTATGTAGTTTCTGCAGATGTAACTAGTCCTTTTGTTATTTTGAATGCAAGTTTGGGGCTCTTATCCAAACTGCAACTTTGATCTGCACAAAATTTCTACTTTGGTAAATATACTAATAGTTACCAAAAGAAAAAATTCCTAACAGTGAATCTACAACCAACAATCATAGTTGAACACGATGTCACTGATACTTTTTTTTTGTTTGACAATGGTATTGTAACAATACCACTGATACTTTTTATTTTTTTACAATGGTAACATAACGATACCACTTATACTACTTGCTAGCGGCCATTAATCTTAGTACCAACTACACAAAATCTTAACACCACTGACAACTACTAATTCAATTAACATGCAAACTACATGCATCATATAAATGGAGCTATATTTCTAGCTGCATCTTAGAACTTCAGCACTGCAGTATTTTTAGGTAGCCATCATCAATCATAGATGCAACATTTCCACATTTTTTGCTTAAAACCAATGTAGGGAAGAAGGTTTCCACTAATACCACAAGACTATAAGTTTTTGTACAAAGTGATCAATTTTAAACTTCAAATAACATATCTAATTTTTTTTTAAAATGGTCTAACTTCTAAGGTTGTGAATTTCATAGCTACTTCTACTTCCATGATACATTTTACTATTTTAATATGTTGTGAATTTTAAAGCAGTAAAGAAAAAAAAAAGAGTTCCAAATATCAGTGAAAGACTGGTGCTATCTCTAACAACAATATAAATGTAAGAAAAAACAACATAGTTGAATCATTCCTTCTCAGCAAATCACACTAAACTACCATAGCTGAGCAAATCAAAGTTGTTGATTAATAAAAATACTCCTCAATAGAGTACTGCACCAGAATATCAGCAGCAAAATATACAAATAAAATAGCAGCAGTGTTTTAGTAGAATCGAGACCAAAACTATAACAGAATAGAAACATCAAAGAAAACACAAATTTTATTATAAAATGCACACTTCTACACGCCAATATCATAAAATAGACCTATATTTTAAACTTGCACCAGAATATTAACTCATATCCATCCCAGGAATTTTATCAAACAGTTTGTATGCATCATTGAGAAATCATATTTACAAGAACAAGCCAACTACTTATATGGAGCAAGTCACCAAATAATTGTCAAAAAGTAAGAAAAAAGAATGGTCAAAGGAAAGGAGAAGACTTGTTAAGAAGGGAAAGAGCAAGTACCTATTGCATTCTAGTCATGAAAGCAGCTATTTGTTCTTGGAACATCTTGTCAAATTCTCCTTTCATGTGTGCATACTCCTCTTTTAATTTATTTTGCAAATCATGTTCTATATCCCTTTTTAAGTCGATAGCCATTTGTTCATGTTCTTCTTGTAACTTCCAGTTAAGTTCTTCGTGCAACTTTCAGTCCATATCATCTTGCATATCTTGACGCATAATTTCCATTGCAGAAAACACACTGGCCTCTATGTTCGCCTGCTACATTTGAGTCTTTCTAGGAGACTTCTTTCCAAATCCAAAACCAAGCATGTAGCCTGACCTCTCACCAAGAATGGATGAATACACTTCTTCTCTAGTCATGGGATTCTGCATAAATCACTGAATTCAAGCTACCCAATGTAATGTCCACATGCAATCACAATAACAACATCAAAAGGTATAAAATTTCAAAAAGAAACTTTTAGTTATGGGATAACTCAAAAATGCCTGTCAAGACCAAGAATCGACAAAATACGAAAAGCAAAAACTAGTGACGGGAGTCAATAAACATGAACAGCTTACCCTCAAAGTGATTTCAAGCTTCAAACCTTCAAAACTTCAAACGATTTACCCTCACAGTAAATATTCAGACTTTGAACTCTCTTCCTTCCTCCTTCAACTTTGGAGAACTCAAATTCCTTTAAATTATCAAAAGGGTTAAAGAAATTGGAGATGAAATCTAAAGAATTATATGACCAAATGAAAACATACTTGATGGAGTCATAATTTATAATTAGAGTTTTTGGGTCTCTAAATGTGGCTCACATTTTATGGTATGAGCAGAGACAGTTGAAGATTTGAAGAACTTTTGTGGTATGAGCAGAGAGAAATGGAGAAAAGTTTTTTTTTCTAGAGAAATGGAGGAGTGAATGTGTATAAGCGTATGTGGTGTATCTTTTATTTTAATGAATAATTTCCTTTCATTTTAAAGTCAAATTAATCGGATTATTAGAGGAGACTAGGTCGCCACAAAATAGTATTCAGTGGCGACTATTTACAAGTCGCCACTAAATATTTGGAGCCAAATTTTTAGTGTTAGCGGGAACTGAAATTTTGGAATTAGTGACACAACATCTCACCACTGAATGTGTCACTTCTGTAGCAACAAATAAGGTCTCCACTGAATGTCGCCACAGGAAGTCATCTATCTTATAGTGAAGCTATCTTCAAGCTAGACTCTAACTTGAAGTTAAAACACATGTATCCACTTTTTATCCTTCTAAATAAGCTAATAAACATACACTTTGATAGCACATACATAATACAAGATTCTAGACCTAAGAACTGGAAAACATTATTTAGTAGAACAGATTCTTCAATCTGTCTTCTTGTACTAGGGATGCAACCCCGGATTCTTGAATATTCTTGGATATAACTTCTTCGATAAATATTATGAATTCTCTCTTTGTGGTTGTGTAAATGTCTACTTGGAAAGACATGGATATATATAACCCTTGATGCTCCGCAGGTCGATTGACCCAAAACTCTTTCCTAGTCGGTCAATGACATGTAATAGAGTTTGTGTAGTATTTGAATTCTTGTCTTGTTGAGTCTACTTCTAATACGTGTAAAAGGCTTACTAATCCCTAAAAATATGGAAAGGAATCTTTCATACTTGACCGCCAAGTTCTTTTCATAATTTTGCAAATCCTCGTTGTTGTAGGACTTGCCCTAGAACATGTTCGCAAACCTGTTTCATCCATCTAGTTCGTCTGGCTCTGAATCTCTGCACTATCTGAGATGGAACATGTCCACGTACATGTTCCATGAACATGTTCCACCAATCTCTTTCATTCATCATCTACTATTAAACTTCTTTCGAGATCTTGGCTAGAATATGTTGATAGACCTATTTCATATAACTGTAAGCTTTGTGCCTGAAACCGGTCTTCTCCACTCCTTCACCACTGATCACTACTAGGTCATTCATCCATTGCAACTGATGACCAGTGATCATCCCTCTTCTGTGTCTCTCCTTTTTGCTATCTTGTTCGGTTGTTCTATTCATTGAGTCATTTATGTTGCATATCGAACATCTTTGTAGATTGTATCACTTCTTTCTCTATGTTTGTCAGCTTGTCTATATTTGGTGGAACATGTCTGTGAACTTGATTGATGTACATTACTTGCAACTGTCTCTGTGTTTAGGTCTTTGGACTTCTTCAATGTGCACTACATTCTTGTTCATTCAGACAACTAATCTCTTGTGTTTGGAACTTCTGTTTCATGGTATCACTCATTGTTTGACAGTTTGTCTAACGTCAAAACTTATTTATGCATTAGTCTAGCTAATGCCAATAAATTCCCCCTTTTTTATAATGACGAACTTCCTATCTTTCTGTGCTCATATACCATATTTGAACCTGTTCCACCCACCACTACAGCTTCGATACTTGAACTAAATTTTAATCATGTTATAAGTCATAATGTGGTTAGCACACAGTTCAATCTTCCCCCTTTTGGTATCATTAAAAAGTTAATCCCAGATTATGGTTGGTAATTTTTAGTAATATTCAACTCATGGCCACTGGGGCTATCACATACACATAGATTACAACATTTACTTGTTTTTGAGTCAGGAACATTCATGTCATCTAGTTTACAGACAACTTGTAAGATATGCAATAGTTTTTTATGTCAACAAGTACAATTCTAGAACCTTGATTACAACCATATACAACATATCATAGGAACTCTAAAATTTGTTCAAGGATATTTTTTGGGAAAGACTAACCCTATGATGTTCTAGCTATTGGGGTGGTGTTGGGCTTCTATTGCTATTAAGGAAGTATATATCTTTCTTCTTTCTTTCCTTAATCACTTCTTAATCAAAACCTTTTCATATTGATTGGTCCAACTACTTGCATTGACCATTGCATCTTATTGCATAGATCATAAAGTGATATGCAAGGTCTACCTTTTTCTCCAAGAGACCCACCATCTTTTTCCACAGGTTTCACCCATGAGGACCAAGATCTGAACTGCTCTTCTTTCCCAGATGGTGGAGGGTTCGTTCTTTGTTTCTTCCTTCTTATTTATTTATGAACCCTTATATCTCCATATCTCTCGTCATGTAATAGCGCAGATGAATCCTTTTTGGATGAGCTTCTATTACTGAATTACTCCATTTTATCCCCTGTTACAACCCAAACAGCTATGAGTGGCACCCTCCTAAATCCCCTAGTGGGAAAACCATCTACCTAACTAACCATCCAAACCATTCTCAAATTACCTAGCCTATTTAAATAATTCAAGAATATAACAAATAATAAAATCTCCAAATATCTAGTCATACCATAAATAAATAACATCTGCGAAAGTCTAAACTATTACAACCCTAAAATCCAAAAGTCATCGTACAGGGACTCTAATATAACTGCCTAAGAAAGAAACAATGTCTAAGAATAACATAAATGTCTGAAATTAAATAGACATCTAGTATAGGAAAGATCTTCAGGAGGCTTGGCATAGAGAATAGCTCACCCTCGAATCTGGCGGAATCTGACCTCAGCTAAATATGAGGTCTCATAGAAGTCTATGGATCACAATCTGCACTCAAAAGAATGCAGCAAGGTAGTATCAGTACAAACACTATGTACTTGTAGATATCATAGACCGACTAAGATTAGTATCAAGCATACAATTACCAAATCAATAAAATGGACAGATAGGCACAACAACACATAATCTCAAGAACTATCAAAAGAAATCATCCAATACTGAAATATCAGCCAACACCGAAATAAGGTAATTTCACACAAATAGGAATCAACAAGAGCAATACAACCCAAGTAATCACCAAACACAATTGCAAATCACAATTTTTTTCAAATCTGTCACATATCCGTACACACATGCTAAATGGTAGTGTTTGACCCATTAGCCATGACCTGCAGGAGACCCATGATGTCTATGTACCCTCGCTCTGGAATCTTACCTCGTATCACGAGACTTTAACTTAGGCCACATCCTCACCCCCGGTAAAATGTGCCTTTTTCATAATTATCATATCCTTCTCATCATAATGTATTTCCATTCCACAAACAAACAAGTAATGGGAACAATCAATAAATCAATATCAGGGAACACAAGTCACTATGTCACAAGTCATATCAAGACTCAACAATCGATAACATGAATAAGGAAATTCTCCAAGTCAACAAGAACATTATATATGAACTCCTGCTTTATCATTTCTTATTCATAGTGTAATTAATCAATATGTATCAAACTGTAGGAAATATCAACCATACTTTATGTCTGAAACCCTAATCATGCTTCTCCTATCAATTTCGTATCACATACAACCAACTAATCAAATTCTAACACAAGCAGACCATAATCTACCTCAAAGCAGAACTGGAAAATTGCAATCACTCTGAAATAGCTTTCCCCTTTCGCAAAGCATCGGAACATGCAAAGTCTAGAAATATAGAGTTACATGAGTATTCAATAATCTACTCTAACAATACAACAATTTGGGGAAAAGAACCCAACTACTTTTACATTTTTCAAATGGGTGAACTATCATTCAAGTGTTATTTCATCGCAATATCAACCCCAATAGTCATGTACTACTATATGTTCATGGGTTTTCTAATTGTTCCAACCCTATTACAAGCAGTTTTTATGCCAAAGTCATCATTTTTATGGAACCCTAGGTCTCAATCCACAAGTTCCACCATTGATAGCCAAGTTCTCATCCTAGAAAGCAATAAAATATACTCTTAGATGATTTAGTAACAATAAAATCAACAACCCATTCATTAATCAAGGGTTTACTTAAGATTTAAGGCTTTAGCCCTTTCATTAACCATTGATGGACCTTTAACTAGTCATGAATTCTAACATGATGATGGAATTAACAAAGTCAAGGGTCGAGACTTACCTTTCAAGTGCACTTTAGCCCTAGCCTTATTTTTTCTCAACAGCAGTTCTTGGAAACTATTTTGGTGTTATGTAGGGATTGGGTTCGGAAGAAAGAATATAAATCACTGATTTTGCCTCCCATCGATAGCTGCAGCAGTCGGTCTCTGGCTGCAGCGGTCTTGCTATTGCGGGAAGGCTTCTGCTATGGCAGACCTCATTAAAGCCCCGCCTCCTGCGGCGGCGACTCCTTGACCGCTACGACGAACCCGCTGTCGCGGTCCCTCACCCACTGCAGCGGTCCATTGGACCAGTAGCTTAGGTTTTTGCACCAGTTTTTACCCAAAAATCCCAACACCAATCCAAGGCGTAATAGACTCAAACAAAACATGCACAAACACATAAAACTATGCCACAGACTCACTCGTGGTCTCGGAATTCCCAATGGAAGTTCAGTTTTCTAAGTCACCCTCCTATAACCACCAAGAGGGTCGTTACATCAGATGCCAATTAAACAACCGTTCGTCCCCGAACGGACAAAAGAAGGAACAAGGGGAAGGTACCTGACTCAGTGAAAGGCTGGGGATAATTCTTTCCCATATCGTATTCGGTCTCCCAAGTAGCTTCCTCAACGGGACGGCTCTTCCACTGAACCTTCAAGGATGCTATTTCCTTTGACCTCAACTTACGAACCTCTATATCTAAGATAGCAATAGGCTCCTTCTCATAGGACAGATTCTCATCCAACAAGTTAGAATCCCAAAGAATGATAAACGAACTATCCCCATGATATCTTTTCAACATAGAGACATGGAAAACTGGGTGCACAACTGATAAACCCCGGGCCAAAGCCAACTCGTATGCTATACCTCCTACACGATAGAGAATCTTAAATGGGCCAATGAATCTGGGACTAAGCTTATCTTTCTTCCCAAACCTCATCACACCCTTCATGGGTGAGACATTCAACAAAACTTGTTCCCCAACCGCGAACTCAAGATTTGGGACCTTTCGATCCGCATACTCTTTCTGCCTACTCTGAGCAGCTAGGACCTTTTCCTGAATCTTCTTAACTTTATCTAATGACTCTCTCAAGAGATCTGCACCCCATGGCCTTACCTCAAAAGCATCAAACCATCCAATAGAAGATCTACATCTCCTCACATAAAAATCCTCAAACGAGGCCATATCAATGCTCGAGTGATAATTATTGTTATAAGCAAACTCAAACAATGGTAAGAACTGATCCCAACGACCACCAAAGTCAATCACATAAGTGTAACATCCCGTAAATCCGAGTTAGGTGTGAATGTGTGAAAACCAGTATTAAATTGATATTTTAGCCATATGAATCCATTTGGGATGAATTCGGGTGATAAACAGTCATTTTGAAGTCAGACCAAAAAGTGAAGTTCTTAAGGCCTTCTAAATTCGTCTATGTCTGAGATAGTCTGCACTTATGTCCAGTTTTTGGATATTTTCATTAGGAATTTGAGAAAAGTCAAAAAATAAAAGTTGTAGGTCTTTGAAATGCCTTTCCAATCATATATCACAGAGCTCAAAAATAGTTATGTGCTAAGAGTTATGCCTATTTTACTAAGACTGGTTGGAGCAGAATTTTCAGATTTTGGGGTTACGTTTTTTAGCCTTTTCCTAACCGAATTGGGACTCCTTATTTTATTATTTTTTGAAGTAAAAACGCCATAACACTATT
This sequence comes from Lycium barbarum, assembly GCF_019175385.1. NCBI lineage: Eukaryota > Viridiplantae > Streptophyta > Magnoliopsida > Solanales > Solanaceae > Lycium > Lycium barbarum. Next base: position 24,141,512 of record NC_083337.1, read on the forward strand.
ATAAACCCTAAGAGACTATTTGTGCTCTCTCTACTTCCATCCCTAAAGAATCTAGGCACTCCAATCCTTCAAGAACCACAAGAAAAACATTCTTGCAATCAAGAAAAAAAATCAAGAAACCGTCAAGACTTTGGTATGGCGATTTAGGTTCATAAGGTTTTCTCCAAGGTAAGTATTTCAATCAAGAACCTTTGAATTATACAAGATTATATCATTTCTAAAAAATAGAGTACACCTATCCACTCCATAATCCTATAAAATCAAGAGCGGTGAAGAGTTAGGGAAAATCCTAGTATTTTCTGTAGAGTTTCACTCGACTAGCCATATTAAATTGGTATTTCCGGGTAATCTAACCGTTGGATTGTGCCCACATTTTAACTGAGTGTTCACACTATATAGTTTTTTGATTTGAACGGTCGAGATATGATTCGTAGGTCCGTTACAGTATATTTTGAGCTATGAACAGTAGCTACGAATTTGGTGAATACGTATAGCTTATTGATCATACAAACTTCAATTAAATGTAGAGTGGTTCTTTGAAGCGTGGAGCTTACATTTGGAATATTTTAACGGGATTTAAGGTATGTCTCTTTTGAAAACCTTATTTTGGATGTGTGTCTCCTTTTCAAAAGTTCTTTATTGAATAAACAGATGAACTTTTCATACTTTAAAACCCTATTTCATGCTTTGATTGTGGTTGGTGTACGTAAGGGGACAAGCCCACATTAAACCTTGATTGTATTATACTCTATACATGTATACGTAATTCTAATCGCTTTTCCTCTATAAGAGATGATCATCAATAATGGCTATGGGTTGATAATGGTGTTTTATGATGAACTATGACAATTGAACCTTGTTTAAGGAAGTGGAAACGTTTTTAAGATTATCAATGAAATGATGTATCTTTGTAATGACATGATGAAGTTAAATGTTAATTGATGATGTGACTACCTTGAGATGAATTGTGATTCGGCTTCTATGCTATGAACTTTGTTGTTGTGTTTGGCCTAGCTACTCGGAAGGAAGGGTAGTCACTATGGATCCTAGTGTGATAATGCCTAGCCATTCGGGAGGAAGAGTGGCCACTTTCGAATTCGCTACCTGGGGTGTGATTATGCCTAGCTATTCGGGAGGAAAGACAGCCACCATTGAATTTCATATTCTAGTGTGATGCGCTGCTATGATTAGGAAACCTCAAAGGCCATCCCTTCGTTATGATTGATTTTTGGGCCTATATTGGCAAGTGTGATATTCTTATCTTTTAATGGAATTGTTGTTAATAATCATGATCAACTTAAATGGCATATTTTGAGGTTGGAACTTGACAAGGACTTTATAACCTTTTTTTGATAATTGTCTTCCATTGAGATAAACAAGCTGAATAATTGTTTCCATATTGTGTCACACAATCCTCAGAACTTATTTCTTTATATGTTATTACACTTTATTTTCATATCACTTATTGTCCCCGAGGCATTCACTGAGTACGAAGTACTTAGGCATACCATTGTTGTTTTTTATGGTATGTTAGGTAACGGAGAAGAGAAGGTTCTTGATACTCTGGGCGTTGAGGAAGGACTTGTTGTTGCTGCTGATTTGGTGAGCCGACACGTTCATTCATGGGACACCCTATTTATTTGTTTATTCATTATATTAGTTTTTCGGGCTGCGTCCCGATAAGTCAAACTATTATTCCTTTTTCTTAGGAGATTCATAGTATACATTCTTGTGGGTAGTTGTTGAGTTATTGATTAACTCTCGGGCGCGTTCTTACATTTGACTAAGTATTTGATTAATAAAAACTTCCGCTGATTTAATTCATATATTCATGATTTTTTTACATTTATTTATAAGCCGTCGAAGGCGAATATTGAACCTGGCGGGTTCAAGTATTGTTATTGCATCTTTTAGGTTCTTCCGATGTTGTTCATGACGTCGGATGCCGATCATGTCTAGGGTGGGTTTTGGGGAGTGATAATAAGCTCGGAGCATATCCCCTAGGACCTAAATCGTCCGCTCAGACTGACCATCTGTCTGAGGGTGGAAAGCGGTGCTAAGGTCAAATCTAGTACCCAACTCCAAATATAAATACTTCCAAAACCGACGATTAAATGTCGTGCCTCTATCGGATATCATGGAAATAGGAACCCTATGCAAGCGAACAATCTCTCGGATATAAATCTGGGCCAACTTCTGACGGTATGGGTAACTGAACTATTATGAAATAGGCCGACTTGGTCAGTCTATCAATAATGACCCCAATCGAATCAAACTTGCCCAAGGTCTTTGGAAGACCAACAATGAAGTCTATAGCTATCTCTTCCCACTTCCACTCGGGAATGGGCATCCTCTGAAAGGTACCTCCGGGTCTCTGATGCTCGTACTTAACCTACTGGTAATTCAAACACTGTGAAACATATTCAACAATATCATGCTTCATCCTATCCCACTAATAGTGCTGCCTCAAGTCACGGTACATCTTAGTGGCACCAGGATGAATGGAATATCTAGAATTATTAGCCTCCGCTAGAATTGTTTTAATCCGATCGTCAACATGGGGACCACAAACACGCCCCTTGATTCTCAAGACACCCTCATCGTCGATCACGTCCTCCTTGGCCACACCACGCAAAACCTTGTCGCTAATCTTACACAAACTCGCGTCCTCGATCTGTCTGACCTTAATTTTATCCAGAAACGATGATCTCACCTCAACACAAGCCAACACCCTACCTAGATCAAACATCTCCAACCTCATGAAACTGTTAGCCAGAGTCTGAACCTTCCAAGCCAACGGACACTCTGACGCAGTCAAACAAGCCAAACTCCCCATACTGGTAGATTTCCTGCTCAAGGCATCTGCCACCACATTTGCCTTGCCAGGATGATACAAAATGGTGATGTCGTAATCCTTAAGCCACTTCATCTATCTCCGCTGCCTAGAGTTTAGGTCCGTCTAAGTAAACTGCTGAAGACTGTGATGATCAGTAAATACCTAGCAACTCGCACATAGAGGTAGTACCTCTAAATCTTCAACGCAAACACCACAGCTGAAACTTCCAAATCGTGAGTAGGATAGTTATTCTCATGAAACCTTCAGCTGTCTGGAAGCATAAGCAATCACCTTCTTTCCTGCATCAAAACAGCACCCAAACCGGAACAAGAAGCATCGTAATAAACTACAAAGTCCTTGCCCTCAATAGGCAAAGATAGGATAGAAGCGGCAGTCAATAACTTCTTGAGCTTTTGGAAACTCTCCTCACACTCGTCGAACAACCGAAAAGGTACCTTTTTCTAAGTCAACTACGTCAAATGCGAAGAAATGGAGGCAAACCCCTTCACGAACCAACGGTAGTAACTAGCCAACCCCGAGAAACTGCGTATCTCTATCATGGATGTGGGTCTGACCCAATCCCTTAATGCCTCAATTTTCTTCGGATCCACCATAATCCTTCTTTCAAAATCACATGACCCAAGAAGGACACCGACGTAAGCCAAAACTCACACTTAGAGAACTTGGCATACAACTCCGTGTCTCGCAACAACCCAAGAACAACCCTCAAGTTTTTTTAATCATCTTCCTTACTCCTCGAATAAATCAAAATATCATCGATGAACACAATCACAAAGGAATCCAAGTATGGCTTAAAATTATTGTTCATCAAATCCATAAAAGCGGTTGGGGCTTTAATAAGCCCAAAAGATATAACTAGAAACTTGTAATGCATATACCTCGTCCAAAAAGCAGTCTTAGGAATATCCTCTGCCCGAATTTTCAACTGATGATACCTCGACCTCAAGTCAATTTTCAAAAACACAAAAGCCCATGTAGCCAGTCAAACAAAGCATCAATACGAGGAATGGCGTATTTATTTCGAATGGTGACTTTATTCAACTGGAGGTAATCAATGCACATCTGTATAGTCCCGTCTTTATTTTTCACAAAACAAACTGGAGCACCCCATGGGAAGACACTCGGACGACTGAAACTCTTACTAAGAAGATCCTGAAGTCGTTCTTTTAATTCCCTCAATTCTACTAGTGCCATCCGATAGGTGGAACAAAAATAGGGCGAGTCCTTGGCTCTAAGTCAATGTAAAAATCAATGTCACGGTCCAGTGGCATGCCTGGCAAGTCTGTGGGAAACGCCTTAGTAACTCAAGTACTACAGGAACTAACTCCAGAGATGGACCATTGATACGCTCAAATTACACCTTTTAATGGCATAACGTGGACGTTGTCAAATATAGTAACCCAACAAGGTTGTGGTCAAATCCCACAGAGAACAATATGTAGACGTTTAAGCAGATTAAGAATTATCACCAACAACATCTAGGCCGAACGCATCAATGGTGTTTTTTAAATATGGTTTTGATAAAATACGAAAATATAAAATCTAATCTAGAAAGCAAGTAAATTGATCAATGGCCACAAGACTGGAATAAAGGAAACTACTTCTCAAGTAACAATCCAATATATTTCATGAATTACGGATAATGGTAATATTATGTTAATTAGCCTCGGATAATGACTATAAATTAACTTCTCTCAAAGATTAAATAGACTACCTAGTTGAATATCCCTAAAGCAATTAGGAGCATTAAGAACACCTGACTATGGCTACAAGTGGTATCGCCTATTCCTAGGTCAATTTCCATTAGATGAGGGTTAACGCCCAAAATTCATGTTAATTATTCTATCCCAAACTCGTTCTTCCTCTTCTAAGTTTCAAACAAAGTAAATGGGTGAGTCCTAAGGTTAGCTACTCCCTTGAGAAACGTTGGAGAATAAGAATAATTTTCTTTTTGGTAAATAAATGATTTTATTTATACCAAGTAATAGTTACAAAACCAAACAGGGCAGACCACCTGTTTCTCACATCAAAATCAGCACCTATTCTAGACTCTACAGTTCAAGGAGTCTAGTTTCTAAGCATAGACACTAGGAAGCCATTACTTCATACATATTTGGCAGCCAGTTACAAAAAAACAAATTCCAGTGACTACACCTAGCTAAGACAATACATAGATAGTCAATTCTATCAGCTTGCTAGGTTGCAGCCGATTGGCAAACTACATCATTTCCTCTGCATCAGTGATCTGTCATGGCATATGATTCAGCTGGGAAAATACTGGTTGCCATTTCCTCCGTGTTCTACCTCTAATATGCAGATGGACAGCAATCTCTTTGCAGAATCTATCTTCATTGTAGTTATCGCTCTGGAACCTGATCAAATTCCTATCTCTCCAGACCAGAGCAATCACCATAGCAAAAACAGCACTGATAATTGCTCCCCTGCCAGACTTCCTCTTTGCCATTGTAGTAGTCCACTAAACTTCCTCTTGCCAACTTCCAATTGCTCTGTGAACCCCTAACCAGACTAGCATCCTGTGCCATAATGCTTTAGTAGCAGTGCAGTCAAAAAATAAATGAAGCAAGGTCTCATCATAAGTATTGCAGAAAACACAAATTAGGGGGACACTGATTCCAATTTTCAAGAGCCTGTCTACAGTAGCTAGCCTTCTTCTCATTACTAACCATAAGATGAATTTATATCTAGGGTGGATTCCAGCTTGCAATGTGAGACACTTCCATGGTACTTTAGGATGCTGCGGCAGCATAGCAATGTATATCTTTTTATATAGAACTTAGATTGAGGTGCCACAGCAGCAAATCTCAAAGGCAGGTCACCATGAAGGTTTAGGGCTTGTAGAAGATACCTCTTAGACTCAATGATCTTTCTAATTACCCATGTAGCATTTGCAGGGATTTGATAGGTCCCCACTGAGTCTTGTTTCATGTAGTATATATGCACCCACCTAATCCATAAGCAGTCCTTCTTTTCAGCTAAGGCCCAAAGTTGTTTCAAGATGGCAGCTTTGTTCCATAAGCCCAGGTTTAGTACATTTAGTCCCCCTGTTGATGTTGGGAGGCACACATTATCCCATGAAACTAGGGCTTTTTTAGAGGTTTCTGCTATTCCTGTCTAGAGGAAGGTCCTGCATAGACTATTGATCATCTTCATTATTCTTTTTGGCAATATGAAAATTTGGGCCCAGTAAGTCTGCAAGCCAAAAACCACTGATTTTATCAATTGCAGCTACCTGCGTAGGATAGTAATTTGGCAGACCAACACTATATTCTTTCAGTAACCTTCTCATCCAGGGGCATGCATTGAGCAATGGTTAGTTTCTTGGATGAGAGAGGGACTCCAAGGTATTTAAAGGGGAGTGTGCCCTCACAAAAACCTAAAGTCTGCAATATGTCAAGCTTCAAATCATCTTTCACCCCAGTCATGTATATTGAGCTTTTGTCAATGTTTGCTTGCAGCCCAGAGGCTGCTGAGAATTTTTGAAAACTAACTTGTAAGAGCTTTATAGATTGCTTCTCAGGTTTGCAAAACATGAGGAGATCATCAGCAAAACATATGTCCATAATACCCAGTCTCTTGCATCTAGGATGAAATTTGAATTTAGGTTGCTGAGCAAGGGTGTTTAGTTCCTTTTGCAAGTATTCCATGGCGATGACAAAGAGGTAAGGTGACATGGGATCACCTTGTCTAATGCCTCTCTTGCCCTGGAATGGTTCAATGAGTCCACCATTCAATACGAATGAGTAAGTAACTGAAGTGATGTATTCTATTACCCATTGCACAAATTTATAAGGGAAGCCCAACTCTACTAGCATACTTCTCAGAAAACACCACTCAATAGAATCAAATGCTTTCCTTAAATCTACCTTCATAACACACCTTGCTGATAAGCCCTTTCTGGTGTACCATTTTAGCAGCTCATGACTAAACAGTATGTTGTCCACTATGATTCTTCCTTCTATAAAGGAAGATTGAGCAGGGCTTACAATGGTACTGATTACACCTTTTATCCTATTAGTTAGGATCTTTGTAATGATTTTGTAGTGTAGTACAATAGGCAATAGGTCTGTAATCTTTCACCATAGAAGGTGCAGCAGTTTTAGGCACCAGTGTTACTGCAGTACAACTGATAGCTTTCAGCATTTTACAGTTTTTGAAGAATTCTGTGACTGCTTGAATCACATCAGTCTTAACCAGGCTCCAGTTCTCAGTGAAAAATTCAACCGGGAATCCATCAACCCCTGGGGCCTTATCATAAGGCAGCTCCTTAATGGCTGCATAAATTTCCTGCTCAGATACAAGTTTTATCAAAGCAACTTTTTGGGTATGCGTGAGACATGGTCCTCTCTTTATGACAGTAGAATCAGGACAAGGCATTGTTTCAGCTGCTGCCCCCATCAAGTTTCCAAAGAAGGACACAAATTCAGCTTCCACCTGTCTAGGGTCAGTGAGCTTTGTACCCTGTGCATCATAGATGGAAGTGATTGCATTCCTACTAGCTCTAATTTTACATTGAGCATGAAAGTATCTCGTATTTGCATCACCACAAGATATCCAACAATTAAAATAAGAATAATTAAAATGACCAGAAATTACTTGATTAAAAATAATGTCGATCAATAAATAAGCACAACAACAGTTTTAATCTCAATTGTCACCAAGAAATTCCTATAAACAAGGTTTGAATAAAAGAAAAAAAATATTCGTAGGAACCCTAGCCTCTAAACCTGTGTTTCTATGGCTAAGATAATTTTACAATGCTCTGAGTTGGCTTTTATATGGACTGGAATAGCCAAAAATCGTTAAAATCCAAGTTCTACTTGGACTGGGTTGCAATCCCTTTAGAGAGAACTCGCCACGTGGCAGTACGAAGCATGGCTACCGTCAGCGCAGGTCACGGCTCTCTTCAGCGTGATCGTGTGACACACGGGCCCAAACGCGTAGTGTCACAGATGCACGAGGGTGCGATCGTGTGCAGTACCTGCGTGAACGTGCAGGCTTAATTTCCAACCAGAATCTCCTATTTTTTCCAGTGATAAACTCTTTTTCCTCTTTTTCGCTTGTTTTCCACACTTAGCCTCTAAGGACCTCGTAATACCTGAAACATAATAAAAATGCGTAAAAATAACATAATATTGCTTGAAACACAATTAAAAACCGCCATTGAAAGCATTAAATTTGACGTAAATATGCGGCACATCAACCGTCAACACCGAAATCACGAATATGTACCAAATTAGCCAAACACCCCCTTTCCACTAGCTTTGTTGCACGAATAAAGGAAATTATTTTCTTTGGGGATGGACTAAAGTTATCGTTCCACTCAAGTCTAGGTACCCCGGGCATAGCTAAGGTAACTATCTTGGCATGACAGTCCAGAATTGCATGATAAGGAGCTAGCCAACTCATACCCAAGATGACATCAAAATCTACCATATCTAAGATCACCAAATTCACCCAGGTGCCCTACCCCATAAGTGTGATAGAACAAGATTGAAAAACTCTATCTACAACAACATAATCTCCAACTAGAGCAGATACATGTATAGGGGCATCAAGTAAATCAGAGACCATATCAAGACCCATAGAGAACTATGTAGACATATAGGAAAACGTAGAACCCGGGTCCAACAATACATAAGCCATCCGGTGACCGACTGAGATGTTACCTGTAATAACTGCATCTAAGCCCTCAGCCTCAGCCTTGCCATGAAAGGCTTAACAACGAACCCGTCAATCAGTAGCCTTTTTACCTATTGCAATTAACCTGCCCTGTCTGAGCTCTGCCCCTGCCGGGCAAATCACCACCTCTACCAGACTGAGACCCGCCTCTGTTAGGCTGGGGGCCACCTCTACCAGGTGTGTGACCACTACGCCCAGGCTGAGCATGTTTCCACCATAAGATCCTCCCCCTCTACCAGATGCTGGGGCTCGAGGAGCCTGAATATGAGTACCCTGACCGCCCTGCCTAAGTCCGAGATAATTTCTCTTGAAATGCACTATGTCACCACACTCAAAGCATCCACGGTCTAGCGTCGGACGCTGAATAGAAACGGACGAAGGCGAGTAACCTCCATAATCTAAAGCTTTGGTCTGTGGACTACCTGGCTTAATGGAATAGTGCTGACTGACCCCTGATGGGCCTCCAGCTGAAACCTGCATAGTTGACTGAACAGGGCATCCCGAATAAAGTTGGGAACTCTGACCCTTAGCAAAAGAACCACTGTTACCACCACCCTTTCAGGCCTTCTTCTCCGTGTGCTTATGGTAACCCTCTTGCCAAACTCCCTCGACAGTCCTAACAAGATCCACCCCTTCCTGAAAGGAAGCACCTGTCACTGCAAGCTAAAGAGCTAACAACTGAAGGGCAGTGTTCAATCCCTTCACAAATCTCCTAACCTTTTCCTCCTCCGTAGGCACAAGCTAGAGGGCATTGCGAGATAATGAATGAAATCGGGCCTTGTAAGTAGCCATAAACAAATTACGCTGCTCAATATTGTTGAACTCATCACGCTTGCAGTCCCTCAATGTACGAGGAACATACTTGTCTAGAAACACCTGATAGAACTGAGTCCAAGTCAACAGAGGTGACCCCGCTGGCCTGCACTCCACAATATCCCTCCACCATAACTTGGCATCACCCAAGTGCTGAAAGGTCACGAACTCAACGCCATATTTCTCTACTGCCCCCATCTTATGGAGCCTCTCATTACAGTCCATGATGAACTCATAATCATCCTCAACATCAGTGCCGTAGAACTCTGGAGGTTTCATCTTAGTGAACCTCCAAAACAAATAATGCTCCTCGCAGGTCAACACAGGACCTCCGACTGGCCTAGAAAATATACCCAATTCTGTAGCCTCACCCAAACGAGAAGCCACAGCTGCAGCATGCTGTTACTCCAGAGCACGAACTCCACCCCGGAGCTGGATCACCCACCCTGGCCCGTTGTCCACTTGGAACAGCTGATAATACACCTACCTTTGTCAAACCATTCAGCAGGTTCAACAATCGGACCATCATATCTAACAACACTGGAGGAGCTTCTAGCTATGCCGGTGCTGCTGCAAATTCTGTTGCCTCATCTGGAACTTTCTGAGGCTCAGGGAACTCAGCACGTTGCTGACCAGCCGCAGGAGACCCGCCCCCGGCTAGTGCTGTGGCTCCCTTGCCTCTACCATAACCACAGCCTCTGCTCTGGCCTCCTTCACAAACTGCAACCCTAGCGGCCTGACCACCATCGCGAGTTGCAGCCCTAGCGGCCAGCGTAGGTTTCTCATTTGCTGCTCCTGCCGCACGAGTCCGCACTATCTGTGTGAGAATAGAAAGAAAATTTAGATACCAATTGGAATCAAGTAGCAAGAAACAAAGAAAGAAATTGAATTTTCCCAGTGTCCCATAGCCTCTCGAGGATAAGTACAGATTTCTCCGTACCGATCCACAAGACTCTACTAGACATGTCCTTGTACAACAAGATCAATGAACCAAAGGCTCTGATACCAACTTTATCACGACCCAAACAGCCGTGAGTGGCACCCACCCAAATCCCCTAGTAGGCGAACCATCTACCTAACCAACCATCCAAACCATTCTCAAATTGCCTAGACAATTTAAAGCATTCAAGGATATAACAAATAATAAAATCTCCTAATCTAGTCATACTATAAATAAATAACATCTGCGGAAGTCTAAACTATTAAACCCCCAAAATCCAAAAGTCATCGTACAAGGACTCTAACATAACTGTCTAAGAAAGAAACAATGTCTAACAATAACATAAATGTCTAAAATGAAATAGACGTCGAGAATTGGAAAGATCTTCAGGCGGCCTGGCATGGAGAATAGCTCATCCTCGAATCTGTCGGAATCTGGCCTCAGCTAAATATGAGGACTCGTAGAAGTCTTTGGATCACAATCTGCACTCAAAAGAATGCAGTAAGGTAGGATCAGTACAAACGCTATATGCTGTTAGATATCATAGGTAGACTAAAATTAGTATCATGCATACAATTACTAAATCAACAAAATTGACAGATAGTCACAACAACGCATAATCTGAAGAACGATCAATAGAAATCTTCCAATACCGAAATATCAGCCAAAATCAGAGTAAAGTAAATCTACACAAATAGGAATAAACAAGAGAAATTCAACCCACGTAATCACCAAACACAATCGCAAATCACAAATTACCTCAACTGTCACACCCCAATCCTGATAGGGCATGATGGGCACCCGACCCCTTACTCAGAGCCGAGCGAACCCGCTGTTTCTCGTCATGTTCATAACCCCACTGGACTCTTAAATCACGAAATGAATGTATAATGAAAGCTTTTCAAAAACATTCTTTTCGTCGTTCTCAAATCAGGTAAAATCTGTAATCATATGAAATTTGTAACATAATGCATAATGATACGTCGGCTTGCAGAGCTGCTTACAAGACAGACATGCTATATACGTGAATCTTTCTGCAAAGTCTCTAACATCAACCAAGATACCATAACATAGATACTCTGACTCGACAACACTCCAGAAGGAAATGGAGCTCGCCAATCCAGCTGGAACATCTTCTAGCAATATCCTCTACTCATCTGTATACACCTGCGTGGCATAAAACGCAGCGTCCACAAGAAGGGACGTCAGTACGAGCAATGTACTGAGTATGTAAGGCATGAACAGTGACATAGTAAGAAATACCGAACATGGAAAATAATATAATGGACGTATGGGGATAAAGTAATATAAAAGAGATCAACCTGTGCTTCTGAATGCCCTTTTAAGGCAAGTATCGTGCATGCTTAGCTTTTCAAGAATTTTTCCATACATATCTATACATATATAATATCTCGTCCGGTCGTTAAGGCGCGGTAATATATATATAGATACATATATTTATATACATATAGCATCTTACATGGTGTTATCTTACCCGGCCTTTCCGGGACTCGGTATCATCTTACCCGGCCCTTTCGGGACTCGGTATCATCTTACCCGGCCCTTTCGGGACTCGGTGTTATCTTACCCGGCCCTTCCGGGACTCGGTATCATCTTACCCGGCCCTTTCAGGACTCGGTGTTATCTTACCCGGCCCTTTCGGGACTCGGTGTTATCTTACCCGGCCCTTTTCGAGACTCGGTATCATCTTACCCGGCCCTTTCGGGAATCGGTGTTATCCGTACCCGACCCTTTCGGGACTCGGTATTCTTCCCAATTGATCAGTGGGATGCAATGCATACATACATACATATACATAAAAATACATAAATGAAATCAACATCATCATTAGCATTATCGTTATCACTATATCCTTCCTTAGAAGATAAACTATCTTAAGGTGAAGTCAACGATGTCATGGGCGTCTCGAGAATCATGAACTTAGATAGCATTAGAAATAGAATCGTCATCGCTATATCTCACCTCGAAAGAATAAATATTATGAGGTGAGATCAATCTCAAAGAATAGACTCAAGATCATGAATAAGCTCAATAATAACGTAAGGACCATGAGATTCATAGACTTCTAGCATTTGTGGAAGCAAGGATATTATGGCTATGACACAAAGGTTTATAACAAAAGAATCATGCCTTTAGAAAGAAAGGGTTTAGCCTTAACATACCTTTTTGGTCGCCTTAACTCTAACTATTCAACGCTTGGCCTCCCAGTCTCGTAAATATATATTCAAGAAAATTTATACTATTGTTAGACTCATCTTCATAGGCCTGTCTTAAGCTCTCAAACTAACTCTTTCTAGAATATGCTGAAATTTCGACAGCATCTCCCCTGTTTATATGCCTTGCCCGAAATTATAATTCAGCAACCAACAACAACAACAATAACAACAATGACAATCACATCATTTCCAACACCAATATGTATCATAAAACATCCCACACGATGTTTCCCAATTTCCACAATCAACTATCTCGCTATACAATTATTTAACGACTTTATCTCCGTAAATAAACCAAAATTAACATTAATAATAGGAGATTCATACCTTATTCTTGTTAAAACAGAGATATCTTCAATATCTACCTTGAACCCACCGCAAAACCATACTAGAATCACATCTATGCGTTTATCCGAGCTTCGATTAATACTCCGTCACTTGAAAATTACTTACTCTTTGTTTCCCTCTCTCTCTCTCTCTCTCTTAAATTTCTAGAGATTTCTGGGCCAAAATCTGGTGAAAAAAGAGGGTCTTACCCTTTTTATAAGGGTCAAATTCGGGTCAAATCCGGGTCGGGTTCACTGTAGCATTTCTGTAGCACGCGTTTCTGTTCTGTCAGCTAAACTTGTAACGTCCATAATTCTCTACTCCGATGTCCTATCGACAAGAGGTTTGTTGCGTTGGAAACTAGACTCGACGAAATTCATTTTAGGCTTTTGTTTCACCTTAAAAAACTTCATATGCTAAGAGATATGTGTCCCCCAAGTTGGACCAAAATTTTTCACACAAAACATTACCCATCCTTTCTCCGAAGTCGTACTACTTCATTTCTTCCACTCATTTCCTTATAAAACCTTCCGGTATATCTTATAAACATCCTTCACTTATTAAATATACTTAATAATTCTTGCTCCTTATATTCCAAAGTGGTTTTACTTAACCCTAACTCAACGTACTTATGTTTCAAATTTGGTAAGTGCTCTTCGAAGATACGGGGTGTAACATCAACTCTGTCACATATCCGTACACACATGTTAAATGGTAATGTTTGACCCATTAGCCATGACGTGCAGGGGACCCATGGTATCCATGTACCCTCGCTCCGGAATCTTACCTCGGACCACGAGCCTTTAACTTAGGCCACATCCTCACCCCCTGTCAAATGTGCCTTTTTCATATTTATCATATATTTCTCATCACAATGTATTTCCGTTCCACAAACGAACAAGTAATGGGAACAATCAATAAATCAATATCAGGGAACACAAGTCACCATGACACAAGTCATATCAAGACTCAACAATCAATAACATGAATAAGGAAATTCTCCAAGCCAACAAGAAGAGTATATATGAACTCTTGCTTTATCATTTCATATCAATTCATCATGTAATTAATCAATCTGTATCAAACTTTAGGAATTATCAATCACACTTTATGTCTGAAGCCCTAATCATGCTTCTCCTATCAATTTTGTATCACATACAATCAACTAATCAAAGTCTAACTCAAGCAGACTGTAACCTATGTCAAAGCAGAACTACAACAATGCAATCACTCCACAATAGCTTTCCTCTTTCGCAAAGCTTCAGAATGTGCAAAGTCTAGAAATATAGAGCTGCATGGGTATTCAAACATCTACTCCAACAATACAACAATTTGGGGAAAAGAACTCAATTACTTCTACCATTTTCAAATGGGTGAACTATTATTCAAGCGTTATTTCATCACAATATCAACCCCAATAGTCATGTACTATCTGTTCATGGGTTTTCTAATTGTTCCAACCCTATTACAAGCAGTTTTTAGGCCAAAGTCATCATTTTTATGGAACCCTAGGTCTCAATCCACATGTTCCACCATTGATAGCCAAGTTCTTATCCTAGAAAGCAATAGCATATACTCCTAGATGATTTAGTAACAATAAAATCAACAACCCATTCATCAACCAGGGGTTTTCTTAAGTTCTAGGGTTTTATCCCTTTCATTCACCATTGATGGACCTTTAACTAGTCATGGATTCTAACATGATGATAAAATTAATGAAGTCAAGGGTTGAGATTTACCTTTCAAGCGCACTTTAGCCCTAGCATTAATTTTTCTCCACAGCAGTTCTTGGAAATAGTTTTGGTGCTATGTGGGGAACGGGTTCGGAATAAAGAATATAAATCACTAATTCTACCTCCCGTCAACTGCTGCAGCGGTCGGTCTCTCGCTATAGCGGGAAGACTTCCTCTATGGCGGACCTCATTAAAATCCCGCCTTTCGTGGTGGCGACCCCCTGACCGCTACAACGGACCAACTACAGCGGGCCCTCACTTGCTGTAGCGGTCCATTTTGACCAGTAGCTCAGGTTTTTGTACCAGTTTTTACCCAAAAATTCCAACACCAATCCAAGGACCTACAAACTCAAACAAAACATGCACAAACACATAAAATTACGCTACGGACTCACCCGCGGCCTAGGAATTCCAAACGAGAGTCTAGTTTTCTAAGTCACCCTACCATGAGTCTAGTTTTCTAAGCCACCCTACCATAACGACCTAGCGGGTTGTTACATCCCCTATTTGTTTTGGTTAAACTCTCTTTCTTTTATATTTTCACGCTTTTTACGTACTTTAGCCATATATTAATCATGCGTCGAGACTTTGGAACTTCAATATTATATATAGAACCCTACTTATTTTTGTTCGATTAATAAGGTAAGCTCAAGTCATCAAGGATACGCAAAACTTCGGATTGTCGTTTTAGTGGTTGAAAAGTGCTCAGAGTCCATTTTTGTTTGAAGACTTGTTGTCATTAGCTTTAAGTTATTTATGTTTTTGGGTTTCGTGTTATTTTTAAATTAATGCGTAACTTTATTTTGAATATGTCGTGATTTTTTTATTATCAATTTAGGATGTGACACTATAACGATAATAAAGACTAAGATAATATTTATAATTATAAATAGATACGCAACAAATATATAATATTTACTTAAACTGTACAACTTAATTTTATATACACTACCGTGGATGGGTCCCACATGTGGTATGCCTGAAACTATCTGTATGCCTAAGGCTCATACCATCCCCACCGCCGTCGCTATCATCTCCATGCCCCTTTTTCCTATTAATAAGAGGGCAATCTAAGCCATGATCATCCCTCGCCCTTGCGCCCTTCTGCATAACGTTCTTCTTCTTGGGATCTAGTCCTGTTGGTGCGCTCAAACTCTCAGGCTTATCTAGGTATGGAAACAAGACCTCATCCTCGTCGGGAGATGCAACCGCAGGCACCGAAGGATGAACCTGAAAATATATAAAAATTAGCATCAATTCTTATTTGTATTGAATACATTAACGTTTGTTAAATAATCAAACCCGTGTATCAATGGGTGCCTGAGTAGGCTCCTGAGATGGGTCTCGTGCATAATATGAAGTAGTCTCATGGACGAGATGTTGTTCGAGGTCCAAATAAAGGTTAAAAAAATTAAAGTAATATTCATCTTATATTGAATAAAATTATTTTTTACCAAAAATCTTAGTTGTGGCTCAACAGTCTCATGAGAAGACACCTCTGGCTCGACAGGCCCATGAGAAAACACTTGAGTGGGTCGCTCTGGTGGACCCACTGGTGCCGAATCCTAAAATATGAAAAATTACGAAATAATAAGTAACATATCTATTTAAAATATGTAGTTTAAATAATCAAATAAGTATTTTAAATATCCACCTTTTATTGAATAAAATTAATTTTTAATAAAAATGTTACCGGAGGCTCTACAGTTTCATGAGAAGACACCTTTGGCTCTGCAGGCCCATGAGAAAACTCTGGTGGACCCACTGGCACCGAATCCTAAAACATGAAAAATTACGAAATAATAAGTAACATATCTATTTAAAATATGTACTTTAAATAATCAAATAAGTATTTTAAATATCCACCTTTTATTGAGTAAAATTAATTTTTAATAAAAATGTTACCTGAGGCTCTACAGTTTCATGAGAAGACACCTTTGGCTCTACAGGCCCACGAAAAAACTCTGGTGGACCCACTGGCACCGAATCCTAAAACATGAAAATTACGAAATAAAAGTAACATATATATGTAAAATAAGTACTTTAAATAATCACATAAGTATTTTAAATAATAACTGGGACTAAAAAGTCATCAAAGTCAAGAATCCTAGGACCATCTAAATTTCTCACCGGGAGCTCATAATCTAATGATGCGCGAAATGCCGCCCAATCGATGTTATCATGTTCCTCCAAGTACGCATTCTGGCTCGGCTGAGGTGAAGACCCAGGTATCTCCATAAGTAGACGCGCCGGTGTAAATGTAGGTAAAGGTCCAGCTGAGCTGTCACTGGCCTGGAACGGCTGCGGATGGACTAGAATGGGAACGACCTCTGGAATGGGAGCGGCCTTATCTGCCTCATCTACCAGATGGTGTCCTCCACCACCAAATCCTCTAGCAGCACCACGTCCTCTACCAGCACTGCGTCCTCTGGCAGCATGACATCCTCCTCCTCACGCCTCCTGATACTCACCCTCTGGAACAGGATAATCCATGCGCCTCATCTCTCCTGCCCGCCGGATAAAGTTTTTGGATATCGATACCATCCTCGCAGCAAGTCCGCAACCCCGGGGTTATACATATGCTCTAACCCCAATATGCGTAATCATTGTATGGCCACCAGCTGCATTTGTGTTCAATAGTAAAAAATAGTTATTTTTAAAACGTAATAATTAATATAATTAAATAAATCTAAATGCGATAAACTAACCAACGCCTCGTACTGCCCCGCGAGTGTTGTGTGTCCTACATCCCTTTTAGGATGCAAAGCTGGGTTGCCAATTAGTCAGCGTGTGATCCCATGATGCCAGTGCATGTAATCCATGATAGGAGTTTTATGACCAACCATCGGTAAAGTCCCCAACCTGTCTTGCCAACGCTGGAACTGGACACCCATGAAAGCTAGAAATGCATCATCGATTACTGCTTGATCATCCCACTGGTAGTTTCGGAGCTCATGACGAAACTCGGGGGGTATATTTTGTGTATTCCCAACTGTCATAAGACGCGCTCAGGATGTGGTCCTCAATGATGTCTAGGTGTATCAATGGACAACATGACCTCCACACGGCCTGACCAGCCCTGCAAAAGGCCGGCAACCCTTCCAAAATAGCAACGTGCGCCGTGCATATAAATAGTTGCATAAAATATAGATACAAATTTGTAACGACCCACCTGGTCGTTACGGTGATTTTGACCTAATTACCCTGGTTTACCCTTCCCCATGCCGTGTTAGTGTGATATATAACTTAATAAAGTCATTGGGTTGGGTTCTGCAAAGTTCGTGTGTAAATAGAGTCATTTGTGGAGAAACTAGTTAAGTTGACGAGTTAGAGTTGACCATGGTCAACGTCGGGTTATGATGACCCCGTTTGTAAGTTTTGGAAGTTTCAATATGTTATTATGATGATTTTGAACTTGTCCACAATTTTTGGTGAGGTTCCAAAGAGTTTCAGATGGGTTTGGGGTTTTGCGCGCTCGTATTCGGTGTTTTTGTCGGAGGTCTGTGGATAGAAATGGCTCCATATTGATCATCCGACCTTTTTTTAGTGAGGTTTGAACCATTAGATCCATATCTAAATTACGAAGCTATTGGGAAAAGAATCGACGCGTTTGGCCTCCGGATGAGGGAGTTATGCCCGTTTTCGTTCGGGCTGTTCCAGCTGGCCCCTGGCAGCGACCAGAGGACCGCTATAGCGGCCTGGTGAGCGCCACAGCGGCCCAACTGGGCAGTAGGTCTGTTTTTAATGTCTTTTTTTCATGTTTTTCCCATCCTAAACCCAAAAACACTTCCTTAGAATTTGAGAGGCTATTTTCCTACTGCTAGGGTGAAGTTCCTCCTTGAAAGTAAGTGCAAACCCTTACGTGATTCATTATTTCTCCTTCCTCAAATCCCTTGACAAGCTTAAGCTCCATTAATGGTGAGTGCAAGATTAAAACCCAAGAATTGATGAAATCTTCAATAGTTGGAGGGTTGGGGAGAGAGCAATCGAAAAGCATTCACAAGCACTTTGGGGTAAGATTCTAACCTAGTATTCATTATTTATATGTCGATTATCATCATCTCATAGTTATTCCTACACACTAATTGTGAAGAACTAATGGGTTAAGAACCCTAGGGCTAAAAATAGAAAAGATGAATTTGGATATCTTGTGATGAACAGAATTCCATGAAATTGAGATTGAAGGTTACCTAGATGATAGGTAACATAATTGTGCACTAAATTTCTCATTTTACCCCCATGAACCCGGATTCACATTGTAGGGGTATTTTAGACATTTTTCTAAAAGTATAGAAACACTGGTATCGCTGGACTCGTTTAGACTCGTAGAGTACTATTTTGACTATATTGTATCTGAAATTTTTATAAAATTCCAGTTTTGCCCTTGTGGCTCGGGTTTAGCTATTTGGGGTCCATTTTGGGGTTTCGGGTAAAACTATTGCAATATGAGTATCCTTAGATTCGTATTCTGACATAGAATTCATATTTGATCGACGTTAATCGTTTTGAGGTTCTCCAAAGAGGAAGGCAAGGCTATTACTTGGAAATTCGAGACTGTTGCTCGGCATTCCAGGTAGGTTATGGCCTACTTTAGTTAGACTTTGATTAGCAAAACGTATGTATTGTGTAGAATTGATAAGAGAAAGCATGATTAGGTCTTCAGACATGGTGTTTTGGTTGGATATTTGCTAGGTTGGTATGACTTCTGATTTGGTGGGCTCGTCGCCATTACTTTATGTACTAAAATATGAGGTGTAGTTGTATTCATAATGTGGCGATTGGGGATGGATTTCTAGTAGGTTGTTTGTTGTGGATGGTGGCTTGTTACCCTGTTATTGTGATTAGACTTATTGCCTAAATTTTCATGTTGTACTCAGTTCTCTCTTATTGTGACATATATTATCGGAGAAAGGAAAGATACTAAGTTAGACCTGAATTGTGGTTTATATATTTATGATAGTACGTAGATGAGCACTTGATATATGATTTACTATTGATTATAATATATAGAAGAGTGCAGCTTCTTGGTGATACAAGACTTAGTTCTGAGGCGTACTTGCTATATGAGGAAGTAAAGAGGGGCATAGAACCTTAAGTTAGTTGAGATGGTTTGTATGATTCATTTCATGGTTGAGTAGATCCAAGTCTTGATATGACTTGTGGCTTTGTGACTTGTACCTTCACTATTGCTTTATTGGCTTGTATTGATTTACCACGTTTACATTCATTTATGCATTCATACACTCATGCATGATGGAACTGGTTTAGAAGACTTGTGGCATGATGCCTTGTGTTTGACATTGATATTGATGATTATTCATAATCCATACATACTAATGAACTGAAATACATTGAGACATACATAGTGATATGAAATTGTGCAGAAGTTAATATAATCTTCTTGATGAACTTGTGATACAAATTGATGACAATTGTGGTGAGAAGCCAATATGATCTTCTCGATGAAAATAATTTACTACTTGATAATTTCTCATTAAGAGGGATGTAACAGTGTTACTTGTAGAATCGAGTGGCTCCGGATCCGAGGCTCTTTCCGGAACGGAAGGTGTATAAGCTCGAGTCCGAGGTAAATTTTGGGCGGAGGGCAGTAAGTGACTCGGGTCCGAGGAGTGTTCCTGAACGAGTGATACAGGATATGGATCCGTGATCGAGGTTCTTTCCGGGGCGGAGGATTTATGGCTCGGGTCCGAGGAGTGTTTCGGAATGAGTGGTACATGGAAACCATGGGTCCCCTGCATGTCATGACTACTAAGCTATGACATCAGTAGCATGTGCGTACAGTGTGTATTTGGCCAGTGCATTGCATAGCACATCATCATATTTTTCATTGCATATCATTACATTTTATTCTGCGTTATTATATAGCTCATTTAGTTCTGATTTTTGTATGTTTGCTGAAACGGCTGTTGTGGTATTGATATGATCATTGATTGAGTTAAATTGTGGATTAGTGACGCTACCTAGGGAAGGAACTTGGACCTGTGATTATCAAGTAAGGTTATTGAAACTTGATAGACTTGTGGTTTAGAAGCTTCATCTTAGGCTGTGACCTCGTTATGAGATATTCTGTGACTTGGATTTGAGTGTTAAGTGCCTATCTGTTTATCTTGTTGATTTTATACTTATATGTGTGAACTAATTGTAGTCAGCCTATGATGCTTACCGGTACATAGTGTTTGTACTGATACTACCTTGTTGCACCCTTTTTGAGTGCAGATTGTGTTCTAGAGATTTCATCCAGATTACATCTCTAGCTTGAAGCTAGTTTGCTCGATCAGATCCGAGGGTGAGCTTCTATCCATCTGTCACGACCCAGCCCCATGGGCCATGACTAGTGCCCGAGCTGGACATCCATATGTACCTGTCAAACATAATCGGACTGATACTATAGGTCCTCGATCAATCACAACGTAATAACATACGCAAGCCGACGAGGCTGCCAATGTATATCATTATAATACGCAAGCCGACAAGGCTGCCACTACATATCAGAATATTACACAACCCCACAAGGCTGCCACTATGAAACGATGATATATGCAAGCCGGCAAGGCTGCTACAACAGAACAATAATATATGCAAGCCGGCAAGGCTGCCACAACAAAACGATAATATATGCAAACCGGCAAGGCTGCTACAGCGCTAGAACATCCATAATGACCATATAGGCACAACTGACCACATCTGAACACAACCCACATACATGTCTACAGACCTCTAAGAGTATCAACAGTAACACATGACGGAACAGGGCCTCGTCGTACCCCTGAACAAAGCATATATATATATATATATACATATCAGGAAGTCTGTACCAAAATCTAGGCTCCGGAACGACGGAGCTCTCCAAGACAGCAGAAAGGGAATGCTAAGCGGACGGATCACCAAAGCGAGTATCTGCACCTGCAGGCATGAAACGCATCCCCCAAAGAAAGGGGTTCAGTACGGAATATGTACTGAGCATGTAAAGCATGAAATACAGTAAACAGGATCATAACTGAAATAAGAAATACAGAAAATGAGTACAATAACCAGAATACCAAAATGCTTGTCTTTAAACATAAATCATGCATGTCAATATCATATATGATATCCGGCCCATTATGGGACTCGGTGAACGTGGTCTCCACCCCGTCTTTGGCGCCATAACACAGCATACTCCAGAACACAACATAACTCCATAACACAGCATAACTCCGTGACACAGTATAACTCCATAATATATATATATATATATATATATATATATATATATACCGTACCCGGCACTCTAGTGAGGGACTCGGTGAACAATGCAGTGGAAGTGTGCACGATAACATATCTTGGCCCGGGACTCAGTGAAAGGCATATTGAGGCAAGCACGAGCAGAGTAGTGAGAAACTATATGCAATTTTAAAATATTTTCAAGACGCAACAGAATAGTCAACACGAATTTACCATTTGAAAATCAAGACAACAGTTGTATCAAATATCTTTCGAATGTCACTCGGAACATATCAAACATCCCTTGAACGTTATCATAAGTATATCACAAAGCCTTAAGGATCATAGCCATATGTCACTATAGTATGAAACACCTTCTAGAAGTACAGTCACTAGTTATCATAGAGTTCCAAAGAATAGGAACGGGTATATGTCGACTATTATCCAATGTACAGAAAACTAAAAAGGGAGGCTCAATCACATGAGAATTGTAATATCAAGAAGTGATTAAGAATCATACATATCACTCAAAGGTTATGAATGGAATTACCCCAAAGTTCATATCATTCATCACTTAAATCTAAGACATGCCAAAAGAAAGAAGGGACAACTTTACATACCTGTTAGTGGCTATTCGTAACCCGTTCGTCTCGTCGCTCTTTTAGCCTATTTAATATAAGATTAACGTTATCGTTAGTAATTATATTTTCTAGTTCACAAATCTATAGCCCATTTCTTATAGAACCTATATTTCAGCTTATATATTCTCGTTTAGGATTTTCTATTAGCTAAAGGCTTAGCGAAAATCGGGTAGCACTTCCCCTATATAACCGCCCATCCCAAATTTCCAATTGCCCTCCTGTTAACACAGAGATACCAACAACAACATCTGGACATAATCATATCTTCAATTCTTTCAATTCCATAAGGATAACAACATGTTCATATCAACACAACTTCAACCTTAACATTCTAATTCTTTTCATCCCTTCACCATATAATCCATGACAACAACAACAACAACTATAATGCAACTTAAAATTAATTTACCACGCTTAATTAGAACAGCCCCCTACACGGCTCAATTTACATTTCAACACCAACATCTACAACTTCTTATATTCATCACATATCTACAAATTTATACAAGCTTAAATTGTCTCCAAAATGTGTATAAAAAGAGATCAAATCTTACCTTAATAAATTTGGCTCCTTAACCTTGCTAATTACTTAAATAATTTCAACACTTTGAGGCATTAATTTCCCTCCATCAAGCTTCCATTGCTCGGCTAAAAGCAACTTTGGCCGATAGGCTTTTTGTGATTTCACTTCAAGAAAATGTTTATGTGTTTTGTGTTCAACTACAATGTGGAAGATGACTCATTTGGTGATATACATATATGAGCCTCCTAGGCCCTACTCGTGACCGGCAAAACTCTAATTAAATGCATCACTTGCACCCTATTCTGTGAAGACCATATTTGGCCTTTAGTGGAAAATCATATGGTCATATTAGGCCCACTAAGTGATAAAATAATGTGATATGCATAATGATTAAAGTATTCCTTACCTACTATATGTAGTTGAACATACAGAAATACCACCAAGTGATAAAATAATGTGATATGCATAATGATTAAAGTATTCCATATCTACTATATGTAGTGGAACATACAGAAATACCACTAAGTGATAAAATAATGTGATATGCATAATGATTAAAGTATTCCATATCTACTATATGTAGTGGAACATACGAAAATACTACATTTAACTTGGATCCATTTATTAAAATACCAATAAATCAAAAATATCTTAAAGAAGTTTACACATATACTAACGTAAATATTGGGATAGGTAGAAAATATATTTTGTCATATGTTCCTAGTCCAAAAATACGGGTCGTTATAGCTTGGACCGTATTTCATTCAAATAATTTTGAACCTTGACGAAACTTATTTTCTTTGATTTGATTAACTTACGAATAATCCCACGTACAAAATACGGGATATGACATCCTTCCCCCTTTAGAACATTCGTCCTCGAATATTGAACTAGTTCTATAGAGTCTTATTAAAATTTTGGGAAAGCCTCCTCTATCACTATGCCTACCAACCTGGATTTAGCAACCCACAGATGCCTCACAGGGCCACAATAACATATAGTCTCACTTACCAATCAATGTAGTCAAGTAAGGAATTAAATTACCTTTAGGCATAGGAAACAAATAAGGATACTTATTCTTCATTTCGTCTTCGGCTTCCCAGGTCATTTCTTCCCCCACAATACTTTGACGGAAGCCACATCCTTAGTACGCAACCTTCTAACTTGACGATCAAGTACAGCTATAGGGATCTCCTCGTAAGACAACTCCTCTGTTATTTGGACATCATCTATAGGGAATACTCTAGAAGGGTCACCAATACATTTGCGAAGCATCGATACGTGAAAGACTGGATGCACTGCTTCCAAATAAGTTGGTAGGTCTAACTCGTAGGCAACCTGGCCTACTCTACGGATAATATGATACGGCCCAATGTATCTCGGGCTTAGCTTCCCTTTCCTGCCGAATCTCATAACACCCTTCATGGGTGACACCTTCAAGAACACCCAGTCACCAACCTGAAATTCTAAGTGTCGACGTCGATTATCTGCATATGATTTCTGCCGACTCTGGGCTGCCAGTAATCTCTCCTGGATAAGCTTTACTTTATCAAAAGCCTGCTGAACCATATCTGGGCCTATCAACTTAGTCTCACCAACATCAAACCAACCAATAGGTGATATGAACTTCCTCCCATACAAGGCCTCATATAGTGCCATCTGAATACTCGAATGGTAGCTGTTATTATAGGCAAACTCAATAAGTGGAAAATGATCATCCCAACTACCCCTGAAATCAATAATACATACCCGTAACATATCTTGTAGTGTCTGAATGGTGCGCTCGGCCTGTCCATCAGTCTGAGGGTGAAATGTTGTGCTGAGACTCACTTGTGTCCCCAATCCCTCCTGGAAGGATCTCCAGAAGTTAGCTGTAAATTGGGTTCCTCTATCGGAAATAATAGCTGCGGGAACTCCGTGAAGTCTCACTATCTCCTTGAGGTACAACCTGGCATAGTCCTCAACTGAATATGTAGTCCTGACTGGAAGAAAGTGGGCTGATTTTGTCAACCTACCAACAATGACCCAAATAGAGTCATATTTTCGCGGGGTGCGAGGTAAACCTGTGACGAAGTCCATATTGATCACCTCCCATTTCCAGGTCGAAATCTCTATCTCCTGTAATAATCCACCGGGCTTCTGATGCTCGACTTTAACCTGTTGGCAATTCGGGCACTGAGCAACAAACTCCGCTATATCTTTCTTCATGCCATCCCACCAATACAAACACCTGAGGTCATGATACATCTTTGTTGACCCTGGATGAACAGAATAACGAGCATAGTGTGCCTCTCCCATAACCTGCCGTCGTAACCCTGCAACCTCGGGTACACATAATCTGCCTCTGTATCGTAGTACTCTGTCGGGTGCAATATCGAATGGGGTCTCTTCCTTTTGAAGAGCTGCATCTCTATGATGTACAAGAATAGGGTCCTCGTACTGGTGTCTCTTTAGCTGTTCGATGATAGAGGACTTCGTATCTCCTCGAACAGAAATCCTGCCATTATCAGAATCAGCCAAACGGACTCCAAGATTAGCTAACTGGAAAATCTCACGGACTATCTCTTTCTGCTCTGGTTGTACATCGGCCAAACTACTCATAGATTTACGGCTGAGTGCATCTGCTACAACATTGGCCTTTCGTGGGTGATATAGAATATCAACATCATAGTCTTTCAGCAACTCTAGCCACCTCCTCTGCCGCAAATTTAGCTCCTTCTGGCTGAAGATGTATTGGAGACTCTTGTGATCTGTATAAATATCAACATGCACACTGTATAGATAATTTCTCCATATCTTCAAGGCATGAATCACCGCTGCTAACTCCAGATCATGGGTGGGATAATTTCTCTCATGCTTTCTGAGCTGTCGGGAGGCATAGGCTATAACTCTGCCATGCTGCATCAACACACAACCTAGCCCAACGCTCGAAGCATCACAATAAATAACATAGCCATCTGGCCCCTCAGGAAGTGATAGAACTGGAGCAGTAGTCAACTTATCTTTCAATAACTGAAAGCTTCGCTCACAAGCGTCGGTCCACTGAAACTTAGCTGCCTTCTGCGTCAGCCTTGTCAAAGGCGCTGAAATTGAGGCAAACTTTCCACAAATCTCGTGTAATACCCTGCTAGCCCCAGAAAACTACGTACTTCAGTAGGCGTCGTAGGTCTAGGCCAATCCTTCACCGCCTCAATCTTCTGTGTATCTACCCGAATACCATCAGCTCCAATAATATGCCCCAAAAATGCTACTGAAGTCAACCAGAATTCACATTTAGAGAACTTAGCATACAATTTCTGGTGTTGGAGCACCCTAAGTACCGTCCTCAAATGATCTGCATGCTCCTCTTCTGATCGTGAATAGACCAGAATATCATCAATAAATACAATCACGAAAAGGTCAAGGAATGGCTTGAACACTCGGTTCATCAGATCCATAAATACTACTGGAGCATTGGTCAACCCAAAGGACATCACTCTAAACTCGTAATGCCTGTATCGGGTCCTGAATGCAGTCTTCGGAATGTCTGCCTCCTTTACCCGCACCTGGTGATAACCTGACCGCAAGTCTATCTTCGAGAAACGCTTAGCACCCTGCAACTGGTCAAATAAATCATCGATTCTGGGGAGGGGATACCTGTTCTTTATTGTTACTTCATTCAGCTATCTATAATCAATACACATCCGCAGCGACCCATCTTTCTTTCTTACAAATAATACTGGTGCTCCCCAAGGTGATGTACTGGGCCTGATGAAGCCCTTTTTTAATAAATCTCTTAGTTGCTCCTTCAATTCCTTCAGTTCTGCAGGTGTCATTCTGTAAGGAGGGATAGATATGGGCTGAGTGTCTGGCAATACGTCCATAGTGAACTCTATCTCACGCTCAGGAGGAAGACCTGGAAGCTCGTCTGGAAATACATCTGGAAACTTATTAACTACCGGCACTGACTGAAGAGTCGGCGCCTCTGCCTTCAGGTCATGTACCCGAACCAGATGATAAATATAACCCTTTTTGACCATCTTCTTTGCCTTGAGGTATGAAATAAACCTACCCCTCGGCGATGCTGTATTTCCCATCCACTCTATAATTGGCTCTCCTGGGAACTGAAATCGGACTATCTTGCCTCTACAATCAACTTTAGCATAACAAGAAGCTAACCAATCCATACCCATAATAAAATCAAACTCAGTCATATCTAGCTCTATCAGATCTGCCTTGGTGCAACGACTATATATAATCACCGAACAATCTCTATATACTTGTCTTGCTATAACAGAATCTCCTACTGGTGTAGCTACCTCAAATGGTTCTATCGATTCAGGTTTTATCCCAATTCTACTAGCAACAAAGGGAGAAATATACGATAATGTGGAGCCTGGGTCTATCAATGCATATACATCTCGAGAGAAAATCGGTAGTATACCTGTAACCACATTTGGTGACGCCTCCTGATCCTGTCTGCTAGCCAAAGCATATATGCGGTTTGAAGGACCACTAGAACTGGAAGCTCCGCCACGACCTCTACCACGGCCTGCTGGTACCTGAAAACCCCGCCCCATATGGTGCATAATTACAGAAGAAGATGAACCAGCAACCGACCCAGTAGGCTGAGCTGCACCACCTGGACTACCTCCGAGTGGACACTCCCTCATAATATGGCCCTGACGGCCACAAGAAAAACAAGCACTCGTAGCACGATAACACTCCCTAGAATGATGCCTCTCACATCGAGAACACCGAGGCAAAGGCGGCCTCGACTGACTGGAACCTCTGTTCACCTGCGAACCCGAAGCCTTGGAGCTCTGACCGGATCCTAAGTATCCTGCACTATCGAATCTCCTACCCGTAAACGGTGGTGGTGCACTTCGAGCTGGCTGAGAAGGATATCTATTATGCTGTTGAGGCTGCCCGCCTCGAAAATCACCAAAATAACCAGCCGACCTAGCTCTCTTATGCTGGCCTCTATCATAATCTCTATCTGGCTGACGTCCTCTGTGTTGAACCTCTACCCCCTGTGCATATGCCTGCACCCGAGCAATATTCATACCTAGCTGAAGAGCCACTGCCATACAACCATCAATCAAATAGCGATCCAGTCCCATCACATACCGATGCACTCTATCCGCCATATCAGCTACAATAGTGGGTGCATATCTAGCCAACGAGTCAAACTCTAGGCTATAATCTCGAACACTCCTACCCCTCTGCCTCAACTGTAGGAATCTATCAACTCTAGCTCGCCGCATTTACGGAGGCAGAAAGTGGCCAAGGAAGGCCTCCACAAACTCATCCCATACTGCTGGAGGAGCATCCTCACCCCTAGATAACTCCCACGACTCATACCAGTTAACAGCTACATCCCGCAACCTATACGAAGCCAACTCAACAGACTCAGTATCAGAAGCCTTGATTATCCTCAACGTACGCTGCATCTGTCGAATAAACTCCTGTGGATCATCCTCAGGCTTTGACCCGAAAAACTCTGGAGGATTATAACTTAGGAAGTCACGGGCCCTCAAACTGTCATATCTATCCATCTGGTCAACCCCTAGTCCATGCCTGCGAGCCTGTCCTGCCATTAATCTGGTGAGTAACTGAACTGCATCTCTCATGGCTCTATCCTCCACCCCTAGCTGAGGAACTGGAGGCTCAGGTGCTGAGCCCTTGGACGACCAAGGGAAATTTCGTAAACTCACCTTGTACAAAATTTATCACTTTAGTTTCACTTTTATAGCCCCTGTACGTATTCTTCTCTCAAATTCTCCTGAAAGGTATGCTTCTTCTTCCGTTAATTTTTCCCTTTGCTTGCGTAGATTCTTCTTTTCCATGATATAGACGCTGGAACTCGTGTACAGCTGATCTTTGGTCTTTTTCATTGTACCTCTGAAAGGAAATTTTAGTAGCTAATGTGTGCTGCTTTCTCCAATTTTCTGGTGGGTTCTTTCTTCCTTTCTTCTTCTTCTTCTTTTTCTTTGTTTGCTTAGCTTTCTGGAGGTGGATTTGTCTCAGCAAGATCGAAATACTTGGATGATAAATCAGAGGAATAAGGGAATTTAAAAAAAAACTCGTTTATGAATTCTGGTCTGCATAACTGGTAATATGTCCAATTATACTCTGTTTTTTGTAATTTTTTTATTTTTTTTAATTTTTTTTATTACATAGGGGGTAGGGGTAGGAAAACGGGATTACAATAAGGGGATTCGAACCCTCACCAACAAGGTGAGAGTTCAGGTAGCCAACCAACTGAGCTACTAGATCTCTACTTGTTTTTTGTATTAATGAGATCATCTCTGTTTTTTGGTATATGCTCTGAAATCCAATATGCTACTTTTGGATAATCAGGTGTTGCCATCTAGAAGCCTATAACATTCTAAAAATGACGCTATTCTATCTTGCTTTATGTGGGTTAACTTGTCGTATATCATGGGCCTATTCTGTGGCATCCAAACGCATTTCAATTGCCAAAATACAAGGTCCAATTTGTGGTAGCACATGAGCTATGACAGTTGTATGACTATTCTTCATTTTTCTGAATATTACTTGTAATCTAGGTGTAATTAGAAATTTGTTTGCCCATTACCTGTTCGTCAGAAATATAGCAATCCAGAGTCAATGTACTTTGAACAAAAATTGAGAATTCTGAAAAGAAAACCCGAAACAATGGTAAGAATCTGGTGCAAACGAAAAAAAAATAGGTATTGTTCTGCTGATTTTTCCCCCTTGTCCTTCGCCCTCCATCAGCACTGACCCCGTGGTTAAACACTGAACTTACTAAAAGCTATTATAGAGTTCCTAAGCCATTGGCCTTTTAGCATTTACTATTTTGTGTCAATTTTGTAGCAGTTGATGGTATGAAGAACTCAATGGTAATAGAGAAATGCTATGTGAGGTCAGTATTATGTTGAATTATTCTGGTTATGTTGATTTTCAGATGTGACTGTAGATTTGACTGAATATGTTAATTTTAGGTGTTAGGATTTGAATTAATGGTGATAGTGGGGCATAAAAATGATACATAATATCTTTTTGTCGTCCGAGTTTGCCTTCCAAGGCCCATGTTTATACAGACGTTAATGTAATCCAGGTAAAAGAGTGTTGGTATTATATATGAATCCCTTTACTATTTATTGGGGGTAATTTGTTGACTTACCGTTATGTTTAATTTATGTATGGGTGATTTTAAGATAGTACAAATAAAGTTAATATTCTTTGTCTCTAATGATTTGTTGACTAGTGGGCAGGATTATTGCTAGGTGGTAAGGGATGTTAGGAGAGGAAAGTACCGGAACATATTTGAGGGAATTCACAAGTACTTATACTATATGCATATGCTCCCAAAAACTAATTAACTGAATAACGATCACAACCACCGTGGACATCTCGTCCAACCACCGCTGATGAAGCTCCAGCCAATTCAACCGGGCTACCATCGTCCATCGCTAACGTACCAACAAACATAGTAACAATTACACCGGAAAATCCCCAAATCAAAGAAACCTATGCTAAAGCTATGCACATTGCAAAACCAACAGAGATAACCCACAAACCAATTAAACTTTCTTATAGCCCTTATGAAATTGAACAAGGAGTTGTAGTTCTTACATTCACCGGTGAAGAAGAATCTATGGTTGCCCACAATTGTCTATGAACCTTAGTTGGCAAATTCTCAAGAAACAAGCCTCAAATTGACACGATTCGCAAAGAAATAAAGAGAAGATTCCCGATGAAAGGTGAAGCACAAATTGGGCTATTGGATTTAAGGCATGTATTCCTTGATATTACAGATGAAGACTGCAAGAATTTATATTACCGGTGGTATATCCCCTTCACCACAAATTTTGTCATCAGACTTTAAAGATGGACCAAAGATTGGAAACCCACAGAAGAATCGACTTTTGCACTAGTGTGGGTAATCCTTCCAGGCCTAAAATGGCATTATTTCCACTAGGAAGCGGTATGTCGACTCGTGGCTCCGATCGGATACCCATTAGCACCAGACAAGGCTACTAACTCGAAGACTAGGCCAATCATGGCAAAAGTCAGAGTAGAAGTTGACTTGGCAAAGCTAAGATTGACACAAATCAAAATTATGACAATTAATCAATCTAGTGGCAAAGCAGAAGAAATTATCCAACCAGTTGAGGGGTACCAGATTATTGTTTCAATTTTATGATGCAAGGACATGTTATGTGGAATTGCAGAAAGAATGCACCTGACAAAGGAAAAACGAGCAATCCATTACCTCAAAGAATTAACCCTCAAATTGTTTGACAAAATGACAAAAAGAATTAAGAAACAAATCAAACAGATCAGAAAAGGGGGAGACTAAATATCCATCAAGAGAAGAATACTATCAAGAATACTGGTTCACTTGATTCTGATGATATGGACATTATAGTAAGTAAAGATGAGGAAAACTAAGCATGAAAAATCAGATTATGGGATTGACAAGGGACATACTGAAGAAACACATATGAATTTGACAGTCTCTAGCCCTGGGAAAACAAACTTTACTGAAGAAGACTGTAAGCTTAAAAATCCAAAGCTAAGAAATGGAAAAAGGAAAAGGTGGTTCATGGCAAAATAAGTCTAGACTGTACAAGTATGTCTCTCCAGCCCCTGCAAGAATGAAACCTCCATACTCTTAAAAGAAAAAGAAGGTACAATTCAAGCTCACTAATGAGCAGGAAGCTTGGCTTAAGACACAGGTGGAAGTCCAGCAGATAAATGAAATAAGCATTGTCTTAAGTGATGAAGAAATGCAGGGCAGAAAAGCTAAAGAAAAACCAATATCCACTACTAATAGTTTTGATGTACTTGCTAATATTGCTATTTTAGATGCAGGTGAAGAAAACACAGACCAAAGATTGGAAGAGGACCCCCTACCAGAAGACCACAACAATGATTTGACTGAAGAAGACTCAATTGTGAAAACCAAGAAGATGACAGACTCAGCATGACGCCAGATCACATAGTGACAATGAGATTGCCTCTGACTTAGAAGGCAATCCATCAGTGAGAAGGAAACTTATTTTTGATAGAGATTTCTAACTCTTACACTCTTACTAGGAGTATCAATCTATCACCTAGAGGGACAAGTATCCTCTAAGGTGATAACTTTGGACCCTAAAAGGGAACCAGAACCACCCCCAAAAAAGCTAAATAATGTTTAGTTTCATTTCTTGGAACATTAGGAGCATTAAGACAATGGGTGCTGGTGAGAGATTAAAGAGTCTCAAAAATCAGTACAAACTCCCCTTCATATGTATTCAAGAACCTAAAAAGAAAGCTAAACACATCTCTAAGTACATGATAAGACTGGGTTACCAGTACTCACACAATAACCTTAACAACAAAATTTGGCTGTTTTGGGACTCATCACTTACTGTTCATATTATTGACAATGCTCAGCAACACATTACATGCCATATTTCTTGTACACAATCTTGCATAAAATTTTATCTTAGCTGTGTGTATGATGAATACACCATTGCTCTTTGGAAACCTCTATGGGAGGAACTTCAAGTCCTGTCTACCAAGCTGAAGGGACCATGGGATGTCATAGGGGATTTCAATGTGAATACTAGTCCTAAAGAAAAGAATGGTGGTTCTAGTTACAATATGCAAAAGAGTGTAGATTTCTTAGAATGCTTAACAGAATGTGGCTTGATTGATGCAGGTTTTAATGGTGCTCAGTATACTTGGTGCAACAATTAGGGACACCCAAGAACAATTTGGAAAAGGCTAGATAGATTGTGTATTAATGAAGAATGGTTTGACATGTTTAATGACACTAAAGTTACTCATCTTTCAAGGACAGGCTCATACCATGCCCCACTGCTTGTTAATATTGAGAAATCAACAATTGACACTGTGAAATACTTTAAGTTTCTAAACATTTGGTGTAATCACAAAGACTTCATTGATGCAGTCAAAGATGCTTGGACTGTCAATATTCATGGTACTACGATGTGGCAACTACATAAAAAGATGAAAGCTGTAGCAACAAGACTTAGTTCTTGGTCTAGAGACACCTTTGGAGATATATTTAAGGATCTCAAAGAGGCTGAGTAGCATATCACTGAATTGGAAAAGAAACTTATATAGAACAACAATGAGGAAAACAAAGCTAATCTCAACAAGACAAAAGCTGAATTCATTAGACTCTTGAAGAATCAGGGTGAAATTTTTTTTTTAAAAAAAAAAGGTCAAGGCTAGGTGGTTACAAGATGGTGATAAAAACAACTCTTACATTCACAAGGTGATTAAAGACAGGATAATAAAGTTGAATATTCAAAGCATCCAAAATAATGAAGGACATAAGATTGAAGGTCAACATAGTATTGCTAATGCAGCTATCAAGCATTCTGAAGGCCTGTTTAGCTATCAGGAAGTCAAGGAAGTTTCAGAATTCTGGATATAATACCCAAATTAGTTTCAGAAGAAATGAATACAATGCTGACAGCCACCCCAACTCCTCAAGAAATAAGACAGGTTATTAAAGACATTGATCCTGATAGTTCTCCTGGCCCTGATGGGTTTGGTGCTAAATTCCACCAAGTCTGCATAGATTATTTTACCTGATGTATATGGGGCTATTAAATAATTCTTTGAAGGTGCACCTATACCAAGGTATGTGTCCCAGACTTGTCTAATTATGCTTTCTAAGTGCCCCCAACCCCAATCTTTCTCTGATATAAGACCTATAAGCCTGTACAACACCTTTAGTAAGATCATTGCTAAGATTCTAACTAGTAGAATAGGGAAAATATTACCTGCTATTATTTCTCTAAACCAGAGTGATTTTGTACAAAGTAGATCTATTACTGATAACATCTTACTTGCTCAAGAACTTGTTCAAGATATCTCTAAACCCAACTTACATGATAATATTTTCCTAAACCTAGATATGGCCAATGCCTATGATAGGGTAGCTTGTATAACGACCCGTCTGGTCGTTATTGGACATTCCGCAGCTCGAGTACAAAAACCAAGTGCATCATCATGAGATCGATCCCTAGGAGAGTTTTGAGTGTAATATTTACTCGTACTTGAATTAGATAAGAGTAATGGGCCCAGGGGGAAATATCTTCGCTACCAGCTATGGAGGTCGCCCATCTGCTACAGTGGCGTATGTGAACCAAAACTCGTGTTTAATGACCTTAATTCGGGATTTAAACTCTCTTGTCCACAAAACCCCTCTCCGCAACCTTCATTAGGGTGTTCCCTGAGTAAAACTCTTGGAAACTATGGAGGAGTAGCCCTATAAATATCCTTCGAGTTGTCTTGCCTAAGGATTCCTCTATCACGATTTCCGGCTCAAAGAAGGGATGGTGGATATTCTAGGTACGTTCTTGAAAGCTGCTGGGGAATGAGGTAGGTTCTGGTTTACTTGAGTTAGACTTTGATTAGTAAATTGTATATATACTATATAATTGACGGGAGAAAGCATGATTTAGGTCTTTGGACACGGAGTTTGGTTGAATATTGCTTAGGTTAGGATGTTGATTTCTATGGGCATCGTGCCATTAAGCGAATAAGTGAACCAAGATGTGTATTTTATATGCCAAAAGGGGAAGCAAAGTAGTGAATATGATTTGTTATTAATCTAGTTAGAAGGTGGGGTGTATGCAATTCTCGAGTTGACCTTAACAGAGTATTGTTGTACCATGATTGGGGGCGACCTTTTGATGAATTGTAGGTGTTCTTATTGAGGTTCATGTTATCATTATCCTATGTACGGAGCATGTGAGAATATTCAGTGTTTACTTTCTTGTTGATTCAGAGTGATTCCTTACTTGTACTATTGATTAGTCGACTCCGAGCCTTGATATGGTTGTTGTGTGATGACGTATATTCATATTTTATGTATTCTTGTGGGGCAGTCCCATTGTTAGGAGGTTGATTTCTAAAGTCTTGTTATGACTCGTGGCATGGTGACTTGTGTTCCCTGATATTAATTTATTGATTGTTCACATTCCTTATTGATTGTGGAACGGAAATACATTATGATAAGAAAGATAATATAAATATGAAAAGGCACATTTGACAGGGGGTGAGGATGGGGCCTTGGTATGGGCTCGTGATCCGAGGTCAGTTCCGGAGCGAGTGGTACATGAACACCATGGGTCCCCTGCAAGTCATGGTTATTTGGGCAAGCATTACCATTTAGCATATGTGTGAGGATATGATACTAACTTTGATTGCATTGCACTTGTGTGTTCGTATTTTGTATGGTGGCAGAGCCGATTCCTGTTGAATGACATATAGTCATGTTTCATTCTGGTAAGTTACAATTGATTTCCTTATAATTGTGGATATGAGGTCTTCCTACATCTTCTGTTCATCTTATTCCAAAGGCAGAAGCTGTGTCTTTTATTTGTTATCTCTCTGTAACTCAGAAGCTCTTGTACCTATCTAGCTGTGTCTTTTATTTGAATTGTTTTTAAAGAATTAAAATGTCTTCGAAATGTTTATTTTTCTTACTACTGTTTGTTACATTGTTTTCAAAGAAACTTTACGAAGGGGTTTAGTTGGTAAGGGTTCGCCTATCTAGTAGCAACAAGGCAGGTACCCGTACGATCCAGAATTTGGGTCGTGACAGTACGTATTAGAGCTTAGGTTACCAGTGTCACGAGTACAAGAGCAATGTCTAGTAGAGTCTCGTGGAGTGGTACGATGACGTTCGTACCCATCCCCGAGAGGCTATGGGGCATGTTAGGAAACTTTCTTTCTTTCTTTCACATCGTGCTATATGAGTCAGTTTCATCTCTAAGTTGAATCCAATAGTTAGGAGCCAAACTAGCTAAGTCGTGCGGGCACCTACCTTTCTCACCTCGGTATGCAAACCCTTATCCCAACAGTCTCAAAATACACGATTTAATATATAAACAAGCAGAAGGGATAGAAATACATAAGTCTGACATAATAATAGATAGAATACGCGGAATACATCAAACCTCCCCAGATATCTGTCTCATCATACAAGAGCAACTAACTAGATACTATAAGTCTAAAACAAACAAAATACATCAAATGTATGAATATGTCTCGAAATGTAAATAAACATAGAATAAGGAAGAATCTCCAAGGCAGCGGACGTCCCAATGCTCACCCTGTAATACTCTGAGCAGCAACTCTCGCACAAAAATCAGCCACAAGAAACGACGGTCGATCCTACCGGGAACTCTGCATTCATAAAAGAATGCAGCAAGTGTAGGTCAGTACAAACAACAAGTACTAGTAGGTATCATAGGCCGACTAAGTTTAGCTAATACATATCAATTCAATAAAGTAAGATAAGCAGGTAATCAATCAAGGTATAAGTCAAAATACAAGCCAGAAATAAAGTACACATCATCACCTATGTTATAGCATCTAAACCCAATTGTGTGAAGTCTCAAATACTTAGTCTGAATCCGTATATCACAAGTACATCACAAGAATATCACAATGGAAGCCAAGTGCAATGCTATGCAATAATGTATGAAATGTATATGCAATGCAATGTTATGTACACATGTATTTCGGACGGAAATATCGACGTCTCGGTAGCACAACCACATGGGGGAACCGCGGTGTGCATGTAGCTCACAGCTTCGGCACAAACCTCAGCAACCGCTACCTCATGATTCTGGCAAAAACCTCGGCAATCTCTTAGCACAACCACGATTCCGGGACAACCATCGGATATCGGTCCTCACGTCACTCTCATCCAACTGAGCCCAGCTCGTCACAGTGTTTCCTCAAGTATTATCAGTGTGTCAACAGTATATCATGAAGGATGAGAATGCATGCAATGTATGAGTTCAATGTCAATAATCAGATCAATACCACATGTACCAAGCATGGGTACGCCAACAATATCATAAAAAGGCTACACAAGTCATATAGAACACAATTCTTGTATCAAACGTCAACAAACAAAATGATACAATATCATGATCACGATAGATCAATAGTCTCCAATATCTACTATCATCACGTGGCATTAAGCCAACAACAATAGAACAAATCAAATCACAACACAACGGGCTGGCTAGCCCCAATCACACAACAGGGCCCAACCTAAGATAATATCCAACCCAACTTCACACCCGAAGGTTTACATGCTTTCTCCGACAATATCGTCTATATATATGCTTCGTAAACAATGTCTTACCATAGGGTAAACCATATCCTACTTGGAAGGCCAAATAGCAATGTCACCAACAATCACTCCTTAGCCTTTCCTTTCCTTTCCTTTGAGCCTCGAGATCAAGAAAGCCTAGCATATTCGAATCATGGAATTAGAATCAAGAAGAACATCAAACAAAACTTACCTCTATTCAAGACCCAAATCCCCAACCTATGTAATAGGGTTTATGAAGTAGAAGGGAGAAATTAGGAATCTAAATGTCCCAACATGAAATTAAACCTCTAGGAGACCAACTCCCATCAATAGCAAGCTAGGATAATCAACAATTCACTAAATTTCGGATTCTAGGCAAAACCCCAAATTTGGCTATAAGCCCTAGCTTCCAATCCCACAAATTAGCCTCTAATTAGGAAGAAGTTATGAAATAAAGGATTCTAATCATTAATTCAATGCTTGAAGAAGCTAACCCAACCAACAAATCATGATTTCGAAGCCTAGAAAGAATATTCATTAAACCCCTTCTTAATCTTCAATCACTTAATGAATTATCAAGATAAAGGGATTCTAAGATTATTAGGGATAATGGAATAGCAAAGGGATTAGAAGGACTTACCACCAAGAATACCTTAGATTTTCTCCCAATAGCTCAGATTTCGAAATAGTAATAAATGAGAGACTAAGGGCTTTTAATACACAATTAATGAAATAACAGGCTCGATACTGTTACGGCGGCAGCGGGATCGCAGCAGTGGTTCCGCCCCAACAGCCTCTCAGGTCGCCGTGAGAGTAATCCCACAATAGCTCTTGGCCATTCTGGCTTTCCACCCAACCGCTACGGCGGTACTGCTAGGGCAGTAAGGGTGCCGCCATGGCGGACACCAGAACTAGAAATTCCCAAAATAAACACAATCTCTATCCGAAATCCCGACAAATACCCGAGGCCATTTGCTAACAAACCACATACACAGACACACTTAAAAACATGCTACGAACACACTCGTGGCCTCGAAATTCCCAACGGAGGTCTCATTGACTGAGTCAACCCCCGATACCTCAATGTCAACTGCCAATCGAAGTCTCAAAATGCACCCGAGTGCATTGGGAACTGAACCAAGTATGCACACAAGTTCTAAATGATCATCCGGACCTGTCGAAATTGACGAATTTCTCAAAAATGTCCGTTTACGCAAAAGTCAACTTTGAGTCAACTCTTTTTTGCTTGAAGCTATTTTTTCCTAAAAAGTCGATAAAATCAACCCCGAACACCTCGGGAAGCTTGTCAATAGCTCCCTCAGGTCAAAAGTGAGCTATCCGAGCTCGGGGAAGGGTCAAAAGTGCTTAAAAGACTATAACGACCAAGCGGGTCATTACATCAGATACCAATTGAACCATCCCTCAACCTTGAGTGAATAAGGGAAAATAATGGAGAAGTACCTGAATCAGCGAACAATTGAGGATAATAGCTATGCATATTAGACTCAGTCTCTCAAGTAGCTTCCTCAACAGGATGATGCTTCCATTGCACCTTCACAGAAGCAATCTCCTTAGACCTTAACTTTTGAACCTGCCTATCCAAAATAACTATGGGCTACTCCTCATAGGTCAAATTCTCATCAAGCAATATCGAGCCCCAACGAACGACATAACTACAATCGGCATGGTACTTCTTCAACATAGATACATGAAAAACTAGATGAACTCCCGCCAATCCAGGTGGCAAGGCCAACTCATAAGCAACATCACCCATATGGCCAAGAATCTCAAATGGCCCAATATACCTCAGACTCAACTTGCCTCACTTCCCAGACCTCATAGCATCCTTCATGGGTGAAATCTTTAATAGAACCTGGTCACCAACAGCAAACTCTAAATCACGGACCTTTCAGTCCGCATACATCTTCTGTCGACTCTGAGCTGGCAAAAGCTTGGCCTGAATAACCCTCACTCTCTCAAGAGACTCTCTCAACAGATCCATACCCCAAGGTTGAACCTTAAAAGCATCAAACCAGCCAATCGGAGATCTACATCTCCTACCATACAAAGCCTTAAAAGGAGCCATGCCGATACTCATGTGATAACTGTTGTTGTACGC
The DNA here is from genome assembly GCF_019175385.1 of Lycium barbarum. Lineage (NCBI taxonomy): Eukaryota > Viridiplantae > Streptophyta > Magnoliopsida > Solanales > Solanaceae > Lycium > Lycium barbarum. Next base: position 24,180,736 of record NC_083337.1, read on the forward strand.
AAACTCTGCCAAAGGAAAGTGTTGATCTCAATGACTACCAAAATCAATAACGCAAGCTCTCAACATATCCTCGAGCACCTGAATTGTCCGCTTGGACTATCCATCGGTCTGGGGGTGGAAAGTTGTACTAAGATCCAATTAAGTACCCAACTCCTCATGAAAAGCCTTCCAGAAATAGAAAGTGAAGATAGTACCCCGATCCGGTACGATAGAAATAGGAACCCCATACAATCTCATAATATCACGAATGTACAACTTGGATAACTTCTCCGTGGTATAGGAAATCTGAACTGGAATGAAATGAGCGGACTTTTAACCGATCGAGTCAAACTTACCCAGGGTCTTTGGGAGACCCACAACAAAATTCATGACAATTCTCTCCCACTTCCACTCGGGAATGGCATCCTTTAAAGCACACCACCAGGTCGCTGGTGCTCAAACTTATCTTGCTGTCAATTACCACACTTAGCCACAAAAAAGGCTATATCCCTCTTCATCCGACGCCACCAATAGTGATGTCTCAAATCACGATACATCTTAGTAGCCCCCGGATAAATGAAATATCCAGAGCTATGAGCCTCAGTCAAGATCAATTTAACCAAATCACCAACCTGAAAAATGCACACGTGCCCCTTAATCCTCAAGGAGCCCTCAGAATCAATCATGGTCTCCTTGGCATCACCCCTCAGAACCCTATCTCAAATTTTGCTCAACTGAGCATCCTCAAACTTATGAGTCCAGATCTGATCTAATAAGGATGATCTCGCCTTTACACAAGCCAAAACTCTGCCTAGGGCTGAAATATCAACACGAACGAAACCATTTGCCAGAGTCTGAACCTCCATGGCCAACGGATGCTCAAAAACAATCAAATGCGTTGAACTCCCCATACCCACTGCCTTGAACCTCAAGGCATCAGCAACAACATTAGCCATCCCCGGATGATAAAGAATAGATATGTCATAGTCCTTCAGGAGCTCCATCCATCGGCGCTGCCTGGAATTAAGATCTCTTTGGGTAAATACATGCTGAAGGCTACGGTGATCGGTGAAAACCTCACAATGGACATTATACAAGTAATGCCTCCAAATCTTCAAAGCAAAGACCACAGCCAACAACTCCAAATCATGGGTTGTGTAATTCTTCTCATGGATCTTCAACTGACATGAAGCATAGGCTATAACTCTACCCTCATACTTCAACACAACACCAAAACCCATACGGGCATCACAATAGACAGTGAAATGCTTACCCCCCATAGGCAATGCTAGAATTAGGGTTGAAGTCAAATAGTCTTGAGCTTTTGAAAGTTCTTCTCACAATCATCAAACCACTGAAAGGGAACATCCTTCTGAGTCAATCTAGTCAAACACGAATCAATAGAAGAAAACCCTTCACAATCGATGGTAGTAGCTGGCCTAACCCACAAAACTATGGATCTCGGTCACTGTAGTGGGCCTCGCCCAACCCGTCACAGCCTTAACCTTCTGTGGATCAACCATAATCCCATCCTTAGACACCATATGGCCCAAGAATGCCACAGACTCCAATCAAAACTCGCACTTCAAAAACTTAGCAAATAAGTTATTCTTCTTCAACAACCCAAGTACAGTACGAAGATGGCTCTCATGCTCCTCTCTACTCTTGGAGTACACCAAGATATCATCAATAAACACAATCACAAAGGAATCAAGGAATGGCCTAAAGATGCCATTCATCAAAGTCATAAATGCAGTTGAGGCACTGGTAAGCCCAAATGACATCACCAGAAACTCATAATGTCCATATCTCGTCCAAAAGGCTATCTTCGGAATATCCTTAGCCCTGATCCTCAATTGGTGGTAGCCTGAACGCAAGTCAATCTTCGAAAACACTGAAGCACCCTGAAGCTAGTCAAACAAATCATCAATACGAGGCATAGGACACTTGTTCCTAATAGTAACCTTGTTTAGCTGACGATAATCAATACATATCCTCATAAATCCATCTTTCTTCTTCACAAATAACACATGAGCACCCCAAAGGGAGACACTCGGTCTAATGAACCCCTTGCTCAATAAATCCTGCAATTGCTCCTTAAGCTCTCTTAACTTGATCGGTGCCATCAGATATGGTGGAATAGAACTAGGGCGAGTGCTCGGATCCAAGTTAATATCACGATCGGGTGGCATACCTGGCATATCCGACGAAAATACCTCCGGGAACTCGCTCATAATAGGAATGGACTCAAGGGGTGAAGATGCAACAATAGTGTCATGCCCATGGACCATATAATATAAACACCCCTTGTTGACTAATTTCTTTGCCAGAAGGAAGGAAATGATCTTCTTCGGAGCTGGGCTAGGAGTACCCTTCCACTCAAGTCAAGGAATGACCAGCATGGCTAACGTGACTGTCTTGGCATGACAGTCCAAGATCGCATGATAAGGAGAAAGCCAGGTCATACCCAAGATAATATCAAAGTCCACCATATCAAGAATTATCAAATCTACCCAATTGTCATACCCCATAAAAGTAACCAAACATGACCAATAAACTCGATCAACGACAATAGAATCTCCAATCGGAGTAGACATATAAACAGGTATAGCTATGCTATCATAATGAAAATCCCAATCAACGGCATGATATGCAGACATATACGAATAAGTGAATCTATGATCAAATAACACGAAAGCTGCTCTATGTCGGACAGAAACGGTACCTGAAATAACAATATCTGAGGCCTCTATCTCGGGTCTACCCGAAAATGAGCAACATTGGGCTTCGCCACGTCCAGACTGAGATCAACCTCTCGAACTCTGGAACCCACCTCTACCAACAAGGGATCCACCTCTGGAAACTTGAGAACCACTGCGGCCTGATTGGGCATCGCCTCTCGGAGAAACACCTCCTTGACTACCTGACGATGTTGGAGTCCTTTGAGACTGATGATCCTACTTGGATCGAGGACATCTCCTAGCAATATGACCAAGCTCTCCACATATAAAACAGCCCCAAAGGGGCAGAGACTAATAAACTGAAGCTGAGGACCCTGCTGGAATAACCCTGCCTACTGGTCGAGAAAATGAGCTCTTAGGAGCTCTCTGCCTAGGTGGCTCACTAGAGGAAGCCTGCAAAGCTGAATATGCAGGGTAGCTGGAATATGGCTATACAGCCTAGAAGACTGACTGGCACTCCTCGAACTAAAACCACCATAACTCCAGTCTGCCGCTGCCTCTTCTCACTACCCCTTCCAAATGCACGAGCCTTAACAGCGTCAACCAAAAAAGCATGCACAACGATGGACTGGAAGGAAGCCCTCATAGCTTTCATATGAAGGCAAGGAATCTAAACAAAATCGACGAGCCCACCAACAAAGTACCTAATCCTGTCAGGCTAAATAAGGATCAAGGGACCGGAATAACGGGCCAGATACAGATAGCGAGTCACATAGGCCTCCATAGATAAACCCTTCTACTGAAGATGTAGAAATTCATCCCTACGTGCCTTTCTCCAAGCCCGGGGCATATAGTTCTTAAGGAAGGCCCTGTAGAACTAACTCCAAGTCAGCGGGGGAGAACCCTCAAGTCTGCAAGACACAAAATACCTCCACCAAGGCTTCACGTCACCGCGAAACTGGAAGGACACATAGTCAACTCCATGGTACTCTATAATCCCCATCCTATGTAACAACTCATGCATATCCAAGATGAACTCATAAGCGTCCTCTCTAGAAGTACCCGAGAACCTCAGTGGCTCCAACTTTCGAGACCTCCCAACTAGGTCCTGATCAGTCAAGGTCATAATAGGGCCCACCATGGGTCTAAGATCATCCCTCGGAGCTGGCACTGCATTAATACGGGGAGCCATAGCTACAGCGGAGTGTGCTACTCGAGTAGGTCTCTGCTCAGGGGTCTGCGCCCCTACTATGGTCTGCGAACCTCCGCCAGGAGTAGTGACACCAGCGGCAGCTTGCTGGGCATCTAGTTGGAGTAGGACACGAGCCATAGTATCCTGCATAGTCTGCTCAGAAGTGATCTCGGTTTGTGTCTGTGCTGGAGCCACATCATCCTCGGTGGCCTGGTCTTGAACTCGCTAATCCTCAAGCTCTAGAAACGGAGATCTCTCGTGCCGTTGTCCTACTGGAGGAGCCCTAACCCTAGCTGGGGCAACCCCGCGGCCTCTAGCTCTACCGGAACCTCTAGCTGTCGCTCGCCCTCTGGTGCCAGCCGTAGCTGCGGACTCTGGCAACTGGTCTTTGGCTATAGTAGCTAGAGCCCTCACCATCTGAGAGAGAAGAGATAAGAGTTTGATACCAATTTGATTGTTCAAGATACCAATTTGAATAAAGTAGCACAAAAGAAGGAAAGAAAGTGAAATTTCCTAAAATGTCCTATAGCTTCTCGCAGATAAGTACGGCGCTCATCGTACCGATCCACGAGAATCTACTAGACACGCTCTTGTATTATAGACCCGGTAACCTAAGGCTCTAATACCAACTTTTTTTGACCTAAACAAGATAAGTCACACGGGCACCTACCTTTTCCACCTCGGTAGGCGAACCCTTATCCCAATAGTCTCAAAATGCATGATTTAATAAATAAACAAGCGGAAGAAATAGAAATACGTAAGTCTGATATAATAGTAGATAGAATACGCGGAATACATCAAATCTCCCCAGATATCTATCTAATCATACAAGAGCAACTATCTAGATACTACAAGTCTGAAAATAACAAAATACATCAAATGTCTTAATATGTCTCGGAATGTAAATAAGACATAGAATAAGGAAGAATCTCTAATGTGGCGGACGTCCCCATGCTCACCTTGTAAGACTCTGAGCAGCAACTCTCACACAAAGATCAGCCACGAGAAACGGAGGTCGATCCTACCTGAAACTCCGCATTCATAAAAGAATACAGCAAGTGCAAGTCAGTACAAACAATAAGTAATGGTAGGTATCATACGCCGACTATGTTTAGCTAACACATATCAAGTCAATAAAGTAAGATAAGCAGGTAATCAATCAAGGTATAAGTCAAAACACAAGCCAGAAATCAAGTACACGTCATCACCTAGGTTATAGCATCTAAACCCAATTTTATCAAGTCTCAAAGACTCAGTCTGAATCCGTATATCACAATTACATCACAAGAATATCACAATAGAAGCCAAGTGCAATGCAATGCAATAATGTATGAAATGTATATGCAACGCAATGTTGTGTACACATTTACTCCGGACGAAAATATCGACGTTTCGATAGCACAACCCATGGCGGACCCGCGGAGTCCATGTACCTCACGGCTCCGAGCCAAACCTCGACAATCGCTACCTCAAGATTTAAGCAAAAACCTCGGCAATCGCTACACCCAACCTCGATTTCGGGACAACTATCGGATATCAATTCTCACGGCACTCTGATCCAACTGAGCCCCGCTCATCATAATGCTTCCTCAAGTATCATCAGTGTGTCAACAGTATGTCATGAAGGATGAGAATGCGCGCAATGTATGAGTTCAATGTCAATAATCAGATCAATATCACATGTACCAAGCATGGGTACGCCAACAATATCATAAAAAGGCTACACAAGCAATATAGGACACTATTCTCGTATCAAACGTCAATAAGTAAGATACTACAATATCATGATCAAGATATATCAATAGTCTCCAATATCTACTATCATCACGTGGCATCAAGACAACAATAATAGAACAGATCAAATCACAACACAACTGGGTGGCTAGCCCCAATCACACAGTAGGGCCCAACCTAAGACAATATCCAACCTAACTTCACACCTGAATGTTTACATGCTTTCTCCGGCAATATCGTCTAAATATATGCTTCGCTAAATGAAGTCTCACCATAGGGTAAAACGTAACCTACTTGGAAGGCCGAACAGCAATAACACCAACAATCACTCCTTAGCCTTTCCTTTCCTTTGAGCCTCGAGATCAAGAAAGTCTAAGCATATTCGAATCATGGAATAAGAATCAAGAAGAACATCAAACAATCCTTACTTCTATTCAAGACCCAAATCCTCAACCTATGTAATAAGGTTTATGAACTAGAAGGGAGAAATTAGGAATCTAAATGTCCCAACATGAAATTAAACCTCTAGGAGACCAACTCCCATCAATAGCAAGCTAGGATAATCGACAATTCACTAAATTTTAGATTCTAGGCAAAACCCCCAATTTTGGGTATAAACCCTAGCTTCCAATTCCACAAATTAGCCTCTAATTAGGAAGAAGTTATGAAATAAAGGATTCTAATAATCAATTCAATGCTTGAAGAAGTTAACCCAACAGACAAATCATGATTTAGAAGCCTAAAAAGAATATTCATTAAACCCCTTCTTAATCTCCAATCACTTAATGATCAATCAAGATAAAAGGATTCTAAGACTAGTAGGGATAATGGAATAGCAAAGGGATTAGAAGGACTTACCACCAAGAATCTTCTCCAAGAATACCCTAGATTTGCTCCCAATAGCTCAGATTTTAGAATAGTAACAAATGAGAGACTAAGGGCTTTTAATACACAATTAATGAAATAACAGTCCCGATACCACTACGGCGGCAGCGGGATTGCAGCAGCGGTTCTACCCCAACAGCCTCTCAGGTCGCCATAATAGTAATCCCACAATTGCTCTAAGCCATTATGGCGGTCCACCCAACCGCTGCGGCGGTAAGGGTGCCGCCATGGCGGACACCAGCACCCAAAATTCCCAAAATAAACACAATTTCAAACCGAAATCCCGACTAATACCCGAAGACATCTGCTCACAAACCACATGCACAGACACACATAAAAACACGCTACGAACGCGCTCGTGGCCTCGAAATCCTAAACGGAGGTCTCGTTGACCGAGTCAACCCCCGATATCTCAATTCCAACTTCGGAATCCATCTCCCAAAATGCACCCGAGTGCATTAGAAACCGAACCAAGTATACACAAGTTCTAAATGACCATCCGGGCCTCTCGAAATTGATGAAATTTCGAAAATGGTCCGTTTACCCAAAAGTCAACTTTGAGTCAACTCATTTTCACTTTATAGCCCCAATGTTTCCCAAAAAGTCATCAAAATCAACCCCGAACACCTCAGGAAGCTTGTCAACGGTTCCCTCGGGTCAAAAGTGAGCTAACCAAGCTCGGAGGAGGATAAAAATGATGAAAACACTAGAACGACCAAGAAGTTCGTTACTCCAATTGGTATCTCGATGATCCCAATTGGTATCTCGATGAGTCCAATTGGTATCTGGTCGATTCCAATTGGTATTTGGTGGGGCCATCCTATCGAGGATCTTTGAAGAATGTGTGTGTTACGGTTATTTAAGAGGAGTTCCATGTGTTGAACCATCCTGTTGGGCGGTAGAAAAAATTGCTCACTAGCCCAGAAACCTTCACCCCAGCGGTTTACTCATCGCCATAGCGGATTCGCCGTAGTCGATCCGTTATGGCGAGAAGGGCTTAACATCTACGAGGAATCCAAAATCGTAAAGACCTGCTGTTGTGACCGGATTTCCTTGTTTCAAAATTTCTCAACTTGTGCAATTCATCCAAAACTCCAAGAAAAACCAGCAATTTCCTAACATAATAGATTTATAGAGGCACTTAGCCCAACGAGGGAAAGAGCCATTCAGTACCAAACATCGTTATCCAAAAACCAATTCAGAAAAATAAAATAAAATGTCTGAAACATCGAACCAAAGCAACCAAAACAAAATAAACCATTGTCTTGTAACAAAAGCCCTACAAGGGAAACAAAAATCATGTTTAATAGGGGAGAGGGGAAAGGACCCTAGGCTACTAACCTGTTGGTCGCCATGTCACCTCCGATACTGGAACTGCTGGAGTCATCATTATCGAGCCCAGACCCACTCAGGAAGGAGAACTACTGGGCATCTTTCTTGGTCACCTTAGGCAGCTTCCCCTTTGGGTGCAAGGTCTTCAGGATGCCCTTCCACATCTTCGCAAAGAATTTGTCCAGGATCGTCTCTTCTTCTTCTTATCCAAATCCTCCTGAAGCTCCACATAGGCCTGGCACAAGCACATCATAAGGTAGGGAAACATCAGACTCGGCCCGGCCTTAAATATGAAATTCCTCAAATCCTCGATCACTTACTTACCCACATTTACAGGCACGCCATCCATGATGCAAGCAATCATAAGGGTCGGGAGTAGGTGACATCAGTAGTGTTACTCAAAGGACAAACCCTCTGGGAGGCTACGTCCAGCCACCTTCGTGCATCGGCAATAAAGTAGGTACTCTTGATCTCAGTCCGGCTAATAACCCAAGTGACCTTACGCCACTTGTTATCCTTCACCAGCATATCTACCAGCTAAGGACTATTACTGTCATGGTCCTTAGCAAGTGTTTCATCCTCGGGAGGATTGGGTAGCCTATAAACTTTATTTATCACCTCTGCATTAACCTTCGCCTGAACGCCCTGAATCGTGATCTATGGGTCTGGAGAGGACCAATCAATAGTGGGGAGCATGACATAAAATGCCCCGACCCAGTTGGATTTGCAATTGCCAGGGTCCCGGACCAACCTGTTCCACCTAATTTCCTGTAAGCGGTTGTAGAAGTCCGAGGCAAGATTGTCCACCCGGTCCATGATAAAACCCCTCTTGTGCAACAACCCCTTACTATGCTACTCTATATAGTGCCTTCGACACTGGGGGTTGATGAACCGGGTTTAAACAGGAGCTGCTTGCTAGTGTTGTTCGGCCATGGCTTAGTAAAACTGTGTACCTAAAGAAGAAACCACGTTAGTTCAATGTTGCACCAAGTTCAGTTAGCTAAAAGACATGTACAACCTAACCAAGGCCCAAACAAAACTTAACCTAGGTGGGGAAATGCCATAAATTTGATTCTGCCTGAGCAGTCTTCAATGCAGCGGTAGTATAACCGTCGCAGCAAGGCCGCGCCTGCGAAGAGGGTCTCGTTGCAGCTGACCCATCTTCCCCAGCGAGAAACCCTTTTCTAACAAAAATGGTGGCCCAAAATTTTGGCTAAAATTTTACAAATTTCGACATAGATCGGGAAATACATTAGCATGCATGTTGTTTACACCCTATGAAACATCTTTTTAACTGCAAATAGACCCAAAATTGCAAGCATTATCAAAACACTCATAGAAAATTGCACCCACTATCCCAACGGTGTTCTACCCCCATTTTAAAAACAGATCTTAAGTAATCAGTGATGCTAACACTTTTTAAACATCGAAATAATATGACATAATTCAAAATCTCCTTTCTCCAAGGAATCAAAAGCCCTTGTTTCAAAATCCCAACATTTCAATACCACCCAGCAACTTAAGCATGGAAAGTTTTCAAAATATTGGGGTCTAACAGAGAAGTAGAGGAGAGTACATACCTTGAGTTGGCAAAAGATTGCAAGATTTTGCTAAAAAATTGACCCTTGTTATTTCCACTCAAAAATCTGCCTTTTTCCTTTGTGTTGAAAGTGTGGGAGTTGACTGAAGTACGTGGGGAGTTTAAAAATAGGAAGAGGGGGAATATTATGAGACTAAGGGATTGAATGAGAGGAGAAATTATGGCGAGTTGAGTCAGAAAAGAGGGGAGGTATGAAATGGGAGGGTGAAATATCACCTCCCCCATTTTAATTCTGCCTGAATTGTTCTACTGCAGCGGTCCTTGATCCGCTATAGTGATACCGCTGTGGTAGGAAACTAAAACGCTGCAGCGGTCCACGTGTTATTTCAATTTTCGAGCCGCGACAACGGCTCATGCCCCCGCCCTTTCCAACCATAGGGATTTAAATCTTGTATGAGTCCTAGGTCCTCGGTCGTTCCAATTTTCATGGACTAAGATTTCCAGAGTCTGGTGTTTCATCCCCTCGTTAGTATGACTGTTCTAACCACGCGTGTTCCGTATGGCCGAGGTATTGATACCTAATGGTAAGTGAACTCGAGTGAGGATTTAAAACTTGATATTTGGCATGAGGTGTATAAATTTATAGAGTCCTGTATAATATATAATTACAACCTTAATCTGCCCGACGCCGTTCTTGGTCGAACGGTGGTTTAATTGTTATCTGATGTAACGACCCGCTTGGTCGTTATTGGACCGTCTGAAACCCGAGTATGTAAACCAAGTGTATCATCATGAGATCAATCCCTGGGGGAGTTTTGAGTGTAATATTTACTTGTAGTTGAATTAGATACGAGTTAAAGAGTTGTGGTCCCGGGGGGAAATGTTTTCGCTACAGGGATGGGCTACCGCCATAGCGAGCCTACTGTAGCGGACGAGCAGTCCGCTGCAGCAGCGTATGTGAACTAGAACCCACGTTTAATGACCTTATTTCGGGATTTAAACACACTTATCCATAAAACCCCTCTCGGTAACCGTTATTAAGGTATTCCCTGAGTAAAACACTTGGAGACTAGAGAGGAGTAGCCCTCCAAGCATCGTTCACATTGTCTTGCCTAAGGATTCCTCTATCACAGTTTCCGGCTCAAAGACTAGATGGTGGATATTCTAGGCACGTTCGTGAAAGCTGCTCGGCAATGAGGTAGGTTATGGTTTACTTAATTAGACTTTGATTAGACTTCGGACACAGAGTTTGGTTGAATATCGCTTAGGTTAGGGTAAATGCCGATTTCTGTGGGCATCATTCTATTAAGCGAGTAAGTGAACCAAGATGTGTAGTTGATATGCCAAAAGGCGAAGCAAAGTAGTGAATATGGTTTGTTATTGATCTAGTTAGAGGATGGGGTGTGTGCAATTCCCGAGTTGACCTCAACAGAGTATTGTTGCACCATGGGTGGGCGCGACCTGTTGATAAATTATAGGTGTCCTCATTGAGGTTCATGTTGTCATTATTCTATGTACGGAGCATGCGGGAATAGTCAGTGTTTACTTTCTTGTTGATTCGGAGTGATTCCTTACTTGTACTATTGATGAGTCGAGTCCGAGTTTTTACATGGCTATTGTGTGATGACGTATATTCTTATTTTATGTATTCTTTTGAGGCAGTCCAATTGTTGTGAGGTTGATTTCTAAAGTCTTGTTATGGCTCGTATGGTGACTTGTGTTCCCTGATATTGATTTACTGATTGTTCACATTCCTTATTAATTGTGGAACGGAAATACATCGTGATAAGAAATATAATATAATTATGAAAAGGCACATTTAACAGGGGGTGAGGATGTGGCCTAGGCATGGGCTCGTGATCCGAGGTCAGTTCCGGAGCGAGTGGTATATGGACACCATGGGTCCCCTGCAGGTCATGGCTATTTGGGCAAACATTACCATTTAGCATGTGTGTACAGATATGATACTAGCACTAATTGCATTGTAATTGTGTGTTCTTATTTTGTACGGTGGCAGAGCTGATTCCAGTTTGATGACATATAGTCATGGTTCATTCTAGTAATTTACAATTGATTTCCTTATGATTATGGAGATGAGGCGCATACAAGTAACCTCATAAGCCGCTGATAAATAAAGAAAGGTAGGTTGAGTTGACCCCACTAGTGGGGCTAAGTGTTGGGAAGTATGTTAATTTGCTATCATTGATTGCATTGCTTGCTTGTTCTTACTTGATTCCTAATAAGTTGTTTGAGTCTGGTGTCAATTGTAGATTGTGTGTTGATTAAGTCTAATCATTAAATTTCGGGTATGTTAAAGCAAAGGGGGAAAAAGGTAAGTATTAGTAGTCCCATTGAGTGTCGGTTGATAGAGAGGTTGACGTCTGTCCTTATAGTTGTCGGGGTCTAATTGGTCCAGGGGTCTACCTTAAATGTAATTATTGTTGTCTATTGGTCCATACTATTTAGTGTTGCATTGACATGGTAATGGGACACGAGTATCTTTATGTCAGAACTGTTTAAGTGTGGTAGGACTTAAAAGGGGTGTTACGACAATACTCATCTGTTTATTCTATTTGATTTTATATCGTGTTGCATGATTAATCTTTGTCGACCTATGATGCTTACCAGTACTGTTACACCTCGGAACTTTGGGTTGCTGAGCGGTGAAGGGACTAACGTAAGATAAGGTGAATGTGATGTCCCTACAAGTAAGAAGGGATACTTAATAATCCTAATTAAGATTCCAAAGAAGTTAAAGGAAAGGGAGAAAAGCTCGTTAAATTAAACTTCACCGCAGTTTGGAGAAAGGGGGGTTCGACGGTCGTTCTTTGAACCGTCGAACGAGTCGACGCCCCGTCGATTATGCCGTAAAAATTGAGCTGGAGCGAAGACCATTCGACGAACAGGTCGACGCTCCATCGATCAGTTCGACGGACTGTCCTTCTCACCGTCGAATGAGAAAAAATGACAGATTGCCCACTGGAAATTTAACGACTTCGACGCCTAGATCGACGCTCTGTCGATTGCACCGTACATCTCGGTCGGGACTGATTTCATGAATCAATATAAGGACCCTTCTCCATTTTATTTCATTTCATATTCCACTCTCTTCTCTCTAAGACCTCTCTAGAACCTTCTCCACCATTCATCCATAAGAAATCAAAGGAAAACCATGGTCAACTACACCAAATACATGAAATCAAGTTTATGAAACCCATTAAACGGTCATCTAGGCCAAGAAAACTCAAGAAAAGTGAGTTAGGGTTTTGGTGCAAGAAGAGAAGTTCCACTCAAATGTTGTTCATCCATCATCTAAGGTGAGTTTTATGACCCTTTTATATGGTTTAAGTGGTTGAAAGTTGAAACACTTGAATTGTGGAAAGACATAGAAATGGGGTAATGAATGTGTGAATAGTGTCATTATTGAATAGTGATTGGAATGAATTTTGAATGTTGGTGTGCTGTGATCGTGAATATGTTATAAGTGACAATTATACCATGGAATAAGTATTATATATGAGAAAACGCGATAACGAGTTATAATCAAAATTGTGGAGAAATCAAAGAGAAATGGTGAATTGTGGTAAATGTAGATTAATGACAATTGTTGTTGCTATATTGTGAATGTTGTTATTAATGTTGGGAGTTGATATAGAATGTGGGAAAAGTAGTATAGACAAAGGAAGTGTTGTCCAATTTTCCCTAGAAATAGTGAGATGTTCTTATAGCCGAATAACTAATGTTAATGTGATTCCTCTCGAAGGTTGAAACGCGAGCATCGAAGGGGACGATCAAGCGATAAGATAGTTAAACAACAAATGTATGTGAGGCTAGTCCTTTCCTTCTATGGCATGAATCCTATAATATGACTTTCTTTCTTCTCCATGAATCTCTTAAGTCCCGAAAAGATACGAGTTGATATCCCTAATTAGCTACACAAGATAATGAGTTAAAGTATAGGAGTTCTAGATGTTCATGATATGATGTCATTATTGCTTACACTCACCTCATATACTATTCCCTTCAAGGTGAGGCAGGATGTTAATGAGTGCTCCATAATGGAATCGGGGACCACGACCTTATGTCACCCCGACAAAGCATAGTTAACCTTGAGCCTTTACGTATGCATTATGCTAAGTATATTATGATGATGATATAACACCGCGCCTACTTGGCCGGGCAGTCACTGTTTAGGCGGGCAGCTATACACCATGGCCAAATGGCATGAGCAGACACCACTAGTGGGCGGCATGAGATGATACCCCGGACGCGGGTGGCCTGGACGCAGGCTAATGACTATCACACCGATCCGATATGGACGGGCAATTTATATATTTATACATATATGATATGATGATGATTATGGGTAAGGCAGCATGCATCACTCCTTTTCTATTTGAGAGTCAGATACAGATGTTCCTTATTGATGCTTCCTTTACTTCATTGATGTAATATTATTGTTTATGCTTCTCATACTCAGTACAATGTTCGTACTGACGTCCATTTTCTTGGACGCTGTGTTCAAGCCCACAGGTAGACAGGGAGGTGATCTTGCTCCAGACTCGTAGGAGCCGTTAGCTGCTTGAGAGCACTCCATTGTTCCGGAGGTGCTTATGGTTATCCCTTTTGTGTACATGTATGTTTTGGGCACGACGGGGTCCTGTCCCGTCCATATGTCTAGTACTGTAGTAGAGGCTCGTAGATACGTAGTGTGGGTAAAACGGTCTCACGAGGTTGCTACCATGCATATATATGTATATACTATTTCAATGACCAAAAGGCTGGTGCATATAAAAGTATTTATATCTTCGAACGAAAGATGATTTTCTTATAACTTGAGTATGATTTTGATAAAAGGGCGTTCAATGAGTGTGATAAGCAGTAGAATGAGGGGTGCTCGGTGGCTAGCCCCGGGTACCCGTCGTGGCCCCTGGTCGGGTCGTGACAAAAGTGGTATCAGAGCAGTTCAGTCCTAGAAAGTGTCTACGAGCCGTGTCTAGTAGAGTCTTATTTATGGTGTGTTGCGTGCCACGCTAATAAACAAGAGGCTACAGGGCATTTAGGAAAATGACCATCTTTCTTTCTTATGAGATCGTGCGATAGAGTCGTGTATAAGATTTTACCCTCCCTAATTGTGTGTTGTGATTTCAGAAATGCCGCCAAAGGGAAAGGCTACAGCCGCCCAGAAGGGCAAGACCACGACAAACAGGCGAGTAGTAAGAGAGCCGGAGACGGATATAGAAGAAGGCGAATCACATAATGAGGCCTTATCTAACACTTCCTCCACCCCGCCTAATGTGGAAGAACAAAGAGGAGCACCAGCGCCAATCCCTCCACCCGTTGCTTCGGGTCAACAAATGACCGAGGCCATACATTTATTGACACAGTTGGTTGCCGCTCAGGCACAGCGGCAGAATATGGGCCCAAGTGATCGATCAGCCAGTACCAGAGCCTGTGATTTTATGAGTCTAAATCCTCCGGAGTTTTTTGGGTCAAAGCCGGATAAAGACCCGCAAGGTTTCATTAATGAGATGTTGAGAACATTGAGGATTGTCCATGCCTCTGAAACTGAATCTGTGGAGTTGGCATCTTATCGACTCCGGGATGTGGCAGTCTTATGGTATAATAACTGGGTCTTATCATGAGGAGAGAATGCACCTTCTCCGATTTGGCAAGAATTCGTCGATGCCTTCATCCGCCATTATTTTCCACCCGAGGTCCACCGAGCTAGAGCAGATAGATTTCTAAATTTGAAGCAAGGGAATATGAGTGCCCGGGAGTATAGCCTGCAATTTAATTCCTTGGCTAGGTATGCCCCGACTATGGTGGCCGATATGGGAGATAGGGTGCACAGGTTTGTGAGTGGCTTGGGGCCACATTTGTTTAAGGACTGTTTGACGGCTTCGCTATAAGAAGGGATGGATATTTCCCGAAAACAAGCCCATGCCCAGAATTTAGAGGGACGACAGCCACTACCAAGAGGTGATCGTGATATTGATAGAAGACAAAGTAAGAGGGCCAGATCTATGGGGGCAGGTAGTGATTATAGAGGGGGATTGAGGCAGACTTATTCCCAACATTCAGGTCAGTCGGTGACTAGTGCACCTCCTCGATTCACGGGTAGGAGACTTGATCGCTCCTTTCTTTCAGGACCCGGTCAGAGTTCGAGGGTCTCGGATTCTCAGCTCAGGGAAGATTGCAGTCAGAGGAGACCCTCAGTGCCGCGATGTAGCCAGTGCGGTAAAGTACATTCCGGACAGTGTCGCCAAGGTTCGGATGCTTGCTATACCTATGGCCAGGTTGGGCACATGATGCAAGACTGCCCGTCAACGAGCGGTAGAGTTGGGATTCATCCCACGGGATCAGCAGCCGGCTCCTCTTCAATATGCCCGATAGGGTAGACCCCTCAGATTCCAGTGGGCCGAGGTAGAGGCCGAGGGGGATTATCTACTTCGAGTGCCACTCAGCCCCGTATGTATGCTTTAGCCGGGCGACAGGATCTTGATTCCTCCCCCGATGTGGTTACAGGTACATTATGCATATTTTCCTATGATGTATATGCCTTGATAGATCCGGGTTCTACTTTTTCCTATATTACCTCGTATGTTGCTGGTCGCATTGGGGTGAAACCTGAGCCAATCAAACCTTTTGAGGTATCTACTCCGGTAGGTGATCCCGTGATAGCTAGGCAAGTGTATAAAAATTGTGTGATAGTGATATGTGATCTCCAAACTAAAGCTGATTTAGTTGAGCTTGAAATGTTAGAATTTGATGTGATTATGGGTATGGACTGGTTGGCCTCATGCTATGCTAATGTTGATTGCCGGATGAAAGTAGTTCGATTTCAATTTCTGGGAGAACCCATTCTCGAATGGAAGGGTAATACAGTGTCTCCAAGAGGCAGGTTTATTTCCTATCTCAAGGCAAGAAAGATGATAGCAAAAGGCTACATTTATCATCTAGTCCGAGTTCATGATACCGAAGCAAAGTCGCCAACTTTCCAATCTGTACTGGTAGTAAATGAATTTCCGGATGTATTTCCAGATAAACTTCCAGGCCTTCCTCCAGAAAGAGAAATCGACTTCGCCATTGATGTGTTGCCGGACACCAAGCCTATTTCTATTCCTCCTTATCGAAAGGCTCCGGCAGAATTAAAAGTGCTAAAGGCGCAATTAAAGGATTTGCTTGAAAAGGGGTTTATTAGACCCAGCTCATTGTCGTGGGGAGCACCAGTCTTGTTCGTAAGAAAGAAAGATGGTTCCCTACGAATGTGCATCGATTATAGACAGTTGAACAAGGTGACGATAAAGAAAAAATATCCTCTCCCCAGGATTGATGATTTATTTGATCAACTACAGGGTGCCAAGTGGTTTTCTAAAATAGATTTGAGGTCGGGTTATCATCAAGTGAGGGTTAGAGAAGAAGAAATTCCCAAAATAGCTTTCCGAACAAAATATGGCCACTATGAATTCCGGGTGATGTCGTTTGGGTTGATTAATGCGCCGGCCGTGTTTATGAATTTAATGAATACTGTGTTCAGGCCACTCTTGGACTTGTTTGTGATAGTATTCATTGATGATATTCTGGTGTATTCCCGCACAGAATCAGAACATGCCGATCATTTGAGTATCATACTTGGAATTCTTCGAGCACGAGAACTAGATGCAAAATTTTCGAAGTGCGAGTTTTGGCTGAATTACGTAACATTTCTGGACCATGTTATTTCAGATGATGGTATTCTAGTTGATACTCAGAAAATTGGAGCCGTGAAGAATTGGCCGAAGCCTACGACGCCTACCGAAGTTCGTAGTTTTCTGGGATTGGCAGGTTATTATAGAAGATTCGTAGAGGGCTTCTCATCTATTTCAGCCCCATTGACGAAGTTAACCCAGAATTCAGCCAAATTTCAATGGAATGATGCTTGTGAACACAGTTTTCAAGAGTTGAAGGACAGATTAACTTCAGCTCTGATATTAACACTTCCAGAAGGATCCGATGGTTATGTATTATATTGTGATGCTTCCAGTGTTGGGTTAGGATGTGTGTTAATGCAGCGCGGTAGAGTTATTGCTTATGCCTCGAGACAGCTGTGGAAGCATGAAAAGAACTATCCAACTCATGATCTTGAATTGGCTGCAGTTGTGCATGCGTTGAAGATATGGAGACATTATTTGTATGGCGTACGTGTTGATATCTATACCGACCACAAAAGTCTCCAATACATTTTCAAGCAGAAGGAGTTAAATCTGCGGCAGAGGCGGTGGTTAGAATTGCTGAAAGATTATGATGTGAGTATTTTATACCACCCTGGAAAAGCAAATGTAGTAGCCGATGCGCTTAGCCGCCGATCAATGGGCAGTTTATGTGAAGTTCCCCCGGAAAGGAAAAAAATGGTTCATGAGCTTTATCAGCTAGCTAATCTTGGAGTGCGGGTGGTAGATTCGGGCAGTGCAAGGATTGGTATTAATGATCCCACGGTTTCGTCTCTGAATGTGGAGGTGAAAGAGCGTCAGTATGAAGATCCGCGGATGAGCCACTACAGAGACACATTTCATGAAAAAGAGAGATCTCCATTTAAAACTTCGATGGATGAGGTCCTTAGATACCATGGCAGGCTATGTGTTCCAAATGTTGCAGAATTGCGCCGACGAATTCTAGAAAAAGTCCATTACTGTTGGTATTCTATTCACCCAGGTGCAACAAAAATGTACCACGATCTCAAATTGATATATTGGTGGGATGCCATGAAGAGAGACATAGCAGAATTTGTAGCCCAATGCCCAAATTGCCAACAAGTAAAGATCGAACATCAAAAGCCAGGAGGATTATTGCAATTAATGGAAATCCCTACTTGAAAGTGGGAGATTATCAATATGGATTTCATTGTGGGTTGCCCCGTTCCCGAGGCAAGTATGATTCCATATGGGTAGTTGTGGACCGATTAACAAAGGCATCTCATTTTCTTCCAGTCAGGACCACATACTCCACAGAATATTATGCGAGGCTATATCTCAAGGAAATTATGCGACTTCATGGTATTCCATTATCCATTATTACGGATAGAGGAGCGCAGTTTACAGCCAAGTTCTGGAAATCCTTTCAAGAAGGTCTAGGCACTCAAGTGAAGCATAGTACGGCATTTCATCCACAGACCGATGGACAAGCCGAACGTACTATTCAGACCTTGGAAAATATGCTCCGAGCGTGTGTGCTGGATTTCGATGGTAGTGGGGATGACCACCTACCCCTTATTGAGTTTGCTTACAACAATAGCTACCATTCCAGTATCCAAATGGCTCCGTATGAAGCCCTACATGGGAGAAAGTGTAGGTCCCCAATTGGATGGTTTGAAATAGGTGAAGTACAGTTAATCGGCCCTGAATAGATTCAACAAGCAGTCGAAAAAGTCAAAGTGATCCGGGAACGATTGTTGACGGCTCAAAGCCGCCAAAAATCTTATGCGGATAATCGCCGGCGAGACCTGGAATTTCATGTTGATGATTGGGTATTTTTTAAGGTGTCGCCAATGAAAGGGGTGATGAGATTTGGCAGGAAAGGGAAGTTAATCCCTCGATACATCGGACCTTACAAAATTATCCGTAAGGTCGGCCAAGTAGCCTATGAATTGGATTTGCCTTCAGAGCTTGAATCAGTTCATCCAGTCTTTCATGTCTCAATGCTCCGCAAGTGTGTTGGAGATCCCAAGAGAATTGTTCCAGTAGATGATGTACAAGTGACAGAAAAGTTGGCATATGAAGAAGTACCCATTGCCATCTTAGACAGGCAAGTACGAATATTTAGAAACAAGGAAGTAACCTCAGTTAAGGTCCTGTGGCGGAATAACAATCGGGAAGAGATGACTTGGGAAGCAGAAGAGAAAATGAAACCCAGGTATCCACACTTATTCCAACCCCCAGGAGAGGTTCAAAATGAAACATCGGCACTATAAGGTATGTATGCAGTAAATGAAGTGTAATAATTAGAGTGTCTGAAAATCCCTATTTCCATCAATACTCATATATTATGTCCCCTATCTTCGGGAGCTTTCGTAAGTCTTTCCTAGAGTTTTATTGTATTGTAGCCCTGTGAGGCAGATTATTATGGGTTGTTGTGACAGGATGGTAGCGCCATGTTACAGGGGAAACTCTGGCGAAATTTTTGTAGAATTCCCGAGTACTCAACATTTGAAGACGAATGTTCCAAAAGGGGGGAAGAATGTTACACCTCGGAACTTTGGGTTGCTGAGCGGTGAAGGGACTAACGTAAGATAAGGTGAACGTGATGTCTCTACAAGTAAGAAGGGATACTTAATAATCCTAATTAAAATTCCAAATAAGTTAAAGGCAAGGGAGAAAAGCTCGTTAAATGAAACTTCACCGCAGTTCGGCGAAAGGGGAGTTCGACGATCGTTCTTTGAACCGTTGAATGAGTCGACGCCCCATCGATTATGCCGTAAAAATTGAGCTGGAGCGAAGACCATTCGACGAACAGGTCGACGCTCCATCGATCAGTTCGATGGACCGTCCTTCTCACCGTCGAATGAGAAGAAATGATAGATTGCTCACTGGAAATTTAACGACTTCGACGCCTAGATCGACGCTCCATCGATTGCACCGTATATCTCGGTTGGGACTGATTTCATGAATTAATATAAGGACCCTCCTCCATTTTATTTCATTTCATCTTCCACTCTCTTCTCTCTAAGACCTCTCTAGAACCTTCTCCACCATTCATCCACAAGAAATCAAAGGAAAACCATGGTCAACTACACCAAATACATGAAATCAAGTTTATGAAACCCATTAAAAGTTCATCTAGGCCAAGAAAACTCAAGAAGAGTGAGTTAGGGTTTTGGTGCAAGAAGAGAAGTTCCACTCAAAGGTTGTTCATCCATCATCTAAGGTGATTTTTATGACCCTTTTATATGGTTTGAGTGGTTGAAAGTTGAAACACTTGAATTGTGGAAAGACATAGAAATGGGGTCATGAATGTGTAAATAGTGTCATTATTGAATAGTGATTGGAATGAATTTTGAATGTTGGTGTGCTGTGATCGTGAATATGTTATAAGTGACACTTAGACCATGGAATAAGTATTATATATGAGAAAACGCGATAACGAGTTATAATCAAAATTGTGGAGAAATCAAAGAGAAATGGTGAATTGTGGTAAATGTAGATTAATGACGATTGTTGTTGCTATATTGTGAATGTTGTTATTAACGTTGGGAGTTGATGTAGAATGTGGGAAAAGTAGTATAAACAAAGGAAGTTCTGTCCAATTTTCCCTAGAAATAGTGAGATGTTCTTATAGCCGAATAACTAATGTTAATGTGATTCCTCTCGAAGGTTGAAACGCGAGCATCGAAGGGGACGATCAAGCGATAAGATAGTTAAACGACAAAGTTATGTGAGGCTAGTCCTTTCCTTCTATCGCATGAATCCTATAATATGACTTTTTTTCTTCTCCATGAATCTCTTAAGTCCCGAAAAGATACGAGCTGATATCCCTAATTAGCTACACAAGGTAATGAGTTAGAGTATTGGAGTTCTAGATGTTCATGATATGATGTCATTATTGCTTACACTCACCTCATATACTATTCCTTTCAAGGTGAGGCAGGATGTTAATGAGTGCTCCATAATGGAATCGGGGACCACGACCTTACGTCACCCCGACAAAGCATAGTTAACCTTGAGCCTTTACGTATGCATTATGATAAGTATATTATGATGATGATATAACACCGCGCCTACTTGGCCGGGCAGTCACCGCTTAGGCGGGCAGCTATACACCATGGCCAAATGGCATGGGCAGACACCACTGGTGGACGGCATGAGATGATACCCCGGACGCGGGAGGCCTGGACGCAGGCTAATGACTATCACACCGATTCGATATGGACGGGCAGTTTATATATTTATGCATATATGATATGATGATGATTATGGGTAAGCCAGCATGCATCACTCCTTTTCTATTTGAGAGTCAGATACAAATGTTCCTTATTGATGCTTCCTTTACTTCATTGATGTGATATTATTGTTTATGCCTCTCATACTCAGTACAATGTTCGTACTGACGTCCATTTTCTTTGGACGCTGTGTTCATGCCCACAGGTAGACAGGGAGGTGATCTTGCTCCAGACTCGTAGGAGCTGTTAGCTGCTTGAGAGCACTCTATTGTTCCAGAGGTGCTTATGGTTATCCTTTTTGTGTACATGTATGTTTTGGGCACGACGGGGTCCTGTCCCATCCATATGTCTAGTACTCTAGTAGAGGCTCGTAGATACGTAGTGTGGGTAAAACGGTCTCACGAGGTTGCTACCATGCATATATATGTATATACTATTTCAATGACCAAAAGGCTTGTGCATATAAAAGTATTTATATCTTCGAACGAAAGATGATTTTCTTATAACTTGAGTATGATTTTGATAAAAGGGTGTTCAATGAGTATGATAAGCAGTAGAATGAGGGGTGCTCGGTGGCTAGCCCCGGGTACCCGTCGCAACCCCTGGTCGGGTCGTGACAAGTACGTGTGGTGTACTGATACTACTCCTGCTACATCCTTTGGGGGTGTAGATATGTTTCAGGTTTTTACTTGAAGGTTTCATTAGCACGGCGGCGTATGTCTTCCTACAGCTTCTATACATCTCATTCCGAAGGTGGAAGCTGTGTCTTTTATTTGTTATCTCTTTGTAATTTAGAAGCTTTTGTACCTGTCTAGACTAAATCCTTGGGAAAGTTGAATTGTTTTTAAAGAATTAAAGTATGTCTTTAAAATGATAATTTTTCTTACTATTGTTGTTTACATTGTTTTCAAAGCAACTTTATGAAGGGGTTTTGTTGGTAAGGGTTCGCCTATCTACTAGCAATAAGGTAGGTTCCCCCACGATCCGCAATTTGGGTCATGATAGCTTGGCCTTACCTTTGTAGAATAATAAGAAAATTTGGTTTTAGTGAACTATAGATAGATATTATTTATAGGCATGTTTCCAATAATTGGTATTCTATAGTCTTAAATGGGACTATAAATGGATTTTTCAAATCCAACAGAGGTTTAAGGCAAGGTGACCCCTTGTCACCCCTCTTTATTATACTATTCAGGACAAATGATCAATAAGCACAAAAGCTGTATAGCTTTTTCTCCTAAGGCTAACATGGAATTGATGCATAGAGCAACACATATCACTGGAATGACTAAAAAAGAGTGGCCAATCAAATATCTTGGTTGCCCCCTTTTTGTTGGAAGAATGAAGATTATATATTTCTCTAAAATGGTTCAGTCAATTACAAGAAGGCTGTATAGTTTGCATGCAAAGTTTCTCTCCATGGGAGGGAGGATCATTCTTATTAAACATGTCTTGTTGGCAATGCCTGTTCACTTATTAGCAGCCACGAAACCTCCTAAAAGAACATTTGAACAAATTGAGGGTGCAATTGCTAGATTTCTGTGGAATGGTAGTGAAAATATGAATAAGTATCACTGGTCTAAATGGGAGAGTATGTGCTTACCTTATGAGGAGAGTGGGGTGATCTTTAGGTGTTTGAGAGTTGTCAACAAAGCTTTTATTGCAAAGAAATGGTGGAATTTAAGAATCAAAGAGTCTCTTTGGAGAGATTACATAATGGCAAAATATTGTTCCAGTTCTAATCCTGTTATTAGAAA
Source organism: Lycium barbarum (assembly GCF_019175385.1). Classification (NCBI taxonomy): domain Eukaryota; kingdom Viridiplantae; phylum Streptophyta; class Magnoliopsida; order Solanales; family Solanaceae; genus Lycium; species Lycium barbarum. Next base: position 24,203,750 of record NC_083337.1, read on the forward strand.
AGTTATAGGGGTCCAATGTCAAACTTGGAGAGCCATGTGCAAGATCATATCACAGATGGAGAATAATATCATTTGGCAAATTGGACATGGACATGACCAGGGAGGGTTTATTGTACAAATTTCTTCCTAATGATGATTCCTAACAACATTAGACTTAATGAGATTCATGATAATGGTACTTGGTACTGGAATAGAGCAGGATATAGATTGCCCTGGGCTGTTAGACTGGCTATTCAACATATTACTGTCCACTTCATTCAAGACAGAGAAGATAAAGCTACATGGACCCCAAATCAAGAAGGCAAATTTTCTATATCCTCAGCTTGGAACCTGCTCAAGAAAAAAGCTCAAGGAGATTGGCATAATAGAAGAATATTGCACAAGAACATCACCCTCAAAATTAACTTCCATTTCTGGAGGGTGGTAAAAGATAGACTGTCTACAGATGATAAGATTGTTAGATTTCAGGTACATGGACCATCAATATGTTGTTGTTATTCAGTTCACAAGATAGAGACTGTGGAGCATTTGTTTGGTCAAAGTAAATTGGCTCAAGAATTGTGGACAGGAACCTGCCATCCTCTAGGCATCAAAGTTCAAAATATTCCTTTGAGACAAATTATGGTAAGTTGCTGGAAAATTCAGGCTAAGAATCCAGTAGCTAAACTAGATAGTGGGATCCTACCTCAAATTGTTTGCTAGGAGATATGGAAGGCAAGATGCAATATTAGATTCAGCTTCTTAAACTTCAACTTCATTCAGTCTATTAAAAACATAACTTCCTAGCTGATGCAGATCATTAGTAATCAGTTTCCTTTGATCACCAAGGAAACTGATTGGTACACTGTATGTAATGAACTGAATAACAACTCTACAAAGATTAGCATCAAAATTGTTAAATGGTACCCACGTCCTCCAAGCTTCATCAAACTTAACAGTGATGGAAGCTGTAGAGAAGATGATTGTAGAGGTGGGGGGATTATCAAAACAGAAAAAGGATTACTAATAGCTGCATATACTATGAACTTGGGCAAGGTAACAAGCATCTGGGCCATAGCTAGAGCTTTGCAATTTGGTGTTGAATGGTGCTTGACTAATGGATGGAACAAGATAACAGTTGAAGCTGATTCTTTATTATTGATTCAGGCTATCCAAGGGAAAATAAAATCCCCTTGGAACATTAGCCCAATAGTGAACTGGATGCAGAAGTTGTTGATCTAACATCAGATACAAACCAAACACTGCCTAAGGGAGGCAAATCACGCTGCAAACAAGCTTTCTCAGCTGAGTCACAATGCAAATGACACCATGATTTTCAGAAGCTATTAGGAGTTGCCTAAATCTGTTTAAGGTATCATCAATATAGATAGATGGGGTTTGCCTAGCATTAGAAGCAGAACTCAAAACAGTTCTCATTTTTATTTTGATCCTCCTTGAATTGCTGTACTTAAGGTAATGTAGGTTAGTATGCATTAGAAGAACAATTGTAATATAGCCTCCATTCACCACTAATTAAAAATAAGTGAGGGATGGAAGTTGTAAATAGGCAGCATGCATCATCTGGTATTCATATAGGTAGAATTTTTTTTTGTAAATTAGAATCATGCATCATATAGTTCATATAGGTTCTGTATATAAGCATGCATAAAACTGGAAATGTCCAGTTTCATGTACATAGGGGTAAGGTTTAAGTCCCCCCATTGTACTCTTTTTCTCAATTAATAAAATACCACCTAAGTTCTGATTTTGGAATTGGGTGATTCCCCTAAAAACAAAAGCACTTAATGATGGGATATGCATCATCAAAATCCTTAGGCCGCTAAATAAAAAAAATATTGGCCTGTTCTTGAGGATGGAATTTATATATATATATATATATATATATATATATATATATATATATATATATATATATATATATATATATATATATATCATATTTCCTGTGCTTTATAAGAGGTCGAAATCAGCTTGATTATATGGGAAAGGAAGAATTGTTTTAATTTTGAAAGTCAGTGTGGTCTACCATTTAAGATCGAAACAAAAAAGAAGATGAAATAGATGATTAAATAATAATATTGAGTTGTCCGGCTTTTAAAAGTTTTAGTTGTTAGTAGTTTATTGGATAGCCATGGTATGAAAGGTCTCATTAAGCAATCTGGTTATTTGGTCAGGAAAGTCGGTCCATTATTTTGTTGTTAAAGAAGATTTTGACCATAGTAATAGTATTCCAGGTTAGGTTTCTTATTAGTTGTGCTAGGTTAATTTCTCATTTATGTACTCGACATGATGATGATATGTTTGGCTTCATTTGGTAGTTCTTTGGACTCAAAAAAGATCAATTACTGATGCTCATCATACGGACAAATGATGGAGAGAAATATCTCCGATCCAATATCTAACTTGATAACATTACTTCATGGATCAAGGAGTTTAAGGTGATGATGCTCTCTGATTTTTCTTGTGTAATATACAGAATCGTCATGTCTTCGTCCATGTTTTCAATATGGCTGCTTCTTGTCGATAAATTTTAAGCTGACAATATATTGGACCTTTTAGCTATTTACTTATACATGCCTATTATCCTGGAACTGAACAGCCGCGTAGCATACTGCTTTCAGTTTTCTTTTTATTCGGCTCTAATATCTTCTACAACTTTCATGGCCATCTAGCTTGAGTAGTTTTCTCTCTGAGTTCTTTCATCGCTCTGTTGGCCGTAAATTGTTGATTTTATTCATCTATTTTCTATTTTAGGGTCGAGCTTTGAGTTTTTTCACATATGTGGAGCATTCCAATTATAGAGTTTTAGTTCAGGTTTTCTTCTTCAATTTGATTCCCGTTTTTTTTTCTTTTTCTGAAGTAACCCAATTTATCTTCCTGTTTTTCGATCTGGATAGAATTTTGCAAAAAACAATACCTTGAAAATTATTCAAGATTTTTGACAAATTTTTCTGTTTACCCATTTATAGGGACGCTCCCAGATGAGAAAAAAAGTTAAGAGCCCAAGAGAAGATTCTAGGTGGTATCTGCTTATGTCGTTAAGTATGTTAGTAGCTCGGATGCCAGAATTCGAGAGCCAACGAAGGAGCTTGTGAGAACAAGAAGCTAGATTTACCCCGACATGTTAGATCACCACTTATTTATGTCTATATGATGGTAAGGCCTAAATCTTTGCACACAGTATTGAACCAACCAGTGTTGATGGAGCTTCCTTTTGTGCTTTAATTTTTTATTTCATCGTTTTCAAATTGTAATTACAAGTCTAAAGATAAGCTCTTTTTTTAATATATGGACCACATATGGTGTAGAGGAATAGAAGAGGCAGTTAGCAACAAAGGAGCGAGCATCAAGAAGAGGCAGTATTCTAATTTATGTAATGAAATGATGATGACATTTCACATTCATATTATGGAAGTTTTAGCTTCAATCTCTCCTGAAACGCAATTATAATTTACCACATGGGATTTATCCTAAGGAAAAGCCTGCAGTTGGATTTGCTTCAAGAAAATTAGTAATTACTCCTGTGATTTATCTCTACAAGGATTTAATTTAACTCTATTAGCTGATTCTAATTACATCTAAAGTGCATATTTGAGCTATTTCTTGATATAAATGTGATTCTAAACTAATATTAAAGCACTGTGCACTTTATATATCACTCCAGTTAGAGCAGTTTCAGCCTTTCAGGTGATGCTCGCTCTGCACTAGAAATATGTCAGCAAGGTGTGATACTTAGGATTATCATGCTAAGAAAATGTTCATACCTCCAGTTCGGCTGCATCAAGTAAGAGCTAAGCCTCATACTTCATAGACATTACTAGCATGAAATAAATATTTGGACTTCCTTTAGAGTGTATACATCTTTATGTGGTCATCTTTATTTGAACTTCCTTTAGAGTGCATACACCTTTATTATCTCCTTATGCTTTGTTTATTGAACTAGGGATACATGTTGAGCTGTAGATGACCTCTTTTCCAATATTTGACCAATAAAAAAATGCTAATGAGGATATTGCGACTATTTATCCTTAAAGATGTAAACAATTAAGCAAGCAATACATTATGAGATCGACGCAATTTAAAATTAAGATCAGCGGTTTGCAAATGATAAACTAAATGCCAACACCATTTCTATTTTGCAGGATGAGAGTATTGATCATGTGGAATTTGTAAAACTGAATAGAAGGGACATGTAAGATTGGCAACCATAATTATGAATAAAAGAGAACCTAATTAAATTAGAAATGACCGAGAGTATTGCTATTCAAATTGTTGGGTTTAATGGTACATGAACTTAATTCATAATATGCCTCTCCCTTCATATAGTCATTGGTTATGCTTTCAGGTTGTATGGGGGTATCGACAACACCTCCACTATGCTTTGCTTGGCTGGAGCATCAAGTTTGGTGACAATGTTTTACATAACTTCTCTGGGATCCATAAGTCGAACCATTATGATTGAATATGATAGACTCTGGTGATATAAATCTTGGGTAAAGTATTATAGGTGTTTTGACTTGAATTACTTGATGGAAAATATTTCGCCGAATGGTGCTGGGCTAATTTTCTTTTTTCACATTGAACTGGGTTATGGTTGAAAGATTAAACTGTTAACGTTCTTACTTGGTGCATGTTAAGCTTAGTTCATTAGACTTTGTTTACAGATACCAAGTTTCATCATTCGGTTCAAATTTGGAACAGTGAAAATTCTTATTAACTGAACGTATAGGACTTTTGGATAAATTCTTCTTTTCTGATGCACCTTTATTATCTTATTGAATATTAGATATAGAAATAATAAGAGAAGTCCATTCAATTGAAATTCTGGAACCAATCGACAATATGGTGTAAAAGTCAAGTTGGTCTATGAAGTTGTGTGCCATGAAAATATGTTGTGGAAAATAAGAGCACCTACAAAGGTAGCTTGTATTGGTTGGATTACGGCAGTGAGAGATTGCTTATGTAGCAGATGCTTCTTCTGTGGACTCACAAGAATCTGCAAGTCATCTGTTTTTGCATTGCAGACAAACAAGGCAGACTTGGGATCTCTTTCTAACCATTTCTCTTTTTATTATTTAGACTATATGGTTGGAGAGGAATAAGAGATGCTATGAGGATAAAAAAACAAGTACGTAAGTACATTTCTTTTTTGAAGATCATATACATACAAATCGTGTAGTATGATGGAAAATATCAATGTCCTTATTGTCTCGACTTTTTGGGAGTGTAATTGTAATAATAAATGTTGTACTCGTTTCTTTTTGAGTACTCGATACTCTATTAATCAAATTTATCTTACCCCATCAAAAATATAAAAAATTTCCATACATTAGTCATGTGGCAAAACTCTTTCCAGTGTACGTACAAAATAGACAGAAGTCATGTAACATTTGTTAGGGATAATATTGGATCTGTTATGTTAAGAAATAGTAATCTATTTGTTATATCTCGAAAATTTTTGCATCGTTGCCGTTGTAAGTAAACTAACGTAAGCCGGAGAGGTTATGGAACCCTTATAAGCTTAAGGTGGACTTCTAACAAGTGCTAAACAAAGGTCTAAAGGTTTCGGGATCAAGCGAATCGAAGAAGTTAAGTTTGTCGAAAACTTGGCAGAATTTTGGATAGAAATTTTGGGCCAACTTGAGAGAGGCATATCTCCTAGAATATGAGGAGTTATGGAATCCATAACCTATGTAAATTCAAGTTTAGAGAGTCTTCTTTCCAATGCAATCGAAAAATCGCAATTTTGAAGTACGAGATAAAAGTATGGGACGTACTTTGAAGTACGGCCCGTACCTTCTGCCCATACTTGGTCCAAAATTTCCAGAATGTTGAAAGTCGGTGGAAACTTCCTGTAAATTGATTTTCACAACTTGGGGTCATTTTATTTCATAAAAACAGATCCTTCTAGACCCCTTAAGCTCTCCTCACAATTTTTAATCATCTCTAATCACCCATAAACAACCCAAATCAAATCAAGAGAAGATCAAACCTTGAAAACCTAAGTTAATTTATGGAAGATGGCTGTTCGTGCTTTCACTTGGAGTCGTGGGGATTAAGTCTTGGAGCAAGTTGTGTGAGTTGAAATTCTTCAAATACAAGGCATGTTCTTCATCTTCTCTTATGTTAAATTGATTTGAAGGTTTAGCAAGTCTTAAAAAGTGGAAAGAGTTATGGGGAAAAGTTCAAATATGAATTTGATGATATTTTGAGTTGTAAATTAACTTGAGTTATAATTGTTAGCATGTTATGAGTATAATCTTGCTTTGAGGGGTAACAATGATATTGAGAAAGTGTTGTATACATGTGTAAAAGGGGTGTATTGAAGTAGTTGTTATGGATTGATTATGAAAAGTTGTTTTGGGATTGAATTGAGTATAATTTGAATGTAATCTTTTGATTATAGAATTGTTGATGTTTTATTGTGGTTTGGGAGTTGTTTTTGAGTTGGAGGAAATAGAAGAGATAAAGAGAAATGCTGCCCAATTTTCATTAGCTCATTTATTAATTTAGTTTGACTATATAAGCGTTTCAATGACTTACCCGTAGTGTGAATCATCTTGAATGTAAATTTATGAGCTCGGGAGGATAGGCATTGAGTAGTTAAGGAGACGACAATATATGTTAAGGCTGTCCCTTTCTTTCTTATGGAATGATCTTATTGATACAAATCCACCCAAATGCTATCCATAATGTCCCTATTCAAAAAAATACTAAAAGCTCATGGTACTTGATGTTCTTATGATATTGTTGACATTTGTCTCGTGATTATTGATCTTTATCATATGATTATTGATTTTATTCATTGATTTTAATCTCATCTTATGCTATTGTTCCTTCAAGGTGAGATATGATGATGATGATAGTTCCATAACGATAATCGGAGGTTTACCGACCTTACGTCACTCCGATAGATTTATAGCTTTTATTTGGGATCTCATGCATGCTTTATATATATATGCATGTATTATCTCACACCGAGCCGCGTTATAGTCGACCGGGCAGGCACGTAGATGGGCACACCATTGTAGTGGATAGATTATGATATTACCCCGAACGCGGGATGCCCCGAACGTGGGTGATGATGATATGATGATAACACTGAGCCTATACGGCCGGGTACGGTATTATATATGTATATATGAAAAATGTTTTTTTAACAGCTAAGCATGCATGACTTCCGCCTTAAGAGGCATTCAGATGTACATGTTATCTCTCTTATCTCATGTTACTTTTCATATCTTTTTATTATGTTGTTATTCATGCCTTACATACTCATTACATTATTCGTACTGACGTCTTTTTGCTTGTGGAAACTGCGTTCATGCTCGCAGGTAGATAGGGAGACGAATCAGACTCTTAGGCTGCCATCTCAGCGGTTGTACAGGGGCACTCCACTTGTTCCAGAGTTGCAGTCCAGTTGGTATGGTTCCTTGTGTACAGACAGGTATGGCAAGGTCCTGTCCCGTCCTTTTCATGTTATGTACTCCATGTAGTGTCTCGTAGACAGATGTGTACAGTTAGATGTCGTATGACCTCTTCGGTCTATATTTTGTTACATCTTTTGACGGCCTTGTCAGCATACATATGGGCACACTTGATGATGTACGTTTATATATGTATCTCTTAGGGGCATGTGTCCCTCCCACCTTATGATATCTATGAGTTAGTCTTATGGCCCACTCAGATATGACTATAAGATGTACGTTTTGAGGTGCTCAGTAGGTTAGCTCCGCGTGCCCGTCATGATCCTCCGGTTGGGTCGTGATACTATTTTAAATTCTATTTATTTACCAGTGATTTATAATAAGTTGCAACATCATTTTCTTAATTCTATCACACTTTTGCTTTGAAGGATCGGCTGGATTCGCATCCGGATCAAGGCTGGTGATCTGATTGTCCTAGCTGCTGGGATTTATCACAGGTTCGCTCTAGACATCGCAAACTATGTCAAGGTGTGTAGGAACTCGATTTTTGTGTTTTATTAAACACAGAATAATAGTTTCCACTTGCTGGTGACATTAACAAAGATCATAGAGTAATAGTGAAAAGTAAACACCCATGAAATTGGAGTGCATTTCTCTGTTTGAGTACTTGCATATGTTGTTAAGAAGCCAGATTCAAAACAAGTGAATCTGTCGCCACATAATTGATAATTTAAAATTGTTAATTCAATGGCTCTATTTGGTATGTTTGTAAAGGGAAAAGTTTACATGTTAAGTAATTATTTGTGTCACTAGAGCTATAGCTCAGACACATAAAGGCACTGTGTTAAATAAGTGAGAAGTTGACTTTGTTAAATAATTATTATAGTACTTTACTTCATTTTGTTACTGAAATTGTTGGATTAAAATGTTCTATTGTATTTTAGGTACATATTCTCTTACTTTAACAATAGGTTGCAAAGACTCTTAAGTGCTGGTAAACTTTACTGCACATTGCTAAGTTTTACTGTTCAAAAGAATTAAGCTAACATCCCAATTTTTCTCCCAAGTTCTTAGCTGATTTTAATTGTCTTCTCTATCAACACTTTGTTCTATTCTTTGTGCCAGTAAGCAAAGTAAGAGTCATTAAACTTTCTTTATGTTTACAGTATTACTTTGCTATCTACTAGATTATGTAAGTTTATTCCTTCAATTTCTTCCCTGGTCATGAAAGAGTTTCGTCTTCCAAGAGCATACTTATGTTCAACTGCCAGAACTCAGATTCCAGCCCAATCTCATATAGATGTTGGAGCACCTACAATCTTTCTACCAAGCTACCTATGTAACTTTATTCCACAAACTATGTCTCTGTTTTGCCTTTCCTACAAACTACTCCTGTAACTTTGTTCCACAAATGAATGTAATATACTATGAAGCATGCCATGTTAATATTTAGTTTAATCATCTCTCCTTTATTTCGGTCTCAGTAGTAACAAACGCCCGTGCCTTGTACGGGCACAAACCGTCTAGTTACTACTATTAAGAAGCACCGGTTGGTGCTTCTTTTTCGTTGTCTGTTGTGGACCCCCTCCCCCCCCCCCCCCAATAAAAAAAATTGAGCCCCATATTAAACAGACCCATAAAAAAAAGTGTAAAAAAAAATTGTGGGCTCCATATTAAACACCATCCAGTATTAAAAAATAAAAAAATAATAAAAAAAAAGTGGAACCCATCACATCCAAACTCACGGGAAAAAAAAAGTGGACACCATATTAACAAAATCAAGCAATATTGAAAAAAAAAAAGTGAATCCCATATTTAAAAAACAAACAATGTTAAAAAAAATTGTGAGCCCCATATTAAACACCATGCGTATTCGTAGCAAACACTAATAAAATAAAGTTTTAAATACGGAGCACAAACTACAATGTTATATTAATCGTGTTTTGAACATAGTATCCCATATTGACAAAATCAAGCAATATATATATAAAAAAAATGGATCCCATATTAAAAAAATAAACAATGTCAAAAAAAAAAGTGCAAACTTTGTATTCTTAGCAAACACTAATATAATAAAATTTTAGATACGGAGCACAAATTACAATGTTATAACAATCGTGTTTTGAACATAGTATATATAAAAAAAATAAAAAAAATTGGGCCCCATATTAAACAGGCCCATAAAAAAACAAAATTGTAAAAAAAAAAATGTGGGCCCCATATATATTAAACAACAACTAATATTAAAAATAAATTATGGGCCCCATATTAAACACCATCCAGTATTAAAAAAAAAAAAGTGGAACCCACCACATCCAAACTCACCGGAAAAAAAAAAGTGAATCACATATTAACAAAATCAAGCAATATTAAAAAAAAAAGTGAATACCATATTAAAAAAACAAACAATGTTAAAAACAAATTGTGGGCCCCATATTAAACACCGTGCGTATTCGTAGCAAAACTAATATAATAAAGTTTTAAATACGGAGTACAAACTACAATGTTATATTAATCGTGTTTTGAATATAGTATCCCATATTGACAAATCAAGCAATATATAAAAAAAAATGAATCCCATATTAAAAAAATAAACAATGTCAAAAAAAAAGTGCAGACTTTGTATTCTTAGCAAACACTAATATAATAAAGTTTTAGATACGGAGCACAAATTACAATGTTATATCAATCATGTTTTGAACATAGTATGTATATATATATATATATATATATATATATATATATATATATATATATATATATATATATAGTACAAACTAATAATGTCCAAAAGGGTGGGCCCCATACTAAACAACACCAAGCAATATAAAAAATAAAAAGTAAAAAAAGAAGTAACTATATAAAACATAGGTTTAGACCCATGCTTCATCGACCGTTGTCCCTTAAAAAAAAAAGGGTGGACCCCATACTAAATAACACCAAGTAATAAAAAAAAAAGGAAGAAAAAAAAAGTGGAACTCGCCACATCCAAACTCACGGGAAAAAAAATGTGGACCCCATATATATTAAACAACAACTAATATTAAAACAAAATTGTGGGCCCCATATTAAACACCATCCAGTATTAAAAAAAATAAAAAATGGAACCCACCACATCCAAACTCACGGGAAAAAAAAAGTGAACCCCATATTAACAAAATCAAGCAATATTAAAAAAAAAAAAGTGAATCCCGTATTAAAAAAATAAACAATGTTAAAAAAAAATTATGGGCCCCATATTAAACATCGTGCGTATCCGTAGCAAAACTAATATAATAAAGTTTTTAATACGGAGCACAAACTACAATGTTATATTAATCGTGTTTTGAATATAGTATCCCATATTGACAACATCAAGCAATATATATATATATATAAAAAAAATGAATCCCATATTAAAAAAATAAACAATGTCAAAAAAAGGTGCAGACTTTGTATTCTTAGCAAACACTAATATAATAAAGTTTTAGATACGGAGCACAAATTACAATGTTATATCAATCGTGCTTTGAACATAGTATGTATATATATATATATATATATATATATATATATATATATATATATATATATATATATATATATATATATATATATGCATAAAATAGTACAAACTAATAATGTCCAAAAGGGTGGACCCCATACTAAACAACACCAAGCAATATAAAAAATAAAAAAGTAACTATATAAAGCATAGGTTTAGACCCATGCTTCATCAACCGTTGTCCCTTAAAAAAAAAAAGGGTGGCCCCATACTAAATAACACCAAGTAATAAAAAAAAAGGAAGAAAAAAAAGTGGAACTCGCCACATCCAAACTCACGGGAAAAAAAATGTGGACCCCATATTAACAGAATCAACCAATATTAAAAAAAAAAAAGTGAATCCCATATTAATAAAACAAACAATGTTAATAAACAAATGCTTAGAAAATCAAACAATTAAATCAATAATGATAGACTCATTGCCACATGCGTATCAACCCATTAGTGGGAGCAAATGAAATTATTGTACAGTAACATACTTAAAATACTTATATATTAAAATAAGATAGAATTTAATTACTTTTTCATTTTTTCCTTACTCTAATAAATGTGAAAATAATTGTGGGCCCCATATTAAACACCATGCGTATTCGTAGCAAACACTAATATAATAAAATTTTAAATACGGAACACAAACTACAATGTTATATTAATCGTGTTTTGAACATAGTATCCCATATTGACAAAATCAAGCAATATATATAAAAAACAAAAAGTGAATCCCATATTAAAAAAATAAACAATGTCAAAAAAAACAAAGTGCAGACTTGTATTATTAGCAAACACTAATATATAAAGTTTTAGATACGGAGCACAAATTACAATGTTATATCAATCGTGTTTTGAACATAGTATGTATATATATATATATATATATATATATATATATATATATATATATATATATAGTGCAAACTAATAATGTCCAAAAGGGTGAGCCCCATACTAAATGACACCAAGCAATACAAAAAATAAAAATAAAAAAAGAAGAAACTATATAAAGCATGGATTTAGACCCATGCTTCATCGTCTATTGTCCCTTAAAAAAAAGGGTGGGCCCCATACTAAATAACACTAAGCAATAAAAAAAATGGAACTCACCACATCCAAACTCACGGGAAAAAAAAAGGGACCCCATATTAACAGAATCAAGCAATATTAAAAAATAAATGTGAATCCCATATTAATAAAACAAACAATGTTAAAAAACAAATGCTTAGAAAATCAAACAATTAAATCAATAATGATGGACCCATTGCCACATGCGTATCAACCCATTAGTGGGAGCAAATGAAATTATTGTACAGCAACATACTTAAAATACTTATATATTAAAATAAGATAGAATTTAATTACTTTTTCATTTTTTCCTTACTCTAATAACTGTGAAAAGAGATTAATGTCATAAAAAAAATATTAAATGGAGATCAAATAACTAATAAGCTAAATTAGTGAAATTATAATTCTAATTAACGTTTCCTTAAAAAACCGTGTAAAAAATAACATAACAAGTAAAATGAGTTAAACAAAAAATATTTACTAAAAATTAAAAAATAGAAGTTCTTCATGGCCCCATATTAAACACCAACCAGTATTAAAAAAATAAAAAAATAAATGGAACCCACCACATCCAAACTCACGGGAAAAAAAAACGGACCCCATATTAACAAAATCAAGCAATAATAAAAAAAAATGAATCCCATATTAAAAAAATAAACAGTGTTAAAACAAAAAGCGCTTAGAAAATCAAACAATTAAATCAATAATGATGGATTCATTGTCACATGCGTATCAACCGATTAGTGGGAGCAAATGAAATTATTGTACAGCAGCATACTTAAAATACTTATATATTAAAATAAGATAGAATCTAATTACTTTTTCATTTTTTCCTTACTCTAATAAATGTGAAAAGAGATTAATGTCATAAAAGAAAAAATAATATTAAATGGAGATCAAATAATTAATAAGGTAAATTAGTGAAATTTTAATTCTAATTGACGTTTTCTTAAAAAACCATGTAAAAAACAACATGACAAGTAAAATGAGTTAAACAAAAAATATTTACTAAAAATTAAAAAATAGAAGTTCTTCATTTGAATAGAAAATCAAATTTCTATTTCGTTTCATCTTAAACATGTAAAATTAATATAATAATTTGAATTAGAATTATCCAAATTAAAATTTGATAAAAAAATTATATGTATTATTTTACTATTACTACTATATAGAAGAGCCGGTTTATAGAGGCAAGATCGTCGTCCGTGTTCGGTCCTACTTTTTTATTTAAGAGTAAAAAAGTCCTTTGTGGTCCCACCCACTTTTTTATTTAAGGGCAAAAAAATGACGTTTTATACTTTATATTACCAACTCTTCTAAAAAGTAGAAAGAAATACTTTATTATATTTCTATTTCTATTTTTATACTATATAGAAGCATCGGTTTACCCATGCTTCGTCGACAGTCACTCTTAAAAAAACAAAAAAAAAAGTTGGACCCCACCCTCCCCAAACTCATGAAAAAAAGTGGACCCCACCCTCTCCAAACTCACGAAAAAAAGTGGACCCCATATTAACAAAATCAAGCAATATAAAAAAAAAAAAGTGAATTCCATATTAAAAAAACAAACAATGTCAAAAAAAAAAAAAAGTGCAGATTTTGTATTCATAGCAAACTCTAATATAATAAAATTTTAGATACGGAGCACAAACTACAATGTTATATTAATCGTGTTTTGAACATAGTATCACATATTGACAAAATCAAGCAATATATATATATATATATATATAAAAGTGGATCCCATATTAAAAAATAAATAATGTAAAAAAAAAAAGTGCAGACTTTGTATTCGTAGCAAACACTAATATAATAAAGTTTTAGATACGGAGCACAAATTACAATGTCATATTAATCGTGTTTTGAACATAGTATGTATATATATATATATATATATATATAGTACTAATATATGCATAAAAATAGTGCAAACTAATAATGTCAAAAAAAAAAGTGCACCCCATAAAGGGTGGACCCCATACTAAACAACATCAAGCAATATAAAAAAAAAATGGAACCCACCATCTCCAAACTCACTGTAAAAAAAAAAGTGGACCCCATATTAACAAAATCAAGCAATATAAAAAAAAAAAGTGAACCCCATATTAAAAAAAATAATGTAAAAAAAAAGGGGGTAGACTTTGTATTCGTAGTAAACACTAATATAATAAAGTTTTAGATACAGAGTACAAACTAAAATGTTATATTAATCGTGTTTTAACATAGTATGTGTGTGTATATATATATATATGCATAAAAATAGTGCAAATTAATAATGTCAAAAAAAAATGCACCCCATATTAAAAAATCAAACAATATTCATGTAATTTCTAAAGTATCTCATTAAGTCAATAATGATGAATTCATTGCCGCGTGCGTATCAATCCATTAGTGGGAGCAAATGAAATTACTTTTCTTCAAAAGGTTAAGTAGTCAAACCATACAATTTTCTTTCTTTTTTTATATTAGCCTCAGATCTAATGTAGATATTAAACTGTTGTATTTGTTATTCCGCCATGTCATTTATTTGTTATATTTACTAAAATAAATATACTTAAAATATTTATATTTTAAAATAAGATAGAATTTAATTACTTTTTTATTTTTATTCTTACTCTAATAAATGTGAAAAGAGATTAATGTCGTAAAAAAAATTATCAAATGGAGATCAAATAATGAATAAGGTAAATTAATCAAATTATAATTCTAATCGACATTTTCTTAAAAAACCATCTTAAAGACAACATGACAAGTAAAATGAGCTAAACCGAGAATATTTACCAAAAATTTAAAAATAGTATTTCTTAGTTTAAATAGAAAATCAATTTCTATTTTGTTTCGTTTTAAACATGTAAAATTAATTTAATAATTTGAATTAGAATTATCTAAATCAAAATTTGATAAAAAATAATAAGTATTTTACACCTTTAAATTAATCGAATTAAAATTGAAAGTATCAACCGATGCTTAAATATTGCTATTGTTTTATCTCACAGAGAGGAAAATAGTTTCCTTTTAAACAAGTCTTCTCTTTTAAAAAGTATTAATAAATTTTCGTAGCAAACACGAATAAAATAAAGTTCTAGATTTGGAGCATAAACTACAATGTTATATTAATCGTATTTTGAACATACTACATATATATATATATATATATATATATATATATATATATATATATATATATATATATATATATATTATCATTATCTAAACACAACTACATATACATAGATACACTATAATCCGAAGTGTTGGGCCCGTGCGCAGCACGAGCATAGGCCATCTAGTTTATACTATATAGAAGCAGGAGTAGGGGTCCTTCTTCGTCGTCCGTTGATGGGCCCCATAAAAAAAACCTTTTGGGCCCCTAATTAAACAGGCCCTAAAAAAAAAGGGATTACTACATAACATAACTAACATTACTACATATTTATATTTAGTAGCTATAGTTTAAAATAATTACATTTCATAACTAATAATTATATGTTAAATACATCTTATAACTATATATATATACAAAGTAAAATACCTTATCATCACATTATTCACTTCCAACCCAATCCTCCCATCTCTCTCTCTCCCCTCTCCCCCACCCCTGCTCTGTCGCCGACCACCACGACTTTCTCCGGCAAACTTTTACGATCAGATCCGGTCAGATCTTGGCCGGATCTGAACGGATATACATGAATACAGTCATGAATACAGCGAGCTTTTACGATCAGATCCGGTCAGATCTTGGCCGGATCTGACCGGATATAAATCAGATCTGATCCGATTGGCCTCTCATCCTTCTCCGGTGAACTTTTACGGGCAGATCTTGGCCAGATCTGACCGGATATAAATCAGATCTGATCCGATTGGCCTTCCATCCTTCTCCGGCGAACTTTGACGGTCAGATCTAGTCCGACGGTGACTTTTTCGGTCAAATTCCAGTACCATATCTGAAAAATCACATTTCTTTTTCAGTGTATTCATTAATTTTTTAGCATACAATTCATTGTATTCATTAATTTTTTTCGTTGTATTTGTTGTATATTTACCGTGTATACAATATTTTTCGCTTGTTTTTGTTAATTTTTTGGTGTATCTATGTTGTATACAGTATTTTTCGCCGGTATCTGTTGTATACATATTGGAAAATATGATGAATTTGTGTAATTATTGGTGTATATGCATTCAGTTTTTTACTTCTTGTATTCATGAATAAAATAAGCCAATTTATGAATACAGATAATTATTTCATGAATACAGTGGGAAAAAAAATATTTTAGTCATGAATACAGCGGAAAAAAAATTGAATACAGACGAAAAAAATGAATACAGCAAACAAAAAAGTAGCTACGAGCTGTAAATAAGCAAAATGTTGCTATGCCAGATTTTTAACCCTTAAAATGTAGTCATTTATGAAATTTTCTCAAAAGAAAATTGTGGATCTCATATATATTAAACAACAACTAATATTTAAAAAACAATTGTGTGCCCCATATTAAACACTAATCAGTATTATAAAAAAAAAAAGTGGAACCCACCACATCCAAACTCAAGGGAAAAAAAAGTGGACCCCATATTAACAAAATCAAGCAATATTAAAAAACAAATGAATCCCATATTAAAAAAAAATAATGTTAAAAAACAATTGTGGGCCCATATTAAAACCAGTATTAAAAAAAAAGAGAAGAAAAAAAGTGAAACCCACCACATCCAAAAACAAAATTGTAAAAAAAAAAATTGTGGACCCCATATATATTAAACAACATCTAATATTTAAAAAAAAATTATGGGCCCCATATTACACACCAACCAGTATTAAAAAAAAAATGGAACCCATATTAACAAAATCAAGTAATATTAAAAAAACATTATGGGCCCCATATTACACACCAATCAGTATTTAAAAAAAAAGTGGAACCCATATTAACAAAATCAAGTAATATTAAAAAAAAAGTGAATCCCATATTAAAAAAATAAACAGTGTTAAAAAACATTGTGGGGCTCATATTAAACACCAACCAGTATTAAAAAAATAGAGAAGAAAAAAAGTGGAACCCACCACATCCAAACTCACGGGGAAAAAAAAGTGGATCCCATATTAACAGAATCAGGGAAAAATAATTGTGGGCCCCATATATATTAAACAACTAATATTAAAAAAAAATTATGGGCCCCATATTAAACACCAACCAGTATTAAAAAAAAAAAAAAAGTGGAACCCACCACGTCCAAACTCACGGGAAAAAAAAGTGGACCCCATATTAACAAAATCAAACAATATTAAAAAAAAAGTGAATCTCATATTAAAAAAATAAATAATGTTAAAAAACACTTTTGGGCCCCATATTAAACATGCCCATAAAAGAATTGTAAAAAAAAAATTGTGGACCACATATATATTAAACAATAACTAATATTTTAAAAAATTGTGGGCCCCATATTAAACACCAACCAGTATTAAAAAAAAAAAAAGGTGGAACCCACCACATCCAAACTCACCGAAAAAAAAAAGTGGACCCCATATTAAAAAATCAAGCAATATTAAAAAAAAAAAAGTGAATCCCATATTAAAAAAACAAACAATGTTTAAAAAGAATTGTGGGCCCATATTAAACACTAACCAGTATTAAAAAAAAAAAAAGTGGATCCCACCACATCCAAAAAACAAAATTGTAAAAAATAAAATTGTGGACCCCATATATATTAAACAACAACTAATATTTTACAAAAAAATTGTGGGCCCCATATTAAACACCAACCAATATTAAAAAAAAGAAAAAAAGTGGAACGCACCACATCCAAACTCACGGGAAAAAAAAGTGGACCCCATATTAACAAAATCAAGCAATATTATAAAAAAAGTGAATCACATATTAAAAAAACAAACAATGTTAAAAAAAATTGTGGATCCCATATTAAACACCAACCAGTATTAGAAAAAAAAGAAGAAAAAAAGTGGGACCCACCACATCCAAACTCACTGGAAAAAAAAAGTGGACGCCATATTAACAGAATCAAGCAATATTAAAAAAAAAGTGAATCCCATATTAATAAAATAAACAATTTTAAAAAACAAATGCTTAGAAAATCAAACAATTAAATGAATAATGATGGACTCATTACCACATGCGTATCAACCCATTAGTGGGAGCAAATGAAATTATTGTACAACAACATACTTAAAATACTTATATATTAAAATACGATAGAATTTAAATACTTTTTCATTTTTTTCTTACTCAAATAAATGTGAAAAGAGATTAATGTCATAAAAGAAAAAATAATATTAAATGGAGATCAAATAATTAATAAGCTAAATTAGTGAAATTATAATTCTAATTGACGTTTCCTTAAAAAACCATGTAAAAAACAACATGACAAATAAAATGAGTTAAATAAAAAATATTTACTAAAAATTAAAAAATAAAAGTTTTTCATGGCCCCATATTAAACACCAACCAGTATTAAAAACAAAAGAGAAGAAAAAAAGTGGAACCCACCACATCCAAACTCACGGGAAAAAAAAAGTGGACCCCATATTAACAAAATCAAGCAATATTAATAAAAAAAATGAATCCCATATTAAAAAAATAAACAATGTTAAAAAAAAAAGTGCTTAGAAAATCAAACAATTAAATCAACAATGATAGACTCATTGCCACATGCGTATCAACCCATTAGTGGGAGCAAATGAAATTATTGTACAGCAACATACTTAAAATACTTATATATTAAAATAAGATAGAATTTAATTACTTTTCATTTTTTCCTTACTCTAATAAATGTGAGAAGAGATTAATATCAAATGGAGATCAAATAATGAATAAGGTAAATTAGTCAAATTATAATTCTAATTCACGTTTCCTTAAAAAACCATGCAAAAGATAACATGACAAGTAAAATGAGTTAAACCGAGAATATTTACCAAAAATTAAAAAATAGCATTTCTTCGTTTAAATAGAAAGTTAATTTCTACTTTGTTTCGTTTCAAACATGTAAAATTAATTTAATAATTTGAATTAGAATTATCCAAATCAAAATTTGATAAAAAAATAATAAGTATTTTACACTTTTAAATTAATTGAATTAAAATTGAAAGTATCAACTGATGCTTAAATATTGCTATTATTTTATCTCAAACAGAGGAAAATAGTTTTCTTTTAAACAAGTCTTCTGTTTTAAAAAGTATTAATAAATTTTCGTAGCAAACACGAATAAAATAAATTTTTAGATACGGAGCACAAACTACAATGTTATATTAATCGTATTTTTAACATAGAATATATATATATATTATCACTATATAAATACAACTACATATACATAGATACACTATAATTCGAAGTGTTAGGCCTGTGCACAGCACGGGCATAAGCCATCTAGTTTTATATAGAAATATGAAGAGGTGGACGACCAAGGGAAATGTAGGTGTTTCATCCTACTAACTCATGCTTGCTTCAATAAAAAGACACGTGTCAGCCATCTTCTTCCATCTTTTAATTCCTGTCAGTCGTCTTTAATGCTGGCTTAAGTCCAGCCATAGTACTAATATCTACATGTCAGTAGTTGGTTTCATTTCCACACGCCATTAATTTGTGGCTAAATTTGTTTTTTCTATTGCATTATTAAGGGTAATTTTACACCCTTCTCAAGTATATCCCAAATAAAAAAAAGTGCTTTAGTAGTATGTAATTTTTCAATTTCACCTCAAGATTTTTGAAAATCTATAATTTCACTATTTACTCGAATTATTTGTATGAATAAATGACATGACAAATAATGTTAATTTGATAAGAGAACCAAATTGAGCAAATATATTAAACAATTTGTAAAACCTTATTACTACATATGCATATTTGGAAATAAAAAAAATTGACTTAAAATGATTTCACTTAATAATTAGAATAATGAATTTTTGACGTAAAATATAACAATAAAACCCTCGGTTAATATTATATAATTAGTCTCTACAAATGTGCATCGCACGATATCCCCCGTTAATCATAACAAATGTTAGATAATGTTATTTATTTATGAGGTACTAAAATATTACTTGATCGTATACACATAATACTTCTCATTAAAATGTTGTTTTTGGTATATATCATTTATGCAAACCTATGTGAAAAAATATGTTAGGACCAAAGAAATCCATCATTAGGAATTAAGCTAGTGACCACATAAGGTGTTTATCTTCATTACATACTGAAAATCATCACTAAGAAAAATTAAAAGAATATTAGTATCATACAATTTTAAGACAAGAAAGATATAATCCTAGACATAATTATAAATGCAAGAAACATACCATCGTGATTGCGTCTTCTTATGAAGCCAGTATGGTGTTCACTTTTTTCTTTCCTTGACCATAGTATTCCTATTCTGCATTCTGCACCCAAAAAAAAAAAAAAAAACACATCACCAATGAGAATTATAGAAGTAAAAACATATGTTTCCCCAATAAGGAATAAACCCTATTGACATCATGAGAGAAATCATCTAACTGCCGGTATTTGCTTCCATTCGTAAACCCATTTTTTGGGTTAATATGTTGTATGCAGTGCAAATTTTCTAGTATTAGTTAGCGACTAAAATATTTGGTAATCTTTTCCCTTTGTAATAACAATTATGTTCGTGCCTTGTGAATTTTGAAATAATCAATTGTTGGTTAAAGAGTGTTAAAATCAATATATAAGTTTAGGACTTCAACAATAAATAGGATATAATATCTCAAATAACCAAAAAGTTGAAACTTAATTAGGATTAGAACTCCATGATTCGTACTAAAAAATTTGTAAATATATAATTTTATCCATCATAGAATTATCTTTTGAATAATTAATTTAATTTGTAAAGGATACAAAAGTCGTTCAATATCAAAAGGATATTTTGGTCAACCAATATTTTTATCCTATGTACATTCGTTGCACGAACATCCCTTGTCGGTTGTTATAATATTTGTGTTAAAATAATAAATTGTACTTGCATGTTGTGCGGTCACCTAATGTCGAAATTCAATATAATTAGATATTGTTAGAACCTTAAAATATGAGTTCTTTGGTTTTCTAATTATAGGATCTTATTAAAAGAGTCAGTTAGTACTTAAAATAAGAAGAGTAAATAGTAAACTAACTCCAAATATTAAAAATTTGCTTAGAGTTTATAAAGTCGGCGTCAATGATTTAATTGGGTTTTCGCCTAGCTATGATATTTACGTGGCAAACATCAATGGTCTAATTTGACGAGGAATGTACTTTGATCAATTGATTAAAGAAAAGCCTTGGCATACTTAGTTTCGATAGTACTAAATTTAGATATAATCCTAAGTGAACATAATTTTAGTTCAATTTAAAGTCTAGGCAATTAATCTAGATATTACAATTGTATCCAATGTTGAATTGATTCACTAAAGAATATTTTAACTTCAAAGGGTATAAAAGTCATTTAATATTTAAAAGATATTTTGATCAACCAACATTTATATTCATTCTTTTAAAATACGGAAAAGGGTCAAATATACCCCTGTACTATGAAAAAAGTTTTAAATATACCTCTCGTTATACTTTGGGTCCAAATATACATTTGTCGTTATACTATTAGTTCAAATATACCACTCCTCCGTTAAGTTTGTCCAAGATAGACATCCACTCCTATGTGGCACTGAGATTTGATAAGGTAAATCCCACATGACATGCCACCTCAGCGTCCTAACTCATTTTGCCCCTTACATCTATTTGTTTTTCCACCACTAAAATTTCCTTCCCTCCACCGCCATTACCACCATTACCTTACAAATAACTGATTCTTCCTAGGATCCTTTCGGTTTTCTTCTCCATCAATTCACCAAAATTTTTCTTCAACGTCACTAGGGAAATCACGAGACAACGTGTGAACTTGTCTATAAAACTGGCCCAATTTTCTTCGAACACCCAACATGATTTATCGAGAAATTGAATAAATTAACAATGGGATACATTACCATCTGCCACAATTCCCTAGACAGTGCATCTAGCATTTGAAGAGAAGAGAATTTTCAGATTGGAGATTAAGGTATTTTATGAATATATTGTGGAGGAATCTGTTAAATCAAATGAATTCAGCAAACTTTTGACCTTCTTCTACAGTAATTAAACGGGAAGGACCAATTTCCTTTGTGTTCTGGCAATTTTATACGTTTGTTCAAGAGTATCTGGGGAATAGTGATTGTCATTGTTCCATCAAATATTTAACAACCTTGACTATTAAAATTTAGTGATAATCGTGGTAGGGGAAGGAAATTTTAAGTGGTGGAAGAACAAATAGAGGGAAGGGGCAAAATGGGTCAGGGTGCTGAGGTGGCATGCCGCGTGGCATTCACCTCACCAAATCTCAGTGCCACGTAGGAGTGAATGTCCACCTTGGACAAACTTAACGGAGGAAGGGTATATTCGAACAATAGTATAACGACAGGGGTATATTTGAATCCAACGTATAATGAGGGGTATCTTTAAACCTTTTCTCATAATATAGAGGTATATTTGGCCCTTGTCCGTTTAAAATAATATAGATTATTTTAGTTTGGGCATACTCCTTAATAATTCACCCACTCGTATATAGTAAGAGGTACTTTCACTAAATTATCCTTAATAAAATAGTACATAGTTATAAACACTCACTTATTTCTCTAAATATTGTTGGAAATCTTATGGAAAATACTTGATCAGGAACCTTGTCAAAAAATACTTGATCACGAATCTTGCAGGATATTCTGGAAAGCTTGAGGCATGCCAATTAAAACACTGTCCTTAAGGATATTTCACCCAGTATGGGTGTATCCCCCACGATTCAACAAGTTGTTCTAGTACAAAACTAAGAGTCAGAATCTAACAAAGATTAACCAAAAGAAAACACAACACTTAACTAATATGAGAAGAAGAAAGTTTGTTTATGTAACTCTTTCCGGCACTTTCGCCCCTTTCCGAGCTTGGTTAGCTCACTTTTGGCCCGAGGGGACCGTTGACACGCTTCCCGAGGTGTCTAGATTTGATTCGAATGACTTTTTGTGAAATTTAGACTTAAAGCAAAAAAGAGTTGACCCAAAGTTGATTTTTGGGTAAATGGACTTTTTTCGGAAATCTGTCGATTCCGAGAGGTCCGGATGGTCGCTTAGAACCTGTGTGTATATATAGTTTGGTTCCCAATGCACTTGGATTAATTTTGGGACTTGGGTTGGGAAGCTGGAATTGAGGTATCGGGGGTTGACTCAGTCAATGAGACCTCCGTTGGGAATTCCGAGGCCATAAGTGCGTTCGTAGCTTGTTTTATGTGGGTCTATGTATGTGGTTTGTGAGCAGATGGCCTCGGGAGTTAGTCGGGATTTCAGTTGAGACTTGGGGAATTTTGGGGATTTCTTATACTGGTGTTCGCCAGGGCGACACCAATACCATCCCAGCGGCACCGCCATAGCAGTGGGATGACCGCTGGGGCAGCCAAACTATTTGGTGGACTGACTGTCCCGACGGTTTGAGTGGACGTCGGGGTGGTGATGTCATGGCGGTCTTGATGCCGCCGTATCAGTATCGGGCCTGTTATATTTATTAAGTGTGAATTAAAAGCCCTTAGTCTATCATTTATTACCATTCCGAAATTTGAGCTCTTGAGAACTATTCTAGAGGATTCTTTTAGCATTCCTCTGTCTTTGTTAGTTCCTTAGTAATAGAAGATAAAAAGTGGATTTAATGGATATTCTATCTATGATTGTTAATTATGAAATTGATTGGATTTATGCTAGATTATGATTTATCAATATATCTTCCATTATTAGAGTTGGATTCTTGAATATAAGAGCTAGGGTTTACACCCAAAATTAGGGGGTTTGCTTGGATTTCGAAATTGGATGAATCCTTGAGTTAATTTATAAATTAGTTGACAGGTTTTGATCACCTAGTTCTCAATTGGATATTTTGACTCCCGAATTTCCCGTTTTGACCTTGTGGGCCCCGTTTCCCCAAATTCTACGGTTGATTTTTGACCTAATTCTAATGATAGCAATATAGGTATCGATCTTCATGATTTCTAATCTAGATTTCGAATATGCCTAGACTTTCTTGATCTTGAGGCTCAGCGGAAGGGCAAGGCTAAGGAGTGATTGTTGGTGTATTGTTGTTCGGCCATCCAGGTAGGTTATGGCTTACCCTTGGTGAGGCTTCGTGTAGCAAATCATATATTTAGATGATATTGTCGGAGAAAGTATGTAAACCTTCGGGTATGAAGTTGGGTTGAATATTGTCTTAGGTTGGGCCCTGTTGTGTGATTGGGGATAGTCACCTCGTTGTGTTGTGATTTTGTCACGACCCATTTTACTAGGACGCGCGGGCACCTACCATTTCCACCGCGATAGGCGAACCCTTATTGCAATATAACCATTTTAAGTAAAGATGGAAGTAATAATATAGAATAAGTCTCAAATCATTCATATAAGATAAAATACGGAAATACTAAATACAACCCCATAGATCTGGTCTAATTCATACAGGAGCACTAACTAAATACTACAAGTCTGAAAGATGATAAAGTCTCATAATACAACTATCTCGAAGTAAGAGTAAGACAAGTAAGTAAAGGAAAGAACATCCGGGCAGCGCCATCATCGTGCTCACCCTGGATTGACTCTACAGCAGCCTCGCCAATCAACTACGAGGGAAAAGAGTGTAACCTGTCAAATACTCTGCATCCATAAAAGAATGCAGCAAGTGCATGTCAGTACAAGCCACAGTACTGGTAAGTACCATCAGCTGACTAAGCATAGCAAACATAATTAAGACAATAAAGCAAGATAGGCAGAAAAATCAACAAGTATAAGTCAATCATAAATGAATTCAAGTACACGTCATCGCCTAAGTAGAACGTCTAATCTCAAATGTGCCAAGTCTCGATGTATCAAATCTGAATTCAACATCACCAGTAAAAACACCTAGTCATCTCAATGTAAGTCATGATGCAATGCAATGCAATAATGTACGAATGCAATGCAAATGATGTGTACACATGTACTCCAGACGGAAATATTGACATTTCGGTAACACAACCCAAGGTGACTCGTGAAATCTAAGTGCCACTTGTCCCGGATCTTTGCCAACAGATAGGCAAGACCCCGAATCTTTGCCCACTGGGAGTTCTCACCGGCACCACCCTGGGGGATCCGCGGAGTCCATGCACTCACTCAGTCCACGATTCCGGAACTAACATCGGACTCTCACATCACTCTCATTTAAAAATCGAGCCCAACTCATCACAGTATTTCATCAAGTGCCAACAGTGTCTCAACAGTATATCATGAAGAATGAGAGTGCATGCAATGCATGTATCAACATCAATAATTGCTCAATATCTCAAGTACCAACAAAGGGGTACGACAACAATATATCAATGTCACAAGTACCAACATGGGTACGCCAATAATATATCAGTGTCACAAGTACCAACATGGGTGTACCAAAAATATATCAGTATCACAAGTACTAACATGGGTACGCCAACAATATCATGAAAGACTACAAAAGTCATATGGAACTCTATCCTCATATCAACGTCAACCCGTAAGATACTACAATATCACAATCAAGATGAAACAACAGATCCCAATATCTACTCACAACACGTGGCATCAAGCCAACACAATAGAACAAACAAGTCACAACACAACGGGATGGCTAGCCCTAATAACGTAATAGGGCCCAACCTAAGGCAATATCCAACCCAACTTCATACCCGAAGGTTTACATGCTTTTTCTGACAATATAATCTAAATATATGTTTCGCTATATGAAATCTCACCAAGGGTAAGCCATAACTTATTTGGATGGCCGAACGGCAAATACCGACAACTCACTCCTTTGCCTTGCCTTTCCGCTGAGGCTCAATATCAAAGAAGTCTAGGCATATTCGAAATATAGATTAGAAATCATGAAGAACGATACTAATATTGCTATCATTCAATTTAGGTCAAATCCAACCCTAGAATTTGGGGAAATGGGGCCTATAAGGTCAGAACGGGAAATTCGGGAGTAAAATATCAAATTAAGCACTAGGTGATCATAACCCAACAATTAATTGCTAATTGACTTAAGGATTCACCTAATTTCGAATTTCAAGTAAAACCCCTAATTTTGCGTACTCTTAAATCTCACAAATTTGCCACAAATAATGAAAGAATCATGTTTACATAGTTATTAATCAACAAATTCATGCTTAATCAAGCTTAATCCACCAACAAATCAGGGTTTTATGATTAATAACTTATTCAAGAAAGAAACCCAAAAACCCTATCTTATTCTCCAAGTTCTATGGGGTTACTAGCATGAATTCTTACTTAGGAAAGGTAATGGACGAGATTGAGATTAGAGAACTTATACTCAAGAGAAATTTGACCAAACCCTCCTCAAATCACCTCCAATATGCTAAGGAAATATAATATAATGAATGGAAGGAAATAAGGGTTTCAAAGGCTTTATAAATCAGAAAATTGCCCGTCAACCGCTAAGGTGGTCAACAGGACGCCATGGTGCCACCGTATTGGCGGTCAACCTTACCGCCATGGCAACACCGCATTGGCGGTCAGCCCTACCGCTATGGCGCCCACCCGACACTTGAAAATTCTGGTGTCTTCTAAATTTGAAATCGACACCTGGAACCACCCTGGAGCCTTCTGGACACAAACCAAATATGCAGATATACATAAAAACGCGGTATGAACGCACTTGTGGCCTTAAAATTCCCAACGGAGGTCTCGTTGATCGAGTCAACCCCCGATACCTCATTTTCAACTTTCCAACCCAAGTCCTAAAATGCATTTGAGTGCATTTAGAACCGAACTACATATACACACAAGTTCTAAATGACCATCCGAACCTCTTAAAATCGACGGATTTCTGACAAAGGTCCGTTTATCCAAAAGTCAACATTGAGTCAACTCTTTTTCGCTTTAAGCCCACATTTCACAAAAAGTCGCTCGAATCAAATCTAGACACCTCGGGAAGCATGTCAATGGTCCCTAGTAGGAAAGATTCTTATCGAACAAAAATGAATCCCAATGAATGATACAGAAACCACCATAACGGTACTTCCCCAACACAGAAACATGGAAAATCGGATGAACATTCGACATATCTAGTGAAAAACTAACTCATAGTACAATGGTCTGACAACGGGTAGTCTTAAACAGGCCCAAGCACCTCGGCTTGCTTATCAGTCACAACTCTCTAAACTTAGCTCAAGCTCCAATTTCATATCTCCATATTCGGATTCCCCTCACAACTGATCCTCAAATAAATGAATCTCTTACTCGAATCCTCCGATTTGATAAAACCGCAACTCTGAACGCAATCAAAAGGCCCCCCAACCAATGTAATCCTCTAAAACATGGTCACAACGATAACTCATTCTGAACCAATGAAATACTTTGATTTCACTAACCTTTCCTTCGCACTTACTAGAGTCATTTCTCGTACCGCGATTCCTTAGAAATATAATAGCACACCTACCAAAATTCTGAACCCATAACTTACTCTTGTCAGAAAGAATCCTTGATTCACCTGAGTTCTCTACGCAATTCCATCAAAACTGACCTTACTGACAGCCAACTTGGCTAGTTTTCAAGCCTTTTTAAACCTTCAAATCACAATACAGGAACCATACCACTGAATATCTCACCGAGCAAAGTCCATCGGAACTCAACTGGTCACTATAAAGACATCTCGAACAACAGTTCCTCCTGAAATTTGTACTAAGCTCATTGCAATCCATTATTCTATCCAAGTAACTATTCTCAGAAAAGATCATCAAATCCACTAGGAAACCTTGACAAGGCTCGGTAAATCTGTCATACCTCAAATTTGAGCTGAAACACATCGAATCTTTAAATATCTTTCTGAAATATAACCATAGACCATTAAGCTTAACTCGAACCATGTTGACCCTGAATCAATGCACAACTCTCGAATACTACCAATAGTCTTTAGAACTGACTCTGAATTTCGAAACCAATCACAGCCATACCACGCATAACAAATCCTGTCTATCACTTTAGACTCCACAAGCTGAGTCCTTATCCCGGTTATCAACTTAGTACCAAAGAACTATACCTTACGATTCCAACTTCATGTTTATCAACATTTACCCAATATGCAAATTCGATACAACCCCGAACTTTCAAAGCAAAACCTAATGCCTCATATAGTAATTATGTAACCATTGAATCTCTCATAGTATCACCTCGATATGCTCGTAAATTCTCCAAAAGTATCCAATCTTACACTGCCGCTCGAAATCTCACGCAATTACTCCCAAGTCCTTAATAACCAAAAGCTCTTACCCAAACTGTCCCGTCAATATTACTTGCAATCATACTGTATTACCACGAGTAGGGTCTCCTCTCGAAAATATACTCCAGCATCACATAATAGGTGTCCCACAATCCTTTCTCTTAAAGCCCACTGACTCATTCACTGTAGAAGGTTACAAACTTTTCCAACAGTGTATCACCATGTCACTTCTTATAAATCTCAACATGTTGGTTCACTGAGCATGCGTCTCGCTAGTCGCGGATCATGAACCTCACGGAACTTTGTCATATCACATAGTCCATCCCTGTAGACCTCCTTCTTAAGTTCACGTAACAACACAACTTAACTGGAATATGCAAGAAGATGACACCACAATCCATACTGACCCAAAAAGATCCCCAAGATATACCTTTTTCTTATTGGTTCGTAATCAACTATACATTTTCTCGACTCGTCAATTTCCCAATTCTAATTAATTCACGATCATCAATACCGTAGTCAATCCTCTAACCCATTCAATCGAATACTGAATAATCATAAGCTTTGCAAGCTAGCCGAATCAATCCGAGAGATAGGATCGTACCTGTCATGACCCAATCAGAGGGCCATGACGGGCACGCGGAGCTAACCCACTGGGCACCTCTCACCGTACATTCACATTCAAATCTAGGTGAGCCACATGGCTGATACGCTCAAATTACACCTATTAATGGTATAACGCGGATGTTGTCAAATATAGTAACCCAACAAGGTTGGGGTTGAATCCCACAGGGAATATGGTGTGAAAAGGTTACTAAAGTCGTAGGATGCTAAGTTTAGGTCTAATGTCTTAATCCGATGAATTTGGTAATAGTTGGTTTTTCTATGACTAATTGCTATCTACTTGCTTTGGTAGAAATTTATGGTAAAAGAAACTAAGGCTGTGTCCCCGTTAGATAGGGTGTATGATTATGGGTATTGATCTTGATATACTTCTAATGGATCATTATGTGAATGCACTTAATCTCTATATGAATCTCTACTATTTCCCAATAAATAAAGATTATCTCTTTCTTTGATTTTCCCAAATATAAGAAAGTAACTACGAAGAACGATTAATCATGCCAAGTAAATTCGACTTATTGCTAAGTGAATTTATTAAACAAAGTTTAAAGCTTTGAGTCCTTGTTATTTATTCTTATCAACCCTAATTATTTTCCCAAATAAATCAAGGTTTATGGCTTTAATCAATGTTTGTAACCATTAATTATGAATGAAAAATGAAGAATAAATAAACCCTAATAATCCATTATGTGTATATCAATCACAAACCCAATCACAAAACACCCATCAATTGGGTTCACAACCCTAGTAAGGGAAATTAGCTACTCATAGAAAAGAAGAACAATTGACAATAATTGAAATCATAATGCTTATGAATTGATTGCTTGATCTTGAGAGGAAAGTAATTATAATTGTTTGTAATCCAAAAGACTTCCAAAACTATGAGTATTTAGTGCTATGAAGAAAATAAAACTAAAAACTGGTGTAATCGTATATGAAACCTATAACAGGTATTTGTAAGACCCTAAATCGCGAGAAGAGAAAAGATGTAATTGCCCATCGGGTTCAGTCTACGATCCATTCTACGGTCCGCAAAATAGTTATGCGGACCATCAAATTCCTTCCTTTCATCCATCAAAGATTCTCCAGCATTTTTCACGATACATTTTGACGGACCGTCAAATATTCTGCGGTCCGTATAGTTGTTTCGCAGGAATGGCTCGTTGAACACTGCTCACTGTGACCATTATACGGTCAATTTGATGGTCCGCATAAAGTTTTGCGGCCTGTCTAATTTCTCCGACAAACTGCCTCTTCAGTGATTTTGTTATTTTCTCCACTTCTTCAACTTTTTCCATCAAAACAGTTAATACCTGAAATCAAATAAAAAAACACGTAAAATCACGTAGACTTTCTTAAAAACAAGTAAAACTTATAGCCGAAAAGCATCGATTTTGGCATAAAATCACGCCGTATCAACACCCCCAACTTAAAGTATTTTCTTGTCCTCAAGCAAGCCATACAACACAACGACTCAATCTAACACCTAGATATCACAGAGTAAGAATGTCTACATTGGTTTTGACTCTAAACTTCCAACATGCCTGTATTATCATTATTATTATTTTTTTCGTGCAAGAACCACCCTATTATTCGATTTTCAAACCATATACACAACCCCAGAATGCTATGACTAACACTGAAGCTTCAATGCATGAAATTACACTATCGAACATATTATGCTGCACATAAACGCTACTGTAGGCGGTCACTTTATTTTGCTCAATCCTCATCCTTATGCCCTCACATAGACCAAAGAATGTCCCAACACACATATATACAACAGGAATGGGACGAAGATGATTGAGAAAAGAAAACACTCACACTCACAAAGAATTTCATATCTACACATGCAAATATCATAGGCTTGCCCTTATTTTCTATATTTTCATCCTAGCAGACTCCACCACCCCAACTTATATTTTTAACACCTACTTCACATTTAATTCACCCCCAACTTAGGCATTTTGCCTTATCTATCTAGTAGCATCAATGAGGGAACGAGTGCGAAGATGGATTAATTGCACAAAAGGTAAGGTTTCATAATTGGCTAGTCACGAAAAAGGTCAAAAGGCTCAAAAAAAGAAACTAGGGTTATTTTCAATTTTTTGGTGAGGCTTATTTAGGCAAAGTAACTAGTTATACAAAGAAAGCCTAAGATCATCTCACAACCAAACTAACTTTCGGATTTCAAACACGACCAACCGGGCAAGTTCTAGATTATACATGCATAAACAGAACCAAACTGACAACTCACACACACATTGGCATAAGGACAATTATTTTTACAATTGTGACCTCCTAAGTAGTCATTTATCGCACACAATACCCCAACAATCATAATGTAATATAAAGAATCAATCATGTCTACCAATAACTGTTCTAAGTATGCAAAATTTCGAGGGGTCCAACATTTTCATCAAACTTTAACAACATTCCATCAGTTATAGAATAATACCAAATAAGTCAAAACTACTCTATTCAACCTAAGCAACATCCTAAACATGCCAGTTTCAACAAAATAACGCCCCTCAGGAAAAGAACTCTGGCAAAGAAAAGCCGAGGGGGTCCTAAACATATATATACAATATTCACAATAAACACATAGCCCACCCCAACTAAAGAGCATGCATTGTCCCTAAGGTATGAAAATAAGCAAACCAAAGGGATAGGGCTACCTGAAATGCTCTAGGCGTCCTGCACGTCCGGAGGTATCGTCACCTCAGTAGTGGTATCCAGTGCCTGCTCTGCCGCTGGAACGGTGGTACCAACAGCTGGCTCTATCGGACTCTGAAAGCGCGGTTGCTCCCCAGGACCGGTGGTACTAGCCTCTACCGGTATCACAACACTAGGCACTATCATCTTAACAGGAGGGGCATGGCTGGATGACGCCCCCATAAAATGGGTCTCCTCAAGAGAGCGTTGCTGAACCTTTAGAAACTGCTCATCCTCCTCACTGTCTTCCTCCTTATCATCATTCTCGCCTTCCTCCCTAGGCCTTTTGCTAGTAGCCCGAGGTGGGGAATCCTCTCCCAGCAAATTAACAACAGGCAACAGAGAGGCCAAGTCTAACGTCTGTGCTTGTGGCGGGGTTGCAGACGCAAGTCCCTCTTTAATCTTCAATGCTAGCACATCTGTCTTCAATTGCATCAACTCTGTTTGTATCGTCCCCAGATCGATTATAGGGCTTACCTTCTCAAGCTCCAAAATTCGCCGCTCAAGTCCATCAATCCAAGAATGGATGAGTTTATGGGAATCCTCCCACTTCTTCCTTGCGGGCTCCAAGGCTACTGCCACCCTTTTATATATATAACCCTGTAGCTGTCCCATCAAGTTAGAAACCTGGCGGTCTGCCCTGTCTGCTTTCATAAATGCATCATGGAAAATTTGAGCATTAAACTGTATCATAACACCACCAGGAAAGGCTGTAGAAGCTGAGGCCACATGGCTTCTCTGAGAAGTAGGAGTGCTGTGAACAACCGGAGCAACCTGGGAAGAGGGCCCTGTAGATGTACCCGGGGTGACTGAAATGGAATGAGCTGATGTGCCTATGTCAGTCGGCCCTTCTTGCGATGTTTCGGGAGCTGATAGCTCATGTACCTGGGATGCTAGAGCAGGCAGCCCAGTTGTGAGCTCTATAGGAACATCTGGAGTAGGGTGAATGTCCCCATCTTTACTCTTCCAGAGATCATACACACTCTTGGCTAGTAACCGATGATGTTGGTGTGCATAATGATCTAGATTTTCCCGTAAGCATAACGTTGTAATAAGGCAAGGATATGTGAGTGACAACTCCTTGGTCATTGCTCTCTGATGAATTTGTTGAACCACCAACTCCCCCACATTTATGTTGTACCTTGACATGATGGCAACTACTAGTATAGCCTGCTCAACCGGCAACGTGTTATCTGATTGACTGGGGAACAACCTATGGATCAACACGCTCCACCAAAAATTTTCTTCCACCAAAAAATCCGCTTTCTTTACCGATAACGAGGTATTTCTACTCTACTCAGGGGAACCCCTTGCTATCACCGAAGTAACCCACGGTAAGTCAGCCAGTTTGTCGTTCCGATCACCACCCAACTTGTATTTAAGCTCATCTGTGTTTGGCGGTGGTACATAATCGGGGCCAAAGTAGAAATGATTGATTGTCTCGATGGAGATATTAATTCTCCGGCCTCGGACTGTCACTCTGTCAACGGGGGTGGCTTCTTCTTCCTAAGCTGAACTGGCTTGAAAGTATTTTTCACTTCCGCAGCATAATTAGCATATAATTCCCTCACTAGAGATGAGATGTACTCCCCTGGAGGGTGGCTAATGAAGTTCCACTGATGGTGGTCAAGAGTAGCAAGAATACGTGGAAAATCCTTCAGTCTGTCTAGGCTAATTCGTTTCTCCTCATAGATGCTTTTCTTCAGACCACCCCCCTCTTTCTCTTCCAGCCCCTGATCGTATATTTTATTGGAGCCTGGCACAGAAGATCTAACACTGTGCTCTGATCTTTCTTTCATTCGGATTTCCCGCAGCCTGACAGTTTCCACTTCATCTTTCGAGCTGCTAGAGGATGTAGAAGTGCCCCGCTCTTCAGACTGGGAGGACATTTGTACCTGAGTAGCACCCCTAGCTCGTGTGACTCTTGCTGCCAATGGCTCGTCATCCCCTGCACTAGTTGCCCCTTGGTCGGGCTCATCACGGAGCCCGTGCGACTTTGAGCTCTGTCCCTGCCTCTACCTCGTGAAGTAGTTGGAGCACCTCCTCAAACCTTGGGAGGCATACCTGTGGAAAGCATGTCAGTATCACCTTCAACTTATGTGTTAAATGCACAATATTTTTTTTATATGCACAGAATTAAAGCGTCAAATGTTTTGACGGGCCGCGGGAAGTTATATGGTCCGCACAATTGGCTCTCAAATTACAACAGTCAACATTGTTACAGCTAATCATTTGACGATGGGGTTTGACGATCTGCAGAATTTTCTGCGGTCCTTCAAACCTACCGTCAAATGGTCACAGTGCATTATGCTTGAACTAAAATTTTGACGACACCTTTGGATGGACCGTCAAAATTTCTACGGTCCGTCAAACTTGTTATCAAATTCTTCTACTCAGTTCATGTCGTTCGTTGTTACACTCGACTCTTCAATTCAGACACAAGGTTATACATCACCGCACACTTGTAGAACTCATATAAAGTCGGGGTTACTTAGACTTCACCCTTTTCTTTATCAATTTTTTTAGGCATTTCATCGAACAGTTGGCGGGCATAACAGTGATTGAATCCAAAGGCTTGAACACAATCATTGGAATTCCCTCCAACCCATCATACCATCACTTATGAGTTCATCAATAACCAATCTTATGCACAAACCCCCACCCCCAACATATATTATGAATTATGGAATATAATTCCCAGTGATGATCAAAGGAATATATAATCACATACCTGCTTGCTTGTTGGAGTAGAGAGTATAGCACCACAATCACAATTCTCTCTATGAGGACCTTGGTCTCTCTAAGAACAATCAACACCCATTTGTTTTTTATTTTTATGATTAGCTATTTTTTTAAGACGGCTGGGAATTTGTGGGCAAGTGAAAGAAAGAGTTGTGGATGGATAGGAGTAGTGAGGATACATGGGGCGAAATTTTAAGGAGTTGGTGGGAGGAGTTGTAAGGATTTATGATTTAGTGGGAGAGGGAAGGTGAAGAAATTGGAGGAAACGTATCTGTTATTTGAGTGGGAAAGGAAACGTATCTGTTATTTTAAATCCAGCCGCCTTTGACTTCATATACGACCCTTCGAAAAAAAAAACTACCGTCAATTTTTTTATACGGACCGTAGAAATTTCTACGGTCCTTTCTATGGTTCAAATACTTACCTGGGACAAAGAACTGGCAACGTTCAAACTGTGATACTTTTACGCTTAGTTTGACGGACCGTTAAAATTTATACGGCCGTCAAATGTTGGCGTAAACGCATCACAGTGAGCAGATTTTTCTTGTACCATTAAACGTTCCATTATGAGGTCCGTCAAAATTTTGACAGTCCGTCTAATGTACCGTCTAACAGTAACAGTGAGTACTATTTGCTGACTTAATTCTGCGCTTCCTTTTACGGACCGTATAAATTTGACGGGCCGTAAAATTTGGTGTAGAATTTCCATCGGCGTTTTTGCACTTTTTCCTCCAACTTGTTCATATCCTGCACCATAAAAAACATTACCCTATATGCTGCAAACGAAAATAAAGAAAAAAATAAACATTACACTTGGGTTGCCTCCCAAGAAGCGCTTGATTTGACGTCGCGGCACGACGGTGGTATCCCTTCATTCCTTGTCTGTGAACACCAAGTCAGTGTTCGTTCCGAGGTGTTTCAACCCGTACCGGTCAACATGCTATCTTCCGAAACCATCCCATGATAGTGCTTCAACCTCTACCTATTCACCTTAAATGTCCGAGTTCCAGCTCCGGACTTTAACTTAATCGCTCCATGGGGTGAAGCACCTACCACCTCAAACGGACCAGACCATCTTGATTTTAACTTACCGGGTAGCAACTTCAATCGAGAGTTAAACAGTAAGACAGGATCACCCTTGTAGAACTCCCGCTTCAGAATTTTCTTGTCATGGTATTGCTTCATCCTTTCTTTATATAGTGCTGCACTCTCATATGCCTGGTACCGAAACTCATCCATCTCATTTAGTTGAAACAACCTGAGCTTTGTCGCTTCTTCCCAATCAATATTAAATTTCTTTAAAGCCCACATGGCCTTGTATTTAAGTTCAACCGGCAAGTGACAAGCTTTTCCGAACACAAGCTTGAAGGGTGAAGTTCCAATCGGAGTCTTCAAAGCAGTCCGGTATGCCCATAGAGCATCATCGATCTTGCGGGCCTAATCAGTTCTATTCGCATTCACTGTTTTGCTAGAATACTCTTGATCTCCCTATTGGATACTTCAACTTTCCCACTTATCTGAGGATGATAAGGTGTTGCCACCCTATGTTTTACCCCATATTTCTCCCTCAATCCCGCGAAAGCTCTATTACAAAAGTGAGACCCACCATCACTGATTATAGCCTCAGAGTACCAAATCGAGTAAATGTGTTCTTCTTGAGGAACCCCATGACACTCTTGGCCTCGTTATTAGGTAAAGCCACAACTTCTACCCATTTTGACACATAATCCACAACAACCAAGATGTATTTCATGCCACCTGAACTCACAAAGGGTCCCATAAAGTCAATCCCCCAGACATCGAACACTTCTACCTCCATAACAAAATTCATAGGCATCTCTTGCCTTCTGCCTATATTCCCTTGCCTCTGACATTGATCGTAAGACCGCACCAATAGATTAGCATCATGAAAAATGGTCGGCTAGTAATAAACGCACTCAAGTACCTTAGCCGCAGTCCAATTTCCGCTATGATGACTCCCAACAGGAGAGTCATGGCACGCCTTTAGAATCGCCATCACTTCACTTTCAGGAACACAACACTGAATGATGTTGTCAGCGCATGTTCGGAACAAATAAGGCTCGTCCCAATAGTATTGCCGAGCATCCCGTAAGAATTTCTTCTTTTGGTAGGCTTTGATATCTTCTGGAACTATGCCTGTTACCAAATAATTGGCAATGTCAGCATACCACGGTGCTACCTCCATTGATACAGCCAACACCCTCTCATCCGAAAAAGCATCATCTATGTCACGCTCATCAAAAGGTCTCCCAACCTCTTCAAGCCGAGATAGATGGTCAGCAACTTGATTCTCGGTGCCCTTGCGATCCTTCACCTCAAAATCAAACTCTTACAGCAATAGTACCCATCGGATCAGTCGCGGCTTTGCCTCTTTCTTTGCCATAAGGTATCTCAGTGCTGCATGATCAGTGTATACCACGACTTTGGACCCCAACAAATAGGCCCGAAATTTCTCAAAAGCAAACACAATGGCAAGCAGCTCTTGCTCTGTCACTGTGTAATTCATCTTGGTAGCATTCAGTGTTCTGCTTGCATAATAGATCGGGTGCATAATTTTATTGTGCCTCTGCCCAAGCACATCACCTATTGCGAAACCACTAGCATCACATCAATTCAAAGGGAAATGACCAGTCAGGCGCAACAATAATAGGAGTAGTAGTGATACCCTCTTTTAACTCCTCAAACGCCTTCCGACACTTATCATCAAACATAAACTTTGCCTTTTTTTCAAGAAGCTTGCACATCGGGTTAGCAATCTTGGAGAAATCTTTGATGAAGCGCCTATAAAACCCAGTATGTCCTAAGAAACTTCGAACACCCTTGACTGAGATAGGTGGAGGAAGTTTTGCAATTACATTAATTTTTGCTTGATCGACCTCAATTCCCTTTTCAGAGATTTTGTGACCGAGGACAATCCCTTCCTTCACCATAAAATGACACTTCTCCCAATTTAGCACGAGATTTGTTCCCTCACATCTTTTCAGCACTTGGCCCAGATGGCCAAGACAATCTTCAAACGAATCACCTACAACAGAGAAGTCATCCACGAATACTTCCAAGAAGTCCTCTACCATGTCATAGAAAATTGACATCATGCACCTCTGAACAGTGGCTGGTGCATTACACAAACCAAAAGGCATTCGGCTAAATGCAAACGTCCCATAAGGATAAGTAAAAGTAGTCTTCTCCTGATCTTCTAAAGCAATGTTGATCAGATTGTAGCCCGAATGCCCATCAAGGAAGCAATAGTAGGAACGCCCCGCTAGTCTATCAAGCATCTGATCAATGAAAGGCATAGGGAAATGGTCCTTGCATATGGCTGTGTTGAGCTTGCGATAGTCCATGTAAACTCTCCATCCGGTGACAGTTCTAGTTGGGATCAACTCATTTTTTACATTCGGCACAACAGTGATGCCGCCCTTTTTAGGAACACATTGGACTGGGCTCACCCATTTACTATCAGCAATTGGGTAAACTACTCCCGTATCTAACTATTTGATGATCTTTTTCTTGACGACCTGTTGCATGTTCTCGTTCAGTCACCTCTGATGCTCTATACTCGGTTTGCTCTCCTCCTCCAACTGGATATTTTGCTCACAGATCCCAGATGGAATACCTCGAATGTCTGCTATGGTCCAACCAATAGCACACCTATACTCCCGCAACACCTCCAAAAGCTGTAGAATCTGCTCCTCAGTCACTAGGGCTAAAACAATCACCGGCAATGTATTGTCCACACCAAGGAACTCATACTTCAGATGTGATGGGAGTTGCTTAAGCTCCAACTTGGGCAGCTCAATAATCGAAGGCTTTGCTTGAGGAGTTGTTCTATTTTCCAGATCAAGATTCAGCTTCTTTGGGTGGTAAGAATATGAACCCAACCCAACAAGTGAATTAACTATCTCCACATAACCTTCCATTTCCTCAACATCAAAGTTAACAAGAATACCAGCTAGAGCTTCACCCAAACTTTCTTCTTCCATCTTGAACTCCACTGCTTCATCAACAACATCAAACAAATCAATTATCGAAATGCTCTCATAAGAACTTGGTAACTTCATCCCTTTGCTAGCGTGAAAAGTAACTTTTTCATCGTTGACTCGGAACTTGATTTCATTTTTTGCCGAATCCATCAGAGCTCTCCCTGTAGCAAGGAAAAGTCTCCCCAGAATAATAGGAATGTCCCGATCAACAACACAGTCAAGAATCACAAAATCAGCAGGCAACATAAAATCACCAACCCGCACAAGTACATCATCAACCACCCCTACAGGTCTTTTGGTAGACCTATCAGCCATTTGTAACCTCATAGTAGTCGACCTTGGCATCCCTAAACCTGATTGTTTGTATATAGCAAGGGGCATCAAGTTAATACTCGCCCCATTATCACACAATGCACGAGCAAAATCATGGTGCCCAACAGAACAAGGAATGGTGAATGCCCCAGGATCTCCCTTTTTCTGAACAGTAGTAGTTGAGATGATGGAACTCACAGTGTAAGTCAAAATTATGGTTTCATGTTGAACCGTTTTCTTCTTGGTCAGCAGGTTCTTCAAATATTTAGCAAAACCCGGCATCTCCTTGACAGCTTCTAAGAAGGGAAAATTTAGAGATAACTGCTTCAACTGATCACAAAACTTCTCGAACTTAGCATCTTCCTTCTTCTTTACCAACCTCTGAGGAAAGGGAGGTTTAGACTTGAAAAGCTGAGTCAAAGGGCGGAAAGCCCCTTTCACAGTCTGCTTGCTCGTGTTATCAGCATCCTTCACTATCTCTGGAATATCAGCAACCTTCTTGTCAACAGGATTCTCATCAACAATAATGGGTGCTTCAGATTGCACCTCATCCTGTTCATCTATTGTCTCAAGATCAATCACCTTCTTATCAGTCCCTTGGAGTGTTTTACCACTCCTAGTAGTAATGGAAAACACACGGTCTACACCGCCTCCCCCATTCTTTGGATTTGGAATACTGTCACTCAGAAGTCCTTCTTTTTTAGGAGGGTGCTGCTCTCTAGAAATATCCCTCATCTGTGACTCAAGCTTCTGAATAGCCACTGTACGGGAACCCACTGTCTCTGTTAGCCCAGATAAAGTCCTCTCAAACTTAGATTGGTTGTCTAGAATCTTCTCAAGCATTGATTCAACCTTCGAACTACCTTACTCTGTTGACTGCCCTTTCGGTGGTATATAAGGATTGGAACTCTTGTTCCCAAAATTGTTACTGTTGTTGTATCTCCCTTGGGTCGCACCACCATAATTATTGTTGTAGTTTCCAGAGTTGTTATACGCACCTTGACCTTGCTGAGGTCTCCATGGATTCTGATTCTGATAACCACCTTGGTAGTTCTGTCTTTGGTAACCCCCTTGAGAATTATTAAAATAATTAGCATCTTCAACCTGCATAGGGGGCCCATCATGGAACGGACCATCTTGAGTATGGTACATCCCTTTTGGCAACACAGTATCATCCTCACAAACATTTACCTTCTTAATCTGGGATTCATCAAACTTCTTTGTTAGCAAGGAAATATTTTTGCAAGTTCTGCCAATGTTTGCTGGGTATCTTGATTCTCCTTTACTATATTCTGGATCATAGCACTACCATACGGGACCACATTAGCATTGTTTGAGTGCCAAGACTGATTATGAGTCGTCAGCTTGTTAAGTATGTTAGTCACTCGTCGATACGATTTGTTCATGAAATAACCATCAGCTGCATTATTAGCAACTGACTGCGTCACTGGATCTAGCCCTCGGTAGAACTTCTCCATTAATATATGATCCGGAAAACCATGATTCGAGCTCTTCTGCAAATACTCCTTGAATCTCTCCCAGGCTTCATATAGTTGTTCCCCCGGTCGATGCTTAAATTCATATATCTTGTCACGAATTTCAGCCTTCTTGCTGGGGGGGTACCATTTTGTGAGAAAAGCAGTCACCATCTTTGCCCATGAAGTAATCGAATTTCGGGGCAGCTTCTCAAACTATGTTCTTGCCTCTCCAGTTAAGGAATATTTAAATAACCTCAACTGAATAACATCTTGTGGAACGTTGTTCTGGATGTGATTAGCACACACATCTGTAAAATTCTGCAAATGATGTTGAGGGTCATTTTCGGTAGACTTCCGAAAGTATCCCTCAAGCTTCAACAACTGGTATAGAGAGGAGTCAATTTTCACGCTAGCAGCTACAACTCGAGGCTGAACAATAGCGGATGCATAGTCCTCCTCTGGAACAAGATCAGCGAAAATATTCTCATCATCTGATTCATTCGCCTGATTGTTCAACCGATTCCCCTGGTTACCAGCACGTTGATTTTGCTGATTCTGATTCATGTTCACCTGGTTTACACAGAGTAGCAAACAAGGTGTGATGGAATAAGCAAAAGACTTCAATCAAAGCAAACACTATTTAGTAATTTCAAAATCGTATTCCCCGGCAACGACGCCAAAATTTGATACGCTCAAACTACACCTATTAATGGTATAATGCAGACGTTGTCAAATATAATAACCCAACAAGGTTGGGGTCGAATCCCACATGGAATATGGTGTGAAAAGGTTACTAAAGTCATAGGATGCTAAGTTTAGGTCTAATGTCTTAATCCGATGATTTTGGTAATAGTTGGTTTTTTCCTATGACTAATTGCTATCTACTTGCTTTGGTGGAAATTTATGATAAAAGAAACTAAGGCTGTGTCCCCGTTAGATATGGTGTATGATCATGGGTATTGATCTTGATATACTTCTAATGGATCATTATGTGAATGCACTTAATCTCTATATGAATCTCTACTATTTTCCAATAAATAAAGATTATCTCTTTCTATGATTTTCCCAAATATAAGAAAGTAACTATGAAGAATGATTAATCTTGCCAAGTAAATTCGACTTATTCCTAAGTGAATTTATTAAACAAAGTTTAAATCTTTGAGTCCTTGTTATTTATTCTTATCAACCCTAATTATTTTCCCACATAAATCAAGGTTTATGACTTTAATCAATGTTGGCAACCATTAATTATGAATAAAGAATGAAGAATAAATAAACCCTAATAATCCATTATGTGTATATCAACCACAAACCCAATCACAAAATACCCATCAATTGGGTTCACAACCCTAGTAAGGGAAATTAGCTACTCATAGAAAAAGAAGAACAATTGACAATAATTGAAATCATAATGCTTACGAATTGATTGCTTGATCTTGAGAGGAAAGTAATTGTAATTGTTTGTAATCCAAAAGACTTCCAAAACTATGAGTATTTAATGCTATGAAGAAAATAAAACTAAAAACTGGTGTAATCGTATATAAAACCTATAACAAGTATTTATAAGACCCTAAATCGTGAGAAGTGAAAAGACGCAATTGCCTATCGGGTTCAGTCTACGATCCATTCTACGGTCCGCAAAACAGTTATGCGGACCATCAAATTCCTTCGTTTCATCCGTCAAAGATTCTCCAGCATTTTTCACGATACATTTTGACGGACCGTCAAATGTTCTGCGGTCCATATAATTGTTCCGCAGGAATGGCTCGTCGAACACTGCTCACTGTGACCATTATATGGTCAATTTGACGGTCCGCATAAAGTTTTGCGGCCCATCTAATTTCTCCGTCAATCTGCCTCTTCAGTGATTTTGTTATTTTCTCCACTTCTTCAACTTTTGCCATCAAAACAGTTAATACCTTAAATCAAATAAAAAAACACGTAAAATCACGTAGACTTGCTTAAAAACAAGTAAAACTTATAGCCGAAAAGCATCGATTTTGGCATTAAATCACGCCGCATCAATGGCCTATTAATAATTCTATGCCTCAAAAATGCCATTTTTCAATGGCTGAAACACCTTTATATCAACGTCAACAACTATGCCTATATACATATACATCAACCGACGAGGCTAACAAAATAATATACCAAAATATGAGTCGACAAGAAAAAAGACATCTACTTTACATAACTGTCTACGAGCCTATAAGAAGAGTATGAAACATCATCATAGGACAGGGCCCGGCTATGCCCATATGTATATACACAAAAGAATAGTACCAACAACTACAACTCCGAATCAAATGGAGCTCCTCTATGCAGTCTCTGAACAAGCAGTCTATGGGTCAAGTCTATCTCCATGTCCACCTGCGGGCATGATGCAACGTCCACAAATAAAAGGACGTCAGTACGAATAATGTACTGAGTATGTAAAACATAATCAATAAATAATGGAGACAGGAGAAACAACACAAGATAGAATAGTCATAGGATGGAAGAGCCATCTATACCTCTAGCGACGTTCATCATATTTACTTACCCTCTTTCTAATGGGAAACCTGCATTTCATACTTTTATACATATAGTAGTATCATACCCGACCATAGAGGTTCGGTGTCTTACGTACTCGATCATAACAAGGTTCGGTGTTATACCTACCTGGCCCTACTAAGGCTTAGTGTTATCCATACCCAATCGCAGTTGTGCGCGCGCGATAGATATCATACCCGGCCATATAAGCTCGGTGTTCTTAACAATCATGCTTTGATTATATATATATATATATATATATATATATAGGAGTACATACATATCTTCAATATCATCATCATCATCATTACATCATTATAACTTTCCTTAGAAGATCAACTATTATAGGATGGGACCAATAGTGTCACAGGAATATCAAGAACTGTGAGCTTTAATAATTCTGGGAAATGAAGTCATCATGGAAGGCGTTATGGAATTCATGTGAAAGTATATGACAAATGGGAATATGCCTTAAGAAGAAGGGTTAGCCTTACATACCTCTTTGTCTTCTCAACTATCTAACGTTCACCGCCAAGGCTTGAGAAATCTACATTTAAAAGGATTCATACCAAGGTTAAGTTCTAAGGACACTCTTCAATTCAAACTAGAATAACTTATGAGGTAACAAAAATTGGGCAGCATTTCCCGTATTTCATTGACTTCACCATATCACAAAACAACTCCTAACCAACCATAATAACATCCACAATATCATACTCAAGTAATCATATTCAATTAAGTCTCGAAGTTCATTCTCATATTCAACTTACATCAACAACTTCACATCCACCCTTTGCACAATTTCATACAACACTTCCTTGTCATCATTAATACCCTTCATAGCAAGATTATATCCATAGCATACTAAGAATCATGACTCAAGTTAGTTTACTACTCACAAACATCATGAAATCTACATTTAGACCTCATCTTCTACTTTCTCCTTTCACCCAAGTTATTCAACAACTAAGCATTCTTAATACCATGAAGTAAGCATGAAAACTAACCTTTTATCTAATAGAAAATGAGCTTTGGAGAAAGTTATCAACTTGTGTGAAAACCCTAGCTTCAATACCCAAAAATTATTGAAGTCTACTAACCCTAGCAAGTCTTACAACACATGGATATCTTGAATCTTTCCTCTTGATCTTTGATTTCTCTTGGATTTGTGTTGATATGGTGTGAGGAATATTCTAGAGCTCTCAAGAGTTGTGGAGAAGATGGAAAATGAAAAATAGAACTTGGGTTATCTATTTATAACAAGAAAAACGGACTGTATAATACTACCAGGGATTGACCCTTCTCTGTAATGTTATACGGACCATTATACGGATCGTATAAAGTTATACGAACTGTATAAGTGGTCGTATAACTCACTATTTTTCTGAACTTTCTCTCGTTGATTCGTTTCACTTTAAATCCTTATGGAACCTTACCTGCAAGATTTTATTGATCGAATGACAAGAACCTGGCGAGTGATGGACGCTAATAATAAAAAGTCTATTGAGTTAGTGTCTTATCGATTGCGAGACATTGCTACAAGTTTCTATGAGGCTTAGGAACGGTG
Organism: Lycium barbarum; assembly: GCF_019175385.1. Taxonomy (NCBI): domain Eukaryota; kingdom Viridiplantae; phylum Streptophyta; class Magnoliopsida; order Solanales; family Solanaceae; genus Lycium; species Lycium barbarum. The sequence goes on from NC_083337.1 coordinate 24,248,049, forward strand.
CAGAGGGCCAAAGGCACCTCATGCAATATAGAGAGAGTTTTTTGAGGCATTTCTACGTCATTGTTTGCCAATAGAACTTCGTCGGGGGACAGTACATGGATTCTTGAACTTGCGTCAGGGAAACATGAGTATGAGGGACAGTGTACATCAGTTTATGAATAGTTGGGGACGCATTTGATTAATGAGTGTTATACTGCCACATTCCTTGAGGGTATGGATATCCTGAGCATTCAAGCGTATGCTAAAAATTATGAAGATAGAAAGTGAAAACAACGTGAGGATCATGACAAGGGTCATCACAAAAGGAGTAGGTCCGCTGGAAAGTTTGAAGGGTCACGGAGTGATTTTAATCCCCAGCATTCGAGGCACTCAGTTTATCCTACAGCTAGTGCGCCTGCACAGTTTTAGAGGCCCTAGTTTGATAGGGCTGCTTATTCCGGACAGGTGCAGAGTTCTCGGGCTTCAGGCTCTCAGCAGCGGAGGGATTCTGGATAGATGATGCCACCTCCTCCGCGATGTGCTACTTGTGGTAAGAACTACTTAGGGCTGTGTCATCAAGGTAGGTGTTTTACTTGTAGGGATCCTGGACATTTTGCTAGGGAGTGTCCAAAAAGGGCTAGAGGTGGTATATTCAGACAGAAGGGTCAGTTACTACATCATTATCTTCAGTACATCCCTCAGAGTGAGGACCTCAGGCATCCTCTGGCTGAGGTAGAGGTAGAGGTGGAGCATCAAGCTGCGACAGTGGTTAGAACCACATTTACTCTTTGACAGAATGGCAGGATTAGGAGTCGTCACCTGACGTTGTCACAGGTACATTGTCCGTTTCTGGATTTGATGTATACGCATTGATGGACCCGGGTGCTAATTTATCTTATGTCATTCATTTTGTTTCTAATAAATTTGGTAGAAAACCAGAGTTGATAAGTATACCTTTTAAGGTAGCTACCCGTAGGTGACTTTGTGGTAGCTAGAAAGGTGTATAGAGACTGTGAGGTAGTAGTTTTTAATCGATGTACCTTACCGGATCTTATAGAACTTGAGATGGTGGATTTTGATGTGATAATGGGCATGGATTGGTTAGCATCTTGTTATGCTAGTGTCGATAGTTGGGCGAATCTTGTTAGGTTTCAGTTTCTAGGTTAACCTGTCCTTGAATGGAAGGGTAATGTTCGAACACCTAAAGGTCGGTTTATTTCTTACCCCCGATCTTGCAATCTATTCTGATAGTGAATGAATTTTCAGATGTGTTTCCTGATGAACTTCCAGGTCTTTCACCAGAAAGAGAAATTGAATTTGGTATTGATGTACTTCCGGATACTCAACCAATATTTATCCCTCCATCTAGAATAGCTCCAGCCGAGCTACGTGAATTGAAAGAGCAGTTACGATACTTGTTAGAAAAGGGCTTCATAAGCCCTAGTACCTCTCCATAGGGAGCGCCGGTGCTATTTGTAGGTAAGCAGGATGGGTCATTGTGAATGTATATTGATTATCACCAACTGAATAAAGTCACGATAAAGAATAAGTATCCACTCCCTTGGATAGATGATTTGTTTGATCAATTGCAAGGTGCTAAATGTTTCTCGAAGATAGACTTGCGATCCGGATATCATCAGTTGAGAGTGAAAAAGAGGGACATTCCTAAGACTGCTTTTAGAACGAGATATGGATACTTCGAGTTCCTAGTTGTCCTTTGGGTTGACGAATGCACCAACAGCTAACAGCTTTTATGGATCTGATGAATAGTATGTTTCATTCATTTCTGGATGTGTTTGTGATTGTATTCATAGATGACATCCAAATGTACTCACAATCGGAAGATAAATATGCAGACCATTTGCAAAAAGTGTTGCGAATATTGTAAAATCGGAAGTTATATGCTAAATTTTCCAAATGAGACTTCTGGTTGCAATCATTAACCTTTCTTGGCCATATTGTGTCTGATGAAGGTATTCGGGTCGATACTCAAAAGATCAAAGCAGTAAAGAATTGGACGAGGCCTACAAAACCATTCGAGGTTCATAGGTTTCTCGGCTTAGCAGGTTATTACAGGCGGTTCGTAGACGGGTTTGCTACTATATCGTCACCCTTGACAAAGTTGACTCTAAAATCGGCTAAATTTAAGTGGCCTAATGCTTGCAAGCACAGTTTCCAAAGTTTGAAAGATAAGCTGACAACCGCACCTGTCCTTACTCTTCCTGAAGGTGCTGAGGGTTATGTTGTTTATTGTGACACTTCAGGAACAGGTCTGGGATGTGTTAATACAACATGGTAAGGTTATTACCTATGCTTCAAGGCCTTTGAGAAAACATGAGAAAAACTACCCGACGCATGACTTGGAATTGACAGTGGTAGTGTATGCCGTGAAGATTTGGCGACATTATTTATATGGCATTCATATTGGCATCTTCAATGATCACAAGAGACTTTAGTATATTTTCAAACAAAAGGAATTGAACTTGAGGCAAAGAACATGGCTTGAACTATTGAAGGACTATGATGTGGACATCCTTTACCATCCCGGAAAAGCAAATGTAGTAGCGGACGTGCTTTATTGCAAGTCAATGGCCAGCAAGCTAAATGTGAAGGTAGGAAAGGAGGAAAAGATCAAAGGTTGATCCAATTATCCAGTTTAGGAGTTCGGATGATGGAGGTATCGTTGTTCAAAATACCGCGGAATCATCTTTTAGAGCTGAGGTGAAAAGACACAATATGAAGATCTGATTGTAACGAAGATTAGGAAAATGTTCAACGAAAGATGATTTCAGCATTCAAACTTGACGATGAAGGAGCTCTAGAATATCAAGGTCGCTTGTGTGTTCCAAAGGTAGAAGGATTATGTGACAAGATTATGACGGAGGTTCACAGTTCTCATTACTCTATACATCTGGGAACTACGAAGATGTACCATTATATTAAGGCACTGTATTGGTGGCTTGATGTGAAGAGAAGCGTGGCTGAATTCGTGGCTCAATGTCCAATTTGTCAGCAAGTGAAGGTTGAACATCAAAAGCAAGTTAGCTTGACTTAGAATATCGAAGTTCCAATATGGAAATGGGAAGCGATTAATATGGACTTCGTGGTGGGTTTACCCCGCAAATATCGCAAGTTTGACGCTATATGGGTTATTGTGGATAGGTTAGCGAAGTCAGCTCATTTCCTACCCGTTAAGTTAACAATCAACGCCGACGATTATGCGAAATTGTATATTAAAGAAATTGTCCGATTGGATGGTGTTCCCGTTCTATTATATCGGATAGAGGTGCGTAGTTTATAGCCCATTTTTGGAAGTCGTTTCAAAGGAGTTTGGGTACCCAGGTTAACCTTAGTACAACTTTTCATCCCCAAACAGACGGATAGGCAAAACGTTCTATCCAAACACTCTATGACATGTTGCGAGCTTGTGTATTAGATTTTAAGGGAAATTGGGACGATTATTTGTCATTGCTTGAGTTTGTTTATAAGAATAGCTACCACGCTAGTATTGTCACGACCCAGCTAGGGGCTGCGATGGGTACCCGGGGCTAACCACCGAGCACCGCTCGTTCTATTCCTCATCATGCTCATTTAGTGCTCTTTTATTACATTTATACTCAAATCGTAGGAAACATAAATACTTTTATATACATATGCCTCTCGGTCATCAAAATAATATATACACATAATAGCATCTCGTGAGACCATCTAACCCACACTGCGTATCTACGAGCCTCTACTGGAGTGCTAAACACAAGGACGGGACAAGACCCCGTCATGCCCAAAAATACATACACAGGAATATACACAAAAAAATAATCAAGCACCTCCGGAACAAAGGAGTGCTTTCAATCGGCTAACAACTACTACGGATCTGGGTCGAGCTCTCCTCCCTGTCTACCTGTGGGCATGAACACAGCGTCCAAAGAAAACGGACGTCAGTACAAATATTGTACTGCGTATGAGAGGCATAAACAATGAAATAAGACAACGATATAAAGGAAATATCAATATGAAACATCTGTATCTGACTGTCAAATATTAATGAAGCAATGTATGCTGGCTTACTCATGCTCATCGTCATATCATATATGCATAAATGTATAAGCTGCCCGTCCATATCGGATCGGTGTGATAATCATAACATTAGCCTGCGTCCAGGCCTCTCGCGTCCGGGGTATCATCTCATGCCGCCCACTAGTGGTGTCTGCCCATGCCATCCAGCCATGGTGTATACGCTGCCCGCCTTAGCGGTGACTGTCCGGCCATATAGGCACGGTGTTATATCATCATCATAACATGCTCAACATAATATTGTCATCATAGTATGCTTACCATAGTACATGCATAAGGCTCAAGGAAAACTATACTCTATCGGGGTGACGTAAGGTCGTGATCCCCCGATTTCATTATGGAGCATTTTTTACATTTTGCCTCACCTTGAAGGAACTAGCACATAAGGTGAGTGTGAGCAATAAATACATCATTATCATTATAGGATAATCATATCATATATTTTAGAATCTTTATACTTTAACTCGTCACCATCATTATAGGGCTCATAACATGTCTCTTATCGTTTATAGCTATTCATAGACATAGGCTTTTAGCTTTCTGGAATATAGGAACTCGTGAAGAGGAAAGACAGTCATGATATGGGATTCATGCCATTAGAAAGAAAGGACTAGTCTCACATACCTTTGACGTTTACTAGTCTATCGCTTGCTTGTCCTCCTTTAGTGTATACGTTCTACCTTCAAAAGAATTCGTATCGACATTAGCTAATAATTATAATAACGGCTTACTAACGCTAGAGAAAATTGGACAACATTTCTTTCGTTTATACAGCTCTTCCCATATTCTATATCAACTCTCAAACGTTCATAACAACATTCTCAATATGATAGACAACACTCATCATTCGTTTACAATATCCGTATTTTACAATTCATCTTCCATTTCTCCATAATCATGGCTATGGTTCATTGTTGCATTTTTTTTCTCACGTAGGATACTCATTCCATGTTCTAAATGTCATTCATAACATTTTTATAATCACAATTTATCAATGATCATGGCTCAATCCAAACCTTTACTCAACAATGCTACTATTCACACTTTCATGACCCATTTCTTACACCCTTCTATAATCCCAGTGTTTCAACTCTTCCATACCCTAAATAACATGTAAAAGCCATAAAACTTACCTTAGATGTTGTAGGAACAAGCCTTGAGTGGTATTACTCTTCTTGCACCAAAACCCTAGTTTACTTCTCTTGAAATTTCTTGACTTGGATGAACTTTGATGATTTTCCCACACTTGGTTCACTTGGATTCTTGATATTGATCTTTGATTTCCTTTGTCTTCTTGTAGATGAAGAGTGGAGAATATTCTAGAGGTTTCCAGAGAGAAGTAACGTGGAAATGAAATGAATTAATGAGCTTAGGTCTCCTTTTTAATGACTTAAAATCTGATCCAAAATGAACAGTAGTTGAAGTGCACAGTGGTCGTAAACCCAGTTTACGGTCCGTATACTATAATACGGGCCGTATTTCATGGACGTATTTAAGCATAATAGAACCAGAAAGTCAGGCTGTGGACATAGTCATTTACGAACTCAGTTTACGGTCCGTATTCCAGTTTACGGTCCGTATTTCAAGTCGTCTTTAACCATTCGAGCATTTGACAGAAATTCAAAGTTTTGGAAGTTGAAATACGATATGTCAGTTTACAGTCCGTAAACTACTTTACGGTCCGTATTTCATTTTACGATAGACTGGGCCGAAGTGCAAAATTTGCAACTTTCACGTCTTCAGAACCTATAATTAGTCATTGTGGAGCATAACCTATCTCTTATTGCAATTGCCTTTGAAATCTTACTTAGGGTCGTCAAACGTCATTCCCTTCTGATTAAAACATCGTCTACTCATATTCTTCGTTAGTTTATTCACTGTACGAGATTGGAAATTTCCGAGGTGTAACATTCTCTCCCCCTTTTGGAACATTCGTCCCCGAATGTTAAGCACTCGGGATCCTGTGAAAATTTCGCCAGAGTTTCTCCTGTAATTTGGTACTACCAATCTGTCACAACAACCCATAATATCATCACCTCACAGGGCTACATCACAATATCAACATATCTATGCCCACACACGACCAAAAGCATGAAAACTAAGCATATATACCTTATATCGTTAGCGTTTCATCTTGAGTCTCTCCTGGGGGTTGAAATAAATGCGGGTATGTGGATTTTATCTTCTCTTCCGCCTCCCAAGTCATTTTTTCCCGGTTGTTGTTTCGCCACAATACTTTGACTGAAGCTACTTCCTTATTTCGAAGTCTTCGTACTTGCCTGTCTAGAATAGCAATAGACACTTCTTCATAGGTTAGCTTTTCTGTTACTTGCACATCATCTATCGGGACAATCTTTATGGGATCTCCAATACACTTGCGGAGCATCGAAACATGGATGACTGGATGGACTGATTCAAGCTCCGAAGGCAAGTCCAATTCATAGGCGACATCACCCACTTTACGGATAATTTTATAGGGTCCAATATATCTAGGACTTAGCTTCCCTCTCTTGCCAAATCTCATCACTACTTTCATTGGCGACACTTTCAAAAATATCCCATCATTAACCTGGAATTCCAAGTCTCGTCGGCGATTGTCCGCATAAGACTTTTGGCGACTTTGGGCTGTCAGCAATCGATCTCGGATCACCTTAACTCTTTCTACCGCTTGCTGAATCAATTCAGGGCCTATCAATTGCACTTCTCCTGTTTCGAACCATCCAATTGGAGACCTACATTTCCTCCCATATAAGGCTTCGTATGGGACCATTTGAATGCTGGAATGGTGGCTATTGTTGTATGCAAATTCGATTAGTGGTAAATGGTCGTCCCAACTACCACCGAAATCCAGCACACATGCTCGTAGCATATCTTCCAAGGTCTGAATAGTACGCTCGGCTTGTCCATCGGTCTGCGGGTGAAAGGCTGTGCTAAGCTTCACTTGAGTGCCTAGACCTTCTTGAAAGGACTTCCAAAACTTGGCTGTAAACTGTGCTCCTCTATCTATGATAATGGATAACGGTATACCATGAAGTCACACAATTTCCTTAAGATACAACCTCGCATAATCTTCTACTGAGTAGGTAGTTCTAACCGGAAGAAAATTGGCTGATTTCGTGAGTCTGTCCACGATCACCCATATAGAATCATACCTGCCTCGAGAACGGGGTAAACTTACAATAAAATCCATGTTGATCACTTTCCATTTCCAAGCAGGGATCTCCATTGCTTGCAATAAGCCTCCTGGCTTTTGATGTTTAATCTTTACTTGTTGGCAATTTGGACATTGGGCTACAAATTCTGCTATATCTCTCTTCATGCCGTCCCACCAATATATTTGTTTAAGGTCATGATACATCTTGGTTGCAGCTGGGTGAATAGAATACGGGGAACAATGTGCTTCTTCTAGAATGCGTCGGCGTAATTCTGCCACATTCGGCATACATAACCTACCTTGGTATCTAAGAATTCCATCCCTAGAAACTTCAAATGAAGAATTTTCTTTTCCATGAGATGTGCCTCTATAATGGCACAATTGAGGATCTTCATATTGCCGTTCTTTCACTTCTATATTCAAAGATGAAACTGTAGAATCGTTAATGCCAATCCCTGCACTACCCGAATCAATTACACGCACTCCAAGATTAGCTAGTTGGCGGAGCTCATGAACCATCTCTTTCTTTTCCGGAGGAATTTCGCATAAACTACCCATTGATCGGCGGCTAAGCGCATCGGCTACTACATTTTCTTTTCCGTGGTGGTACAAAGTATTCACATCATAATCTTTCAACAATTCTAACCATCGCCTCTGCTGCAGTTTCAGCTTCTTCTGCTTGAAAATGTACTGAAGACTTTTGTGATCTGTATAGATATCAACATGCACACCATACAAGTAATGTCTCCACATTTTCAAGGCATGAATGACCGCAGCCAACTCGAGATCATGAGTTGGATAGTTCTTTTCATGTTTCTGCAGCTGTCTCGAAGCATAAGCAATGACTCTACCATGCTGCATCAATACGCATCCTAACCCAACACCAGAAGCATCACAATACACGACGTAACCATCTGACCCTTCCGGAAGTGTTAAGACCGGGGTTGAGGTCAATCTGTCTTTCAACTCTTGGAAACTGCGCTCACACGCATCATTCCATTAGAATTTAGCTGAGTTCTGGGTTAGCTTCGTCAATGGGGCTGAAATAGATGAGAAGCCCTCTACGAACCTTCTATAATAACCTGCCAAACCTAGAAAACTACGGACTTCTGTAGGCATTGTAGGCCTTGGCCAAGTCTTCACAGCTTTAATTTTCTGAGTGTCAACTCGAATGCCATCATCTGAAATAACATGGCCTAGAAATGTTACAGAATTTAGCCAAAACTCGCACTTTTGAAAATTTTGCATATAATTCCCGGGCTCGGAGGATACCAAGTACGATACGTAAGTGATCTGCATGTTCTGATTCTATCCAAGAGTACACCAGAATGTCATCAATAAATACTATCACGAACAAATCCAAGAGAGGACTAAGTATATTATTCATCAAATTCATAAACACAGCCGGAGCATTAGTCAACCCAAACGACATCACCCGGAATTCATAGTGGCCATATCTCGTTCTGAAGGCTGTTTTGGGAATATCCACCTCTCTAACTCTCACCTGATGATAGCCTGACCTCAAGTCGATTTTAGAAAACCACTTGGCACCCTGTAGTTGATAAAATAAATCATCAATCCTCGGGAGAGGATATTTATTCTTTATCGTCACTTTGTTCAACTGCCTGTAATCGATACACATTCGTAGAGATCCGTCTTTCTTTCTCACGAACAGGACTGGTGCTCCCCACGGCGACGAACTGGGTCTAATAAACCCCTTTTCAAGCAAATCTTTCAACTGCGCCTTTAGCTCTTTCAATTCTGCCGGAGGCATTCGATAAGGAGGAATAGAAATAGTCTTGGTGTCCGGCAACACATCAATGGCGAAGTCAATCTCTCTTTTTGGAGGAAGACCTGGAAGTTCATCTGGGAATACATTCGGAAATTCATTCACTACCGGAACTGATTGGAAAGTTGGCGACTTTGCCTCGGTGTCATGAACTCGAACTAGATGATAAATATAGCCTTTAGCTATCATCTTTCTTGCCTTAAGGTAGGAAATAAGCCTACCCTTTGGAGATGTTGTATTACCCTTCCATTCAAGCACGGGCTCTCCCGGAAATTGAAATCGAACCACTTTCGTTCGGCAATCAACATTAGCATAGCATGAGGCCAACCAATCCATACCCATAATTACATCGAAATCTATCATTTCCAGCTCAATCAAATCAGCTTTGGTCTGGTGATTGCATATCACAATTACACAATTTTTATACACTTGCCTAGCTATCACGGGATCACCAACCGGAGTAGATACCTCAAAAGGTTTTATTGGCTCGGGTTTCACCCCAATACTACCAGCAACATATGGAGTTTTATAAGAAAGAATAGAACCCGGATCTATCAATGCATACACATCACGGGAAAATATAGACAATGTACCTGTGACCACATCCGGGGAGGACTCAAGATCCTGCCCTCCGGCTAAAGCATATACACGGGGCTGAGTGGCACCTGAAGTAGATGCTGCCCCTCTGCCTCTACCTCAGCCTACTGACATCTGAGGAATCTACCCTACCGGGCGCACTGCGGAAGAACCAGCTGCTGAACCTGTAGGCTGAATCCCAACTCTACCACTCATCGACGGGAAATCTGCCATCATGTGCCCAACCTGGCCACAAGTATAACAAGCATCCGAACCCTGGCGACACAGTCCGGAATGTAATCTACCGCACTGGCTGCATCACGGTACTAGGGGTCTCCTCTGACTATAATCTTCCCTGAACTGGGAATTTGAGGCCCTCGAACTCTGGCCCTGTCCCGAACGAAAGGAGCGATCAAATCTCCTACCTGCGAATCGACGGGGTGCACTCGTCACTGACTGGCCTGAGTACCTAGAATATGTCTGTCTTGATCCCCTCTATAATCACTGCCTCCTCCCATAGATCTAGCCCTCTTACTTTGCCTTCTATCACTATCACGATCACTTCTTTGTGGTTGTTGTCGCCCCTCTAAATTCTGAGCATGAGCCTGTATCCAGGAAATATCCATCCCATCTTGTAGTGAAGCTATCAAGCAATCTTTGAATAAATATGACCCTAAGCCACTCACGAATCTATATACCCGATCCCCCATATCAGCCACCATAGTCGGGGCATATCAAGCCAATGAATTAAATTGAAGGCTTTATTCCCGGGCAGTCATGTTTCCTTGCCTCAAATTTAGGAATCTATCCGCTCTAGCTCAGCGGACCTCGGGTGGCAAGTAGTGACAGATAAAAGCATCTACGAATTCTTGCAAAACTGGAGGAGGCGCATTTTCTCCTCTTGATAATACCCAGTTATTATACCACAATACCGCCACATCTCGAAGTCTATAAGAGGCCAACTCCACGAATTCAGTTTCAAAGGCATGAATAATATTTAGGGTTCTCAACATCTCATCAATAAAGCCTTGCGGATCTTCATCCGGCTTCGACCCGAAGAACTTCGGAGGATTTAAAGTCATGAAATCACGGGCTCTAGTACTGGCTGACCGATCCCTTGGGCCCGTATTTTGCCGTTGTGCCTGGGCGGCAACCAACTGTGTCAATAACTGAACGGCCTCGGTCACTTGTTGACCCGAAGCACCCGGTGGAGGAATTGGAGCTGGAGCTCCTCCTTGTTCTTCCACATTGGGCTGGGTGGAGGAAGTATTAGATGGAACCTCATTATGCGATTCACCCTCTTCAATATTCATCGGAGGCTCTCTTTCTACCCGCCTATTTGTCGTAGTCTTGCCCTTCTGGGCGACTGTAGCTTTTCCCTTTGGCGACATTTCTGGAATCACAACACACTATTAGTGGGGATAAAATCTTTTACATGGCTCTATCGCACGATCTCATAAGAAGAAAGATGGTCATTTTTCCTAAATGCCCTGTAGCCTCTTGTTTATTGATGTGGCGTGCAACACACCATAAACAAGACTCTACTAGACACGGATCGTAGACACTTCCTAGGACTGAACTGCTGTGACACCACTTTTGTCACGACCCAGCTAGGGGCCACGACGGGTACCCGGGGCTAACCACCGAGCACCGCTCGTTCTATTCCTCATTATGCTCATTTAGTGCTATTTTATTACATTTATACTCAAATCGTAGGAAACATAAATACTTTTATATACATATGCCTCTCGGTCATCAAAATAATATATATACATAATAGCATCTCGTGAGACCATCTAACCCACACTGCGTATCTACGAGCCTCTACTGGAGTGCTAAACACAAGGACGGGACAAAACCCCATCATGCCCAAAAATACATATACATGAATATACACAAAAAAATAATCAAGCACCTCCGGAACAAAGGAGTGCTTTCAATCGGCTGACAGCTACTACGGATCTGGGTCGAGCTCTCCTCCCTGTCTACCTGTGGGCATGAACACAGCATCCAAAGAAAACGGACTTCAGTACAAATATTGTACTGAGTATGAGAGGCATAAGCAATGAAATAAGACAATGATATAAAGGAAATATCAATATGAAACATTTGTATGTAACTGTCAAATATAAAAGAAGCAATGCATGTTGTCTTACTCGTACTCATCGTCATATCATATATGCATAAATGTATAAGTTGCCCGTCCATATTGGATCGGTGTGATAACCATAACATTAGCCTGCGTCCAGGCCTCCCGCGTCCGGGGTATCATCTCATGCCGCCCACTAGTGGTGTCTGCCCATGCCATCCGGCCATGGTGTATACGCTGCCCGCCTTAGCGGTGACTGCCCGGCCATATAGGAGCGGTGTTATATCATCATCATAACATGCTCAACATAATATGCTCATCATAGTATGCTTACCATAGTACATGCATAAGGTTGAAGGAAAACTATACTCTATCGGGGTGACGTATCCCCCGATTTCATTATGGAGCATTCTTTGACATTCTGCCTCACCTTGAAGGAACTAGCACATAAGGTGAGTGGAGAATATTCTAGAGGTTTCCAGAGAGAAGTAACGTGGAAATGAAATGAATTAATGAGCTTGGGTCTCCTTTTTAATGACTTAAAATATGATCTGAAATGAACAGTAGTTGAAGTGCACAGTGGTCGTAAACCCAGTTTACGGTCCGTATACTATAATACGGGCCGTATTTCATGGACGTATTTAAGCATAATAGAACCAGAAAGTCAGGCTGTGGACATAGTGATTTACGAACTCAGTTTACGGTCCGTATTCCAGTTTACGGTCCGTATTTCAAGTCGTCTTTAACCATTCGAGCATTTGACAGAAATTCAAAGTTTTGGAAGTTGAAATACGACATGTCAGTTTACGGTCCGTATTTCATTTTACGATCGACTGGGCCGAAGTGCAAATTTGCAACTTTCACGTCTTCAGAACCTATAATTAGTCATTGTGGAGCATAACCTATCTCTTATTGCAATTGCCTTTGAAATCTTACTTAGGGTCGTCAAACGTCATTCCCTTCTGATTAAAACATCGTCTACTCGTATTCTTCGTTAGTCTATTCACTGTACGAGATTGGAAATTTCCGAGGTGTAACAAGTATCAAAATGGTTCCCTACGAAGCCCTGTATGAGAGGAGATGTAGATCACCTATATGATGGTTTGAAGTTGGCGAAATGGAACTTTACAGACCGGATCTCATTCATGAAGCTATAGAAAAGGTTAAACTCATTAAGGAGCGTTTTTTGAATGCCCAAAGTCTCCAAAAGTCTTATGCGGATATTCGATGACGGTACCTAGAATTTCAAGTTGATGATTGGGCATTTCAGAAGGTTTCGCCTATGAAAGGCGTGTTGCTATTCGGGAAAAAGGGCAAGCTTATCCCAACATATATTGGACCTTATCGAATCATCATTTAAAAAAATTATTTTATGATTATTTTAAAAGAAACCTAATCTACACAGACTCTAGGTAAGGGTTTTGGTAATCCCTCGGGGAAGGTGTTAGGCACCCCAGTATTAAGGATCCGCTCAATTGTCGTTTACCTACGGGTTCTAATAATATGTTCATATAGATATAAATTGGTTTGTGATAAAAATAGTTTCTGCTTAATATTTCCGCAAATAAATATTAGTCATTTATGCAAAAATAGCGCATTTCAAGAATCAGAAGTGGTAAAATTTAACCCAAAATTGGGCGTTTGGGGTATTAGACTAGAACACTTAGGCTAATACCCGAAGGCTCTTAGCCTAAGTAGGACTCTACGTAAGTCCACCTAAAATAGTTTTGAAACTATCTATGCATATATATTTTTAGTACAGAAAATAGGTTTTAACAAAATAATTTTTAGGCATACTATTATAATTCATATATTGATAGTATACTATATAATCCATTTTTATTTTATGTTTTGGTCAAGTTTTAGCCAAACTTTATTTTTTAATCTAAGTCTAAATAGTCACAATTATTCCCACAAGTTTAGTCCAAATCAGTCCACACGTTCAAGTCCATATGTTTTGTAATGTCAAAATCAGTCTCATAATTTATGAAATCGGTCATTTTCAGTCCAAATCATATTAAGTCAATCCGTTTGAAGTCATAAATCTTATTAAAGTTTGAAAAATTAGTTTTACATAGTTTTTGAAATCGGGTTTAGGCAACTTTAAATATGGGGTAACCTTAAGGGTTCCAATTTATAGGCAAATACACAAGTATAGAATTTAAATGCATAAATAAATAAAGAGATAGGGATATTGGGCCAACCAAGCCCAATTAGAGATAAATAGGCAACAAGATATCCTTAGGGCCCAAAATTGCGTATGCTTCATGCTATGCTCCAAGAAAAGTTTACTCGATCTAGATACGTCGGTGGGCCTCGTTAGGGCCCACCAACGGGTTTGGGTGGACAAAGCAAAACGGGTATGCACAATATTAGTATACTAATCGACATAGCTAAGGACTAAAATAATTACAAAGCCAAAAAATTAATTACATTGACTTGGGCCAAGCCTACATTAATAACCAAAGCGGTAAACAATATCGTAAAAGAGAAGCCCAAAGCAGAGCCCAAAACTGAGTGCAGAAACACACAAGGTGGTCTAACAGACCAAAGAGATGAAGCCCAGAATCAGAGGCCCAAATTATAACTTTCCCAGATTTCCAATTAAGTGTAAGACCCCAGTTATACACAAGATATACCTCAAATATGCACACTTAGGAGAGCAAAACAGCGGTGCACACCCTCCATATACTTGATATACACTTGATTTTTCTAACCAAATTTTATTCCCAGAGTTATAACTACACCAAAGCTTCGAAACACTTCAATTTTAAGCTTGATCCTTGACTTTTAGTTGGTTTTATAGATAAAAAAAATTCCAGAATTACATTAATGCTGCTAAGCAGTGTGGTCAATCTCATAAGGACTCCAAAGAATCCTCTAACTCAAACTAAAAACTCTAAGACCATCCTTAAGAAACAAGTTGCTAAAGACTTGACTCAAATAATTTAGAGAAATAAAAAAACAATTGCTAAGTGTTACAGATATCCCAACAGGTCTAAACTATGCGACTTAAACTATATGGTCACATGAATGTGAAAATGGCATAGGACCAAGTAACAGCAATGAATAAATATGAAGTGCAGAGCATTCAGATTAGTCAGTATCAAGGTGAGGTACATACAACATTAAGTCCTACTTAGCTTTCAACAGAATCAAGGACAACACCAGGAAAGATACATGATTGGCCTAGCTAAAGAGTTCCTTTTTGACCAAGAGGGAGCCAAATCAGTTTCTAGAAGTCATTCTTTTAGCCAGATTTTTCACTTAAGTAGGTTACAGAATCAAACAACAAGGTACTGAGTTATTTTTGGCTAGTTTTATCTTTAAGCAAGTTCAAATACTCAAAGGCCAAGTATACAGGTTCATTAAGTAAAGTTAAGTCTAATCATGGCAAAAGGGAAAAGTTCAGATAAAGGCACTTAATAGTTCAGGTGTTCGAAAAATATTAAAGAAGGAACACGATACTACCTTAGGTCTTTAAACAATATATCAGTCATGGTTCAGTTTCAAAACAAGCAAATAGGGATCAAGAATACATAATAGGTAGTCTAAGCTTGCACAAGCAAATGTTAGGAGGGAGGTGTATCACAAACAAATAGGGGACAAGTATGCATATGAGGCAATCCTAGACAACACAAGCCAATGACAGGAGGGAGATGTATCACAAAACAAGTGTCACACTCAAACCTTTGAAACAGCTTCAGCATTAGTTTAAAATCACCACACTTAAACCATCATATGATCATACCAGGCAAAGAGAACCAAGCAGACTATAAGCAATATATGAATCAAATACAAGTTGCTAATAACAGAGCAACATGAACATGACAAGCAGGCAGCCAATATGGGACAGAGCAGTGATCCACAAGTCACAAACAAGTCAAAAATCAACAAGCTAGCCACCCCCCAGACCCTGTTATTCAAGTTTCAGGTTAAGAACACAACTTTCTTGCACATCATATTCTTTATTCCTTTTAACAAATTCCCAGAAAAAGAAAAGAAGATCAGCAATCACACAATGTTCAGCCATCTAGACTCTTTATGATAAAATAACAAGAAAAGTTACAAGTCTTTTAGACCCTTACTTTAAACAAGTATCTAACTTAACAATCTTATAATACAATTGTGCTAGCTCAAAGGAGTCAACCTTAGATTTCAAATAGCTAACAGGATTCAAAAGGGAAAATCACAGTATAAGTCAAACAAATAGTGGCCATAAAACAATAAATTCCACTTTCAAATCTTTTAAAGTCACAGAGTCAAGAACAAGGAAATTAAGGTCCATTTTTGAAATTCTTAGAACTAGGAAAGTTCTCATATCAACACCCAAAGTTAAAACAAATAGCTTTTAGGAAAGAGAGAAGTCCTCAACTTACCAGTAAAAAAAACCATTGTTTACAAATTCATATGACAAATATTGAGAGCAACAACTGCAAATTAGGAAGATGGGGTTCAATATGATCATGACAAGCAAAGTATTAGGTCTCTTCTAGTTCAGCATAGACAAGACAACACAGAATCACACAAGACACATTTCCAAGTTTTAAATTCATTTTTTCAAGTTCACGACAGTCTTCAAAGGATACTTCAAGATCAAATATACATCAAGTTTCCACCCTTAGTTTTAAAACTAACAAGATATTCATAGAAAAAACAAACAGACCTAGACAGATTCTCAAACATTTTGAAAACCATTTTTTTTTCTTCTTAAAGATTCTCAAACCCTTTCAAGATATCTCATGCCATCTTTAAGGCAACTCTAACCATCAGTAACAAATAGAAGGGAAAACCACTCTTCTTTTAAACTCCCAAAATAGTTTTCAGCTAAGATGACTACCCTTTAGGTACAAAAACAGTCTCAAACAAGACCACAAGTCTTCATAATTCAATAAAACCAATGACAATATAACAAAAATCAGAGAAAGTAGTTCTATAGCTTTTAACATCACACCTAAACTCCACAGAATCACATGACCGACTCATATGATTAAATCAAACACCTTAGACTAAACATCAATGGAGTAGTAAATTCAGGACACAAATAAGCCCTTCTATCCATATCTAAAGCTATTCAAAACATCTCATCCCTCAAATAACAATAGGCTATCACTATTAAAGGCCTTAGAACTCAGAACCAAACTTGAACACCTCAAGATCAAAGGAAAACCCAATAAAACAGTAACCATAGGCATAGAATAGGTCTCCTCCCGATCAGACAAGCATTTTAAAAGCTTCAACCCACTTATTAAACAAAAGTAAGATACATCTAAGCAACTCTATATCACATTCCACATACTAAACAGTTTCAGAAGGCAAAAGCATATTATGATTCGAGCAACCTAAATAATAATATAAACTAAAATAACAGACTGAAGTAGGCTTAAAACAGTAATATTACTTTTTTGCAGGGCAACCTAAAGATCAAACAAGTGGGATTGCATCAGCACTTGAAAACCCCTTAAAAGATGATCTTTTTTTTTCTTCAATTTTCTTCTTGTATGGTATAGTATAGCTATAGTTTTTTGGTACTTTTAGTAGACAATAGTGTGTTGTAGTATCTTGGTCCTGTATTGTAGAGTATATTTCATGTATATAAGCTAGATATTTTCAGAACTTTTAGAGACTTTTTCCAGAAAAAGGAGGATCCTCACAATGGCTAAAAGACTTTCTACTTTCACAATTTTGCCCAAATTCATACTATATCGCCCATGGCTACTACACACGTGAAGGACCTGAGCAACATCCTAACCCCCTATTCGGGTAAAAATCAAAGATAAAAACAAATGAAATATGATGAAATAAACCTGGTAACCATAAGAAAACATGATAGAGGGTGGAAATCCTCAAAAACCCAGTGTACAACAGCTATGAGACGCCATGAATTAGACTAAAGAACAAACCCTAACACCGTCACCATTTTTCTCAAAGTGAAAAGAGGGGTCGGGTGGTCAAACAAATGAAAATGATGGGGGGAAAAGTTTAATAAGTTAAACTTCCCCCCTTTTATACAATCCTTTTTCCAAAATATTTCGGAAGTATAGCCGGACCCTGGTTTATGGGTTTCCTACATATCTCAGGGTAAATGAGAATTCAGACTGTTTGTTGTTCTGACTCTATGAGGACTATGAAATGAAGAGTTTTCTTTAAACTATCCTGGGGTGTCCCGAGATAATTATAGGAATATGGCCGAACCTCAAAACTTGAGTAGCCTACATATCTCTGGCTTTGGGAATTAGGCCAATTGTAGTTCGACTCGATAGTCCGAAAAGGAATATCCCTTTATGTGGGAACCCCTTTGGCTATTTCTGGTTAAAAATCCGAACCGGAGGCGGTTTTTGGAAAGAACTTATTAGTGTTGATACTTGAGGAAAGAACTTATTAGTGTTGATACTTGAAATGATCTCCAATTCCTGGTGTAGAAAGTTTGACTCTCGTACGCGATTTTTGACCGGTTGCCCAAAAAAGGTTCCACGTATGCTCTGCATGCTTTGAATCCGGCTTTTGCGTCTATCTTTGGTAGCTCCTAGTTCGTTTCCAAATGCTGAGTCTTGCGTGTTAGTTTTTCGAAAATTTTGATTTTAATGTAATCATACCTGAATGGTAATTTGCCGGTTTGCTGACATTGCTGTCATTCTCCACTATTACATTTGTCTTTTCGCAAATGTTTGTCCGCCTTCTTGCTTTTCTCCTGTAAGTGTGTGCTTTTCGTGTATTTTCGAAAAATAATCTACTCTGGATAATAATCACGATACTTTGACCGGCTCTTTTTTCGTCATTTTCAGATGTTTTCATCATTCAATGATAACTTCTGCTGGGATCTAGGTCGGGCTATACCGTATTTCTGCGAACCTACACACCCCAGTCCGGTTGTTTTTTTCGTAAGTCGATATGTCAATCATGAAACCCATATTTTCTTGTGCGGGGCCATTTTTCTTTCTTACGACATCCACTACCCTAAAAAATTTAGCGTCACATCATGTTTGCATATCGCGATGACTGTTCAAATCTGGTGTCGCATGTCCCGTTATCCACATACGGTGACCGTGGTATACCATTTGGTCTCATCACTTATAGTCAAAAATACCCAAATGTAGACTGCACATCAAAGTGCAGTATCACATTCCTCTCATGATGACCGCTAACGCCTGTGTCCAGAATTACAACATTTAGTCCGAATTTTCAAGTTAACTACTGCATATTCAAGTGCGGAGCCTTTTCTCATGAATACCACTATCCCTGAACAATGATTACGTTAACTTGAAATAGACTGCAATAGCGACCGCAAATCTTGATGTAGGAATCACATTCGTATTTCAACGATTGCGGACATCAAGCTCAGAATTATGCTACCTATTTTTGGATATATATATATGGATGACGACTCAGCCCCTTCGACACGTAGTCATTTAATCCATATCGTCATTTTGAGGAATGAAGCTTACCTCGGTAGCAAGACTTGCACCTTCCTTTTTTGACTCCGGGGAAGAATACCCGCCCATCGACAGGGTTCACATCATCCAAAAGGACTAGAATCGATAGTGAGTAACGACATTCAATCCCGCTATGAACGCGTCATTTTAAATTTTTAGATTTTTTGACGTCCACTCAGCCAATGTATTAAGGCAAGCCATGCGACATCTAGGCCGGGGTCTCAATACCTTGATACAAAACTGTTTTTAGTGGAGACCCAACTTTTGGTATCGTGATTATATCCTTCAGTAGTCTTAAATTTTCTTTTTGTAAAATTTTCGTGTTCTGAGAATGAACAAACTTATCAGCGTAAAGGAACTTTATTTGGGGAGGGTTTCGTTACCCTTTCGTACACTCGTTTGTGCTGCTATTTTTTGATACTTCTCCTTCACTTGGCTCGTCATCACTATCCTATTTTAAACATTCTGGCAAATGAGTTAGTGTAAAACGTCCATGCCTCCTTGTTCCTGCATCCACAGAAAAATTTGTCAGTTTCCTATATGGTCGACCACTCTCCCGGCACATGGACTTCCTCCTGTTCACATTTTGTCAAGAAATAATTCTCATTTTCCTTAAAAATTTAGTTTTTCTAGCAGAGCTGAAAAAGTCTCTGTGGTGATTTTGGAAAATATGTATACTTTGGTACATTATATGTGTTTTGAAAAATAATATTTTACATACGCCTCTTTTAATGTCATGACATTGGTTACTCAAACAAGGTCTTCCGCCTTTTTCCTCCTTTGATCTTGCCTTGTGAAATTTTCGAATCCCTTTCTAAAATTTTGCCCCAGTTTGTGTACTTCTTCGTACTAACTCGAGTCTCGCTATGTCGAAGGAATTTTTGAGACCTTCTCAAAAATTTTGCCCCCAGTGTAAGTCTGTACTTGTCATTTCTTGATTTTACTAAGCTGGAGGAATTTTTTAGATCTTTCTCAAATATTTTGCCCCAGTGTCCTTGTGGGTTTACCTTTATCTCTCTCTTGCCGAATCACTTCTGAGGTTTTCTAAGGTTTATTGGGAATTTATTTGGAATGACCGAGCTCGGGAGAGCACCTACGTATCCTGTTTCGAGAATCAGGCTGAAATGTAGTTCGGGGTAAACATATTGGAAATTTTTGTGAGACTGAACTCAAAAGAGCGCCTACGTATCCCAAAATGGGAATCGGGTCATGACGTAGTTGAACATACATAATTTGGATTTTTGGGTTAAGGCGACCGAGCTTGGAAAAGCGCTTACGTATTCCTTTATAAGCACAGGGAATCAGGTCCTTGCGTAGTTCGTACATAATATTTTGGATTTGGTTTTCTAAGAAAAAATGCAAAATTACACATAAAGGGAATGCAACTAAAGAAAACCTAAACTATGGAAACTCTGAATCCTCATAGTTGTCTTTTCTTCACACATAGTATCTTTTGATTGCATCTGAATTTATCGCTTTTGGCCACTCTTGACCATCCATTTCAGCAAGTACTCCAACTCCTTCTGATAGAAATTTTTGCACCATATAGGGCCCTTGCCCGTTTTTGTGCGAACTTTCCTTTGTATTCTTCTTGATTAGGGAATAATCGTTTGAGTACCAATTGCTCGATTTGAAACACCCTAGTTCTCACATGTTTGTTAAAATCATGCGCAATTCTTTGTTGGTATAGTTGACCATGGAAAACAACAATCATCCTCTTTTCATCTATCAGAGCCAGTTTCTTATACCTTTTACGGATCTACTCTGCATCGTCCAACTCAGCTTCTTGTATTATTCGAAGTGAAGGGATTTCTACTTCAGCTGGTATCCCTGCTTCAGTGCCACACACCAACAGGTATGGGGTGGCTCCAGTCGAAGGCCTGGCAGTAGTGGGGTATCCCAGCAATGCATAAGGCAACTATTCATGCCAGTCTTTGTAGTTATCAATCACCTTACAGAGGACTTTCTTGATGTTTTTTTTGGCGGCTTCCACAGCCCCATTCATTTGTAGTCAATATGCGGTTGAATTCCGGTGTGTGATCCAAAACTGCGCACATATGTCTTTCATCAAGTGGCTATTCAGGTTATCCCCATTGTCTGTTATGATGGATTCTGGGATGCCAAATCGACATATGATGTTGTTGCGCACAAAGTTTTTGACCACTTTCTTTGTCACCGATGAATAAGATGCTGCTTCCACCCACTTGGTGAAGTAGTCTATGGCGATCAAAATGAAATGATGTTTCGTTTGACGCAGTTGGCTCAATCGGTCCTATGACATCCATGCCCCAAGCGGCGAATGGCCAAGGTGATTTCATAGCATTTAGTTCTGTTGGAGGGACCTTTATCAAGTCTCTATGAATCTGACACTTGTGGCATTTCTGGACAAATTTCCTACAGTCATTTTTCCATGGTCATCTTGTAATAACCTGTTCTCAAGATTTTCTTTGCTAGCATGAACCCATTTATGTGAGGACCACAGGTTCCAGCATGCACTTCTTCAATCAATTTTGTAGCTTCAACAGAGTGAACACATCTAAGAAATACCAAATCTGGAGTTCTTTTGTACAAGACATTCTTGTTGAGGAAGAAATCATTTGCTAACTTCCTGATAGTCTTCTTCTTATTTAAGGTGATTCCTTCGGGATATTATCCTTTTTCCAAGAATATTTTAATGTCAACGTATCAAGGTTTTCCATCAGTTTCAGCCTCTACAAAAGCACAGTGAGCTGGTTGATCTTTGATTTTGATTTTGACTGGATCGATGTATCTACTGTCGGGATGCTGAATCATGGATGTTATTGCTGCCAATGCATCAGAAAACTCGTTCTTGGTTCTTGGTAAGTGTTTGAACTTGATCTCTTGGAACCGATCTGCTAATCTTTACACAAGTCCGACATATGGTAAGATCTTTTCATTTTTGGTGGCCCACCTCGAACCTGATAATTAGCAAATCTGAGTCGCCAATTACTTGAAGATCTTTCACATCCATGTCGAGAGCTAAACATAGACCTAAGATATAGGCTTCTTATTTGACCATGTTGTTGGTGCAATTGAAGCTTAACTTGGCCGCAACAGGATAATATTGGCTCGAGTCTGAAACCAAGACGGCTCCAACTCCTGATCCTTTAAAGTTGACTGCTCCATCAACATTTTCCATTTGGCCAACTTCCCTATGGGCATAGGCTGGCGAAAGATGTACCTTAGTTGATCCATTTTTGAGATCAAATGGGTCGTGTACGCAACCATATAATGTCTCAACTTCTGGGACACCTAGGTTAGAGTGCAACACGTCTTTTCCACCAAGGAATATTTGGATTCACAAGGTGTGAACTTCCTATTGATGTAATACATGGCTCTCTCTTTCTTGCCTGCTTCGTCATTTCATGCTAGCATGCATCCAAAAGCATTTTCGGATATAGACATGTACAACAGCAAAGGACTTCCTGGCCTAGGCGGGACCAAAACAGGTGGATTTGACAAGTATCTCTTGATTGTATCAAAGGCTTTCTGACAGTTCTCTGTCCATTTAGTTGGAGCATCTTTCTTGAGTAGTTTGAGGATCGGCTCTATGATCACTGCGGACTGGGCTATGAAAAGTCCAATGTAATTCAACCTTCCAAAAAAACTCATGAACTCTTTCTTTATTCTCGGCGGTGGTAGCTCTTGGATTGCTTTGATCTTGGTGGGATCTAACTCAATACCACGACGACTAACTACGGACCCTAGCAATTTTCTGGCAGGCACTCCAAATGCACATTTTGCAGGATTCAACTTCAAATCGTACTTGCGGTGTGTGTCAAAGAATCTTCTTAAAAGTTTGAGGTGGTCCTCACCTACCCGGAATTTAATAACGACGTCGTCCACATACACCTCAATCTCTTTTTGCATCATATCATGAAAGACAGCGGTCATAGCCCTCATGTAAGTAGCGCTGCCGTTCTTGAGTCCAAAAGGCATTACCCGATAATGATACACTCTATGATAAATGGTGTCTTTTAAGCATCTTCTTCATCCAGCAATATCTGATGATAGCCTGCGTAACAATCCACAAAAGATGTACCTCATGCTTGGCGCAGTTATCAATAAGTATGTGAACATTTGGGAGTGGAAAATTATCCTTTAGGCTGGCGCGGTTGAGATCATGGTAGTCCACACAAATCATTATTTTCCCATATTTCTTTGGTACCGGTACTATGTTTTCCAACCATGTTAGGTACGGTGTCACCTCGACAACCCCTGACTGAATTTGCTTTTCTACTTTTTCTTTAATCCGAATGCTAACATCGGGCTTAGGCTGCCTGATTTTCTATTTTATCGGGGCAAATCCTTTGAGGATCAGCAACCTATGGGCACCAATATTAGTACTCAAACCCGGCATATCGACATATGAACAAGTGAAGACATCTTCATAGTCTTTCAGCAGACTCTGATACCCTTCTTTTTCAGCTTTTGTCAAGTGCACACTTATCCTAGTTTCCCGAACCAACTTCTCACTTCCTAGATTAACTGCCTCTGTTTCCTCTAGGTTTGGCGTTGGTCTGTTCTCATATTCTTTTTCGACATCTATCAACCCTTATGGTTCAGTTTTCTCTTTCTCTTGATCGTCATTTTGTTCATCGTCATTTTTACTTGTTTCGTAACATGTCATGACATTATTTGTGGCCTCTGTATTATTACTGTAAAAAAAATAACACGGTTATTAATTATGCAAAAGCAATTTTAACTGCGTATAATATATAATCACATGTACATATATGTATACATATATTTATATAGGTATATTAAAACGATTTTGTCTTTATTATGATCTTTGAGGCGTTTTCCTTGAAATTTGAAAGAGTGACACAAACTGTGGTCCTGACTCAGAGTGGAACATCGAGTCATTTCCGTTATCAAACAACACGTAAATAAAACATGAAAAAGTGATAAGCCGGGCCTCAAAGCCGACTTTCACCATTTTTTCTGAAAGTGAGCCTTCTTTCTACCGCAGAGTGAACAATGGGGTAGAAGTCCATATGCTTGTTGTCTCTCTTGGTTCAGCATGGCGAATCTCTAATGCTTCAAAGCATTCTTCAATGATGGTTGCGCACTTTTCATCCCAAAACAACATCCTTAAACCCTCTTCTGGATCCTCGCTGTTGTGACCCTATGGGCATGCTGTGAAGGACTCGTATAGGTGAGTGAACGGCTTTCTCATCTCAACGGGACTTCTCGGCCCATATTCTGCTTCTTCTTCTTCTTCTTCTTCTTCTTCTTCTTCTTCTTCTTCTTCTTCTTCTTCTTCTTCTTCTTCTTCTTCTTCTTCTTCTTCTTCTTCTTCTTCTTGTTGTTGTTCTTCTTCTTCTTCTGTGTAACATGGCTCGTATCCAACCCTAAATCAATACTTCCCATGTTTGATACTCACTGGTTTTCTGATTCCTTGTAAGTTCTTTCCTAGACCTTTCCCGGGCTCAAAACCACTTCTTATCATAGTTGTAGTGACTATTTTTTAGACCAGTACCATATGGGTATCTTCATTATCTCCCCTACGATCTACCATAGCTAGTTCAACAGTGTGAAAATCAACGCTCACTGGAGACTTCTCTATGACTGGCACAGAGTTATTTGGATAGTTGTGAACACTTCCCTTGCCGTGAATCACGACTTCTTGTTCATCCCATATGAATTTGAGAGACTGGTGTAACGAAGATGCTACAACCCCAGCGGTATGCAACCATGGTCGGCCCAACAATAGGTTGTAGCTTGTTTTGATATCCATGATGATGAACTCCACACGAACTCTGCAGGGCCCATTTGTATGTGTAGTTCTATTTCTCCAATTGGGTCGCTGGTCGTGCCATCATAAGCTTTTACGTTGGTTCGACTCTGACGAATCTTGCCAATATCATACCCGAGCTGTTTCAGAGTCGTCACAGGGCATA
The DNA here is from genome assembly GCF_019175385.1 of Lycium barbarum. Taxonomy (NCBI): domain Eukaryota; kingdom Viridiplantae; phylum Streptophyta; class Magnoliopsida; order Solanales; family Solanaceae; genus Lycium; species Lycium barbarum. Next base: position 24,273,067 of record NC_083337.1, read on the forward strand.
CATTCACCCTAGCTCCTCTATCAATTAAAAATTGAGGAATAATCTTGTCACGACACTTGACTGTTATGTGCAAAGCCTTCTTGTGTGCCTTACCCTCTCTTGGTAATTCATCATTAGAAAATGGCAGCCTATGCGCTCGTACAACATACCCCACAATCTCGGCCAATGTTTCACTTGTAGTGCCAGCAGGCAGTTGGACTTCATCCAAAGATTTCATCAAGGCTAAGCGATGTTGAGATGAACTGAGTACTAACAACATTACTGATATCCTGGCAGGAGTCTTATACAGAGACTCAATAATCGAATAATCCTTAATTGGCATTTTCCTCCAGAAGTTTTCAGCTTCACCTTCATTGATTGGTCTCTTCTGAGGTTTTTCGCGATGAGGTGCTTTGAGCGCAGGATCTTCTGGGGCATAATAACTTCCTGATCTGGTCATACCCTGAACCATAACAGCTATCTCTTTTTCTTTATTGACCATCATTTGGTGTGGTGGTTTGATCACAAAGGGTGCATTCTCAATTGATCTTGATATTTTGTGTATGAATGGCTCGTTATGAATTCGAATGACTGTTGAGGGATATTTGAGCACGAAAGGATCTCTTTTGGCTATGGCAGATATCTCAGACTTCTTTGTCAAAGGGCCTAGCACTTCTTTCAGCTTCTATAAAGACAACGAGGTGACGGTGCTCTCTAACCCTTCCATATCTGGATGAATTATCGGCGGGCTCTCTTCTCATTCATCACCTCTTTCTATCATGTGAATTTGGTTTCCTCCATGCTTTGGGAGTGGATTTGTGTCCACATTTGGAGGCGTTGGTGCTAGAATAAGCTCATGATTGTCAGTCATATCCTGTAATTTATGCCTTAGGTTTATGCAATATTCGGTGGCATGACCAACTTGGTTAGAATGATAGGTACAAGTGAGATCTGGCCTGTATTATCGATCTGTGGGATTAGCAGGTTTTGGTGGGATAGCCTTATTCGCCCAGCATCTCTTAGCTTGGCAAATAAACTTGTCTTTGATTCTTGCAAAAAAGTGAATGCTCTCATAGGTTTCCTTTGGGGTGCCTCTTAGTTTGCTGCGGAGGCTGGTTCTGGAAAGTTTGATTTTGCGGGGCTTGGTTATTGGGTGCTGGCATTGAATAATTTGGTCGTGGAGCTTGGTTGCTTGGTAAGGGTATTTGATAATTTGGTTGTGGAACTTTATAGCCAGGTTGTGCGTAGCACACATACATTGGGCTATATTGGGGTGAAGTGGTTATATAGTAGGTTGGTGGAGGTTATTAGTAGTTATCTGGAGTTTTGTGGGACATCCCTTTTCCTTGGCTGTTTGGGCTAGTTGCTCTAAGAACATAGGCTATATCTCCTCTTTTCTTTTTGCCACCCATGGCGCCAGACGCACATGATCTATTTAGTATACTAACAATTCTTCCGGTCTTGAGGCCATCCTCGATATCTTCCCCAACGGCAACTAAATCTGCAAAGGAACTCCCTTTCGTAGTTATCATCTTGTCAAAGCAATCAGCTTCTTAGTACCATATGAATATGGCCACCAGCTCATCTTCAGTCATGGGTGGTTGCACACGCGTTGCTTCATCTCTCCAGCGACTAGCATATTCTCAGTAGGTTTTAGTCGATTTTTGATGAATTTTCTCCAATGAGAAGCGATCAGGCACAATTTCCACATTGAAGCGGAATCTTCCAATGTTTTCCATCGGCTAATGTCTTGAGAGATAAACTATTCCATAGCTGTTCCTGACAGACTTCGACTAAACAACCTCATGAGCACTAAACAACCTCATGAGCAAAGCTTCGTTTCTGCCATTTCCAACCAACTGGTTACAGTAAGCCCTCAAGTGGGCCTTGGGATTGCCCGACCCATTAAAGTGATCAAACTTGGCAATTTTAAAGCCTTCTAGTAGACCCAGGTCTGGATGTATTCACAAATCTGAGTATCTTAGCCCCTCTTTCTTTTTAGAGCCATGTTCTAGTTCAACAATTTTCTTCCCCATCTCTTTTTCTATTTTGTCTATTTTTGCTTCAAAGAACATTTCCATGTTCTCCAATTCTGGCGAAGAGTCAATATGGGTGACATGGTCTTAAGTGACATTTGGTTCTACAGCATGGGTTACAGGAACTCTTGTTGCTCGAGGAGCTTGATAAGCATTTGTGTTCGTAGCGTGAGCTGGTGTTTGAAAAACTAGGGTTTGGTGAGAGGAACTCCCCACATGGGTGGTATTTCGGCGTAGTCGAGTTTGAAAAGTAGCCACAGTTTAGGTTTGAGGGAAATGATCAGGAACTGGTAAATCCAAATTTGGGAAAATGGGTGGAGGTCTCCTAGCCTCAGTATTAGTGGCTTTTTCTTTCTCGGCCCTCACACGGTCCTCTTCTTCTCTAGCTTCACCCAATTATCTTATCAGCAGACCGACAACCTCTTCTAAAGGCATTCCGGCTATGTTAGTTATTGGGGTACCTTTTACGAAGGCATTTATGTTCGATGGTGCAGTTTCAAACATTTCTTCTTCTTGAGGGTTTAAGGACGCTGCGGTAGCTTTTGATCGAGTAACTGGTGCCAGTGAATCGACCCCTGTCTATAAGAGAAAATAACTCAAAAGCTCCCAATTTAGTGTTAGGTTCAAGCACGAAACACAAAATATCACATTGTTTGCAGTTTAAGCACATAGAATCATATATTTTGTTTCAACTTCTTAATTGATTCACATTCTAAGGGTATTTTGGTCTTTTTGTATTTTTGGGAATACTGATTTTCGTTAACTAGTTTGTATGGTTGATTTTCTTCTACTCATCCTATACTAAGGGGAATTTTAGGGTTTTATTATGAAGGATCGAGTCTTAAATAGACTGCCTACGTATCCCACCAAAAGGAAATCTGGTCCAACCGTAGTTCCGGCACACACAATTTTTTTTTCCTATGCTACCCAAAACTTAGTTTTTCTATTCTGACTAGGCCTTTAAGTAGGCTTCCCACGTATCCCCAACGGGACATCGGGCCGGCGTGGTTCCGTTTACATAAAAAGGGAAAGGGATACTCTTATTTTTTGAAAGTAGTAAAGGGATACTTATGTTTTTCTAACCCAACCATACTAAACCGGTTACCTTTGTCTTCTTTATCTTCATCTCTTATCCTCGTCCTCCCGCGACGATCCAAATATGACCTTCATTCACGAGGTGTTCCAGCTCAAGCTTGAAATTCACACATTCTTCAATGTCGTGGCTGGGGCGGCCATGGTGATACATACAAAACCTTTCTTTCGGAGATCCTGGGTGACCCTGATAGGTTTGTGGCACTGCTCTTATCTTTTTCATGCTACATAGTGGGGAGTGCATTCTGGCGTACGACTCTTTGAATTTGGAAAAGTCGCTCCTCCAGAACCTAACCTTTGATATCCTTTCTTTGTGGTTTCTTCCTTGGTTATGAGTCAGGAGAGAGTGGGATCCCCATAGTTGGCTAATTCTCCCTTGGTCAATCCATTGGATAAGGTTTCTTTTCAATGCTCCATACTCATTGGCGGTATGTCCTGACTGACTTCAGTGGTAGAGGTATTTTCTGTAAATCATAGAGGGAGTGCATGGTGGCAATAGATTTGGGCTTTGTGTGTACACTGCAATGCTTCCCAAAGTCTCCAAGATTTCTTGTTTTGATAGCTCTACTGGTGTACCCAAATTGTGTGATCTTGTGCCCTTAAGAACAATTGTGCACGAAACTGGAGGTTCCTCGAGCCGAGATTCATGCGGGTCTCCATAGGCTTTCAGATTGGGGAAAATTAATTCATCATTTCCATATGGTACGGGGTCAAGCCCTTCTTATTGACTGAGTGGGACATAACTCCCAAGTGGTGCTTCAGGTGTCATTCCCCATTTTACCCGATTGACAGGGTGTTGCTTTGTTAGTTCCTCAACATAAGCTAGGAGAGTTTCTGCTTCTTTCATTTTCTCATTGGCCGCCTTAGTGGTTTGTACAACCTGTTTCATTCTAGCAGTGGCTAGGGCCATTCTATCGTCCCATTGTCATTTTTTCTCACTTTTTGCTTCCATATTCTCGTCGTCACTGACTAGGTTAACGTAAGGCGAAGCTGCACTCATGCTATCTGGAGTCTGCATTTCCTATTAGCAAATCAACTTTTTAAAAATGGAGCTAAATGTTTTTGATGGTTATTTTTTTGTGGTTTTTCCTTTGGGTAGTGGCCGGAATGTGGACCAATCAAGAGTTTCAACAAATTACATAATTTTCACACAAAGCAGATATATCAAGTAAGCATTTAGATAATATATAATTCGCTTTCCTATACCTTGTTGCTCCGAGGCTACTAGCGTATGAAGCAAAATTGTGTCATATGTAAAACAAATGTATTGTTCCCAAAGATAAAATCCCCAAGTGGGATTACAAGACTTTTTAAAAAAAAAGTAAATGCAATAATCAGAAAAAGTCCACTCTACGGACAGAAGTCTGCTCCATATCATCTCATGCCTTCTTAGCCCTTCGAAGGGCAGTCTGAATGGCTACATGTGCTGGTATCAATGCTATCCCTATCCATTGACCCCTTTGACAGTCAGCCAATGATTTCCCCATATCTATGGCTTTCTTAACAAAAGTGTCAAGCCATTCCAAACTCTTCAATGAAGCATATGCCTCGTCTGTCAAACTCTCAATTATCTTTTGATCATGTTCTATCTTTCCTTGATGATCCATTTCTCTTCCTTCTATTCATCGTTGCATTTTTCTAACTTAAATTTCATTCACGGTTTCCTTATCCTCTGGAAATTTATACAGATATGGTCCTGGATTGGCAATATCCGCTAACTCAGCCCTAAGCCAGTCATAGTAATTTTCATCATGGCTTGGATTGTTTAGATCCTTATCCCACTTATCTTCCCTTACCACATTTTTCCAATTTTTCTAGAGCATATTTTATTCCCTCGATGTGGCCTTCTTCATAATCTCGTACAAACTGTCTCATATTACCCACATTCGGAATAACCTATCTCATACCAAACTATCTAAGAACTCTCAATGGTGTGTAGGGTCTGATTTTTTCTAATCCCATAAGTGGTAGATATGACCGTCTACAGCTCTTAACACAAATAGTCTTTGAGTGAAAATCGGGTACGCTCCACCTGATATGTTCTTCTCTCAGTTTGAAAAAAATGTGAGCCCATCCTTTTTTATCCCGAAACGCACAAGGCATAGCAGCGACTCCTAAATCATCCTCTCTTAAGGCCGGATCTCGGCGGGTAGGTAGGCCATTCCTATCCAAATGCTTAAGTATCCACTATTGGACTAAGAGGTTACAACCTTGGAAGTAGTAATAATGGTCGCGGCATTTTCCCAAAGCCCGGTATATGTCTGACAGGATAATGGGGATGATGTCAAAATATTTGGTAAGCCCATTTGTTGTGACTCCCCTAAGAACAACATGGGCAACAAAGACAATCTGGGTGTCAATAGCTAAGGAGGTATTTTGTGAAAATACCATGGTCCCCAATAGGCAAGTGATAAAGACTAGCGTTTGATTAGCTTCCCAGGATTGGGGTGAAGAAAACTCAAGGATGTGGTTCTCGTACCCCTATTTGGATGAATACCTCCTATATAACTCTCTAAAGGCTATAATGGGCCCCTGTGCCCACTCGTCTTTGTTAATAGCAAACATGTCTTTTATTTCTTTTGGGGTAGGTTTGTGAGCGATAAGGATATTTTGGGCTAATTTGTTTTTTGTTATGACGGTACTTTCTACACTTTCCAGGACATCTCTAATCTCTTCTAAAGTGGGAGTCATCTTTATCTCTCAAAATCTGAACACCATTTTGTTGTCCCAATAACCGGTAATGATCTATAATAGTCCCGGATCCCCAGTCATATCCATCAACGAAGGCAGATGCCCTATAAAACTCTTTACCTCTTTCTTCTGATCATTAGTCAAACCTTTACACCATATCACTAAAATTGGTGGTGGACCCAAAATTTTATCAAACTGTACATTAGGAGACACATGCAAGACAAAACACTGTGAGTTCCCCGCCCCCAGGAACAACAATTTATTTCACACTTAGCACAATAATGCTTCCAAATAGCAAATAGTGGGATGCAGTGTCTTCTGATTTTTAGACCGTCTGAACATAGTAGGGTGTCTTTCCTGTCCGATTCAGGTAGGTCTGAGATACCCAAAACGGTCTATGGTTAGCATGCGCTATATCATTAGGGATTTGGTTTCGCTCTACGCTAATTATTCTAGAGTGGTTTTCAAGCAAATGACAAAAGTTACCTAAACGGACAAGCTGGGGGGTGGGCTTTCTAAGGCTATGGGATGACCGCATACCCACTCGACCTTAGAGACCTCTAAAGAATATATTAAGGGTTTTTAGTGAAGGTATGACCGCAGTTCATCCAGCGTCGTTGTCACGACCCGACTAGGGGCCGTGACGGGTACCCGGGGCTAACCACCGAGCACCGCTCATTCTGCTACTTATCATACTCGTTAAGCGTTCATTCATCAAATTCATACTCAAATCATAGGAAAATCATTTTTCATTTGGAAACATAATTATCTTTATATACATAAGCTCTTCGGCTATCAAAATAATACACACATACATATATACATATATACGCTTATCAAAATCGTGAGACCATACTACCCACACATACGTATCTACGAGCCTCTACTAGAGTACTAGACATATGGACGGGACAGGACCCCGTCGTGCCCAAAACATATATACATACACAATAGAAAATCAGTGGCACCCCCGGAATAATGGAGTGCTCTCAAAAGTCTGCATATCGGCTTCTATAAATCTGGGTCGCCTCCCTGTCTACCTGTGGGCATGAACACAACATCCAAAGAAAACGAACGTCAGTACGAATATTGTACTGAGTATGTAAGGCATGAAGGAAATGAACATATTAGAGAAATCATGAGGCACAAGATGAAGATATAACCAGCGCAACTTTTAAGAGTAGATACCTTTCATGCCTATTTCCTATATAATCATAATACATGTATCATCATAGCGTATACGTCATCATATCATATGTATATCATCATAGTATCGTATCTGCTCATACACATAAAGCATTATCCGTATTCGGCCACATAGTGGCTCGATAATATCTTATTTGGCCAAGTAGTGGCTCGACAATATCCGTATTTGGTCACGTAGTGGCTCGACAATATCCGTATTCAGCCACGTAGTGGCTCGACAATATCACATACATCATAAAAAGGCTCGGTATATCTCATCATCATCATTTCCATCACATACATCTCATAAGCTTATCATAACCTTTTCAATAAGCATACATTTGAATTTAAAGACAACCTATGAAAATCATATCATATTCGTAGCATGAACTTTGTATAAATATCGTATGATAGACTTTATAATCTCTAGACTTAGGCTCATCATTACCATCCTCGTATCTATGGCATATCTCTTACCTTTATCTCATATAAAATCCTCTATGAACATAGACTCGTAACTCTTCGGGACATTGGTCATACGACGAGCATTAGAGCTTATAGACGATCTATAACAATATCGGGGTGACATAAGGTCGAGAACCCCCGATTACATTATGGAGTTTTCATAAGTATTCTGCCTCACCTTGAAGGAAATAACATATAAGGTGAGTGTATACAATAAACAACATTATTAGCTCATAGTTAACATCGTTAGCTTTGTAGAAACATTATACCATGAACTCTAGAATCTTTAGACTTAAGCTCATCCTTTTCATTATCGTGCTCATAATGTATAACTTATCTTTATCTCACGTGGCTATTTGTGAACATAGACTCTTAGTTCCGGAATATAAGAAAGTCATGGAGAAGTAGGGAACATAATATCATAGAAGTTACATAAGGATCATTAGCTTCGTAAGAATGTCATATCCTGAGCTTTAGGACTTCTAGACTTATACTCATCATCGGTATCGTCATGCTCGTAACATATCTCTTTTCTTTATCTTGTATGAAGCTCTTTATAATCGTAGACTCATAGTTTTCGATACGTAGGAAAATCATGAAGAAAGAGGGAATATCATATCACAGGATTCATGCCTTAGAAAGAAGGGAATAGCCTTACATACCTTTTCCTTTAGCTATTCTACCGCTTGATCGTTCTTCTTCAATGCTCACGTCCTTACCTTCAAGGGAGTTCGTACTAACATTAGTTAATCAATTATATAGACGTGCTTATTAGAGTTAGAGAAAGTTGGGCAACATTTACTTTGTTTATACAACCTTCCCCATATTGTATATCAACTCCCAAACATCTATAATAACGTTCACAATATCATAACCAACAATCATCATTCATCTACATTACCCTCATTTCACAATTCCTCTTCAATTCATCCATAATCATGGTCATAGTATACTAGAACATTTTCTCACATATAATACTTACCCCATGTCCTTAATATCATTTTTAACATAACCATAATCATAACACATCAAGAATCATGACTCAACCCAAGCTATCACTCAAAAGTGACACTATTCCCACATTCATGACCCATTTTCTATATTCTTCTACAATCCAAGTGTTTCAACTTTTCAATACCTTAAACAAAATGTAAATACCATAAAACTTACCTTAGATGGTGTAGGAATGAACCTTGAGTGCAAACACTTCACTTGAGCAAAACCCTAGTTTCACCTTCACTTGGATTCCTTGTCTTGGTACTTTAGTGTGCTTCTTACACTTGATTCACTTAGATTGATGTAGTTGATCACTAATATTTCTTGAATTATTGTGGGAGAAATGTTCTAGAGAGTTCTAGAGAGAAGGGGAGTGAAAAGAGAAAATGAAATAAAATGAACTTGGTCCCTTATTAAATACACAAATTCTGACCCGTCACGGACATACGGACCAACATACGGTCCGTACATTTTATACGGGCCGTATGTTTGGTCCAGTGAAGGTTGCCCATCTTGGCTGAATATACGGCCTAACATACGGCCAATATAATTTATACGGCCAGTATGTTGGGCCGTATAATGCCCAGCTGTTCCGATTTCGTTCTCGTCGACTCGTTTGATCTCCAATCCTTATGGAACCTTCTTAACACTTGTTTATCACCTCATTAACAATCTAAGGGACGTTATAAATCTTCTCCAAAGTATCATTAAATCATCATTAACTCGTTACTCGTAAATCCATTCCGAGACATCTCGTATGCCTTGCCTCATCTTGGCAAACTTTCTTCTCTTACTTCGAATGTCTTTGAAATCTTGATTGGGAGCATCAAATGCTACTTCTTACTTATCGAAACGTCGTATACCTCGTGCCCTTCGTTAGTCTATTCACTTCACATGAACAGAAATTTTTTTGAGGTGTAACAATCGTCATCCTTTATAAAAACACAAAATAAATGCCAGGATTGACGAAGTATGCTTGCATGAATGACAATTGTATTTTGCAGAAATTTAAACACATAAACAATTTATATCACTTAAACAATTGATATCATACAAACACATAAATAATTGGAACCCTTATGCTTAGAACCTTAAAAGTCCCCAGCAGAGTCGCCATCTGTAGCGTGTCGTATTTTTTCCGATTCGCATTTGCACTTGCCTCACTTAAGAAGGAAAGTGTCCCGGGAAAAAGGAAAAAATACACTTTTGCATAATGGTGCTCTAAATGGACTTATTTTTTAGAGTCACCACCTAATTTTTAGGAAATTAGAAAAAACCGAGTCAAAAAGGGTTCATTTAAAATAATTGTTTTATGATTATTTTAAAAGAAACCTAATCTACACAAAGTCTAGGTAAGGGTTCTGGTGATCCCCCGGGGAAAGTGTTAGGTACCTCGGTATTAAGAATCCGCTCAATTGTGGTTTACCTACGGGTTCTATTAATATGTTCTATAAGGTTCTAATAATATGTTCATATAGATATAAATTGGTTTGTGATAAAAATAGCTTTTGCTTAATATTTCCGCAAATAATATTAGTCATTTATGCAAAAAACAATGCATTTCAAGAATCAAAAGTGGTAAAATTTTATCCAAAATTGGGCGTTTGGGGTGTCGGACTAGAACACTTAGGCTAATATCCGAAGGCTCTTAGCCTAAGTAGGACCCTATGTAAGTTCACCCAAAATAGTTTTGAAACTATCTATACATATATTTATTTAGTACAGAAAAAAGTTTTTAACAAAATAATTTTTAGGCATACTATTATAATTCATATATTGATAGTATACATTTTTATTTAATGTTTTGGTCAAGTTTTAGCCAAACTTTATATTTTAATCTAAGTCTCAATAGTCACAATTAGTCCCACAAGTTTAGTCCAAATCAGTCCACACGTTCAAGTCCATATGTTTCCCAATGTCCAAATCAGTCCCATAATTTATGAAATCGGTCATTTTCAGTCCAAATCATATTAAGTCAATCCGTTTGAAGTCTTAAATCTTATTAATGTTTGCAAAATTGATTTTAAATAGTTTTAGAAATCGGGTTTAGGCAACTTTAAATATGGGGTAACCTTAAGTGTTCCAATTTATAGGCAAATACAGAAGTATAGAATTTAAATGCATAAATAAATAAAGAGATAGGGATATTGGGCCGACCAGCCCAATTAGAAATAAATAGGCAACAAGATATCCTTAGGGTCCAAAATTATGTATGCTCCAAGAAAGGTTGACTCCATCTAGATACGTTGGTGGGCCTCGTCAGGGCCCACCAACGGGTTTGGCTGGACAAAGAAAAATGGGTATGCACAATATTAGTATACTAATCAACATAGCTAAGGACTAAAATAATTACAAAGCCAAAAAAAATTAATTACATTGAATTGGGCCAAGCCCACATTAATAACCAAAGCTGTAAACAATATCGTAAAATAGAAGCCCAAAGCAGAGTCCAAAACTGAGTGCAAAAACACATAAGGAGGTCTAACAGACCAAAGAGATGCAGCCCAGAATTAGAGGCCCAAATTATGACTTTCCCAGATTTCCAATTAAGTGTAAGACCCACGTTATACGCAAGATATACCTCAAATATGCACACTTAGGAGAGCAAAACAATGTTGCATACCCTCCATATACTTGATATAAACTTCATTTTTCTATCCAAATTTTATTCCCAGAGCTATAACTACACCAAAGCTTCCAAACACTTCAATTTTAAGCTTGATCCTAGACTTTTAGTTAGTTTTCAAGACAAAAATAAATTCCAGAATTACTTTAATGCTGCTAAGCGGTCTGGTCAATCTCATAAGGACTCCGAAGAATCCTTTAACTAAAACTAAAAACTCTAAAACTATCCTTAAGAAAAACGTTGCTAAAGACTTGACTCAAATAATTTGAAGAAAGAAGAAAAACAACAGCTAAGTGTTACAGATATCCAACAGGTCTAAACCATGTGACTTAAATTATAGGTCACATGAATGTCAAAATGGCATAGGAGCAAGTAGCAACAATGAATAAATAGGAAGTGCAGAGCAATCAAATTAGTTAGTATCAAGGTGAGGTACACACAACATTAAGTCCTACTTAGCTTTCAACAGAATCAAGGGACAACACCAGGCAAGATACATGATTGGCCTAGCTAAAGAGTTCCCTTTTGAACAAGAGGGAGCCAAATCAGTTTCTAGAAGTCATTCTTTTAGCCAGATGTTTCACTTAAGCAGGTTACAGAATCAAACAACAAGGTACTGAGTTATTTTTTGCTAGTTTTAGCTTTAAGCAAGTTCAAAAACTCAAAGGCTAAGTACGCAGGTTCATCAAGTATAGTTAAGTTTATTCATGGCAAAAGGGAAAAGTTCAGACAAAAGCACGTAATAGTTCAGGAGTTCAAAAAATATTAAAGAAGGAACATGATACTACCTTAGGTCTTTCAACAATATATCAGTCATGGTTCAATTTCAAAACAAGCAAATAGGGATCAAGAATACATAATAGGCAGTCTCAGCTTGCACAAGCAAATGTTAGGAGGGAGGTGCATCACAAAAAAAATAGGGGACAAGTATGAGTATGAGGCAATCCTAGACAACACAAGCCAATGACAAGAGGGAGATGTATCACAAAAAAGGTGTCACACTCAAACCTTTGAAACAACTTCAGCATTAGTTTAAAATCCCCACACTTAGACCATTATATGATCATACTAGGAAAGGAGAACCAAGCAGACTATAAGCAATCTATGTATTAAATACAAGTTGCTAATGACAGACCAACATGAACATGACAAGCAGACAGCCAATATGGGACAGTGCAGTGATCCACAAGTCACAAACAAGTCAAAAATCAACAAGCTAGCCACCCCCCAGACCCTATTATTCTAGTTTCAAGTTAAGAACACAACTTTCTTGCACATCCTATTCTTTATTCCTTTTAACAAATTCCCAGAAAAAGAAAAGAGGATCAGCAATCACACAATGTTCAGCCATCTAGACTCTTTAAGATAAACTAACAAGACAAGTTACAAGTATTTTAGACTCTTACTTTAAACAAGTATCTAACTTAACAATCTCATAATACAACTGTGCTAGTTCAAGGGAGTTAACCTTAGATTTCAAATAGCTAACAGGATTCAAAATGGCAAATAACAGTAAGTCAAATAAGTAGTGGCCATGAAACAATAAATTCCTCTTCCAAATCTTTTAAAGTCACAGAGTCAAAAACAAGGAAGTTAAGGTCCATTTTAGAAATTCTCAAAACTAGCAAAGTTATCATATCAACACCTAAAGTTCAAACAAACTGCTTTTAGGAAAGAGAGAAGTCTTCAACATACCAGTTAAAAAAACATTTTTTTTACAAATTCATATGACAAATATTGAGAGAAACAACCTCAAATTAGGAAGATGGGGTTCAACATGATCATGACAAGCAGAGTATTAGGTCTCTTCTAGTTCAACATAGACAAGACCACATAATCACACAAGACACATTTCCAAGTTTTAAATTCATTTTTTCAAGTTCACAAGAATCTTCAAAGGATATTTCAAGATCAAATATACATCAAGTTCCCACCCTTAGTTTTAAAACCAACAAGATATACAGAAAACACAAACAGACCTAGGCAGACTCTCAAACATTTCGAAAGCCATTTTGTTTCTTCCTAAAGATTCTCAAACCCTTTTAAGACATCTCATGCCATCTTTAAGGCGACTCTAACCATCAGTAACAAGTAAAAGGGAAAACCACTCTTCTTTTAAACTCCCAAAATAGTTTTCAGCTAGATGACTACCCTTTAGGTACAAAAACAGTCTCAAACAAGACCACAAGTCTTCATAATTTAATAAAACCAATGACAATATAACAAAAATCAGAGAAAGGAGTTCTATAGCTTTTAACATCACACCTAAACTCCACACAGCTTCAACACACTTATTAAACACGAGTAAGATACATCTAAGCAACGCTATATCACATTCTACATACTAAACAGTTTCACAAGCCAAAAGCATATTATGATTCAAGCAACATAAATAATAATATAAACTGAAATAACAGACTGAAGTAGGCTTAAAACAATAATATTACCTTTTTGGAGGGCAACCTAAAGATCAAACAAGGGGGATTGGATCAACAATTCAACAAGCACTTGAAAACCCTTTAAAAGATGATCTTTTTTTCAATTTTCTTCTTGTATATTATAGTATAGCTATTGTTTTTTGGTATTTTAAGTAGACAATAGTGTGTTATAGTATCTTGGTCGTGTATTGTAGTGTATATTTCATGTATATAAGCTAGATATTTTCAGAACTTTTAGAGACTATTCAAGAAAAAGAGGATCCTCACAATGGCCAAAAGACTTTCTACTTATAGCCTCTCAAATAGGGTTTTAAGAATAGAAATGGAAATAATCCCATCCCCCCCCCCCCCCCCCACCCCATTCTTCCCTAATTTCAAAACACTACCAATTCAAAAAATCAGAAAAGCCAACTGGATTTTTCATAATTTTGCCCAAATTTGTACTATATCCTATCACAATTACACACTAAATCACATAATACAAACAAACGGTGCCCCAAATTCTAATAAATCAGCCAAAAATGGAATAGTACACCTAGTCATACAATAAAACAAAAATGCAAAGTTTCAACGGTACAAATCGTACCTAAACAGATAAAATCCCTCAAACCTAGTACCCTTTTTTTGGAAGGGGCCTATGGGAAATTACCCTAGGTCCTTCACACTTTGTGGGTAGTGCACAAGGTGGCTAGAGGCTCAAAGGCTTCGCCCATGGCTACTACACACGTCAAGGACCTGCGCAACATCCCACCCCCTATTTGGCTACAAATCAAAGATCAAAACAAACGAAACATGCAAAAATAAACCTGGTAACCATAAGAAAACATGATAAAGGGTGGAAATCCTCAAAAATTCAGCATACAACAGTCATGAGACACCATGAATCAGACCAAAGAACAAATCCTAACGCCGTCGCCATTTTCTCAAAGCGAGAAGAGGGGTTGGGTGGTCAAACAAATGAAAACGATGGGGGGAAAGTTTATTAAGTTAAATTTCCCCCCTTTTATTTTAATAGATCCCCCCCCCCCCCCAAGTTTTTAAAATTAAAATCAAAACCTCCATCTTAATATAAACCAAATAATAACTAAGTGGTATAAACTAAATAAAATAATTATTTTAGGCTAATTTAAATTTTAAAACTCGAAAATTTAGAAAATTAGTTTCAAAACGAGCCTAATATTGATATAGGTCCGGAGAATATTTAAAAAATGTGAAAAACGCGGTCAAAAAGAGCCGTAATTCATACGTCATCTTAATTAACAATTTTCTCGAGTTAGACGGAGCGGGATATGTATTTTATTTTTGAATTATATTTATAAAAGTAAATAACTCGTAATTGTCAATTTTTAGAATAATAATTAAACGTCAATTTTTGCAAATTTCTTGGGATTTTTGAATTTTAAAATTTTTAAGGCCTCCTTACTCCGTCATGGACTTGGTAAATTTGAAAATTAGAATACGCATTTTATGAGGTGAAAATTAGGTGTCAACAACTAGTAGAATTAGAATCTGTACATCTGGTCTTCCACGTGTCTATGCTACGAAAGTTTATCAGAGACCCATCCCGTGTTACTCCCATAGATGATGTGCAAGTCACAGAAGATTTAACTTACGAAGAGATCCAGTTGCAATTTTAAATCGACAAGTTCGTAAGTTAAGGATGAAAGAAGTGGCTTCGGTAAAAGTGTTGTGGAGGAATAACTATAGGGATGAGATGACATGGGAACAAGAGGAGGCGATGAAAAGAAGCTATCCCTACTTGTTTCACACCGCGAGGGATGCCCATACTTGATGGATATATTTCCAGGTGAGTCTTATTATTTTACGTTCCTTACTCGTTGTTTGATGGCCCTGTGCGGCTGATATCTGTGCTATATCTCTATGCTTGGCCTTGCGAGGCATTGGATGTACTTTCTTGGCTGCATAGAGGTTTGGGATAGTCAGAATTACAGGGAATACTCTGAGAGCTGAACATTCGAGGACGAATGTTTCTAAGGGGGGAAGGGTGTTACACCTCCCAAAACAAATTACGTCGTTTGTGTCGTAAGTGAACTCGCCTAAGCTCAGAGAGGCCATGGAATTCCTATAAGGTTAAGGAAGACCTCTAACAAGTGTTAAGTAAGTATCTAAAATTTTCGGGATCAAGCGAACGAAGAAATTAAGTTTGTCGAAACTTTGGGAAAATTTGGTAAAATTCTAGATAGGATATTTGGTCCAATTTGAGGGAGGTATATGTCCTAGCATGTGAGGGGTTATAGGTCGCATTTCCTATCTAAATTGAAGTTCATTGAGTTGGTTTTCAATGCAACAAACCATTCGTCGATACGAAATCGAAGTAGGAAGTTACGAACATTTTACGACAAGCGGCTCGGGCAGGCCATGGGCCTCACCGAGCGAGCTCCAAGGCATGACTTGGGGTGCGCTTAGCGATCCAAGTATCCCAGTTGAGGCGGTGGAGATATGTTCTTGGCTTATAAATTTATTTCCGTGACTTAGGATTCATTTATTTCATTAGAACAGAACCCTAGAGGTCCCCCAAGCTCTCTCAAGTCCTCTGTAACCATGCTAAGTCATTTTAAGAGAAGATCAAGCCTCAAAACCTTAACAAGTTCATAGAAGGTGTTTGTTCTTGCTTCTAGTTGAAGTTGTGGTAACTTAGCCTTGAAGTAAGTTGTGTGGGATGAAGTTCTTCAAGATATAAGGTACGTTCTTTATCCTATCTGCTGTGTTGAGTTGTTTTGGAGGTTCAACAAGTCGTAAAGTGAAGGGAAACATGGTTGGAAGGAGCATAGATGTTGTATTGAAGTTGCTGGGTTGTAGACTGAGTTTTAAAGGATGGTTTGGACTGATTTGAATTTGTTTTGAATGTAACATCTTGGATATGTTGTTGTTGATGTTATTATTGATGTTTTGGGGTTGTTTTGGAATTGGATGGAAGCAGAGAATATAGAGAAAATGTTGTCCGACTTCCGTTAACTCACCTACTAGTTTAATTTGGCCTTATAAATATTTCCACAACTTAACCTTAGTGTGACTCATCTTAAATGTAGATTTTCAAGCTCATGAAGATATACGTTGATTGGTTAGGTAGACGACGAGGTATGTAAGGCCAACCTTGCTTCATTTTGGCATGTCTTATTATGAAACGAATCGTAAACGGAAATCTCTCCATATTGTGTTCCACTCACGGAGGTTATATTATCTCTATATTGATTGTCCCTTCTTGTGGTTATTATGCCTCAATATGAGTCGTGAGTCTCAAACGAAATTCATGAGATTGATATGGATATTCATAACGTAACTTGGAAGATGAACAACTTGAAAGTCATACCAAAGGAGGTTCTAAGTCTTGTAAGTTATATCATGCATTACTTACTATATATATATATATATATATATATATATATATATATATATATATATAAAGGGGAAAAGGAAAGGCGTAATATATGCTAACCACCTGATCAGCTGGTATATGATGATAATGATGCCAGAATGGACCCGATATGATATAAAGCCCGATGGGGCAAGGCTCGATGGAGCGAATGGTTAAAGGCATATATATATAATCATGTTTTCAAAAGTTTAATGTGAATATTTACGGCCCTCAGTGGCAGGTTATAAGTTGATTCTCGTATCCCTTTTCGATTCATGTTTTACTATTATGTTTCATTTCTGCCTTACAGATTCAGTGCATTTTCTGTACTGACCCCTTTTTGCTTGGGGGACCTGCATTCATGCCATGCAAGTTCAGGTAGACGTGTTGAGGACCTTCCTTTGTAGGCTGCCTTAGATTCCAGTGTTTTGATTGGCAGGCCCCTGTACTTCAGAGTACTATCGAGTCTCGATGTCGTATATATATATATATATATATATATATATATATATATATCATTTTGTTGTCATTTCAGAGGTTTTCAGACTATGTCCTATATTGGGCCACCATAATATGATTACATACCTTTTAGAGGCCTGGTCGGCCACTATTGTATATATATATATTTTGGTTTGAATTATGATACTGAATGCTTCATCTCTATTTTATAGATGTCATTTATGATGGCCTAAATGGCCCAGAAATAAGGTTAACAATAAGATGGTTAAGTATGCTCGATTAAGTGGGGCACGGGGTGCCCGTTACAGCCCTACGGTTTGGGTCATGTGATGTGCCGTGAAATTATGGCACTTTCGATATTTTTTTACGAGAAGTTTTACTTGTTTTTAAGCAAGTATGTGTCGTTTTGATGTTTTTGTTGTTTTTCAGGTAAATCGAGGAGTTAAAGGACAAGAGCACAAAAATTACATAATTTGTCACTGACACGAAGTTATACGAGCCGTATATTATTATACAGACCATAACCCTAGACGTAATTAGTGGATACGAGAAGCAGAATGTTGAAGTTGGAGGATATTGTTATACGGGCAACTTTCACGGACCGTATAATATTATATGGGCCGTGTAATTGATCGTATTTAGTGGAATTTAATTGAAACAGAAAGCGGAGTTTGAAGATGAAGTTTCACGATTCAAGTTTCACGAACCGTATAAGTTTATACGAGTTGTATAAGGCGATTGTATTCTCAACTGAAGACTTGAAGAGCTTTTAGCTGTATAACTTTATACGGTCCGTATTTTGTTATACAGACCGTATCATATGCTGTCAGGGACTTAATTGCAAATTTATAATTTTATGTTTTTGGAACCTTATAAATAGTTCCTTGTAGGGTTTTATTTATTATCAGTTTTCAATTTTAAACTATTATTCTCTAGCATTGAATACTCATAGTTTTTGAAGCTTTTTGGAGAACAAACAATTGCAATTATTTTCTTTTCCATTCCAATCAAAAGAAAGTTAGCATTATGATTTCTATTATCTTTTCTTGTTCTTCTCCCACTATGAGTAGCTAATTTTTCTACTAAGGTTGTGAACCCTAGGATGGGTGTTTTGTGATTGGGGATTGGGATTGATATACACGTAATGGATTTTTAGGGTTTATTTATTCTTTATTCTTCATTCATAATTGATGATTGCAAACATTGATTAAAGACATAAACTTTGCTTAACTTGGGAAAGTGAATAGGGTTTGGTAAGAATAAATAATAAGAACTCAAGACTTTAACCCTTGTTTAATAAATTCACTTAGGAATAAGAACAATTTACTTGGCATGACTTAACCATTCTTCATATATACTCTTTTATATTTAGGAAAATCATAAAGAGAAATAATCATTAACTGTTGGGAAACATTAGGGATTCAAGTATAGGTTAATTGCATTCTAATAACGATCCATTAGAAGTATATAAGGATAAATCACCATAGCATACACTTTCTCTAAAGGGGGATACAACCTTGGTTTCTTTTACCATATATTACAATCCAAAGCAATTAGTCATAAACAACCAATTTTCTATAAACTCAACGGAATAAGAAATTAGACCTTAACAAAGTACTCTATGATTTTAGTAACCTTTTCATGCCATATTCCCTGTGGGATTCGACCTCAACCTAGTTGGGTTACTATATTTGACATCGTCCGCTTTACATCATTTAATAGGTGTAATTTAAGCGTATCAAATTTTGGCGCCATTGCCGGGGAATGCGGTTTTGAAATTACTAAATAGTTTGTGCTTTGCTTAAAGTCTTGTTCTATTCCATCACACCTTGTTTGTTGTATATTATGAACCAGGTGATCATGCAGAACAACAATAACAATAACAAACGACGCGGAGCTACTGATCATAAAATGATGTAGGAGGCTAATCAAGATCAACCACCAGTCGAGGTTGAGAACCCGTTTGCTGATATGTTAAATGAGATGGAATATGCCTCTGATATTGTTCCACCTCAGGTTACTGTGGCAAACTGCAAGATTGACTCCACCATTTATCAATTGCTCAAGCTTGAGGGACAATTTTGGAACTCCACCGATGATGACCCTCACCAGCATTTGAAGAATTTTGTGGGTATGTGTGCCTAACATATGCAGAATGTTGTGTCCAATGATGCTATTCGGCTAAGAGTTTTCAAATACTCTTTAGCCGGTGAAGCTAGAGTTTTGTTTGAAAAGATGCCCTATAACACAATTCATACATGGGCAGAGCTGGCTGCTGTGTTTCTCAAAAAGTGTTTCTCTTCGGGCAAGAGAGTGGAAATTCGTGACAAGATTTATGACATCAAGCAACTACCAGGGGAATAACTATTTGAAGCATGGGAGAGCTTTAAAAAATGTCTGCATAAGTCTCCAAACCATGGTTTTCCGGATAATATATTGATGGAGAAGTTCTACAGAGGGCTAGAGCCAATGACATAAGTTGTGGCTAACAGCGCAGCTAATGGGTGTTTTATGGATAAAACTTACTCTCATTACACACAATTGCTTGATCAGCTTACTACTCACAATCAGGCATGACACTTGACTGCAACTGGTGTGGCTTATGTAGGTTCGACGATCTAGAATTTTGTGAAGGAGAATAAAGAGACGCAACAGACTTTAGCTTAGTTAGCGACCAATATTTCTTCGCTGACCAAGAGACTTGATGAAAAGGAAACGAAGAAGGTTATTGTTGTTGAAGAAATTTCGGGAATGCCCAAGGAAATGTACCAAGTTCAAGAGGGTCCATATCAAGAAGGGCCTTCTATGCAGTATGAGGATGCTAACTATATCAATAACTCTCAACGGGGATATCAGAGGTAGAATTAGGAAGGAGGATATCAAAATCAGACTCAGAATCAATGGAGACCTCAAGAGGAACAAGGAACAACTATGGTGGCTCGAACCAGGGAAACTACATCAATAATAATAACTTTGGAAATAGGAGTTCCAATCCTATATTCCACCAAAGGGGTAGTCGACTGAGCAAGGGAGTTCTAGGGTGGAGAGCATACTTGAAAAGGTGCTAGCCAACCAAGATAAAGTAGATAGAACATTGAATGGGCTAACAGAATCACTGGGATCTCACAAGGCTTCCATTCAAAAACTCGAGTCGTATATGCGAGATATGTCCAGAGAACAAAACCCTTCATAGAAGGAGAACTTTCGAATGACACTATTATGAATCCGAAGAATGGGGAAGGTGGTGTAGACTGTGTATATGCTGTCAGTACTCAGAGTGGTAAAATACTACAAAGTGCTAAAAAGAAGGTGATAAATGTCGAGCCAATTACTGAAGAAGAGCCACAATCTAATCTGCCAACAATTGTAGATGGGGTCCAAACTGAAGTTCCTATATTTAGGAAAGTTGATGATGTTCTAGAAAGATCTTAAAAGCAGAAAGGCGGCAATGACACAAGCAAGTCAATGGTAAAAAGGCTTCTTCATCCTTTGATTCAATTATTTAAAGCCACACTTCCCTCTCATCAGAGGTTGGAAAAGAAGACCGAAGATGCTAAATGTCAGAAGTTCTATGATAAGTTGAAGCAACTTTCCATGAACATCCCTTTTATGGATGCTATCAAAGAGATGTCCAGATTTGCAAAGTATTTTAAAGAATTGCTGACAAATAAGAGGTCGGTGAAGCATGACACTGTGAGTGTGACTCACCGTGTTAGCTCTATTATATCCACCACCAATGTTCAAAAGAAGGAGGATCCAAGGGCCTTTACTATTCCTTGTTCGGTTGGTCAGAATGATTTTGTTCGCGCTTTATGTGATAACGGGGCTAGCATAAATGTCATGCCTCTTGCTATTTTTAAGCAATCGGGTTTTGGAATTCCTAGACCTACTTCTAGTCAATTACAGATGACTGACAGATCTATTAAGAGACCGGTTGCTGTGGTAGATGATGTTCTTGTATGGGTTGGTGATTTTCTGTTCCTCGTGAATTTTTTGATTCTGGATTATGCTGTTGATCGGGACATTCCCATTATTTTGAGGAGACCTTTCCCTACCACGGAAAGGGTTCTTATGGATTCGGAAAAGAATGAAATAAAATTCTGAGTCAACGATTAGGAGGTGACTTTCCAAGCAAGTAAAGGTATGACGCTACCGAGTGCTTACGAGAGTATTTCGGTGATTGATTCTTTTGATGTTATTGATGAAGTTGTGGAGTTCAACATGGAAGAAGAATGTTTAGGAGAGGCTCTTCTTGCTATTCTGTTAAATTTTGATGCTGATGACATGGAGGGCAATGTGGAGACTCTGAATTCGCTTGTGGGGTTGGGTTCTTATTCTTACCACCCAAAGAAACTAGACCTTGATCTTGAAAATAGAACGACTCCTCTAGCAAAACCATCCACTGTTGAGCCACCTAAGCTTGAGCTTAAGCAGCTGCCTGCACATCTGAAGTACAAGTTTCTTAGCTCGAACAACACGTTGCCAGTTATTGTGTCTGCATTGTTATGAAGAGCTGACAAAGAAATTGTCAGATATATTGAGATAGTACAGGCGTGCTATAGGCTGGACTATCGTAGATATTCGGGGGATTCCCTTCGGCATATGTGAGCACAAAATTCAGATTGAGGAAGATTGTTCGCCAAGTGTTGAGCATCAGTGGAGATTGAATCCACCTATGCAAGAGTTGGTGAAGAAGGAGATAATTAAATGGTTAGATGCTGGAGTTGTATATCCTATAGAAAACAGCAAGTGGGTAAGCCCGATACCATGTGTTACAAAGAAGGGAGATATCACAGTGGTGCCTATTGCTAAAAACGAATTAATTTCGGCTCGTACTGTTACTGAGTGGTGTGTTTACATGAATTATAGGAAGCTAAATTATGCCACTTGCAAGGACCATTTCCTCATGTCTTTTATTGATCAGATGCTTGATCGACTAGCTGGAAGGTCTTATTATTGCTTCCTAGACGGGTATTCTGGCTACAATCAAATAAATATTGCTCTTGAAGACTAGGAGAAGATGACATTCACTTGTCCTTATGGGACGTTCGCTTTCAGCCGGATGCCCTTTGTTCTTTGCAATGCACCGGTGACATTTCAAAGGTGCGTTATGTCGATTTTCTCAGAAATGGTTGAGGACTTCTTGGAGGTCTTCATGGATGATTTTTCCGTGGTTGGTGATTCTTTTGATGATCGTCTTGACCATGTGGGTCGAGTTCTAAAAAGATGTGATGAGACCAATCTTGTGCTGAATTGGGAGAAGTGTCATTTCATGGTGAAGGAAGGGATCGTTCTCGGTCATAAAATCTCAGAAAAGGGGATTGAGGTCGATCAGGCTAAAATTGAAGTGATTGCAAAGCTTCCTTCACCCATCTCAGTTAAAGGTGTTCGGAGTTTCTTGGGACATGCTGGGTTCTATAGGCGCTTTATTAAAGATTTCTCCAAAATCGCAAATCCTATGTGCAATTTTCTTCAAAAAGAGGCTAAGTTTGAGTTCGATGAAAAGTACTAAAAGACATTTGATGAATTGAAGGAGCATCTGACTTCTGCTCCTATTATTGTTTCTCCTGATTGGTCTCTGCCTTTTGAGCTGATGTATGATAAGAGTGGTTTTGCTAGTGGTGCTATGCTTGGTTAGAGGCACAATAATATCATGCACCTGATTTACTATGCCACCGAAACACTCAATGGGGCGCAAATGAAACACATTGTTACTGAGCAAGAGTTGCTTGTTATAGTCTTTGCGTTCAAGAAATTCAGGGCATATTTGTTAGGGTCCAAGGCAGTGGTATACATTGATCATACGATGTTAAGGTATTTGATAGCGAACAAAGATGCGAAGTCACAGTTGATTAGATGGGTCCTGTTATTGAAAGAATTTGACTTCAGGGTAAAAGATCAGAAGGGGTCCGAAAATCAGGTAGCGGATCATCTTTCACGACTTGAGAGAGCTGGAAGACCGTTAGAGGAGCTTGATATAGATGATGTTTTCCCAGATGAGATGGTTCTAGCGGTGTCTTCTGAGATGACACCAAGGTATGCAAATATCGCCAACTTTTTGGTGACGGGTGTTATTCCAGATTAAATTAAAGCATATCAGCAGAAGAAACTCTTGAGGGAATCTCGTCAGTATTTTAGGATGAGCCATATTTATTCCAGACATGCGACGACAATATCAGTAGGAGGTGTGTCCCCGAATATGAAGTGATGGACATTCTGAAGGCATGCCATGACTCCCCAGTTGAGGGTCACCATAGTGGAAACCAGACTGTAGCGAAAGTGCTTGAATGTGGGTACTACTGGCCCACTCTGTATCATGATACAAACTCGATGGTGAAGTCCTGCGATGAGTGCCAATGCCAAGAGGCTATTTCTAAGATTCACGAGATGCCTATGAACTATGTGATGGAAGTTGAACTCTTCGAAGTGTGGGGAATTGACTTCATCGGACCTGTTATAAGTTTTGGTTGTATGAAATACATTCTAGTGGTTGTGGATTATGTCTCGAAGTGGGTAGAAGCATTGAATTTACCTAATAATGAATGGAAGAGTGTCATTAACTTTCTCAAGGAAAACATACTTACCCGATTTGGCACCTCACGAGCGATTATTAGTGATGGTGGTTCACACTTCTGCAACAAGGCGTTTGCAACACTTCTTGAGAAGTCCAGTGTTCATCATCGCATGGCCATTCCTTATCATCCACAAAGGAGTGGTCAGGTTGAAGTCTCCAATCAGGAGATAAAGAGTATCTTGTCGAAGATGGTAAATGTCAACAAGGCCGCCTGTTCTAGAAAACTTAATGATGCTCTTTTGGTGTATAAAACTGCATTTAAAATGCCCATTGGACGTCTCCTTATAAGCTGGTTTTTGGAAAGGTGTGCCATCTGCCAGTTGAACTCGAACATAGAGCCTTGTGGGCTCTAAAGAAGCTGAACATGGACTGGGAAGAAGCAACAAAGCTGAGGTTGTTTCGGATGAATGAAATGGATGAATTTCGGTTCCATGCCTATGAAAGTGTCTGTTTGTACAAGGAGAAGATGAAGTACTATCATGATGTCAAGATTCTCAAGCGGGACTTTCAGAAAGGTGATTCCGTTCTGTTGTATAATCCCCGGCTGAAGCTGTTTCCGGGCAAGTTGAAATATAGGTAGTCCGGATCTTTCAAATTGGTGAGTGTTTCACCCAATGGCTCGTTCGAATTTAAAACCATGGATGGGATTAAAATATTTAGAGTGAACGGCCATAGGATGAAGCACTACCATTGGTATAGTGATGGAGATAGGATTGTGGATAGGCACAGGCTGAAGCATAGATACACTCCTGACTCGAAGTAAAATGGTACCACCATCGTGCCTCGACGTTAAATCAAGCGCTTCTTGTGAGGAAACCTAAGTTTATAGTCATGTATTTTTGGTTTTTAGAGTAGTTTGACTTTTGCTTTGGTGTAAGATGAGAATGCAGGAAAAATTCAGGCTGAGAAGTATAATAAAGACTATATTAGGTTATATGGACCGTACTTTTTGATCGTAAATGTGTTGTACAAAAGTAATCACTCATTGTTGGTGATATGCTTAAATATGATCAAGAAGCACGGGCCATATTTCAAAATACGGACCGTATCTCCAGGCGTGAAAGGTAAGTAAGATTCAAAGTGAACACTGTTTTGTTATATGCTTAAATACCAGCCACTTTCACGAACCGTATAATATTATACGGGTCGTGTAGTGGATCATATTTCAGCATGTAACCAACACTGTGCACCACCTAACAAAGTGATAAAATACGGACCGTACCATGTTATACGGCCCGAATCTTATTTCGAAAAGAAAAATTAAAAGAGACGAGCAATGGGTTTTAAACAACACCCCCATACACGCCTTTTCTTCTTCTATTTCACACCCCACTACTCCACAACACAGACCCACGATCCCCGCCATCAATTCCCCCTAAATCCAGCATTATTCCACCTTCAACCTAGATAAAAAACCTCACAAATCCCTATTCCCTCACTCGACTACCCTCTACTCCAATTTTTTTTTTTAAAATTGTTTGCTTGCTTATTTTCTTCATCTCATCAAATGTAGGCAAGAATTCTTCATCACAACAGGTATGTTGATGCTCTACTCTCTTTATTTCGTACATAAGGGTGTAAATTTATTGAAGGGATAATAGGTGTTGATTAAACTAGGGTTTTATGAGTTAATTTCATGGTTAATGATTTTTCTATGTTGGGATGAGCATATTGAGATGCTAAAGACCCTTGGGTTGAGAAATCAAAACTCCAATGGGTCTGAGGGCATTTAAATTGACAAATTCAAATATAGATTCCAATATTGTTATGCCCGCCAATTACTAAAGTGAATGGCAATAAGCTTGAAATGGTAAAATTAGGTGAAGTCTGAGTAACCTAACCCCCGTAGGAATTTAAACCATGAAAAGTGTAGGTGTGTGGTGTTTAAATGGAAATCGAAAAAAAATGTGCAAAGAAAGCTTAACTGTGGTGATTATGAAAAACAACCTAAGATACGGACCGTATTTCTTTATATGGACCATATCCTGGGTCGTAAGTGGATGGTTAAAATAAAAGAGTCACTTGCTTGGAAATATATGCTTAAATACAAACCGTATAAAATTATACGGCCCATATCTCTGAATGTATGTCCAAGGCAGAAACTTGAGATGTTTTTGCCTCAGACATAGATGCTTAAATATGGTCCGTTTTATTTATGCAGACTATATCTCTGATCGTGTGTATGAGATGGAATCATTATGACCAGCTTATACGGACCGTATAATTTTATACGGCCCGTATTTTTCTTTTACCACTAAAAAAAAATATCTTTCTTTTGTGACTATGTCTTCATGGCCCATTCCTAATGATACTTCACTTACAGGTGTGACTGTTGTTACGGTTTGCATTTCACAGACGGGGTAAGTTCTTGGAAAGCTACTAAGAACTTGCTGGTGCTCTTTGGGACTTGTTTTGAAAAAAGAGTCGCCACATAATTTTTAGGAAATTAGAAAAACCAGTGATGAAGGGTTTATTCAAACACTGTGAAAAAAAACCTTTGTAATTCAAAGTTGTAGGTAAGGATTCCGGTGATCCCTAGGGAAGGTGTCAGGCACCCTAGTATTAAAGGGTCCGTACTATACGGTTGACCTTCGAATTGCAGTGTATGATTATTTGCATGAACTAATTATTTTGTGTCTAACTTCCCGCATTTATAAAAGAATGTCATTATTGCATATCATTTGATTTAAAGAAAAATTGAATATATTCCTTTTATATATGGGTACTTGTAGGTCTGGACAATATCCGACTAAAAGTAATTTCCTTTTATATATAAGGAATGTATTTTGTTTTTTCATAAACATATAAGAATCTTTCGGTTTTTGACAAAAATATATATGTGCTTGTATATATACTCTTGATATAATCATACACTTTGCATTCGGGTCAATCCGCCTAATACGTTTGAATGCCTCACCTAACACTTTGTGTTTATGAACGTTTTCATTTGTTTAAATGGTTTGACTTATAAAATCAATAGCTCATAGACATGTATATACAATTGATTTGTGAGTTTGGGTTTTAAATTCTAAAGTCCACAACTCTCTTTAGAAGAGGCATTTTTTGTTCTGGGCTTGGCCCCAAATATTATTTGATTGTTTCCTAGTCTGAAAGTTGGTTTAAAGTGGGCTTCACATTGTACACATTTTCAAAAATGTCAGCCCCCTAAAATCTCGATTTTTTCTCATTATTGGGATCGGCCCAAAACATTTATTTCCATTCTTTGTTGGGGTCCATAACTTAGTTCAATTTTTTTTAAAAAAGAATGTGTCCCTTGGTTTTAAAATTGATCCAATTTTAGAGGAAACATCATAGTATTTTATGATTTTTGAGACTCCCTTATTACTTATTTATACGGTTTTGTTGTATTTTTCCATTTTTATATTTCGATAAAATAGTTTAGCCAAGTTCGGGTTATGAAAAATCGTTTTGGGGACCTAAAATCAACTAAAACGGCATAGGCACCATTGTCCTAAGACGACTAGTTCAAAACATAAAGATTCCAATATATGTAAGAGTTTTTTACAAGTACAAATACAACAAAATTACAAATAAAGAAGGCATGCATAAAATAAAAAGAAAGGGCAGGCTAGGGGCGTACCAAGCCCCTAGTTGGCCATTTTCACCCACGGCTGGGCCTCCTATGTATTCAATGCATATTAGCTTCCATTTCGTCTTTATCGGACTCAATGATGATGAAAGAATTACAAGTTGGGCCTTGGCCCAATAGGTTGGCTTCTACTCGGCCCCAGTGGCCCATGCAGTGAGAGGGAGGAAAAAGGAAAAGGGGAACCCGGATAAAAACTATTGAACTTATAACTAACACATAGATACACAATATGTATACATGAAATAAAAGACACATGCACACATATACGATTTCCAGATTATTGGGCCTAGAAGCCTATCAATACATCCTAAATGTTCTACCCAATCCCCTCTTTATCCCTATATTTTCAAAGTGTGGATCAGGCCATGTCTCTATATTGAGCTGAAGTGGCCACGCCCAAATTTGCCATGTTTGGGTTCAGATTGAGATGAAAGCCTAAATAAGTTTTATTCCCTTTTGTACTTGCTGATGTACATTGTGTATGGGATTAGTACTCGTATGTATACATCATATATAGATGATATACACATTTTTGATCTGTATATCAAGTGTATACCCTGCATATATTTCCCTTTCTTCTTATCCAGCCTATATATATTTGTATATTGATCCCTAATTTCCACCTATATCAAGGCCAAGACTAAGTTCATCCTATTCAAACTACTCCAGAAAGATGACTTCAATAGCTCTCTAAGCATAGTTCTAAATGATCCATCAGCCCATGTAGTACTTAAAACAGCCCAAATCAGTATACATTATCAATTTGTAAGGCCTAGGCAATCACCAAGATCCAGCAAAGCCCACAACTAAGGAAGCAGTCACATAACAACTATAACTGTAGAGAGGGTTTGCAAGCTAAGAAATCAAAGCACAAAAATGATCCAAAACCTAAATACTTGAACAAAACAATGGCAGCATAGGAGGGACAGAATTTAATAGTTTAAGAATTGACACTTAGCCTTTATAGTTTCAGGAGGGAAAGTAGAATTGTGAAATGACCACTCAAATCTCAAACAATTCATTCAATTAGAAAGAAATATGTAGGGAAAAGATTAAACAGAACTTTCAGACACACAAAAAAAAAACAATGTAGAAGAGTCCAACGGATCAAGAGATTCTAGAGCTTTAGTGTTCATTTTTAAAGACAACAAATTAATTTGCCAAGACTTCAACTCAACCAATTCTCAGAAATCTATCAAATTTATGTGAACAGATTTACCACTTGGTTTTAGAAGACTGTTTAAGCAAGATAGATTTGGTTTCAACCCTTGGCCCTTAGTCCAATAATAGGATTGTAGGGTTAAATGTATTCATATAGCAAACACACACCCCATAGACTTATAGGATGTGCCATGGTATCTTTTATTTGGAGGAAAGACATTATGAACCAAGTTGAACTTGATTCTCCTTAATCCTCTCCCAAGGTACCTTTAAAAGGCTCTTCTAAGTCAAGTGGTTTTTAGTTTGCCCATGAATACTTATGACTTATACAAACACTATCATTGAACCAATCTCAATCTAAATATTTAATCAATATTAACACATGTTAGCATTTTAGTTAACTCGTCACAAGATTTTTATCACAGAACTGCTCCAAAACCTCCTTCGATCATGAAAAGTACAAACAGACATATACACTATATTTTAATACCAGTTTTAAGCTATACATATTAAGGCTGAACACAACAGACATTATTAAAGCCCCTTCCATGTTGACTTCTATTGATCTTAATATATTAATTTAAACTAGGAAGTCTTTAAATTAACACTAAACCTTAGTTAATCCATCAAAGAGACTTTGGTGAGCCCCATGGCTAGTAGGAACAAGGTCCAGATGAAATGACTTCAGGGTCCTGGAGGAGTGATAGTATAGGGTGAGGCCATCGCCTCTAAAGCTTATTTTTTAATCTATAGACACTATATTTTAGCTTTCAAGCTGTGACATTAAGAGGTGATGCAGACAGTCTACATATGGAAGGATTTAAACAAGTTCATTTCAAGCCTCTCATCCTTTTCTCTTCTTTTACCCCTTTTTATCCTTAAGATCATAAAGTCTAACTTGTGACCAACTCCAATTTTAGATTGTCAAGAAAGATAAATGCTAATTTGTTCTAGGTGATCACATGATGCAGGACACACATAGAATGAAATGGAGGAAAAACAAGACACTCATTCATGAAATACAAAGAAAATGGACAAATTTGAATAACAACATTAAATAGCCAAAATCAGGGTTGCCATAGGCCTTTTTGAAGCATATTGTGTTAAAACTAAAGATCTTAGACACCCTTAAGAGTCTGTCCTAATTTAAGCTAAGAGAAGTTTAGTTTTTAAACTTCAAATCTTTGGTTC
Source organism: Lycium barbarum (assembly GCF_019175385.1). Taxonomy (NCBI): domain Eukaryota; kingdom Viridiplantae; phylum Streptophyta; class Magnoliopsida; order Solanales; family Solanaceae; genus Lycium; species Lycium barbarum. Next base: position 24,302,946 of record NC_083337.1, read on the forward strand.
ATGAAGCAATTAAGCCATCTTATAATTAGAGGCCAGGCTCAAATTCAGACTATACTCACAAGTTCTGTCTAATTCAGAGGAACATCAAACAAAGGCATATTCTTGTCTTATTATAAAGTAAAGGTATTGTTTAGGTTCTTAAAGTAGTGTTAAGTAATTACAGGCTAATCATTCATTCAAACATAGCCATAATGAATAAACCTTATCAGTGACAAAGACCAAGAACTGGTAGTACTACCATAACTAAGGATAAACATATATTGAAGAAGGCAGAAAAACTAGTTAAACTACTATAGCCAAGCATAAGTAAACCTTAACTGAACACAAACATAAACAGATACTAACTAAGCAGGCAAATAAAAGAACTTTAATAAGAAAAAATGTTACCTTTTGATCATGCAGCCTGGTTCAAGAACTGAATTTGAAAGCTCTTTGTGTTTCCTTGCTCCAACTCAAACCACCACACAAGAAAAATAAAAATTTTAAACTAGGAACTCAACCTTTCAGTTAAGTATAAAATTTTGAAGTAATAACCCCAATTTCGAGTATAAGTGCTCAAAATATGGGTTTTGTGCATGTCTCCTCTTTTTTTATGTGTTGTGAATTGGGGTCCTATTTATAGAACCCTAAATTCAGATGAAACCTTAGTTTGGTCGATGTGGGACATTGCCAAATTTTCAGAAAATGAAGTTTGTATTTTGAAATAAACGGTCCAGATTTGCATCAAACAGCAACCTTTTAACCTTTCCACCCTCGATCCGGGTTGATTTGAACTTGACCAATGAGAATCGAGGGTGTACAATCACAAAACAACAAATATAATTAAGAAACTCAGATATTTGACTTAAAATTGGCAGAAAAAGTGAAATAAAGAGAAGAGTATACCATGGTTGGGGCGAGATAGGGTGGAAATAGGTGGAACAAGGACGGATGCATTAATTGTTTTCCCCAAACGGTCATGCAAGGACTGAGCAAGGTCTGTAACCCCTGAATTATTGCCATTTTTGGCAGTGGGGGCTAGGAGAGAGGTGAGAGTGAGAGGTGGTGACTAGGGTTAGGGTTAGGGTTAGGGATAGGGAAAGAGAGAGGACCATATAGGGTGGGGTTTGGTATGAAATGAAAATTGAAGGGGTATTACCCCCTCTATACACGGCATTGGGCCGAGTCACACCCTTTTGGGCTGGATTCGGTCTGAGTTAAAAACAAAGAGAAGGGGGCCCATTTTTGTATGCATGTATACCTAATATACATATGAGTATATGCATACGCATGTGTATATTTGTGTATACATGTATACGCGGAGGGACATACATGAAAAAATTTAACAGGTGGTCAAAATTAAAGTAATGGCTATTAATTGCACATTTCAATTATGACTTGACAATAACCAATTGACCAATTAAAATTAAATTACACTAATGGCCTTAATTAATTTGAGCCAATGGATCTGATCATTTCAGTTAAAGTCACTAAAGGGGTAAATTTACTAAAATGACCCCAATTGCCTTAAACCATGAATTGGTTAATTCAATTGTGGCCATGACTGAAATAATTAAATAATTCAAAATCAATTTGTAATAATGAATTTCTAATTAACTAACTATCCTAATTAAATACTAGATACAATTATGATTAATTTTAATAAATTATGCCAATGCACAAAATTAAGGATTGAGGGGTAAAAGGGTTACTTTCTTTTAAATAATCAGATTCCTTGGATTAAGGGAACAATATATTTGATAATTTGATTTTTTGACAATTTAAACAATTAAATAAGTAATTATTTGAAATTGCTTTTCTTTGATTAAATCTAACAAATATCCTACAAATGCCATAAAATGTACCAATTAATTCCCAAATGATTTATCATAAAAAAATATTTTACCAATTAAGAGGTGAAAAATATTGACCTAAACAATTTTTATAAAAATCATTTTGACCTCTAAAAATGCATAGTTCACTTGGTTTGTCATCCAAGGACTCTGAGTAATTAAAAACAATTACGGGAGGTCAAAAATTAGGTGTCAACAACTGCAAAACACTGAGTAAAGAGAGGTACCGGGCCAAGTGGTCGAGGTCAAGACTGAGCAGATGTTACATATGCCTTACATGACTCCCCCTCCCACTCTGAAGATGAGGAGGAGGTCATGCCTCAAAAGAAGATCCGGAGAGGGGGAGGGGGGCATAACATCCCAACCCCTAACCATGACACCCTCAGCGTCTGCCTCCTCCCGCTCTGAAGAGGAGGAGGAAGGATCCTCAGCATTTGCTTCGGGAGAGGCAGAAACTGAGGGTACTGAGCAAGGAAATGGAGCGGAAACCGAGGGCACTGAATGAGTGAGTGGCTCAGGCGAGGCTTCCTCTACCCTATCTAGTTCTGGGGTTCCAGATAGTGAGCATGGGGGCTGAAGGTTGGGGATCCGGACTAAGCAACTGGAGGATGATAAAATGCGATTCCCAATTAAGGGAGCCAAAGAACTATATGAGCAGGGGATCGCTCTAACAAAAAAAAATTCAAGCAAAATAGAAGCATCTGGGAAGAGAGGCAACTGACCTTCGATGGCTTAGAAGCCTTTCCCGACATTGCTGAGGCACTCTGGCTATATCGACTTGCAGTTTTTGGTGACTCTTCGAGGTAGATCCTCACTGCTCGTACCTGCTGGCACGAGTGCATCATCCAACACTTTCATGAGAGCTTGTCTATATGATGGAGAGCTGGCTAGTAGTGCTAACACCGATATTTGTACTGGTGTTTTCTTCAGATGCTCAACAATTGAATAATCCTTTTACTGCATATGCCGCCCGAAATCTTCAACTCCTCTTTTAGTTATTACCCTCTTCTGGGTATTTTCCTTTTTCACAGCATTTTGGGCCAGTTCTTCAGGGGTGTAACATCTCCCTGAGTGAGTCATGCCTTGGGCCATAGACGCTTACACAATGATTGATACTTTGGGAGCGGGCATCGGTGCTAGGACTAAGGTTTCTAACCTTTGTATAGACTTTAGAATTTCTGGTGCCGGGATAAGAACCTTGAAATTGGGACGATCCTGGAGTATGAGGGAAGCCACTATTTGTTCAATGGACTTAACTGTTCTAAGGACCAATGCCCTGCAAGCTTCCCAGTCTTCGTCCTTTTCAATCATGTGGACTCTGTTGTTTCCATGGTTGGGCAACGGGTTTGTGGTCACATAAGGAGTTGTGACTTCCAGGATGATCTCTCCCTTGTCAATCCAATAGTGGATCTTATGTTTGAGTTTTATGCAATCTTCTGTGTTGTGCCCATTCCCCCCTAAATGATAAGCACAAGTGTAATCGGCCCTGAAAAACCTATTCCCGGGCTGAGCCGATTTTGGAGGGATTTTTTAGATTAATCCTACGGCGTGTAACCTTTCAAAGAGTTGAGCCCTTGGCTCAAGAAGTGTTTAAATTCTCTTGCTGGCTTCCTCTCAAAAGCAGGACATGGAGCATTGTACGCTAGTGGTGGTGGTTGATTTTGGTAGTGCGGTAGTGGATGGATTTGTGGTGGGTTGTTTTGTGGTGGACGGTAAGCATGGCCTGCCGCCTAGTACTTTTGTTGTAGTGGTTGATATGTTTTTTGTGGTGGTGCTAGGTAAATAGGAGCGGGTACTTGGTGCTTAGTGGAGCGACATAAGGCGGTACAATAGTGATAAAGCCTGGTTGTGCATAGAATATGGGTGTAGGGCTGTAGCTTGGTGAGAAGATTGTGGTTCTTCCCGCTTTTAGGGTTTGGGCTTGGTATATGGGATATGCTCGTCACGTCCTCTTTCTTTTTACGGAAGACTCTTGCAGCGGCATGTCCAGATTCTTTGTCGAAGACGCTGATGATCTTGCCAGACTCGAGACCACTTTTTATAACCTCTCCCATTTTGACTAATTCAGCGAAGGGCCTTCCGTCCATGGAAGCATTCTGTCATAGAAGTCTGGTTCCTGTGATTTGATAAATACAGAGACCAGTTCTCCCTCACACATTGGTGGCTGGACACGAGCTTCTTCGGCCCTCCACCGGCTGGCGAACTCTCCATAGTTCTCAGTTGACTTTTGTTTGACCTTTTCAAGGTAGTATCGTTCAGGCACTATTTCGCCGTTGAATCAAAATCTCTCCATGAAGCTTTCAGCCATGTCTTCCCAAGTAAACCATTGGCACATGCCTTGGGTTGAGAACCATTCAGCGGCCTTGCTAGTTGAACTTCGGCTGAATAGTCGCATGTGTTACGGTTTGCTTTTACGCGGGCTAAGGCATAAAAGTTACTACGAGGTTGTTGGTGCTCTAATTTGATTTTAGTATTTCAGAGTTGCCACCTAATTTATTTAAGGAAAACTAGGAAAACCGGGTTCAAAGAGTTTTTCAAACAAGAGAAAAAGTCTTATTGGACCAAAGTTCGAGGCAAGGGTCCCGGTGATAGGAAAGGTTTTACGCACCCTACTATTAAAGATCCGTAAAATACAGTTGACCTATGAGCATCAATGTGTGATTTACTATATTTATTTGCTTAAAAATGTTTAGTTTTCCACAAAAATGTCATTCATTTCTTTATCACAATTTAGGAAAATTTTTGGCAAAAGGTCCCATTATAAAAAGGGCTTTTGATTTTGAAAATCCAAATAAGTGTTCAACTCACTTTATTGTCGGACTAGGAAACACTCGGAATTTCTCCTGAGTAGAGTTGCTACTATTCTAGTCCAAACAAAATGAGTTTAGTACTTATGGGTTATATAATATAGGAAAATATGGAGTACATCTCCGTTTTATACACACACACACACACACACACACACATATATATATATATATATATAAAGATAGTTTTTTAAGCTTAATTTAAATCGCTTTTGATGCCCATAGAATCTAACCATATTCCAAGTCCAAAAAATCCTTTATCCTCAAAGTTGGTCCTCAATACTAGTTATAATTTACCAAGGATGAAAGGTCAGAAACCATTTTCTAACCAGTCTTGAAATTGCATAGCCCACTTAGTAAATCATTACTGCTTAAAAAAAAATCAATCCAAAATTCTATTTTACGCTATCTTAAAGTGATCAAGTTTGAAAATATTATAAGCGACTTTCCTAAAATACTACATATTTTCCTAAATTCTAATTCCTATAGGGTTCCAATATTCCACATAGTTGTTTACATACATATACACAACATATATACAAAAATGCAAAAAAAATGAAATGATATAAGAGGTTTATCGGACTGGTGGGCCTACCCAAGCCTACCAGCGGTCATTTTCACCCATGGCTGGACCTTTAATATATATTAGCTTCCCTTTCTCCAACGGACTCAATCAAATGAATATGAGGCCCAACATTTTTGATAGACAGGAATAGCCCAAGTGGCCCGCGATATTTCACATGCGAACACAGAGGGGAAAAAGAAGATACAAGTTAGAAAGTATCTAAATTCTCTTGTTGAACTAACAAAGAATTTTAAACCAAGCAAATATTTGAAACAAATATATGCGCATAGCTACATGTATACAGTGTATATATAGTCTTAACAGGTTTTAAGCGAAAAGGGTATGCCTCTTCAAAGCCAAAAGGGAACAAATGCAGCTAGGCCCAATTAACAAGAAAACTGGGAACAGTCCAAACAGGCTCATAGAGTAAATACTTAAAGGGGTAGATTTGGCCTCAACACTTTATCCATAATATGTTAAAAAACAAAGACAAAAAAAAGAGAAAACCAGGTTTCAGGATTGGTTAATGGTATTTAAAATATATACTTCTTGTATACACTATGATGTATATAGGTCATGTATATTATGTGTATATTCAGTATATTGCATATGTATATATCAGCAACAAGCAATGGAAAAGAGGGATGGGATTTTTCATGGTGGTTAATCTTAGCAAGGCAGAATCTAACAACTTCAAATAGCACATAGCTTTGGTTAAAAGGAAGGAAAGAAAAAACATAGATTCATCACACTTATTATTATTATTATTATTATTTGAAATGAGGTTTAAACTTTAAAGACCACTTTAACAACAATGGATTACCTTGATATATTAATCCTTTTAATCATCCTAGAGGGTCCCACAGGTGTGATTTCACATAAGGGAACCCTAGCAACCAAGATGAAAAAGAACTAACTGAGTCTGACTAGAAACTCTAAGTCCTGTCCCTTTCCTTCCTGATCCTAGGTAAGTCTCACCCATGATCCTTCATATTTTAAGTGATCACCTCTTGTTAATATGTCCTTTAGATCCTACTCCATTTACTCAACTGTTAATACTCCTGTTCATGTTCAAACTAAGTGCAGGTATTTAGAACAGACACAACAGATTCCCAAGGAAATATTACACAAAATTTCAAAGTAGAAAGGGGCATGGATACTTTGGCAGACCACAAGTGAATACAAACAAGAGGTTCAACACCAATACTTAACAAGGTAAGACAGGCTATTAGTTTTGTTTTTTAGGCCAGATTCCAAAGGAAGTAATAAGGCACTTTTTGGTTCATATGGTGTAATCAAGATATTCACAAATACTTGGAGGAAGGAACCAGTTCGAAGCACACAAGAAACACAGTCAAATAGCTACTAGTCTGTGGTTAATTAAATGAAACATGTATGACAACTTTTAAGCAGAGTTACAAACCCAAATTGATGAACATGGTTTAACTATTACTAACACACAAACCCTACTTAATCAACCATAACCCATGATTTATCAAACTCGAATGAAACAAATATGGGTTAAATAATCCTAATCAATCAGTTAAGTTTATGAGCATGGTTAAAGAGGGTTACAAACTAACTAACCTTAAAACAATCAAGTAATATATTTTATCCGACTATAGGACAACTGATCTCAAAGCAGATAAACACTTTTGATATGATCAATAGAAACTGTAAACCAACTAATTTGAAACAGGTAAGTACTTAGAAATGATCAACAAAGATTATAAATTCTCAATCCTAACTAAGCATGTAGACGTGATGATCAAGAACCACAAACACTTTGTCCTAGTTAAGCATGTAGGCAGGATTAGCTAACTACTAACCTAGACTAATAGTGATAAAGCAATGCAAAATTCAAACTAGGCAACATGATTGACATTGAACAGCCCTAGAATCACACTAAAGAATACTTAAATTAAGATTAACTAAGCCTAAAAGATGACACAAGACAGAAAATAAATCACACAAAAGCAATCTAAGACACAGAATAATAAAAATTAACTAAAGGAAAGTGGATTACCTTTTTGCTCCTTAGCCTCATAACTCAGCCACACTAACAAAGAAAAAGTATTTAAAACTTTAACTTAACCCGAAATTCAAAGTTTTAAAGAAATTATGCCAAAGCTTAAGAAAATCAAGTTTTTAGGTGAATGCCTGTGATATTCCCCTCTATCTCTCCCTCAAAATGAACGATTTGTGGTCCTTTATATAGAAATAAAAAAAACCCCAAACCCTAGGTTCAACCGATGTGGGAAAAAAAATCCCAATTAAGGGATTTCCTCCTCACATTATAGCATTGTAGGGCTAGGATTAAGTCAAATCGGGTATTAGGGGTCAGATTTTGGCCAACACAAATTGATCACAAAAGTTATTTAAGAACCAATAATAACACAACATTAAACAAACAAGAACAATTAAAGAAAAGCATTGTTGACCGTTTGATTTCTCAGAAAAACAAGAAAGAAAATAAAAACGAGTCATAATAACACCTTGTTTGTTTGATTTGCAGTGGAAACAGTTGTGGGCATTAATTTCCTTACCCTTTAAGGCCATACATTCCTGGAAAAAGAAAAAGCTTTATGAAATTTTGCCAAAATTGGGTAGATGACGAGACGAGAGAGAGAGAGGGGTGGCCCGCAATAGCCAGGGTTTGCCCCTCCTCTTAGAATTTGACACAAATAAGACCTCTAGGGTATGTTTGTATTGTTGTATACGAGAGGGGTTGTGTCGGGTCTGGCCTTATTGGGTTGGACTCGGCTCAACCTTTTTAAAAGGAAAAGGGGCCTGATTTGTCATATATATATGATATACATGAGTATACATGTATATTCATGTATATTAATGTATATATGGGTATATGGGCGGGACAAATATGAACAATTCAACAGGTAGCCAAATTTAAACAATGTCCATAATTTAAAATTTTAATTATGACCAAGTTATAACTAGTTAAAAGCTAATTTTTGCAAAAATGACCTTAACTGAATTAAGCTATGAAATTTTCTATTTCAATTATGGCCATGATTGACTAACTTGCCCATTTGATTATGCAAAAAAACATAATTTGCAATTATGACATTAATTGATTTAAACCATGGAAATTGCCTATCTCAATTATCGCAAAAATTGCCCAATAAATTAATTATCTCAATTGTAGCCACTATTAGTCACATAACAAACAAATTTATGGAATTCATCCACAATTAAACGCTCAAATAATTGTGATAAAATGCAAAAATTTAAGAATTGAGGGGTAAAAAGATTAATTCACTTAATTAATCAGACTTCTTGAATTTAAATAGAGTAAATACTTGCTGATTGACTTATGATAATTCAAACAATTAAATAAATAATTATTTTAAACTATTTCCTTGATTAGTTTTAGCAAATGCATCATAATTGTTGCAAATTAATTTCTAAATGATTTATAACATTATAGAAATTATTTTACCAACAAGAATGGTAAAATATTATCTAACTAATTTTATAAAATCATTTTGACTTTAAAAATACATATTTCACTCTGTTTAATATTCAAGGATTATGGGTAATTAAAATAAATTATGGGAGGTCAAAAATTAGGTGTCAACAACTACCCCTTCGGTGGGGATGGCGGGACCATCCCCGAGCAACTAAATTTAACTAACTCTGATTTTTGACTGACCCAACTCATATTACATCTTTTTTATGCAATTTTCAAAGTATATGGCCAGACCTCAGTTCCTGGGTTTCCTACATATCTCAGCTTTCATGAGAATTCAGGCCATTTATAGTTTGACTCGATTATGACTTCTAAATGCAAATTTAAAGAAATCTCAAATTTCCCGGCTATCAAACTGGGAAGTCTGGAGTGATTGGTTGGAGTGTCACTGACTCTCTGGCATTGAGTCCTCCTACATATCCCTATTCTTGGGAATCAAGTCATTTGTAGTTTGACTCGATTGGAAAAAAGGTTATCCCTTATCCGGGAGTGCCTCTGTGTGTGTCCGATCGGTAACCGAATAAAATAAATAATAAATTTAAAAAAATTTAGCACATACGGAAATAATTGTTCTTGTGTGGCTGAGCGGGGGGAGTGATCTTCCAAGTCCTGGCCGGAGAGCTTGACTCTCATGGTCACCCTTTCTCGATCGGATGCATAAGAAAAAGTTACATGTCTACTCCGCAATCTGGCTAGATTTGATTTGATCAACCTGCTCTGTTTGGCGGCTATAAATTTGTTTCCATCTACTGAGTAACGTTGATTTTTGGTGACAAATACTGCTGTCATCTGACCGGATTTACATCGTCTTGTCTTCTTGATAGAATACTACAGTCTCTTGATCGGTTTTACATCGCTTTGTCTTTTTTGAGCGAATACTGTGGTCTCATGACCGGTTTTACATCACTTTATCATCTTGATTATATCTGGTAGTTTGTATGCATGGACCTTTTTGGCAATTTGAATAAATGGCCCTCTCGGCATGTTTGTATGCGGCCCTCTTGGCAAGTTTGTATGAATAGCCCTCTTTACGTGTTTGTATGAAGCCCTCTTGGCATGTTTGTATGAATGAACCTCTTGGCATGTTTGTATTAATGGCCCTCCTGGCAACATGAACATAGATATGCAATGACCCTCATGGCAAATAAGAAGAAGTGATGGCCCTCTCGGCAACAGGAAAATAGATATGCAATGGTCCTCATTGTAAATAAGAAGAAGTGATGGCCCTCTCGGTAACAGAAAAATAGATATTCAATGGCCCTCGTGGAAAATAAGGAGTGATGCGAATGACAGATATGGCCCCTTCGGCTGAATCGTCTTTCTTTCGTCATTTATGCCAGCTATGACCCTTTTAGTAAGGTATGCCGTGTTGTTTTACTACGACCCCATTGGCAGGTGATTTTTGCCGTTATGGTCTTTTGTTCTTTATGGTCCCTCATGGCGAGGTGTTTGCCCTTGTGGTATTCTAATCTTTTATAGCCCTCGAGGCTAAATATTTGCCCTTATGGCATTTTTGTCCTTTTATAGCCTTTTTGGCAAAATATTCGCCCTTTTGGAATTTTTTGTCTTATTATAGCCCTCGTGGCTAAATATTCACCCTTTTGGCATTTTTCAACCTTTATAGCCCTCATGGCCAAATGTTTGCCCTTTCAGCATTTTAAATCTTTGGTAGCCCTTATGGCTAGATATTCGCCCTTTTGGCATTTTCAATCTTTTATCTGTCTCGTGGCTCTAATCTCTGCATCTATCTTAGGCCTTCTTTTAGCGAACCATTTCCTGCACATAAAACAAAGTTAGAAAAAGGGATCGTCCTCCCGACGTCCTGGAGACCTGCATCAGAAATAAGTTAGTTTTTTTCCTATTTCAAGTTGATTCGTGTTGCTGGCACATTTGCATCTTTGGCTTTCTGGACTCGAAACCCCTTTGGCTCCGATATTCGAAAGATGAATTTATTTTCATTATGTAGAAAATCGTTTTTGAAAAGTTACCATAAAGATATCTATTTGTAGGGAAATAAGTGCATTGTTTTGAAAGTTGTAAGGTTAATTTTCATGACATGTGCTTTGAATAAGGGATATCCCTTCTTTCATGACTAGGGTTCTTCGCTTCTTTGCGCGGAATTTTTGTGACCTTTTTCTCAAAAATTCTGCCCCAGTTTAAATTTTGATCGACGAACTCTCGTGCCGAATCTTCTGAGTCGCGGGAAATTTCGAGGTCTCCTCAAAATTTCTGCCCCAGTTTAAAACACTTGGTAAGATGACTCTTTGTAGTGGATTGATGGCGCGAATTTTTGAGATTTTCTCAAAAATTCTGCCCCAATTGGGCATGTAGCAATTCTTGCGTCCTTCGTGAAGTCCTATCTCTAAGGTTTCCTAAGGGTTTCTTGATTTTTCTTTTGGTGCGACTGAGCTCAAAGAGAGCCTACGTATCATGTCGTAGTAGGAATCCGGTCGAGTGTAGTTCGGAATAAAAGTAAATGAGTTTTTGGTTCTTACTAATAATGAGATCGGGTCCTAGATGGACTGCCTACGTATCCCACTGTAGGGAAATCAGGTCATTGTATAATTCATATTACAAAAGTTGTTTTATTTTTCCCGTCTATTATAAGATTAATACAAGCAAAGAAGAGTAATGATTACAAGCAAAAGGTACTATTACAAACGAGAAACTTTGTCTTTATGCATAGTAGCGCTTGATTGCATCAGAGTTGATCGGCTTCGACTACTCTTGTCCATCCATTTCCGCTAGTACTACTGCTCCTCCGGAGAGTACTTTGCGGACCATATAGGGACCTTGCTAGTTGGGAGCGAATTTTCCTTTTTATTCATCTTGTAGTGGGAAAATTCTTTTGAGCACTAGTTGCTCGATTTGAATGAGTCAAGCCTTAACTCATTTGTTGAAGGCTCTTGCCATCCTTTGGCGGTATAGTTGACCATGGGGTACGGCAACCATCCTTTTCTCGTCGATTAAAGCCAATTGCTCGTATCGAGCTCGGACCCATTCAGCATTATCCAGCTCAACTTCTTGAATGATTCCCAAAGAAGGTATCTGAACTTAGGAAGGTATGACTGCTTCAGTACCATTGACTAACATATATGGAGTTGCTCCTATTGAAGTTCTGGCTGTAGTACGGTATCCCAGCAAAGCACAAGGCAACTGCTCATGCCAACCCTTATAATTATTAGTCATTTTTCTCAATATCCTCTTGATATTCTCGGTGGCTGCTTCTACGGCTCCATTATTTTGTGGCCGGTAGTTGTCGAGTTCCAATGAGTGATCTTGAATTGCTCACAAATATCCTTCATCAGATGGCTATTCAGATTTGCTTCATTATCAGTTATGATGGACTCGGGTATACTGAACCGACATATGATGTTGTGTCGCACGAAGTCAGCTACCACTTTCTTTGTTACTGACTTGTGAGACATTACTTCCACCCATTTGGTGAAGTAGTAAATGACAACTAAAATGAATCAGTGGCCATTTGAAGCTGCGGGTTCAATGGGTCCAACTACATCCATGCCCCAAGCAACGAAGTGCCATGGTGAGCTCATCGCGTTAAGCTCGCTTGGTGGCACTCTAATTAAATCCCCGTAGATCCGGCATTGATGGCATTTTTGCACATATTTCCAACAATCACTCTCCATAGTCATCTAATAATATCTGGCTCTGATAACCTTTTTGGCCAATAAAAATCCGTTCATGTGGGGTCCGTAAGTCCATGTGTGTAGTTCTTCCTGCAATCGGGTGGCTTCACCGGCGTCTAGGCATCATAGCAATCCCAAATTCAGTGTTTGTTTGTATGATAGTTCCTTGTTCAGAAAGAATCCATTTTCCATTCTTCTGATAGTCTTCTTTTGTCCACTCGTTATGCCTTCGGGATATTCCCTTCTTTCCAAGTACATTTTGATGTCATTGTACCATGGCTTGCCATCTGGCTCAGCCTCCATGTGGTAACAATGAGCATGCTCTTCTTTCAAGCTTATCATTAGCAGGTTAATATTAATGCTTTCAGGATGTTGGATCATCGATTCTATTGTGGCTAATGCATTAGTAAATTCATTTTGAGCTCTTGCACAATTTTTGTGCCAAGTTCACTTATGGCAAGATCTTTTCATTCTTGGTGGTCCATTCACCTTGTACTTAATGAATCAGTAAGTTGGAATCTCCAATGACAAATAATTCATCGATGTCCATATACAGTGCCGTTCGGAGACCTAGAATGCAAGCTTCGTATTCAACCATATTATTGGTATAACGAAATTTGAGCTTTAGGGCCATGGGGTAGTGTTTCCCATTTTCTGATATCAGAACCGCTCCAATTCTGGAACCTTTGTAATTTTGTCGCTTCTTCTTCAACAGCCAACACCCCCTCGTCTGGGAAACGAGTGTGAAGTGGTTTGAGTTCTTCATCTACCGAGCTTGCAGCTAGTAAGTCAGACAAAGGTTGTCCTTTAACTGCCTTCTAAGCTATGTATTAATGAAAAACAGTTCTACATCTAGAGATAAGTAAAATAGTAAACTTGGAAAAATAACCAGTACAGCCAAGACACAAGAATATATCAATTTCAACTTATTGTATCGCTTATCTCATTAATTCTTTCACTTACAAACTCAAGATCACCACAATCCACTCACAGGCAACCAAAAGATCAACACATGCCAACGCATTGGTAGCCAAAGAAATATCACATGTCACCTCACGGAAAAACAACCATTTGATGCACAAGGGTTATGATCCCATGGAGGCTAATCATCATCTGTACTAGCACAACAATAGATACACCAGGGCTATGTTTCTATGAAGGTTAATAATCCTCTAGACTAGTACAACAATAGATAGACTGGAGTTATGTTCCCACGGAGGCTAATCATCCCCTGGACTACATAAAAATAGATACACCGGGTTACACGCCATGCAGGTCAATCTTCCTCTTGATTGATACAATAATTCTCAAAAGTGATACGTTAGGATCCATAATGGCTAATTGTCCTCTGGACTAGCACAGCTTGCCCATACAGGCCCAAACGCAACCAAACACAAGTCATTGGATTAACCGAATCATCAATCATGGCTTATAGCCAAATTCACTTCTCAAGTCATCTTATCATAATAAAGGTATTTCGAGTCACAATCAATTCATAAAGCCTATTCAAATCACTTATTCGGTTTCAAGTTTAAGAAAACCCATTCAAAGGAAAAACATGTTTTAAGCTTCAATCTTTAGAGAATAAGTTTAATCATCACATAATGGGGAAAACACAATTCATCACAATATTATAATTCTCATAAGGTTCGATGCGGGCTTGATCCTACACGCACATGACCTTGTTCAATATCCCATTTTTATTTGAAAATATGTTCAACAAAAAACAACCACCAAACTAGGGTTTCAACATGTACCAACAACCAAAAGAGGATTCTCAAAGCCAAACATGCTTTCAAAACATTCATAAAAGTAGACATGTTTCATATGACGTTTTCAAAGTCTACATGGATATCAAAACGTTTGAAAATATAAACATACTTCAAGGAAGATTTTTGAAATCTAGACATACCTCAATTACAGCACAAAAGTATTCCTCCAAGTTCAAAAAATCATTCTACAATGATTATTAATGATAAATTTCAGAACTTTAACAAAATTCTAATAGTTCCCACCCTTATCTAAAAACTAGGGCTTTTTCGTGCCTAAAAATGTGTTCTTGAATCCTCCCATGAATCACCCATGGAATCCCTCCATGAATCACCCATGGATTCTTATTACTTATAATACCATAAACTAGTCCAAATCCTATAAATAAACTCAGTAATGATCAAAGAACATACATTTAAGAAGTTTCCCAAAGTCTCCTCGAATATCTCTTTCTACGGTTTTCAAGACTCTATAGTTTAGAAGGATGAACTATTATTAATTGATGTTGTAATGATGGGAATTGATTAAAAACTTACCTTAGATGTTTTGGGGAAGCCTTAGGGTTGTTTTCTCATAAAAAGTCGGCCAAAAAATGTGGAATACAGTTATAACAAAGTTTTAAACTTATAGGGTTCAGAACCAGAAAAATGGGGTGTCACGCCCCAAATCCGGAGAGGCGTGATCGACACTCGATCCCGTACGAGGCCCGAGCGAACCGCTCTAAATCTGTAACCCTGGAGGGGAATGTCACGACCCGGCTAGGGGCCATGACGGGTACCCGGGGCTATCCACCGAGCACCACTCATTATACTACTCATCATACTCATTAAGCGTACATTCATTAATTATGTACTCAAATCATAGGAAAATCATTCTTCATTTGGAAACTTAATTACTTTTATATACATAAGCCCTTCGGCTATCAAAATAATAATATAGATACAATAGTAACATTGTGAGACCATACTACCCACACATGCGCATCTACGAGCCTCTACTAGAGTACTAGACATATAGACGGGACAAGACCCCGTTGTGCCCAAAATGCATATACATATATATACATAAAAGAATAAACCAAACATAGAATCATTAGCTTCATGGACATCTTACTTTACTCTAGGATTCGTTATACTTAAACTCATCATCATCATTACCTTGCTCGGCGTATCTCTTCTCTTTATCTCATACATATATAGCTCGTTACAGTCATGAACTCATAGTTCCTCTATTTAGGAAGATTATGGAAAATTTAGAAGGTTCATGTAATAGGAGTCATGCCATAGAAAGAAGGGAATAGCCTTATATACCTCTTTCGTTTAACAGTTTAATCGCTTGATCGTTCTCCTTTGATGCTCGCGTTTCTACCTTCAAGAGGATTCGCATCAACATTAGTTAATTGATTATATGAGTGTGCTTACTAACGCTAGAGAAAATTGGGCATCATTTCATTTGTTTCTACTACTTTCTCCATATCATATATCGACTCCCAAACATCCATAACAACATTCACAGTATAATAGGCAACAATCATCATTCATCTACATTATCCGCATTTCACAATTTCACTTCAGTTTCTCCATAATTGTGATTATAGTTCACTATTGCGTTTTCTCATATATAATACTTACCCCCATGTTCTAAATGCCATTTATAGCATACTTATTATCACAACATATCAATATTCATAATCCACCCCAAACTACTACTCAACAATGACACTATTCCCACATTCGTGACCCATTTCCTATATCCTTCTACAATCCAAGTGTTTTAACTTTTCCACACCTTAAACAACATGGAATGATCATAAAACTCACCTTAGATAATGGAAGAATAAGCCTTGAGTGGAAATTCTCTTCTTGCACCAAAACCCTAGCTCACTGCCCTTGGGATTTCTTGGCTTAGATGAACTTTGATATGTTTCATACACTTGATTTTGTGGGTTTGATGTAGTTGATCATAGATTTCTCTTGGTTTCTTGTGGATGAAGAGTGTAGAGAATTCTAGTGTGTTCTTGAGGTGTGGAGAGTGGAAAATGAAATGAAATAAATGAGAGAGAGGGTCCTTATATCAACTTAAAAATCTGTCCCGACTTGAACATATGGACCAACATACGGTCCGTATATTTTATACTGACCGTATGTCTGGACCGTATGTTTGGTCCAGTGAAGACCCTCATTCTGGGCAGAACATACGGCTGGACATACGGTCCGTATGTTTTATACGACCAGTATGTTTGGCCGTATAATGCCCAGCTTTCCGAAGTTCGTTCTCGTTGACTCGTTTGATCTCCAATCCTTATGGAACCTTCTTGACATTTGTTTAATACTTCTTTAACAATCTAAACATCCCTATAACTCATCCTCAAGGCCTTGCCAAACAACCCTTAACGCAATAATTTACGAAACCTTTCCTAATCCCCACTTATACTTCACTTGTCCTTATCAATCCTCATTTCATCAATTCATATAACTTTAAAATCTTAACGTATGCATTCTAAGACCACTAAATATCCGTCTTATAGTCTTAAGAACTTCCTGTTATCCTTAAGCTCGCATTGGTGCATTCACTACACGACGACATGAAATTTCCAAGGTGTAACAGGGGAACCCCAACTTAAACCAACAAGACCTACTTGCACTCAAACAATACTAACAAGCCGGCGAGGCTGCAATATATATATTTATATAAATACTGACTATCTCATCTGAACTAGGCAAACACGCACCCAAAATATATGTATATGCAATTGAGAAAGCCAACCGTATCCAAGCAGACATATACAAGCCGGCAAAGCTATCACACAGACACACTATTTATTGGACTCGTCTAGAAGCCTCTAGGGAATGTGTGTCTGTACCATACAATCTGTAATAAAAGAGGTGAGACTCCAAGGACATGCCAACTCTGAACAAAAAGAAAGCTCACCAATCAGCTGATATCAAATCCTGCCTAGTGGGGAGGTCTATCAATCTGTCGATCTGTACCTGCAAGCATGAATGCAGTGCCCCCAGTAAAAGGGACGTCAGTACGAACAATATACCGAGCATGTAAGGCAAGATAACAACTGAAATGAAATAACAAGCTATACGCTGGATATCTCAAGAAAGCATCCGGAGGTACTCTACCTGGGTTGCCTCTCTTCTGAGGTAAGATAACATATCTATGTAAATATTACTCCGTGACTCGAAGGTCAGGTAATAATTCCATGGCTCATAGGCCAGGTAATAACTCCATGGCTCATAGGCCAGGTAATAACTCCATGACTCGTAGGTCAGGTATAATAAACTCCATCACCCATAGGTCAGGTATAGTAAACTCCATGACCCGTAGGTCAGGTATAATAAAAATATGTATATCATGCAATATATATGCATATGCTGAAAAATACGGATTTTGTAACATGTCTCTTCTGCCTCTTTATAATCTTAAGGACATAGGGAGGGGATATCACCCCTCAGAAGGAATAACATAACACTCGGAATCTATACAACAATATGACAATCTCTACTTGACAAGTATCTAGTCACAACATTCGTTACGCTCTTACTATATATGGAATCTTGCCAATAAAAACAAAAGAACAGCCTTAACATACATGGAAGCTTGCTTCTCGGCTTTCCAACTTACTTCTTGTCTTGCAATATACTTAGGATAATTCATAGTCTCGTAATATACATATAAAATCATTCATGCTATTGTTAGGCTTATCGTCATATGCTTGTCTTAAGCCTTTAAATTAAATCCTCTTAAAATCTACTGAAATTCGGGCAGCACCTCCCCTGTTTATATCCTTAGCCCGAAATCACAATACCAACAAAAAAACAACAATAGCAATACTAATATCAATAACATCATCATCAATACAAAAATTTTAACATCATCATCAATACGAAAGTATTCCATAAAACATCCTACACGATGTTTTTCAACATACAACAACAATATACACTTCCTTTCTTCCCAATCAAGGAGAATAATCTCATTAACACACCAACAACATTAGATACCATACATATACATGTAAATCAGCCCAACCACATGGCTACAACATGCTCAAAATAGTCCATAAATACAACAACTACAACAACTACAACACAACACTTTATGACCTTTCCTCCATAACTATTTTCACTTTTAAGACTTACTAAACCTTCAAATCAATTCAACATAAGAGATAGGATGAAGAAAATAACTTATACTTGAAGAAATTTAGCCACACCAACTTTTTTCAAGACCAAACTCACCACAACACAAGTAGAAGCAAGAACAATCACCTTTCATGGACTAGTTTGGTATAATCTTGTTAAATTCTTGATTTAATGGGCTATAAATGTTTGGGGGATATGTTAGGAGGTAGGACTCATGAGAATGTAAAATGATGAAAAAATGGGGTTAATGGGGTTTTTATACCCCTTTAAAGTCGGTGGACCCAAGTGGGACCCGCGGAAGCCATTTGGCAGTTTGAGGGGTTATCTTAAAATGGTCATAACTCCTTACTCTGATGTCGTTTTGACGAGTAGTTTGTTGCGTTGGAAATTAGACTCGACGAAATTCATTTTAGGCTTTTGAAACACCTTAAAACTCCAAATATACCTTGAGATATACCCCTCCAAAGTTGACTAAAAATTCTGTTCAAAAGTCTGCCAACTTTTTTTTCCAAATTTTCGACAGACTTATTTTCTTCGATTTGCTTGGTTCCGGAATCTTCCGAAACTCTCCATACATGATATTTATCATTAATAATACTTGAAAATGGTCATTTCCTTTGGTTTTAAGGTTGTCCGTCCCGGTTACGACTTACGAGATTGTAATTCATCCTTTACTTCATTGTCCCATGGCTTGTACCTTCTAAAACTTCATGGGATGTTCTCGATAGTCCATTAATATAGTGAAGTACGTGGCATGCTCATGCTCTAAAAGTGTGAGGTGTAACATGGGGCCTCGCGCCACCCTTGCATCGCAAGGCCATCGCGAGAGACCTCCCCTGTGCCACCCTTGCGTTAAAAGTGTGGCGCACAAGGCCGAAAATCGACCAGAAACCCAAAAACTCGCGCCATCCTTGCGACCCAAGGGTACCACCACTTCCGACAGCATTCAGTAAAATAGGCATAACTCCTGGCACAGAGCTCCGTTAGACCTGCACATATGGTTGAAAAGGTATTTCAAAGATCTACAACTTTAAGGTGTTAAGTTTTCTCAAATTCGTAATGGATGTCTAGGTAAAAGGCTGGAAGTCAGGGCTACTGAAAATTTAGTTGATTCTATCGAATCTTACGCACCCCACTATTCGTGTTGTTCTTAAAACAATTATTTTCACCCAGACTCATATCGATAAAACTTCATATGTCTAAAATGTCACATTAGTACTAATTTAATACATTCACACTTAATCCAAATTTACAGAGTGTTAAATCCACACAAAGAAAATACTTATTTGCGGTATTGGACCGGATGAATATAGTAGAATCTTTTCATGTACAACTGCCACAGAAGTGTGGGAAAACCTTCTAACCATACATGAAGGACCAAGTCAGATCTAGGAGTCCAGGATTGCCCAATTAAATAGGCAGTGCGAGTTATTCAAGATGAATGAAGGAGAATCCCTTCAAGAAATGTTCAATAGGTTCACATTTATAACCAATGAACTAAGCTCTCTGGGTGGTTAGTCCTGAAGAAAGAATAATTGAAAAACTTCTTGATATATTACCTGACTCATGGAAGTGCAACGATAATGATATCATAGAGGTAAAGGATCTAAATAGAATGACTATGGAAAACCTCATGGGGTATTTGAAAAACTATGAGTTGAGGAAGGTCCAATCAGAAGAATAGTCCTCCAAGTAGAGTTGTGAACCTGGTCCTCCAGCTACCTAAGATAAAGATGAAGAAGACATAGCCTTGCTCACTAGAAGGTTCAAAAAAATGATTAGGAGTGGAAGGTACCCAAATAGAGGAAGCACCTCCAGACCAAGAGGATATGACAGAAGCACCCAATAAGGATATTTCAAATGTGGGAGGTCAAACCACTTCATTAGAGAATGTCCCAAAAGAGAAGATAATGGGAGAAGGAATGATCCTGAAAGAAGAAAAAGGAAACCCTAGAAACAAGATGTCACTACCCAAAATTACAAGCCGTGAAGGCACTTACCCCTACCTGATATGTAAGCCAATAATCGATTACAACCAATTTGTTAAGTTACTAAATCAAAATGTAAAGTGAAAACACAATATATCCATTAGAAGTTAATACAATAATCAAAATGTGGGAAACACAACCCAAGATTGGTGTCATGTGTACAAGTGCTACTATGAGTATTAATACAAGTCTAAATGATTGAAATACATTGTTCGAAGATATAAGTAAGACAAAAATGCATAAAAGATATAGAGGGAGGATGGTGTTGTGGATCAGCCAAGCAGCTCATCACGATCTCTAAAAGTGAAAGCCTCAGATTCCCAGCACGCTCCATAGACCCACTCGTGTTTGGTATGAAATTCGCATCATAGATAACGTAGCAAGTGCAGTATGAATATGAGAAACACGTGTACTCAACATATCTCATAGACTGACAACAAAGAAGTAGTGATGATGTTAAAAAGAAAAGTTTCATTTTAACCTGATCCTACTTACCTTACTGGAGATCGTTCAATTAACAGGGTAGTAAATAAATCAAACGTCAAGTAAGTCAAACATCAAGTAATCTATCAATGATATAAGATGCAATGCAATGAAATGGTCCAAGGCCAATTACTTTCCATAACCTATGTATACACGGAGCTCCACAAAATTGTATAGTAGATGTGAACCACGGGGGACTCATGACATCCATAGACTAGGCACAAACAGTGTCCACGTGCTAATAAGAATGATCTTAACGTACTTTCAGGAAATTCCAGCATGGACGATCTCTATGTGCTCAAACTTATACTCATATTCAATCACATATCAATGAATGGCATGTCTAAGATATCAGAGTAAGAGAATATTGAAAACAATTTCCTCTTTTCCACTTTTAATTTTAGTGATTTCATGTGCAGAACATAACTACACAACTACCTCAAGTATCGGAATTATACGGGTACAATGATGTGATAAGTGTACATAAACAGGCAAAGAATCATCTAACTACAATCTAATGCCACCATGCTTTGACATTTTTGGATTATAATCCGTAACTGCACAATTACATTATTTCCCATACATGGCACAGGTACTCGTAACAATTCTCGTCACACCACAGGTAAGAGACACCCATCTTTCTTCTTTACCCTTTAATTGTCACAACCCATTTTGGAAGTCATGAGGGCACCCACTCTATCCCCCCTGGTGGGAAAACCCTTTCCTTAATAACATTATTTAAAATGGTAGGTATATAGAAATGGATACAACAAATAAATTAATAAACTTACTTTATATTAATAAACAATTCGGAATAACTAAAAGTATAACAACCCTTAAAACTTGATCTCAACTTGTACAAGAGCCTCTAAAAGAAATACATTATTCAAGTACTGACATTACAAACTTTAAGTAAAAGAATGAGAAAGTGTCTATCGAATAGGAAGTAGACATCATAACATAAGAAGAGCTTCAGGGCTACAAATCCAGCTAGTAGCTCACCTCAAGTCTCCGACGAATATCCTCGGGATCAATTACGAGGTCTTGAATAATAACCTGGATCAATTTTGCAGCCACAAGGAATGCCACAAGAGTCGTATGAGTACAATACTTGTACTCATAGGCATTATAGGCTGACAACGACTAGATAACACATGTAAAAGGAAAAAATCAACAAGTAGAGCAGATAAGCAATCAAGTACAATCACGAAAGATGTTCAAGTTTAAGATAGGACAGAGTGTATAAAATGCCAAGTAAGACAGTCAATGAGTAAATGTGTAACGACTCGCTAGGTCGTTATGGGGGATGACTTAGAAAACTAGAGCTCTGTTGGGAATTTTGAGGCTGTGGGAGAGTCTGTAGCGTGTTTTTATGTATATGTGCATGTTTTGTTTGCGTCAATAGGGCCTTAGATTTGTATTGGGATTTTTGGAGAAAAAACTGGTGAAAATATCGAGTTACTAGTCAAGATGGACCATTGCAGCGGGTGAGGAACTGCTAGAGCGGGTCCGTTGTAGCTATGCTAGGCTTGCCGCCTTGTTCGGGGGAAATTAAATGATGTCCTAAATAGTGGGAGGATTCCCGCTATAGCGAGACCACTGCAGCGAGACATTGACCTCTGCAACGGTCAAGGGGAGGCAGAATCCGTGTTTTATATTCTTTATTCCTAACGCGTTCCTCACACAACTCAAATATAGTTTCCAAGAGCTCATGTGGAAAAATACTAAGGCTAGGGATAAAACTCCCTTAAAGGGTAAGTCTCACTCCTTTACTTTGTTCATTCTATCATATCGTTAGGTTCCATGATTAGTTAAAGGGTCTCTAATGGTGAATAAAAGGATAAAACCCTAGAAACTGCAAACCCTTGAACAAATTAATAGGTTATCAATACTATTGCTGTTTAGTCATCTAGGAGTATAGATTATCACTTCCTAGGATGATAATTGGATTATTACATGATGAGAATGATGTATTGAGACTTAGGGTTCCATATAGATGGTAACTTTAGCATAAAGATTGCTTGTAAAAGGATTCAAATGATTAGAAAACCCATGAACGGATAGAATATGATTATTGCGATCAATACTAGTATGAATTCACGCTTAGTGATAGTTCACCCATTTGATAAGGGGTAGAAGTAGTTGGGTTCTTTTCCCCAATTATTTTATTATTGTAGTAGATGATTCGAATATTTATGTAGCATAATATTTGTAGGCTTTGAACGTTCGGAAGCTTTGCGATAGGAGAAAGCTATCGCGGAGTGATTGCATTGCCCCAGTTCTGCTTTGAGGAAGGTTACGGTCTACTTGATTTAGACTTTGATTAGTTGATTGTATATGTTATGAAATTGATAGAAGAAGCATGATTAGAGCTTCAGACTTAAAGTGTGGTTGGAAATTCCTAAGTTTGACAATGATTGATTTATGACGTGATGAACTATTATGATATCATAAAGAAGGAGTTAATGAATACTCTTCTTGTTGACATAGAGTAATCCCCGATTCGTGCTATTGATGAATTGATTCTTGAGTCTTGATATGACTTGTGACATGGCGACTTGTGTTCCTTGACATTGACTTATTGATTGTTCACATTCCTTAATTGATTGTGGAATGGAAATACATTGTGATGAGAAAGATAATATAAATATGAGAAGGCACATTTGACAGAGTATGAGGATGTGGCCTAGTTATAGGGTCACGATCGAGGTCAGTTCCAATGCGAGTGGTATATGGACACCATAGGTCGCCGTCAGGTCATAGCTACTTGGGCAAACATTACCATTTAGCATGTGTGTATAGATATGTGACAGAGTTGAGATAATTCGTGAGGTACGGTTGCGCTGACAATGGTATGGGTTGAGTGATTTTATTGATTGTTGTTATGTGGGCTTACATAATTCGGTGATGAAATGATTCTCGTTGATGAGTTCTTGTGATTATGTGTTGTTGTGCCTATCTGTTTATTTTATTGATTTTGTGATGTTATGCATGATAGTAATCTTAGTCGGCCTATGATATCTACCGGTACATAGTGCTTTTACTGATACTACCTTGTTGCATTCTTTTGAGTGAATATTGTGATCCAGAGATGCCTACCAGACCTCATATTTAGCATGAGGCAGTTTTTGACAGATTTGAGGGTGAGCTCCTATCCATGCTAGGCCGCCTGAAGATCTCTCTCATTTTAGATGTCTATTTCATTTGAGAGATTTATGTTTATTTCAAACAGTTGTTCATCCTTTTGATAGTTATGTTTTAGTGTCCTTGTACGATGACTTTCGAATTTTGAGGTTGTAATAGTTAGACTTCTGCACCTTTATTTATTTATGGCATGAGTAGGTGTTTTGGATGATTATTATTTTTGTTATATTCTTGATATGTCTAAAAGTGGCTACGTAATTGGTAATCGTTAGTTGGTTGGTAAAGGGGTTTGGTTTGCCCACGAAGTGAATTAGTATTGGTGCCACTCACGGCTATTTGGGTCGTGACAAAGTTGGTATCCGAGCCCTATGTTCGTTGATCTCGGTTTATAAGAACATGTCTAGTAGAGTCTTATGGATTGGTACGGAGACGTCTGTATTTATCTTTAAGAGGCTACGGGACACTAGGAAAATTCAAATTCTTTCTTTCTTTCGTGCTACTTGATTACAATTGGTATCTGGATGATTCAAATTGGTATCTGACTTTTTTCCTATTCTCTCACAGATGGTGAGGACTCGTGCGGCAGCAACAGCTAATGAGGTCGCTGGGGTCGCAGCTCGCTATGGAGGTCAGGCCACTTAGGCCGCAGTTCTTGGTAAATGCCAGGCTAGAGGTCGTGGCTATGATAATGGTAGGGAAGCAGCTGCACTACCTAGGAGCGGGGCTCCTGTGATTTGTTAGCACTGCGCTGAGTCTCCTGAGCCTTAGGTAGTTCCAGATGAGGCAACAGAGTTTGCACCAGCACCAACTCAGCTAGATATTATAGCTCCTCCAGTGTTGTGATGTGATGGTTCGAGTATTGAACCTGATGAATGGTTTGACAGAGGCAGGTGTGTTACCAGCTGTTCCAGGTGCTCAGGGTGCTAGAGTGGGTGATCCAGCTCCAGGCGGAGTCCGTGCTCCGGGGTTACAATATGTGCAACTGTTGACTGGGGATGAGTGTCATTTGTTTTCGAGATTCACTAAGATAAAGCCTTCAGAGTTCTACGGCACTGAGGTTGCGGATGCTAACGAGTTCATTATGAACTCTCATGAGAGGCTCCATAAGATGGGGGCAATAGAGAAGTATGGTCTGGAGTTTGTGACCTTCCAGCTTTTGGGTGATGCCAAGTTATGGTGGAGGGCTTTTGTAAAGTACAGGCCAGCAAGATCACTTTCGTTGACGTAGACTCAGTTATACCAAGTATTCTTAGACATGTATGTTCCTCGTACTATGAGGGACAACAGGCATGATGAGTCAGTAATATTGAGCAGGTTAATTTATATGTGGCAGCTTATGAGGCTCGGTTTCATTCGTTGTCTCGCTATGCCCTCCAGCATGTGCCTACTGAGGAGGAGAGGGTAAGGAGATTTGTGAAGGGGTTGAACACTGCTCTTTAGTTGTTAGCTCTTCAACTTACAACAATAGGTGCTTCCTTTCAGGAAGTGGTGAATCATATTAGGACCGTCGAGGGTGTGAGGAAAGATGGTTATAATAAGTACGCGGAGAAGATGGCCCTAAAAGGTAGTAGTTTCAGTGGCTCTTTCTCTAAGGGTTAGGGTTCCTAGTTCTTTTCAGGACGCCCTGTTCAATCATCCATGCAGGCTTCAATTGAAGGCCCATCAGAGGCCAGTCAGCCAGGGGATTCGTAGACCAGAGGTCCAGATTATGGTTGTTATTCAGCTTCGTCCGTTTTTGTTCAGTATCTGATGCTAGACTGCGGATATTTCAAGTGTGGTGATACGGGGCACTTCAAGAGAAATTATCCCAAACTTAGGCGAGGTGGCTAGGGTACACATTTTTAGGCTCCTAGAGTTCTAGCATCAGGTAGAGAGGCAGGATCTTGCGGAGGTAATCGTACTCAGTCTGGGTGTGGCGATCACACAATCGGTAGAGGTGGCAACCAGCCTAACAAAGGCGAGTTTCAGTCTGGTAGAGGTGGACCTCAGCCGAACAGCGGTGGAGCTTAGACAGGGCAGGTTGATCGCAATGGTTTGCAGGCTATTGGCGAATAGGTTCATTGTTATGCCTTTCCTGGCAAGACAGAGGCTGAGGACCAGGTGCAGTTATTATAGGTAATATCTCAGTCTTTCACCGGATGGCTTTTGTATTGTTTGATGTGGGTTCTACATGTTCTTATATGTCTACATATTTCTCTACGGGTCTTGATATGGTCTGTGACTTACTTGATTCCCTTATACATGTATCTACTCCAGTTGGAGACTCTGTGGTTGTAGATAGAGTCTTTCTATCTTGTACTGTCACACTTCTGGGGTATGGCACCAGGATTGACTTAGTGATTTTAGAAATGGTAGATTTCGATGTCATCCTGGGTATAAGTTGGCTAGCTCCTTATCATGCAATCCTGGACTATCATGCCAAGACAATCGCTTTAGCCATGCCCGAGGTGCCTAGACTTGAGTGGAAGGGTAACCTTAGTCCTTCCTCAAAGAAAATCATTTCCTTTATTCTCTTGAGTAAGCTTCAGTGGTATGGGAGTTTGCAGAGGTGTTTCCCGCAGACTTCCCAAATATGCCACTAGACCATGACATTGATTCCTACATTGACTTAGAGCTAGGGACCCTCCCTATATCTATCTCGCCATATCCGATGGCACCAGCAGAGTTGAGGGAATTAAAGGAACAACTTCAAGATCGGCTGAGTAAGGGTTTCATCCGTTCGATTGTCTCCCTATGGGGGGCGCTCCTGTTATGTTTGTGAAAATGAAAGATGGAATTATGCGGATGTGCATTGATTACCGCCAGTTGAATAAAGTCGTCATCCGAAATAAATACCCCATCCCTCGTATTGATGACTTGTTTGATCAGCTTCAAGGTGCTTCTGTGTTTTCAAAAATCGACTTAAGATCGGGTTATCATCAGTAGAAAATTCAAGCAGAGGATATTTCTAAGACAACTTTCCGGACTAGGTATGGGCAATATGAGTTTTTGGTTATGTCTTTCGGGCTTACTAATGCCCCAGCTACTTTTATGGATTTGATGAATGGCATTTTAAGCCATACTTTCACTCTTTTGTGATAGAGTTTATTGATGACATCCTAGTTTATTCAAAGAGTAAGGAAGATCATGAAAAACACTCAGGGGTTGTTCTTGGTTTGTTGAGAGACAAGGCGTTGTACGCCAAGTTCTCTAAGTTTGAATTTTGGCTTGCGTCTGTGCCCTTCTTGGGACATGTGGTTTAGAAGGAAGGGATTATGGTTGATCCTAAAAAGATTGAGGCGGTGAGAGATTGGGCTAGGCTACCTCAGTGACGGAGATTCACAGCTTTGTGGGGTTGGCCAGTTACCACCGTTGGTTCATGAAGGAGTTTGGCTCTATTGCTTCACATTTGACCTGTTTGACTCAGAAAGAGGTACCCTTCCAGTGGTCTGACGAGTGTGAGGAGAGCTTCCAAAATCTCAAGACTTTATTAACTACAACTCCTATTCTATCTTTGCCCGTGGAGGGAAAGGACTTTGTAGTTTATTGTTACGCTTCTCATTCTGTCTTGGGTGCTGTTTTGCTGCAAGAAAAGAAGGTGATTTCTTATTTTTTCCAGACAGCTAAAGAGTCATGAAAAGAACTATCCTACTCATGACTTGGATTTGGCAGCTCTAGCTAACAGTTTCATGAGGCTTGATGTGTCTTGGTCGGGTAGAGTATTAGCTTGTATTGAGGCGAGATCATAGTTTCTGGAGCAGATTAATGCCAGACTGTTCGAGGATGCGAGTTTGAGTAAGATTGGTAACAAGGTCTTGCGTGGGGAGGCCGAGACCGTGATTGATGATGAGGGTAGCTTGAGAATCAAGGAGCGTGTTTTTGTTCCCTAAGTTGATGATTTGATTAATACAATTTTTGCAGAGGCTCTCAGTTCTAGATATTCCATTCATCCTGGTGCTACTAAGATGTACCGTGACTAGATGAAGCACTACTGGTGGGCTAGGATGAAGTGTGACATTGTTGAGTTCTTTGCACAGTGTTTGAATTGCCAGCAGGTGAAGTATGAGCACAAGAGACCCGGGGTACACTTCAGAGGATGCTCATTCCAGAGTGGAAGTGGGAGAGGATAGTGATGGACTTTGTGATTGGTCTTCCAAAGAACCTGGGTAAGTTTGATTCTATTTGTGTCATTGTTGATAGATCGACCAAGTCTGCCCATTTCATACCGATTTAGATTACCCATATTGCTTAGAAGTTGGCCCAGATTTATATCTGGGAGATTTTTCAGCTGCATGGGGTTCCTATTTCAATCATATCTGATAGAGGCACGACGTTTACATCCCGATTCTAGAAGACTTTGCATTTATAATTGGATACTAGATTAGAGTTTAGTAAAGCTTTTCACCATCAAACAGATGGGCAGTCTGAGCGGACTATTCAGGTCCTAGAGGATATGCTCTGAGCTTGTGTGATTGACTTTGATAGCCATTAGGATCAGTTCTTACCATTGGCTGAGTTTTCATATAACAATAGTTATCACTTGAGCATTGATATGGCCCCGTTTAAGGCTCTTTATGGCCCCGTTTAAGGCTGAGTTTGCATTGATAACAATAGCTATCACTCGAGCATGCATCCTGTGTTCTATCTCTCTATGTTGAAGAGATATCACAGTGATGGTTCGTTTACCATTCGTTAGGATTCTGTCTTGTTGGATGAGAATTTGTCCTATGAGGAAGAGCCTATTGCGATTTTAAGTAGAGAGGTTCGCAAGTTGGGGTAAAAATAAATAGCGTCAGTGAAGGTTCAGGGGAAGAACCGTCCCGTTGAGGAGGCAACTTGAGAGACTAAATCTGATATGTGAAAGAATTATCCCCAGCTTTTCACTGAGTCAGGTACTTTTTCCCTTGTTTCTCTTTCTTGTTTGTTCCGGGACGAACGGGTGTTTAATTGGTATTTGATATAACGACCCGCTAGGTTGTTATGGGAGGGGTGATGTAGAAAACTACACCTCCGTAAGGAATTTTGAGGCCGCGGGTGAGTTCGTAACGTGTTTTTATGTATATATGCATGTTTTGTCTGCATCTATAGAGCCTCATATCTGTGTTGGGATTTTTGGAGGAAAAATTGGTGGAAAAACCGAGCTACTAGTCAAGATGGACCGCTGTAGCGGGCGAAAGTCCATGGTGGCAGGACAATCATAGCGGTGCTAAGCTTACTACCGCGAGGAGGGGCAAATAAAATGAGGTCCGCCATAGCGGGAGGATTCCAGCTATAGCAAGACCGCTGCAGCGAGACATTGACTGCTGCAGTGGTCGAGGGGAGGCAGAATCCGTGTTTTGTATTCTTTACTCCGAACCTATTCCTCACACAAATCCAATATATTTTCAAAGAACTCCTGTGGCAAAATACTAAGGCCACGGCTAGAACTCTCTTGAAGGGTAAGTCTCACCCCTTCACTTTGTTCATTCCATCATATTTTTAGGTTCCATGATAAGTTAAAGGGTCTCTAATGGTGAATAAAAGGATAAAACCCTAGAAACTGCAAACCCTTGAACAAATGAATGGGTTATCGATTCTATTGTTGTTTAGTCATCTAGGAGTATAGATTATCACTTCCTAGGATGAGAATTTGATTATTAAATGATGAGAATGATGTATTGAGACGTAGGGTTTCATATAGATTGTAACTTTAGCATAAAGACTGTTTGGAAAAGGGTTCAAACGATTAGAAAACCCATGAATGGATAGAATATGATTATTGGGATCAATACTAGTATGAATTGACGCTTAATGATAGCTCAGCCGTTTGAAAAAGGGTAGAAGTAGTTGGGTTCTTTTCCCCAATTGTTTTATTGTTTGAGTAGATGATTTGAATACTCATGTTGCACTATATTTGTAGACTTTGAATGTTCGGAAGCTTTGCAAAAGGGGAAAACTATCGCAGAGTGATTGTATTGTCCCAGTTCTGCTTAAAGGTAAGTTACGGTCTACTTGAGTTAGACTTTGATTAGTTGATTCTATATGTTATAAATTGATAGAAGAAGCATGATTAGAGCTTTGGACAAAAAGTGTGGCTGGAAGTTCCTAAGTTTGACATTGATTGATTTATTACGTGATGAACTATTATGATATGATAAAGAAAGAGTTAATGAATACTCTTCTTGTTGACATGGAGTAATCCCTAATTCATCCTATTGATGAATCGACCCTTTAGTCTTGATATGACTTGTGACATGGTGACTTGTATTCCTTGATCTTGACTTATTGATTGTTCGCATTCCTTAATTGATTGTGGAACTGAAATACATTGTGATGAGAAAGATAATATAAATATGAAAAGGCATATTTGACAGGGTGAGGATATGGCCTAGTTATGGGGTCGCAATCCGAAGTCAATCCCAAGTCGGTTATATTGTTGGCATACCCATTGTTGGTATTTGTGATTAAGATATATTGTTGGTGTACCCATTATTGGTACTTGTGATATTGAGCACGAATATTGATGTTGAATACATGTATTGCACGCACTCTCATTTTCATGATACATTGTTCAGATACTAATGATACTTGATGAAACATTATGATGAGCTGGGCTCGATTTTACTTAAGTGACGTGAGATGGCCGATATCTGATGTTAGTTCCGGAATTGTTGATTGAGTGAGTGCATGGACTCCGCGGGTCCCCCAGAGTGGTGCCGGTGAGAACCCCCTGTGGGCAAAGATTCGAGATCCTGTCTGTCTGTTGGGCAAAGATCCAGGACGGGTGGCACTTAGACTTCGCGAGTGACACTGGGTTATGCTACCGAGATGTCGATATTTCTATCCGGAGTACATGTGTACACAACATTTGCATGGCATTGCATTGCATTCATACACTATTGCATTGCATTGCATTATGGCTTGATTTTGAGATGTTTTGGTGTTGTACTTGTGATATTGGATTCGGACTTGATTTATTCAGACTTGGCACATTTGGGATTAGAGGTTTTACTTAGGCGATGACATATACTTGGATTCGATTACATTGACTCATACTTGTTGGTTTATATGCTTATCTGCTTTATTAGCTGGATTGTGTTAGCTATGCTTAGTCGTCCGATGATGCCAACCAGTACCGTTGTTTTGTACTGACCTGCACTTGCTGCATTCCACGTGGATGATAGTCGCTTCAGCATTATCTTTGAGTTTCAGGGTGAGCATGGCCGTTCATTACCTTGAAGACTTATCTATCTTTATGTCCTATTCTATTCAGAGACATAGATACTTTATGTATTATCATTCCAGACTTGTATTATTTCCCTTTTAGATGCTCTAGTATTACTCAGACCAGACCGTGAGGGTATTATTATTATTATTATTATTATTCTGCGTTATTCTACTATATATATATATATATATATATATATATATATATATATATATATATATATATATATATCGTGAGACTTAAGTATCTATACTTTCTAATTGATTTATTCATTATTTATGTCTTTATTTATTGTTGGGTTGAGGGTTCACTTACCAAGATGGAAAGGTAAGTGCCCGCACCAGCTTGGGCAAAATAGGTCATGACAACATCGATACCTATATTACTATAATTCAAATTGGGTCAAAACCAACCCTAGAATTTGGGAAAAAGAGACCCACAAGGGCAAAATGAGAAATTCAGGGGTAAATTATCCAATTAAACACTAGGTGATCAAAACCCATCAACTAATTGCTAAATTAACTCAAGGATTCATCCAATTTTGAAATCCAAGCAAAACCTCAAATTTTTGGTATAAACCCTAACTCTTAAATTCAAGAATTCATCACTAATCGTGAAAGGTATATGATTAACAACCTTGGATACATCATAATATAGCATAAACCCAATCAATTTCATCATTTAAAGCAACTTAGGAAGTCTAACCAATTTTATGAATTTCTCAAGAAAGACCCATTAAACCCACTTTCATGAAAAACCCCAATTTTCCTACTTAGAAATCATGGATTAAATCTTAAACCTAGGGAATGAATCAAAGAAAATACATAGATTATAGTTTAGATCTTACCCCATGGAACAAACTTGAAGAACATCCTTGAATTCTCCCAAACCCAAACTTTGAAGATGAGAAAACTCCAACAACATTAATAGCCAAAAATGCCGAGCTGTTCTACCTCGTTTCTTGTGCCAAACGTTCCCGTAACTCACTTTTGATGCCTCTAATGTATTCCTTGTGAAATATTAGTCAAGTTAGGATTTTGAATAACTCCATTTGAGGTTATATTGAATGAGATATGTTGGTTTCAATATTTAGAATAGTGCAGATTTTTAAATACGAATTCAGTGGCAATTTCGTAATTAATTTGAAAAATCTGGCAACCCATTTCTTAGTAAAACCACCATAAATCCCGCATACGATGTCGAAACTTGATGATTTCAGTTGCTATGGTTCCAAAATTATGATATGAATATAATAGTTTAGTCAAAATACAAATCAAAGGCCGTTTGCTTAATATGGTACCCTTTATGCTCAAATCGACGTCAAAACCGAAAACAATCCCCATACAACCTAAACTTATCCAAAATTCATCTGAATCTAACCAAACTTTGTGGAAATTTCAAAATCATCCTGCAAACTTATTGGAATTTCCAAAACATTGGCACGGGATCATCTTGACCCGATGTTGACCGTGGTCAACTCCAATTTTAACTTAATTAGTTTCTCAACCAATGATCCAAATCACACCCGAACCCTTCGGGAACCAAACCAATGACACCACTAAGTCATAAATCACCCCCCGGACCTAATGGAACTGTCAGAATTCGATTATGGGCACGTTTATCCAAAAGTCAACTTCGAGTCAAACAGTTTTCGCTTTAAGACCAAATTTTTAAAAGTCACTCAAAACCCAAAATGATGCCTAGGGAACTGTGACACCAGTCCCTGTGGATCAAAATAGTACTAAATAGGTTTGGGGATGAGTCAACGAGGGCAAAAACGATAAAAATGCAATAACGACCAAACGGGTCATTACAGTTTCCTTGTCTAATATTTTTTTTTCCTTTTCCATGTTTAATCTATAATCTTTTTTTAACATATTATTCGCCTTCCAAGTTTAAACCTTTTCCTTATTCTGTTATTTACTTCCTTGTTTAACTTATTTTCCTTCCATGTTTATCCTTACCCTTGTACCCTTTATTTGCTTCTTTGTTTGCTTCTCTTATCTATTGTTTCTCTTAGTATTTTTCCAACTAACAAGCTTCTTTCTGCCCTATGTCTTTTGTCACTTTATTTATTGCCATTGTATTTTGTTATTGCTTTATTTAAAATGTGTATTTTGTTACCTATTTTCTTTACTTTCTATTTGTTACTGCTTTATGTTAAATGTCATCTACGCTCATACTTCCTCCACTTGGAAATTCACACTTCACACACTTAAAACGATTGCATGGTTACAAGCCGTTCACTACTAAAACACCTTTTTTGGGGGAATGTCTCATGGTAGGCCGATCAGAGGTGCGCCGATAGCCATGAGCTTCCCACTCTCAAGTTTTCCACTTGGCGGAACTGTGTCTAGAAAAATCCACTCTTTTCAATAGATCTTAACCGTACTTTTCTTTATCAAGAGATATGCAGACCAATCGTTTTAATGTGTCCCAAGTCCAAAGGGGTTTATGACCTCTAAAAGGACGTATAATTTTCTTGCTATATGCTAATTTTCTATATACATGTCAATATCTCACTTACTTTTGTATTTATTTCCTATCTTAGTTGTCGCTTATTCTTAGAAGTCCAAGCTTTAGATGCCACCAAAATTATTTTGCACTCGAGCTAGCGATTCCAGAGTACCGTTTACTTTTGCTCCTTTAGACCCAGATCATACAAATCTTGAAGCCTAATCAAATTATATTCCCTTTTCCCCCAAAGCATAATTTCCAATTCTTTGCGAAAATAGTTTGCCCATTGGCTCCATTATTACGATCTTAGCAGTTCTATTATCTAGGTCGAAGTCATTGTTGACACCTAATTTTTTACCTCCCATAATTTATTTTTATTATCTAGAGTCCTTGAATATTAAACGGAGTGAAATATGTATTTTTAGAAGTCAAAAATGATTTTATAAAAATTATTCAGATAAGATTTTACCATTCTCATTTGGTAAAATAATTTCTATAATGTTATAAATCATTTGGAAATTAATTTTCAACAATTATGATATATTTGCTAAATTTAATCAAGGAAATAGTTTAAAACAATTGTTTATTTTATTGTTAAAATTATCAAAAATCAATTAGCATGCATTTTACTCCGTTTAATTCAAGAAATCTGATTAATTAAAAGAATTAATGATTTGACCTCAACTCTTAAAATTTTGCATATACATTCGTACGATATATTAGAATTAATCATAATTAATTAATTGTTTAATTTTGGTTAAATTCCATAAATTGTTTGTTGCATGGCTAATAGTGGCTATGATAGAAATAATCAATTGATAGTCTGGCCTTAATTGAAATAGCCAAATTCTTTTGTTCAAATCAATTTAGGTCATTGTTGCAAAATTAGCCTTTAATTATTTGATTAGTTTGATTCTGACCTTAATTGAAATAGCCAAACTCATTGGTTTAAATCAATTAGGGGCATTATTGCAAAATCGATTTTAATTGGTCAATTAGGCCAGGTGTGGCCCTAATTGAAATGACATCACATGGATTAACGCCCATTAAGGCTATGTTTGCAATTTGAGTCTAGTTGCATAATTAATTGTCCTTATTAGGTGTTTATTTGGTTACTTAATCTTAAGTTGACCATGATTGAGGGGTGAAATTAATTGACCTTTTCTTAATTGTGGTCAGTAATTAAAATAAGTGTCAGGTTCTCGTGCATATACATATACATACACGGATATACATGAGTATACATGTATATCACGTGTATATACATATATATGAAGCGCCCATTTTCCTATCTCTTTAAAGCTAGCCAGGCCTGGTCCAATAAGGACCACGACCCGACCCAAACCAAGTCTTAGAGGGGTAATACCCCCATTTATTCCTTCAGCAACCAAACGACCCTTTACGCATAAAAAAGGGCTTCCTCTAAGGAAACCCTAGCTGCCCTCGCTCTCTTCCTCTCTCATACGCCATTTGTTGCCAAATATGGCATCAGAACAGTGTACTATCACTTTTTTTCAGAGATTGCTCATCCGCTTTGGGTAGAACAATTATTTTTCTACCCTCTCTCTTAACAAACGCCACCGTTGAATCACTAAAGAGGTGAGCTTTCCCCTCTTTTATGCTTTTGCTGCATTTTTCAACGGTCATAGATTGCTTTCTCTTAATTGTTTTTGTTGTATTGTTATTCGAATCTGCGATTCCTATTGGTTCTTGAAGAACCTCGCAGATTGACTATGCTTAGGCCAAATATGGCCACTAATTTGCTTATATGTTTGATTTTTGGCCATAGGATGTGGTTTGGAGAGAAGCAATTTCAAAAATTTCTATACTTCCACATCAGTCACAAATTAGGGTTTTGAGAATTAGGGGTTCTATATAGAACCCCATTTCTACTATTTGAAAGGGCCAGCGACTAAAAATATCACTTGCACACAAAAAGACTCGAAATACCTTAGGTTTTAATCAATTTGAGACCTTTGATTTTTCTGAGTCAAGTTAATGTTTTTAAATCTTTATTCTTCTTCATTTTTTCGCTGAGTTCTGAGCTTGGGTGAAGTAGCAAGGGGTCTCCAAGTTCATTCTCGACAAAAAGGCTGCACAAAAAAGAGGTAAATTCCCTTTCTTTAGTTATTTCTGTTCATTTTAATTATTTGTTATTTATGTTGATTTTTCTTTTTATGCTATGTGTTTAATTTTGTGTTAGTAGCATGCATGATTAGGATGATTCTGTGGTTTTAATTATAGTAGCAAACATGATTAAAGGTTGAAGTTATGACCTTTGTTTAGGGTGAATAGTAGATAATTAGCATGCCTATACTATTTATGTTAGAGTCATTTTTTAGATATTGTGAGCATGATTAGGGTAAAAATATGGTAACAAGTTTGTGATATTTGATTGAGGTTATAAGAATGTTATTAGTAAGCTTGATTAGGAGTCTTTCGCATACTAGTTAGGCAAATTTATCACTGAAATGCTTCTCTAAGAAGCCTGTTGGTTGATTAATTGGTCTATGTATGATTTAAGAGCACCTGTTAGTTTCTGTTAGCATGTTTAACCTCTAAATGATGGTTGTTGAGTATATTTAAATGTGTATTGAGACTGATCTTTTGTTAATATGGTTAACTATCAAAAATGATGTTACCTTAAGGTGTTTTGAATACTGCCTATGTGTCCTTGATGTTAAAACATAGTATTAACTTGAATTTAAGTTTACTTGAGCTTGCTTAGACCTGAACTGTGTTTAATGATAGTTTATTGAACTGAAATAGGAGTGGCTTGATTGAGTGGGTTGAATAGACCATTTGTGTGCTTCTTACAATGTTCTAGTCCAGGCCATGAAGTGTTTGTAAATGATTTTTGCCACAAATATAGTTTGTATGGTCCTATAAACCAAAGGATATGCTCATTAAGCTTATGCTTTAAATTCAGTTTCAGTACCTTTGCATATGTACAATGTCATGTTTGAATCCTGTAAAGATTTTAAGGTTCATGTTTGATAAAAAAGGTGATAATTACATGCTATTTGTATAGTCTCTTTCAAATTTATACTTGTTTTACCTTCACTAATATCATTTAAGAGCATTGTATGAATCAAATGAGTGTATATTCCTATATAATACTTGTTTGAACTTGCAAGAATGGTGGTGTTGTTATATTAAAGTTATGTTTTGCTCAATATTGAAGTAGTTATATTAGAATGAGAATGTCAAAATACATGTTCATATGATAAGACACTGTGCTTGATGTATGGTCTGCCTGTGCCTATGTTTAAACTACTCATGCCTGTTAATAATGAATATTGCCCCTTCACTTTCCTCTGTATGAGTCTGTTAAGTTGGTTTGATTATGAATAACTGGAGCTTATACATAATTTGAAGTTTGGTATGTGATTTCAAGTATTGGAAAGACTAAATTAAAGGAGGTTTGCACTTGGTATATGAATGATTGTGAGTGTGACTCACCTAGGACCAAAGAAAAGGAGAATAAAGCTTAGAGTTTCTAGCTAACTCAGCTTAATCCCCTATTCTAGGTTGCTGGGGTTCCCTCATACGAGTTCATATTCCATGGGACCCTCTAACTATTAAGAATAAGTAGGAATATGTGTATACCTGCATTCTGAGTCACCCCTTTTAAAAACCTGAATTGATATATAACACTTTGCCTTCTAATAATGAACTTTAACTCTGCTTATCCTGAACTTGTGCATACTGTGCACATGGTTTGGTTTTGCTTTGTATATTGTCTCACATTCTTTGATTCTGCTTGCCTTTTGTCAAAAAATGAAATTTCAAATATTGAGGTCCTTCATATGCTCTCCTGCCGTTTTTTCCCTTAAAATGATTGATTTTCTTCATGATGTACAAGGGGATATACTCAGATATACAAAGTATATCCAGTTCTCTATACCTGTAGTTGTAAACTTGGTATATTCAGTATATCATGGGTATATCACCCATGTAAACCCATAAAATATGTTGGTTTTGGTGTTAGTGTTTAGTTTAGTTTTGGGCCTCTTCTCCTATGTTTTATTGTTGGGCCTCGGCTTCCTCTGCTATCATGTTATTCTGTTTGGGCCACAGTCTTGGGCCAATATTTGTTCTGGTTTGTACATGTTAGTTTTCACTGGATTTTCCTTGAGTATATGATTATGTCCGAGCAGTTTGCTTCAAAAGTGTGAACTTTGCATAAGTATGTCATTATATCATGCCTTGTAGTAAATGAGTAGTTGAAGCCCCAAAACAGTTATCTAATCCTATTATCTTCTTTACAGTGCATGTGACACCTCTACGGACCATTTGGGCCATCCTTCTGCATATGAAAATGCCACGACCCAATCCGATGAGTCGTGACGAGTGTCCGACCTCTATTGACCAAGCACCCCTAAATCCGTACCTAAATCTCACTGAGCAACATGGTGGCCCATAAATAACTTCTTACTGAGCTATACTATCTCCTGTAAGAATAACATAATGGACTCTGCATCAAGACCTCGGGAGATGATGATCAAGTTTCGAACCAAAGGGATAGCCAGTATCAGTTCGATAGGTTGCCACTGTGTGCTCGGGTCTTCGCGCACAAGAGATGCCCTTTTCACTGGGTTCAAGCAGGACACACCATCAATGAATGCTTGGCCTTCAAGAAAAGGCTCATAGAGCTGATAGATAAGAAAAGTAACACTAAGATGTGGGGCCCACAATCACTTTTAGTCCACGACAACATCTTCCTAATCAAAGGGATTACGCTGAAAACTCATATTTGGCATTATGACTTTAACAGTATTTGAGGACTTTTACGCCAGCATCTTCCAAAAGTTGGTCAGCATTGGGAAGATTAGCCCCATCAGAACCAGAAGGGCTCAAAATGAAGGAGTTGGCCACCGCAAAATGTGTTTATACCATTTTGGAGCTTTGGGGAACGACATAGAAGAGTGCAACACATTCATGTTTGAGGTGAGAACCTGGTCCACAAAGGCGCCATTTGGTTTGTGCTCCCGCTTCAGTATTTGAATTTAGGGCCTTTAGGGCCGGAAAAGGGTTGAACGGACAAACAACCTGTATTGACCTCGAA
Source organism: Lycium barbarum (assembly GCF_019175385.1). Classification (NCBI taxonomy): domain Eukaryota; kingdom Viridiplantae; phylum Streptophyta; class Magnoliopsida; order Solanales; family Solanaceae; genus Lycium; species Lycium barbarum. Next base: position 24,341,534 of record NC_083337.1, read on the forward strand.
AGAAAGGTCACCTTTTGGGGATCACTTTTTTTGTACTTAATACAAACTTGTCCACCCCCCCCCCCCCCCCCCCCCCCCCCAATTTGTGTAAACAGAGCTGCGCCAACCTGATGTCCCGAAGAGGGATACGCAGGAAGCCTCTATCGGGCCTGGTCACAGGTAGGTTTTAAGGTAGGGAGTCTTACCTTATGTAAACCGAACTACGGAAGGGCCTGATTTTCCGCGGAGGGATACATAGGCAGTCTATGCAAGACTCAGTCCCTATATATGATAAATATTATATTTCCCCCATTTAACAAAGCCCAAGTACCCAAGACCCGGTATAAGAGATCAATTGAGCATTTAAATCAAACATATGATCATTTATGTGCTAAGTGATTTTAATCGCCATCTGTGTGATATCTTGATTATCTTTATATTACCTAACGAACTAACTCTGTTTATCTTTGAGTTATTATTTTCTTATAGAAAGAGAGGTTGATTCGCGTACACACTGCATACTTCATCAGATCCAAAGCTGCAATAGCATCCTTATCCCAACAAGACAAAGGCAAAGCAAAAATGACTGATACTTTTGAGAATGAAACTACCCCTACTAACATTGCTCTCCGAGAATCGCCTCTGCGCGAACTGCCTGAGTCATCACCTATTGAAGAGGTTATGAAAATGATGTTTGAGAAAATCACTCATCTTCAAGAGGAAGTGGCGCGAAACAAAGCTGATAATGCTACCCGAGAGGCCCCTGCTGAAGAAAGAAAGCCTCCACCGTTCTTTCCATCTCTGACATGACCACTTTCCTACCCAGTCCACTGTGACTACCATACAATTTACCCTAATCGACGGGCACATTGGTGCCTCGCACCCCACCCCACCCACCACTTAACACTACCCAAATTCCTGAAACCGCTCACTCTATCCCCTCTTACCCCACACCACAAAATACACATCCCGGTATCACTATACAACTAAGCATCACCTCGCTACCAAATGGTAAAACTACCCCTACCATTAAACTCGCCTTGCTGTTTCTTTCCACACACCTGTCACCCCAGGCACCTATTCACCCAATCAAGAAATCGATCACTACAAGGAGATAGAAAAGGCGTGGAAGGCTGAGCAGGAAAAATAAAAAGAAAGGCTTGAACGAAAGATGACCGCAATGTTGAAATGGTCCATGAGAACCACCCTCACAGGCACGGGCCTAAGTTATGACGATTTGTGTATGCATCCAAATATGGATTTACCCGAAGGCTTCAAGGTGCCACATTTTGAGCTAGTTAATGGGACAGGTAATCCGAAGGCGCATCTACGGTCCTACTGTGACCAATTGGTCGGCGTCCGAGACAACCAAGAGCTCATTATGAGGCTGTTCAGCCGAAGTTTGACCGGAGAAGCCTCAAAATGGTTCACGACGCAAGAAATATGCCGTTGGATTACATGGGAAGACATGGTGGCTGCCTTCATGGAAAGATTCCGCTTTAACATGGAAACGGTACCGGACATGTACTATTTGAAAAAGGTCAAATAAAAATCCATCAAGAACTTCCGCGAGTATGCAAGTAGGTGAAGAACAAAAGCTGTCTAGGTATAACCGCCAATGGGGGAGGAAGAATTAGTGTTAGTCTTCATCCGTTTGCAAGAAATAAACTTCTATGACAGAATGCTTTCAATGGTCGGAAGAACGTTTTCTAAACTGGTCAAAATGGGAAAGGCCATAAAAGATGGTCTCAAAACAGGCTGAATCATAAGTATAACTTGAAAGTCTGTTGGGTCAAGCTCAACCGGGTTTATAAGGAAGAAGAAGGAAGATGTAGCTTGCATATCCCACACTTCTAGCCAAAGCCCAAAAGAAGGGAGGAATTCCTGATGGAAGTACATGTTTCACCTCCCCCAAATACTTACATACCTGCACCTCACAATACAGTACCCATATATTACGCGCAACCGACCTTCCAATCACCACCCCCAAGTTACCAAACCCCACAAAATACCTTCCAATCACCTCCCCCGAAATACCAAGCTCCACAGCCAAATTATCAAACTCCCCCACCCGCTTACCGTCCTCCACAAAATAACCAATCCAACACTTACCAAAATCAGCCACCACCAAATACCCATAATGTGCCATGTTAGAACTTCGAAAAAAATCCTACCCGCGTGTTCACTCCAATAATGGAATCATGGACTGATTTGTTCAAAAGATTGAGCACGGCGGAGATGATCCAAATGCTTCCCGCAAAGGTCGTTGACCCAAAGAATCGGTTTTATCGACCAGACATGTGTGTAGCGGTTCTATTTTTTTTGATTCGTATTTGCACTTGCCTCATTTAAAAAAGAAAGTATCCCGGGGAAGTACGGTTGTCAATCGTGCCGGGAAAAAGGAAAAATATACTTCTATGTGGATGGTGCTCTAAATGGACTCATTTTAGAGTCGCCACCTAATTTTTGGGAAAATTAGGAAAACCAGTTCGAAAAGGGTTCATTTAAAGCAGTTCAGTTTTAAAACAATCCTAATCTAACCAAAGTATGGGTAAGGGTTCTGGTGATCTCCCGGGGAAGGTGTTAGACACCCCGGTATTAAAGATCCGTATAATACGGTTGACCTACGACTTCTAATAGTATGCCTTTGTAAATATAAATTGATTCTGATAAAAATAGTTTTTTGTTTCATATTCCAGCAAATAGAAACTAGTCATTTATGCAAAATGTACCACGTTTCAAGAATCAAAAGTGGTAAAATTTTGCCCAAAATTGGGCGTTTAGGGTGTCGGACTAGAACACTTAGGCTAATACCCGAAGGCTCTTAGCCTAAGTAGGACTCTACGTAAGTCCACCCAAAAAATAGTTTTGAAAAAATATTTTTAGAGTATAGGAAAATAGTTTTTAAGAAAAATAATTTAGGTATACTATTACGGCCCATATAATATTCTCTCTCTCTCTCTCTCTCTATATATATATATATATATATATATATATATATATAGAGTCCATTTTTATTCTATCTTTTGCTAAGTTTTAGTCAAATTTTATTTTTTAGCCTAAGTCTAAATAATCATAATTAGTCTCACAAGTTTTGTCCAAATCAGTCCACACATTGAAGTCCATAGGTTTTCGTAAATGTTCAAATCAGTCCCAAACTTCATAAAGTCGGCAGTTTTAGTCCTTTAATGAAATCAGTCCCAATTAGTATTAATGCCTCAAATTTAGTCTTATATTTCGTGGCAAATTCATTGTGGCGACTTTAAAACATGGCAATCTCATAAGGGTTCCAATTGGCACAATTATTATGCAAATAACAATTTAAAGTACATAATTTAAATGAGGTAGAGAATTTTGGCTGACCAAGCCCAAAAAGAAAAATAATTATGCAATCAGTCTCGTCTTAATTCCAATGTAAGCTCCATTTTGCTCCAAGTTGGGATGATTCGATCTAGATACGTTGGGGCCCACCAACGAGTTTTGGATGGACAAATATACAAACTGGTATGCATGACATTGGTATATATTCGTGAATTAAACTAAGTAACAGGTATGCATGACATTAGCATATATTCATGAATTAAACTAAGTATAAAAATGGAAATTATAATAATTATTACACAATAAAAAATAAATTACAGTTTATTTGGACTGGCCATCATAATAATGCAAGGTAACGGTAAATGATCAAAAATGGTCCAAATGGAAAATAGGCCCAAAGCAATAGTAACGACAAATCGAGTATAGTAACAGAAGTGTCAGGCCCAAATAACAGGCCCAAGTCTTTATTTCCTTCCTCAAGTTTTCTAAGTGCCAAGCTGTGATATGCATAATATACAACTAATATATCACCAAATTATCTAAGTGTCAAGCCATAGTATACCATGGATATACTAAGATACAGAGCAAAACCCATGAAAGGCATACCCTCTATACAACTCAATATACACCATATATCCAACACATATATATCCTCCAATACCAGCTTAGATCATATAGGAAACTTCAAGTCTACCCAGTAATCCCACAGCCCCAAACTCATGTTCTAGCTATTAAGCAAGGTTAAATAAACAACTAAAGCTAACTATAATTTCAAAACTAATAAACAACAAACTCAAAACATGAACGCCAACTAGCATAGGAAGAGAACCAAGCAATTTCAAACCAAACAATTTATGCAGAATCTAAGTTTAAAGTAATTTTAATGCAGGACAATGATATAGAGGGGAATTTTCACCTAGGATTATGACTAGCAGAGGACAGATTTAGGCAAAAGGAAGACAAAATTGGTTTAGTCTCAATATGTATTTCAATTCCCAAATTTTCAAGTTACATTTAACCAGGTTTTGAAAGTCCACTCAGACTGTCGACAAGTTAAACTAGTGTTAAGAGACATTTGAATTCCATTTTTGTATAAAAAAAATATCTCAGAAGCAAGTTCAAGGTCTAAAGTTATTTTCTAAATCAATTTTCACTCAACAGGTCCAGGTATCAAACAACATAGGTCACAGATTTACAAATACTCCCCAGATTCTCAGACTCCAATTTAGGCTCAATCATAGGTCACAAAATTCTCAACTAAGCACAAAATCGTCTTAGCATATGAACAGTCTCAAAGAAGATACTGACAGGAACTAATAGTTTATACTTAGTCTTGTTCTCAGAATTTAAATAAACAGGTTCAATACAACTATAGGAACAAGCAGGGTCTCATTAAGATATACAGTGATCATAGCAGGATCTACAAATCCACATGAAAGTAAAAGGGGGCATGAAATCCATCCTAGGTGTGATCATGAGTTAATTGTGGCCATAACAAGTCACAAATGATAGAAAAGTAATTACAAACTCCAAAAGGGCCTAAACAATGACTAATATAGGTTCATGAAACTGTCCTACGTTCAAACATCCCCTTAGACTTGTCTTGGTTCAAATAAAGAAAGAAAGGGTGGGAATCATACAAGCAAATAGCAATAGACAACCTATAGTAAGCACAGAACTAAGGCCAATGCACATAACTGACCAAGTGCCCATATGATAAACAAAGAAAACACATGTTAACCTATTTTAGTTTAGTCTTAGTTTTTCAAAGCATAGAATAGTTCAAAAAGTAAGCAGGGCACAAGGAAAACAAGTTTAAAAAATCAGACACATAGAAAGGAAGAGAAAGAAAATCCTGAGCTATCATTTGATTTAGTTTCAAACTCCCTGTACTTAGTCCATTTAGATGATAATGTTAGGCAAAGAAGACCAAGAAAACCATGAGCAATACTACTGTCAGATGCAAATCACAACCAGTCAAGAAAGGCAACCTTCCCACACTTCCTATTCCTTATTCCTTCTTACAAGTTTTCAAAAGTAATAGGATCACTATTCATACAATGTTCAAACTTCTAGATTCCTTATAAAAAAAACTAACAGGACAAGTCACAGGTCTTTAAAGTCCTTATTTTAAACAAATATTCCACTTGTCAGTCTCATAATTCAGCTAGACAAATTCAAGGAGCCATTTTTAGATTTCCAGCAACTGACAGGATTCAAAAAGGGCAATTCACTGTGCAAGCCAAACAAGTAACAGTCACAAGACAATAAACTCATCTCCTAAATCTTTTTGAGTCACAGAGTCAAGAACAAGGAAGTCAAAATACCTTCTAAAGATTCCTAGAACTAGCAAAATTCCCATATCAACACTCAAGGTCCAAGCAAACAGTTGTTTAGGAAAAAGAATGAATTTCAACATACCAATTTTTAAAAGAGTTTGAAACCATTATTTTAAAGTTCAATTGACACATATGGAAAACAACAACCTCAGATTATGACGATAAGTTCATGAGCATGACAAGCACAAGTTTAGATCAATTCAAACAGGCAAGGAAACATAGAATCTCAACAAGACATAATTCCAAGTTTTAAGATCATTTTCAAGTTTACAACAGCCTTTAAAGGGTACTTCAAGATCAAACATACAACAAGTTCTCAACCCTGGTTTCAAAAGCCAACAAGAGATTTACAGAAATACACCAAACAGACCTAGGCATACACTATCTACATTTTTGAAACCCTTTTATTCAATAGGTTCCTAAAGACTATTAAATCTTCATAAAAAAGAAATCTTATGTCATTTTTAAGCCTAACTTCAACTATCAACAACAAGCAAAATAATCAGTCTAGTTTAGTTCTAAAATAGTTTTTAAATCAGGGTGATTATACCTCCCATACCAAGAACTTTGAACAAAACTAGAAAGAACAATGAAACAGCAGCAAAATCTAGGAAAATCAACACTCAAAGACCTTCAACACAACACAGAACCTCTCAAGAGTCAAATGACATATCCATACTTCAAATTTCAATATAACAGTAATCACAAACTAAAACAGGCCCTTCTTCACAACTTTTGACCATTTAAACATCAACTTCTTTTAGTCAACACTAGAAATTGCCAAAATAACAATATTGTAACATGGACAGTTTACTCAACAATTCATAAGAAAGTTGTAATCCATGGAACAAGATAATGTGACATGAGAGACACCCTTCCCTGTATACTTTAATCCTTTTAAGGGACAACATTATCTAAGCAACACTAGAGTACCCTGAACCCCCAGAATATCAACACCATCACATCATAATCAACTTAACATTTAAGAATAAATAGTAATCAAAACAAACTCAAGCAACTATAAATACATACCAATACATGTAAGTAAACTTAGTAATATGAACTTATGATTGGCTAATTCCCCTTAGTATCTAACTAATCTTATTCCCAAAACCCACAAATATAGACCAAAACACATATAAAAATCCAAATATGGTCCAACAGGCCACAACAAAGGCAAAGGGAACCTTTGTCCATAACAAAGGCAAAGGGAGCATGATACTATCTTAAACCTTTTGACAGTATATTTGTCATGGTTCAGTTTTAGACAAGCACATAAGGAACAAAAGACATGAGGCCATCTCAAGTTTTTAAAAATGAAAAATAAATGAGTATGTCAAAAAGCTGGTATCTCATCAGTTTTCTTAAAATAGCTTTAATCCTAGTTCGGAACTCTTATTCTTAGTCTTTTAGGTGACAATATTAGGCAAGAAGAAGGGAAAGTGCAAGCAACAAAGATTTCACATGTAAGCTACCTATTCAACTTTTTAAAAGTAAAAGATAGCAAACCCAACAAGGTCTAATTCTTAATCAACTTCTAGCACTGTTTTGAAATAGAAATTTAATCAGAGATCAATTTTCCAAAAAAGTAAAGCACATAGAAGGAAAGAACAAGAGACTATGCTAATACTAAGTTCTGCTTTTGCTTCCTAGGTTTAGTTTAACCCCTTTTATACTCCTACTTATTCAACAACAAGAATATGTAACGTCTGCCCACTTAGCACTTCAAAATTCAAACTAAACATAACAGCTTCCTAAGTAACTGGCCAACAAGACAGGAGGAGACTTATAATCACAAAAAAGAGACCTATACACAATAGTTAAATAAAACAACCTCCTTCTTTCCTTTTATAGCAGATTCTAGGTAAACATTAGCAATACATACAGGTCCAGAGGTGAGTTTTAAGACTTCAACAGATTCAACTAACAATGAAGCTTCAAAACCTTAAGTTACCTTTTTTTAAAAGATGTTAAACTATTAACGGTAATTCAAAACCACCAAATGATGAAACAAGATCAAATGTTACCTTTTAAAACTCACAAACTTAACATATTTCTAGAGAAAAGATTCAGCTTTTTATAGCAAGGTCAATCTGAAGCTATGTCTAGAACCCAAACCATATCATACAAGTAAGCTAGTGAACTAAATTGTTCCATTATTATCAAACAAGACCATCCTTACAACATTACGAACAGAAATCAGAAGAACAAGACTAAACACTTAAACTTCTAATAAAACAGTACCATATACCAAAGCTAAAGCCTTAAACAACTTAGAACCATAAAACTAAACCACAAAACACCATTCTTTATATCACATTTAGCTTATAAATTCCATAAAGGAAAACAACATAACAAACCTTCAACAGGATTCAAACGCAAACTCAATCACATTATATCAATTTAAACAAATTCAACAACTTACTATCAACTAAACTAGGGCAGTAATACATTTGAATTAGTAAAATAAAGCTCAAAACTCATATTTAAACAACAATGTGATCATTTAAATTCATATAAAGACTGGACTTGAAATTGTCACGACCCAACCCGAGGGGCCGTGACTAGTGCCCGAGTTGGACACTCGTATACGAACCTGTTAGAGATAATCAGACTGATACTAAGAACAGTATGGAAATCTGTAAAAGCATGTAGTGAACTCAAATTCCATATATCATAATGGACCTGTCTCCCGAGGAGTCACGGTTAACCATACATAACAAAATACGCAAGCCGACAAGGCTTCCACTATACCTGGGAATACCAAAAATGAACTAGATTTGTATAACTGACTAAACCATATATATTTACAACCCACACATATCTACAGACCTCTAAGAGTATGAAAAAATTTATGTAAAAAGATCTGTACCAAAACAGTTCAAGCTCCAAGACAATGGATCTCTCTAAGCAGCTAGGCAGAAATCCTAAGCCGGAGGATAACTAAGCTGAGAGTTTGTACCTGCGGGCACGAAACACAGCCCTTGAAGAAAGGGGGTCAGTATGAATAGTGTGCTGAGTATGTAAGGCATGAAATTAACATATACATAAAATCCTGGAAAACATTTGAGGCATGTCAATGAATGGGCAAAATAAATGCATCAGTACAGCTATATCAAAGAAATGAATATATCTATAGAAATATCACAACATAGGCCACAGCGTCACCCCTTGCCAACTGTGCCATACATATACACATCACAACAAGGGCCACAGCGTCACCCCCTATCAACTATGGCATACATATACAAATCACAACAAAGGCCACAGCGTCACCTCCTGTCAACTGTGCCATACGTACACATCACAACAAAGGCCACAACGTTGCCCACTGTCAACTGTGCCATACATATACACATCACAACAAACGTCACAGCGTCACCCCTTGTCAACTGTGCCATATATACACACAACAAAGGTCACAATGTCACCCTCTATCAACTGTGCCATATACACACACAACAAAGGTCACAGCGTCACCCCCTGTCAACTGTGCCTTATATATACATGAAGAATGGAAATGAGTGCAGTGCGTAATCAAAATGAAATAATAGAACTCTGTAATGTAACAAAATTGTCCTATACATATATTATACTCATGGCGTGCATAGGAGTTCAAATAAAAACTCGCTCTATCCCACCTTCAAGGAACAATTTATAAGGTGAGATCAACAACAATGAAATAAATCAAGAAAATCATGAAATAGCTTAACATTTTAACATCGTCGTTGAAATCTTATTTGAGACCTTTAAGCATAAAATCATCCTTAACGTAATCCTCATAAAAACATTCTCATTTTTAACATCATAAGAAGCCTTAAGAGTCATACTTCCAGCTTTTGAAATCAAGGAGGTTATGGAAACACTTATGGAATCATACCATAGGAATCATGCCTTTGAAAGAAAGGGACGAGCCTTAACATACCTTTCCGGTTGCCTTAACTCTAACTACTGCACGCTTGTCATTCCAAGCTCATCAATCTATATTTAAGAAAATTAATACCATTTTGAAGATCTCAATAAAGCATGTCCGAAGGACTCATTTTCGCTTCCCAGTATCAATCAAATGATTGATGCTACTGTCGGACATGAGGTAATGAGTTTTATCGATGCTTACTCTGCGTACAACCAGATACGGATGCACCAGAGGATCGAGAGAAAACATCCTTCATCACGAATTTTGAATACTATTGTTATAACGCGATGCCCTTCGGGTTAAAAAGGTTGGGGCAACTTACCAAAGGCTTGTAAATAAAATGTTTCAGTAACAAATAGGTAAGACAATGAAAGTTTATATTGATGACATGTTAGTTAAGAGTCATCGTATAAAAGAGCATCCTAGTCATTTGCAGGAAATGTTTGAGATCTTACGACAATTTAACATGAAGTTCAACCCGGAGAAATGCAGATTCGGAGTTGGGTCTGGAAAATTCCTGGGTTTCCTCATTTCTCAAAGAGGGATAATGATAAATCAAGATAAAATCAAAGCAATTGAAGAAATTCTAGATACACTAGAAGATGTAAAGACGGTGCAGTGGTTGACCGGCCGTATCGCCCCACTCAGCAGATTTATATCTAGGTCTTCCGAGAAGTGTCACAAGTTGTTCTTTTTGCTCAAAAAGAAGAACGACTTCGAGTGGACTCTAAAATACCAGCAGGTGCTCCGTGATCTCAAATTCTATATGTCTTCACCTCCTCTTATATCAAAGCCAAAGGATGGTGAACTGTTGCTAGTTTGTCTTGTTGTCTCAGAGGTGGCGGTAAGTGCTGGTTTAGTCCAGGAAGAACAAGGTACACAATTTCTTATGTATTACGTAAGTAGAGTAATGTTCGGGGCCGAACCACGGTACCCGCTTCTAGAAAGATTGGCCTTTGCCCTAGTGATGGCATCGCGAAAGCTCCGGCCATATTTCCAGTGCCACTCAATTGCCGTCGTGACCATTTTCCCCTTGCGGAATGTGCTCCAGAAGCCTAAAATGTCAGGGCAATTGGCAAAGTGGGAGGTCAAATTAAGTGAGTTTGATATTGAATACAAGCCACGAACGACAATCAAGTTGCAAGTTCTCACAGACTTTGTTGCCGATATTTGTCCAGGTGTGACCCCCCTAGCTGAAAAGGAGGTTTCCTTGGTACCGAGGGCTACAACAGAAGTGTGGATACTTTATACTGATGGGGCATCCAACGTAAAAGTAACTAGCTTGCGGATGTCAATATTTTGACTTCTTATGAACGGTAACTTAGAGAGAGAATCTCCCCCTTCTCGCTAGGATCTCAATTCTTTCCGATCACTAACATTTTCAGGCGTACTATCTCGCCATGGATCCTCAAGATCCACCTCCCTTACAATCCAAAAACCAATCACCACTTATCACCCCCCAATTCGAACACCAGTGCTCTCCCAAAACCAGTTGATTCACATTCCCCAACCCCTCAACCCCTTCTCCCTGGGAATTCCGCTACTAATGCGAGTCCAGATCAGATTGAGATGGAAAACATAGAGGAGAAAATAGAAGAAAATACCCAGATCAAACCGTGCACAAATATAAGGGAAGATTCTAAATCCAGAGGAAATGTTGCCAAAATCAAGCTCGAAATTGATTTGCTTAAACCAAGATTGGATCAAATTTGGTTAGGCTTCAATAGATTAGAAGGTGGTGAAGATGAAGTGTGGCTTGATATTGAATATAAGGGAGTACCATCTTATTGTAACTGCTGTTATATACAAGGGCACCTGGAATCTCAATGTAGAAATAAGGCTAGAGATGACAGAATTAAGGCTCAAAAGAAAGAAGCTGAGGAGAAGGACAAAAAAATTGCTCAAGACAACAACACATAAGATCAAGATGGTTTCACTGAAGTTACGAGAAAAGATAAGAAGAAATCCAAAAAGAAACACAATATGGAAACCAGTAGCAGCAAACACCAGGAAACTAAAAACAAAGAGGACAAACCGCAACTCAGCCAACAACTACAAACAAACAATGACATGGAAGATCAAGATGAAGAAGACAAAAGAGAAAAGAAAGCAACTCAACAGAATAAATAAGAAAAGAGGGGCAACATTTTAAGGAGCAGAAAAAAAAGACAAGCTCAGAAAACAAGAAGAAGAAGGCCAACGAAAAAATTGAACATGCTCAGAAGGTAGACCAAAACTCAAAACATGATGAAATCCTTACAAATTCACCAGATGTAGTTGCTCAGCCCCAGAAAAACCAACAGACCCAAACCAACCAAAAGAACATAATTTCCAAAACCAAATCTCAACCAATACAAAAACAAACCAACAACCAAAACTAGCCTCCACAAATACAAAATACTTACACCAAACAAACTATCTCCCATCCCAACCCAAGCAATTATAAGAAAACCCAACAACACAGAACATAGAAGTATCAGTCTGATGATTCTGACCCTGATGCCTCCACCGAAGAAGAGCAGGACACTGAGGAAGAGGAGAGTAGTGAAGAAGATGATTATGAAAGTGTCCAAAGTTCAGATTGTGAGGAGGAAACATATGATAAACAAACAGTTAACTTCAACCCCGCATCAAACATAGAAGTGGATCAAGCTTTTGGAGAGATAACAGAACACCTGAATCTTTCTCCAAGAGGTCCCCAATCCAACAGAGGTGGTAGATACTCAAGAGGCGGTAGAGGTGGAGGCACGAAAAGCCAACCTCAAACTACCAGAGCTCAAAGCAAATACGCTAAACCCAATCATTCTCAATGATTAAGTCTATCATTTGGAATATTAGAGGCATCCGGACTATGGGTGCTTTTGACAGACTCAAGCAAATCAAGATGGCTTACAAACTCGATTCCATTGCTGTGTTTGAACCTTTTTGTAGAAATACCATGATTAATAAGTTTAAAAGAAGACTGGGGTATCAATTCTGTTACTCTAACTGCAACAACCAAATATGGATTTTTTATGATCACAACTATGAATGTAGCATTTTGGAAGACAAGCAACAACATGTACTTGTAGCATCAAATATCAAGAAGATTCTATTCTATTAATTGTGGTCTATGCTAAGTGTGATGAGCAACTCAGAGAAGCTTTGTGGGATGATCTTAGATTAATTGCTAACAACTCAAACTCTCCTTGGATGGTGGTAGGTGACTTCAATTGTATTCGTGCCCCAATAGAAAAGAGAGGAGGTACAATTCATAGAATGAGCAAAAGTATGCCTTTGCTTAATTGTATGGTGGATTGCTCACTTGAAGATGCTAGTTATATTGGATCTACTTATACTTGGTGTAACGGTAGCGGCCAAGGCATAGGGTCTGGGAAATACTTGATAGAGCCTTAACCAACCAACTGTGGAACCACAAATTCCCCTACACCACCGTCACTCATCTAGTCAGAACAGGCTCTGACCATGCCCCTTTAATGTTGGAAATCTCACACTCTCGGGCTAATTATAAGAAATACTTCAAGTTCTTAAACTTGTGGACAGAAGAGCCTGATTTTTTGGATATTGTAAAAGATGCATGGGCAATTAAAAATGTTGGAACTCCTAGGTGGAAGTTTCACTTAAAACTTAAGAATACTTGCAAAAAGCTCTCTGAATGGTCTAGAAATACACTGGGTAATATACTTGAAACCACTAAAAAGATGGAAGCTTGGATTGCTCAAATGGAAGAAGTTTGCTTAAGAGATAATTCTGAGGAAAATAGGATGGCTTATAATAATGCTAATGCATTACTGATCCAACATGTGAAGAAGGAAGAAGCCTTTTGGAGGCAAAAAAGCTGGACTTAAATGGATTACTTATGGAGATGCTAGTACCAAGTTCTTTCACTCTATTATCAACACTAAGAGAACAAAGATGCACATGAACAAGATCAAGAAGGAAAATGATACCTGGATCGAAGGGGAGGATAATATTGCCTCAGAAGCTATCAAATTCTTTGAAGATAAATTTACCTTTCAAGATGTGGATGATGACCCCGCTATTCTAAATTGTCTTCCACGAGTTATTAATGATGAGGATAACAATATGCTGAAAGATAGACCTACTCTTGAAGAGCGGAAGAATGTTGTTTTCTCTATTAGCACAGACACTGCCCCCAGACCGAATGGTATCTCGGGAAAGTTTTACCAACACTGTTGGGATATCATAGCTCCTGATTTATTTAACATGGTTACTAGTTTTTTTGCAGGTAATTAGCTCCCCAGATCATTCACACATAGCTGTCTGATTTTGATTCCCAAAACCAACAATCCACAGAAGTTCACTGAATACAGACCAATCAGCCTGAGCAACTTCAGTTGCAAAATAATCTCCAAACTTCTCAACACCAGGCTCTCTAAGGTAATGCATAAGGTAATCTCTCAAAACCAAGCAGGTTTCCTAAAAAATAGATCTATCACTGATAACATAATACTCACTCAGGAGCTTGTTCGTAACATCAAAAAGCCTAATGTAAATTTTAATGTTATCATGAAATTGGATATGACAAAAGCTTTTGATAGAATATCTTGGAAATTTCTTGGTAATATCATGAGAAAATTTGGTTTTTCTGAAGAATGGATTGGCATGATTTGGAAACTTTTTTCAAATAATTGGTACTCTATCAATATTAATGGCAATAGACATGGTTTCTTCCATTCAAGTAGAGGCATAAAACAAGGTGATCTCCTTTCCTCATCTCTTTTTATTATAGGTGCTGAGCTTCTTACTCGACTAATGGATCAATTAAAAAATGAAAACTTTATTCACTACTTTGTTGATAAGAAATACCCTGTCATTACTCACCTTAGTTATGCAGATGATACTATTTTTTTTTTCTTCTGGTGACTATCTTTCTCTGATGGCCATGATGAACAAGCTCTATATTTATGAAAAATGTTCTGGACAACTAGTAAACAAGAGTAAATCTTGTTTTCTAGTACCTCCAAAAACCAACTACTCCACCATTCAAGACATCAAAGGTATTACTGGCTTCTCTCACTCTAACTTTCCTTTTAATTATCATGGAAGTCCTATTTATACAGGCGGGAAAAAAGTTGTTTATTTTGGAGGTCTTATCTCCAAAATTGCTGCTAGAATTCAATCTTAGCATGGCAAGCTTCTTTCTTTTGGTGGTAGAGCCGTATTGATCAAATCAGTGCTGCACTCTCTCCCAGTACCCGTGCTCTCTGTAGTGGAACGTCCCAAAACCACCATTTCTCTTATTGAGAAATACATTGCTAATTTTTTCTGGGGTGACAATGCTGGTAAGAATAAATATCACTGGAAGGCTTGGAAGGATCTTTGCTTTCCTAAAGAAGAAGGTGGGGTTGGTTTCAGATCCATTCAAGATATGTGCTTGACTGCTAGTGCTAAGGTTTAGTGGAACATCAGAACTAGACCTTCTCTTCTCAGGGATTTCATGGAAGCTAAGTACTGTCCAAGGGCACATCCTGTCTCTAAGAAATGGGCCCCTGGACAGTCCCATATCTGGAAAAGAATGGTCGAAATTAGAAGATATTGTGAGCACAACATCAACTGGAAAATGGGTAAAGGAAATCTTTCCTTTTGGTTGGATAACTGGACTGGAAAGGGCCCTTTAGCCCAACTCATCCATCAAGGTTACAAGTCCAAAACGATCAAAGTTTCAGACTACGTCATTGATGGAGAATGGAACACTGACAAGCTTTTCAATCTAGTTCCTAACTCAATGATCATGGACATTAAGAATATCAAGATTTACAAAGATGGCATTGACTTTCCTATTTGGACTCCTGATCATAACGGGATCTTCATATGTAAATCTACTTGGAAATCACTGAGATTGACTAGGGCTAATACTATGACTGCTGCTAACTGTTCGCATCCTAAGCTACCCTTCAAGGCTTCATTTTTTATGTCTAGGATGTTAGCAAATAAAATTCCTACGGATACTGCTCTACACAGATTAAATATTTGTGGTCCTTCCAGATGTTACTATTGCAACACTCACAAGATTGAGAACACTAATCATCTTTTCAGAGATAGTGAGCTAGCCAATGATATATGGAACTTTTTTGGTGCTAGCTGTGGTATTATCTCTTCCGCCAGAGATATTAGGGTAACTGCTATGAACTGGTGGCTTCATAAGTCTAATAACAAAGTCCATGCTATGCTCCTCCAATGCCTCCCAACTATTATTTGTTGGGAAATATGGAAAGCAAGGTGTACTTACAGATATGAAGGCATGAAATACACTCAGAGAAGGTTCATTGATCAAATTACTTACCTTGCTAGATTGATCATTAATCTTCAATTAACTTCTCTGAATCTTGAGGGCCCCTGGCATAACTACTGCCATATGATCGAAAATCTTAAGCCTAAAAGAAATATTAAATGTATAAAATGGATCAAACCTGATTCACCTTTTCTTAAATTAAATACAGATGGATGCAGCAAAGGCAACCCAGGAAGCTCAGGAGGAGGAGGAATACTTAGAGATGAGAATGGACATTTCTTGATGGCTTTCTCTTCTTACTATGGACAGTGGGATAAACAATATTGCAGAGATAAAAGCTATCTTGATGGGGCTGAAGTGGTGCATTGACAAGGGTTACCAAAACATCAACATCGAATCAGACTCTAAACTGATTATTGGCATGATCAATGGTGACATTCGCATTGCTTGGCAAGTCAAAGATCTCATTCAACAGATCGACATGACAAAAAATCAAGTCAATATTAACTTCAAACACTGCTTTCGCGAAGCTAACACAGTTGCAGACTACTTAGCTAACCACGGAGAAGAGACCAAACAAGAACAATTCTTCACAGAAGATTTAACTCTCCCCACAAGAGCTAAATCACTTTTGAAGAATGATTTTGAAGGACGACCCTCTTTTCGGATCAAAGCTAGAACTAATCAATATGAAATTCCTCATGATTGGTATGGAGCTTATTTTTTGTATAGCTTATATAGCTAACTTTCCTCCCCAAGATTGAAAGGATAAACCTTCTTTACACTATAACTGTAAAGAGATCCCCCCTAACCTTAACTTAGCTGGCAAATATTTGTACAGGGATGAAATCTTCATCCTTCTTATAACACAAAAGAAGCTTGGTCACTACGCCAACTCTTTGTACATGTTTTTGATGGAATGAAAGCATGGGGTCATTCCATAGCCCCCCCCGCCCCCCACCAACTGATGGTGGTTTTTGGAAAAACAAAACTAACTTGCGAATAGTCCTATCGAAGAAATCCTGAGGCAGGCAATAAATAGCGTGCCTATGACTGACAACAAAGCAGAGCACGAGGCTTTGATTGCAGGTCTAGAGTTCGCTCAAGGCCTGGATGCTGAGATCGTCGAGGAAAAATGTGATACAGAGCACGCAACGAAAAAGGCAAGAGGAGCGTCCAGTTAAATCAGTTTCTCATTTTTCTGAAATTGACTTGGCCGGTTGTTGCTCTAACACTTGGTAGTAAATCAAGTTCACGTGGCCTTTGAAGCAAAGCAAGGCGAATACTCCGATACCGCGAGCTAATCATGAGATTTCTTTCTAGGTTTCACGAATGGACGGTAGTACACATGCCTAGGGAAGAGAATGTGGAAGCAGATGCACTAGCTAATTTGGATTCTTCTATGGAGTCAGCAGGCCCAAATTTGGAATCAATAGTCGAGTTTCTCCACTTGGCTCTAGATCAATCCATGCATGAAGAGATTAATTCCACCAGCTTGGTCTGGGATTGGAGAAATAAATTTCTGAATTACCTAAATCATGGAAAGAAACAGGAGGACCCGAAATCTTGGAGCGCTTTGCAAGCTAAAATTGCCAAGTATTTTGTCATTGATGGTCTGCTACACCAGAGATGTTTCTTTGGTCCAATGGTAAGATGCGTGGGGCCCGAAGAGGCTGATTACGTGATGAGAGAAATCCATGACGGGATTTGTGGTAATCATTCCGGCATAGAGCCTCTCACCAAAAAACTCATCAAGGCAGGATATTATTGGCCCAGAATGCATGAATATGTGAAGGTCGTAGTCTGGAGATGTGACAAGCGCCAGCGACATGCTCAGATGTTGCACCAACTAGGCTAAGAATTACACCCAGTTGTATCCCCTTGGCCATTCATGAAATGGGTGATGACTATACTAGGACCATAAGATTCAGCATGTAGCTTTCCCAAAGGAAGCTTTTTTGTAATGAAAGCATATCTAGTTCCGTTAGACCGCTGGAATAGCTCCGGAAGACAGACCAACAACCTACCATTATGAATCAGGTTTTACACCTTCCGTGAAACGTTAATAGCTTTATCATCCTCTTTATTTCTTATCATTATTATGGCATTAATTCTCATTATTAGCAAGGGCACTATTTATGGAACATGTACCCCAAATTCTTCGTATAAATAAGACTTGTCATTCTATTGTAAAGGAAACAAAATCCAAGAGAGAAATACAGCATACACTATACACTTGCCACATTTTAAAACTCCTTTTTACTTTATTTAGAAACCAATAGGGATCACGATACAAGTTGTTCCGTAGTCATTAGGATCAAGCCTCATCAAGGCTTAGAATTTTCCTTGCTTACTTTGTTTATATTCCATTTGTATTACTTTTGGTTGCAAATTGCATTGCTTTATTGGTCATATTAATCCACGTGTCCTTAATCACGAACGCAATTTCAACTGAACCATTTTCCGGGAAAATAGTTTGGGTGTCGAGGACAAGTACAGTTCGTGCTATTAATGATCAATTATTTCTCTAAGTGTGTCGAGGCGGCTGCATACCAGAAGATCCGAGAGAAGGAGGTGATTTATTTTATATAGAAGCACATTGGCGGTGATCGATTTCATATATAAGCACATTATCTGTCGCGTTGGCATCTTGAAGGAAATAGCTTGTGATAACGACCCAAAGTTTATTAGGTCAAAGGACACCAAATATCTTGGGGATTTAAATATCAAGTGCATCACCTCGACCCCTTATCATCCCAGTGCTAATGGCTAGGCAGAGCTAACTAACAAGACTAAAATCCAGTATCTGAAGAAGAAATTGGAAGACGCCAAAGGAGCTTGGCCGTCCAAACTGCCAGAGGTACTTTGGGCCTACGGAACCACAGCAAAGTCAAGCATAGGTGAGACTCCTTTCTCCCTAGTATATCGATGGAGGCATTAATCCCGATAGAACTTGGTACCCCAATCTCGAGGTACACTCTAGCTGAAGAACAGTCCAATACCGATGCTAACTTGGTAGAACTAGATCTACTTGAAGAACACAAGGATCTAGCGTATGTCTAGATGGTGGCCTAGAAGCAGTGGATGGAGCATTTTACAATCGTCGTACCAACCTCTGACACTTTAAAATCGGGGACTTGGTACTCCGGAAGGTAAGCATCAACTTGGCACTTCTGACTTACTAATGAGAATCCAGTACACATGTCTCTTTATGCTCTCATATTCTTAACTCAATCTATGCATAATACTGTGATCCTGACCTACATATTATCCTGGTGCTATCTGCCCAACAGATCAGTGGTAACTGCACGACCGACGGTAGCACGGTAGTAACTGCCCATCCAATTATCGCCCGACGGTAGAGCGCAACTACCCGACTGATCAGTGGTAACTGCCCAACCGGCTGTAGCCCGATGGTAACATCTGCCCAACTAGTCATAGACCAGTGGTAATTATAATCATCATCATGACCTTGTCTCCCTGTGTAATCTCTGTATACTTCTGATGGCCATCACTTGTTCGTTATAGCATACACGTTCACATAAGTCTTATAAACACAGTTCTGGGCCATTAGGACCTTTTATCGATTAACTAAACATTAACGAAAATCTGAGGTATATCATAAGCCTCTCTTCTAGCATCAAATACCTTATTGGGGATCCTCTGCTAGTACTCTATTTATGTCCCACAAGACATTACCTAAGTACATATTTCTATACGCATCGGAGTGACATAAGGTCGATAAACCCTCGATTAACATTATGGAACTATCATCATGAACATATCTCACCTTGAAGGAGCAAGATCATAAGATGAGATCAACGATATCATAAGAACATCGGGAACTATAACCTTTGGTACTTTAAGAAACATGGTCATTGAAGATATCATGTATAGGTTCACAACAAAGGAATCATGCCTTATGAAAGAAAGGTTTAGCCTTAACATACCTGGAAGCTCACTTCCCGACTTTCCAACCAACCTCTTGTCTTGCAATCTACTTAAGATCGTTCGTAGTCTCGTAATCTACATATAAAACCATTCATACTATTGTTAGGCTCACTATCATACATTTGTCTCAAGCCTTTAATTAAAATTCTTTTAGAATCTGCCAAAATTCGGGCAGCATCTCCCCTGTTTATGTGCCTAGCCCAAAATCACAATACCAACAAAACAACCACAATAGCAAAATATTCCATAAAACACCCCACACGATGTTTTTCAATATACAACAACAATATACACTTCCTTTCTTCCGGATCAAGGAGCATAATCTCATCAACACACCAACAACATTAAATATCATCCATATACACAAAAATCAGCCCAACCACACGGCCATAACATGCTCAAAATAGTCCATAAACACAACAACTACAACACAACTATTACACCTAGGAATTTCGGGTTGTTGTGCGGTGAATAGACTAACGCAAGTTTAGGCGTATATGATTACCCTACAAGTAAGAAGGGATACTTAATGATTCTAATTAAGATTCCAAAGACATTTGAGGCGAGAGAAGAAATCTCGTTGGAGAAAGTTAAGGTAGGAAGTGCCTTACCCCGTGCATAAATGCACCAGCAGGTATTATGGGTAAATTAAGGAGTTAGAAGCTGAACGAATCAAATCAACACAATCAGAATGGATTCAGGAAATTCTGCACACATCAGTCACAGTCGACGGGCCGTCGACATGTTGACGGACCGTCACTGTGCACCGTCAACATATTTGTGCAAACTGAAATCTGCAGCGCAAATCGACGGGACAAGTTGACAGACTGTCGACACGTCGACGGAACCGTCAACCCGGCCGTCAAACTGCCTCTCTGGAATTTTCTGGTTCCAGCTATAAATAAACAACCCTTGTTAATAATTTTCAGATTTCACTTTCTCCTTAACTCTTGAAACATCTAGCATATTCCCTCCATCATACTAACACATATTCAAGGGAAATCAAGGATTAAACACCAAGAATTGGTAGAATCAAGTGTAGGGATGCTCACTAGGGTTTGTAGAGATCAAGAAGTCCTTTTGTATTGAAGTTGGCTTTTTCTCAAGTGGAGTATTTTCATCCAAAGACCATTTCTACATAATCAAAGGTGAGTTTTCTGTTCATTTCACGTTATTAAGATTATAACAGTTGAAAGACTTGAATTGAGGAAGAAAGAACAATATGAAGCTCAAGTATGGAAATAGTGGTATTTTTGAATAGTAACTTGACTTGAATCATAGTTCTTAACATGTTATGAGTGCAATCTTGTGGTTAGTAATGCAAATGATGTTAAAGTAGTATTATATGAGAATGAATATGGCATTATGTCATAGTTATGGTGATGGATGACATTGGAAGGGCATGGTAAGAATTGAATAATGTTTAAGTTGATGAAGTTTATCGATTGTGATATTATGGGTGTTATTATTTATGTTTGGGATTTGTCTACTATATGGAGAAAGTTGTTAAAACAAACAAAATGCTACCCAATCTTTGTTAGCCATTTAGTCGCTTTAGATTAGACTTAAGTATGCTTCTAATGATCTAACGCAATACAAAATCTCTTGAATGTAGAGTTGTGAGCTTGGAAGGAGAACGCTTAGTCGTTAAGGAGACGTAAAGGTATGTAAGGCTAGTTCCCTTCTTTCAAAGGCATGACTTCTATATTATGATTTATTTTCTGTATTCTTATGACCTTCTTACATCCCAAAAGATGAGAGTTAAAGATTCTTAAGAGCCTTTTATGAGATATGTTCTATGATAGTGACGATGATAATGATGCTTTCATGAGCTTGATAATCCTACTTTTATGATTTCATTGATGTTATTCATTGTTGTTGCCTCACCTCATGATATTAGTTCTTTCAAGGCGAGGCATAGCAATGATGATTATTCCTTAAGGTAATCGGAGGTTCCCGAACTTATGTCACTCCGGTAGAGTTACAACTTTTACTTGGGCTCTTATGCATGCTTCATGATAAGTACATGATGATGATTACACCGTGCTTATATGGCATAGGCAGCACCACTAGTGGGCAGCTTGAGATGTTTACCCCAGACGCGGGCTAATGATGATCACACCGTACCTATATGGACGGGCAGTTTATATATGTATACATGATATGATGTTGGTTACTATGAAAGTTAGCATGCATGATTCCGCCTTAAAAGGCAGTCAGTTACAAGTTATATCTTTATCTCATGTTCTCTTACTTCCTTATTAGGTTGATATACATGCCTTACATACTCAATACATTTTTCGTACTGAAGTCCTTTCTTTTATGGATGTTGTGTTCATGCCCACAGGTAGGCAGGGAGACAGACCGGATTCCTAGGAGCTTTCTCAGCAGGGCTACAGGAGCACTCCACTACTCTGGAGTCCCCACTTCTTGGTATATTCTTTTGTGTATGTATTGGAGCATGGCGCGGTCCTGTGCCGTCCTTGTGATTTCAGTATTCCAGTTAGAGGCTCGTAAATACTTATGTGGGGGTAGTACATGTCATGAGACTCCTTCATTATATATTTTGTACATCATTTTTGTAACCTTTTGGGCCTATATATATATATATATATGCATGTTCTTGGGATATGTTTGGTGATTATTTTATGTAAGTATGTCTTGAGATGTGATGTCTATTCGGGATGGGAGTGATAGTCAGCATGATACGTGGTGCTCGGTAGTTAGCTCTGGGTACCTGTCATGGCCCACTAGTTGGGTCATGACAAAAGTGGTATCAGAGCAGCTCCGTCCGAGGGTGTGTCTACGAGCCGTGTCCAGTAGAGTCTGGTTTATGGGTGTGAGGCGCGCCATACTTATAAACGAGACGGTCCGGGGCATTTAGGAATAATGACCATCTTTATTCTTCATAGATCGTGTGATAGAGCTATGTTATAAGGTTTCCTTTTTTCCCTAATGGTGCGTTATGATTTCAGCGATGCCGGTAAAGAGGAAAGCAACAGCCGCCCAGAAGTTCAAGACTGCGACAGGAAGGCGAGTTGAACAGGAGCCCCCGGCACATATAAAGGTGGGTGAGTCCCATAATGAGGCTCCATCTCATACCTCTCACACTCTTCCTATATTAGAGGAGCACGAAGGGGCCTCTGCTCCAGTTCCAGTGGCTCCAGTTCCTCCACCGGGTACTTCTGGTCAGCAGATGACTGAGGCTATTTAGCTATTGACTCAGCTAGTTGCCGCCGAGGCTCAGCCGCAGAGTGCGGGCTTGAGTGATAGAGCCACTAGTGCCAGAGCCCGTGATTTTATGAGTTTGAACTCGCCAGAATTTTTCGGGTCAAAGCCGGATGAAGACTCGCGGGGTTTTATAGACAAGATGTTGAGGACGCTGAGAATTATACATGCTTCTGATACTGAGTCAGTGGAGTTAGAGTCCTATAGATTGCGAGATGCAGCGGTTCTATGGTATAATAATTGCATACTTTCGAGAGGAGAAAATGTACCCCCTGTTTGGCAGGAGTTTGTAAATACTTTCATTCGCCATTATTTGCCACCCGAGGTCCGAAGGGCCCGAGCTGACAGGTTTCTGAATCTAAAGCAAGGGAATATGAGTGCTCGGGAGTATAGTCTTCATTTCAATTCATTGGCCCGGTATTCTCCGACCATGGTAGCCGATATGGGAGACCAGGTGCATAGATTTGTGAGTGGCTCAAGGTCACATTTGATCAAAGATTTCTTGACAGCTTCACTCCAGGAAGGGATGGACATTTTGCATATTCAGGCCCACGCCCAAAACTTAAAAGAGCAACAGCAGCCGCAAAGGGGTGAGCGTGATAGGGATAGAGGGCAGAGTAAGAGAGCCAGATCTGCCGGTGCTAGTACTGAATATAGAGGGGGTCAAAGGTAGTTATATTACAGATATTCGGGCCAGTTCACAACTAGTTTACCTCGTCTATTAGCGGGGAGGATATTTGATCGCTCCATTTATTCTGGTCTGGGTAAGAGTTCGAGGGTATCGGGTCCTCAGTTTGGAGGTGATTCTAGTCAGAGGAGACCGCCGGTACCGCAATGCATCCAGTGCGGTAGATTACATTTAGTTCAGTGTTGCCAAAACTCAGATGCTTACTATGCCTGTGGTCAGATTAGGCATATGATGCGTGATTGTAGCCTCAATGGGTGGCAGAGTTGATGCTCAGCCTACAGGATTAGTAGCAGGCTCCTCTTCGTCCATGCGCCCTGTAGGGCAGACTCCAAAGATTTCAGCAGGCCGTGGCAGGGGCAGAGGGGGAGCATCTAGCTCGAGTGGCACTCAGCAGCCCCGTATTTATGCTTTAGCCGGACGATAGGTTCTTGGGTCTTCCCCAGATGTGGTTACAGGTATACTATCTATATTCTCCCATGATGTTTATGCCCTGATTGATCCCGGTTCTACCTTGTCTTATATCACTCCTTATATTACTGGTCGTATTGGGGTAAAGCCCGAGCTAATCAAACCTTTTGAGGTGTCTACTCTTGTCGGTGACCCGGTAATAGCTAGACAAGTATACAGAAATTTGGAAATGTTAGATTTTGATGTGATTATGGGCATGGATTGGTTGGCCTCTTATTATGCTAATGTGGATTACAGAACAAAGATGGTTCGATTCCAATTCCCAGGAGAACCAGTGCTTGAGTGGACAGGTAATACAACGTTTCCAAGTGGTAGGTTTATTTCCTATCTCAAAGTAAGGAAGATGATTGCAAAGGGCTATATTTATCATTTAGTCCGGGTTTATGACACCAAAGCAAAGCCGCCGACTCTTCAATCCATCCCGATAGTAAATGAATTTCTGGATGTTTTTGCAGAAGAACTTCCAGGTCTTCCACCGGAACGGGAGATTGATTTCGCTATTGATGTGCTACCGGACACCAAACCCATATCTACTCCTCCTTACAGAATGGCTCCTATAGAATTGAAAGAGCTAAAGGCACAACTAAAAGATTTGCTTAAGAAGGGATTTATTAGACCCAGTTCATCGCCATGGGGAGCACCTGTCTTGTTTGTAAGAAAGAAAGATGGCTTCCTACAAATGTGCATTGACTATAGACAGTTGAACAAGGTGACAATCAACAATAAATATCCACTTCCGAGGATCGATGATTTGTTTGATCAACTGCAGGGTGCTAAGTGGTTTTTTAAGATAGATCTGAGATCAGGATATCATCAAGTGAGAGTCAAGAAAGAAGATATTCCGAAAACAGCTTTTAAACTAGATATGGCCATTATCAATTTGGGGTGATGTCATTTCGGTTGACTAACGCTCCGGCCGTGTTTATGAATTTGATGAATAATGTATTCAGGCTTTTTCTAGATCTATTTGTGATCGTGTTCATCGATGACATTCTGGTATATTCTTGATCAGAAGCAGAGCATGTAGATCATTTGCGAATTGTCCTTGGGATTCTTCGGACTCGTGAATTGTATGCTAAATTTTCAAAATGTGAGTTTGGTGGAACTCTGTGACTTTTTTGGCCATATTATCTCAGTTGACGACATTCGGGTCGATACTCAGAAAATTGAGGCTCTGAAGACATGGCCAAGGCCTACAACGCCTACAGAGGTTCGAAGCTTTCTGGGATTGGCAGGTTACTACAGGAGATTTGTGGAAGGATTTTCTTCTATTTCAGCACCATTGACAAAGTTGACTCAGAAATCAGCAAAATTTCAATGGACTGATGTGTGTGAGCGCAGTTTCCAAGAATTGAAAGATATATTGACTTCAGCCCCAGTCCTGACACTTCCAGAAGGATCAGAAGGCTATGTTGTTTATTGTTATGCCTCCGGTGTTGGGTTGGGCTGTGTGTTGATGCAGAACGGTAGGGTTATTGCCTATGCTTCCAGGCAGTTGCGAAAACATGAGAAGAATTATTCGACCCATGATCTTGAATTGGCTGCGGTTATTCATGCACTAAAGATATGGAGACATTATTTATATGGTATTCACGTTGATATTTACACAGATCATAAGAGTCTCCAGTGTATCTTCAAGCAAAAGGAGTTGAATCTACGGCAAAGGCGATGGTTAGAGCTATTGAAAGATTACGATGTAAGTATTTTATATCATCCCGAAAAAACAAATGTGGTAGCCGAAAATCCATAGGCAGTTTGTGTGAAATTCAACCGAAAAAGAAAGAACTAGTCCATGAACTACACCAGTTAGCTAGCCTAGGAGTCCGCTTAATAGACTCGGGCAATGCAGGAGTTGCTGTCCATAATCCATTTGTTTCATCCCTAGACATGAAAGTGAAAGGCCACCAATATGAAGATCCCCAATTGAGTCATTATAGAGATACACTTGTTCAGAAAGAGAAGTCACCATTTGAGGTTTCTGCAGATGGAATTCTCAGGTACCTCGGCAGGCTATGTGTTCCAGATGTTGCAGGACTACGTCGTCAGATTCTGGAAGAAGCTCATTGCTCTCGTTATTCTATTCATCCAGGAGCGAAAAAGATGTACCACGATCTCAAGTTAAGGTATTGGTGGAATGGAATGAAGAAGGATATAGCGGAATTTGTAGCCCAATGCCCAAATTGCCAACAAGTGAAAATCGAGCATCAAAAGCCAGGAGGATTGTTACAACCTATGGAAATTCAAACCTGGAAATGGGAAGTGATCAATATGGATTTTATTGTAGTCTTACCTCGTTCTCGACGTAAGTATGACTCCATATGGGTAATTGTTGACAGACTTACGAAATCAGCTAATTTTCTCCCAGTCAAAACTACATATTCAGCAGAAGATTATGCGAGGCTGTATCTTAAGGAGATAGTGCGACTTCATGGTGTTCCAATATTTATTATCACAGATAGTTTGGCACAATTTACAGCTAAATTCTACAAATCCTTTCAAGAAGGTTTGGGAACTCAGGTGAGACTCAGCACCGCATTTCATCCACAGACCGATGGACAAGCTGAGCGCACTATTCAGTCCTTGGAAGATATGTTGTGGGCATGCTTATTGGATTTCAAAGGCAATTGGGATGATCATTTGCTACTTATTGAATTTTCCTACAACAATAGTTATCATTCCAGCATCCAGATGGATCCGTATGAAGCTCTATATGGAAGGAAATGTAGGTCGCCAATTGGATGGTTTGAAGTCGGGGAGAAACAATTGATAGGTCCAGAATTGATTTAGCATGCAGTGGAAAAGATCGAACTTATCAGAGACCGATTGTTGACAGCCCAAAGTCGCCAAAAGTCCTATCCGGACAATCGCCGACGGGACTTGGAATTCCAAATCAATGATTGGGGGTTCTTGAAAGTGTCGCCGATGAATGGTGTAATGAGATTCGGCAAAAAAGGAAAGCTTAACCCTAGATATATTGGGCCTTACAAGATTGTACGCAAAGTGGGCCAAGTAGCTTATGAACTAGATTTACCTCCAGAGCTTGAATTAGTCAATCCAGTTTTTCGTATGTCGATGCTCCGTACATGTATTGGAGACCCTTCTAAAATCTTGCCAGTGGATGATGTTCAAGTTACCGAAAAGTTGGTTTATGAAGAGATACCCATTTCCATACTAGATAGGCAAGTGCAGAAGCTCAAAAACAAAGAGGTAGCCTCAGTAAAGGTCTTGTGGAGAAACAATAACAGAGAGAAAAAGACTTGGGAAGCAGAAGAAGATATGAAGTCCAGATATCCACAGTTATTTCCACCCCCAAAAGAGATTCAAGATGAGATACCATTGTCCTAAGGTACGTAATGCTTTCTTTAAATGCTTTTGGTCGTATGTGGCCATATTTTCTTGCCATTGCTGGTGTAGCCCCGTGAGGCGATGTTATTCTGGGTTGTTGTGATAGGATGGTAGTGCCATATTACAGGCGAGACCCTGGCGAAATTTTTGTAGAATCCCCGGGAACTTAACATTCAAGGACGAATATTCCTAAAGGGGGGAGAACGTTACACCTAGGAATTTCGGGTTGTTGTGCGGTGAATAGATTAACGCAAGTTAAGGTGCATATGATGCCCCTACAAGTAAGAAGGGATACTTAATTATTCTGATTAAGATTCCAATGATATTTGAGGAGAGAGAAGAAAGCTCGTTGGAGAAAGTTAAGGTACGAAGTGCCTTACCCCGTGCACAAATGCGCCAGCAGGTATTCTGGGTAGATTTGGGAGTTAGAAGCTGAACGAATCAAATCGACGCAATCCGAATGGATTCAAGAAATTCTGCAGACATCAGTCACAGTCGACGGGACATCAACAGGTCGACGAACCGTCACTGTGCACCGTCGACATGTTTCTGCAAACTGAAATCTGCAGCGTAAATCGACGGGACAAGTTAACGAACCATCGACCCGGCCGTCAAACCGCCTCTCTGCAATTTTCTGGTTCCAGCTATAAATAAAACAGCGCTTATTCATAATTTTTAGATTTCACTTTCTCCTTAACTCTTGAAACCTCTAGAATATTCCCTTCATCATACTAACACATATTCAAGGAAAATCAAGAATTAAACACCAAGAATTGGAAGAATCAAGTGTAGGGATGCTCACTAGGGTTTGTAGAGATCAAGAGTCATTTTGTATTGAAGTTGGCTTTTTGTCAAGTGGAGTATTTTCATCCAAAGACCATTCCTATATAATCAAAGGTGAGTCTATTGTTCATTTCACGTTGTTAAGAGTATTGAATGGTTGAAAGACTTGAATTGAGGAAGAAAGAAGAATATGAAGCTCAAGTATGGAAATAGTAGTATTTTTGAATCGTAACTTGACTTGAATCGTAGTTCTTGACATGTTATGAGTACAATCTCGTTGTTAATAATGCAAAAGATGTTAAAGGAGTATTATATGAGAATGAATATGGTATTATGTCATAGTTATGGTTATGGATGACATTGGAAGGGCATGGTAAGAATTGAATAATGTTTAACTCGATGAAGTTTATCGATTGTGATATTATGGGCGTTATTATTGATGCTTGGGAGTTGTGTAATATATGGAGAAATTTGTTAAAACAAAGGAAATGTTGCCCAATTTTCGTTAGCCTTTTAGTCACTTTAGATTCGGCTTAAGTATGCTTCTAATGATCTAACGCAATACGAAATCTCTTGAATGTAGAGTTGTGAGCTTGGAAAGAGAACGCTTAGTCGTTAAGGAGACGTAAAGGTATGTAAGTCTAGTCCCCTTCTTTCAAAGGCATGACTTCTATATTATGATTTATTTTCTGTATTCTCATGACCTTCTTACATCCCAAAAGATGAGAGTTAAAGATTCTTAAGAGCCTCTTATGAGATATGTTCTATGACAGTGACGATGATAATGATGCTTTCATGAGCTTGATAATCCTGCTTTTATGATTTCATTGATGTTATTCCTTGTTGTTGCCTCACCTCGTGATATTAGTTCTTTCAAGGCGAGGCATAGCGATGATGATAATTCCATAAGGTAATTGTAGGTTCCCAACCTTACGTCACTCCGATAGAGTTACAGCTTTTACTTGAGCTCTTACGCATGCTTCATGCTAAGTACATGATGATGTTTACACCGTGCCTAGACGTCCGGGCAGCACCACTAAAGCGGGCGACTTATTACACCGTGTTTATACGGCACAGGCAGCACCACTAGTGGCTGGCTTGAGATGTTTACCCCGAACGCGGGAGGCCCGGACGCGGGCTAATGATAATCACACTGTACCTATATGGACGGGCAGTTTATATATGTATACATGATATGATGTTGTTTATTATGAAAGTTAGCATGCATGATTCCGTATTAAGAGGCAGTCAGTTACAAGTTATATCTTTATCTCATGTTCTCTTACTTCCTTATTATGTTGATATACATGCCTTACATACTCAGTACATTGTTCATACTGACGTCCTTTCTTTTATGGACGCTATGTTCATGCCCATAGGTAGGTAGGGAGACGGACCGGATTCCTAGGAGCTTTCTCAGCAGGGCTACAGGAGCACTCCACTACTCCGGAGTCGCCACTTCTTGGTATATTCTTTTGTGTATATATGGGGGCGTGGCGGGGTCCTGTCCCGTCCTTGTGATTTCAGTATTCCAGTTAGAGGCTCGTAAATACTTATGTGGGGGTAGTACATGTCATGAGACTCCTTCATTGTATATTCTGTACATCATTTTTGTAGCCTTATAGGGCTATGCATATATATATGCATGTTCTTGGGAGATGTTTGGTGATTATTTTATGGTAAGTATGTCTTGAGATGTTATATCTATTTGGGATGGGAGTGATAGTCAGCATGATAAGTGGTGCTCGGTAGTCAGCTCCGGGTACCCGTCATGGCCCACTAGTTGGGTCGTGACAACAACACTTTATGACCTTTCCTCCATAACTATTTTCACTTTTAAGACTTGCTAAACCTTCAAATCAACTCAACATAAGAGATAGGTTGAAGAACATACCTTATACTTGAACAAATTTAGCCACACCAACTTTCTTCCAGACCAAACTCACCACAACATCAAGTAGAAGTAAGAACAATCACCTTTCATGGACTAGTTTGGTGTATTCTTGTTAAATGTTTTATTTAATGGGCTATAAATGTTTGGGGGATGTGTTGGTAGCTTTATAGAACTCATGAGAGTGTAAAATGATGAAAAAATGGGGTTGATGGGGGTTTTTATACCCCTTATAAGTCGGTTCCACCGACTTTCCCTAGTGGGACCCGGGGAAAACATTTGGCAACTTGGATGGGTTATCTTAAAATGGTCATAACTCCCTACTCCGATGTCTTTTTGACGATCGGTTTGTTGCGTTGGAAACTAGACTCGTCGAACTTCATTTTAGCATTTTGAAATACCTTAAAACTCCTAATATACCTGGAGATATACCCCTCCAAAATTGACTCAAAATTCTGTCCAAAATTCTGCCAATGTTTTTCCAAATTTTCGACAAACTTATTTTTTTTGATTTGCTTGATCCCGGAATAATCCGAAACTCTCCATACATGATATGTATCATTAATCATGCTTGATAATGTTCATGTCCCTTGGTTCCAAGGTTGTCCTTCCCGGTTACGACTTAAGAGATCGTAATTCATCCTTTACTTCATTGTTACGTACTTCCCATGGTTGTTGTTACACCTCGAAAATTTCCCCGTGAACGTATAGTGAAAAGTTGCAGAATTTCATTTTGGCCAGTTGGACGTAAAATGAAATACGGACTGTAATGTGGTATACGGCCCGCATACTAGCATGTCGTATTTCAACTGGCAAAATTTCAACTTTCTGTCAAAGGCTTTAAATGGTTAAATACGACTTGGAATATGGACCGTAAATCAAAATACGGCCCGTAAACTGAGTCGTAAATTGCCATGATCTCCAGCATGACTTTCTGTTTCTGATATGCTTAAATACGGTCGTGAAGGACGGACCGCAAACCAGTATACAGCACGCAAAGGGGTTTACGACCACTGTACACCTCAGTCACTGTTCATTCCGGAATAGATTTTAAGTCATTAAAAAGAGACACAAGCTCATTCAAATCATTTCATATTCACGATATTTCTCTCTAGAAACTCCTAGAATACTCTCTACTCTTCAATTACAAGAACTCAAGGGAGATTGGTGATCAATTACATGAGACCCACGAAATCAAGTGTGAAAATCACACTAAAATTCATCCTTCTCAAGATAACCCAAAAGGAGTGAAGTAGGGTTTTGGTGCTAAAGGAGTAAATCCATTCAAAGCTTGGTCAACCGTTATCTAAAGTAAGTTTCATGACCATTTCATGTTGTTTAAGTTATTGGAAGGTTAAGATACCCGAATTGTAGAAAAGCATAGCAAATGGGTCATAAATCAGTGAATAGTGCCATGAGTGAATGGTAGTTGAATTGAATCATGAATGTTAGTGTGTTGTGAGTATGAATATGTTATAAATGACATGTAGACCATGAGATAAGTGTGATACATGAGAAAATACGATAGCGAACCCACAACCATAATTGTGGGGAAAATGAAGAGAAATGGTGGATCATGGTCATTGTATATGAATGATGATTGTTGATTGCTATATTGTAATTGTTGTTGTGGGTGTTGGAAGTTGATATGAAATATGGGAAAAGTAGTATAAACAAAGGATGTGCTGCCCAATTGTCTCTAGAAATAGTAGTGCGTTCTTATAGTTGATTAACTAACGCAAATGCGAATTCTCACTTGAAGGTAGAAACGAGATATCGAAAGAGAACAAGCAAGCGCTAGCCTAGTTAAACGTCAAAGGTATGTGAGGCTAGTCCCTTCTTTCTAATGGCATGAATCCTATAGTGTAACTACTTTCTTATCCACGAGCCTATGTTTATAATTAGCTACACAAGGTAATGATTTAAAGTGCAAAAAGTCTAATGATGTTATTCATCGCTTACACTCACCTTATACGCTAATTCCTTCAAGGTGAGGCAGAATGTCCGTGGTTGTTCCATAATACAATCGGGGGATCACGACCTTACGTCACCCCGATAGAGTATAGTTGATCTTGAGCCTTATGCATGTACTATGATAAGATAAGCATAACATGATGAGCACGTTATGATGATGATGATATAACACCGCGCCTAGTTGACCGGGCAGTCACCACTAAGGTGGGCAGCTATATGTATACACCATGGCCAGATGGCATGGGCAGACACCACTAGTGGGCGGCATGAGATGATACCCCGGACGCGAGAGGCCTGGACGCAGGCTAATGTTATTGATTATCACACCAATCCGATATGGACGGGCAGTTTATACATTTTGCATATATGATATGATGATGAGTATGAGTAAGATAGCATGCATGACTTATTTTATTTATACTTGACAGTCAAATTCAGATGCTCCATATTGATATCATTCCCATTATCATTGTCTTATTTCATTGTTTATGCCTCTCATACTCAGTACAATATTCGTACTGACGTCCGTTTTCTTTTGACGCTGTGTTCATACCCACAAGTAGACAGGGAGAAGAGCTTGATCCAGATCCGTAGTAGCTGTCAGCTGAGTGGAAGCCCTCCATTTTCCTGGAGGTGCTTATGATCATTCTTTTTTGTATATATATCGCCATGTATATGTATTTATTTTCGCACGACGGGGTCTTGTCCTCTCCCTATGTTCAGTACTCTAGTAGAGGTTCGTAGATACGCAGTGCGGGTTAGATGGTCTCACGAGATCACTACTGTATACATATCTATATTATTTTGATAGCCTAAGGGCACATGTACACGAAAGTATTTTTTTTTTGTTTTCATACGAAATAGGATTTTCCTCTGCTATGAGTATAAAGATGATAAAAAAAAGCATTAAATGAATAAAATGAGCGACAGAGCGAGCGGTGCTCGGTGGTTAGCCCCGGGTACCCGTCGCGACCCCTAGCTGGGTCGTGACAAAAATGGTGTTAGAGCAATTCGGTCCTAGGAAGTTTCTACGAGTCGTGTCTAGTAGAGTCTTATTTATGGTGTGTAGTGCGCCACATCAAGAAACAAGAGGCTACAGGGCATTTAGGAAAAATGACCATCCTTCTTCTCATGAGATCGTGCGATAGAGCCATGTTTAAGATTTTATCCTCCCTAATAGTGTGTTATGATTTCAGAATGCCGCCAAAGGGAAAGGCTACAGCCGTCCAGAGGGGCAAGGCTACGACAAAGAGGCGGGTAGAAAGAGAGCCTCTGATAAACATAGAAGTGGGCGAATCGCATAATGAGGCCCTGACTAATACCTCTTCTACCTCGCCTAATGTGGAAAAGCAAGGAGGGGCCCCAGCTCCAATTCCTCCGCCGGCTCCTTCGGGTCAACAAATGACCGAGGCCATCCAGTTATTGACACAATTGGTTGCCGCACAAGCACAACGACAAAGCGGGGGTTCCAGTGACCCGGCAGCAAGTACCAAAGCCCGTGATTTTATGAGCCTAAATCCTCCGGAGTTTTTCGGGTCAAAGCCAGATGAGAATCCGCAAAGTTTCGTAGATGAGATGTTAAGGACATTGAAGATTGTCTATGCCTCCATGACTGAATCCTTGGAGTTGGCATTGTATAGACTCCGGGATGTGGCGGTGTTGTAGTACAACAATTGGGTATTATCAAGAGGAGAGAACGCGCCTCCTCCGGTTTGGCAAGTGTTTGTGGATGATTTTATTCGTCACTATTTGCCACCCGAGGTCCGCCGAGCTAGAGCGGATAAATTTCTGAATTTGAAGCAAGGAAACATGAGTGCCCGGGAGTATATCCTGCAATTTAATTCTTTGGCTAGATATGCCCCGACTATTGTGGCCGACATGGGGGATC
Organism: Lycium barbarum; assembly: GCF_019175385.1. Classification (NCBI taxonomy): domain Eukaryota; kingdom Viridiplantae; phylum Streptophyta; class Magnoliopsida; order Solanales; family Solanaceae; genus Lycium; species Lycium barbarum. Next base: position 24,375,561 of record NC_083337.1, read on the forward strand.
GAGTACATAGATTTGTAAGTGGCCTAGGGCCACATTTATTCAGAGATTGTTTGACAGCCTCCTTGCAAGACGGGATGGATATTTCCCGAATACAAGCCCATGCACAGAATTTGAAGGGGCGACAACAACAACAAAGAGACGACCGTGATGTCGTTAAAAGGCAAGGCAAGAGGGCCAGATCTATGAGAGCCGGCAGTGATTATAGAGGGGGATCAAGGCAGACATATTCTGGGTGCTCAGGCCAGTCGGTGACAAGTGCACCACCTCAATTCACAGGTAGGAGATTTGATCGCTCTTTCTGTTCGGGACAGGGCCAGAGTTCGAGGGCTTCAGATTCCCAGCTTAGGGAAGATTATAGTCAAAGGAGACCCCCAGTGCCGCGACGCAACCAATGCGGCAGATTACATTCCGGACAGTGTCGTCAGGGTTCGGATGCCTGTTATACTTGTGGTCAGGTGGGGCATATGATGAGGGATTGCCCATCGACGAGTGGCAGAGTTGGAGTTCAGCCTACAGGTTCAGCAGTTGGCTCTTCATCGGTGCGCCCGGTAGGGCAGACTGCCCAGATGACAGCAGGCCGAGGCAGAGGCTGAGGGGCAGCATCTACTTCAGGTGTCACTCAGCCCCGTGTATATGCTTTAGCCGGACGGCGGGATCCCGAGTCCTCTCCGGATGTAGTTACAGGTACATTGTCTATATTCTCTTGTGATGTGTATGCATTGATAGATCCGGGTTTTACATTCTCTTATATTACTCTATAGTGTAACTACTTTCTTATCCACGAGCCTATGTCTATAATTAGCTATACAAGGTAATGAGTTAAAGTGCAAAAAGTCTAATGATGTTATTCATCGCTTACACTCACCTTATACGCTAATTCCTTCAAGGTGAGGCAGAATGTCCGTGGTTGTTCCATAATGCAATCGGGGGATCACGACCTTACGTCACCCCGATAGAGTATAGTTGATCTTGAGCCTTATGCGTGTACTATGATAAGATAAGCATACCATGATGAGCACGTTATGATGATGATGATATAACACCGCGCCTAGTTGGCCGGGCAGTCACCACTAAGGCGGGCAACTATATGTATACACCATGGCCAGATGGCATGGGCAGACACCACTACTGGGCGGCATGAGATGATACCCCGGACGCGGGAGGCCTGGACGCAGGCTAATGTTATTGATTATCACACCGATCCAATATGGACGGGCAGCTTATACATTTTGCATATATGATATGATGATGAGTATGAGTAAGATAGCATGCATGACTTATTTTCTTTATACTTGACAGTCAGATTCAGATGTTCCATATTGATATCATTCCCATTATCATTGTCTTATTTCATTGTTTATGCCTCTCATACTCAATACAATATTAGTACTGACGTTCGTTTTCTTTTGACGCTGTGTTCATCCCACAGGTAGACAGGGAGGAGAGCTCGATCCAGATCCGTAGTAGCTGTCAGCTGAGTGGAAGCCCTCCATTGTCCCGAAGGTGCTTATGATCATTCTTTTTTGTATATATATCGCCATGTATATGTATTTGTTTTTGGCACGACGGGGTCTTGTCCCATCCCTATGTTCAGTACTCCAGTAGAGGCTCGTAGATACGCAGTGCGGGTTAGATGGTCTCACGAGATCACTACTGTATACATATCTATATTATTTTGATAGCCTAAGGGCACATGTACACGAAAGTATTTTTTTTTGTTTTCATACGAAATATGATTTTCCTCCGCTCTGAGTATAAAGATGATAAAAAGACCATTAAATGAGTAAAATGAGCGACAGAGCGAGCGGTACTCGGTGGTTAGCCCCGGGTACCCGTCGCGGCCCCTAGCTAGGTCGTGACAGTTGTACCTTTCAAAACGTCACACATACTAAAAGATATTCTTTCTTCAATCCACCGATGGCTTGTTATATGAACTTAAACCTCATAACCCTAAGATAAACACGTATCATCTAACCTATCTCCTGAAAGGTATCTCGAATCTCAACATACGAAACTACGGGGTGTAACAGAAAGTTAGCTTCCTCAAAAAATATTACACCTGAACGGGAAAATACGGCCAGCGGAATTGTACTCTTTTTTCCATCATCCGATTTTTGTCCCCATTGGATTTTTCCAGCAATTCAATGAGGCAGTTTTGTATGGTTTCCTGAACGTTTCCCCGGAGGTCTTATCCAGTGCTAGGAACTTTATTCTTTACTCCAAAACACTAGGGGGAAATATGCACTCACACAGAGTTGATACTAAGCTATAAGCTGAAAGTCAAGAAAAAAATTATATTGGTACCGGGGACTGCCAAAACCAAGGACTGTGAATTCATGTAACCGGACTGACCATGCTAGATGGCAGTCGGGCTACTTTTCACTTGCATTTGTAGTTCAAAGGGAAGTAATAATAGTTTTCTTCTTTTGAAAATTTCTATCCATGGAAAGAAAACACATTAAACGGATGCAATTTATGACATACCGAAAAATATGTGCAAAACGAATCAGAGACGTCATTTTCTGAAGCACCAAAAAATAAGGGCCCTCTCTTATTAAGAATGCCTCAATTAAAAAGAGGATAAGTTCGAACACCATAATAATCAAACAAGATTGCACCAGCATAGTAACCGGACAAACTAAGCAGATACTTGGAACTTTCTTCTAAAAATAGTTCAGAACAAAAGAACAACTGATAGGGAAATATTAAACCCCTCAGACCAAAGCCTCAAAGGTTTTCCTCTCCTTATCTTTTAAATCGAAAGATTATTAATCATAACAAAAGAAGAAGTATATTAGAGAAAAAGGGAGATTTTTCATTATACGAGCTCTCTGGGCCTAAAAGACCCAAAGGTAACAAGGTCACAAGATAGTCACAGGACGGTGAAAAGAACCGGTATATCCAGTTCTATGGTTTGCAAAGGACATACAAAACAATTTCTTAAAAAGAAAGGCAAAAGAGCAACAAACGGCTCTAAGGGGCTGAAGATAGGAGCTGAAGGGATCCTGAGTCCTCTAGAGCAGCAGCAATGGAAGGATCTGGATTCACTTTCGAGGGGAGAACTTGGCCTGCGACGAGTGCTTGTTCTCTAATGTCCTCATTTTCACTGGAGGAATCATTTCTATCACCCTCGTCTTGATGCTCCTCTTCCGGAGACTCTACTGACCTCTGCTCCAACCAGAAGGCTTTCTTAATTTTAGCTTTGAGGTCTCTGATGCTCCCACCTCTGACAGCTTCAAGGGTTTTCCTCCTCATTTTGTAAGTGCTCCGGATCTGGACTAAGTTATGGCTATCAAGGTTGGATTGATATTTGGCCTTAGCCCTTTCGGCCACCAGAATCAGTCAAGCATTTTCGCTCCGGAGAGCGATCATGGATTCTGAGAGCTCCAAGTTGGCATCCCAGTGTTTCTAATTATATACTGTAATGACGGCCACTCGGTTCCTCAGTCCCTCATTCTCCTTGCGAATTAGAGAAAGCTTAGTGTTTTTAACTCGAATAGTTTCCTCCATAGCACGCACATCCACCTCAAGAATGGATACCCATGTTGTTATGTCCGATACTACATTATTGGCCATACCCCACCTTTTTCTCCAGTCATCAGCACGATTCTGCAAAATGGTGGTCTGCTGGCTGAAGTTTTTCTTCTTAGCTTCCGATTGGTCGACCATGGCCTCTAACTCTCTTACATGGGCTAGCTTCGCCTCCACTGACTGTATCTTTTCCACAGTTGAGTCCCTCTCTTATACCAGAGCAGTTTTTTTACTGATCATTTTCTGAAGGCCCTCATTACATAGAAAGTTAGCCTGTGGAAAATCAGAATCAAGTTAGATTCCCAACAAGGGTAGGACAAAAGGAAAGTGTATTTTTGAATATAAAGCAAAGAGGAAAACATGTTACCTGGGGTGCAACGTGGTTTCCAGCGTTTATCATACACTCCACTGAGACCTCTTGGGTCTTCATTCGTGTCCTCTCCGAAGCTACGTGTTTCATATAATTTTCTACACCTATGGGTTGTGAGAAGAGGTGGCACTCGACAGGGACATGGAAGATGACCATTCCGAATTCATCCAGCTTATTTGTCGGAGCAGGATACTCATTCAGTAAACCTTTTTACGTGAATGCAAGTGTGACACCAATAAGCGAGCCAAGAAGCAGTGGATAAGAAAGCTTATAAGACCTTGTTAGGAAAAGGATCAACATAATAAAGATGAGAGGGAATGAGTAGGATAAGGGTTGGAAGCGAAGAATGGATTGTATAGAAGTAATATATTTTGAAAAGCAAAGCGGTACTGCGTTAAGAATAAGGTTCCTTGTGCGAGGAACAAAGGATTAATTATAAAACGAAATAAGTATGGGTATAGAAAAAAAAAGGGGTACATGAATTCAAGATTGGAGGTGAGGCAATGGATTTGCGAAGGATATAAGTAAGACCCTAAAAGGGGGGAAGCAAGTAAGGAAAGCATAAGTGTAGAGATCGAAATGATGAGTCCCAAGATATGACACGTATAAACCCTAAGAAAAAAGTGGGAGTTATATGAAAATGATATAGCTGTTATCACTATACATTTCAGTACGGACATCAAGTGAATCGATGAAAGGAATAGAGTGATTGAAGGGTGTCTTTTAAGATTGGATTGAAAATAATTCGTGAAGAATAAAAGGAATTGAATGATATTCCAATGAAGGGGGCAAAAATTGACAAGATATTGGAATAACTACGATGCCGATTATGGTATGATCACCTAGTAAAGGGAGGTTACAAAACAGCGCGAGCTGGACGACTAAATAATCAAGCCATAAAAAATAAACGCCATAGTGTATCGATTATGATCGCATTAAATGAAGGATGATCTAATAATGGGATGTGTCCGAGAAGGGGATTATGGACAGAGTACGAAATTGGTTTAAAAATTCGAGGACGAATGTTCCAAAGGGGGGAAGGATGTTATACCTCGCATTTTCAGATCCTGAGCGTGACATGTGCTTCCTCAGACATTGACAATCACGTTGTTACTACATAATTTAAACTCACGTTGATAGTATTATATTTCGTATTTTTGCACGTCGGATTAGTCGTAAGCGGAGGTGGGGCTCGCACATCGAGATTTTTTTTAGGAACACGTGACAAGTTATATGAACCACATATGTGAAGTTAAGCACAACTCAAGAAGAACCCATGAGCCAAATCATAGTGGAAGCCCTCCAAACAAATATTTTTTAGTTACGTTTTTGGGTAATCTGCCTTTGGGAGACCATAACCCCATCAGTGTTTGGGAATTTGGGAAAGCTCCCAGAATGAAAGTTGTAGATAATTGAATTATCTTTCCAAAAATAGGTCGTGGGTCCACAGGAGACGTCGGGATAAGGAGATCTGGACTTTTAAGGCAGAAAGGTCAGTGGGTTAGGCCCAATCCGGGCCTAACCGGGTTAGGCCATGACCCATGCCTATTTAAATGAGATTTCAGCCCTTTCTCCTCATTTTTCAGACCAAAACACCCAGAAAGTTCTGGAGAGAGACAGAGAAAAAGAGTCTTGGAGAAGAAAAACCAATTTTGATCGAAATCTGAGCCCCGAATCCCGAAGCTCATGAAGAGAAAAGTGTTGTACGTCGCGTTGTATTCAATTTGAACTAAAAATCAACCAAAAAGAAGAGGGTGGATGTGGTGACTGCACACTTGAGGTAAGATTAAGGTTCCTTTTCATTGCTAGCAAGTTTATTTAGAGTTTTAACACACTAGAACGGAGAAAATAGTGTGATAAATTAGTTTATCGGTGTGGTTGGATTATGGTTTGAAGCGTGAGGAGAATTTTGGATAAAATGTATATTTATTTATTTATCTTGTAGGATGTAAGTATTGATGTTATTGGTATTAACTTCGACGTCTTTGCGGAAATAAAATTATGACATAGCTATATCGCAAATTTGGTTGGTTGAGAAATTTAGAAAACAGTGTGCGGGCTGTTTTATGGCATACGTCGGTATTGGAAATGATGTTAATATTATTTGTATTGTTGTTGATGTTGTTGGTTGCTGAATTGGAATTCGCGCTAGGCATATAAACAGGGGAGATGCTGCCCGATTTTTGGCAGAATATAAAATAGTATAATTTGTAATATGGTACAAATGTGCGATGACAGAGTCTAACGTCAGTATGAATCCTTTTAAATGTAGACTTACAATCTTGGACGAATAAGTGTAGCTTATAGGCGGTCGAACAGGTATGTAAGGCTTAGTCTTTCTTTCTTTTGGCGTGATCTTTGTGAGACAAACAGACAAAGCATATGTATGATTTCAAAGAACCTCTTATTCTTAAAGTCACTAGGATGGCTAATGTTCTTGACTTCCGAAGAACTATTTTTTTATGTCTTGGTACAAGTGTGTGGTTCCAAAAGTTCTATGTTGATTTGATCCATAGCGATATTCGAAAGGTACTTGATATGATTATTTCTTTGATTTTCCAAAAATAGCTTCTGAAACGTTCATAGAAGGTTCTATACTAAAACGTCCATAACTTTTTCATACTAACACAGATTGACTTGAAACGCGTTTATGACTCTCAAGTGTCGATTTATGTACGGACCTATCGAGTCTTAAAAATTTGTTCTATGTGCATATGTATATCAAGCGATGCCTTATGAGATTTGTGATCTTATTCTATGCTCTCTTAACGTTGTTATTCGTTGCTAGTCTTATCTTATAATAATTGCTCCTTCAAGGTGAGACAAAGCCATGATAACTATTCCATAATATATAATCGGAGGTTACCGACCTTACGTCACTCTGATAGGTACATGACTTTCTTTGGGCTCTCCTGCATGCTGCTATATGATATATGTATATGTATATGTATATGTATATGGGGCAAAGGGAAAGGTGAGGCGCTATAGACGCATAGCCACCTGATCAGTTGGTATAATATGATATCGTCCCGGACGCGGGATGCCCGGACGCGGGATATATGGATAAATGGATCGGGCTGCACGTTCCGCAGCAATATAATATATATAAATGGATCGGGCTGCACGTTCTGCAGCAATATAATATATATAAATGGATCGGGCTGCACGTTCTGCAGCAATATAATATATAAATGGATCGGGCTGCACGTTCTACAGCAATATAATATATATATATATATATGGATCGGGCTACACGTTCCACAGCACTAAGCATGCATGGTACCGCCAAAAAGGCATTCATATGTACAGGTTACTCTTTTATCTTACGGTATGCCCTATATGTCCATTCTGTGATCATTCATACTTTACATCCCTTACTATGTTACCATTCATGCCTTACATACTCAGTACATTGCTCGTACTGACCCCCTTTCTTCGGGGGCTGCGTTTCATGCCACGCAGGTACACCCAGATGAGTAGCAGTCATTATAGAAGATGTTCCAGCGGAGTTGGCAAGCTCCACTTGCCCCTGGAGTGTTGCCGGGTCAGAGTATTATGCTATGGTGTCTTGTTCGGTGTTAGAGACTTTGCAGACAGAGTCGTGGGTATAGAATGTCAGTTTTGGAAGCGGCTCCATCAGCCGATGTGTCATTCTGTGTTATGTGATAAATTTCCGTATGATTACAGATTTTGTTTGATTTGAGAACAAAGAAAAAGAATATTTCTGAATGTCTTACTATGTATTTCATGTTTATTTGATTTAAAAGTTCAAAGAGGTTATGTATGTATTAAGAGTCAGAGGGTTCGCTCGGCTCTAAGTAAGGGTCGAGTGCCCATCACACCCTAGTGAGATTAGGGTGTGACAGGAAGTTACAAAGGTAAGTTACTTCGTTGAGGCTACGTTATCAGAATATGTATTTATATGATAATGGATTGGTTGTCATAGAGGTAAGTCAGTGTAAGTACAACAGAGGAATTGATTAAATGTATCTCTTGATGATAAGTTCAGTTATAAATTTGTGGACTAAACAAATTTAATGAATCGGTAAAAAGGTAAGCAACTGTACGAAAGATATATGTTGGCTAAGGTAAGAATATTGAGGCATGATTGAAATGTAAAGCTGAAGAATGAAAGGGAAAGTAAATAGAAAAGTATAACAGGGCAGATCGCTAAAGGATCAGGTACATCTCGAGGTGTGATATATGTGGTAAGTTTCAACATTTTTGTACTTTTACTTGAAATTGGGAGCCCTGTGTGGCTGAGATATGTCGTATGTATATATTAGCCCAATGAGGCATTGTTGGTATTTGCTGCGTGCAGGTTTTGGATGGTAAGAAATATATAGGAAACTCTGCCGAAATTTCCTAGAATTTAAAGGAGATAAGACATAAGCTTGTAATATGTCCTAGCGGGAAAAGATGTTGTGTAAAAAGGAATAGCAGGACGGGATTAAGCTAGGAGTATCATTGACGACTACAAGAGATGAGTTAAATGTTGTTGAATTGATAGTAACAGTAAAAGATCGACATCAATATGGTAAAGAGAAATATTAGAGTAAATTAGGGAGACTGGTAGTACAAAAACATGACATACAAGAGAAAGGGTAACTCTAATAGAGTGCAATATTGAAGTATTGATGGGATGGATAAGCACAAGTAAAATATGACAAGTGTACCACCTCGTATCTTAGAACTCATGTTAGACTCGTAACGTTAGAGTTTTAGAGAAAATTTTGAAAGTTTGTACGTATTACGAAAGTGGTTGACCAGCCTACTTCAAGCACCCATAACTCCTTGATTATTTGATAATTTGAGAAAGCATAAACCATGAAGTTGTATCCCTTTGGAATAGCTTTCCAACAGTATCTTTGGAGCTCAAACGGAGCCCTGTGCTAAGCGTTATGCCTGTTTTACTATCACTGGTTGGAGCAGACTTTTCAGATTTTGGGTTACGTTTTTGGCCTTTTCTTGCTAGAATTGGGACTCCTTATTTTATTATTGTATGAAGTAAAAAGGTCCCTAACACTATTCTAAACCCTAAGAGACTATTCTTTTTCTCTCTACCTCCATCCCTAAAGAACCTAGACACTTCAATCTTGCAAGAAACTCATTCTTGCAATCAAGAAAAATCAAGAAACCGTCAAGAATTTGGTTTGGCAATCTAGTTTCCTAAGTTTCCTTCAAGGTAAATATTTTAATCAAGAAACTTTGTATTCTACAAGATTTATCATTTATAAAGACTAGAATAAATCCATCCATCCCGTTACCCTATAAAAATCAAGAGTTGTACAAAGTTGGAGAAAACTTTAGTATTTTTCTGTTGAGTTTCATTCTGACCAGCCATATTAATTTGGTGTTTCCCTATAAACTAACCGTTGGATCAAGCCCAAATTTTAACTGAGTGTTCATAACACACAAGTATAAAATATGAACAGTGAATATTGAATTTGGAGGTCCGGAGAAGTACCCTTTGAGCCACGAACAGTAGCTACGAAAATCAGTGAAAATCCTCTCAAGGTGTCCAAATTCACAGCTTTTGGAATTCTTCTTCAAAGATTCAGACTTTTCTTCAAGTTTTGGAGCGATTAAGGTATGTAGAGTTACTATCTACGTGTAGGAACATCATTGTTCTTCCCCACGCCTCATAATCCATAAATTATGATTCACTACTAAAACTAGGGTTTCTATACCATGCTGATGATAACCCTAGGTCCGTGTCCATGATTATATTATGTATGAATTATTATAATTCCATCATTGATTTCTTAATATTTCTTTATGATTATTGAGAATCCGTCTGTAATCCATGAAAACCCATATCTTGTATTCCATGGGTTCTTGCATACATGCTTTTGACTAAGAATGATTATTTCATGAATATCCTATATGTCTACAAGTTTTCATGCAATTAAATCATATAATTACTTTCATGTCATACAAGAATTATACATGCTAAATACAAGTTATTTCATGAAACCATGCTACAAGTTATCTCATGAAACCATGATACAAGCTATTTTACAAGTTACTTCGTGAAATCATGATTACAAGTTATTTCACGAAAATCATGGGCTTCTTAGCCAACTATATTATGTTCATGTTTTGGGGAGTTGCACGAATTACCGAGAAGGCTCAGATAGCCTGAAACTACGTAGCCACCGTAGGACAAGGATCGCTCCGCCCAGATAGGGCGATACCTTAATTTTACACTAAATGGATCCATCAGGCACGTTACCACCTTATACCCTCGCAAGGTATGGGGGCTCTGCTAGTCCGGCGAGGTACCAGACTCCACGTATCCACGTGATGATATCATGTTGTCAGTTTATGAAATGCTCTCCCTACTTATCATGTTTTACTTATGTTATATATATATATGTACTCATGCTCATGCTCATGTTCATGTCCGGGTTTTCAGTTCCACTTCTTATCTTGTTATTCCATGTCCCATGTGATTTCTTTCAGTTGCTTTACATACCAGTACATTCAATGTGCTGACGTCCCCTTTCTATTACCTGGGGGCCTGTATTTCACGATGTAGGTATTGATTAAAAGGACAGCAGATTTGCTCATTAGGACATTGCTCGTATCAGCTTTTGGTGAGCCCCATCTCATTCGGGGTTGTGTCTTTACTTCTATTTATGTCAGTTATGCATTTAAGGTATGCCGAGGGCCTTGTCCCGGTGAACAGTTTAGTAGACAGATTTGTGTCAGAGGTTTCATAGACTAGTCAGTTGTCATGTTCAGTTGAGTTTGCCTTAATGGCTACATTACCATAATTCCGCATTCATGATATAATAATAATAATAATAATAATAATAATAATAATAATAATAATAATAATATTTTCAGACTTATGATTATTGAACTCCATGTTTTTACAATTCATGCATGTTTACTTTATATTCCGCATCAGTTCATGTGTCATGTAGACTCAGCAAGTCATGTGGTTCGCTCGGTCACATGCAGCAAGGCACCGAGTGCCGTGTTATGCCCAGGCCATGGTTCGGGGCGTGACAACAAGCCTATTAGCACATAAAGTAATAGCATGACTGAGATAGAGGTACAAAATACGAAGGGTTATAACGAATGTGAATACATTGGTAAAACAACTTATGTGGTAAGTGTAATAGGGCTGATCAGAAAGAGTAATAGGTTAAGTATGCTTACTTCACAAAGTTTATTCTATTTTATAAACAGGCTTGCGAATGAGATCAAAAAGTGGCACTCTATAGAGTTGATTATGATCAGGATATAACGAGAACGTAGCAAGAACTGTAATACAAAGTAAGTAAAGTATAGCGAGGAAACGACTAAAGAGGTGACACGTTTTATATGAATTAAGAGTGAATGCAAGTGTGAAACCAATAAGCGAGCCATGGGGCAGTAGATAAGGAAGCTCATAAGACCTTGTTAGGGGGAAGTCCAGCATAGAGGTTTCGCCATGACAGAAATGATAGCAAGCAAAAGGAAAAATGAAGCCAACTCAAAAAAACAATTACAGCATAGTGGTATGGCAAAGTAGTAGCAGTTTGTGATTTATATAATCGAGATCACGAGTGATATCTTTGGTTGGATGTAAAAGACCAAGACTATGGAAAGATGAATAACGAAATAGAATGATTGTTAGGAAAAGCATCAGCATAATAAGGATCATAGGGGATGATCAGAATGAACAGAATAAGCTTTGGAAGTGAAGAATGAATTGTATAGAAGTAATATATTCTAAAGGACAAGGCGGTACTGAGTTAAGAATAAGGTTCCTTGCACGAGGAATGAAGGATTGATTATAAAACAAGAGATAATATGATAAATTAAGGAGGAAAGAATGTAAAGGAATAAGTATGGGTACAGAAAGAAAAGGAAATATGCGAAGTATGCGCGCTTAAGAAGTAGTCGTATTATGAGAAAAGGAAGATGCATCTGCTACGAATATCCTATGCCAAGACAGAACGAGTAAAGTTTATACAAGAATAAGTTGGAAAGAAAAATGTAGCCATGAGTTATGAGTTTACCGTACGACGATAAAGCGATAAAGCAAGGCTATCATCAACGACAAATACGATATAATTATGATTGGTTTTGAAATCAACGTTGAGTGCAACACAAGAGTAAATGAGTATGAGGCATAAGGGTTATTAGTTGCGCATAAGACTTAGATCCTTGAAAAAAAAAATAGCGGGTTTAAAGGAAAATGCATTTACGGTTACTATAAGTTGATTACGGGAAAGAAAGGAATAACTTGAGATGGGAAGAAAAGGGAGAGGTGGCTCTATAAGTATCGAATAATGGGATAAGTGCTATTACATGGGTGGTACGGATAGCTAGACATACTACTATTTCGAGTATCCCTATGGGACAGAAATTATTAATTGGAGCGGATGTAGACATTGACTCATAATTAACGGTTGAGTTAAGTAGAATACATCCTTCTTTGGATTGCTATGTTGGTTTTATTACTTGATCACAAAACTTCAAGATGAGTATGTTAAAGACATCACACATGAATTATTGTAGCTATAAATTATGGGAAATGGCATGAATATGATGCAGTATAATAAGGGAATTGAGGAAAGGGATATATGAATTCAATATTGGAAGTGAGGTAACGAATTTGAGAATGGTATAAGTAAGACCCTTAAGGGGGGAAGCGAGTAACGAAAATACAAGTGTAGAGATTGAAACGATGAATCCTAAGATGTGACAGATATAGGCTCTAAAACAAAACGTGAGAGTTATGCAGAAATGAGTCTAATAGCTGGTGAGTAAATGAACAAGGATTGAGCGGGTATCTGAGATTGGATTGAAAATCATTTATGAAAACCTTGAACAACATGACATTGGGAGCAAATAACTCAAGGAATATTGTAAAGGATAGCGATGATTTACTGAAATAGAGGCAAAGGAACTAACAATAGAGTCGTTTGTTAATGATATTGCGATTTATAAGTGACAAACACAAAGGGACATAAAGCTTTCTATAGTAGAATATAAGATGTGATAATCAAGGGACAAATAAAGGAAACAAAAGAGTATGACGAGATAAGTTGCAATAGGTAGACAAAAGATTTTTGGTATGTATGAGATACGTAAAATAGAACGAACCAAAGGAAGGGAATTTTATGTATAAGATTAGATGTTCATACACGAATCACACTAGAACGGTTATGTAACCTGCAAGTATTTACATATCGAGAATGAAACCAATTGGGTACTTAAAAAGAGGAGTAAGAGGTAAGCAAAAATAATGTGTTTGTGATACTACAGGTCAGTGGAGGGAAAATACATGGTAAATTGAGTCGAAATGTTGAGTTGGAACTATCATTAAGGACAAATAGGACAATAACTCTGAATATGATATAAGTTTATGTGATATGTTTCCTACGATAGCCCTTGGGTGTGTTGGATTACTTACGAATTCGATAGGATCATCGAATAAAGGGGGCTTTACCAGAAGAATATTACGCCTTGAACTTTCATTTTTGTATCATTGTGGTTATAGCGAATTTCCAACAGTTTACCAGAGGATTATGAAATTCTCAAAAATTATAAAGCCTTTAATGAGTCGATGAGGAACACTTACGACATGACATCTCAGATTGAATTTATCTAGACTCTACAGATGTGAATCAATACCATTATCATGGTCATATGGAAGAAACGAAGTGGGAGAGATTTGCAAACTAAGTGAGACTTAATACCATTACTGAGCAAGAAAAAAGATCGACGAGTCCGAGTATCGAGGAGGATCATATCGGAAGAGTGACTCACTTATATATCTTGGAAACCTCTACCTGAGGTGTCAAGAGAGTATTGCAACCGACAGTCATTACTAAAAAGGAAACTCGTTTTCAACTATTCGAAGGGAATGTGTATAGATAGTGCATGTCAGAGGATCAAAATGATGACTCCAAGAAGGATGTACGTTGCGGACTAGGTGACCTAAATAAAGGGTTGAAGTAGACCTATAAGAATTAGAAGAGAGAACAAGAGGAACAAATATGCAATGGTAAACCTACCCAATGGAAAGACAGCTCCTATTCTACAGTGTTACTGGAATGATGACTCCAAAACAAGAAAACCTTGACCTAAGCTTCAAACGTAGATGGATATAGTAAGTTGCAGTAAATTACGAAAGTAGCTGAATTATGACCACATTCTTTGGAAATTCAATATTAACTTATGTGAGGTGGAGAATGGTATTAAGTTTAGCAAAGAGAGGCAGAGCATGATAGATGATTTCTAGTTAGAATTGATTCGTTATAAGATCACCATAACCAGTATACTTATGTAGGACTAGTTTAACATTCGAGGACAAATGTTCTAAAGGGGGGAAGGATGTTACATCCCGTGTTTTCATGCGTTGGAAAGCATGCGAGTTAAATGACACTAGTAACGGAAATGAGGTTATCCCTCAAGCTTATAGGTGGTTAGAGCAATTTCGGATGTATCATAAGGATTGGAAATTAAACGAATCGGAGAAAATAAGTTTCGTCGAGGTTCGAAATTTATTGGAACAGAACATGGTCCAAGCTGGACGAGGAAATTGAACCGTCCAACATGAGAAAATTTACCCGATCTCGGAGGATTTTGTCATATTCAACCATGAAAATCAAGAACTTGGTGTATACAAGAAATGAAATAACGAAATAATTTAAGACGAACAAGTGTGACGACGATAATTGAAAATAATATTTTATGTGTGACAAGCGAGCTATGGACTAGTGGTATATCACATGAGTATGATAATGAGTATATTAATTATGTGTATAATTGGTTAAATGTTGAGATAAAGTGAGAGATGAAAGGATTAATTATGATATTAATTAGTTGATGGTGGATAAGTATTGGTGAGGACATGTCCACGTGTGTGATGGACAAATGAGAAGCAAGTAATGAAAAGGAAATAATAGTGTGGGGCTACATGGAAGTCACACGTATCAAATAATATTTGGTGACAAAATGAAAAGGTTTCTAATAAGTGACACATGAATATAGTGGAGGATTAGGGTGTTAATTGTAATTTAGGTGGATAAGTCTTATGGGAGTTCCTTTACACGTGGAAATTTGGTATGGAATGGAGGAGGTGACTAATATAAATATGCGTACAGGTGTAGGGGTGGTTTTCGTGTAATCATTTTGCATCCATGAAGGCAATTAATATGTATAGTGGACCCATATTTTATTTAAGGTGGGGTTCTTTGAAAATCTCATAGAAATAAACACAATTCCTTGTAAAGGAATAAGGGCAATAACGAAATAGCAAGCTATTTCTGGGCAGCAACGTGATATATATATTTGGCAAGGTGAACAACACTTATTCTTGGTAGCAACGTAAGTGTCAATTTTGGGGAAGTAAATTATAATTTTTCTGAAGAACAACATGCGGGTTTCGCTCACCGCTTCGATCTCGTGGTTGAATCTGGGATTCCTTCAAAGCGAAGTGAGGTGGAAGAAGAATATTTATTTGCATATAAGGTAAGAAATCCTCTCTCTTAGATGTATTTGATTTATCCAAGTCGTATCTACATTGCTAGATGAAAGAAATACGAAAATTATATCGGAAATCGGATAATTTGGTGTTGTAGTTCGGTGGACTGTTTTGGGAGGTTATTCTTACGAAATTATATGACTTGAAATTAATTGAATAACCTGGAGGTGTTGTTGTTAATGATAATATTGTTGAGAAATTTCGGAATAAAGATGGGGTTTAAAACTATTGTTTAATTGACAAGCAGCTTGCCGCTCGTCGCATTATTGTGTGAATTACTGAAACTATGTTTTTATTATTGAGGGGCTGGATCGATGGGATTAATTGTTGATTGTTACATCCGACATTTTCGCTTATTCAAAAAAATTCAAGATAAATTGACTTGTGATGAATAAGGCCACAATTGGACCTTACTTGGTATGCATGTGTAGGTTATGAATTCAATGGGGTGGAATTACGAAAGTTGGCCAAGGGCAAAATTGGAATTTTGGAAACTTGTTCCATAAATTACCATCTTTAACCAACAATTTTGGGCTAAAAAAAAAATGATAAGAAGAATTAGGCCCAAATGGGAATGGCCCAACCGGCCAAACAAAGGCCCAAGTCCATGGGCAAACCAATTCCCATGTGATGAAAAAACAATATAAGTTGCCTTATCTTGTGGAACCTTCAAGAAAAATCAAAGAAAAATCAAGAAGAAAAGAGAGAGAGGGTTCGGGTTCAAGAGAGAAAGAAAAGGAAAAGAAAGAAAATTTTTTTTTGAGCCAATTCTTAGGTTTAAAAAGTTCATCCCTTGAGAGATTATTGTTAAGCACAAGATTATCTACAAGTTGATATAAAGATTTTGGCAAGAAAACAACTTCAACCCCAAGTGAAGAACTTGAAGAAAGGTAAGGATTCCATGCTTTTGTTGTGTTAAAAATGATATAGGTATGTTGTAGTATGTGTGAATGAAGGAAAAACATGGAAATTTTGTATGTTGAAAAATATGGGTGGTGGCCGAATGCATGTGTATGTATTGCATGATTGTAATGGTTTGAATTCTTGTGTAAGTTAGTTGTAGTATGGTGGAAATTATATTAGAAAGGAAAGTGGGATGAATTAGTGAGAGTTGGAAAATATAGTATGTTGGCCGTGTGGTACTATGTGTAGTGTGGAATGTGAATTTGATTTTGGTTATATGTTAATTGTGTTATGGCTTTGTGAAGTAGATTGAGGGATAATGGTTAAGCCAAAAACGAGGAATTGTTTGTTAAGTCGTTGTCGGAAAGTGAGTCGCTTTAGCCTAATGTCTTAAAATTGTGATTGATGATAATGAATTTGGAATGTAAAAATGTGTTGATGAACTTGTATGTGGAAGGTTGGAAAAATTGGATAAGTAGTGGCTTTAATGGAAAGTTTGTATGTTTGTATATCGTGTGTATATTGTGTGGAAATGGTATGATATGCCTCCGACGTATGCTATAATGATCTTGATTGATAATAGATGCGAAAATAATAAGTTTGGTTTGGAAATGTAAGTTTGAAACGAAAAATGTTTCGTTATGTTGGAAGATGGCTAATGATGCCTTAATGTATGTCTTGATGTTTGTTGTTATTTGATATCATTCTCTGGGTTGTTGTGTTGGTTGTTGGCTGTGTTTTAACTTTTGGGGATGTCGTATATACAGAGGAAATGCTGCCGAAATTTCGGTAGGCAAGTATGTGTAAGCTTGGGGTATTGAAAGAATGAAACTAACCAAATGGTAAACTTGACCATTTCCAGATTTTGGACGAAATTTGGATTGACGCCGAGCGAGCATAAGGCGCCATCGAGGTATGTGAAGCACTTCTATACGCTCCTAGGCATGTTCTGGATGTGGTAGGCTCGGCCGCGAGCCCTAGGTCCGACTCCGTTCCCCGGAATTCGAGACGGAAAACCGCTCCAATTCCTTCAATTCAATTGAACCTATTTTCTTACAAATAGCCCTTAAAGTGAGATTTTGTACAAAACTTCCCCAAACGGAGTCGGAACACTTCCGAATGAGTATGGGTGACCTCATAAGGTCAATCATCAGTAATTTACGTATGTAGCCTCGGGTTGGTCCGAGGTGGGCCCACAAGGCCCGATACTTCCGGTACGATTTTTAAAATACTTCTGTTTTGGTCCGATCTTCTCTAAAAACTTCTGAACTATTATTTTGTGAATATTATGGATATTTTTGTGTAATTTATACAATATTATTTCTGAACATCCGAGCATCCCATTCTGATAATCTGTCGTGCCTTCCTAGCTAGGATATGAGCGCGTGCTATGCATACTATCTGGATATTCTGATTTTTGGCTCGCCGTTTGGCACCCTTCCGATTGATCGAGTCTGTATGTTGAGTCTGTAGGTAGGTGGTTTCTCATTTATCGATTCGTGTCTGTCTCAATGCATTCTTTCACTGCGACCCGGGCCAGGTTCTGTTATCGTGCACATTTCTCTGCATTGTTCACCGCGTCCCTCGGCGTACGGGCCGGGATCTGTATGTCTGTATGATCTGTGTATGGGGATGGCGGCCAGGATGGCATATGATCTGATTTGATTCTGTCTGTCCACCGCGTCCCGTACTAAGAGGGCCGGGTTCTGTTACCGCGCCCCCAGACAGGGCCGGGATCTGTATGAATATATGCGTGTGCTATCTGTACTTATAAAGCACACGCCTCTGTATGATTTTGTATGACTCTGTGCTACTCTGCATGCATAATTCTGTCTGACATACTACTGTCTGTCCGTCTGTGCTTCGACTATTTCTGTATGTCCGTATGGATTCTGACTCTGTATGTCCGTATGGGTTCTGATTCTGCCCGTCCGTCCGTATTATGATCCCGTCTGTCTATCCGAACTATAATTCTGTTTATTTGTATGGAACACGATTCTGTATGTCTGTCTGGATCATAACTCTGTCCGTCAGTCTGATTTATGGTTCTGTCCGTTATATTTCTGTGACTCCGGTTCGGACTATGTTTATATCTGTTATGTTTCTGCTTTACATACTCGGTACATTTTTCGTACTGACCCCCGTTCTTCGGGGGCTGCGCTACATGCCCGCAGGTACAGACGCGCCAGGTGACACGCCGCCAGCGTAGGTTCTGACTCTGCCATTCGAAGAGCTCCTTTGACTCGGAGCATATCTTTTGGTATATATTTTCTGTCTTCTGTGTACTCCGTATGTATGTATATTCTGGGTACGGCGGGGCCCTGTCCCGTCATATGATTCTGTATGTCTGTAGAGGCCTGTAGATGGATATGTGGGTTACGGGTTTCGTCTGTATGTTAGCCTTATCGGCTTATCTGTAAATGTCTGTATGTTCAGGTATATGTATATATATATGTAAGTTACGCGCGTGCCGTAATTGTATCGGCCTACTTTTGTAATTTCTGTTTTAAAAAAAAAAAAAAAAAAAAATCCGTATGATTCGAAATTCGGTCGGGTAGGTACGTATGGGTACCCAGTTAGGGTACCAGTCGCGGCCCACGGGGTTGGGTCGTGACAAAAGTGGTATCAGAGCGGTTAGTCCTCGGTATGTCTACAGGCCGTGTCTAGTAGAGTCTTGTTTATCGATGTGTTGTGCACCACATCTATAAACAGGAAGCTACAGGGCATTTAGGATGTTACCCTTCTTTGTATTCTTAGATCGTGCGATAGAACTGTATTAATAGGATGATCCTCTCCTAACGATCTGCTATGTTTCAGCGATGCCTCCGAGGAAGGCAACAGCCGCCCAGAAGGGCAAGGCGAGGATTGAAGCAGGAGAGACTAGCCAGGCCCCGAGGGTTACCAGGGCCAGCGTACAGCCTGCACTCGAGGATGTGCCCCCGTCGTCTGGGTCTGTTACACCCCCCTCGCGAGAGGATATTAGAGCAGCAGGAGCTGCTAATCGGGAGACGGCTCCACCGCAAGCTCCGGGGGTTCCAGCGCCCGAGCCTCCAGCTCCACCGGCAGGGGCGGAAAGTAGGGCCATGCGAGATGCGGTTCAGTTATTAACCACACTAATGGCGGAACAGGTTCGTAGGCATGGATTTGGGGGTGGTCGTGCGGACAGGTATGAGAGCTCCAGGGCTCGCGAGTTTTTGACATGTAGTCCTCCAGAATTCTCCGGGACAAAATCTGAGGAGGACCCCCAGGAGTTCATTAGAAAGATGGAGAGCACACTGTGATTGATTAAGGCTTCGCCGACTGAGTCTGTGGAGTTGGCTTCGTATCGATTGTATGAGGTGGCAGCAAATTGGTATGAGTCTTGGCAGCTCTCCAGGGGTGCCGATGCCCCAGCAGCAGTATGGGCCGAATTTACTAAGGCCTTTCTTGACCATTTTCTACCACCAGAGCTACGAAGAGCTAGGGTTGATCGGTTCTTGAACTTGAGACAGAATGGTAGAAGTGTTCGCGAGTACAGCCTAGAGTTCGATTCACTGGCTAGGTATGCACCCACCATAGTAGCTGAGATGGCCGACAGGGTGCACAGGTATGTGATGGGACTGGACTCTTATCTGATTGATGGTTGTTTGGCTGTGGCTGCTCAGCCAGGGATGCATGTAGCCCGGGTACAGGCACACGCCCAGGGCATGGAGGACCGACGTAGGGAACGTCGGCCTGATAGGGGTTACGACAGGGGCCAGCCTAAGAGAGCCCGATCGGCTGGGTATTCAGAGGGTTTTCAGAGCGAGCCTTCCCAGCGGCAGAGAAATAGGTATTCGTCCCAGCCAGCCTACAGTACGCCCCCACAGTTCGCAGGACAGAGCTCCAGAGGTCCCGGTCAGTCGAGGCCACCCATACCCCCGTGTTCTTACTGTGGGAGGCCCCACCCGGGGGAGTGTTACCGCGCTACGGGCGCTTGTTATTTTTGTGGGAGCCCAGACCATCGAGTCAGAGAGTGCCCACTTAAGGGCAGTTCGGGTTCAGCCCGGCCTGCTGGGTCCGTTGCAGGCTCATCTTCTCCTTCAGCGGCCATGCGCCCTGCGGGGCGAGGAGCACCAGCACCAGCACCAGCGCCAGCGGGTCGTGGCAGAGGACGTGGTGCAGCTTCTGGTTACAGCGGTCCTTCGAACCGCGTGTTTGCTTTAACCGGCCGGCAGGACCCAGGAGCGTCTTCGAGTGCACGCCCAGGTACGCCAGCCAATCCTTTTTGAGAAATGTATGTATGGATAAGTTTGTATTTTGCTGAATTACGTGATCTTATACTTCTGGGTATTAGAAATAGTAAGGTAAATGTTAATTTGGTGGATACCGAGATTCAGAAAAGCAATATGGTAATGGTATGACTTAGCCGGGGGTGGGACCCGCTACCAAAATTTTTCCGAAAATCTGCGAAGACCCCGATTTACTCTAAAATTACGTGACAAAGGTCGTGAGGGGCAATCGACGAAATTATATTAGCCCTAACGTGTCGAAATGCATGAAAGTTTCGGAGTTAAGCGTGCTCAGGCCATAGCAATTCTGGGATGGGTGACCCCCTAGGAAGTAATGCAAAGTTTTTGCTCAAGTGTAGGTATGACCGATATAAATGAAAATTTGGGGTAATCTAAAGGTGCAGGAGAATGTGTGGAGTAATCAGAGCCTTTACAAAAACCACACAGTCCGACGCAGATTAAATGGGCAAAAAGAAAAGATGCGATACCGCTCGGAAAATTGAGCGAATCTGGATAACAGTTAGCGACGACCCGAATGTTGTCAGGGGATAGGAAAAAGCCCAATTACATCATAAGTTAGTCTGGTATGACGATGGTTGAAAAAGGAAAGAGAGTATGGATAGTAGGGGAGAAGAGAGATAAGAAGGGCGAGTAAGCAGAATCTTTGAAAGAGTCGATAAGCGACACCCAAGACGATTTGTATGATTGACTCCGAATACGTTTCTGTCTGACATATCTCTGTACGATTAACTCCGATTACGAATCTGTCTGACACACCTCTGTATTTCTGACTCCGGACATAAATCCGTCTGGTGTGCCTTTGTACGCCTAATTGTGATCACGCATTTGTCTGATACATGTCCGCATGTCTGATTCTAAGTGCGACTCTGTATGATACATTTCTGTAAGCCTGATTCCGATTTCGAAATCCGTCCGATACCTATTTATACATCTGACTCTGATCTCAGATCTGTCTGACATACTTCCGTATCATTTCTTTTGATTATGAATCCACCCGCCAGAGTTTAGCATGTCTGCTTCCGATTACGAATCCGTCCGATATGCCTCAACGCGTCCGGTTCCAGTCCTGAATCTGTTGGTAAGAAGTGTCTGGTATGAAGTGGGATTATATTGATGCGGTAGGGATCTCAGGAGTGTAACAAGGAATAGTATGGACTATGACGTCTGGAAAGCGTTCGTCTGTTACAAGAATATAGCTTATGGTTCGACAATTACGTGGGGTACGAGAAAATATATTACGAAGGCATTTGAATCAGTGATGTGGAAAATTACCCCATGATGTTGGTAAAAAAGCCATGTCGGAAAGTCAGTAAAGGACGACTATAAAGGGAACCCTCCCGAAGTAGTATGACGCCCCATAAGGTCAATTTAACATTCGAGGACGAATGTTTTTAAAGGGGGGGAGGATGTTACATCCGACATTTTCGCTTATTCAAAAAAATTCAAGATAAATTGACTTGTGATGAATAAGGCCACAATTGGACCTTACTTGGTATGCATGTGTAGGTTATGAATTCAATGGGGTGGAATTACGAAAGTTGGCCAAGGGCAAAATTGGAATTTTGGAAACTTGTTCCATAAATTACCATCTTTAACCAACAATTTTGGGCTAAAAAAAAAAATGATAAGAAGAATTAGGCCCAAATGGGAATGGCCCAACCGGCCAAACAAAGGCCCAAGTCCATGGGCAAACCAATTCCCATGTGATGAAAAAACAATATAAGTTGCCTTATCTTGTGGAACCTTCAAGAAAAATCAAAGAAAAATCAAGAAGAAAAGAGAGAGAGGGTTCGGGTTCAAGAGAGAAAGAAAAGGAAAAGAAAGAAAATTTTTTTTTGAGCCAATTCTTAGGTTTAAAAAGTTCATCCCTTGAGAGATTATTGTTAAGCACAAGATTATCTACAAGTTGATATAAAGATTTTGGCAAGAAAACAACTTCAACCCCAAGTGAAGAACTTGAAGAAAGGTAAGGATTCCATGCTTTTGTTGTGTTAAAAATGATATAGGTATGTTGTAGTATGTGTGAATGAAGGAAAAACATGGAAATTTTGTATGTTGAAAAATATGGGTGGTGGCCGAATGCATGTGTATGTATTGCATGATTGTAATGGTTTGAATTCTTGTGTAAGTTAGTTGTAGTATGGTGGAAATTATATTAGAAAGGAAAGTGGGATGAATTAGTGAGAGTTGGAAAATATAGTATGTTGGCCGTGTGGTACTATGTGTAGTGTGGAATGTGAATTTGATTTTGGTTATATGTTAATTGTGTTATGGCTTTGTGAAGTAGATTGAGGGATAATGGTTAAGCCAAAAACGAGGAATTGTTTGTTAAGTCGTTGTCGGAAAGTGAGTCGCTTTAGCCTAATGTCTTAAAATTGTGATTGATGATAATGAATTTGGAATGTAAAAATGTGTTGATGAACTTGTATGTAGAAGGTTGGAAAAATTGGATAAGTAGTGGCTTTAATGGAAAGTTTGTATGTTTGTATATCGTGTGTATATTGTGTGGAAATGGTATGATATGCCTCCGACGTATGCTATAATGATCTTGATGGATAATAGATGCGAAAATAATAAGTTTGGTTTGGAAATGTAAGTTTGAAACGAAAAATGTTTCGTTATGTTGGAAGATGGCTAATGATGCCTTAATGTATGTCTTGATGTTTGTTGTTGTTTGATATCATTCTCTGGGTTGTTGTGTTGGTTGTTGGCTGTGTTTTAACTTTTGGGGATGTCGTATATACAGAGGAAATGCTGCCGAAATTTCGGTAGGCAAGTATGTGTAAGCTTGGGGTATTGAAAGAATGAAACTAACCAAATGGTAAACTTGACCATTTCCAGATTTTGGACGAAATTTGGATTGACGCCGAGCGAGCATAAGGCGCCATCGAGGTATGTGAAGCACTTCTATACGCTCCTAGGCATGTTCTGGATGTGGTAGGCTCGGCCGCGAGCCCTAGGTCCGACTCCGTTCCCCGGAATTCGAGACGGAAAACCGCTCCAATTCCTTCAATTCAATTGAACCTATTTTCTTACAAATAGCCCTTAAAGTGAGATTTTGTACAAAACTTCCCCAAACGGAGTCGGAACACTTCCGAATGAGTATGGGTGACCTCATAAGGTCAATCATCAGTAATTTACGTATGTAGCCTCGGGTTGGTCCGAGGTGGGCCCACAAGGCCCGATACTTCCGGTACGATTTTTAAAATACTTCTGTTTTGGTCCGATCTTCTCTAAAAACTTCTGAACTATTATTTTGTGAATATTATGGATATTTTTGTGTAATTTATACAATATTATTTCTGAACATCCGAGCATCCCATTCTGATAATCTGTCGTGCCTTCCTAACTAGGATATGAGCGCGTGCTATGCATACTATCTGGATATTCTGATTTTTGGCTCGCCGTTTGGCACCCTTCCGATTGATCGAGTCTGTATGTTGAGTCTGTAGGTAGGTGGTTTCTCATTTATCGATTCGTGTCTGTCTCAATGCATTCTTTCACTGCGACCCGGGCCAGGTTCTGTTATCGTGCACATTTCTCTGCATTGTTCACCGCGTCCCTCGGCGTACGGGCCGGGATCTGTATGTCTGTATGATCTGTGTATGGGGATGGCGGCCAGGATGGCATATGATCTGATTTGATTCTGTCTGTCCACCGCGTCCCGTACTAAGAGGGCCGGGTTCTGTTACCGCGCCCCCAGACAGGGCCGGGATCTGTATGAATATATGCGTGTGCTATCTGTACTTATAAAGCACACGCCTCTGTATGATTTTGTATGACTCTGTGCTACTC
The DNA here is from genome assembly GCF_019175385.1 of Lycium barbarum. Classification (NCBI taxonomy): domain Eukaryota; kingdom Viridiplantae; phylum Streptophyta; class Magnoliopsida; order Solanales; family Solanaceae; genus Lycium; species Lycium barbarum. The sequence goes on from NC_083337.1 coordinate 24,399,922, forward strand.
TGCATGCATAATTCTGTCTGACATACTACTGTCTGTCCGTCTGTGCTTCGACTATTTCTGTATGTCCGTATGGATTCTGACTCTGTATGTCCGTATGGGTTCTGATTCTGCCCGTCCGTCCATATTATGATCCCGTCTGTCTATCCGAACTATAATTCTGTTTATTTGTATGGAACACGATTCTGTATGTCTGTCTGGATCATAACTCTGTCCGTCAGTCTGATTTATGGTTCTGTCCGTTATATTTCTGTGACTCCGGTTCGGACTATGTTTATATCTGTTATGTTTCTGCTTTACATACTCGGTACATTTTTCGTACTGACCCCCGTTCTTCGGGGGCTGCGCTACATGCCCGCAGGTACAGACGCGCCAGGTGACACGCCGCCAGCGTAGGTTCTGACTCTGCCATTCGAAGAGCTCCTTTGACTCGGAGCATATCTTTTGGTATATATTTTCTGTCTTCTGTGTACTCCGTATGTATGTATATTCTGGGTACGGCGGGGCCCTGTCCCGTCATATGATTCTGTATGTCTGTAGAGTCCTGTAGATGGATATGTGGGTTACGGGTTTCGTCTGTATGTTAGCCTTATCGGCTTATCTGTAAATGTCTGTATGTTCAGGTATATGTATATATATATGTAAGTTACGCGCGTGCCGTAATTGTATCGGCCTACTTTTGTAATTTCTGTTTTAAAAAAAAAAATAAAAAAAAATCCGTATGATTCGAAATTCGGTCGGGTAGGTACGTATGGGTACCCAGTTAGGGTACCAGTCGCGGCCCACGGGGTTGGGTCGTGACATTGATGTTGTTAATATGGTTGTTGGTGTTGTTGTTGATGATTTGGATGAGTTGAATTCTCGGGGTTTGTTGAAATTATAAAGGAAATGCTATCCGAATTTCTATAAATAGAGTGCTAGCTTAGGGTTGGATTCCTAAGTACCTATAGCTAATGTTTGGTATCTACTGACGTTGTTGTAGATATTGGGAAGCCCGAGACTTAAGTTTGGATTATCTTAAGAAGCGGACAAGGTATGTTAAAGCTATCCCTTCTTTCTTTTTGGCATGAATTACATAAACGAGCGAACGATGAACATACATGACTCCAATGAATTCTAGTTCTCAGCGGTACTTGACATGACAGTTGTCTTTGATTCTCAAGTGTCGGTTCATGCTAATCATTCTATTAAGTCCCAGATTGTCACACCCTAACCTTACTAGGGCGTGATGGGCACCCGACCCTTACTTAGGGCCGAGCGAACCCTCAGACTATTAGTGCACACATAATCTTCTTAGACCTTTTAAATCAAATAAATATGGAATACATGGTACATTTTTTTCCAGAAACATTCTTTTTATCATTCTCAAATCCAACAAAATCTGTAATCACATAGAATTTATAACATAACACAAAATGACACATCGGCTGAGGGAGCCGCTTACATACTGACTTCCAATACCCACGACTCTGTCTGCAAAGTCTCTAACATCAATCCAGAAATCAGAACATACATATACTCTGACTCGGCAACACTCCAGAAGCAAATGGAGCTCGCCAATCCTGCTGAAACATCTTCTGACGAATCTTCTACTTATCTGTATGTACCTGCGTGGCATGAAACGCAGCCCCCGAAGAAAGGGGGTCAGTACGGAAAATGTATTGAGCATGTAAGGCAGAGATCACAGAAAAGGGGCAGAACTGACAGTAAGAATACAGAAACATGTACAATGTCCAGAATATCAAAACTCTTGCCTTTAAAACATAAAGCATGCATACATATACATATACATATATATACCATACCCGGCCCTCTAGTGATGGGCTCGATGAATGAAGTCATACCGTACCCGGCCCATTAAGGGACTCGGTGAATAGAATCATACATGTGAACATCATATATCATATACATACCGTACCCGGCCCTCTAGTGAGGGACTCGGTGAATGAATCATACTGTACCCGGCCCATTAAGGGACTCGGTGAATCAAATCATCATATGCCCTCCTGGCCACTATAACACATCATCATCATCATAAACATATACCGTACCCGGTCCTCTAATGAGGGACTCGGTGAACAATGCAGAGGAGTGCGCACGATAACATACCCGGCCCGGGACTCGGTGAATAGAAATATTGAGCTTGCACGAACAGAGTAGTGAGAAACCATATGCACATAAATCAAGACTCGATAGGTAAGTACATAAACCGACGCTTGAGGTTCGTAAACACGTTTCAAGTTAATCGGAGTTCGTATGAAAAAGTTATGGACGTTTTAGTACAGAACTTTCTGCAAACGTTTCAGAAGCCATTTTTGGAAAATCAAAGCAACAATCATGTTAAGTACCTTTCGAATATCATTATGGATCAAATCAATATGCCGACATCATATATCATATATACATATAACAGATTCATGCATGCATACTCATAGAACATCAAACAATGTATTGCTGCGGAACGTGTAGCCTGATCCATACAATATATTACTGCAGAACGTGCAGCCCGATCCATAAATATATTGCTACGGAACGTGTAGCCCGATCCACAATTATAATATATTACTGCCAAGGAACGTTCGGCCCGATCCAAGACTGTATGCAAAGGTTAGAAACATTAATACTTACAGAACGATTTAAGGACATGAACTCTTATACCTGGCTCGTTATCCAATCAGGCCATAACCTTAACCATACTAACTATGCTTATATCAATAGGGAAATAAGAATCGTAGACACGTTCGGAAGCATATCCAATAGAACTTTGGAAACCATGGATACGTATCAAAGCCATATGAAACAGCTTATGGAAATCAAGAACGTTAGCCATCCTAGTGGCTCTAAGAATAGAAATCTCTTTGAAATCATACATATACATCATATACTCATTTCATAGGGATCATGCCAAAAGAAAGAAAGGGTAAGCCTTACATACCTGTGCCACGCCTTATTAGCTACGATTATTTGTCCCAAACTTGCTTGTCTACTTTCAAGAAGATTTTACATAATTATTAGACTCATCGACATATACTTGTCTTAGTATTCCAAATGAGTTCACTTATATTCTACCGAAATTTCGGCAGCATTTTCCCTGTAAACACATCATCCCCGAGAATCTAACTCGGCCAATTTATCAACAACCAACCCGAGAATGCAACTCGGCCAAATTATCAATAGCAATACCAACAACCATATCTTCCAATTTCAACAATTATTTCAAAATACGTTCTAACATTAACAATTCTTTCTACACAATCCGACGGCATTCCATTTATACTCAATTCAATCACATGAAGTCAAGCCAACATCAATGCTTACACATTCAAATACTTGCCCAAGACCTTACAAACACAATTCAAGAATACTTCAAACAAGTCGTACAATATTCAAAACAATCTAGCCAATATCCCATTTCACCCGAAACCTTCCAAAAGCAACAAGGACCATAACAACACACTTCCTTCTTTCAAATTCAATTACAACAACCCAACTTACAATCTTCCAAACACATGTCTCATTTTCAATATTCATGAAGTATATTTACAACATACACATTCTTTCTTTCCAAATTCATGAACTATAATAATAGTCTATGCTTTAACAACTTCATTCTTGTAATGACAAGAAACTATACTAATGTCAAATTAATTTCTTCAACACTCCCACAACAATTACAACTTCATTTCAAGCCATCAAATCTTCATTTTTATTATGGAATCCTCAACAACAACAATCAAAATACTAAATAAAATCAACTCATCATATCTATACAACATTACTCTATATTCGGCCAAAACCACCATATTCATGTTTCATGAATTTCATCTGTTTCTACCTTATACAATACTCACAAATCATCCATAAGACATGTAAGAGAAGGTTGAACACATACCTTTTTCCCCTTATCTCTTTACTTGGCTAGGGGCATGTTTTGCACAAATGAATGATTTAATTGCTCCAACAACTCCTTCATGTTAATAAGGACCTTCCAATTGCTTGGAACACTAGGACAAACCAATTTTTCTTGATGAATTTCCATGGCACTCAATTTTCTTGCCATGGCCGAACCTAGCTCCTCTTTTTTCTTTTTCTTTCTTTTTCTCTAAGCTTCTTGAATCTTCCCAAATGTTGAAGATGAATAAGATGATATACTTATCATCTTTTGGGCCATTTATGTTAAACTTCCATATGGGCCAAGGCCCACTATAACTTGGATGGCCACAAGGCCCTTTTTCTTCCAAGCCCACTTTTTTTTTTTTTTTTTTTGCAATTCATGAAAAAAATTATTTTCCAAATTCCGAATTTTCCCTTAGCCTTCCTCGATATTCTCATGATCCATCTTGCAAATTTTCCTTTTTTCCCTTAGCCTTTCTTAATATTTCCATACCAATAATATTCATAAATAATATTCATAACAACTTGTACATTAAAATAATTTTTGAAAATGGTCTTACCCTTAACTTGCCACGACTATCTCAAAATATCCGAACGTACAAAATACGGGCTATAACATCCTCCCCCCCCCCCCCCCCCGCCCTTTAGAACATTCATCCTCGAATGTTCAACTGACCTCATGGGGTGTCATAATACTCCGGGAGGGTCCTTTTTATAGTTGTCCTTTCCTTCATGCCCATTATTTATCTTCCCCCCCCCCCCCCCTATCTTCGTTATAATTGAACTCCTTGGTCTTTACATGAGTCCTCATTCCATATCATGGGTTTTCTAATCCGCTGCGCCAACTCATTATCCTTGTCTTTTCCAGATCATCTCTTTTCTGTTATTGTTTCGTTACCACACCTTAACAAAAGCCACATCTTTAGTACGTAATCTTCATTTGACGACCCGTTATGGCCACAGGTTGTTCCTTGCTCTCATTTGATCTACCGTATCGCAATCTCACTTATCATGCTATAAATATTCGTCTGCCTTTGGTGTTTTCTTCACCATTTATCATCCTTCGCAGTCCAGTTACCCTTATGGTAACTTATGATCCAAGTTCACTTAACTTCTTAGTTCGCAACATCTCTAAGTTCTTACTACAACTTTTTCTTTACTTCCTCCCCTCGCATTTCTCCACTCAGGTATACTTTGTCTTTAATTTCTTTGTGTTGGCGCTCGTTTCATCCGTCGTTATTCCTTGTTGGCTCTTCGGCGTGGATTCCTTATAAATATGATCGAGCATCACTTCACATCGATGGTTCATATAGTTTCATAGTGTATCTTCTCATGTTTCATATAATTAGTGGTCCATGAACTGTTTTCTAGCATCTACGAACTCTTTTATTTCATTCATAGGCACTGTGTCCTTTCTTTCTTTCAAGAATTTCCAAACTACCAAGAGTTGGTACTTTTATTATAATAATCGTTGTTGTCTACAATATCCTTTGTGCGCTTATTATATTATATATGGATCGGGTCGTACGTTCCTCGACATTATTATATTATATATGGATCGGGCCATACGTTCCTCGGCATTTTTATATTATATATGGATCGGGTTGTACGTTCCACAGCACTATTAGTATATTATAATCTATGCCTATCATACGCCATAGAGTCAGTTTCAGTCATATAGAGTTACGCAGATATTCTCGGATGTTAGCCACAGATGCATTCAATTATTGATACTGGTTTTCATGATCCATCTGCACTTGATGTTCTTATGCCTTACATACTCGGTACATTGTTCGTATTGACGTCCCTTTGCCTAGGGGTGTTGTGTTCATGCCACACAGTCCCAGATTGTTTTATAGGTAAAAGTATTCAGCTAGGATGGTTGGCTATCAACTGGGATTGGCAAACACCATTTTCTTCCTGGAGCAGTGCTGAGTCATTATGGTTATCATGTGTGTGTACAGGTATGTCGGGGCCCTATCTCGATTCATATGATTCAAGTGTTTACTTTTAGAGACTTTGCAAACAGTGTCCTGTGGTTAGTATGTTAAGATGTCATGCGTTGAGTAAAGCGACCATGTAGGTCGATATGTCAGCTTGACTTAATCAGTTTTTGATTAATTGAGTATCGTTCGCAAATTTCTATGGTTTGACGAAAAGTACTTTATTATATTTTCGATTTTTTTTATATGTCCAGTTTCATTATGTGAATGCCAGAGGGTTCGCTCAGCTCTAAGTAAGATTTGGGTGCCTATCATTCCCTATCCAAATTGGGGTGTGACACTACTCTAGAATTTCTTGTAGTCTACTAACCCTAGCAAGACTTCTAACACATGGATATCTTGATTCTTGCCTCTGGATCTTTAATTTCTCTTAGATTTGTGTTGATATGGTGTGTGGAATGTTCTGGAGCTCTCAAGAGTTGTGAAGAAGATGGAAAATGAAAAATATAACGTGGGTCATCTATTTAAAACAACAAAATAAGGCTGCCCGTCGGGATTTATACGGACGCTTATTGTTACACCTTGGAAAATTCCCCGTAAATGTACAGTGAATAGGCTAGCGAAGAGCATGATGTATACGATGATTTGAATAAGTGAGAGATAGCATTTGACGATCCTAATCGAGATTCAAGACATTAGACGTAATGGATGAAGTTTGACAAAGAAAGTAAAGGATATGTTGCGCGTCGGGTAAGAATTATGAGCGAAGAGTTAAGGATGGCTTAAATATGTCTTGGAGATGAGTGATAACGTCCCTTAGATTGGTATTGAGGTGTTAAACAAGTGTCAAGAAGGTTCCATAAAGATTGGAGATCAAACGAGTCGACGAGAACGAAATCGGAACAGCTGGGCATTATACGGCCCAACATACTGGCCGTATAAATTATACTACCCGTATGTTAGGCCGTATAATTGGCCAAGAGGGGCATCATACACTGGACCAAACATACGGCCACACATACGGCCCGTATACATTGTATGGACCGTATGTTGGTCCGTATAAGTTGGTCGGGACAGATTTTAGTAATTAATATAAGGACCCCTCACTCATTTTATTTCATTACATTTCCACTCTCCTCTCTTCAAGAAGCCTCTAGAACACTCTCTAATATTCATCCACAAGAATTCAAGGGAAAACCAAGATCAACTACACCAAATCCATGAAAACGAGTGTATGAAACCTAGCAAAAGTTCATCTACACCAAGAATCACAAGGGAAGTGAGTTAGGGTTTTGGTGTAAGAAGAGAAGTTCCACTCAAGGGTTGTTCCTCCATCATCTAAGGTAAGTTTTATTACCATACCATGTTGTTTAAGGTATTGGAAGGCTAAGACACTTGAATTGTAGAAAGATATAGGAAATGGGTCATGAAAGAGTGAATAGTGTCATTGTTGAATAATGGTTTGGGATGAATTATGAATGTTGATATGTTGCGATTGTGAATATGCTATAAATGAAATTTAGACCATGGAATAAGTATTATATATGAGACAACGCGATAATGAGCTATAACCATAATTGTGGGGAAATTGAAGGGAAATGGTGAATTGTGGTAAATGTAGATAAATGATGCTTGTTATTTGCGATATTGTGAATGTTGTTATGAACGTTTGGGAGTGAATATAGAATATGGGAAAAGTAGTAGAAACAAAGGAAATGCTGCCCAAATTTTCCCTAGAAATAGTAACACGTTCTTATAGCCGATAAACCAAGGTTAATGCGAATTCTCTTGAAGGTAAAAATATGGATATTGAAGGAGAACAAGCAAGCGATAGATTAGTTGAACATAAAAGGTATGTGAGGCTAGTCCTTTATTTCTATGGCATGAATCCTATAGTATGATATTCTTTCCTCTTCATGAATTTCTTACATTCCGGAAAAGTTATGAGCCTATGTTCATGAATAGCTATATGAGATAAGAGATATGTATGAGTCCATGATATGATGATCCTATAAAGCTAATGATGCTATCTATAACCCATTGATGCCACTATTTTATACACTCACCTTATATGCTAATTCCTTCAAGGTGAGGCAGAATGTCAATGAATGCTCCATAATGAAATTGGGGGATCACGACCTTACGTCACCCCAATAAAGTATAGTTGTCCTTGAGACTTTATGCATGCATTATGATGAGCATACTATGATGAGAATATTATGATGATGATATAACACCGCGCCTATATGGCTAGGCAGTCACCGCTATGGCGGGCAGCGTATACACCATAGCCAGATGGCATGGGCAGACACCACTAGTGGGCGGCATGAGATGATACCCGGACGCGGGAGGCCTGGTCGCAGGTTAATGATTATCACACCGATCCGATATGGACGGGCAGCTTATACATTTATGCATATATGATATGATGATGAGTCAGACAGCATGCTTCATTTCCTTTATAATTGACAGTCAGATACAAATGTTCCTTATTGATATTTCCTTTATTTCATTGACGCATCATTATTGTTTACGCCTCTCATACTCAGTACAACGTTCGTACTGACGTCCATTGTTTTTGGACGTTGTGTTCATGCCCATAGGTAGACAAGAAGGTGATCGTGATCCAGACTCGTAGGAGTTAGTAGCTGATTTGAGAGCACTCCATTGTTCCGGAGGTGCCTTGATTATTCTTTTGTCTACATATACATATTTTGGGCACAACGGGGTTCTGTCCCGTCCTTATGTTTAGCACTCTAGTAGAGGCTCGTAGATACGCAGTGTGGGTCATATGGTCTCACGAGGTTGCTACTATATATATATATATTATTTTGATGGCCGAAAGGCTTATGTATATAAAAGTATTTATGTTTTCAAATGAAAGATGATTTTCTTATAATTTGAGTATGAATTTGATAAAAGAACGTTTAATGACTTTGACGAGTAAGGAAATGAGTGGTGCTCGGTGGTTAGCCCCGGGTACCTGTCACGGCCCCTAGTCGGGTCATGACACTTATTCGGTCCGTATAACTTTATACGGTCCATATTAGTGACCGTATAATACCATCAGTGATGACCCTTCACAGTAACTATTATACGAACCCTTATACGGACCGTATAAGTGGTCGTACAACTCAGCTTTTTACCAAAATTGCTTTCTTTGATTCGTTTGACCTCCAATCCTTGTGGGACCTTCTTGGAACTTATATAACACTTCATTAACCATACAATAGGCCCTATAGCAGCCCCTCAAGACATTACCAAATAAATATTAGCTCAATTATAGCGAAAACCTTTCCGAACATGACTTACATTTCACTTCCTTCAACAAACTAAATTTCACATATTCATATGACTTCAAAATCTTATGGTATGCACTTTAAGCTAACTAATACTTTCCTTAGTCTCGTATGGACTACTTATTCAGCTTAAGTTTGCATTACTCTACTCACAAGGCAATAAATCCGAAATTTCCGAGATGTAACAATATCCCTCAACTTCTTGTTGCTTATAGTATGTACAGAAATTGTATATTGTCTATGTGTTACCAAAGACAGTAAAAGAATTCTTTGTAACTTTCTATAGAGAAATCAGAATTTATGGAGGTGCAGTTCATGAGTAATTGGGAAAAATGTAATTGAAGTGGTGGCCAACACTGTTATTACACTAAACAAAAGAGGTAGTGATGTATATAAGGTTAATATATGAATTATACACGTGGATAGGGTGTTGTCCCTATTTTAATGATGACTCATCAACATAATATAAAATATATAGTACATAGTTAGGTAAGAATCAATAAGTACTTGGTTGCAAATCACCAGCATATAGCTAGTTAAGCTTTTGAATATATTATACAAATAAATTCTACTACTTGGCCATTAAGTAATTAATATTCTTGAACATCCATTCTTATCAAATATTATTAAATGACAAAATATCTTTAATAAGAGTAAAACATACATAAGAAAACGTTAAGACATTTAAATACTGTATTTCATCAAATTCTATTATTTATATTTTTCTAATGTAATATCAAGAGTACAAATTTTTTTACTACTAATTCTCAAAGCGGGAAAAGATACTTTTTTTTTATGAAATCACAATTTCTATCTTTATAACAAAGAAAATCTCATTTATAAACTTCCTCATATCATGTGCATAATTTTAAGCATTTGTTTTTTGCTCAAAACCACCTAAACTGGTGGGAATTTATTGCATCAAAATTTTTACAGAAGTAAAACAAAATATTTACAGAAGAAATGCAAATTAAAGAATCTATCTAAGAAGTTGAAAACTAGTTATGATCACCACATTAATAGTACATGAACCTTCATCATACTAAAGAAAACCAGAGACCTTGATTTGTATCCATCTTTTACACCCTCAAGTCTCACAAGTGGAATGGATCAAATCTCTTGAATTTAACTTCAGGTCAGCCTGGGTGAAGTATAGTTCAGTTCCAATCTTATTAATGCATAATCTTAGCTAGCATAGATTCTAAACTTAGCCACGGAAGCTGCTGATGATCTCCTGCTTGTTACTAGCTGCAACTGATTCCACATTGATGAATCCCCAACCAGAAATATCAATGTTTTGTGGTAGAATGATCCAAGGTTGATACCACACACCACAAAACAAAGTTATTTCCAGTTGCATCCCCTTCCATGCCTTCATTGTTGTTCTGATCTGCTGTTGTCTTGATAGCTGTTGGAAAACTGTTTTGTTGTTGATCTAACTTTGAAGTTTGGAAGTTGGCTTTTATCCATGTTGATCAAATTTCTTCCATGAGTTGGAATATCTTGAAACTAATTGTATTGAATTGTACCTACAAAATCAAAAACCATGTTAGTAAAATAGTCTGCCACACAGTTTCCTTCTCTGAACACATGCACCATTGATACATCCTTGTCCTTCGTCCATCTTTCTATACTCCTCACTGGCAAAGCAATATTCCATGGCACCTCCCAATTACCATCCAGGACCTTTTTCATTGTAAGAGAATATGTTGCCACTATAACAACCAATAAATCATGTAATACACAGTACTTGATTCCCTCTTCAATGGCAACAGCTTTAGCAACTAGATTAGTAGTCTCAGTTAGTATCCTTGCCATAGCATATATATAAACTCTCCTAAGCTATCTCTAACACAAAAGTCTACTGAACTTGGCCTTGGATTCCCTTTAGAGGTACCATCAGTGTTGCATTTAAAGCATCCTCTATCTGGAAAGTTCCACCTCACCTGTTTATAGTTTAAAGGCAACCTTTAGTTCTCTAACAATTCAACTATCCTAGGCCAGCTTTTTGTCATATTCTGCAGCCAAATATATCTCTTCCTTGCTAGCATATATATGTTCCTGTTAAGCTGATGTGTGACCTTGTGCTGAGAAACAGCCCCTCCATGCCTCCTGGTGTTCCTGCTCTTCCAAATTTGCCATAAAACCAAAGCAGGAATTGCTTGATATAAAGGTTTCAGTCTTGTAGTAGTTTGAAAGTTCCACCAGCACAAGACTGCCTGCTTAACTTGTATGAAAGGGCCTAAGACACCTGTTGCTATTGAAAAATAATACCATATTGTGGTTTCAAAAGGACCTGTAATGAAAATATGATCCATAGTTTCCTGCTGATTCTAACAACATCAACATCTTAAGGCTATGTTGATTCTCATTCTCATCCGCGATTCATCTATAGGTATCTTCCAATACCAAACTCTCCATAGGAAAAATGAGATTTTATATGGCAAGCCTTTGATCCCGAATTTTTCACAAACAGTTGATCTGAATCCTTTTCCTCAGCTTCTCCCATGCACTTTTAACTGTAAACTTTCCAGAGCTTGTAAGCATTCATCGTGGCTTTTCTATCTCATCTGTTCTCACAAAAAGTCCCAGTTCCATTCTAACATGATCAACAATAGCAGCTGGTAACACCTCTTTTAGCTTTGCATAGTTCCACTGACTTTCACTCATCAACTCTTCAAGCTCGTCTCCTAAAACTTCATTCTGATAATGAATAGGTAGAAGATCATGCAAAGCACCTAGTTTAGACCAATTATCAAACCAGATTGAAGAAGATCCATTCTTAGGTTCCCACCAAATACCATGTTCCATTTCATCTCTAGCTTCAACCATCATTTTCCGTGTCTGAGATCCCCCATTCCACTGAACCACAGTTGGCCTAAACCTCTTACAATATTTGTTCTACATGAAGTTGGACCACAGTGTACTGCTTGTCCTGAAACTCCACCAAAGTTTAGCAAACAATGCTTTGGATATATCATATAATGATCTGAAGCCCAACCCTCCTTCATTCTTTAGATAACCTACATTTTCCCATGCTGACCAGTGCTTGCTTCTTCCTTCTTCCTTAGTTTTCCAAAACAAATTTATTGAATAACTTGTGCAGATCCTTAATGACACATTTCCCTCCAAATGACAGTAATTTACCTCTCCAAGCCTACAACTTGTCCTTCACTTTCTTCATCATATCTTTATAGAACAACTTCTACCTTCTAGCATGAAAGATAGGACATCCTAAGTAAGTAAATAAGAAATCACCTTCGTTGAAACCTATTATTTGTTGTACCTCCTGATTCAGCACATTAGCCACCTTCTTATGCATATAAAAAAATCTCTTGTCTGCATTAATTTTTTGTCTAGATTCTCTCTCATAATCATGCAAAATGAACATAATCATCTCCAAGGATGCTTTATCTGCTGATGCAAATATGATAGTATCATCTGCATATGACAGATGATTCAACTTTGCACTCCACTTTGGCATTCCATATCCTCTGAAGCAGCCATAGACAATACCTCAGCAGCTAGAATAAAAAGAGCAGGAGATAGAGGATCTCCCTGTTTGAACCCTCTTGTAGAGTGGACAAAACTAAAAGATTGTCTATTAATGAGAATGGAATACCAGTTATTAGCAATCAATCTCCATACCATGTCTACATACATTTCTGAAAATCCCATCTTTCTAAGAACTTGACCAAGGAATCTCCTAGAAAGTCTATCATAAGCCTTTGCCATATCAAGCTTAATGATAACATTAGCAGGTTTCCCTCTCTTTCTGATATCAGCTACCAATTCTTGAGCAAGCAGTACATTTTCAATGATATTTCTACCCTTCAAAAATCCAAACTGATTTGGAGATATTATAGATGGCAAGTCACCTCTAGCTTGTCCTGTAACGGTCTGGAAATAATCTTGTTTATGAAATTGCTGAGGCTGATTGGTCTCAAGTCTGAGAAAGTGCTGATTATTTCTTTCTTAGGGAAGAGGACCAGGTTTGTATGAGTTACTAACTTTGGTAGAGTTTGTCCTTCATACAAGCTACTGATCACATTATGCACATCAACACCAACAATATTCTAGCACCTTTGATAAAAAAAAAAAAAACTCCAGAAAAACCATCAGGTCCACAAGCACTATCACTTGATAATTCAAAAACAACATTTTTAACCTCTTCAAGAGTTGGTTTAGCATACAAGAATTTATTTTGATACTCTGAAATTCTCTTAGGAATGTGATCCAGTAAATTTGAGTTAACTACACCACTTTCTGGAGAAAATTGATTCTAATAAAATGAAATAGCTTCAATAGCAATATCATCCAAATTGTCCACCCCTTCACTGTCTGTATTTTGTATTCTTGTAACCAACAACCTCTTGCTTCTTCCTTTTACAAGACTATGAAAATGTCTTATATTCCTATTTCCCTCTGAATGCCATTAGATGCCTGCTTTTTGTCTCCAAAATTGTTCTTCAAAATGCAGATACCTTTTGAATTCAGCCTGTGCCCTCTGCAACACCATTCTGTTCTCTTTTCATGGGTCTTCCTCAAACAGTTTCTGCTTGATCTTCACAATATCTTCTCTGATTGTCAGCTGTTTGAACAAGTCTCCAAATGTTTCTCTACCCCACCTAGACAAAGCAGCCTTTAAGCTTTTCATTTTTAACTTAAATATGTTGAATGGATCTCCTATAAACTCAGTTCTTCAATGCTATTCTACTGCATCCATGAATGACACATGATCCAACCAGAATTTCAAAAATCTAAAATTCTTCTGAAAATGCTGAGCCTGCTCTCCTGCTGAAAGTAAAACTGGAGCATGATCTGAGCCTGCTCTTGATAGATGCTCCATGCTCAAGTTAGTAAACCAGTCCTGATACTGCTGATTAAATAGAATCCTATCCAATATTTTGAATACACAATCTAGCCCAGCTCTTCCATTCCACTAAGTAAAAGGACTTCCTCGAAATTCTACTTCATCTAGTTCACAAGAATTGACACAAAATGCAAAGTCTTCATATTCTGATGGATAAACAAGTAGACAACCTATTTTTTCCTTTTTATTCAAAATAACATTAAAGTCCCCACCAACCATCCATGGTAAATTCATAGAACTTGCAAAGGAATATATACTATCCAACAACTCTAATCTTGCAGCGGAATCACACTTCGCATAAACCATTGTGGAGATTAGTTGCTTACCACTCTTCTGAAATAGAAGCTTAATAGTCACCTATTGCTCAGTGTCCATTAATACTTCCACATCAATTCCATCAGCAACAAAATACCAAATCTTGTTATTACAATTATGATTAGCAAACTGCATACCCAATCTTCTCTTATATCTGTCAATTTGCCTAGATTGTTCAAAAGGCTCTAATAAAGCTATGAGGACAAACTTATGATGTTTGTGCAGAATTTGAACTCTATGGAAAGCCTTCTGAGTATTAACGTATCTAATATTCCAAAAGAAGGACTTCATTATTGGAAATTAGATTTGTTAGTAGCATTTCTCTTTGGAAGAATCCTAGTTGGTTGCACCTCTCCTTCACCTTTGGATCCTGTTTGTATTTTCTTACCTTGGATCTTAGCAAACCCAATTTCTCCACCATTCTTGGTCTTCTTGCCCTTCTTAATCTTGTTGACTTCTTTGTGAATCACATCAGCAGTTTTAGATATTTCAGTCTTATGCCGCAATACATCCTCTTCTTCTATCCTGCTGAAGTCTAAATTCTTGCCTGATTGATTCTTCAACAAATCTTCTTCATTGATTCTATCCATACTACTCAAACCATGAGAAACTAAAGCATGTAATTCTTTAGTAGGAGATACTTTTTTAGGCATAGGCATCATTTGATTATTTTCCATCCTCACCAGCATATCAATATTTGCCTTCAAGACACTGCCTTCTGTATCAGGTGGGTAACAACCTTTAGAATAAGCCTTATCAATTTGGTTGCTTTGTGAATTCTCTACTGCATCATATGTATTAACAATGCTCCCCTTCTCTGCATCTACTGTATCTGCATCCAAAACTTCATCATTTAATCTGGCATTGTCAATAATATGATCCTCATGAGTGCTATTTTCCAATACTATGATCTCTTTTCCTTCATTGGCAATATGAGGTGTTGTACTACATTCATCCATTACCACTTGATCATTATCCATCTCTTGATAAAGGACTATATCTAGTCCTGAGGCTTCCATAACATCATATGCTAACTCCTGATCCTCATGGCAAATTGGTAGAATGTCACCTGAATCTTCTTTTGCTATTGGCAGCTGATTAATACATTTCTCTTCCTCTTTTTCAGCTGCTTCCTTTGTGATATCAACTTCACCCTCATCAATACTATTCTTAAATCCCAGTTGAGCAATAGCTTCAACTTCTTGAAAATCCTTACTAATATCCACCTCACTTGGCCCTGAGATAGTTTGAATTTCTTCTTTTTCTACCACTTTAGCAGATGAAGAGCTCTCAGTAGCCCTTCTCCCTTTCTTCTTAAAATTCTTTTCCACCCAATCCTTCGTGTTCAACTCAGGAGTTTGCACTACCTGATCATCACCACTTTCCTGATTATCATTTTCTACATTAGAATTAACCACTTCTGTTGCATTATTCACTTTGCTGGATTCTTCCTCCTCATTAATTATTGATCAAACTTGTTAGTGTTGACTGTTATATCTTGATTCTTTGTCTTGTTACCCTCATTACCATTATGATTATTATTCTCAACCTTGTTTTTCCCTCCAGTTGAATCTACATAATTCTTTGATCCAAGATAAGTCACCACCTTACCACTAGATAACACCTTAGGGAGACATTTCTGAATAGATTTTTGCCATCCTCTATAACCTCGTCTATTCTCCTTCTTCCTTTGTTCTTTCCTAGGCTCTTCCACCATCTTCTTATCATCACCTTAAACCTGATCAGCATCTTTGTTCCCTTGATCAACAGTTTTATCAATATCTGGATGTAGGACTCGACATTCATCATTAGAATGACCTTGTAACATATATTCAGTACACTACTTAAGGAGACGGACATATTGAATCTTCACTCTAACACTACTAATCTCTATAGTATCTTCATCTTCTATATACATCATCACAAACTTAGGAATATCTGCCAATAAATCCACTTGCATCTTAACCCTAGCACAGTTTGGTCTAGTTTTGTTAACTATGCCAAGATCCAATTGTAATGGCTTTCTAATAGCAGAAGCTAGTGACAATAATGATTGTTTCACAAAGAAAGTTGGAAGAAGGTTTGGGAACGAGATCCATGCCATAGCAGTCATGGTTTCCTCATCAATCTTAAAGTTTGAATCATATATTAATGGTCTCATCTGATAAGAGAATCCATCATTCGACTAGATCCAAAAAGCACTCTTGGATGAAATATTAATGAAATCTTCCAATCTAGTACACCGTATTAAAACGTGCCTGTTTCTGAAAAATCCAACCTGACACTTTCCTTTAGCACCACATTGAGTTGGAATGATGTTCTTCAACTCTTCCAACTCAGGCCACCCGTATGAGAACTTTCCAACAATTGCATATTGTAAAATCTCAATCACTTCCACTCTAGCAACTTCACTTGATGTCCATTTTAGGTAAGGAATCCCATATATATATATATATATATATATATATATATATATATATGTAATCTTCTTCAGTTGAATGGGATCACACTCATGCATGGATACAACATCTGGATCTATCAAAGTATTAGCATATGAAGTGGTAGGGATAGTAGGAGGTAACGGGTGAGTAGGGTTGTTAGCGGGTAGTGTCACTGATGGTAGAGGTGGGAAATAGGAAGGTAACGAGATATCCAAAGGCTGGCCAACCGCCGTTGAAGGCTGACCAGTAGGTGCCGCCACCATGTGACTACGTTAGGGTTAGGGTTTGCATGGGAGAGGAAATAGAAGAGAGCTTTTTGAAGAAATTCACATTCATATAGGTTTCTCAAAAACTCTATAAACATATCCAAAAGGTAGTAACAATTATAATTATATAGAATCATATATTTCAAATTTTTACAAAAAGATTTCACTTAAAAGAAAATAAAATATCAAGGTTATATATTAGAGTTTTAAAATTCGTCAAACTTATGGGGTCTTACATATACAACCTCATGTACGACCTTAATCCTTTGAGTCCATATTGATCAACTCGTGATGCATCATAATGTAAATATACTGGATGTTACATTTCATCTTGGGGTAAGTATCCTTCACCTTGTTCTTGTTTATTTACCTTTCTAAGCTAGAAATCTATGGTGAAATCGAGAAAAGCTGGTTGATGAAGATGAGTCTTAACCTTAAGTGTGTTAATTGAATTTAAGGCTAGGAATGTGAGTTTACATTATGAATCTTGCTATTCTAATCATGAAATCTTGTGAGTTAGTAAATGATAAGCTTGAATCTCTAACTTGGATTGAGGAATTGATTATGAAAAACTAGGGTTACGCCTAAATTGTAAGTTTTCTCTTGAATGATGAAATTGATCAATAATTGAGCATTAATTAGCAATTGAAGAGTATAATTGAACTTCTAGAACCTCGAGTTACCTTTTCCACTCTTGAAATACCAATTTTACCCTTGTGGGTCCGATTTCCCTCCTTTGTTTAGTTGATTTTTTATTCGAATCAATGTATAGCAATATGGGTACCGTTATTACCTATTTCTAACTTAGATTTCGATCATGCCTAGACTTGAGTATTCAGAGGCTCTTCGTAAGGGCAATGCTCACATTTGACGGTTCGTGGCACCAGCTCAGCCTCGAGGTAGGTTACATCTTACCTTTTGATAGACTTCAATTAGTGAAACATATGTAGAAGTTAGTTATTGACGGAGAAACCATGTTAATCCTTCGGGTATGAAGTTGGGATGGATATTCTTAGGTTGGTAATTTTGAAGACTTTATGGGCTTGTCGCCTTGTTATTGTGAGTTGGTTTGTTGCCGTGTGTGCGGTGTTGGGCTTGTTGCTAGTTCACTATGTTGTTGTTGTTATGCATTCATCTCTTACCTATCTTGCTATTTATTATTGATAAAGGAAAGAACAATGATTTAGGATTAGTATTGTGATATGTGCTCATGTAAAGGCACGAATGCGATTTGAATATGATTTACACTTGATATTGATATCATCCGTAGCGTTCATGCACAATCTAACATGATTCATTGATATGAACTATGATTTGATATTAATAATGATAAGTGAGGAAGTGAGACATCCGAGGCTTCTTATTGTGATGTTTGCTACATGCATATTTCATATGGCATCACATGCATATATTAGTTGGGTTGTGTGAGGAGTGACTGGTATATGGACTCCGTGTGTACACTATGGGTCATGACTATCGAGGCGTGGATGTTATCCATCTGTAGCATGTGTGTATGGTATGAGACAGTTGGCCAGTGTATTGCATTGCATTGCATTACATCGCACCTGCATTCATATTACCTTCACTCATATCACTGATTCTGGTTGTTGCATTTATTGCATTGCATGGTATGTTTTCGCATTGATTCCTTGGTTGATGATTTATTTGAGTTGTTGTGTACTTTTTATTTACTTACCTAGACACTTGATGGATTCGAGGAATAGAGGTTTTCGCCTAGGCTATGATTGTAGACTACTGAGATCTATTGTGATTCATATTACTGCAAATCTTGCGTGAATGTGCTTAGTGACTATATTTGACTGCTTACATGTCTATTTGTTGATTTCTTTTTTCATATATGTAAACTCATTGCTGTCGGCCTATGATACCTACCGGTACTGGTGTTTGTAGTGATACTACACTGTTGTACTCTTTTCTGAGTGCAGAGTTCACAGCAGGTTCCTCCTTCATACCTCATGAGTGATTCCGAGGCTTAGCTTGTACATTTTTCAGGGTGGGCATTGGATGGATCTCGTTGTCCGAAGACTCCACTATAATACTTGTCTTATTTCCTATTCTGAGGCAGTGTTAGTATTCTAGACTTGAATTATACGGACTTGTATTAATAACTCTTGTACTATTCAGACCAGATCGCGGGGGATTATTTAGTATTATTTCGCTTTAGTAATTATTTATATAATGAGACTTTTTATTCTTCTTAGTTATTTTACTTATGTTGGAGTGGATATTGGATAAGGGAAGGGTTCGCCTACTAGGGCAGTTTGAGTAGGTCCCTCTTGACCCACGAGTTGAGTCTTGACAAGTTGGTATTAGAGCTTTAGGTTACTCAGTCTTACAAGTACAAGATCATGCCTAGTAGAGTCTTGCGGATCAGTACGATGAGATCCGTACCTATATGCGAGAGGCTATAGGACATTTAGGATTTTAATTCTGGACATTTAGGATTCCAGTTCTTTCATTCCTTTCATGCTACTTCTTTCAAAATCGTGTCTATTCGAATCGGATTGGTATCTGAATTTCCTGGTCCTATTCTCTCACTGATGGGGGAACAAGTTCTTGATTAGATTAACGAGCAGTTCGACATGATGTGGCGCAGTATGGCATGAGCTGAGATGCTATGATATGTACGCGTGGCCAAGTTCCATTCCAGCTATGTTTGTGACTCTCTAGTTCGGTATGAGAAGGTGGAGTAATAATACAAAGGACTGCGTGCTTTCTACATCTTCAATGTTGGGTTGCTCAAAAGTCGAGGGAGTAGATTGATGGTTTTTCTAGAATAATTTGCTCAAGGTATGATGGATATGAGGAAGTTTCAGCATCGTCAAGTTCATCAGATAGGTTTGTGGCTAAGTGTAATTTGGGGAGGATCGTTGGCCTTGACAAAAAGATAGTGACCGTGTTAACATAATGAAAAGAAGTGGAGGATAAGGTCGGGAAAGATGACTTTTGAGGTAAGTTCAGGGAAGTAAGATTTCTCAGGGTATATTGGTAAAAGTATTTCTTGTCTTATGGAATGAAGGCGTAAGGAAGAGAATCTGAATAGATCAATCTCCACTATAGATGGGAACAATTGGTATCTGACGTGCTCGTCAGGATAAGGTTTGAAGATGCACGAGAGTGGATTTCATTTTTGGCTGTGAAAAATTAAGTTGGGTTTCGGCATGACAGAATGGTAGTGGTGAAGTAACTGCTAGTGGGTTGAGGGTTCCTTCAGGAAGATGTCTATTGGTTCTAGATCAGAAGGCAAAGTTACTAGTGATGAGTGGGATCTCGAGGTAGTGGGCAGCTGTGGTCCTTCCGTAAAGGGGGTGTTCTCAGGGTCGTGTGTTTAGATGATTAGTAAAGGGATTGTTTAAAAGAAGAGCTTGTTGATTTGAGGGTTATGTTGTGGTTATATAGAGCAGAGTGGACGTAAGGGTTCATAGATGAGTTGGTATGCTCGGTTATGTTGTAGGCCAAAGGGGGCCAGTGGTTGGTTAGTAGAAATGACTCAGTGATGGGCAAAAGTGAAGTGTTAGTACTCAGTGAGTTATCAGGTGCTGCATCTAATCTTAGACAAGAGGTGTGGGCATCTGATCTATTATGTAGGCTTTGGCTAGTTCTGGCTACTACTGTTGTTATGGCTCTGTTGAGTTGATTGAATGAGAGAGATAGTCACATGATTTGATTAGAGGTGTTCTGGTTCGATAATTAAGGATTGCCTTAATGATTATGGATCGGTTCAGTGGTGGTTTGGTTATTGCATCGGCAATGATTGATTCTCGTTAAGGATCTTTGAGTGAGGGGTTGGTCAATAAGGACATTTGAAGTGGTAAGTCAACAATGGATTTGGACTAATTCAAGTTGTGGAGAACATTTCGGAAATTAAGTTAAGGGAATTTGAGCAAGGGCATCTTAGTGGAGATACATGAGGACATTAGTATGACTGTGTATGTGATGTGCTAGGTTTAGAAAGTAACCAGTTTTGGAGTTAAGTGAGGTAAGGGGACTCTAGGGTGTAGAGCGGGTGGCATACTGCTATCTCCAGGATAGACTCGGCTAGTTGCAAAACTGATGATTATGCAGTATACTACTGAGTGGGTTCGAGTGATGGTTAGACAATGGTGGTGATTGTAATCTGATTGAAATAGAGGAATTGAAGATGTCATGACCCAACAAGAGGTCCATGACAGGTACCCAGTATTAGCTACCGAGCACCCCTTATCATACTATCCATCGCTCAACCTGTGCAATTATAATTCCCAGCATACTTGTGGTGAAATAGTCGCTAAATATCTTCACAAAACATGCATACGTGCATAAGCTCTCGAGGTGTCAAAAGTGATATACAAAAATATACACTAAGGTGATTGAGAGACATCTATTACACACACATATGTATCTACGAGCCTCTAACTGGAATACTGAACATTAGGACGGGACAGGACCCCGCCATGCCCAAAACATGTACACAAAAGAATGTACCAATATGCGGCAACTCTGGAGTAGTGGAGTGCTTCTGCAAAGCTGTTGACAAGGCTCCTAGGGATCTGTACCGTCTCCCCATCTACCTGTGGGCATGAACACAGCGTCTGCAAGAAGGGACGTCAGTACGAGTAATGTACCGAGTATGTAAGTGTTATACCCCATACTTTCGGAGAAGCACTTAGTAAATTTGAACGTAAGTACGTTGAGCTATGGTTGAGTAAAACCACTTTGGAATATAAGGAGCAGGCAGTATTAAGTATATTTAATGAGTGAAGGACGTATATAAGGTATACCGGAATATTTTATGAGGAAATGAGCGGAAGAAATGGAGTAGTACGACTTTGGAAAAAGGATGGGTAAAGTTTCGTGTGAAAATTTTGGTCCAAATTGAGGGACAAATATGTCTTAGCATATGAAGTGTTTTGAAGTGAAACAAAAGCCTAAAATGAAGTTCGTCGAGTCTAATTTCCAACGCAATAAACCGCTCATCGATGGGACATCAGAGTAGAGAATTATGGATGTTACAAGTTCAGCTGACAGAGTAGTAACGCGTGCTACAGTAACCGTGTTGGAAATGTATTGGTGTTGTATGGTACATATTGGTGTTGGAAATGATGTTATTGATGTTGGTATTGTTGTTGTTGTTATTGGTTACTGAATTGAGATTTCGGATTAGGCATATAAACAGGGGAGATGCTGCCCGAATTTCGGCAGATTCTAAAGGGATTTTAATTAAAGGCTTAGGACAAGTGTATGATGGTGAGCCTAATAATAGTATGAACGATTTTATATGTAGATTACAAGTCAGGAGATAAGTGGAAAGGTCAAGGAGCAAGATTCCAGGTATGTTAAGGCTAAACCTTTCTTTCTTAAGGCATGATTCCTTTGTTGTGAACCTACACATGACATCTTCAATAAACTCGTTTCTAAAAGTACCAAAGCTTACAGTTCCCGATGTTCTTGTGATATCCTTAAGCTTGTTTCATGGCTATTGATGTTATTCATTAATGTTGATCTCATCTTATGACTTTGTTCCTTCAAGGTGAGATGTGTTCATGATGATGGTTCCATAATAATAATCCAACGAGATTAGGAACAGGTTCTTAAGGAATGTTTTATAGGACATGAATAGAGTGCTAGTAGAGGATCCCTATTGAGGTATTTAGTGTTCGAAGAGAGGTTTATGTTGTATCTTAGGACTTGGTTAACGTTTAGTCAAGCGGGAAGAAGTACTAATGGCCTAAGTTGTGCTTATCAGTCTTATGTAATCATGTAGACCCTACGAGTTAAGTGATGACCACGGGAAGGGCATAGAGATTTCTTGTAGATGTTTAGTCACCAACTGGCCTGAGTGCCTAGAATATGTCTGTCTTGATCCCCCTCTATAATCACTGCCTGCTCCCACAGATCTGGCCCTCTTGCTTTGTCTTCTATCAATATCACGATCACTCCTTTGTGGTTGTTGTCACCCTTCTAAATTCTGAGCATAAGCATATATCCGGGAAATATCCATCCCATCTTGTAGCGAAGCTGTTAGGCAATCTTTGAATAAATGTGGCCCTAAGCCACTCACGAATCTATGTACCCGGTCTCCCATGTCGGCCACCATAGTCGGGGCATACCTAGCCAATGAATTAAATTGAAGGCTATATTCCCGGGCACTCATGTTTCTTTGCCTCAAATTTAGGAATCTATCCGCTCTAGCTCGGCGGACCTCGGGTGGCAAGTAGTGACGAATGAAAACATCTACAAATTCTTGCCAAACCGGAGGAGGGGCATTTTCTCCTCATGATAATACCCAGTTATTATACCATAAGACTGCCACATCCCGGAGTCTATAAGATGCCAACTCCACGAATTTAGTTTCGGAGGCATGGACAATCCTCAACGTCCTCAACATCTCATCAATAAAGCCTTGCGGATCTTCATCCGGCTTTGACCCGAAGAACTCCGGAGGATTTAAAGTCATGAAATCACTGGCTCTAGTACTGGCTGACCGATCACTTGGGCCCGCATTTTGCCGCTGTGCCTGGGCGGCAACCAACTGTGTCAATAACTGAATGGCCTCGGTCACGTGTTGACCCGAAGCACCCGGTGGAGGAATTGGAGCTGGAGCTCCTCCCTGCTCTTCCACATTGGGCGGGGTGGAGGAATTATTAGATGGAGCCTCATTATGCGATTCACCCTCTTCAATATTCATCGGAGGCTCTCTTTCTACCCGCCTCTTTGTCGTAGTCTTGCCCTTCTGGGCGGTTGTAGCTTTTCCCTTTGGCGGCATTTCTGCAATCACAACACACTATTAGGGAGGATAAAATCTTATACATGGCTCTATCGCACGATCTCATAAGAAGAAAGATGGTCATTTTTCCTAAATGCCCTGTAGCCTCTTGTTTATTGATGTGGTGCGCAACACACTATAAATAAGACACTACCAGACACGGCTCGTAGACACTTCCTAGGACTGAACCGCTCTGATACCACTTTTGTCACGACCCAGCTAGGGGCCGCGACAGGTACCCGGGGCTAACCACCGAGCACCACTCATTCTATTTCTCAGCATGCCCATTTAGTGCTCTTTTATCACATTTATGCTCAAATCATAGGAAAATCATATTTCTTATGGAAACATAAATACTTTTATATACATATGCCTCTCGGCCATCAAAATAATATATATACTTAATAGCATCTCGTGAGACCATCTAACCCACACTGCGTATCTACGAGCCTCTACTGGAGTGCTAAACATGAAGACGGGATAAGACCCCGTCATACCCAAAATACATATACGTGAATATACACAAAAGAATAATCAAGCACCTCCGGAACAAAGGAGTGCTTTCAATCGGCTGACAGCTACTACGAATCTGGGTCAAGTTCTCCTCCCTGTCTACCTGTGGGCATGAACACAGCGTCCAAAGGAAACGGACGTCAGTATGAACATTGTACTGAGTATGAGAGGCATAAACAATGAAATAAAACAATGATATAAAAGAAATATCAATATGGAACATATGTATCTGACTGTCAAGTACAAAGGAAATAATGCATGCTGGCTTACTCATAATCATCATCATTTCATGTATGCATAAGTATATATAAGCTGCTCGTCCATATCGGATCGGTGTAATAATCATAACATTAGCCTGCGTCCATGCCTCCCGCGTTCGGGGTATCATCTCATGCCGCCCCCTAGTGGTGTCTGCCCATGCCATCTGGCCATGGTGTATACGTTGCCCGCCTTAGCGGTGACTGCCCGGCCATATAGGCGCGGTGTTATATCACAATATGCTCATCATAATATACTCATCATAATATGTTTATCATAGTACATGCATAAGTCTCAAGGACATCTATACTTTATCAGGGTGACGTAAGGTCGTGATCCCCCGATTTCATTATGGAGCATTCATTGACATTCTGCCTCACCTTGAAGGAATTAGCATATAAGGTGAGTGGACGCAATAAATAATATCATTAACATCATAAGCTCATCATATCATACATTTTAGAATCTCTATACTTTAACTCATCATCATCATTAGAGGACTCGTAACATATCTCTTATCTTGTATAGCTATTCATGGACATCGACTTTTAGCTTTCCGGAATGTAGGAATTCATGAAGTGGAAAGAAGAGTCATGATATAGGATTCATGCCATTAGAAAGAAAGGGACTAGCCTCACATACCTCTTACGTTTAACTAAGCTATCGTTCGCTTGTTCTCCTCGAATGTCACATTTCTACCTTCAAGAGAGAATTCGCATTAACGTTAGTTATTCGACTATAATAACGCGCTACTATTTCTAGGGAAAATTGAGCAGCATTTCCTTTGTTTATGCTACCTTTCCCATGTTCTATATCAACTCCCAGGCATTCATAACAACATTCTCAATATGATAGATAACACTCATCATTTGTTTACAATATCCGTATTTCACAATTTGTCTTCAATTTCTCCATAATCATGGTCATGGTTCCTTGTTGCATTTTTCTCACATAGGATACTTATTCCATGTTCTAAATGTCATTCATAACATTTTTATAATCACAAATTATCATTGATTATGGCTCAATTCAAACCTTTACTCAACAATGCTACTATTCACACTTTCATGACCCATTTCTTACATCCTTCTATAATCCAAGTGTTTCAACTCTTCCATACCCTAAATAACATGTAAATGCCATAAAACTTACCTAAGATGTTGTAGGAACAAGCCTTGAGTGGTATTACTCTTCTTGCACCAAAACCCTAGTTTACTTCTCTTGAAATTTCTTAACTTGGATGAACTTTGATGAGTTTCCCACACTTGGTTTTGTTGATTTGATGAAGTTGATCATCAATTTCTCATGAGTTCTTGTATATGAAATGTGTGGAATTTTCTAGAAAAGTCTTGAGTTGTGGAGAATGAAAAATGAAAATGAAATAAATGAACTTGCTCTTATTTAAAACTTGATATCTGATTCGAAATGAACAGTAGCTGAAAGTGCACAGTGGTCGTAAACTCGGTTTACAGTCCGTATTCTAGAATACGGGCCGTATTTCATGGGCGTATTTAAGCATAATAGAACCAGAAAGGTAGGCTGAGGACATGGTGATTTACGAACTCAGTTTACGGGCCGTATTTCAGTTTACGGTCCGTATTTCAAGTCGTATTTAACCATTCAAGTCTTTGGCAGAAAGTTGAAATTTTGGAATGTTGAAAGACGAAAAGGCAGTTTACAGGCCATATACCACTTTACGGTCCGTATTTTATCGATGAGACCAAAGTGCAAATCTGCAACTTTTCACATTTTCAGAACTTATAAATAGTCGTTGGGCTCATAACCTACCTCTTATGCCCATTGCCTTTGAAATCTTACTTAGGGTCATCAAACGTCATTCCCTTCTGATTAAAACATCGTATACTCATATTCTTCGTTAGTCTATTCAATGTACGAGATTGGAAATTTCTGAGGTGTAACAAGGGTATACGGACCTAGTAAAGATCACAAGAAGATGAAGAGGTATGTATACATATGCTAGATTTCCATCGGTAGTTCAAAAATGCCAGGTTGATTATTATTCTTCTCATCTTTAGTATATGGCTATTTTGTTGCACTTTCTGCCTTGCATACTTAGTACATTGTTTGTACTGACGTCCCTTTATTGGGGGCGCTGCGTTTCATGCCCGCAGGTCTTGAGATACAGCTTGACGGATCTTTCAGTAAGGATACCAGCTCAGCAGGCAGAGTTGTGACGCTCCCTTGCTTCAGAGTTGCCCTGTGAGTCATCATGGTTGCATATGCATTTGCATGGGTATGGCGGGGCCCTGTTCCGACCACTTTATGTCATGTACTCCTGTAGACGCTCGTAGACAGATATGCACAGTTAGATATCTTATAAGTATCTCGACTTATACTATTTTGTATCATTATTATGGATAGCCTTACCGGCACATGCACTCGAGATTAGTTTGAAGATGTAAGTATGTTATCTTTTTGGCTTGTGCCCCTATGGCTTATAGTACATTGGTTTTATGTTGCCTTTCGAGATACAAAACACCTGAGTTATAGTTAGTTCACTCGGTTCCCGTAGGGTGCCGAGTGCCAGTCACGCCTTACCAAAATTGGGGTGTGACAGTAAGGCATGAACGATAATATAATAAGGGATACAAGTATGGGTAATAACAAAATGGAAATATAGAGCATATCGTAAGATAAAAGAGTAACCTGTACATATGAGTGCCTCTTAGGGCGGATGCCATGCATGCTTAGCTTTCTTTGAAAAAAATTTCTTGTTGATATATATAGAAAATAGAACATATCATGTTTCCAAGGCGTCGGCTCCAATCCATTTAGCCACATATGTCCCGCGTCCAGGATGAGATCATGTTAAACCAACTGATCAGGTGGTTACGCGTCTATAACGCTCTGGCCCTTTTTCCCATATTCCTATATACATATACATGTATCATGTTCATGTATCATAAACATATATCATATAAGCAGCATGCAGGAGATCCCAAGGAAAACTATATCTTTATCGGAGTGACGTAAGGTCGGTAACCTCCAATTACATTATGGAATAATCATGATCTTCATGTCTCACCTTGAGGGAACTAGCATTATGAGGTGAGACTATCAATGAAAAATAACATCAAGTGAAAACATATAATTCTAGTGTTCGCACTAATGTTAGACTCATTATCATGCACTTGTCCTAGTGTTCAAACTAAACTAGTTTATATTCTGCCAAAAATCGGGCAGCATCTCCCCTGTTTATATGTCTAGCTCGAATTCTTAATCCAACAACCAACAACAACAACAATAACAGTACCAACATCCATAACATCATTTCCCATACCAAAGTATTATATAAAACAACACATACACTATTTTCCAATTTCCATAGCTACTCAACTCCCTATACAATCATTTTACTGCTCTATTTTCGTGAATAAGCCAGTATTAACATAAATAGGAAGAGATTCATACCTTTCTCTCTTTAATATTGTTGTATCTTCACTTTTCCACGCTAGTTTTAGGCCACAACACGCTGCTATATGATTCTGCAACAATAACTATACTCTATCCGGACCAGAATTTGGAAATTATACCTGGTTTGGGCTAAAAAGTTGGTGTGGGAAGGTTGGGGAATTTTCTAGAGAATTTGGGATGTTTTTGGGTGTGTTGGGTTGAAAATAGGGGGCCTCCCCCTTTTATAGAACGGTCCAGGTTCTGCCTAGACCGACTTATCTTTCCTTCAGCGTGTTCGCGCTGGCTTATTTTTTATGACTGCACCTTCGTTCAGTAAAAAGATCATAACTCTTGATCCAGATATCGTGTGAGGGCCCACGACCTATGTTTGGAAAACTAATTCAATTATTCACAACTTGCATTCTTGGTGTTGTTCCAAATTCCAAACTTATATTATCGTTTTGGCCCCTCCAAGTCAGATCATCCGAAAATGTTTCCTTAAATCGTCCTTTTGGAGGGCCTATGCCCATATTTGGCTTAAGGGTCCTTCTTAGGACTTCCACAACTTTCCATGTACTACTCATATATCTCTTCATATGTCCTTTATAAAATCCCGACATGTGGACCCCACTTAGCTTACAATAACGAGGGCTTTCCTCAAGCAACATACTACCTGATTTACACCATATGGTCTCCAAATGTCACATGTATATTATTATTACACCTCTTATAATATGACCTTCATCCCGAATCTGGGCTTCAAAATTGTTCAGCGCGTTCGCGCTGTGTTGGCCTTTGGCCTTCTGCGCGTTCGCGCAGACCATTTTCCTGGTCTGTTAGCCTGACTTGTAACGTCCATATCTCCTTACCCTGATGTCCTATTGAGGAGCGGCTTGTTGCGTTGGAAACTAGACTTCCCAACTTCACTTTATACTTTTGTTCCACTTCAAAACTCTTAATATACTAAAGGGTAATCTTGCTCCCATTTAGACCAAGATTTTCGTACCAAACCTTGCCCAACTTTCCTTCAAAGCCTCGGAAGCTTAATCTCCTTAGTTCACTTATTTTCCAATCCTTCTATAACCTGTTACGCGAACTCGGACTTTTATAATTGTAAAAGTAGCACCTATGATCTTGCATCTTCTCGAAAATAACTCCGATGTCTGTAATTGAATAGCTAACACCGAACGAATCTCAACATACAACAACTACGAGCTGTAACAGAAGAGTTAAGAAAATGTATAGTTGATTGAGAATCGGTAAGAATAAGGTACATCTTCTGGATTACTTGGTTCAATATGGATTATGGTATTGTTGTCTTGCATATTTCAGATGAAGTGTGATTGTTGAGTATACTTAAAGAAGGAAGTCTACAGAAATGGACTAAGTGATATGACGAAGTTCAGTGAGGTTTCGTGATCAGTGACTTCTGAGAAGCAAATTTCAGGTAACCGACATGTTAAGGCTTATGGGAAGTGGCTTGTGTGGTACCCCATTGGGTAATTTCGTAGCAATCTTCAATGGATGGGCTAGTGTGGTTTAACGAAAAAGAATTTTGGGAATCTCCATAATTGAAGGCTAGAGTTATATTTTCGAAATGAGACCATATTCGTGGTAGTGTATCATGTTGTAAGTATTATTAACTAGATGAATTGGGTGAGCATCTTTGTATATTAAGGGCTTGGAAGTAGTTGCGTATCGGGTGAAGGTTGAGCAACATAAAGATTGTGATCATAAGTATAGTTCTTCGGTTCTAAATTGACAACGTGGATTGAACTCATCTTTTGGAGTCGAGGGTGATGGACATGTTTGATTAGGCATGAGAAAAAGATTAGAGTTTGTCGCCACAGAGGTTTGATAGGGTTGTGATTGGTTTCGGAAAGTTGGGAGACAGTTCGAGTGACTATTAGCGGTAATCTGTGGTTTGTGCATTCATTTTGGGTCACACTTGTTCGATTAGTGTGCGGTGGACTATGTTTATAATTCCAGAAGGACTTATAGTTTTCCTAGTAAATCAACTTTAAGGACCAGATGGGCTTCAGTTTAGAATTGAGGTATGACAGGTTTATCGAGCTTTATCGGAGTTTGCGAGTAGACTTGATGATATTTTACCGGGGAAACTATTCGGACAATTATAATGGTTTACGTTGGTACTTGGTAATGATTTGAGGAGGTACTAGGGTTGTGAGAAGTCTTTAGAGTGATGAGACAGTTCTCTACGGGTTTTCACTCAGCAAGGTAATCAGTGGGTATGTTTCCAGTATAATGATTCGAAGATTTAAGAAAGCTTATCGAAAATTTAAGAAAGCTTAGGCGATGGATTTTGGTAAGTAGTTTCAACACCGGGTACGAAATTAACAGACTTAGAACTAGCGAAATCGGCTTTGAGCAAGATCAGTTTTGATGGAATTGCTTAGAGTTCTCAGAGGGAGCAAGGATTCTTTTCTGGTGAAGAGTAAGTCATAGTTTCGGGCTTGTGGGGTGTGTTTATGTGTTTCTCAGAAATCGTGGTGCAAAGAGCGTCTTTAGAAGATGTGAAAGAATGGTTAGCGGAATCAGAACATCTTCCCGGTTTAGAGTGGGCTATGATGTAACGACCAGATCAGTCGTTTTGAGAATCGCTCCTCTAGTTTGCGTGTCGTCTATTCAAGAAGATCCGTTATAATTATTTTGAAATTCTATCCAAATTTGAAGTCAAACACATATCATTTGGTTCACTTTGGGAGAAGGTTTCACTTTGTAAATTCCGACATTTAATTATTTGGATAACTTTTTTATTGTGGGAAAACGTGCTCTGATTGGCGATCTGAAGATTCTGTTAGATTTGAAATATTATTTATGACCTTAAAAAATTGACGGAGCTAATTTAGAGTTCGTTTGGTTAGTTTTTGACAATTTTAATATTTAATATGTCTATTTAAGGTGAAAAGATGGTCACGGGAAAAAATAAGACTTGGATCCGAAATTTGTTGTTTCTGTTAGCTTTATTTTGATATCTATGGCTTGTGGGGATGGGTGGCGCCATTCCCGAGGTGATCGGATAAGAATCGGAGAAGAAAAACTAAGTTTTGAAATTTTGAAGGCAAAAGTTTGAGAAGTTTGATAAAAAGTTGACTTTTGGGTAAACGTGCTCGTAATCGAATTTTGACAGTTCCTTTAGGTTCGGAACGTGATTTATGAGTTGGGTCGGTTTCGGAGAGATTCAGGTGTGATTTAGGCGGTTGGTCCAGAAACTAGCTTTTGAGATGATTTGGAGTTGACCACGGTCGAAATTGGGTCAAAACTGTCACGACCCAGCTAGGGGCCGTGACGGGTACCCGAGGCTGCCCACCGAGCACCCCTTATTTCCTCACTGGTCATAGTCATTTACGCTTCTTTATCATTCATAATTGTATGAAAATCATTTTCCGGTGGAAAACACAATCATTCTATGTATATACAAATGTCTCATTAGGCCACCAAAACAATATATATAATATATACATGCATGTTGTAATAAACTTGTGAGACCATCTAACCCACACTACGCATCTACGAGCCTCTACTGACATACTATACATGTAGATGAAACAAGACTCCGTCATGCCTAAAATATTCATATGTACCAAAAGGATAATCATAAGCACCTCCGGACAATGGAGTGCTTTCAATCAGCTGACAGCTCCTAAGAATACGGATCGAGCTCGCCTCCCTGTCTACCTGTGGGCATGAACACAGCGTCCAAAGAAAACGGACGTCAGTACGAATCTTGTACTGAGTATGAGAGGCATGAACAAAAACAACACATCAAGAAAGTAAAGGAGGCATCAAGTATGGAGAAACTGTACCTGACTGGGAATCATATGAAAAGTAATGCATGCTGACTTACTTTTATGCTTATCATCATCTCATGTATATATATATATATATATATCTAAACTGCCCGACCATATAGGTGCGGTGTGATAATCAGTAACATTAGCCCGCGTACAGGCCTCCCGCGTCTGGCGTACCATCTCATGCCGCCCACTAGTGGTGTCTACCCATGCCAACTGGCCATGGTGTATCGTATAGCTGCCCGCTTTCGCGGTGACTGCCCGGCCAACTAGGCCCGGTGTGATGCAATCATGACATGCTGATCATAAAATATTTATAATGATATGCTTATCAAAATGTACTTATCATCATACATGCACAAGGACTCTAGAACAACTGCATTCTATCGAGGTGACGTAAGGTCGTGAACCCTCGATTCCATTATGAGCATTTACGAACATTCTGCCTCACCTTGAAGGGATAAGGTTATAAGGTTAGTGTATACAAGGAACAACATCATTTACTTTATAAGAACGTCACATCATATATCTTGACTCATGTAGCTATGCATGATCTTAGGCTCTTGGCTTTCCGGGATATAAGAGAATCATGAAAAGGGAGAAGAATCATGTCATGGGATTCATGCCATAGAAAGGAAAGGACTAGCCTCACATACCTTTGTCGTTTAGCTAAGCTATCGTTCACTTGTTCTCCTTCAATATCACGTTGTTACCTTCACGAGAGAATACGCATTACAGTCAGTCCATCGACCATAAGAACGCATCGTTATTTCTAGAGAAAATTGGGCAGCGTTTCCATTGTTTCTACAACTTTTCTCATGTTCTATTTCAACTCCCAACATTTACAACAACACTCACACTATCATATCAACATTCATAACTTATCTATATTTAGCAAAGTCCACCATTTTTCTCCAATTTCTCCACATTTAATGGTTTTAGCTCATCATCAAAATTTTGCTTACTTCACACCTATTCCATGGTCTATACGCCATTTATAACGTATTCATCATCACAACATATCAACGTTTATGATTCCATTCAACTATCTTCAATTATGACACTATTCACTCAGTAATGGCCCATTTTCTATGTTCTTCTATATTTCAAGAATCTTAGCTTTCCAATACCTTAAATAACATGATAAAGTCATGAAACATACCTTAGATGATGGTGGAACAAGCCTAGAGTGGAATCACTTCTTTAGCACCAAAACCCTTCTTCACCTCTTTTGGAATTTCTTGAAGGAGATGACCTCCAATTAGGTTTCATACACTTTGTTTCATAGATTTGGTGTTGATGATCATTGATTTCCTTGGTATTCTTGTGGTTGAAGTGTTTGGAGTATTCTAGAGATTTCTTGAAGGTTATAGATGAAGTATGAATGAGAAAGTCACTTATAATAATCACAAAATCTGATTTTTAATGAACAGTCGTCGGGGTGTACAGTGGTCGTAAACCATAGTTTACGGACCGTATACTAGTTTACGGGCCGTATAACGTGGTCGTATTTAAGCATATCAAAAACAGAAAGGTTTGCTGAAGGTCATGATGGTTTACGGCCACAGTTTACGGGCCGTATTTCAGTTTACGGTTCGTAAACTGGGTCGTATTTTACCATTTAAGCTGTGGATAGAAAGTTGAAATTTTTGGAACGTTGGAGGACGATGGCAGTATACGGTCCGTAAATCACTTTACGGGCCGTATTCTGTTTTACGACCACTGAATGAATTGAAATTCTACAACTTTCTTATTTTCAAAAAAAAATCATGAATCGCCATTCCCTACTTGGTAAAACGTCGCACACTCATACCCTTCGTTGGTCTATTCATTGTACATGTACGGGGACTTTTCCGAGGTGTAACATTCTTTCCCCCTTTTTGGAACATTCGTCCTCGAATGTTAAACACTCGGAATTCTACGAAATTTCGCCAGAGTTTCCCCTATAATTTGACACTACCATCCTGTCATAACAACCCATAATATCATCGACTCACAGGGCTACATCACAATATCAACGTATATATGGCCACACACGACCAAAAGCATAAAAATGAAGCGTACTTACCTCATATCGTCGGCATTTCGTCTTAGATCTCTCCCGGGGGTTGGAATAAGTATGGGTACTTGGACTTCATGCTCTCTTCTGCTTCCCAAGTCATTTCTTCTCGATTGCTACTCCGCCATAAGACTTTAACCAAAGCTACCTCTTTATTTCGAAGTCTCCGCACCTGTCTATCTAAAATAGCAATAGGTACTTCTTCATAGGTCAACTTCTTTGTCACCTGCACATCATCAACCGGAACTATTCTTGTTGGGTCTCCTATACATTTGTGGAGCATCGAAACATGAAAGACTGGGTGAACTGCTTCAAGCTCTGAAGACAAATCCAATTCATAGGCTACCTGACCCACCTTGCGGATGATTTTGTAGGGTCCAATGTATCGGGGACTCAATTTCCCTTTCTTACCAAATCTCATCACCCCTTTCATGGGCGACACTTTTAAAAATACCCAATCATCAACCTGAAATTTCAAGTTTCGTCGGCGATTGTCCGCATAAGACTTTTGGCGACTTTGGGTTGTCAACAACCGATCTTGGATCACATTGACTTTTTCTATTGCTTGTTGGATCAATTCAGGGCCCACTAGTTGTGCTTCTCCTATAACCATCCGATTGGAGATCTACATTTCCTTCCATATAAAGCTTCATATGGAGCCATTTGTATACTGGAATGATAGCTATTGTTGTATGCGAATTCAATTAGCGGCAAATGATCGCCCCAACTTCCACCAAAATCCAGCACACATGCTCGTAACATATCCTCCAAGGTTTGAATAGCACGCTCGGCTTGTCCGTCAGTCTGTGGATGAAATGTCGTGCTGAGCTTAACTTGAGTACCCAAACCTTCTTGGAAGGACTTTCAAAACATGGCTGTAAACTGTGCCCCTCTGTCTGTAATAATGGCCAAAGGAATTCCACTAAGTCACACAATTTCTTTTAGATACAACCTGGCATAGTCTTCTGCCGAATACATGGTTCTGACCAGGAGGAAATGAGCTGCTTTTGTGAGTCTGTCCACGATCACCCATATTGAATCATACCTGCCACGGGAACGGGGTAATCCCACGATGAAATCCATGTTAATTACTTCCCATTTTCACGTAGGAATTTCCATTGCTTGAAACAAGTCCCCTGCCTTCTGATGTTCGGCTTTTACCTGTTGGCAATTCGGACATTGTGCTACACAATCTGCTATGTCCCTCTTCATGCCATCCCACCAGTATATCAATTTGAGGTCATGATACATTTTAGTTGCACCGGGATGAATAGAATACCGAGAATAGTGTGCTTCCTCTAAAATTCGTTGGCGCAATTCCGCCACATCCGGTACACATAGCCTGCCTCGATATCTAAGGATCCCATCTATGGAACCTTCAAATGGAGATTTTTCCTTTTCACAAGATAGATCTCGGTATCGGCTTAATTGAGGATGTTCATATTGCCGTTCCTTCACTTCTATATTCACGAATGAAACTGTGGGGTCATTAATGCTAGTGCCTGTACTACCCGAATCAATTGCACGTATTCCAAGACTTGTTAATCGATGGAGCTCCCGAACCATCTCCTTCTTTTCTGAAGGAACTTCACCTAAGCTACCCATTGATCGACGGCTAAGCGCATCGGCTACTACGTTAGCTTTCCCGGGGTGGTACAAAATGTCCACATCATAGTCTTTCAACAATTCTAACCACCGCCTCTGCCGCAGGTTCAACTCCTTCTGTTTGAAGATATGCTGGAGACTCTTGTGATCTGTATAGATATCGACGTGCACACCATACAAATAATGCCTCCATATCTTTAAGGCATGAATAACCGCGACCAATTCGAGATCATGAGTTGGATAATTCTTCTCATGTTTCCGTAACTAGCTCGAAGCGTATGCAATCACCTTCCCATGCTGCATCAATACACATCCTAGTCCCACACCAGAAGCATCACAATACACAACATAGCCATCTGGCCCTTCTGGAAGTGTTAGTACTGGAGCTGAGGTCAACCTGTCTTTCAACTCTTGGAAACTACACTCGCATGCGTCGTTCCACTGAAATTTCGCCGACTTCTGGGTTAGCTTCGTCAATGGAGCTGAAATAGATGAAAAGCCCTCTACAAACCTTCTATAATAACCTGCCAAACCCAGAAAACTACGAACTTCCGTAGGCGTTGTAGGCCTTGGCCAAGTCTTCACAGCTTCTATTTTCTGAGTGTCAACTCGGATGCCATCATCTGAAATAACATAACGTAGGAATGCCACAGAATTTATCCAAAACTCGCACTTTGAGAATTTTGCATATAATTCCCGAGCTCGAAGAATGCCAAGAACAATTCTTAGATGATCTGCATGTTCTGTTTCTGTGCGAGAATACACTAGAATATCATCAATAAATACTATCACGAAGAGATCCAAAAATGGCCTGAACACATTATTCATTAGATTCATGAACACTGTCGGGGCATTTGTCAACCCAAACGACATCACTCGGAACTCATAGTGGTCATACCTCGTTCTGAAGGCTGTTTTGGGAATATCTTCTTCTCTAATTCTCACTTGATGATAACCAGATCTCAGATCTATCTTGGAGAACCACTTAGCACCCTGTAATTGGTCAAACAAATCGTCAATTCTGGGGAGGGGATACTTGTTCTTTATTGTTACCTTGTTCAGCTGTCTATAATCGATGCACATCCGTAGAGATCCGTCCTTCGTTCTTATGAACAAGACTGGTGCTCCCCACAGCGATGAACTAGGCCTTATAAACCCCTTTTCGAGCAAGTCCTTCAACTGTGCCTTCATCACTTTCAATTCTGCCGGAGCCATTCGATAAGGAGGAATAGAAATGGGCTTAGTGTCCGGCAATACATCAATAGTGAAGTCAATTTCCCTCTCAGGAGGAAGATCTGGTAGTTCGTCTGGAAATACATCTGGGATTTCATTCACTACCGGAACAGATTGGAAAGCTGGCGACTTTGCCTCGGTGTCATGAACCCGAACTAGATGGTAAATATAGCCTTTAGCTATCATCTTTCTTGCCTTAAGGTAGGAAATAAACCTACCCTTTGGGGATGCCGTATTACCCTTCCATTCAAGTACGGGCTCTCCCGGAAATTGAAATTGAACCATTTTCGTTCGGCAATCGACATTAGCATAACATGAGGCCAACCAATCTATACCCATAATTACATCGAAATCTATCATTTCAAGCTCAATCAAATCGGCTTTAGTCTGGCGATCACATATCACAATGACCCAATTTTTGTATACTTTCCTCGCTATTACCGGATCACCAACCGGAGTGAATACCTGAAAAGGTTTAATGGGATCGGATTTAACCCCAATACAATCCGCGACATACAAAGTAACGTAAGAGAAAGTAGAACCCGGATCGATCAAAGCATATACATCACGGGAAAATATAGTCAATGTACCTGTGACAACATCTGGGGAAGAGTCAAGATCCTGTCGCCCAGCTACAGCATATACGCGGGGCTGAACAGCACCTGAGGTAGATGCTCCCCCTCTGCCTCTGCCTCTACCTGTTGTAGTCTGAGGAGTCTGTGCTATCGGGCGTACTGAAGAAGACCCAGCTACTGATCCCGTAGGCTGAGTCCCAACTCTACCCCTTACTGAAGGGAAATCTCTCATCATATGACCAACCTGCCCGTAGGCGTAGCAAGCATCCGAACCCTGACGACACTGTCCGGAATGCAGTCTACCGCACTGGCTGCACCGCGGTACTGAGGGTCTCCTCTGACTAGAATCTCCCCTAAATTGAGAATCTGAGGCCCTCGAACTCTAGCCCTGTCCTGTCTGAAAAGAATGATCAAACCTCCAATCTGAGAATCTTGGAGGCACACTAGTCGCTGACTGACCTGAGTACCTAGAATACATCTGTCTCGATCCCCCTCTGTATTCACTGCTCGCTCCCATAGATCTAGCTCTCTTACCTTGCCTTCTGTCGTTATCACGATCACTTCTCTGCAGCTGTTGTCATTCCTCAAGATTCTGAGCATGTGCCTGTATTCGGGAAATATCCATTCCGTCTTGCAAAGAGGCTGTCAGACAATCTCTAAACAAATGTGGCCCCAAACCACTCACAAATCTGTGTACACGATCGCCCATATCAGCCACCATAGTCGGGGCATACCTGGCCAGAGAATTAAACTGCATGCTATACTCCCAAGCACTCATGCTTCCTTGCTTCAGATTCAAGAACCTGTTCGCTCTAGCTTGGCGGACCTCGGGCGGCAAATAATGACGAATGAAAGCATCAACAAACTCTTGCCAAACGATGGGAGGTGCATTTTCTGTCCTCGATGCTATCCAGTTGTTGTACCACAATACCGCCACATCGCAGAGTCTATAAGAAGCCAACTCTACCGATTCGGTCTCAAACACATGCATAAGTTTCAGCGTCCTCAGCATCTCTTCAATGAAGCCTTGTGGGGCCTCATCTCGCTTCGACCTGAAAAATTCTGGAGGATTTAAAGTCAGGAAATCACGGGCTCTCGTACTGGCGGAACGATCACTCGGGCCCGCACTCTGCCGCTGTGCCTGGGCAGCAACCAATTGCGTCAATAGATGAATAGCTTCGGTCACTTGTTTACCCGAAGCAACTGGTGGAGGAACTGGGACTGAGGCTCCTCCTTGCTCTTCTACATTGGGCGAGGCCTCATTTTGTGATTCTCCCTCCTCTACATTTGTCAGAGGCTCTCTTTTTGCCCGTCTTTTCGTCGTAGTTTTTCCCTTTTGGGCGGCTGTGCCCTTTCCCTTAGGCGGCATTCTGAAATCACAACACACTTTTAGGAGGGATATAATCTTAGGCATGGCTCTATCGCACAGTCTCATAAGAAGAAAGACGGTCGTTTTCCTAAATGCCCTGTAGCCTCTTATTTATTAGCGTGGCGCGCAACACACCATAAACAAGATACCACTAGACACGGCTCGTAGACACTTCCTAGGGCTGAACCGCTCTGATACCACTTCTGTCACGACCCAGCTAGGGGCCGTGACGGGTACCCGAGGCTGCCCACCGAGCACCCCTTATTTCCTCACTAGTCATAGTCATTTACGCTCCTTTATCATTCATAATTGTATGAAAATCATTTTCCGGTGGAAAACACAATCAGTCTATATATATACAAATGCCTCATTAGGCCATCAAAACAATATATATAATATATACATGCATGCTGTAATAAACTTGTGAGACCATCTAACCCACACTACGCATCTACGAGCCTCTACTGACATACTATACATGTAGACGGAACAAGACTCCGTCATGCCCAAAATATGCATATGTACCAAAAGGATAATCATAATCACCTCCGGACAATGGAGTGCTTTCAAAGACCTGACAGCTCCTAAGAATCCGGATCGAGCTCGCCTCTCTATCTACCTGTGGGCATGAACACAGCGTCCAAAGAAAATGGACGTCAATAAGAATTTTGTACTGAGTATGAGAGGCATGAACAAAAACAACACATCAAGAAAGTAAATGAGGCATCAAGTATGGAGCAACTGTACCTGACTGGGAATCATATGAAAAGTAATGCATGCTGATTTACTTTTATGCTTATCATCATCTCATGTATGCATATCATATGTATATATATCTAAACTGCCCGACCATATAGGTGCGGTGTGATAATCAGTAACATTAGCCCGCGTCCTGGCCTCCCGCGTCCGGGGTACCATCTCATGCCGCCCACTAGTGGTGTCTGCCCATGCCAACTGGCCATGGTGTATCGTATAGCTGCCCGCTTTCGCGATGACTGCCCGGCCAACTAGGCCCGGTGTGATGCAATCATGACATGCTCATCATAAAATATTTATAATGATATGCTTATCAAAATGTACTTATCATCATACATGCACAAGGACTCTAGAACAACTGCATTCTATCGAGGTGACGTAAGGTCGTGAACCCTCAATTCCATTATGAGCATTTATGAACATTCTGCCTCACCTTGAAGGGATTAGGATATATGGTGAGTGTATACAAGGAACAACATCATTTACTTTATAAGAACGTCACATCATATATCTTGACTCATGTAGCTATGCATGATCTTAGGCTCTTGGCTTTCCGGGATATAGGAGAATCATGAAAAGGGAGAAGAATCATGTCATGGGATTCATGCCATAGAAAGGAAAGGACTAGCCTCACATACCTTTGTCATTTAGCTAAGCTATCATTCACTTGTTCCCCTTTAATATCACGTTGTTACCTTCACAAGAGAATACACATTACAGTTAGTCAATCGACCATAAGAACGCATTGTTATTTCTAGAGAAAATTGGGCAGCGTTTCCATTGTTTCTACAACTTTTCTCATGTTCTATTTCAACTCCCAACATTTACAACAACACTCACACTATCATATCAACATTCATCACTTATCTATATTTAGCAAAGTCCACCATTTTTCTCCAATTTCTCCACATTTAATGGTTTTAGCTCATCATCATAATTTTTCTTACTTCATACCTATTCCATGGTATATACGCCATTTATAACGTATTCATCATCACAACATATCAACGTTCATAATTCCATTCAACTATCATTCAATTGTGACACTATTCACTCAGTAATGGCCCATTTTCTATGTTCTTCTACATTTCAAGAATCTTAGCTTTCCAATACCTTAAATAACATGATAAAGTCATGAAACATACCTTAGATGATGGTGGAACAAGCCTAGAGTGGAATCACTTCTTTAGCACCAAAACCCTTCTTCACCTCTTTTGGAATTTCTTGAAAGAGATGACTTCCAATTAGGTTTCATACACTTTGTTTAATAGATTTGGTGATGATGATCATTGATTTCCTTGGTATTCTTGTGTTTGAAGTGTTTGGAGTATTCTAGAGATTTCTTAAAGGTTATAGATGAAGTATGAATGAAAATGAATGAGAAAGTCACTTATAATAATCACAAAATCTAATTTTTAATGAACAATCATCGGGGTGTACAGTGGTCGTAAACCACAGTTTACGGACCGTATACTAGTTTGTGGGCCGTATAACGTGGTCGTATTTAAGCATATCAAAAACAGAAAGGTTTGCTGAAGGTCATGATGGTTTACGGCCACAGTTTACGAGCCGTATTTCAGTTTACGGTCCGTAAACTGGGTCGTATTTTACCATTTAATCTTTGGACAGAAAGTTGAAATTTTTGGAACGTTAGAGGACGATGGCAGTATACGGTCCGTAAATCACTTTACGGGCCGTATTCTGTTTTACGACCACTGGCTGAATTGAAATTCTATAACTTTCTTATTTCCAAAAAAAATTCATGAATCGCCATTCCCTACTTGGTAAAACGTCGCACACTCATACCCTTCGTTGGTCTATTTATTGTACATGTACGGGGACTTTTCCGAGGTGTAACAAAACGGTCCCGTTTGAATGTTTGAGAGTCCGAGCAGGTTCGTATGATGATTTTGGACTTGTGCACAAATTTTGGTTAGATTCCGATGTGTTTCGGATGTGTTTGGGTTGTATTGTGTTTGTTTTTTATTTCGACGTCGTTTTGAGCAAAAAGGGCACCATAATGAGCAAACGACCATTGTTTTGTGTTTCGATTAAACCTTTAGATCCGTGTCGTAATTTTGGAGCTATAGCAATAAGACTCGTCGCGTTTTGCCATCGTATGAGGGAGATATGTCCATTTTACTAAAGAAATTCACTGCTGGTTTTTTGGAGTAATTTTGCTAAAAATTACGATTTTGCCCCTAAGTTCGCCCTTAAAAATTCTGCGTGCTTTCTTAAACTAGAAAACACCATGTCTCTCTCATTTTAAGGCCAAATTGGGTGATTCAAAAGGCTATATTGGGTGGGATTCCACAAGGATTTTATTGGACAGGTCGAAAGTAAGCTTCGTGATCAATTAGCATCTGAGTTGGACTGAAACAGCAGCAGTGTTTTTTTTTCTCCACCTGTTTGGAATTTAGTTACTTTAGTTACAAGTTTGGGTGCTCAAATTGAGGTGATTTGTTGCGGTGTTGTTCTCGTCTCAATAAGGGGGAAAGAATCTAACCTTTATTTTGGTGTTTCCCCATGATTATTTTTGATGATTATCGATTTTATCCGAGGTTGATTGGGGAAAATTGAGGTTTGAACCCAAAAGTTGAAAAGTGGAAAATCATAGTTTTGAAAATCAAGATGATGTTTTTTTGAATGGGTTTTCTGGATCTAAACTAATTAATCTACACGTAAAGTAATTTTGAAATAAATTTCCAGTTTTGCCATTGCGGGCTCGGGGCTACCTATTTGGGTTCGTTTTGGGGTTTTGAATTAATGTATAGCCATATCAGCATCATTGGACTAGTTTAGACTCGTAGGGTACTATTTTGACTATATTGAACTAGATTTTTCATTAAAATTATAGTTTTACCCTTGTGGCTCGGGTTTGGCTATTTTGAAACCATTTTTGGGTTTTGGGTAAAACTATGGGAATATGGGTATCCTTAGATTCGTATTCTAACGTATAATTCATATTTGATAGACGTTAATCATTTTGAGGCTCTTCGAAGAGGAAAGGCAAGGCTCAACTGGATTTGTTCGTGGCTCCAGCTCGGCAGCGAGGTAGGTTACGGCTTACCTTTCGATTAGACTTTAGTTAGTGAAGCATATGTAGAAGTTATTAGCGGAGAAATCATGTTAAGCCTTCGGGTATGATGTTGGGATGGATATTCTTAGGTTGGTATTGTTGATTGACAATGTGGGTTCATCTCCATGATTGTGATGATTAGGCTTGTGCCCTATTGGCTGTGCGTGATATTCTTGTGATTGACATACTATCCCCTCTCTCTCTCTTATTATTCCATTATCATATGAAAGAGTATGTTGTTATTGAGAATTGGAATGTTGATCTGCATATTATAATATAAATCTGAGGACTTTTATGATTGATGTGTCTAATTGAGGCTAAGAAAGTGTACGGTATGCATTCCATGCTTTATATGTGATCGTTTTCTCTTATTGTGTATTGGCTTGTTTCTATATGTGTGATATTGGACTCATTACTTAGTTGCCTTATTGTGGTTGTAATACTGTTGTTTATCACTTATCTTGACATTATCATTGGTACAGGAAAGGACTTGACTTACTATTGACACTGTGATATGTGTTCATGTGTGGCACGATTGGGATTGATATGACCCACATGATATTGTTATTTTGTATTTGCATTCATCTCCCTCTTGATATCTCACTTATCATCAGAAATGGAAGGATAATTGAAAATGGCTTGAAATTGTGAAGTGTACTTTATGATAATTAAAGATGGGATCCTTGATATGATTTACTATAGATGTTGATATCATGCATGGCATAAATTCTTATTTCATATGCTGACCTGTTTGATATGTGATTCGAAATGATGATAAGTGAAAGAGTGTAGCCTCTGAGGTCTTTGCCGGAGAGCGTAAAAGAGAGATGATTATCCGATGCCCAAGGTCTTTTCCAGGAAGGTGAGAGTGTCCGATGCCCAAGGTCTTTACCGGGATCATGAAAGCGTGCGACGCCCGAGGTCTTTGCTAGGATCGTGAGAGTGTCTTATGCTCGAGGTCTTTTCTGGGATTGTGAGAGTGGTACATGAACTTTGCGGGTCCCGCATGGGTCATGACTATCGAGAAATGGAGGTATTCCGTCCGTAGCATGTGTGTACGATATGAGACAGTTGGCCAGTGCATTGCATTGCACGTGCATTCATATTACATCCATTCATATCTCTGATTCTGGTTGTTGTATTTACTATATTGCATGGTGTGTTTCAGCATTGATTCCTTGGTTGATTATTCACTTGAGTATTTGTGTGCCTGATTAATACATATTTGGGGATTAATGGACTCGAGGATTAGAGACTTTCTCCTAGGTTATGACTTGAGGTTACAGAGATCTATTGTGGTTCCTATTATTATGAGATCAGTTGTATTTGCTTAGCAACCATATTTGATTGCTTTCTTTCTTACTTGTTGATTTTTTATCTATTATATATGTTAGCTAATTGTTGTCGGCCTATAATGCCTACCAATACATGTTGTTTGGACTGATCCTACCTTGCTGCATTCTTTTCTGAGTGCAGTGTTTATTACAGATTTCACTTCAGGCCCTCGTGGGTGTGTTCCCGAGGCATTCAGTTGTTGTTTTCAGGGTGAGCCATGTTCCGATCTGCTGCCCAGAGACTCTTCTATCCTGCCTCTTTATTTCATGTCTTGAGATAGATTTTTATATTTCAGACTTGTATTAGTAGCTCTTGTACTATTCACAGCAGATTTCTTAGGTAGTTTTTATATGTCGCATTACTATCTATCTATGATTTTAGACTTCTTTTGCTCTTATTTATTACTTATGTTGTTGGATTAATCTTTAAGGGACGGGTTTACCTACCAGTTGGGAAAAGGGTAGGTGCCTGCACGATCAATGATTTTGGTCATAACAAGTTGGTATCAGAGCCCTAGGTTACTCGGTCTATAAGTACAAGAGCATGTCTAGAAGAGTTTTGCAGATCGATATGATAAGCTCCATACCTATATGTGAGAGGCTATAGGACATTTAAGAAACTTCTAATTCTTTCATTCCTTCGTGCTACTTCATTCGAATTGGTATCTAGTCGATTCCAATTAGTATCTAAATATCTTTGTCTTATTCTCTCATGAATGGTGGAAACTCGTTCTTAAATTCTTATGCGAGTGGTTTTGTTATGACGTGGCTTGGTATGGTACAAGATGTGTCATCCTGATTCGAACGCATGACCAAGTTTAATTTCTAGCTATAGCTTAAGGTTTCAGTTGTGCAGGATCGTGGTTAGACTCATTTATTGTGGGGGTTTCTTGAGAAATGGGAAAGATGGTACAGAGGGGTTAAATGATCTTCATGTTTTCAGCATTGGGTTGCTCGGAAGTGGAAAAAGTGCATTTGTGGTCTAACAA
Source organism: Lycium barbarum (assembly GCF_019175385.1). NCBI lineage: Eukaryota > Viridiplantae > Streptophyta > Magnoliopsida > Solanales > Solanaceae > Lycium > Lycium barbarum. The sequence goes on from NC_083337.1 coordinate 24,444,715, forward strand.
GAGTAATTGGTTTGATGATATGATTGGTTTTAGGAAAAGTTTTAACTTCATCAGGGCATTATGATGGTGTGCGTGGCACGAGTGTAAGGTCGGTAAGGATCATCAGATTTGGTCAAATTTACAGCGATCGCGTGTAATAAAGAAGAGAAGTTGAGAATAAGGACGATTTTTGTGGGAAATGCCTAGAGAAGTAAGATTTCTTAGGATATTTTGGTATGAGTACTTTTTGTGTTAATGGAAAGGAGGCGTAAGGAAGAGGATTTGGATAGATTAATCTCCGCTATTAGGAAGGGAAAAATTGGTATCTGACGTGCTTGTTAGGATAAGGTTGTAATTAGTACGAGAGTGGATTTCATATTCGATCGTGAAAAGTTAAGTTGGACTTCGACGTGACTATATGCTAGTAGTTGTGGGTTCCTCCAGGGAAAAGATTATCGGTTCTAGATCGGAAGACAAGGTTACTTGTGATGAATGGAGACTTAAGATACTGGGCAGTTGTAGTTCTGGTCCTTCAGTAAAGGGTGCGTTCATTGGGTCGTCGTGTTTAGAGGAATATTAAGGGGATCATGGAATCAAGAGATAGTTTATTCGAGAGTTATGTTGCGGGCGTACATGGTAGGATAGGCATAAGGTTTTAGTGTTGAGTTGGTATGTGTGGTTATGCCGTGGGCCAGTTGTTACACCTCGGAAAAATCCTCCATTGTTGCCCAAGTGAATGGACCCGCGAGGGGTACGAGTATCCGATATTTTCATGAGTAAGAAATAACATTTGACGACCCTAAGTGAGATTCCAAAGGTAATTGCAATAAGTGATAGGTTATGCTCCATAATGAATAATTACAGGTTCTGAAAATATGGAAAGTTGCAGATCTACATTTTGGCCAGTTGCACGTAAAACGAAATACGGACCGTAAAGTGGTATACGGTCCGTAAACTACCATGTCGTATTCTAGTTTCCAAAACTTCAACTTTCTGCCAAATGATCAAATGGCTAAAAACGACCTGGAATACGGACCGTAAAGTGGTTTACGGCCCGTAAACTGAGACCGTAAATCACTATGTCTTCAGCCTGCCTTTCTGGATTTTGATATGATTAAATACGGTCCGTAAATTGGAATACGGACCATAAACCCAGTTTACGACCACTGTACTGTTTATTCCGGATCATATTTAAGTCATTAAATAAGGGATCCAAGTTTATTATCTCATTTCCACATTTCATCCCTTCTCTCTAAAAACATCTCTCTACATTTATTTCCACAAGTTCTCAAGGGTTTGTAGTGACCAACAACATAAACCAAGTGAATCAAGTGTAAGAAAACCCATTAAAATCATTCAAGTCAAGAAAACTCATCAAAGGGAAAACTACGATTTTTGCTCAAGTGAAGTATTTTGACCAAGGCTCGTTCCTACAACATCTAAGGTAAGATTTATGGTATTTACATGTTGTTTAAGGTATTTGAGAGTTAAAATGCTTGGACATTAGATGAGTATAGGAAAATAGGTCATGAATGATGAATAGTGACGTTTTGAGAAATAGTTTGAATTGAATTGCGATTCTTGTGGTTAATGTAAACGATTAATGGCCATTGTTATGGTATTGTGAATGTATTGTTGAAGTTTGGGAGTTGGATTACGATATGGAGGAATGTTGCATAAATAAAGGAGATGTTGTCCGATTTTTGCTAGCTTTAGCCATGTGCGCTAGTTGTCGATTCTAATGATAGCATGATTTTAATGAAGGTAGACACATAAGCTTCGAAGGAGAACAAGCAAGTATAGAATAATTGATCGAAAAGGTATGTAAGGCTAACACTTCTTTCATAAGGCATGGTTCTTTGGCCAAACGTCTAAATCTTCTATAAGACTATGATTCCTTCAAATGACTTGATCTTCCGACCTAGTAAGCTCACGATCCTCGATACACTATGATTGTACTAGATCCCTCGTATGACGAGTACGCCTAGAAAGATACACGTGGTGAATGACGATAATAGTGATAATGATAGTAATGATGATGAGAATAATATGATGCTAAAGGTGCCTACGGGCTATTGTATGTACATGTGCCTATGAAGGGCTATAATAAGACCCCGAGCTTATGATGCCGGGTAGAATATATGTATATGAATATGTATAGAGTATGTATATGAATATGAAACGCGCGCGCACTTCTGTAGAAGGTACGGATCACCCTGATGCCTTGGTAGGGCCAGGTATGTATGACCTTGAGCCTTGGTTGGCCATGTATGTATGAAACACCGAACCCTCGTGGTCGGACATGCTATATTTGTATATATATATATGCTATGTATATGACATCTATATGAGTACGAATATGTTATGTATATGAGATGTAAACGATATGAATGTGAGTAAGGATATGTAAATGGTTACGGGTACGGGTATGGAGCTATGTACACAAATACGCATTAGAAATGAAAAGTTCCTATGTAAGGTAAGTAAGTGCCTGTGACGATGAGATTACTGTTTCCCATCTTGTGCTAATTCTCATGATTGTTCATTTTGCCTCTATATCAATATTGATCATGCTTTACATACTTAGTACATTCTCCGTACTGACGTCCTTTTGTTTGTGGACGCTGCGTCATGCCCGCAGGTGCACAGGGAGACAGACTTGATCCTTAGCTGCTTTCTCAAAGATTACATAGCAGAGCTCCATCTCATTCGGAGTCGTAGCGTTTGGGTACTTATTCTTTTGTGTACATGATTATGGGCATAGAGGGGTCCTGTCCCGCTCATGTGATATGTTATACTCTTCTTAGAGGCTCGTAGACATGTGTATGTGGTTGGATTTCTTTGGCCCCGTCGGCCTATATTTTGTATATTATTTTGTTGGCCTCGTCGGCCCATGTACATTGATATGGCATAGATGCCTATGATGATATAAGAAATGTTGTCGTCTAATGGGACTAGTATGATGGATGACTAGAATGCATGATTGGATTTATGGCTCACCTAGATGTTATGTGAAAGTATGTCAAGGGGGTGCTCGTCGCGGCCCCCTAGTCGGGTCGTGACACTAGTGGGAGCTAGTGGTTGATTAATAGAATGACTCTAGTGCTGGACAACTGTAAAGTTTTAGCACTCAAGAGCTATCGAGTGTTGCATATAATATTGGATTAGGGATGAGAGCCTTGTACCTGTTGTGTAAGTTCGGCTAGTTCCTACTACTACTAATACTGGTGTTACTATTCGGTTGAGTTGATCGAATGAAAGGGATAATTGCGCGAATGGTTAGTGGTGTTCTGGTTCGACAATTAGGACGTTCGAAGTGGTAAATCAATGATGAGGTTCGAATTAATTCGTGTTGTAGAGAACATTTTGGAATTTGAGTTAAGGGAATTTGAGCAAAGGCACTTCGGTGGAGGTACGCGGGGAAATTAGTAGGACTGTGTATGTGATACGCTGGATTTAGAAAGTATTCAAATTTAGAGTTGAGTGAGTTAAGGGAACTTTAGTGTGTGGTATACTACTATCTCCAGGATTGACTCGACTAGTTTACAAGACTTATGATTATGCGGTATTCTATTAAGTCGGGCCGAGAAATGGTTAGATGGTGATGGTGATTGTGATTTGATTGGAATTAGGGAATTGAAGAGTCAGGAAAAAGTATAGTTGATCGAGAATCGGTAAAAATAAGGTATATCTTCGGGATTGCTTGGGTCAGTATAGGTTGTCCAGATGTTGTTTTACATATTTCAGACGAGGTGTGATCGTGAGTACGCTTAAGGAAGGGAGTCTATAGAAAAGGACTAAGTGATATAATGGATTAAGTGATATGATGAAGTTCCATGATCAGCGGCTAGTGAGAAAAAAAATTATGGTAACTGACATGTTAAGGCTTATGGGGTGGCTTGTGTGGTACACAGTTGGGTAATTTCGTAACACTCTTAAGTGGATGAGTTAGTGTGGTCTAAGAGAAAGGGATTGTGGAAATCCCTATTATGTGAGGGCTAGAGTTATATTTTCGAGATGGGACCATATTTGTGGTAGTGTATTATATGGAAAGTAATATTGATTGGATAGCTTGGGTGAGCACTTTTGGATATTAAGAACTTTGGAGTAGTTGTGTGAGGTTTAGAGCAGTAGTTGTAAGATTTGATACTTTCGGAGTTGTTATGGGCATATCAAAGTGTTACAATAGGAGATTCGATGGTTAAAGGGGTATTATATGAGGCTACAGGTTCTGCGTCGAAATATTTGAGGTCGTATCAGATTTGCGTATGGAATAAAGGTCCAGAAACATGAAGATTGCAATCATAAGGTATAGTTCTTCGGTACTAAGTTGACAGCTAGGATAAGGCTCAGCTTTTGGAGTCAAGGTGACAAATATGATCGATTCTGCATGAGGAAAAGATTAGAATTGGCCGCCACATATGTGTGGTAGGACTGTGATTTGTTTCGGAAAGTTGGAGTTAGTTCGAGTGACTATTGGTGGTATTCAGGGGTTGTGCATACATTCTAGGTCAGAATTGTTCGATTAGAGCTTGATGGACCATGTTTATATTTCCAAGAGGACTTATGGGTTCCCAGTAAATCACCTTCATGGATTCGATGAGTTTTAGTTCAAATTGAGGTATGACAGGTTTACCTAGCTTTATCAGGGTTTGCGAGTGGACTTGACGATACTTTGCCGAGAGAAGCTACTCAGATAGATATAATGGTTCTATCGAATCAGAGAATTCCAGTAAAAGCATTTCTTATTTCGGGGATCCGTTGTGAGAAAAACTCGAGTATGGAAATATGGAAATTGGGTCTTTTAGCTAAGTTAGAAAGAGTTTTGACTGATAAGATGAACGGGCAGTGATTTTGGCGTACTTCATGCCGTGGAGGCTTCTGTGTTACTATATTAGAGATTCCTTGGTTGTCGTCAGCTTTTGTACTCGTCTTTATCATTCGAGGATGAACAATTGTTTAATTGGTATTTGATGTAACGACCCGGTCGGTCGTTTTGAGAACGCGGCTCTAGTTTGCATGTCATCTATTCTACAAGCTCTGTTATAAGTATTTTGACTTGTTAGCCAAATTTGAAGTCAAATAGATATCATTTGATTCACTTTGAGAAAAGATTTCACTTTGTAAATTCTGACATTCAATTATTTTGCATAAATTGTTTATTGTGGGAAACCGTGCTCTGATTGGCTATCTGAAGATTCCGTTAGATTTGAAATATTATTTATGACCTTTAAAAATTGACGGAGCTAATTTTAGAGTTCGTTTGGTTGGTTTTTGACAATTAAGTCAGTTTTAATATTTAATATGCCTATTTATTGTGAAAAGATTGTCACGGGAAGAAATAAGACCTAGATCCGAGATTTGCCTTTTTTGTTGGCTTTGTTTTGATGTTTATGACTTGTGGGGATGGGTGGAGCCATTCCCGAGGTGATCAAATAAGAATCGGAAAAGAAAATCTAAGTTTTGAAATTTTGAAGGCTTAAATTTGAGAAGTTTAACCAAAAGTTGACTTTTGGGTAAACGTGCTCGTAATCGGATTCCAGCAGTCCCTTTAGGTCCGGAATGTGATTTATGACTTAGTAGGTATTGGCCATAGAAACAAAAAAAAAAATCACTTTTTTTGGAATTTTTGAGTTGGAGTTGGAGTTGTGTTTGGGCATAGTTTTTGAAATTGTATTTTTTATTGAAATGTAGTTGTTTTGGTTGTGCAAAAAGTGAAATTTCTTGAAAAACAAGTTTTTCTTGTTTTTGGAATTCCGGAATACAACTTCAAGTTGTATTTGGACTTTTCATGGCCAAACGCTGATTCCAAAAAAAAGTGAATTTTTTTTTTGGAATAAAGTGAATAATTCTTATGGTTAAGCAGGCTGTTAGTCGAGTCGTTGGGTCGGTTCCCGAGAGGTTCGGGTGTGATTTGGGCGGTTGGTTGAGAAACTAGCTTTTGGGATGATTTGGAGTTGACTACGGTCGAAATCGGGTCAAGACGGTCCCGTTTGGATGTTTTGAGAGTTCAAGCTGGTTCTTATGACAATTTTGCATTTGTCCACAAATTTTGGTTATATTTCGATGAGTTTTGGATGTGTTTGGGTTGTATTGTGTTTGTTCTTGATTTCGACGTCGTTTTTAGCGAAAAAGGTACCATAATAAACAAATGACCTTTGTTTTGTGTTTCAATTGAACCGTTAGATCAGTACCATAATTTCAAAACTATAGCAACAAGACTCATCGCGTTTCGCTATCGTATGAGGGAGATATGGTCATTTTACTAAAGAAATTCACTGTTGTTTTTCTTGTGTAATTTTGCTGAAAATTATGATTTTGCCCCTACGGTCGCCCATAAAAATTCTGCATTCTTTCCAAAATTTGAAAACATCATACCTCTCTCATTTTAAGGCCAAATTAGGTGATTCAAAAGTCTATCTTGGGTCGAATTTCGCAAGGATTTTATTGGACAGGTCGAAAGTGAGCTTCGTGATCAAATAGCACCTAATTTGGACCAAAACAGCTGTTGCATTTTCTTTTCTCCACTTGTTCGGGATTTAGTTACTTTTCTTATAATTTTGGGAGCTCAAATTGAGGTCATTTTTGCGGTGTTGTTCTCGTCTCAACAAGGGGGTAAGTATCTAACCTTTATTTTTGTGTTTTCCCATGATTATTTTCGTTGGTTATCGATTTTATCCGAGTTTAATTGGGGATTGAGGTTTTGAACCCAAAAGTTGAAAAGTGGAAAATCAAGGTTTTGAAGACCAAGATGATGGCTTTTTGAATGGTTTTTCTGCATCTAGACTAATTAATCTGCGAGTAAACTAATTTTGAAATAAATTTCCAGTGCCATTGCGGCTCGGGGTTACCTTTTTTGGGTTTGCTTAGGGGTTTCAAATTAAAGTATAGCATTATCGGTATCGTTGGAGTCGTTTAGACTCGTATGGTACTATTTGAACCTGATTTGTTAATGAAATTACAATTTTGCCCTTGTGGCTTGGGTTTGGCTATTTTGGGTTTTGGGTAATACTATGGCAACATGGGTATCCTTAGATTCGTATTCTAACTTAGAATTCATAGTTGAAAGATGTTAATTGTTCCAAGGCTCTCCGAAGAGGAAAGGCAAGGCTCAACTAGATTTATCCGTGGCTCCAGCTCGGCAGCAAGGTAGATTACGGCTTACCTTTAGGTTAGACTTCAGTTAGCCAAGCATATATAGAAGTTAGTTCCTGACGGAGAAAGCATGTTAAGCCTTGTAGAAGTTAGTTATTGACGGAGAAAGCATGTTAAGCCTTCGAGTATGATGTTGGGATGGATATTCTTAGGTTGGTATTGTTGATTGACTACGTGGGTTCATCGCCATGATTGTGATAGTTAGGCCTGTTGCCCTACTGGCTATGCTTTATATTCTTGTGACTGGCATACTATCTCCTCTCTCTCTCTCTTGTTATTCCATTGTCATATGAAAGAGAATGTTGTTATTGAGAATTGGAATGTTGATCTGCATATTATAATATAAATGTGAGGACTTTTATGATTGATGTGTCTAATTGAGGCTAAGGAAGTGTACGGTATGCATTCCATACTTTATATGTGACGTTTTCTCTTGTTGTGTATTGTCTTGTTTCTATATGTGTGATATTGGACTCATTACTTAGTTGTCTTATTGTGGTTGTAATACCATTGTTTATCACTTATCTTGACATTATCATTGGTACAGGAAAGGACTTGACTTACTATTGATACTGTGATATGTGTTCATGTGTGGCACGATTGGGATTGATATGACCCACTTGATATTGTTATTTTATATTTGCATTCATCTCCCTCTTGATATCTCACTTATCATCGAAAATGGAAGGATGATTGAAAATGGCTTGAAATTGTAAAGTGTACTTTATGAAAATTAAGGATTGGATCCTTGTTATATCTCGCATTTTGTACATTTGGATATTTCAAGATAACTACGATAAGTTGAAGACAAGGCTATATTCCGGTTTTGACTTAATGCACAAGTTGCTTGTAAGTATTATTAGTATGGAAAATTAAGAAAGGCTAGGGGCAAAAAGGGAATTTCACAAGATGGTTCATGGTAATATTGAAGAAAACTAAGGGCAAATTCGGAATTTGGAAAATAATTTTTCATGAATTGCAAGACCAAAAAAAAAAAAAAGATGGGCTTGGAAATAAAAGGGTCAAGTGTGGCCGTCCAAAGGGGTATGGGCCAAGGCCCATATGGAGGCTTAAAATAACTAGTAAAGGATGACCCATTGGATCATTTTATCATCTTCATCCTTAGAGAGAACTCAAGAAACTTGGAGAAGACAAAACCAAAGGGAGCCATTTGGCCATGCCCCTAGCCGAACAAGACCCTACAAAAATTTGATCAAAAATTATTTTGTTCTAGCTAATCAACCAATTGTAAGGTCCCTAGCAAAGTAAAGTAGTCATTGGAGCAAGAAAAACATCTATTCTTGCAAGTTCATAATCATAGCCAAGTGGGAAGTTAAAGGAAAAAGGTAAGGATTAACCCTCTTCTTATATGTTATGGATGATTGTGTATGTTGCAGTAGGTAAAAGTGGATGAAATTCATGAAAATATGGATATATGTTGTGGCCGTGGGGTTATTGTTGTCACGACCCAACTAGGGCCGCGACGGGTAGCCAATACTTGTACCGAGCACCCCCTATCTCGTATCGTATTCTTATCACTAAGTGGGTCGTATGCACTATACCATATCCTTTTTTTTTTTTGCTTAACATCAACATTAATAGCATAATTATAAACACGGACTAATAAACTTTGCTAGTACATTATACAGCGACGAGGACCCTCACGAGTACAAAACATCTAACTGTACATATCTGTCTACGAGCCTCTAAACATAGTACACATATACATAAGAAGGGCCGAGTACTGCTGTGCCCGAATATATACACAAAATAGTACCAAGGAACTGAGGCTCCGAGACAACTGGAGCGCCGCTATAGTAATGCTGATGAAGCTCCTAGAAGTCAAGCCTGTCTACCTGCTGACCTGTGTGGCATGAAACGCAGCGTCCACAAGAAGGGACGTCAGTACGAATAGTGTACCGAGTATGTAAGGCATGGAAAAATAATGCAAGCCGAACCATAGAGCTTGAATAACAATATCATGGGATCATAGGACATATAATGAAATAAGAAAGTAACCTATACATAGGAATGCCCTTTCAGGCCAGATACCATGCATGCTTGTCTGTCTTTGGAAAACATTTCTTTTTCATAGACATAGAAAATAGAACTTATATTATGTCATGTCTTATCATATCATATCATATCGTATCAAATCATATGAGATCATGTCATATCATATCGTGTCATAGCATAGCAGGACATAGCATAGCACCGAACAATGTCGGCTCACCCACATAGCACCGAAATACATCGGCTCGCCCATATATCTCGCGTCCGGGATGATAAGCCAGCTGACCAAGTGGCAATGAAACATGTTTCCCTTCCCATCCCCCATGTACATATTCATATCTCACATACAAATGTCATATCAGCATGCAGGAGAGCCCAAAGAAAATCATGTAACCATCAGAGTGACATAAGGTCGGTGACCTCCGATTACATTATGGAACAATCGTGATCGCCTTGTCTCACCGTGAAGGAACGAGTATTTTAAGGCGAGACTATCAGCGGAGAATAGTGTTGAAAGAAACATAGAATGAAATCATGGACGTCATAGAAATCAATTCATCGGCTTTGGAATCTTTAGAGGATGGTGTCATAACCAAGGAATAGAATTGAAATCAAGAACTAGTTTGATACTTTCATATTCATATTGGGTCCTTAGCTTAAGACTCTTAGTCATGGAATCATTCTTGTCATACTTATCATAGACGTATTCTCTTCCTTAGGATCATCGTTATCATGGTCATCATAGACATATTTCCATTAAAAATAGTACAGTACTTATCGTTTGATAATTGGAACAAGGATCAAAAGCTTCCTTTGGATTCTACTCCAAAATAAGTCAAACGGAGCAATAGGGAAATTCCGGGAACAATGGGCCCACCTCGGGCCGAATGAGGTAGCGTACACCATTTGCATATGTTACATGTCATGGCGTTACTTGTGATGGTTTCAAGGTAGTCGGGTCTTATTTATGCAAGTTCTAGAGGTTTAGGAAGTTTTTCCAACATTTCACACAATTTTTAATTCAATTCTATTGAATGAAAAAGGAGAAACTTTAGGTGCGGATTCCGGAGAATAGAGTTGTCCCCGAGGCTCGTATCCGACCTATTACGTCTAAGACATGCCATAGAAGGAAGGGTGAAGCCTTACATACCTCTTTCCGCTCCTTATGCTATTCCAAATTCAAGTTGCAAATCCGCCAAACTCTACAAATTGGTCTCATTTACCAAACTTGATTAGAGCATTTAGAATTGAAATCTTAAGATAATACTTGGCTACCGAAATTTCGGCAGCACTTCCCTTGTAAATACACCATCCCCAAAGTTCAACTCAGTCAATTTTTAATCAACAACAATCCAGGAATTCAACCCGGCCAAACTATCAACATAATATCAACAACCATACTAACAATTTCCATATTCAATCCAAGATACATTATAACAACTTAATCAATTTACTACTTCCTTCAAAACCTTCCAACTCCAATAAAACAATAACAACCTTATAATATACATTCCAACAACACCATATTAATATCATTACCTTCCATACTTGTAAGAACATAATATTCAATTTACATAATCTTCCAAGACAAGCCTCCAACTACTAATACTTCACTAAGCTCATTCGGCTTTTGTTAGCAATATAGAATCCACACAACAACAATCAATATACTAAATAAAATTAACTCATCTTCCTCCACACCACACCACAACTACACGGCTAACATCATGCACACACAACTACAACCTCTCCAAAATCATTCAAGTTCCATTATCAACATAGCATCCACAACAATAACAACCAAACACTAGATAGAATAATTAAAACATGATTCATACACACACATAGGCATGCACGACCACACACCTATATTCTTGTTCTTCATAAATTTCACTCATTTTTACACACTACAACATGCACAACATCCATAACATATAAGAAAAGGATGAACCCTTACCTTCTTCTTTGATTCTCCAACTTGCTTGAATTTCCAACTTATGAATTTGTGTTTTTCTTGCTTCAATAACAACTCTACTTTGTTAAGGACCCTCCACTTGGTAGAAAATGATTTTTGAAGGAATTTTTGTCAATTTTCTTGTTGGTTTTTGCACTTGGCCGAAATGGCCTTGGAGCTTTCTCTTGCTTTTCTTGTTCTTTTGTTTTCTTGAAATGTCTAGAAGGTGTTGGAAATAAGATGACTAAGTCATCTTTTTATTTATCCATTATGATCCAAAGTGGGCTAAGCCCACTCAAAGTGGGAAGGCCACCATGGCCCAAAACATAAGCCCATTTTTTTTGTACTTCATGACAAATTTTAATTTTTCCAATTTCCAAATTTGCCCTTCGTCTTCCTCCATAATTCCACGAGTCATATTGCGAATTTCCCTTTATGCCCTTGACCTTTCTTAATATTCCCACTTCAAAATTTTCATAACAACTTGTATGCCAAACAAAATAAAAAAATAAGGCCTTGCTTGTCATCTCCCCGCAATTATCTTAAATTATCCAAATGCGCAAAATGCGGGATATAACAATTGTATGGTATGGAAGAGAATGAATCAATTTTTCTTAAGTATTTTGGTTGTTGTGTAATGGAATCTATGATGGAAATGAAAGTTTAATGATTCTAGTTGAAGTTGTAAGTGTTGGAGAGTTGTTTAGAAGCTAATGTGATGTTAAAAGCCATTTCATGTATTTATGGTAAACAATGTTGTTAGTGTGTGAATTGTTGGTGTAGTTCATGAATGTGAAGGGAGGAAATGTGTTGTTATTGTTCTTCTTCCATTTGGAAGGTTTCGGGTGGAATGGCATATTGGTTGGATTATTTTGAAATATTGTACGGATTGTTTGAAGTATTCTTGAATATTGTTTGAATGGTTGCGGATTAGAACTTGAATATGTAAGCAATTATGAATTGAACGTAAATGGAAAGTCGTCAAAGTTTGTAGAAAAAAGTTACTAACGTTAGTATGCGTTTTGAATTGATTGTGGATATTGTTAGAATAACTGTTGGTGTTGTTGTTGATAATTTGGCCGAGTTAAATTCTCGAATTTGTTGTTGATGATTTGGCCGAGTTGGATTCTCGGGGATGGTGGTATTTACAGGGGAAATGCTGCCGAAATGTCTGTAGATAAAGTATTGGTTTAGAATTGGACTCTTAAGTGTTTATGGCTAATGTTTGGTATATACTAATATTGTTGTAGATCTTGCGAAGCCAAAGACTTAAGCTCGGATTATCTTAGAAAGCGGGCAAGGTATGTAAGTCTTACCCTTTCTTTCTTTTGGCATGATCTTTATGAAACGAGCAAATGACGTATATGTATGATTTCAAAGAAATTCCTATTCTTAGAGCCACTAGGATGGCTAATATTCTTGACTTCCATAAGTTATTTCATATGGCTTTGATGCGTATCTATGATGTCTGAAGGTCTATTTGATATGTTTCTGAATGGCATTCGAGAGATAATTGATATGATTAATGTCTTGATGTTCAAATGATAGCGCGTTTGATTATTCCATTGAGTCTTTGATATATTTTGATACGTACATATGGTTCCAAAAGCTCTATTTGATTTGATCCATAACGTTATTCGAAAGGTACCTAACATGATTGTTGCTTTGATTTTCCAAAAATGGCTTTTGAAAAGTTCGTAGAAGGTTCTGTACTTCAAACGCTCATAACTTTCTTATACTAAGTCGGATTGACCCGAAACTTGTTTCTGAGCCTTCAGGTGTCAGTAAGTATACTTGTCTATCGAGTCTTGATTTATGTGCATATGGTTTCGCACTACTCTGTTCGTGCAAGCCTCAGTATGTCCTTCACTGAGCCCAGGCCAGGATATGTTCTCGTGCGTACTCCACTGCATTGTTCACCGAGTCCCTCTCACTTGCGGGCCGGGACACGTTATATGTATATGTATATGATGATATGATGATACGGGAATGGCGGCCAGGATGGCATATGATGACTTTATTCACCGAGACCCGCAATAGAGGGCCGGGACACGTTATGTATATATGGCATATGATGCTGACATGCATGATTCTATCCACCGAGTCCCTCACTAGAGGGCCGGGACATGTTATATGTATACATGATATATGATGTTGGCATGCATGACCCTATTCACCGAGTCCCTCACTAAAGGGCCGGGACACGTTATATATATATATATATATATGTGTGTGTGTGTGTGTGTATGATTCATGATTTGAAACACACGACTTTATTTCATAAAGAAAACGTATTGATAATTTTAACAGTCATACCGGTTCTGATGAGTTCCTATTTTGGTTATGATCCCCTGTACTGTACTTCATGCCTTACATACTCGGTACATATTCCGTACTGACCCCCTCTTCTTCGGGGGCTGCGTTTCATGCCCGCAGGTACAGATGTTCACGTGAGTGACCCGACAGCTTAGGCCATCTATTCTGCTGCTTTGAAGTGCTCCCTTGTTCTGGAGCCTACATTTTGGTATATACTCTGCCGTTGTATATACGTATGTATAGATTCGGGGGTACGGCGGGGCCCTGTCCCGTCATATGATTCTGTTCTGTTTGTTAGAGGCCTGTAGACATGTATGTGGGTCATGGGTCGTTGTGGTTCAGATATGTCTGTGTGTCTTGCGTCTAAGTGGTTCCACTTATTATGACAGCCTTAACGGCTTGTATGTATGTACACGTATATATATGTTTTGGACGATATGTTCTACGACAGCCTTGGTGGCTTCTGTATGATATGTATGTTACATGTGACCGCTTAAGACGACATCTGTTCTCAGTATCTGTATAAATTAATATATGTTGGATATGGATAGGTCATTGATATGTCGTTTTGGTAAGTGAGTGTGTATGGGTGTCCAGCTCGGGCACTAGTCACGGCCCACGGGGTTGGGTCGTGACAATCCTTGATATGATTTACTATAGATATCGATATCATGCATGGCGTAGATTCTTATTTCATATGTTGATTTGTTTGATCTGTGATTGGAAATGATGATAAGTGATAGTGTGTAGCCTCTGAGGTCTTTGCCGGAGAGCGTAAAAGAGAGATGAGTGTCTGATGCCCAAGGTCTTGTCCAGGATCATGAGAGTGTCCGATGCCTGAGGTCTTTGCCGGGATCGTGAGAGTGTCGGATCCTCGAGGTCTTTGTCGGGATCGTGAGAGTGGTACATGGACTTCGCTGGTCCCCCATAGGTCATGACTACCGAGACGTAGAAGTATTCCATCCATAGCATATGTGTATGATATGAGACAGTTGGCCAGTGCATTGCATCGCACGTGCATTCATATTACATCCATTCACATCTCTGATCCTGGTTGTTTTATTTACTGTATTGCATGGTATGTTTCAGCATTGATTCTTTGGTTGATTATTGACTTGAGTATCCGTGTGTCAGATTAATACATACTTGGGGATTGATGGGCTCGAGGATTAAAGGCTTTCTCCTAGGCTATGACTTGAGGTTACGGAGATCTATTGTGGTTCATATTACCGTGAGACCGGTTGTTTTGGCTTAGTAACCATATTTGATTGCTTACTTGCCTATTTGTTGATTTTTTTCTTTTATATATGTTAGCTAATTGTTGTCAGCCTATGATGTCTACCAATACGTGTTGTTTTTACTGATGCTACCTTGCTGCATTCTTTTCTGAGTGCAGAGTTTATTACAGATTTCACTTCAGGCCCTCGTGGGTGAGTTTCCGAGGTAGTCAATTGGAGTTTCCAGGGTGAGCCATGTTCCGATCCGCTGCCCAGAGACTCTTCTATCCTATTGTCTTTATTTTCATGTCTTGAGATAGATTTGTATATTTCAGACTTGTAGTATTCAGACCAGATTCCTTGTGTAGTCGTTATATTCCGCATTACTATCTATCTATGATTTTAGACTTCTTTTGCTCTTATTTATTATTTATGTTGTTGGATGAATCTTTAAGGGACGGGTTTGCCTATCAGGTGGGAAAAGGGTAGGTGCCCGCACGATCAGTGATTTGGGTCGTGACAGGTTTGTGGCCATGTTTCAAAGGTTGGGTAGTTTGGGGAATGTTTGTGGGACCCATCGATCTCGTTCAGAGGTGGGTTTTATCGGATCAGAGAATTCATGTGGAGGCAGTTCTTATATTCGAGTATCAGTTGTGAAAGAGATTTCGAGTATTGGAAATATGGAAATTGGGTCTTTGAGCTAAGTTAAAAGAAGTTTTGACTAATAAGGTGAATGAGCAGTGATAGTAGCGTACTTCTTGCCGTGGAGGCTTCCGTGTGGTTATAATAAAAATTCCTCAGTTACAGTTAGCTTTCGTAGTCTCTTTCTTCATTTGAGAACGAATGATTGTTTAATTGGTATTTGATGTAACGACTCGTTTGGTCGTTATTGCACTTTTGAACCATTTATCCCTGTTGACCCTTCCCCAAGCCCTGTTAGTATGACTTTGACCAGCGGGAATGGGCGGCATGGTTCCCGAGGTAATCGGGCGAGTTTTATTGTGAGTTATGAGAATTAGAGCCTTAAAGTGAAAAACTTTTGACAAATAGTTGACTTTTGGGTAACAGACTTTTTTCGGAAATTCGTCGATTCCGTGAGGTCTGGAGGGTTGATTATGACTTAGTGGGGGTATTTAGTTAGGTTCCCGAGGCACTCAAGAGTGTTTTGGGCTATTGGTTAGGAAGATGATTTTGGGCTGTTGACCCGGTCAAATAGACCTCTGATGGGAATTCTGAGGCCACGAGTGAGTTCGTAGCGTGTTTTTACATATGTGTGCATATCTGTTTTGTATCTGGAAGGTCTCTGGTGGAGGTCAGGATTTGGGGTGAAACTTGGTGAAAAACCAGAATTCTACTGGTTTTGATGTCTCGCCCCAGCAGATCCGCCTCAGGAGGGCTTGGTCCACAAGCATGGAATTCCTGCTACATTAATGAGATCGTCCTCAACGGATGGTCCTCTGCCGAGGTGAGTTTGCGGGAGCGGACCCCTTCCGCTGGAGCGTCAATTGCTGAATCAAAATCATTAAGTGCCCTAATTCGAACCATTCCCAAAATTAATTCTACAAGTGACTCAAGGGCGATATGAAATGTTTTTAGAGTTATTTCATCGTGGGGTAAATCTCTTTTACCTTATTCTTGTTTATTTACCTTCCTAAGCTAGAAATCTATGGTGGAATCTAGAAAAGCTAGTTGGAGAAGATGAGTCTTAATCTTAAGTGTGTTAATTGAATTTTAGGCTAGGAATGTGAGTTTAATTGATGAATCTTTTGAGTTAGTAAATGATAAGCTTGAATCTCTAACATGGATTGAGGAATTGATTATGGAAAACTAGGGTTATGCCTAAATTGGAGATTTTCTCCTGAATGATGAAATTGATCAATAATTGACCTGAATTAGCAATTCAAGAATAGAATTGAACTTCTAGAACGTTGGGTTACCTTTTCCACTCTTGAAATACCTGTTTTAACCTTGTGGGTCCGATTTCCCTCCTTTCTTTAGTTGATTTTTTATTCGAACGAATGTATAGCAATATGGGTACCATTATTCCCCGTTTCTAACTTAGTTCCGATAATGACTAGACTTGAGTATTCGGAGGGGCAAGGCTCACATTTGACGGTTCGTGGCACCAACTCGGCCTCAAGGTAGGTACGACTTACCTTTTGGTTCGACTTCAATTAGCAAAGCACATGTAGAGGTTAGTTATTGATGGAGAAAGCAAGTTAAGCCTTCGGGTATGAAGTTGGGATGGATATTCTTAGGTTGGTAATGTTGATGACTTTGTGGGATTGTCGCCTTGTTATTGTGAGTTGGTTTGTTGCCGTGTGTGCGGTGTTGGGCTTGTTGCCTGCTTACTATGTTGTTGTTGTGCTGCATTCATCTCTCACCTATCTTGCCACTTATTATCGGTAACGGAAAGAACAATGATTTAGGATTGGTATTGTGATGTGTGCTCATGTAGAGGCACGAATGCGATTTGAATATGATTTACACTTGATATTGACATCATGCATAGCATTCATACACATTCTAACATGATTCATTAATATGAACTGTGATTTGATATTAATAATGATAAGTGAGGAGGTGAAACATCCGAGGCTTCTTTTTGTGATGTTTGTTATATGCATATTTCAAACGACATCACATGCATATATTATTTGATGTTACCTATGTGTCCAAAGGGAAATTGTTCCGGATGTGGCATTGCACAGATTTGGGGATAAGTTTGTATTGATAGTTGATATACGGATTTTGTTATGGTTATTTAACACCATGATCACACTTGAATTCGACATTCATGCATGCATTTCATCTTGCATTTCTCATGGTAATGTGATGTGGTCCGAATGGATAAATTGATGGAAAAAAATTATGAAAACGTATGATGAGAAAGTGAAAGATGAAAGTCATCTCTGGGTTGTGTGCGGAGTGAGTATTGTTGTGGAAGTCATCTTTGGGCTGTGTGCAGAGTGACTGGTACATGGACTTCGCGGGTCCCCCATGGGTCATGACTATCGAGACATGGAGGCTATCCGTCTGTAGCATGTGTGTATGCTATGAGACAGTTGGCCAGTGTATTGCATTGCATTGCATCGCACTTGTATTCATATTACCTCCACTCATATCACTGATTTTGGTTGTTGCATTTATTGCATTGCATGGTATGTTTCTGCATTGATTCCTTAGTTGATGATTCATTTGAGTTTCCGTGTGCTTGTTAATTACTTACCTAGACACTTGATGGATTCTAGGACTAGAGGTTTCCGCCTATGCTATGACTGTAGACTACTGAGATCTATTGTGATTCATATTACTACAAGTATTACGTTAATTTTCTTAGTGACTATATTTGACTACTTACATGTCTATTTGTTGATTTCTTTCTTTATATGTGTGAACTAATTGGTGTCGGCCTATGATACCTACCGGCACATGGTGTTTGTACTAATACTTCCTTGTTGTACTTTTTTCTGAGTGCAGAGTTCGTAGCATGTTCCTCCTCCACACCTCGTGAGTGATTCCGATGCTTAGCTTGTACAGTTTCCAGGTTGGGCATTGGATGGATCTCGCTGCCCGGAGACTCTGCTATATTACTTGTCTTATTTCCTATTTTGAAACAATATTAGTATTCTAGACTTGTATTAGTTGCTCTTGTAATATTCAAACCAGATCGCGGGGATTATGTATTAGTATTCCGCTTTAGTAATTATTTATATTATGAGACTGTTTATTCTTCTTATTTATTTTACTTATGTTGGAACAAATGTTGGATAAGGGAAGGGTTCGCCCACCAGGGAGTTTTTGTATGGGTGCCCGCTCGACCCACGAGTTGGGTCTTGACAGTTTAACCTCTAACCTTCAAGATACATACTTGTCATTTGTTAAACATAGCATACCCACTTTTAACATGGAAGACGACCTTGCTTACTGGGCTTACGTCGACTAACATACAATGCGACTTGACATACAAAGACACAAAATGTAACATTAGAATAGAAAATGATAACTAGTAAATAACATCAGCAAATAATAAATATTATAAGAATAATATTTTAATTCCATAATTAAGCCTATATTAAGATTTGAATGACACGATAATTCTTTACATGTCTATAATAAATTCTTAAGGAAAAATACTAAATAAGTTTAATAACATTTCCTCAATAAAAGACTCAAATATGAGTATGATTTGTGGGGGCCACTATAAGTTTTTCCATGACATCAGCATTTTTAGTGGCATGAAAAAAGTCCTTAAAATTCTCAAAATTTACCAAAATGTGCAAGGGCTCACAAAGTCATAAAAACTTCAAGTAGGGGTAAAACAAAAGACAGAAAATCATGTGAGGACTACAAAAATTGGTATTTATATGGTAGTAAAGTAATATACAACAACAACAACAACAACCCAGTGAAATCCCACAACGTGGGGTCTGGGGAGGGTAGAGTGTACGCAGACCTTACTCCTACCAAGGTAGGATGGCTGTTTCCGAGAGACCCTCGACTCAATAAAAACATAAAAAGAGGTCAGATACGGCTAAGAGATTCAAAGCGATATGGAAATGAAGTAACGCAAGCGACACAGATAACATAGAATAATCAAAGCACAGGAAATAACAGATAATAGCATAATAGCATAAATTAGAGCACAAGAAATTATACTACGATAATGCGACTATTAATAAGGCAGGGTAATGAGACTATCTACTAGCCTTCTACCCTAATATGGGTCCTCCAAACCCTCCTATCTAAGGTCATGTCCTCGGTAAGCTGTAACTGCGCCATGTCGTGTCTAATTACCTCTCCCCAATACTTCTTTGGCCTACCCCTACCTCGTCTGAAACCATCCATGGCCAACCTCTCACACCTCCGCACTAGGGCATCCGTGTCTCTCCTCTTCACATGCCCAAACCATCTCAATCTCGCTTCTCGCATCTTGTCTTCCACCGAGGCCACTCCCACCTTGTCCCGAATATCCTCATTCCTAATCCTGTCACTCCTGGTGTGGCCACACATCCATCTCAACATTCTCATCTCAGCAACTTTCATCTTTTGAACGTGAGATGGTAGTAAAGTAATATATATATATATATATATATATATATATATATATATATATATATATATATTATCATTTAAGCATAGTTGGTTAGAAATGTATGTGTGCTTTCATTTCAGTTTATTTTAACATAATAAGTTAATACAAGTTAGTATAACCACAAATATCAAACTTTTTTCAATAGCTGAAGGATCGGCAAAAATTTGTATAGGTGAGATTTGGACAGAGCATACACAACACAACATATATATATATATATATATATATAAATGATAGCGTTTGATAGAATTATTGTTGGAGCTGCACTACCTACGTGTTTATCCTATTAAATATTCAATTTTCGCCTAAGGATTGAACACATTACTTTACCTGTTCTATGCTTGCGACTTGCAGAATATAAATTGCAAGTAAATAAAGAACACAGTAATTTTTATGTGGAAACCACCCAGCTCATAAAGGCGATAAAAATCATGAACTACACCTTTGTAGGATTTTCCTCAAAACTCCACTACAACGATGAGCCTCTTCAAATTCAAGTTACAATCCCTGTAACCTAGGAACTAACTCTAATCCCTATTTTAACAATCTCCCCAGACTGTTAAATCCACTCCAAGTTATCCCAACTTGATGGTTACTCAACACTGTTTTGTATCTACTTTAATTCAATTCTAACAAAGCGGATAAAGCTAAAACTCGATAAACAATCTAATACAAGTTTTCTAGACTCAAGAACTGCAAAATATAAACTCTATTCTATAGCTTCTTCAATTTTTTTCTAGTACTAAGGACACACGCTAAGTTTCTGAATATTCTTGATATATCTCTTGATTGCTCAATATTTTGAAATCTCTCTTTGTGGATGTGCAAACTTTCTTCTTGGTAAGACTTGGATATTTATAACATTGAGTGCACAGTAGGTCGGCAAACACAAAACCCTCCTCGAGTAGGCCCATGAGATGTTAGGGTTTGTGTTGTATTTGGATTCTTGCCTTGTTGACCCCGCTTCTTGTTCCGGTAGAAGTCTTACTAATCCCCACACATATGGAAAGGAAATCTACATACTTGACCGCCAAGTCTTTACCATAAAATTGCAAATCCTAGTTGATGTAGGACTTGCGCTGGAACATGTTCTTGAACCTGTTTCATGCACCTGGTTCGTCTGCGTCTGAATCACTACACTGTTTGAGATGGAACATGTTCATAAACTTGTTTCATCATACCCTTCTCGTTCATTCCTGCAATTCTATCTTGAGCCTGCTTTTGTGTTGGATGACGGAAATATGTTGACAAACCTATTTCATTGATCATGTGTTGCTCTGTGTCTGCCTTCTTTTCTTGTCCCCTTTTGATAAAACATGTCTGGAAATCTGATTCATTTATTATGTTCATGTGTTTTGTCAATCATCAAAACTCAAGCGTGCGAACAATTATCATTTACCAAGCTGTTAGAGGGGTTAGAGAAAGAAGTTGCAAGAAATTAATTGAGGGGTATGCGAACAAGCCAAGGATAGTGGTTGGTTGTTGGAAGTTTGACAAAATAGGATTTTTTTACTAATTAAAGAATTGGATCCATAGCGCTTGAACTATGTAAGATTTAATCTCTGAAACATATTTAAGTAGCTTTCATTCCGTTAATCTATTTTAGAGATCAATTTTTATAGCCTCGTGATACATTCTTAAAGAGTATTATACACTTATATGGACATGAAAATGGTAGTATTGAAAAATTTCTTCACAGATCTTAGTTTCTAATCACTAAATGGCATTCAAAACAGAGAAAATACTAGGAACACCCTATATAATCCATGAGATGTGAATTTATATCATTGACTTTGCTTCTATTTCGTCTACTTTATTTTATGGAGTGACAAGCTCAAGTTACATAATTCACTTAAATGTGATTTTGAACTAGATAGATATGAAACTGTAATAAGTTGAATTGGTGCAATTCTAATATTCTACGTAAGAATAGACAAAACGGGTCAATGAAGGAAACTAGAAACTAAATGTTAGTGCAGGAAGTACGTGGAAGCAGCAGCATGAAGTGGCAAAGTGCAGAAGCCACGACACATGCCACGTTCTCTTCATGCAACAACGTTTCAACAACCTTTTAATCACTTCCCCCCTTCTTTCCCAAAATTTTCCACAAAGCATCCAACTGAAAATACAACAACGGAAAAAAGTTCTTCAAAAAAAAAAATGCCAGGGCTCACCATTGGAGATGATCTTCCTAATCTGGAAGTAGAAACGACTCATGGGAAGATGAAACTCCATGACTATGTCGGTGATAGCTACACCATTCTCTTCTCTCACCCTGGTACGTCTATTCACACTGCAGCCTTATATTTCTATTTTTTCTCAACATTATTTTACATAAGAAAAGGTTATCCTTTAAATGTAAGGAGATATATACGGATCGATACCACTATGCTAGTATTTTGTTTTATTCCTCTTTTAAGTTGTACTCGAAGATGGTTAATTTAGTGTATGGGTGCAGGTGATTTCACGCCAGTTTGCACTACGGAGCTTGGTATAATGGCGGCTTATGCTAGCAAGTTTACTGAAAGAGGAGTCAGGCTTCTTGGGTTTTCTTGTGATGATGTTCAGTCGCACAAAGAGTGGATCAAGGATATTGAAGCTTACAACGTACACAATTAACATCAATTCTCGGTGTTTTATATTCCTTGAAAATTCCGTTACTACTAGTAGCGTTTTCTTGTTTTATTTTCGTTAATAAATATCGTCTGATTACCATTTTGTTTAATAATTGGCAGAAGGGGCACAAGGTCACATACCCAATCATTGCTGATCCAAAGAGAGAATTGATTAAGCAACTGAATATGGTGGATCCGGATGAGACCGACTCCACTGGACAGAAAGTCCCTTCTCGTGCTCTTCACATCGTAGGCCCTGACAAGAAGGTTAATACACCACCCTAACATTTTGTTTCATATTTCTTATAGTCTTCCTCAACCATCAATCTTTAACTCTTTTCTTTGGTAGATTCCGAGCCGTCTGGAAATTTAATTTGCTACGGAAATCTATTCTTGCTCTCCACGGGTTTTTAACCGGTCCCAGAGTTAAAAGGGAGAAATTGTTTTGGCACATATTACTCCCCGTCTTAATTTATCCTTGTACTTTTAGTTTTTTGGAATTCTGTGAACTTTGATCCCACTTTTTATAGTATTTTCTTTAATTTTATTGATATGAGAAAAATTGCATTACAAAACTTGTGCTGCCTGTTGTATTCTCAGTATCTGAATTTTTGTTTTAAAACATTAAGTAGATCTAATCCAATTTAAACTTCAAACATTAGAATAATCAACTCTTGGGAAGCAAGCAAAAAGTGCCCCACATAAATTTGGACACACGAATTGGGACATTTAAGAGTAAATAGCAGCACAATTTGTAAGTATGGTATAGGCCTATTTTAGTGTTGAAATAGAAAAAATGGTTTTCTCTAGGTGCAACAACAAATTAGATGGTTTCTTCTCGTATGTGGGGGTTTTAATTAACAAATGTGTGTATGTTTTAGATAAAGCTGAGCTTCCTGTATCCAGCAAGCACAGGAAGAAACATGGACGAAGTGTTAAGGGTAGTGGACTCACTTCAGAAAGCAGCAAAGCACAAAGTTGCAACCCCAGTTAACTGGAAACCGGGTGACCCGGTGGTCATATCACCCAGTGTGTCTAATGAACAAGCCAACGAGATGTTTCCACAAGGATACGACACTGCCAATCTTCCATCTGGCAAGGATTACTTGCGCTTCACCAACGTCTAAAGGAATGATATATTACTACAAGGCACTTTTTAATTTATCACTTAATGTAAAGAAAGTAGTGGTTACATTTTGGTACAATTTGGATCCTGCACTTTGATTTTGAGACCTTCTATAGATAAGTAATCTATATCTAGTAGATATTATTGCTGAACTTCGGTGCTGGTTTATGTCGACTTGATATGCTGGTAATAGATTACTGTTTTCTTTGGTATAGAACTTGTTCCTTCTTATCTTGTTTTTGGCGCATCAGCGATAACAAGTCTTTTGAAGTTCATTTTCACAGGTTTAAGTTCTATTCTATAAAAAATCTGCAGAGGAGTATTACTTTAATTTGTTGCTTCATAAAGGTCGGTTTATTAATAATTAATTGTTATTTCAGATGGAATAACAAAAATGTATTAACATACATTTGTTTAATTTGTACATATATTTTTAATATTTAATTATGGTTAATTAATTTGTATTTGTACTTCCATAAATTACTTGGTTATTGTTGGATGGGTCTGGTGCCTTTGGTGCGCATTAGTATTTAAGGGGGAATGTACTCATTAAACGGAAACCAGTAGGTACGATAAAAACCAGTAGTAATATATATCAAATGCTTGCGCTTACATTGAACAGATTAGGTAAGTTTAAATAACAAATACAACATTAAACTTCTCTTCTAATTGATGCTACACTTTGGTAAACATTAGGACTGACGTTATTGTGTCGTTCAACCTAACAATATTGGAGCTACTAGATAGAAGCTTGATCACTCAATTTTGGTTAATTAGGCATTAACTCAATTTTGGTTAATTAGGCATTAATTAGCTTCGGGTAATTGACCATTAGAGTTACTTAACTTTGTTTATAGTTTGCCACATCATTAAATAGTTACCAAAAATTATATTAGGGTTAAAATGGCAATTGAAGCTAACTGGGCAAAGTTGAGTGACTTCTGGAAGACAAAACAAAGTTGAGTAGAGATCTAAGCTCTAACTCAAAGTTGAGTGACTTTTGGAAGACAAATCAAAGTTGAGTGACTATGGTTAGTGGCGAAGTCAGAATTTTAAATAAGGGATTCAAAAATATAAAGAAGTAGACAAACGAAGAACCCGAGGGGGTTCAACATCTACTGTATATACATAAAAGATAATTTTCACCTTTTATATACAGTATAATTTTTTGTCAAAGGGGGTTCGGATGAACCTCCTTGACCCTTACTGGCTCCGCCCCCGACTTTGGTTGCCGATATTCAAAGTTGATGTTATGTCCCGTATTTTTATACATTGGGACAACCCAGATTAACTATGATAATTTAAGGCCAAGACCATTCCGGGATTTGAAGTCGGGACTTTTGACCTTTGATTGTATTTTGAGACATAAATTGTACATGAAATTGTTGGCATTGAACACTTAGGAAAAATTGGGACCACAATTCATAAATTTGGAATTGAAAATCTTGCACAAAATGGGCCCTTGGCCGTGTGGACTTGGAATGGTCCCACACATTGTTGTGGCCAATTTTAATTGGTCCAGCACATGTGTGGGCCATATACAAGTGGAGATATTTTTGTGGGACTAAAAGATGACTTTCAAGTCATCTTTCCTCATTTCTATACTTAGCAAAATAAAGCCACAAGTTGAAGAGCTTCTCCAAGAAGCTCACGGCCAAGCTCCATGGAAAATCAAATCCAACTTCAAGCCTTCCAAAATTATTTCCTTGGTATAAATCAACTATTTTGAGGTCCCTAAGTAACGTGGAAGCGTGGTTGGAGCGATCAAGCCATCAATTTTGTGGATTTCAAACCCTATCCTAATTGTGGAGTAAAGAAGAAATGTAAGAATTTCTCTTGTTTTATGAGTTGTGAATGTTTTGTGCACATTGTAGTATGTTAATATGGATGAAAATCATGAGATATAGTATGTTGGAAGTGGGTTGTGTGATGGGTGTGCTAGCCGTGTAAATGGGTATTGTGATTGGGTTATTGAATAAATTCCTTGTAGCATGTTAAATTGTTGTAGTGTGTAGGATGGCCAAGAATCATCAATATATGTATATGTGTAGTGATAGATGAATATGAGTCATGCTATATGCGCAAGAACACACTAATGTCACTTAGCGTTTTAATGGTTGTTGTGATGACTTCTAGTTTGGAAATGAAAGTTTAATGTCCCAAAGTGATATGGTGAATTGTTGCGGGCTGATTTGAGGCTTATTGTGCGTTTGGCGTAATTTGTATATCCATGAAAATGATATCGTTATATTGTAAATTGTCGATACAAATCATGAATTGAAAATGAGGAATGTGTTAAAAGGGGCTGTTCTCGGTTGGGACTGTTTTCGGCCAACTTGGAGAAGTTGTTGGATTATTGGAAATATTATGTGAATTGTTTAGAATGTCCTTGAATATTGTTGGTAAGGATTCGGGTTGATAATTGAATGTATAAGCGATAATGTGGCTTGAATGTAAGCAGTCGAATAAATTATTATGAAGGTTATTGAATGACGAAAAAGAGAGTATTAATGTAATATTGCCTTTCGAAGTGATTATCGATGTTGCTAGATTGGTTATTGTGGTTGTTGTTGTTGATTTTGAGCGAGTTAAATTCTCGGGTTGGCCTATTTACAGGGGAAATGCTGCCGAATTTTCTGTAGAATTTAGAGTTAGTTTGGAATAAATCGCTTAAGTGCCTATATTTAATATTGGATATTCGTTGGCATATTTGTAGACCTTGGGGAGCCCGAAGCGTAGATTGGGATTTACTTTAGATTGGCTATTTTGGAGTGCGTACAAGGTATGTAAGGCAACTTCCTTTCTTTTTGGCATGTCTTAGTTTTCATAGGCTAAATTAGAGCCTTAAGGAAAATTCCAAATCCGAAATCCGAGCATGTTATGATCCGTATATGTTCTTTGGCACTCGTATGTATGATTTGACGAAATATGAACCTTTATGTATTTGAAAAATCGCTTTTCGAACTTTGCACAAAAAAGTTTCACTTTAAAGAACTTCGAAATATCCGAATGTCATATCTTTCACAAAAATGCTCGGATTGCTCCAATATATTTTTATAAAAGTTTGCATTACGCATAACGAGTATGTTTTCCATAAGCGGGCCCGACTTGGGTAAAAATCCCATCCGTGGGTCCCGCGACTCCCTTTATGTAATTCGGGAACTTTTGAAAGAATTTTTTAAGACTATTATTTCGATTTTCAAACATGATCATTTTACTTATGTTTGAATTTATGATAATGATTATATGCATATGACTACTCACGACTCTATTCGTGCACCTTGTTATTTCCTTCGCTGAGTCCCGGGCCGGTTCTGTTATCGTGCGCATTTTATATACTCTGAAGTTATGCTGTGTTTATGGTTCACCAAGCTACTCGCAAAAGAGGGTCGGGTTCCACCTATACTTGGTGTTATGCTGTGTATGGCGTTATGTTGTGATGTGATATGTGACGGGGATACGGAGATTTGAGACTTTATGGTGTTATGTTGTGTTATGGCGCCATCGACGGGCGGGCAACCATATTCTTCTGTACCCGATGCATGACTTGCATATTTTTGAAAGCAAACAAATTTTGATATGTTGGATTTGCACTTATGTTTGATACTTCCATTTCGTTTATGTCTCAGATTTACTTTCTGTACATTCTGCTATGCATACTCAGTACATATTTCGTACTGACCCCCTTTCTTCGGGGGGCTGCGTTTCATACCCGCAGGTACAGACGAACAGTTTGGTGATCCACCGGTTTAGGTCATCCCCTTTTTGCTGTTGGAGTGCTCTTCTTCTTTCAGAGCATATCTTTCGATATATATTTTGTTCGCTATGTATGCATATATTCGTTCAGGGGTACGGCGGGGCCCTGTCCCGCCATATGATTCGTTTGGTCTGTTTAGAGGTCTGTAGACGTATTCGTGGGTGTGTGTGCCTACCTCTGCTCAGATGTGTTAGTATGAGCCTATTCGTTGTGGCAGCCTCGTCGGCGTGCATTTTGTATATGTTTTGGTTATGGTAGCCTTGTCGGCGTGCACTTGGTATATGTTTTGGGGCCGTCGTGCCATTTGATAGCCTTGTCGGCTTTTGATATATGTATACGCCTATGGTTATGTTAAAAATGTGTTTGCAGCAGTTTGATATAATTTGAGACGGCAGATAGTATTTATGGTCGTATATGTTATTTGTATGTGATTCGATATGGATAGGTATGTCAGGGTGCCCAATTAGGGCACCAGTCACGGCCTACGGGGTTGGGTCATGACAGAAGTGGTATCAGAGCGGTTTGTCCTCGGAATGTCTACAGACCGTGTCTCGTAGAGTCTTGTTTATCGATGTGTTGTGCACCACATCGATAAACAGGAGGCTACAAGACATTTAGGGTGTTTGCTTTCTTTGAATCTTAGATTGTGCGATAGAGCCAGCCGTAGGAAATGAATCTCTTTCTACTAACCTTTAATTTCAGCTGGAGGGCGGTATCGACGTAAGAAAGTGACCGATGATGTTGGAAGCTATACCGTACACAGGTAAGAGATGGTATGAAAAATGTAGGTCGGGGAAGCTATTTGAAGTATGATGGAAATATAAAGTTGAAGATTGAAAAGAAAAAGATAAACAGGAAAGTGTCACCGGTGCCGTTAAGTTGGGCATGTGAGGTAAGTCTCGACATCTGTATACTTTTATTTGCAATTGTTAGCCCTGTGTGGCTACGATATGACACGATATGATATATAAATACGTATATGTGTTGGCCCTGTGAGGCATGATTGGTATTTCCTGTGTACATGTTTTGGGATAGTAAGAAATACAGAGGAACCTCTGCCCAAATTTTTCTAGAAGTACGAAGAGGAAAATTAGATATGAGTTCTTAATATGTCTTGAAAGTTGATATCGATAGGGTAATCTATTATGTTGGATTGAAGTTAAGAGATACCCTCCATGTCACTTGTAAGAAGCATTATCCCTAATTGGGAAATTTTATTTCGAGGAAGCATATATGAGCAGCAAATTCGCAATTCATTTAAACGGACCAGAATATGTTCCAACCACATTTTGCTTCAGAAAAGCTTATGTTGAAAGGCAAAAATGTCCAACGATTAAGTTCCGATTCATTTGAAGAATACTAAATGTATAACAGGCAGTTGGGAATTAAATGGTTCGTTTACGACTCAAAAGAAAAACATATATATGTATAAATATGGAGGTATTTATGTGAATTTAGTACAAAAAGATTCCGCGATGTTCGTCGGATTCTAGTGTTCTTTTGCTAGCGGTTGGAGAATGCCTTACAGTAATACTTTATCAGTTTTGCATCGACTAATTGGAGATGGAATTTGTGGAATGAAAACTTAAATTTGTGGGCTGTTTAAAAATTATATATATGCATGAAGGTAAATATTGAGGAATTATCGGGGGCGACACGGTAGTTATATAGTAAGAAAAGTAAAAGAATTCTCTCTAGATCGGGGTGGGACCCGCTACGAGAACGTTTCGAAAGTTGTTAAGACCCCGAATTGCCTTAAATTACGTGATAAAGGTCGTGCGGGGAAATTGATGCAAATATACCGGCCTTAACGTGCCTAAATGCATTAAAGTTGTAAAGTTAAGCGTGCCAGGGCCAGAGCAATTCTGAGATGGGTGACCCCCTGGGAAAGGTACAAAAAATTTCGCAAATCTGGATATAAGAGACGAGTAGGAAATTTGGAGTAACCAAAAAGGAAATTAGGGTACGTGGAATGATTAGAAACTTTATAAAGGTCGTGTGGGCTGAGACGGATTAGATTAGTGAAAAAGGGAGAAAGAACAACGCAGCTCCGGAATTAGAGTAAGTTTGAACAGGTAATTGAAGACGCTTTGTAAAAGAAATGCTAGTGATATATATGTATGTATAGGACCCCCATTTATGATTTTGCTGATCGATTGGCGAACCTTAATAGCCAGCGTTATAATATATGGGAGACATTAACAGAATAGAATTTATGAGGCAAAGTAAAGGGTATGGTACAGATGATACGAGATAAACTGATATCCATTTTGCTACCGGTTGAGATTGGAAGATTCTAATACGATGACGTTTGGAAAGAAAAGAGAATAATTGTGTGGAAGGTAAGGAGATCAAAGTGTCAGAAAAAGTGAACCGTAAGAAACGTAATTAAGCAGAGCTTCAAAAAGGGTCGACGGGCAAAGCACGAAATTATTTGCGAAAACGGACTGGAATGTAATAGTACAGGGCAAAATAAAAACCTATGGCATGGAATGATGAATCATACGAATATTAAGTAATTCGACTATCGAGAAAACAGAACGACGGATAAGGAACGGGTATGAAGGAAGGATATGATTTTTAAAAGATAAATTGCTATATTAATTAAATTATTTGAGTGTCAGTTATCAGATAAGATTTTGTACTATATGATTGAGAGGTTTTATCACTTCGTGATTTTGTTAAGATCTCGTACGAAGATAATCAAGTTATAGATTATAAAGGAAAAACACGGATACGGTATGAGCACAACCCCAAAAGAGGGGGAGCGGATGAAAGTGAAGTAAAGTAAGTATAAATGGAAATAATTCACACACACAAGATCAGAGCGATAAAGAATTGGCCTAGGTCTTCAACATAGACCGAGATACGCAGTTTTTGGGGATTAGCCAGGTATTACAGAAATATTTGTGAAGGACTTTGCTTCTACTACGGCACTATTAACGAAGCTAACTCAGAAGGTCGTGAAATTTCAGTGAACCGGTACGTGTGAATGTAGTTTCCAGTACTGGAGGAAAAATTTATTTCGGCTCCAGTCTAGCTCTTCCCGAGGGCCAGCCGGGTAGGTTACTCATTATGGTGCTTTTGGTATTGGGATAGGTTATGAATTAGTGCAGCACAGTCAAGTTATGGCATAAGCTCCCCGGCAGTTCAAATCGCACGAGAGAAATTATCCCATACATAATCTGGAATTAGCCGCGGCGATTCATGTTTTGAGAATGTGGCGGCATTACTTACATGGGGTCCACGCTGATATTTATACGGACCATAAAATCCCCAGTACATTTTTAAGCAAAAAGGAGCCAAATCTGCAGCATAAATGGCTTGAATTATTGAAAGATTATAATGTCGATATTCTGTATCATCCTGGAAAAGCCAATGTGGTGGCTAATGCACTTAGCCGTAAGTCCATGGGCAGTTTGACTGATGTACAACCTGATAAGAAAGAATCGGTTTGTGAAATTTATCAATTAGCCAACCTCGGAGTCCGCTTGGCAGACTCTGGAGATACTGGAATTTCTGTTCGAGAAATTGCTGAGTCATAAATTATGGAAGAGGTAAAGCAGCGCCGATTTGATAGTCCTATGTTGGTACAGTACGGAGATACAACCCTTGATAAGGAAAAGACCCAGTTCGAGGTTTCACCTGATGGGTATCGTTATACAGATGCAGGTTATGTGTGCCTGACGTTACAGGGCTGCGACGACCAATTATGGGCGAAGCATATAATGTTCGGTATTCTGTTTATCCTGAATCAAAAAAAATGTGTACCATAAGCTTAAATGTTTGTACGGAAGGGACGGTATAAAAAGGGGCACGGCAGAGTTCGTTGGCCAATGCCCACATTGTCAGTAAGTCAAGATCGAGTATCAAAGGCCCGGCAGATTGCTACAGGAACTAGAAATTTCAGTTTGGAAAAGAGAAACGATTCGCATGAACTTCATTATAGGTTTACCGCGCACTCCGCACAGATACGATTCTGTTTGGATTATTGTCGATAAACTGACGAGTTTAGCCTGTGTTCTCCTGGTCAGGACCACTTATTCAGCTGAGAATTATGCCAGATGATATATTAAAGAGATGATAAGACTTCACGGGGTTCCTGTACCTAGTATAACCGACAGAGGTGTTCAGTTACAGCTAATTCTGGAGATCATTTTAGTAGGGATTGGGGACCCAGGTGATCCTGAGTACAGCATTTCATCCCAGTCCGACGGACAGGCCAAGCGCACTATTCAGACGCTGGAAGATATGTTGCGTGCCTGTGCTATTGATTTCAGGGGTAGTTGGGATGATCATTTGCCGCTTGTTGAGTTTGCTTATAACGACAGCCACCACTCCAGTATTTAGATGACATCATATGAGGCTTTGTATGGCAGGGAATGCAGATCTCCGATTGGATGGTTTGACGTGGGTGAGGTTCAGTTAATTGGTCCAGATGTGGTCCAGCAGGTAGTCGATAAAATGAAAATGATTTGAGAGCAACTATTAGCGGCCCAGAGTCGACAGAAATCTTATGCTGATAAGCGACGTCGACCGTTGGAATTCCAGGTTGGAAATTGGGTGTTCCTGAAAGTGTCACCAATGAAAGGTGTTAGGCGATTTGACAAGAAAGGAAAGCTTAGTCCGCGATATAATTGGCCTTATCTGATTATTCGTAAAATAGGCAAGGTGGCCTACGAATTGGATCTGCCAGCTGACTTGGGAGCGGTTCACCCGGTATTCCATGTTTCTATGCTTCGTAAGTGTATTGGTGACCCTTCCAGAATTTTTCCTGCAGTTGATATACAGGTCATCGAGGAGCTATCTTATGACGAGCAGCCTATTGCCATCTTGGATCGTCAGGTAAGAAAATTGCGAAATAAAGATGAGGCTTCTGTTAAGGTGTTGTGGCAGAATAATAGCCGAGAAGAAATGGCCTGGGAAGCTGAGGAGCAGATGAAGGAAAAAGTGTCCTCACCTATTTCCAATACCTACAGGTAATCCAAATTCCTTGTTTGACTAAGTTGAATTGTGAATAACTTGTATGTGATGGCTATAAAAGAACCTCCCCCGAATTTGTGGTAAGACCCGTAGAATTAATCCAACATTCGAGGACGAATGTTCTTAAGAGGGGGAGAATGTTATGTCCCGTATTTTTATACATTGGGACAACCCGGATTAACTATGATAATTTAAGGCCAAGACCATTCCGGGATTTGAAGTCGGGACTTTTGACCTTTGATTGTATTTTGAGACATAAGTTGTACATGAAATTGTTGGCATTCAACACTTAGGAAAAATTGGGACCACAATTCATAAATTTGGAATTGAAAATCTTGCACAAAATGGGCCCTTGGCCGTGTGGACTTGGAATGGTCCCACACATTGTTGTGGCCAATTTTAATTGGTCCAACACATGTGTGGGCCATATACAAGTGGAGATATTTTTGTGGGACTAAAAGATGACTTTCAAGTCATCTTTCCTCATTTCTATACTTAGCAAAATAAAGCCACAAGTTGAAGAGCTTCTCCAAGAAGCTCATGGCCAAGCTCCATGGAAAATCAAATCCAACTTCAATCCTTCCAAAATTATTTCCTTGGTATAAATCAACTATTTTGAGGTCCCTAAGTAACGTGGAAGCGTGGTTGGAGCGATCAAGCCATCAATTTTGTGGATTTCAAACACTAGCCTAATTGTGGAGTAAAGAAGAAAGGTAAGAATTTCTCTTGTTTTATGAGTTGTGAATGTTTTGTGCACATTGTAGTATGTTAATACGGATGAAAATCATGAGATATAGTATGTTGGAAGTGGGTTGTGTGATGGGTGTGCTAGCCGTGTAAATGGGTATTGTGATTGGGTTATTGAATAAATTCCTTGTAGCATGTTAAATTGTTGTAGTGTGTAGGATGGCCAAGAATCATCAATATATGTATATGTGTAGTGATAGATCAATATGGGTCATGCTATATGCCCAAGAACACACTAATGTCGCTTTGCGTTTTAATGGTTGTTGTGATGACTTCTAGTTTGGAAATGAAAGTTTAATGTCCCAAAGTGATATGGTGAATTGTTGCGGGCTGCTTTGAGGCTTATTGTGCGTTTGGCGTAATTTTTATATCCATGAAAATGATATCGTTATATTGTAAATTGTCGATACAAATCATGAATTGAAAATGAGGAATGTGTTAAAAGGGGTTGTTCTCGGTTGGGACTGTTTTCGGCCAACTTGGAGAAGTTGTTGGATTATTGGAAATATTATGTGAATTGTTTAGAATGTCCTTGAATATTGTTGGTAAGGATTCGAGTTGGTAATTGAATGTATAAGCGATAATGTGGCTTGAATGTAAGCAGTCGAATAAATTATTATGAAGATTATTGAATGATGAAAAAGAGAGTATTAATGTAATATTGCCTTTCGAATTGATTATCGATGTTGCTAGGTTGGTTATTGTGGTTGTTGTTGTTGATTTTGAGCGAGTTAAATTCTCGGGTTGGCCTATTTACAGGGGAAATGCTGCCGAATTTTCTGTAGAATTTAGAGTTAGTTTGGAATAAATCGCTTAAGTGCCTATGTTTAATATTGGATATTCGTTGGCATATTTGTAGACCTTGGGGAGCCCGAGGTGTAGATTGGGATTTACTTTAGATTGGTTATTTTGGAGTGCGTACAAGGTATGTAAGGAAACTTCCTTTCTTTTTGGCATGTCTTAGTTTTCATAGGCTAAATTAGAGCCTTAAGGAAAATTCCAAATCCGAAATCCGAGCATGTTATGATCCGTATATGTTCTTTGGCACTCGTATGTATGATTTGATGAAATATGAACCTTTATGTATTTGAAAAATCGCTTTTCGAACTTTGCAAAAAAAAGTTTCACTTTAAAGAACTTCGAAATATCCGAATGCCATATATTTCACAAAAATGCTCGGATTGCTCCAATATATTTTTATAAAAATTTGCATTACGCATAACGAGTATGTTTTCCATAAGCGGGCCCGACTTGGGTAAAAATCCCATCCGTGGGTCCCGCGACTCCCTTTATGTAATTCGGGAATTTTGAAAGAATTTGTTAAGACTATTATTTCGATTTTCAAACATGATCATTTTACTTATGTTTGAATTTATGATAATGATTTTATGCATATGACTACTCACGACTCTATTCGTGCACCTTGTTATTTCCTTCGCCGAGTCCTGGGCCGGTTCTGTTATCGTGCGCATTTTATATACTCCGAAGTTATGCTGTGTTTATGGTTCACCGAGCTACTCGCAAAAGAGGGTCGGGTTCCACCTATACTTGGTGTTATGCTGTGTATGGCGTTATGTTTTGATGTGATATGTGACGGGGATACAGAGATTTGAGACTTTATGGTGTTATGCTGTGTTATGGCGCCATCGACGGGCGGGCGACCATATTCTTCTGTACCCGATGCATGACTTGCATATGTTTGAAAGCAAACAAATTTTGATATGTTGGATTTGCACTTATGTTTGATACTTCCATTTCGTTTATGTCTCAGATTTACTTTCTGTACATTCTGCTTTGCATACTCAGTACATATTTCGTACTGACCCCCTTTCTTCGGGGGGCTGCGTTTCATGCCTGCAGGTACAGACGCACAGTTTGGTGATCCACAGGTTTAGGTCATCCCCTTTTTGCTGTTGGAGTGCTCTTATCCTTTCAGAGCATATCTTTCGGTATATATTTTGTTCGCTATGTAAGCATATATTCGTTCAGGGGTACGGCGGGGCCCTGTCCCGCCATATGATTCGTTTGGTCTGTTTAGAGGTCTGTAGACGTATTCGTGGGTGTGTGTGCCTACCTCTGCTCAGATGTGTTAGTATGAGCCTATTCGTTGTGGCAGCCTCGTCGGCGTGCATTTTGTATATGTTTTGGTTATGGTAGCCTTGTCGGCGTGCACTTGGTATATGTTTTGGGGCCGTCGTGCCATTTGATAGCATTGTCGGCTTTTGATATATGTATACGCCTATGGTTATGTTAAAAATGTGTTTGCAGCAGTTTGATATAATTTGAGACGGCAAATAGTATTTATAGCCGTATATGTTATTTGTATGTGATTCGATATGGATAGGTATGTCAGGGTGCCCAATTAGGGCACCAGTCACGGCCTACGGGGTTGGGTCGTGACAGTTGAGTGATCATTAAAGCTTCTAACTCAACAATATTGATGCACTTATTGGAAGAAAGAGGTTTTTATTAACGGATACATGCATTAGTTGTTTAATTAATCGAATTTACCCAAAAATACATTTAATGGTAACTAAATAAGTCACAGTGGTATCCATTGCAAGAAAGAGTGGATCATATAACAGTATTCGGAATTATCATAAAGAACCTTCGTAGATCTGTATGTTCATTATTTTTATGTATTAAGGATGAATAACATTTTAAAATTTAGTGTTATATGAACTAATTATGATGAATAAGATCCTAAATGAATTTACATAATAATTTTAATTTTTTAAAATATTTTTTCTAAATATTTATAGTTTGCCACGTTATTAAATATGTACTAGAAATTATATTTAGGGTTAAAATGACAATTGAAGCTAATTAGGCAAAGTTGAGTAACTTCTGAAAGACAAAACAAAGTTGATTGACAATCTAAGCTCCAACTCAAAGTTGAGTGACTTTTGGAAGATAAATCAAAGTTGAACGACTATGGTGGTGGATTATCCAAAGTTGAGTGATCATTCAAGCTTCTAACTCAACAATATTGGCGCACTTGTTGGAAGAAAGAGGTTTTTATTAACGGACACATACATTAGTTGTTAATTAATGGAATTTATCCAAAAATAAATTTAAGGGTAGCTAAATACTCTTCTGTTATGATTTAGATTGATTTTTATATTTTAAAATTAAAGACACCTCCTATACCATTGATCCCATCATTCTCTCCATGATCAGTCCAAACATAATATTTCTGCTTAAACCCATGACTATATAAATGAACCATAACCGCTTCCGGTTTCAAATACTTCATACACCGGCAATGAGAACAAGGACACCTAATTACCTCTTTGTTTTGAAAAGGGTAAAGTGTCATTGCATGTGTGATAAACCCATCAACACCTTCAACAAATTCATCATGTACATCCACACGATTACTATTATTCATATTATACATCCACATACGATCCATCTACAAAAATATACCCACAAATTATTGAGGTTATAGAAATATATTATAACTTAAAATATAACTTAAGAAAACACAATCCCACCATTTCTAACTTTGGATTCTCAATAACAATTCTAACTTTAATAATTTATAAATTCTAACTTTAATGTAATTTTGAAAAGCACAATCCCAACTAATTCTAAGTTTGAATTCTCAATAACAATTCTAACTTTAATAACTTATGGATTCTAACTTTAATTCTAAAAATTGAAAAGTAAATCTAGTCAAATAAAGTCTACATTTTAGTTTTGAGGTTATAGAAATATTATAACTTAATAATTCTAACATAACTTAATAATTCTAACTTAATTTGAAAAGCACAATTCCAACCAATTCTAAAAATTGAAAAGTAAATCTAGAGAAATAAAATCTACATTTTAGTATTGAGGTTATAGAAATACTATAACTTAACAATTCTAACTCTGAAAAGCACAATCTCAATCAATTCTAATTTGGAATGATCAATAACAATTCTAATAACTTATGGAATTCTAACAAAAAGCACAATCCAACAAAAAAAAAAAACTAGTCAAATAATTAAAGTATATATTTTTGCACATATTCAACATCAATAATATTACAAAGAATGATAACTAAGCTAACACAAATACATTGACAAAGAATATGAAATATAGCACAATCTTAAGCCAAAAAAAAAAAAAAAATGACAAGTAAACTAGTCAAATAAAGTTTACATTTTTTTTCACAAATTCAACATTAATAACATTACAAATGATGTTTAACAAAACTAAATAGACTAGCATTAGGCCTAAAATTTACAAATAAAACTAAAATTAAAAGAATTTTAAATGCCCTAATTTAAGAGAAACTAACCTTCAAAATGGGTTTGGGGTAGGTGGGAAGGGGCTGCGCAGGCAGCGGCGCTGGGCGGCGGAAAAACGTGTGGCGGCGGTGGGCGGAGGGGAGGGGGCGGCGGGTAGGGTTTGGGGGAATGGGGTTTTAATTTGGAAGAGGGAGAGCAGCTGAAATGGGTATGAATCCCGCTGCTGTGAATTTAAAGAAAAAACCGACGGACAAAATCGACTCTGTCCGTCGGTTTTTTCCGCACGTTTGACCGGATTTTGACCCCAAATTTTTTTTTTTGAAAAAAAGAAGAAACCGACCCTGTCCGTCGGTTTCTTTAAAAAAAATTGTTTATTATTTTTTTAAAAAACAAAATGAATTGTATATTATTTATAATATTTTTAAAATAAAACCGACGTACGACGTCGGTTTTATATTAATTATTATTATTATTTTAATGAAACCGACGTGGGACGTCGGTTTATTTTGACGGAATTATATTTTCAAAATTCTGCCAAAAAAACCGATGTCGTCCGTCGGTTTTCTGATTAAAATAATTTTAAAAAATTAGATATACAAAAAACCGACTCCGTGAGTCGGTTTTCTGTCGATTTTGTGAAACGACGCAGTGCGTCGATTTTTTATCCGTCGATTTTTAGCAGTTTTTTAGTAGTGTTTGTTATTTTCTCCATTTTCATTCCACAGGATCCTCCATCGATTTTGTTACCCTAAATAGTAGTTGTGCACAAATTGGTTAGTTTTTTAGTTGTTTTTTATGTGTATTTTGTTGAATATATCTCCCTCCGTATTTTTGATTTTAACAAAAAACGTTTCTGACATTGGTAGGGTTCTTGAACAAGCTTCGATTTCGTTTTAATGGCGGAGTTGTAAGCCATTGTCGACTCCTACTGTCTTCGTCGATGGCGGCGGCGGCGGCTTCCTCTTTCCCGTCGCCATCTCTCTCTCTTTTTCCGGTGGCGGAGTTATTGGTGATGATGACGATGAAGGATAACAACGGTGGTTGTTCGTGACGGTGGTGTTTTCGTAGATTTGGACGGAAACAGTCAGATCTAGCCGGAAGTTGTTGTATTCACTTAGTTAATTTTTTTTTGTTAAATTTTTCGATTGTATCACTTTTTTAGGGTGTATTTGTTAGCATAAGGGTTGTTGTGAAATTTCCTGCAGATCTGGCTGAAATCGTCGACAGATCTGGCCGGAACTAGTGGTTGGTGGTGTTGTATTCATGAATAAGACGATTGTATTCACTTTTTTTTGTTAATGTTTAGATTGTATTCATTTTTTAGTGTGTATTTGTTAATTTTGGAGTATCTATGTTTTTATGTATCAATTTTACTCACTGTATTCATGAATACAACGAGCCTACTTATGAATACAAATAGTCATTTCATGAATACAGTGAAAAAAGAAAAAAAAATCGTTGTATTCATGAATATAGCAGAAAAAAAAAATATATACAGCGAAAAAAATGGCTATGCCATGTAAATATTGAAACTGTAGCTATGACAAATTTTAAACTTCCAAAGTGTAATCATTTATGTAAAATCCCCTTGAAATAATGCAGTGGTGGTGTTGTTACCACGGCTTATCGCCGGAGCAACAGCCAAAAATGACGTCTTAGAAAATAAAATAGAAAGGATCAAGTCTATCTTAATATTCATGTGCTAAATATATATTTCAAGAACATTAGTTTTATAATTCACAGGGGTATCCATTGCAAGAAAGAGTGGATCATATAACAGTATTCGGAATTATCATAAAGAACCTTCAGTACCCTCTTCTTATTTAAGCACAGTTTATAGCAATTTTTTAGTTGAAGTGGCTATATTAATTAAACTAACTTTTAA
Source organism: Lycium barbarum (assembly GCF_019175385.1). Lineage (NCBI taxonomy): Eukaryota > Viridiplantae > Streptophyta > Magnoliopsida > Solanales > Solanaceae > Lycium > Lycium barbarum. Next base: position 24,483,795 of record NC_083337.1, read on the forward strand.
AAACATAGGGAAAGTTTAACAAATGAGACCATAATAATTGGAAAGACATAGTAATTTGAGTAGTTTTATATTCTCCGCGCCGTGCATGTTAGCTACAAATCCGTTTCTACTCTTTTCATTTTCTTTAATTTGTTTATAATTATTCCTTCTGCCACAATTTTTATGGCACAATTCGGATTTCGATAATCAAATTTCTTAATTTTGACCGTAAATTCGGAGATAAAATATTTAGCTATTTAGGTGTTATTTCAAATGAGCTATTTTAATTTGGGGGTGGGGTGGGGGTCGGGGCGGGTTAAAGGAGAGGAGTAGGTAATTTCAGTCGAAATTGGGTGATTTTAGATCAATTTGGAGATTCCATCCAATTGAGGGTATATTTGTTAACTTTAATAATGGAAGGAGTATAAATAGTCCTAACTTGTAATTGAGGACAAATTTGGCTATTAAATGAAAGTAGAGAGGTATTTTGAACCCTTTTCCCTAAATTTTATCCTGAAGGTTAGAGGTGTTCGTTTAAAGCACTTATTTGAGAGAGAGAATGAAGGTGTTTAACCGACCTTGTTAGTGAGAAAATAGTTTTTTTTTCCAGTTATTAGCAAAATATATTTTTCAACCTCTAAGCAAAAGCCGAGAAAATAAGTACTTTCTTTTTTGGGAAAATTTCAATTATAAACAATCTATGTGTCAAAATTACATATTCAAAGCCCATATTTTAAATTACAAACCTACGACCCAACATTACATGGCACAACTTGAATATTCACCTTTATACGCCAATATACAACTTTATACACCTACTGTAGACAATGCATACACCTTGTATAAAAGTTTATAATAATGTATAAGACTAGTATACAATATTATACAACAATATATAACTTTATACATCTACTGTAGACAATATATAAACCTTGTATAAAAGTGTATAATAATGTATAAGACTAGTAAAAAACCAAAGAGGAAAAAAAGGGCTATGGCGGGTAATTTAAAAAAGATGAACTAAAATGGGTAAATATTTTGCCATAATTGGCATACAGTGTAAAGTTCCCTTTTTTTTTTAGGAAAACATATTCATATAATAGTTCATGTTTAGCAAACTAACCTAGTTGTAACTTTCTAGTTATTAGGATTATTCATTAAATTTTGATATTATTGTTTTATCTATGTTATTCTATTAGTAAGCGAGGAAAAAAGGCTAAAGTGAGAATATTTAAAATGTAAGACTGTTTTTTTTTATTGGAAGTAAAATTCTGTAACAATTCAACCTTTTGGCACTTTCGGCCGCTCCCGAGCATTGATTAGCTCCCTTTTTGACCCAAGGGAACGTTGACACGTTTCCTGAGGTGTCTAGACGGGATTCGGGTAACTTTGGTGAAAATATAGGCTTAAAAGTGAAAGTGGTTGACCCGAAGTTGACTTTTAGGCAAACGAACCTTTTTCGGAATTCCGTCAATTCAGAGATGTCCAGATAGTCGTTTAGAACTTGTGTCTTCGTTTGATTCAGTTCCCAATGCATTCGGATGCATTTCGATACATTGGATGGGAAATGGGAATTAAGGCATCGGTAGTTGACTTAGTCAACGAGACCTCCGTTGGGAATTCCGAGGCCACAGACGCGTTCGTAGCGCGTTTTTATGTGGGACTAGGTATCTGGTATGTGAGCAGATAGCCTCGGGAGTTAGTCGAAAAATCGGATCGAAACGAAAAACTTAGGGCAAGTTTCTGGTGTCTAGTGCCCGCTTTGACGGCACCAGCACTGCATCAGCGGCACCAGTGGGGTGGTGGCTCTGCCGCTGAAGCGGTACCAGCCATTTTGGCTTGATCGCTGGGGCAGCGCCGCCCGCGGTCCAGTTACCGCTACAGCGGTGATGGGCAGTGACTATGCATTTAATGAGTCTTAAATGAGTCTTACACCCTCATTATTTCATATCTCGATATTGGGGCTTGGGAAGGCTGTTCTTGGAGACAAATTGAAGGAATTCTTGGAGGTTAAACCTTGTCTAATCCTTTATTTCTCTTTAATCACAATCATCTTAGACTTTCCCCTACCCTTTTCAATCCTTTAGAAATAGAATTTGAAGGAGGATTTTGGGAGATTTTTCTGTAAGAGTATACTTGATAGATTGATGATGTTAATATTAAAATGTGATGAATCTAAGCTTAGTAATCAAATATCTTTCACTTTGAAGGTTGAATTTTAGATATGGAGAATTAGGTTTCATACCCAATTTGGGGGTTTTTTACTAGAAATCAGATTTGGGGATAATTCTTGAGCTAAATCAACAATTAATGATGGGGTTATGATTACCTAGGATTCGATTTGGTATTTTAGCTGTAAATTTCTCGTTTCGCCCTTATGGGCCTGTTTCCCCAATTTCTAGGGTTAAAATGGATCTAATTGATATCATAGCAATATTAGTATCATTATTCATGATTTCTAATTTAGAATTCGATTGTGCTTAGATACTTTGGTTCTGAGCTTCAGAGCAAGGGCAAGGCGATAGAGTGACTTGTTGGTGTTGCAGTTCAGTAGTCCAGGTAGGTTATGGTTTATCGTTGGTGAGACTTAGTATAGTGAATCACATATTTAGATTATGATGTTGGAGACAGCATGTGAAACTTCGGGTGTGAAGTTGGGATGGATATTGCCTTAGGTTGGACCTTGATGTGTGTTGGGACTAGCCACCCCTTTATATGTGTTTGATTGTTTAATTGTGTTGGCTTGATGCCTTGTGTAGTTGGTAGATAGCGAATATCCTTTGTTATCCTGATTTGGGATAAGATTGACATACCCGTTGTTAGTATTTGTACTATGATATACATATTGGCGTACCCATTATTGGTACTTGAGTTATTGATATATGTTAGCATACCCACTGTTGGTATTGTGATGTGATATATTGTTGGCGTACCCCATTGAGGTACTTGTGATATTGAGCTTACTTATTGATGATTGACATATGCATTGCACGCATTCTCTCACATTATCATGCATGGCCGATATCCGGTGATGATCCGGTACCGTTGATTGAGCGAAACTGCTATTTGATAAACTCTTTTACTTGAGTGATTGTGAAAAAGGCTGATGTCCAAAGATCCATTCCGGAATCGCTGTTTATATGAAACGGATGCTTGATAAACTCTTTTACTTGAGTGATTGCGAGGAGGCCAATGTCCGAGGTTCAATTCCGAAATCGTTGATTTATGACACTAATATTTGACATCTCTTTGAGTGATTGTGAAGAGGCCAATGCCCGATGGTTATATTCGGGCATCATTGTGCATGGTCGTTTTCGATGTTATCCCGAATTCGATTGTAGTGCATGGGCTCCGTGGGTCCCCCAGAGTGGTGCCGGTGAGACTCTCCCTATGAGCAATTAGCCAGGGTCCCTTCTGTCTGTTTGGCAAAGATTCGGGACGGGTGGTCATACTGGGTTGTGCTGACGAGACATCGATATTTCCGTCCGGAGTACATGTGTACATCTCATTTGGATAGCATGGCATGGCAACACATTCATACCATTATTGCATTGCATTGCATTATGACTTGAGTGAGATGTCGCGGTGATTGTATTGTGATGGATTATGTTGTTGATTCTATTGTGTTGATTGTTCCAGGATTAGATATACTCAGGCTTATTATATTGGGGTTAGATAAATATATAGGTGTTGATGGATACTCGGTTACGATTATATTGTTCCATACATGATTAGTTTACTTGTTTATTTGCATTATTTTCTGAATTGTGTTAACTATGCTTAGTCGGCCAATGATGCCTACTAGTACTGTTATTTGTACTGACCTGCACTTGCTGCATTCTTTTATGAATACAGAGTATCAGGCCAGATCTACTTCTTTGACTCGTGGCTGATCGACTCCTCAGCTTGTACTAGTTTTCCAGGGTGAGCATGGTGTCCGCTGACCTCGAAGACTCTTCTATTGTTTGTCTTACTTTTTTTTCAAGACATGATTTGAGACATTTTATGTATTATTATTCATACCCGAGTTATTCGGATTTAGATGCTCTTGTATGACCAGACCAGATAATGGGGTGGATTCATTTACTTCCGCATTTATCCATATTATATTGTGAGACTTACGTCATTTTACTTCTTCCACTATTATATTTATTGATTGTGAACGTTGAGTTAAGGGTTCGCCTACCGAGGTGGGAATGGTAGGTGCCCGCATGACCTAGGCTAAAATGGGTCGTGACAAGTTGGTATCAGAGCCCTTGGTTACCCGGTCTTTAATGCAAGAGAGCGTCTAAAGTCTCGTGGATCGGTACGATGGGCTCCGTACTTATCTGCGGGAGGCTATGGGACGTTTAGGAAATCTCATCTTCTTTCGTTCCATCGTGATACTTTATTCAAATTGGTATCTGGAAAGACCAAATTGGCATCTAACTCTTATCTCTTCTCTCACAGATGGTGAGGACTTAAGCTACTACGGGCCGAGGTTAGGTGCAGGAGCCCACAGTTAAGGATGGCACCCGAGGGCGCGCTACAGTCAGAGGACGCGGCAGAGCCAGAGGCCGGGGGGCTGCCCCAGCCAAGGGTAGAGCTCCGACAGTGGGCCAGCGACGAGAGCGGTCTCCATCTCCCGAGCCCGAGTACCAGCCTGATAGAGACCAGACTGTAGGGGATGGCGTGACCCCAGTACAGACATAGCCTGAGGTTACTTCTGACCAGGCCATGCATGACACTATGGCTTGGGTCCTACTTCATTTTAATGCCTAGCACGCGGCTGCCGGTGTTACTACTCCCGACGGGGATTCACAAACTAGGGTTGGGGCATAGACCCCTGAGCAGGGACCCACGCAGGTAGCACATCTCGCCGCAGCTATGGCTCCCTGCATTGATACTATACCTACTCCTGGGGAGGATATTAGACCCATGGATGGTGTCGTTATGATTGTTGCTGATCAGGACCCGGTGGGGAGGTTCAGGAAGTTAGAGCCGCCGAGGTTCTCTAGTACTTCCTCTGAGGATGCCAATGAGTTTATTCTTGATATGCATCAGTTGCTGCACTGTATAGGGATAGTGGAGACCCACGGCATTGATTATGTGTCCTACCAGTTTCGCGCCAACGCAAAGACATGGTGGAGGAATTTCGTGTCGTACAGACCTGAGGGTTCACCTCCATTGACTTGGACTCAGTTCTACCGGGCCTTCCTTCAGAAGTATGTACCTCGGTCTTTGAGAGAGGCTCGTAGGGAGCAGTTTCTACACCTTGAGCAGAGGGGCATGTCCTTGGAGTCTTATGTGACCTGTTTCATTTATTTGGCTCGATACTCTACTCCGTTGATTCCTACCGAGACTGATAGGATCAGACACTTTGTTAGAGGATTAGTGGGCTCTCTACAGATTTCTTGCCTTCAGATGGAGTCTATGGGGGGCTTCCTTCCAGTCCATTATTGAGCATACTTCGATGGTTGAGGGCGCCAAGGCGCGTGCATTTAGTGGTGGTGACAAGAGGCCACGTTAGACTGGCAGTTTTGGGGGTCCTAGTACGAGGGGCGCCGGTCAGTTTTTGAGGCCACCTCAGCTCTATTCCAGTCGTCCCGTGCATTCAGCATTACCGGCTTCCTCTAGTGAGCCACCCAGACAGAGAGCTCTTGAGAGCTCGTTCTTTAGACCAGTTGACAAGACTGTTGCATCCGAGTCTTCAGTTTTCGTGTTTCAGCACTCGCACCTCTTACCTGTTTCACTTGTGGGGAGGTTGGGCATATTTCCAAGAGATGTCCCCGACCTAGGTGAGATTATCAGCCGCCGGGGACTCCTGTATCATCCGGTGGTCGAAGAGAGACTTCTCAGAGAGGCGGTGCTTAGTCAGGCCGCGGTACTTCGCATGGTTCTTGAGGTGGGTCCCAGTCAGCTAGAGGTGGTACTCAGAGTTTGAGAGGGGGATCCCAGACTGGGCTTGGTGGAGCCTATTGTTACTCATTTCCGGGTAGGCCCGAGGTAGAGGCCTCAGATGCTGCTATCTCATGTACCATTTTAGTCCGTCACAGAACAACATCTGTGTTATTTGATCCTGGATCCATTTATTCGTATGTATCTGCATTCCATGTCGTTGGTTGGGATTTACCCTGTGATAGCATAGATATACCTGCTCATGTGTCTACTCCATTCGGAGATTCTGTGGTTGTTGATCGAGTCAACTGGTCTTGTTTAGTTACTTTTATGGGGTATGACACCTGGGTAGATTTGATGATTCTGCATATGGTGGACTTTGATATTATATTGGGTATGTCCTGGCTTTCTCCTTATCATGCGATCTTGGACTGTCACGCCAAGACAGTTACTTTAGCTATGCCAGGCATCCCTAGCCTTGAGTGGAGAGGCACTCCTAGTCCCACTCCGAAGAAGATTATTTCCTTCCTTCAGGCGAAGAAATTAGTGAGTAAGGAGTGTTTAGCGTATTTGGCACATGTTCATGATACGACCGTTGCATCTCAATCCCTTGAGTTTATTCCTATTGTGACCGAGTTCGCGGAGGTATTTCCGTTAGATTTTCTGAGTATGCCACCCGATCGTGACATTGATTTCTGTATCGACGTGGACTCGGGTACTCGTCCTATTTCCATCCCACCATACCGGATGGCACCTGCCGAGTTGAGAGAACTTAAGGAACAATTGCAGGATTTATTGAGCAAGGGGTTCATTAGACCGAGCGTCTTCCCTTGGGGTGCTCCAGTGTTATTTGTGAAGAAGAAAGATGGGACCATGAGGATGTGCATTGATTACCGCTAGTTGACCAAGGTCACTATCCGGAACAATTTCCATATGCCTCATATTGATGATCTATTTCACCAGCTTCAGGGTGCTTCGGTGTTTCTAAGATTAATTTCCGTTCCGGCTATCATCAATTTAAGATTAGGGCGGAGGATATTCCGAAGACAGCATTTCAGATAAGATATGGCCACTATGAGTTTCTAGTGATGTCTTTCGGGCTTACCAATGCCCCAGCTGCATTTATGACAGTGATGAATGGCATCTTTAGGCCGTTCTTTGATTCTTTTGTGATTGTATTTATCGATGACATCTTGGTGTATTCCAAAAGTAGAGTGGAGCATGAGAGCCATCTTCGTACCGTCCTTAGGTTGTTGAAGAAACATAGTTTGTTTGCTAAATTTTCTAAGTGTGAGTTCTGGTTAGAGTCTGTAGTATTCTTGGGCCATATGGTGTCCAATGAGGGGATTATGGTTGATCCACAGAAGATTGAGGCTGTGAGGGGTTGGGCGAGGCCCACTACTGTTATCGACATTCGTAGTTTTGTGGGTTTGACTAGTTATTACCGTCGTTTTGTGAAGGGTTTTGCTGGCATTGCTTCATCCTTGACCAGATTGACTCAAAAGGATGTTCCCTTCTAGTGGGCGAATGATTGTGAGGAGAGCTTTCAAAAGCTCAAGCTTTTTTTTTTACCACAGCCCCGATCCTAGCCTTATCTGTGGAGGGCAAGGACTTCGCAGTCCATTGTGATGCTTCCCGTATGTGTTTGGGTGCAGTGTTGATGCAGGAGGGTAGGGTGATAGCTTATGCTTCCCGTCAGTTAAAAGTTCACCAGAAGAATTACCCTACCTATGATTTGGAGTTATTAGCCTTAGTCTTTCGCTTTGAAGCTTTGGAGGCATTACTTGTACGGTGTCCATTGTAAGGTTTTTACCGATCACCATAGCTTTCAGCATGTGTTTACCCAGAGAGATCTTAATTCCAGGCAGCACCGATGGATGGAGCTCCTGAAGGATTATGACATCTCTATTCTGTATCACCCTGGTAAGGCCAATGTGGTGGCTGATGCCTTGAGTGGAAAGACAGTGATTATGGGGAGTTTATCTCGATTGGTTGTTTCCGAGCGTCCGTTGGCCATGGAGGTTCAGACTCTGGCCAACAGCTTCGTCCGTCTCGACATCTCGACCCCGACAGGAGTTTGGCTTGTATAGAAGCGAGATCATCGTTGTTGGATTAGATCAAGGCTCATCAATTTGAGGATTCTCAGTTGAGCAAGATCCGAGATAGGGTGTCGAGAGGTGAGGCCAAGGAGGCCGTGATTGATTCTGAGGGCATTCTGAGGATTAGCGGACGCGTATGGGTACCTCGTGTTGGTGACCTGATTCAGTTGATCTTATCTGAGGACCACAGCTCTCGCTATTCCATTCATCCGGGAGTGACTAAGATGTACCGTGACTTGAGACAGCACTATTGGAGGCACCGTATGAAGAGGGATATAGTTGATTTTGTGGCTAAGTGTGGAAATTGTCAACAAGTCAAGTATGAGCACCAGCGACCCAGTGGGGTGTTTCAGAGGATACCCATTCCTGAGTAGAAGTGGGAGAAGAATACCATGAATTTTTTTCATGGGTCTTCCAAAGACCCTTGGCAAGTTTGATTCTATTTGGGTGACAGTGGATCGATTGACTAAGTCCGCTTACTTTGTTCCGGTTCATGTTTCTTATACCGTAGAGAAGTTAGCCAAGATGTATATTCGGGATATTGTGAGATTACATAGGATCCCTATTTCTGTTGTATCTGATCGGGGTACTATCTTCACCTCCCGAATCTGGAGAGAATTTCATGATGAGTTGGGTATCCGATTGGACTTTAGTATAGCTTTCCATCCCTAGACCGATGGCCAGTCCGAGCAGACCATTCAGGTGCTCGAGTACATGTTGAGAGCACGTGTTATCGACTTTGGTGGTCATTGGGACCAGCACTTGCCCTTGGTAGAGTTTGCCTACAACATGTTATATCCCGTATTTTTGTACATTGGACTATTTTTAAGCTAATCGAGATAAGTTAAGGACAAGATTATTTTGGGATATGAGATAGAGACTTTTAATCCCCCATTTTTAATTAATGCACGAATTGCTTATAAATTTTATTTGATGTAGAAATATTAGTGGAGATTAGGGATTAATTAACCATGATTAGATTATTAAGTGGGGGATTAGAAACTAAATTAACATTAAATCAAGTCATTAGTGGGCCAAGTGGACCCCACTATGGCATGGCCAAATCTGATTGGCCCATGCCATCAACCCTTGGACAGCATATAAAACTCTAATTTGATGACTAATCGAATGGTATTCATCCACAATTCATCTTCAACAAAGTAAGGTTAGAGAGAGTCCAAGCCATGACAACTCACGGCCATGGCTGAGCTAGATCAAGCTCACAAAGTTGCTATCAAACACTAATTTTCTAAGGTGTTCCACTCAATTGAAGGCCATAGTAAGGTGAATTTAATCATTTGGGGCAGCAAGAATACTTGTCCTCTTTATCCACAATTTCAGCAACGTTGAGGAGTTAAGTTGTTAAGGTAAGATTTAAATCTCTTCTACTTGTTTTAGGGGTGATTTGGACTTTGTATAATATGGTAAATGTGAATTGGATATAAGGAATTATGTATGTTGATGTTGAGATGTTGTTTAGGCCGTGTAGGGGGATGTTTTAATTAGTAATGGTGAATTAATTTTAATTAGTATCGTGGTTGTTGTGGTCATGGATTATATGATGAAAGTAAAGGAATTTGATGGTTAAAGTTGAAGTTGTATGTGTTTTGTGGGCTGTTTTAAGGAGTTATTGTGATATTAAGGTAATTTTCTCGCATATGAATAATTGATGTTGTAGCAGTGCGTGTGTTGATATGATTCGCAAATTTGGATGAAAAGAGTATATGAGATAATGTATAAGAAGCGTATGTGGTTTGCTTGGTGCAATTGTAGACGTTTGTGAGATTATCGGGCATCTTTATGTTGTTAATTAGGGGATGTTTTGGGACGTGTTGTTATATTGGTTGGGCTGTTATAAGGTCGTTTCGATGAAAATGTTATGACTATGGATCATTAAGAATGACTTGATCATGTCGTAATCGTATGTAGATTATTATCGAATGTTGTGATATGTGGGCTGATTGGAATGTCATGTGGGCTGTTCGGAGTGTTCTCGAATCTTGTCTTGATTAGTCTTGATTAGTCTTGATATAGTACTTAAACGTGTGGTTATGGATGTTGATTTGGTTGTTTTATAGTTGGCTTGAATATAAGGGAAATGCCGCCTAATCTTCTAGAAACGAACTACTAACATTGGAATATGTTTTGAACCTTTCCATAGCTTAACCATAGTTCTTAACGTCTTAATATAGGTTGAGGCACTACGGGTAGCGTATACGTATTGTATTACGGATAAGCGTTGAAGGTATGTAAAGCTATCCCTTCTTTCTTTTGGCATGTCTTAGATATAAGTGACGTATGATATGAACTTTGGGATAATTCTATTCATAAGTTTCGAGTGTGATTCATGATCCTTATTCACTTCTTGATGTTAGAACTCTTAAGGTAATTGAGCTATTGCCTCTCAAGTCTTCTATACGTTGGATAGTAGTCGGTATGTAAAAGCTCCTATTCTTAGAAACTCTACGATGACTAATGTCCTTGATTTCCATAAGCTATTTCATATTATCTTGATACATGTCTATGATTCCTAAGGTTCTATTTGATATAGTCCATGGTGACATCAAAAGGGTACTTAGCATGACTATCGCCTTTGATACTCTTAGAGGTCTGTAGACATATGCGTGGGTTGTGTACAGATGTTGTTGAGCTGTGTTGGCATGACTTATATTTTGGACATTCCCATACGTAGTGGCAGCCTTGTCGGCTTGCATATATATATATATATATATATATATATATATATATATATATATATATATATATATATATATATATATATATATATATATAGGGATGTTGTATGTAGTAGCAGCCTTGTCGGCTTGCATATATATTTTGGGATGTTCCCATATGTAGTGGTAGTCTTGCCGGCTTGCGTATTATGTCATGCTTGATTGATTGTGACTCCTCAAGAGACAGGTTACCTTGATGTATATATGTGACAGTTCGGAGACGACGTTTTGTTTTTACAAGTTTCCATATTCTGTTTGGTTTCGGGTTGATTATAGCTAACAGGTACGTATACGAGTGTCCATCTCGGGCACTAGTCACGGCCTACGGGGTTGGGTCGTGACAAAAGTGGTATCAGAGCAGTTCATCCTCGGAGTGTCTACAGACCGTGTCTAATATAGTCTTGTTTATCGGTGTGTTGTGCACCATATCTATAAACAGGAAGCTACAGGACTTTTAGGATGTTGTCTTTCTTTCCTACTCTAGATCGTGCGATAGAGCTATATTATCAGGATAATCACTCCCTAACAGATTATTATGTTTACAGCTATGCCTCCAAGGAAAGCGACAGCTGCCCAGAAGGGCAAATCGGTAGCAGGAGATATCAGCCAGACTCAGAGAGTTACTAGGGCCCGTGCCCAGTGTATGCCCGACATTATACTTCAGTCGGCGAGTTCTGCTACACAGCCACCTCCAGAGGAACTGAGAGCGGCGGTAGCTCCAGATCAGGGGGCGGCTCCACCGCCAGCTCCCGAGGTTTCAGTACGCGAGCCTCCAGCTCCTCAGCCAGGGACGGAGGAAAGAGCCATGAGGGATGCGGTTCAGTTGCTGACCAGACTAGTGGCAGGGCAGGCTCGCAGGCATGGACTAGGAGTTGACCATGCGGATAGACATGACAGTTTGAGGGCTCGTGATTTCTTAAGTTGTAATCCTCCAGAGTTTTTCAGGTCAAAGCCCAAGGATGATCTGCATGAGTTTGTTTCGCAGATGCAGCATACCTTGAGGATAATCAAGGCTTCTGAGACTGAGTCTGTTGAGTTGGCTTCGTATCGATTGCGTGACGTAGCTGTTAATTGGTATGAGTCGTGGGAGCTATCTAGGGGCGAGCATGCTCCTCCAGCAGTATGGGATGAGTTTATGGAGGCCTTCCTTGACCATTTCCTGCCGCCAGAGATGAGGCGAGCTAGAGTTGATAGATTCTTACATCTGAGGCAGAATGGCGGGAGCGTTCGAGAGTACAGTCTTGAGTTTGATTCGTTGTCTAGATATGCACCTACTATTGTAGCTGATATGGCTGATCGAGTGCATCGTTATGTGATGGGGCTGGATCGTTATTTGATTGATAGCTATATGGTAATGGCTTCTCAGCTAGGTATGGATATTGCTCGGGTACAGGCATATGCACAGGGGGTAGAGGATCGGCACAGAGGACGTCAGCCAGATAGAGATTATTATAGAGGCCAGCATAAGAGAGCTAGATCGGCTGGTTATCCTGATGAGTTTCGAGGCAGACAGCCTCAGCAGTATAGTAGATATTCTTCCCAGCTAGCACGGAGTGCACCCCAACAGTTTACCGGCAGGAGATTTGATAGTACAGGGTATTCAGGAGCCGGTCAGAGCTCCAGGGCTTTAGGTCCACAAATGAACAGGGGTTCGAGTCAGTCGAGGCCACCCTTGCCTCGGTGTTCTCGTTGTGGTAGGCCCTATTTTAGGGAATGCCGTCTCGCTACAGGTGCTTGCTTTACTTGTGGCCGTCAAGGCCATGTCATGAGAAAGTGTCCGTATGGGGGTAATCCAGGTGGTACGGCTCAGCCTACTGGGTCAGTTGCTGGTTCATCTTCTTCTGTGGCTATGCGCCCTATGGGGCAGGGTATTCATACACCAGCAGTCCGTGGTAGAGGTCGTGGTGGAGCTTCCAGTTCTAGCGGTCCTTCGAACCGCATATATGCTTTGGATAGTAGACTGTACCAAGAGACGTCACCAAATGTGGTTACAAGTATATTATCGATTTTCTCTCGGGACGTATATGCATTGATAGATCCAGGCTCCACCTTATCATATGTATCTCCCTTTGTTGCTAAGTAGAATCGGAATAGAGCTTGAGTTGATAGAACCATTTGAGGTAGCTACACCGGTAGGAGATTCTGTTATAGCAAGGAAAGTATATAACAATTGTTCGGTGGATATATATAGTCGTCATACCTTGGCAGATTTGATAGAGTTAGATATGACTGAGTTTGATGTTATTATGGGTATGGACTGGTTAGCTTCTTGTTATGCTAACGTTGATTGTAGAGAAAAGATAGTTCGGTTTCAGTTCCCGGGAGAGCCAGCTATAGAGTGGTTAGGGAATACGGCATTGCCGAGGGGTAAGTTTATTTCATACCTCAAGGCAAGGAAGATGGTTAGAAATGGTTATATTTATCATCTGGTTCGTGTGCATGACTTGAAAGCAGAGGTACCGACTCTTCAGTTAGTTCCGATAGTTAATGAATTTCCAGTTGTATTCCCGGATGAACTTCCAGGTCTTCCTCCTGAGCGTGAATGTTACACCTCGGAAAATTTCCCGTTGGTACGCAAGTAAATGAACTAATGATGTGTGCGAGGAGTGAGAGTGTATAATGTTTCATGGGAAATGTATGTAAAGGGATGTGGATGATTAGAATGAAAAGTCGAGAAATGAGAAAAATTGAAAGTTGGCAAAACTGCCCAGTGGTCGTATAGTGCAAAATACGGACCATAAAGTGCAATACGGTCCGTAAACTTGAAGTCGTAAACTGGCATGCCCAACTTCAACTTTCTGTCAGCCGAAGAAATGGCTAAACACGACCTGGTGGACCGTAAAGTGATTTACGGCCCGTAAACCATGGTCGTAAATCGCCATGCATGCAGGCCAAAGTTTCTGGTCCTGCTTAAGCTTAAAGACGACCACGAGGGACGGTCCGTAAACTGAAATACGGACCGTAAACCTCCATGGACGACCACTGTTCACCCAGCACAGATTTTCCAATTCATTAAATATGAGGATCAAGACTCATTTTATTTCATTACAACATTACACCACTTCTCTCTAAAACTTCTCTCTACATTTATTATATGAGTTTTCAAGGATTATAAGCCATCAATAACATTAAGACAAGTGAATCAAGGATAAGGGAATCATCAAGGATCATCCAAGTTAAGAAATTCAAATGGAGAAAAACTAGGGTTTTGCCCAAAGAGGAGTATTATCAACCAAAGCTTGTTCCTACATCTTCTAAGGTAAGATTCATGATTTTTACAAGATGTTTAAGTTATTGGAGAATTAAAATACATGGATTGTAGAAAATGTGGTCAACTAGGTCATGAATGATGAATAGTGACATTTTGAGAAATAGTTTGAATTGAGTTATGAATGTTGTTGTGTTGTGATATGAATGTGTTATAAATGGTATTAAGATCAAGAACTAAACACTTTAGACGAATGGACGAAGTTGGGTGTTATGACCATGATTGTGGGTGAATTAGAGGCAAATTGAGGAATCTAGATGATGTGGATAATGTGAATGACTAATGGCCATTGTTATGATAATAATGAAGGTATAAACGCTAGCATTGGAAGGGAACGTGCAAGTGTAGAATAGTTCGACGGAAAGGTATGTAAGGCTAACCCTTCTTTCATAAGGCATGGTTCTTGGCCAAATTCCTAATTCCTCTATATGAGTATGTTGTCTTCACATGGTTGACATTCCGAGCTCATAAGCTCACGACCCTTGATAGGTACTATGATTATACTATGTTCCTCGTATGACGAGTAAGTCCATAATATAGATGTAACGATAACGATGAGGATAGTAATGATAATGATATCAAAAATGATGCAAAAGGTGCCTACGGGCTATTATACTTATATGTGCCTATGAAGGGCTATAATGAACCCCGAGCATATAACGTCGGGTAGAATATATGTATATGAATATGTATGAAGTATGTATACGATTACGAAACGCGCGCGCACATCTGCAGATGGTACAGATAACCCTGAAGCCTTGGTAGGGCCAGGTAGAAATAACATTGAGCCTTGGTTGGCTAAGTACGTATGAAACACCGACCCTTATGGTCGGGCACGCTATGTATGTATATAAGTGTATGCCTCTGTATATAATATGAATATGAATGTGAAAAGACTATGCATAAGAATACGAATAAGGACATGTATACGAATATGAGCACAAGTATGGTACGAGTACTATTATGGGATACAGATGATGACGTAGGTGTACTAATACGTATGAAAAATGGAAAGTCCTACGAAAGGCAGGTAAGTACTATGATGATGATATTACTGTCTGCCCTCCTATGCTATTTCATATGATATCTATTATGCTTCTATATTGATGTTGATCATGCTTTACATACTCAGTACATTCTTCGTACTGATGTCCTTTTGTTTGGGGACGCTGCGTCATGCCCGCAGGTGCACAGGGAGACAGACTTGATCCATAGCTGCTTGTTCAGAGATTGCATAGCAGAGCTCCATTTCTTTCGGAGCCGTAGCTTTTGGGTACTTATTCGTTTGTGTATATAATTATGGGCATAGCGGGATCCTGTCCTGCTCATACGATATGTCATACACTTAGAGGCTCGTAGTCATGTGTATGTGGGTAGAGATGTTCGGCCATGTCGGCCCATGTTTTGTATATCTTTTGTTAGCCACGTCGGCCTTGTACTTATGATGTGGCATAGGTGCCTATGATATGTTAAATGATGATGGTCGTCTAATGGGATCAATATGATTAACGATAAGAAAAGCACGAATTGACTTATGGTTCACCTAGATGTTATGTTATGTACGATAAGGGGGTGCTCGGGTGGGGTAGCACCGGGTACTAATCGCGGCCCCCTAGCCGGGTCGTGACAAAAGTGGTATCAGAGCAGTTCAGTCCTAGGATGTGTCTACGAGCCGTGTCTAGTAGAGTCTTGGTTATGGGTGTGTTGCGCTCCACACTTATAAACGAGAAGCTGCGGACATTTTAGGAATATATGACCTTCTTTCTTCATAGGAATCGTGCGATAGAGCTATGATGTAATAAATTCTTGTTCCTAAATCGTGTGATGTGTATTTCAGAGATGCCTAAAAAGAAAAAGGCTACAGCAGCCCAAAAGGGCAAGACGGTGGCAGAAAAGCGGGCTGAAAGAGCACCGGCACCGGTAGTAGAGGAAGTTGAGTCCCAGAGTGCGGCTCAATCTCAGTCCTCCCAGACAGTGCCTTTTACCGAGGAGCACGTGGGAGCCTCAGCCCCAGCTCCAGCTCCTCCACCGAACGCTTCGGGCCAAGACGTGAGAGAGGCCATTAATTTGTTGCCTCAGTTGGTTGCGGCCCAGACTCAGAGGCCAAGCGCAGGGCAAGGTGATAGGGCTGTTAGTGCAAGGGCCCGTGACTTCATTGCTTTGAAACCCTCGGAATTCTTTGGGTCGGAACTGGAGGAGGATCCCCAGGACTTTATTGATGGTATGCTAAGGACGCTCCGGTTGATACATGCTTCAGACACTGAGTCGGTAGAGCTAGCGTCCTATAGATTGAGAGATATCTCGATCCAGTGGTATACAGTATGGATGGCTTCGTGGGGAGCCAATGCACCTCCGCCGGTATGGCAAGAGTTTGTCGATGCTTTTCTCCGTCACTACATGCCTCCAGAAGTTCAACGAGCTAGGGCCGATAAATTCTTGAATTTGAGGCAAGGTAACATAAGTGCTACAGAGTATAGTCTCCGCTTCAATTCCTTGGCTAGGTATGCTTCGGCCATGGTAGCGGATATGGGCGATCGGGTGCACCGGTTTGTGAAAGGCCTAGGGCCACACTTGATGGATAAATGCTTAACTGCGTCCCTTCAGGATGGCATGGATATTGCACGCATTCAGGCACATGCTTAGGAATTAGAGGAACACCTACAGCAGCGGAGAAATGAACGTGAGCAGGATAGGGGCCATAACAAGAGGGCCAGACCTTCGGGTTCGAGGAGCGAGTCCAGGGGCGGACACAGACAACAGTTTCCCAGCCATTCAGGCTATTCTATGACCAGTACACCTCCACAGTTCACGGGGCAGAGATTTGACAGATCTACTTGTTCCGAGCCGAGTCAGGGTTATTCGGGGTCTCAGTTTAGAGGTGATTCAGGCCAGCCAAGGCCACTTGTACCACGATGTTCTCAGTGTGGAAAGTTGCATTGGGGTCAGTGCCGATCAGGTTCAGACGCTTGCTATTCATGTGGTCGGCCAGGCCATATTATGCGTCATTGCCCCTCAGTATATGGTAGAGGTAGGACCCAGCCATCAGGGTCGGTAGCCGGATCTTCGGCATCTGTACGCCCTACGGGGCCAGGTTCACATGCGCCAGTCGGCCATGGTAGAGGTAGAGGCAGAGCTCCCAGTACTAGCGGTCCTCAGCACCGTATTTATGCTTTGGCTGGACGCCAAGATCTTGAGTCTTCTCCTGATGTGGTCACAGGTATATTTTCGGTATTCTCTCATGATGTATATGCTTTGGTTGATTCGGGCTCCACACTATCATATGTTACTCCATATATTGCGGGTCAATTTATAATTGAGCCGGAGTCTATCAAACCTTTTGAGGTGTCTACACCCGTGGGTGACTCGGTAATAGCTAGCCGAGTATATAGGAATTGTGTGATTGTGATTTGTGATCGTCGTACCATGGTTGATTTGCATGAGCTAGAAATGGTAGATTTTGACGTTATTATGGGCATGGATTGGTTGGCTTCTTGTTATGCCAATGTTGATTGTAGAATGAAAATGGTTCGCTTCCAGTTTCCGGGAGAACCAGTCTTAGAATGGAAAGGAAATTCGGCATCACCAAAAGGTAGGTTTATTTCCTATCTAAAGGCAAGGAAGATGATCACGAAAGGGTGCATTTATCACCTAGTGCGAGTTCAAGATGTAGAAGCTGAGTCGCCGACTCTTCAGTCAGTTCTGGTAGTGAATGAATTTCCGGAGGTGTTCCCGGAAGAGCTTCCAGGCCTTCCTCCCGAACGGGAGATTGATTTTGCTATTGACGTGTTGCTAGACACTAATCCCATATCTATTCCTCCCTATAGGATGGCACCCGCAGAGTTGAAAGAGTTGAAGGAGCAATTAAAAGACTTGCTTGAAAAAGGCTTCATTAGGCCTAGTTCATCCCCGTGGGGAGCACCCGTATTGTTCGTCAGGAAGAAGGATGGCTCCTTGAGAATGTGCATTGATTATCGACAATTGAATAAAGTGACGATTAAGAACAAGTATCCCCTCCCGAGGATTGATGATTTATTTGATCAATTGCAAGGTGCCAAATTGTTTTCAAAGATTGATTTGAGGTCCGGGTATCACCAAGTAAGAGTTAGGGAGAAAGATATCCCTAAGACAGCTTTCAGAACAAGATACAGTCATTTTGAGTTCCGAGTGATGTCGTTTGGGCTAACTAATGCACCGACAGTGTTTATGGACATAATGAACAATGTATTCAGGCCTTTTCTGGATCGATTCGTGATTGTATTCATCGATGACATCCTAGTGTATTCTAGATCCAAGGCAAAGCATGCGGATCACCTGCGTATTGTTCTTGGAGTTCTTCGAACCCGAGAGTTATTCGTGAAGTTTTCCAAATGCGAGTTTTGGTTGAACTCAGTGGCATTTCTGGGCCACATTGTTGCAGTTGACGGTATTCGAGTGGATAGCCAAAAGATTGAGGCAGTGAAGACTTGGCCGAGGCCCACAACCCCTACGGAGGTTCGTAGGTTTTTGGGCTTAGCCGGTTATTACAGAAGATTTGTTGAGGGTTTCTCTTCTATTTCTGCACCGCTCACCAAGTTGACTCAGAAGTCAGCTAAGTTTCAATGGACAGATGCTTGCGAGCGTAGTTTCCAAGAGCTGAAAGACCGATTGACTTCAGCCCCAGTCTTGACACTTCCAGAGGGATTGGAGGGATATGTTATTTATTGTGATGCTTCAGGCGTCGGGCTAGGCTGTGTATTGATGAAAAATGGTAAGGTGATTGCGTATGCTTCTAGACAATTACGGAAACATGAGCAGAATTATCCTACCCATGACTTAGAATTGGCCGCAGTGGTCCATGCTTTAAAGATATGGAGACATTACTTATATGGTGTCCACGTGGATATTTATACAGATCATAAGAGTCTCCAGTACATCTTCAAGCAGAAAGAGTTGAATTTACGGCAACGACGATGGCTAGAGTTGCTAAAAGACTATGATGTTGAAATCCTGTACCACCCCGGAAAGGCAAATGTTGTGGCTAATGCTCGTAGCCGTAGGTCGATGGGAAGTCTAAGTGATGTACGACCAGAAAAGAAAGAGATGGCCAGTGATCTTCAGCAGTTAGCTAGCCTAGGAGTCCGAGTGGTGGACTCAGGTAGCAGCGAAGCAACTATTCAGAATTCAGCAGTTTCATCGTTAGTAGCGGAAGTAAAAGAGCGACAATATGAGGATCCCATGCTAATGCAGTACAGAGATACACTCCCTCAGAAGGAGGAGTCATCATTTGACATTTCGGAAGACGGAGTTCTCCGATGTCGAGGCAGGTTATGTGTTCCCGATGTGGCAGGTCTACGCCATCAGATTTTGAGAGAAGCTCATTGTTCCCGTTACTCCGTTCACCCCGGAGCGGCGAAAATGTATCACGATCTTAAGTCTATATATTGGCGGAATTCGTAGCTCAGTGTCCAAATTGCCAACAAGTGAAGATAGAACACCAAAAGCCGAGTGGCTTATTGCAAGCTATAGAAATCCCAACTTGGAAGTGGGAAGTGATTAATATGGATTTCATTACAGGGTTACCCCGTTCTCGACGTAAGTATGATTCCATATGGGTGATTGTGGATAGACTCACAAAGTCAGCTCATTTCTTACCGGTCAGGACGACCTATGTGGCAGAAGATTATGCCAAGCTTTATCTTAAAGAGATAGTGAGACTCCATGGCGTTCCGGTATCTATTATCTCTGATAGAGGAACTCAGTTTACAGCCAATTTTTGGGGGTCTTTCCAAGAAGGTTTAGGGACCCAAGTGCGCCTAAGCACGACATTTCACCCACAGAACGATGGGCAAGCTGAACGTACTATTCAGACTCTTGAAGATATGTTACGGGCATGTATGATAGATTTTGGAGGAAATTGGGATGACCATTTGCCACTCATTGAGTTTGCTTACAATAACAGTTATCATTCTAGCATTCAAATGGCACCGTATGAAGCTCTATATAGGCGAAAGTGTAGATCCCCAATTGGGTGGTTTGAAACCGGAGAAGCTAAGTTGATAGGGCCAGACTTGGTCCAGCAAGCAATAGAGAAAGTTAAGCTCATACAAGATCGGTTGCTAGCGGCTCAAAGTCGTCAGAAGTCCTATGCGGATAATCGTCGAAGAGACTTAGAGTTCGAAGTGAAAGATTGGGTATTCTTGAAAGTGTCGCCGATGAAGGGCGTGATAAGATTTGGAAAAAAGGGGAAGCTCAGTCCCCGGTATATTGGGCCATACGAAATTGTGCACAAAATAGGAAAAGTGGCCTATAAGCTAGATCTACCTCCAGATTTGGAGTCAGTCCATCCAGTATTTCATGTCTCGATGCTTCGGAAGTGTGTGGGAGATCCTACGAGGATCGTCCCAGTGAATGATATTCAAGTGACAGAAAAGTTAACTTATGATGAAATACCTATTGCCATATTAGATAGGCAAGTACGGAGGCTTAGAAACAAAGAAGTGGCCTCAATTAAAGTTCTGTGGAGAAATAACAATCGAGAGGAAATGACATGGGAAGCGGAAGAGAATATGCGATCCAAATACCCACATTTATTTCGGCCCTTGGAAGAAGTCCAAGATGAGACGTCAAAATCATAAGGTATGCATGTTTTCCCTTTTATACATTCAGGTCGTGTGTGGCCAAATTTCTAGTGCTGTTGTATTATTGCCCTGTGAGGCATTGTTATTGTGGGTTGTTGTGGCAGGGTGGTAGTGCCACATTACAGAGGAAACTCTGGCGAAAGTTTTATAGAATTCCCCAAGCCTTTAACATTCGAGGACAAATGTTCCTAAGGGGGGTAGAATGTTACACCTCGAAAAATTTCCCGTTGGTACGCAAGTAAATGAACTAATGATGTGTGCGACGAGTGCGAGTGTATAATGTTTCATGGGAAATGTATGTAAAGGGATGTGGATGATTAGAATGAAAAGTCGAGAAATGAGAAAAATTGAAAGTTGGCAAAACTTCCCAGTGGTCGTATAGTGCAAAATACGGACCGTAAAGTGCAATACGGTCCGTAAACTTGAAGTCGTAAACTGGCATGCCCAACTTCAACTTTCTGCCAGCCGAGGAAATGGCTAAACACGACCTGGTGGACGAACCGTAAAGTGATTTACGGCTCGTAAACCATGGTCGTAAATCGCCATGCATGCAGGCCAAAGTTTCTGGTCCTGCTTAAGCTTAAAGACGACCACGAGGGACGGTCCGTAAACTGAAATACGGACCGTAAACCTCCATGGACGACCACTGTTCACCCAGCACAGATTTTCCAATTCATTAAATATGAGGATCAAGACTTATTTTATTTCATTACAACATTACACCACTTCTCTCTAAAACTTCTCTCTACATTTATTATATGAGTTTTCAAGGATTATAAGCCATCAATAACATTAAGACAAGTGAATCAAGGATAAGGGAATCATCAAGGATCATCCAAGTCAAGAAATCCAAATGGAGAAAAACTAGGGTTTTGCTCAAAGAAGAGTATTATCAACCAAAGCTTGTTCCTACAACTTCTAAGGTAAGATTCATGATTTTTACAAGATGTTTAAGGTATTGGAGAATTAAAATACATGGATTGTAGAAAATGTGGTCAACTAGGTCATGAATGATGAATAGTGACATTTTGAGAAATAGTTTGAATTGAGTTATGAATGTTGTTGTGCTGTGATATGAATGTGTTATAAATGGTATTAAGATCAAGAACTAAACACTTTAGACGAATGGACGAAGTTGGGTGTTATGACCATGAATGTGGGTGAATTAGAGGCAAATTGAGGAATCTAGATGATGTGGATAATGTGAATGACTAATGGCCATTGTTATGATATTAAAGAAGGTATAAACGCTAGCATTGGAAGGGAACGTGCAAGTGTAGAATAGCTCGACGGAAAGGTATGTAAGGCTAACCCTTCTTTCATAAGGCATGATTCTTGGCCAAATACCTAATTCCTCTATATGAGTATGTTGTCTTCACATGGTTGACATTCCGAGCTCATAAGCTCACGACCCTTGATATGTACTATGATTATACTATGTTCCTCGTATGACGAGTAAGTCCATAATGTAGATGTAACGATAACGATGAGGATAGTAATGATAATGATATCAAAAATGATGCAAAAGGTGCCTACGGGCTATTATACTTATATGTGCCTATGAAGGGCTATAATGAACCCCGAGCTTATAACGCCGGGTAGTATATATGTATATGAATATGTATAAAGTATGTATACGATTACGAAACGCGCGCGCACGTTTGCAGATGGTACGTATAACCCTGAAGCCTTGGTAGGGCCAGGTAGAAATAACATTGAGCCTTGGTTGGCTAAGTACGTATGAAACACCGACCCTTATGGTCAGGCACACTATGTATGTATATAAGTGTATGCCTATGTATATAATATGAATATGAATGTGAAAAGACTATGCATAAGAATACGAATAAGGACATGTATACGAATATGAGCACAAGTATGGTACGAGTACTATTATGGGATACGGATGATGACGTAGCTGTACTAATACGTATGAAAAATGGAAAGTCCTACGAAAGGCAGGTAAGTACTATGATGATCATATTACTGTCTCCCCTCCTATGCTATTTCATATGATATCTATTATGCTTCTATATTGATGTTGATCATGCTTTACATACTCAGTACATTCTTCGTACTGACGTCCTTTTGTTTGGGGACGCTACGTCATGCCCGCAGGTGCACAGGGAGACAGACTTGATCCATAGCTGCTTGTTCAGAGATTGCATAGCAGAGCTCCATTTCTTTCGGAGCCGTAGCTTTTGGGTTCTTATTCTTTTGTGTATATAATTATGGGCATAGCGGGGTCCTGTCCCGCTCATACGATATGTCATACTCTTAGAGGCTCGTAGTCATGTGTATGTGGGTAGAGATGTTCGGCCATGTCGGCCCATGTTTTGTATATCTTTTGTTAGCCACGTCGGCCTTGTACTTATGATGTGGCATAGGTGGCTATGATATGTTACATGATGATGGTCGTCTAATGGGATAAATATGATTAACGATAAGAAAAGCACGAATTGACTTATGGTTCACCTAGATGTTATGTTATGTACGATAAGGGGGTGCTCGGGTGGGGTAGCACCGGGTACTCGTCGCGGCCCCCTAGCCGGGTCGTGATAGTGAGATAGAGTTCACTATAGATGTATTGCCAGACACTCAGCCCATATCTATTCCTCCTTACAGAATGGCACCTGCAGAATTAAAGGAGCTAAAGGAGCAACTCAGGGACTTGTTAGAAAAGGGCATCATCAGGCCCAGCACATCACCTTGGGGAGCACCGGTACTATTTTTGAGAAAGAAAGATGGGTCGCTGCGGATGTGTATTGATTATAGGTAGCTGAATAAAGTGATAATAAAGAATAGATATCCCCTCCCCAGGATTGATGATCTATTTGACCAGTTGCAGGGTGCTAAGTGTTTCTTGAAGATAGACTTGCGGTCAGGCTATCACCAGGTGCAGGTAAAGGAGGCAGATATTCCGAAGACTGCATTCAGGACCGGATACTGGCATTATGAGTTTAGAGTAATGTCTTTTGGGCTGACCAATGCTCCAGCAGTATTTATAGATCTAATGAACCGAGTGTTTAAGTCATTCCTAGACCTGTTCGTGATTGTATTTATTGATGATATTCTGGTCTATTCAGGATCAGAAGAGGAGCATGCAAATCATTTGTGTCACGACCCAACCCCGTGGGCCATGACTAGTGCCCGACCTGGACACTCGTATACGTACCTGTTGGATATAGTCAAACTGAATCTAAGAACAATATGGGAACTTGCAAAAGAACTCCAAGGTTCATAACGTCGTCACGTATATACATATCCAGATAAACTATTTCCTGAGGAGTCACAACTAATCAAATCATAAAATGATACGCAAGCCGACAAGGCTGCCACTACCTATCAATATCATATGCAAGCCGACAAGGCTGCCACTACAGACGAACATCATATCATAGCACATCGTATAGACACAGCTGAACAAAACTTATACATAACCCACACATATGTCTACAGACCTCTAAGAGTACTAACAGTGAAATATGATGGGACAGGGCCCCGCCGTACCCCTGGATAAACATATACGTATACATCATAAGATCTGTGTCAACCCCCCCCCCCCCCCCCCGAAGAAAGGGAGTCAGTACGGAATATGTACTGAGTATATAAAGCATGAAATACAGTAAAGAGAATCATACTGATGTAGGGATTACAGGAGACAAGTATAACATCCAGAGTACCAAAACACTTGCCTTTTGAAACATAAATCATGCATGTCAATATCATATATCATACCCGGCCCATTATGGGACTCGGTGAATAAGGTCGCCACATACCATCCTTGGCACCATAAACACATCATAACACCATCATATATATATATATACCGTACCCGGCCCTCTAGTGAGGGACTCGGTGAACAATGCAGTGAAACTGTGCACGAAAACGTATCCTGGCCCAGGACTCAGTGAAAGATGTATTGAGGCATGCACGAGTAGAGTAGTGAGCAACCATATGCAAATTAAATCATATTTGAGACTCAATAAGATAATCAAAATGAACCATCATTTGAAAATTTAGACGATAGTCATATCAAGTGCCCTTTGAATGTCACCATGGATTATATCGAAATAGAACTTCTGGAATGATAGACACATATCAAGACATAATAAGGAAAGTTCTGGGAATCGAGAACATTAGCCATCCTAGTGGCTCTAAGAATAGGAGCTTCTTTAGAATCATATATATACGTCGTATGTTTGTTTCATAAAGATCATGCCAAAAAGAAAGAAGGGTTAACTTTACATACCTTTAACGCTTATTTAAATGTCCAACGTCTACTTCTCGAGCTCGTAGGTCTAAAATTAAGATAATATATGCCACAGTTAGATCATCTACATCACTTACTAACCAATCCAAGTACGAATGAAACTTAACGAAATTCGGGCAGCATTTCCCTTGAAAACTTAACAATCCTCGAGATTCCAATTTAGCCAAACATCAATCAAAATACCAACAACAACAACACCAACAATTTCATATCAAGCTAGAATTAAATCCATTCTTAAATCACTTCCAAAATAGCCCAATATACATTCGTATACAAATGCTTGTATACACTTCTTTATTTTCGTATATCTATAGTATAACAACAAACATAACAACAACAACAACTACAGCCAATCCCACGATATTCCAGCCCACAAAACCATTCATAACAATCACCAAACAGCCCCAAAATATTGTCACAAAACAGCCACGAAAATCATATAAAAACAGCCCGGTATACGCTTTGTATATGATATCTTCATACACTTTGTTCTCCCAAATTCAAGAACAGCAACTTGTCAACAACATCAACAATTATTACACATCATAAATCAGCTAATTCCATCCATTTATTCCAACTAAAACAGGCCCCGATCCATAAATCTCAATAAAACAACAAACGAGTTTATAACACTATTTTCTCCGTTCTAATCCGTTAAAACTCTAAATAAACTTATTAACAATGAAAAAGGGACCTTAATCTTACCTTAAGTATGCAGCAACCACGTCAACACTCTTCTTCTTGGCTGATTTTTAGCTCAAATTGAAGGCAACACAATGTACAACACTTTTCTCTTCATGAGCTTCGGGATTGGGGGCTCGGATTTTGATCAACACTTGGTTTTTCTCTCTAAGGCTTTCCTCCCTCTCTCTCTAGAATTTTTCTGGGTCTTTTTGGTCTGAAAATGAGGAGGAGAAGGCTGAAACTTCCCTTAAATAACAAGGGAAATGGGCCTGACCTGGATTGGAATCGGGTTGGGCCCATTTCACTGCCCAGCTTGACCTTTATGCCTTAAAACGTCCATAACTCTTTATCCCGACGTCACATACAGGCCCACGACCTATGATTGGAAAGGTATTTCAATTATCTACAACTTTCATTTTAGGAGTTTTCCCAAATTCCCATAGTTATGGGGTTATGGCCTCCGGAAGTCAGATCACCCAAAAACCTAACTTAAAAACATCTTTTTCGAGGGCTTACACTTGGATTTGGCTCAAGGGTCCTTCTTGAGTTGTGTTTAACTTCACATATATTGTCCATGTAACTTATCATATGTATTTTATAAAAATCCCATCATGTGGGCCCTACCTCAGCTTACGGTTACGAGGCTATATATCTTTTAACGTATTATTCCGATCATATTGTACGAATTCCAAATATCATACTCAGGATACTATAGTAGAATTTCATTCTTTATACTTGTGATATTTTCTCCTTTTCGAGCTCACATTAAGCCGTTTGTCGCCTTAGTAACACGAAATTTTCTGGGGTGTAACAATTTAAGGACGGTACTTAGGGTGCTCCAGCACCAGAAGTTGTATGCTAAGTTCTCTAAATGTGAATTCTGGTTGACTTCAGTAGCATTCTTGGGGCATATTATTGGAGCTGATGGTATTCGGGTAGACACACAGAAGATTGAAACTGTCAAGACTTGGCCTAGACCTACGACACCTATTGAGGTACGTAGTTTTCTGGGGCTAGCAGGATATTACAGGAGATTCGTAGAGAAGTTTTCTTCGATTACAACACCTTTAACAAGGCTAACTCAGAAGGCAGCTAAGTTCCAGTGGACCGATGCTTGTGAACGAAGCTTTCAGTTGCTGAAAGATAAGTTGACTATGGCCCCAGTTCTAACTCTTCCTGAGGGACTAGATGGCTATGTCATTTATTGTGATGCTTCCGATGTTGGGCTAGGTTGTGTATTGATGCAACATGGCAGAGTTATAGCTTATGCCTCCCGGCAGCTCAGAAAGCACGAAAGAAATTATCCTACTCATGATCTGGAGTTAGCAGCGGTAATTCATGCTTTGAAGATATGGAGGCATTATTTATATGGCGTGCATGTTGATATTTACACGGATCACAAAAGTCTCCAATATATCTTTAAGCAGAAGGAACTAAACTTACGGCAGAGAAGGTGGCTAGAATTACTAAAGGACTATGATGTTGATATCCTATACCACCCAGGGAAAGCAAATGTTGTAGCAGATGCACTTAGCCGTAAATCTATGGGTACCTTGACAGATGTACAACCAGAACGGAAGGAGATAGTCCGTGAGATTTGCTAGTTAGCTAACTTAGGAGTCCGTTTGGCTGATTCTAATGATGGCAGAGTTTCTGTTCGAGGAGTTGCTGAATCCTCTATCATAGAAGAGGTAAGGAGACACCAGTACGAGGACCCTGTTCTGGTACATTATAGAGATGCAGCTCTTCAAAAGGAGAAGACCCCATTCGAGGTTACACATGATGGAGTGCTACGATATGGAGGCAGATTATGTGTACCTGTGGTTGCAGGGCTACGACAACAGGTTAAGGGAGAGGCACACTATGCCCGTTATTCTGTTCATCTAGGATCAACAAAGATGTATCATGACCTCAGATGTTTGTATTGGTGGGATGGCATGAAGAAAGACATAGCGGAGTTTGTTGCTCAGTGCCCGAATTGCCAACAGGTTAAGATCGAGCATCAGAAGCTTGGTGAATTATTACAGGAGATGGAGATCCCAACTTGGAAATGGGAAGTAAATAATATGGACTTCATTATAGGCCTACCTCTCACTCCACGGAAGTATGATTCTATATGGGTTATTGTAGATAGGCTGACAAACTCAGCCCATTTTCTTCCAGTCAAGACTACTTATTCAGCTGAGGACTATGCAAAGTTATATATCAAGGAGATAGTGAGACTTCACGGGGTTCCCACATCTATTATATCGGACAGATGAGCTCAGTTTACAGCTAACTTCTGGAGATCATTCCAGGAAGGATTGGGGACACAGGTGAGTCTTAGCACAGCATTTCACCCTCAGACTGACGGACAGGCCGAGCGTACTTTTCAGACGTTAGGGGATATGTTGCGGGCCAGTGTTATTGACTTCAGGGGTAGCTGGGATGATCATTTTCCACTTATCGAGTTGGCCTATAATAATAGCTACCATTCTAGCATCCAGATGGCACTGTATGAGGCTTTGTATTGCAGGAAGTGCAGGTCACCTATTGGCTGGTTTGATGTTGGTGAGGCTAAGTTAATCGGCCCAGATATGATTCAGCAAGCTGTTGATAAGGTGAAGCTTATTCGGGAATGGTTATTAGCAGCTCAGAGTCGACAGAAGTCATATGCAGATAATCGACGTCGACACTTAGAGTTCCAGATTGGTGATTGGGTATTCTTGAAGGTGTCACCCATGAAGGGTGTAATGAGATTCGGTAAGAGAGGAAAGCTTAGCCCGAGGTACATTGGGCCTTATTAGATTGTTCGTAGGGTAGGCAAGGTTGCCTATGAGTTGGACCTACCATCTGATTTGGAAGCAGTACATCCAGTCTTCCACGTGTCGATGCTTCGCAAATATGTTGGTGACCCTTCTAGAGTATTCCCCGTGGATGATGTCCAAGTAATGGAGGAGTTGTCTTACGAGGAGAACCCTATAGCTATACTTGATCGTCAGGTGAGAGGGTTGCGTACTAAGGATGTGGCCTTCGTCAAGGTATTGTGGCAAAATAATAATCAGGAAGAGATAACCTGGGAAGCCGAAGAGGAGATGAAGAATAAGTATCCTTACTTGTTCCCTATACCTACAGGTAATCTAAACTTCTAAATTGATTATATTGATTGACAGATGAAACTATATGTTGTAGCAATAAAAGAGATTCCCCCGAAATCCTTATAAGACCTTGTGAGACTAGTTTAACATTCGAGGACGAATGTTCTAAAAGGGGGGAAGGATGTTATATCCCGTATTTTTGTACATTGGAATATTTTTAAGCTAATCAAGATAAGTTAAGGACAAGATTATTTTGGGATATGAGATAGAGACTTTTAATCCCCGATTTTTAATTAATGCACGAATTGCTTATAAATTTTATTTGGTGTAGAACTATTAGTGGAGATTAGGGATTAATTAACCATGATTATATTATTAAGTGGGGGATTAGAGACTAAATTAACATTAAATCAAGTCATTAGTGGGCCAAGTGGACCCCACTATGGCATGGCCAAATCTGATAGGCCCATGCCATAAGTGGGGCACGTGTCCTACCCTTGGACATCATATAAAACTCTAATTTGATGACTAATCGAATGGTATTCATCCACAATTCATCTTCAACAAAGTAAGGTTAGAGAGAGTCCAAGCCATGGCAACTCACAGCCATGGCTGAGCTAGATCAAGCTCACAAAGTTGATATCAAACACTAATTTTCTAAGGTGTTCCACTCAATTGAAGGCCATAGTAACGTGAATTTAATCATTTGGGGCAGCAAGAATACTTGTCCTCTTTATCCACAATTTCAGCAACGTTGAGGAGTTAAGTTGTTAAGGTAACATTTAAATCTCTTCTACTTGTTTTAGGGATGATTTGGACTTTGTATAATTTGGTAAATGTGAATTGGATATAAGGAATTATGTATGTTGATGTTGAGATGTTGTTTAGGCCGTGTAGAGGGCTGTTTTAATTAGTAATGGTGAATTAATTTTAATTAGCATTGTGGTTGTTGTGGTCATGGATTATATGATGAAAGTAAAGGAATTGGATGGTTAAAGTTGAAGTTGTATGTGTTTTGTGGGCTGTTTTAAGGACTTATTATGATATTAAGGTAATTTTCTCGCATATGAATAATTGATGTTGTAGCCGTGCGTGTGTTTATATAATTCGCAAATTTGGATGAAAAAAGTATATGAGATAATGTATAAGAAGCGTATGTGGTTTGCTTGGTGTAATTGTTGACGTTTGTGAGATTATCGGGCATCTTTATGTTGTTCATTAGGGGCTATTTTGGGACGTGTTGTTATATTGGTTGGGCTGTTATAAGTTCGTGTCGATGAAAATGTTATGACTATGGATCATTAAGAATGACTTTATTATGTCGTAATCGTATGTAGATTATTATCGAATGCTGTGATATGTGGGCTGATTGGAATGTCATGTGGGCTGTTCGGAGTGTTCTCGAATCTTGTCTTGATTAGTCTTGATATAGTACTTAAACGTGTGGTTATGGATGTTGATTTGGTTGTTTTATAGTTGGCTTGAATATAAGGGAAATGCCGCCTAATCTTCTAGAAACGAACTACTAACATTAGAATACGTTTTGAACCTTTCCATAGCCTAACCATAGTTCTTAACATCTTAATATAGGTTGAGGCACTACGGGCAGCGTATATGTATTGTATTACGGATAAGCGTTGAAGGTATGTAAAGCTATCCCTTCTTTCTTTTGGCATGTCTTAGATATAAGTGACGTATGATATGAACTTTGGGATAATTTTATTCATAAGTTTCGAGTGTGATTCATGATCCTTATTCACTTCTTGATGTTAGAACTCTTAAGGTAATTGAGCTATTGCCTCTCAAGTCTTCTATACGTTGGATAGTAGTCGGTATGTAAAAGATCCTATTCTTAGAAACTCTACGATGACTAATGTCCTTGATTTCCATAAGCTATTTCATATTATCTTGATACATGTCTATGATTCCTAAGGTTCTATTTGATATAGTCCATGGTGACATCAAAAGGGTACTTAGCATGACTATCGCCTTTGATACTCTTAGAGGTCTGTAGACATATGCGTGGGTTGTGTACAGATGTTGTTCGGCTGTGTTGGCATGACTTATATTTTGGACGTTCCCATACATAGTGGCAGCCTTGTTGGCTTGCATATATATATTTTGGGATGTTTTATGTAGTAGCAGCCTTATCGGCTTGCATATATATTTTGGGATGTTCCCGTATATAGTGGCAGCCTTGCCGGCTTGTGTATTATGTCATGCTTAATTGATTGTGACTCCTCAGGAGACAGGTTACCTTGATGTATATATGTGACAGTTCGGAGACGACATTTTGTTTTTACAAGTTTCCATATTATGTTTGGTTTCGGGTTGATTATAGCTAACAGGTACGTATACGAGTGTCCAGCTCGGGCACTAGTCACGGCCTACGGGGTTGGGTCGTGACACAACAAAAGTTATCATTCGAGAATTGGTATGGCGCCTTTTGAGGCCTTATATGGTAGGAGGTGTAGATCTCCGATTGGTTGGTTCGATGGGTTTGAGGCTCGACTTGGGAGCACGGATCTATTGAGAGAGTCCCTTGATAGAGTGAGAGTTATTCAGGCCAGACTTGTGGCGGCTCAGAGCCAGCAGAAGATGTATGCGGACCAGAAAGTTCGGGATTTGAAGTTTGCTATTGGTGATCCGGTTCTATTGAAGGTTTCACCCATGAAGGATGTTATGAGGTTTGGTAAGAGGGGAAAGTTGAGCCCTAGATACATTGGCCCGTTTAAGATCGTGGATTGTATAGGTGATGTAGCTTATGAGTTAGCATTGCCGCCAGGTTTGGCGGGAGTTCACTCGGTTTTCCATATTTCGATGCTGAAGAGATACCATGCTGACAGTACCTACATTATCCGTTGGGATTCTATATTGCTTGATAAGAATTTGACTTATGAGGAGGAGACTATCGCGATCTTGGATAGGCAGGGTTGGAAGTTGAGATCCAAGGAAATTGCTTCTGTGAAAGTGCAATGTAAGCACCTTCCTGTGGAAGAGGCTACTTGGGAGACTGAGTCTGATATGCGTAGCCGATATCCCCAGTTGTTCACTGATTTAGGTATTTTTCCTACTTTCCTTCTTTACTTGCTCGAGGACGAGCAACGGTTCAATTGGTATCTGATGTAACGACCCGTTTGGTCGTTATAGTTCTTTGGGGACTTTCTCACGCTCACGAGAATTGATTAGCTCGCTTTTTGACTCGAAGGGACCGTTGACACGCTTCCCAAGCTATATAGACTGGATTCGGGTAACTTTGGTGAAAATATAGGCTTAAAAGTGAAAGTGGTTGACCCGAAGTTGACTTTTGGGCAAACTAACTTTTTTCAGAATTTTGTCAATTTCGAGAGGTCCGGATAGTCGTTTAGAACTTATGTGTGCATTTGATTTGGTTCCCAATGCATTCGGATGAATTTTGAGACATTGGATAGGAAATAGGAATTAAAGCATCGGTAGTTGACTCGGTCAACGAGACATCCGTTGGGAATTCCGAGGCCACAGACGCGTTCGTAGTGCGTTTTTATATGGGACTAGGTATGTAGTATGTGAGCAGATAGCCTCGGGAGTTAGTCGAAAAATCGGATCGAAACGAAAAACTTAGGCCAAGTTTCTGGTGTCTGGTGCCCGCTTTGGTGGCACCAGCAACGCAACAGTGGCACCGCTGGGGCGGTGGCCCTGCCGCTGAAGCGGTACCAGCCATTTTGGCTTTAACGCTAGGGCGGCGCCGTTGGGGCGGTCCAGTTACCGCTACAGCGGTGAGGGGCAGTGACTGTGCATTTAATGAGTTTTAAATGAGTCTTAGACCCTCATTATTTCATATCTCGATATTGGGGCTTGGGAAGGCTGTTCTTGGAGACAAATTGAAGGAATTCTTGGAGGTAAAACCTTGTCTAATCCTTTACTTCTCTTTAATCACAATCATCTTAGACTTTCCCCTTCCCTTTTCAATCCTTTAGAAATGAAATTTGAAGGAGGGTTTTGGGAGATTTTTCTCTAAGAGTATACTTCATAAATTGATGATGTTAATGTTAAAATGTGATGAATCTAAGCTTAGTAATCATATATCTTTCACTTTTAAGGTTGAATTTTAGATATGGAGAATTAGGGTTCATACCCAATTTGGGGTTTTTTACTAGAAATCAGATTTAGGGATATTCTTGAGCTAAATCAACAATTAATGATGGGGTTATGATTACTTAGGATTCGATTTGGTATTTTACCCGTGAATTTCCTATTTCTCCCTTGTGGGCCAGTTTCCCAAATTTCTAGGGTTAAAATGGACCGAATTGATATCATAACAATATTAATATCATTATTCATGATTTCTAATTTAGAATTCTATTGTGCTTAGACTACTTTGGTTCTGAGATTCAGAGCAAGGGCAAGGGGATAGAGTGACTTGTTGGTGTTGCAGTTCGGCAGTCCAGGTAGGTTATGGTTTACCTTTGGTGAGACTTCGTATAGTGAATCACATATTTAGATTATGATGTCGGAGACAGCATGTGAACCTTCGGGTGTAAAGTTGGGATAGATATTGCCTTAGGTTGGGCCCTGATGTGTGTTGGGACTAGCCACCTCGTTATATGTGTTTGATTGTTTAATTGTGTTGGCTTGATGCCATGTGTAGTTGGTAGATAGCGAATTTCTCTTGTTGTCCTGATTTGGGATTGGATTGACATACCCGTTGTTGGTATTTGTAGTATGATATACATATTGGCGTATCCACTGTTGGTACTTGAGTTATTGATATATGTTGGCATACCCACTGTTGGTATTGTGATGTGATATATTGTTGGCTTACCCCGTTGAGTTACTTGTGATATTGAGCTTACTTGTTGATGATTGACATATGCATTGCACGCATTCTCTCACATTATCATGCATGGCCGATATCCGGTGATGATTCGGTATCGTTGATTGAGCGAAACTGCTATTTGATAAACTTTTTTACTTAAGTGATTGTGAAAAAGGCTGATGTCCAAAGATCCATTCCGGAATCGCTGTTTATATGAAACGGATGCTTGATAAACTCTTTTACTTGAGTGATTGTGAGGAGGCCAATGTCCGAGGTTCAATTCCGGAATCGTTGATTTATGAAACTGATATTTGACAACTCTTTGAGTGATTGTGAGGAGGCCGATGTCCAATGGTTATATTCGAACATTGTTGTGCATGGCCATTTTCGATGTTATCCCGAATTCGATTATAGTGCATGGGCTCCGCGGGTCCCCCATAGTGGTGCCGGTGAGACTCCCTCAGTGAGCAATTAGCCAGGGTCCTGTCTGTTTGTTTGGCAAAGATTCGGGACGAGTGGAACTCACCCTTAACGAGCCACACTGGGTTGTGCTGCCGAGACGTCGATATTTCCATCCAGAGTACATGTGTACATCTCATTTTCATAGCATGGCATGACATCACATTCATACCATTATTGTATTGCATTGCATTATGACTTGAGTGAGATGCCGTGGTGACTGTATTGTGATGGATTGTGATGGATTGTGTTGTGGATTCTATTGTGTTGATTGTTCCAGGATTAGATATACTCAAGCTTATTATATTGGGGTTAGATACTTATACAGGTGTTGATGGATACTCGGTTACGATTATATTGTTTCATGCGTGATTGGTTTACTTATTTATCTGCGTTATTTTCTGAATTGTGTTAACTATGCTTAGTCGGCCTATGATGCCTACCAGCACTGTTGTTTATACTGACCTGCACTTGCTGCATTCTTTTATGAATGCAGAGTATCAGGACGGATCTACTTGTCTGACTCGTGGCTGATCGACTCCTCAGCTTCTACTTGAGTTTTCCAAGGTGAGCATGGCATCCGCTAACCTCGAAGACCCTTCTATTGTTTATGTCTTACTTTTCTTTCAAGACATGATTTGAGACATTTTATGTATTATTATTCAGACCAAAGTTATTCGGATTTAGATGCTCTTGTATAACCAGACCAGATACTGGGGTGGATTCATTTACTTCCGCACTTATCTATATTATATTGTGAGACTTACGTCATTTTACTTCTTCCGCTATTATATTTATTGATTGTGAACGTTGAGTTAAGAGTTCGCCTACCGAGGTGGGAATGGTTGGTGCCCGCATGACCTAGGCTAAAATGGGTCGTGACATTTTATCTATGTTATTCTAATAGTAAGTGAGAAAAAAAAGGCTAAAGTGAGAATATATAAAATGTAAGATTGTTTTTTTTATTGGAAGTAAAATTCTGTAACAATCCAACCTTTCATTCTTTATTATGTGTTTTAAATCACGTTTGAAACTTTGTACGTACATGTTGATTACACTATTTATGAATTGTTATTAT
This sequence comes from Lycium barbarum, assembly GCF_019175385.1. NCBI lineage: Eukaryota > Viridiplantae > Streptophyta > Magnoliopsida > Solanales > Solanaceae > Lycium > Lycium barbarum. The sequence goes on from NC_083337.1 coordinate 24,518,736, forward strand.
GGTCTGAGTAGGAATCCGAGAGAATTGGGATGGTTTCGAATAAGTTTGAAATGTTTCGGCAGTTATAGATTTTTCTGGTGTCAAATATTGTGCGTTAGGATCGCAAAGAGTAAAAAATGGGTTGAAAAGTCAAACAAGAATTTGTTTTCGCGATTGCGAACCTTAGACTGCGGTAGCAAAGATAAAACTCGCCAACACGTGCAACGCACATGAGAGACTAGTATCATAAAAATCAGAAATATTGTCGCATCTTCTACTTAAAATAAAACACATGAAAAATAATAAAAAAATAAAATAAGATATAAATGTCAAAAGTGAAAGAAATAAATGATAAATTTTAAATGGCTTTCTCAATTAGTATTAATATATCACTAATACCACAACAGTAAAAGAAAATTCTTCGCAGTAATTGGTTTAAAACTCTCATCTTTTGATACTGTTGCACTTTAAAATTCCTTCTTGTCTTTATTTGACAAATAAAAAAATTGAATTGTCGAAATTGCACAAACGTAGTTTTCAAGGAACACCTCAGCAGCCAAGAGAGCACATGTAAAACGTGGGGCACTAACTGATTCACTTCTTCATTTTGATTTCAAGTTTCAGGGAAATACCTAAGTGACCAAGAGGAGACATTTGAACATATATAAGCGATAGGAAATATTATTTTGCTTCTTCACTTAATTCAAGGTTTTAAAGGAATAAATCATCAGCCAAGAGGAGACATATAAACGTGACGGAGACGATTTTGATTTGTTTCTTCATTTTATTGAATTCATTTTTGCTCGTTAATTCTCTTACAATGAAGGACTAGGAATGGGTGATAGTGAGTTCGATTCTATCCAAATCTCATCTATGGTGAGTTCGATTCTATCCAAATCTCATCAACAAAAGAATAAATTATGGCCAATTGAGGAAAGGTCATACTAACTTAATTGATTGTGCGCAATTACAACTCTAATGGAAATCACAAAAGAAAATAATATTACCAAAAGAATATTCTCTTCTCCCAAATTTGAATTTTAGTTGTTCATTTTCATAGGTTAAGATGACATCCAATCATTTTAATCTCAACAAACAAAATCATACGATCCATATTGATCATTCACAAACATTACTTTTACATTCGTGATATTATGCGACTGCACGGGGTTCCTATTTCCATTGTTTCGGATTAAGGTCCCCAATTTACTTCCAATTTCTGGAAGGCTTTTCAGATAGAGTTGGGTACTCAGTTGGATCTTAGTATAACTTTTCATCCCCAGACTGATGGTCAGTCCAAGAGGACTATTCAGGTGCTTGAGGATATGTTGACAGCATGAGTCATTTATTTTGGTGGTCATTGGGACTAGTTCTTGCCCCTAGCAGAGTTTGCGTACAACAATAGCTACCATTCAAGTATTGATATGTCGCCTCTCGAGGCTTTGTATGGTAGGAGGTGCCATTCTTCTATTGGGTGGTTTGATGCATTTGAGTTTCGCCTGGACAATGTGAAGCTTATTCAGGAAAAGCTTATAGCAGCTTAGAGTCGACAGAAGATATATGCGAACTGAAAGTTTTGGGACTTAGAGTTTATGGAGGGCAAACATGTTCTTCTAAAGATTTCACCCAAGAAGGGTGTTATGCGATTTGAGAAGAGGTGCAAGTTGAGCCCGAGATACCTTGGCCCATTCGAGGTTCTCCATAAAGTTGGAGATGTTGCTTATGAGTTGGCGTTGCCACCAGTCCTGTCCTGGTTTTTATCTGATCTTTCATGTGTCTATGTTGAAGAGGTACCATTCAGATGGTACTTACATTGTATGTTGGGATTCAGTGTTGCTCGATGAGAATCTGACCTATGATGAGGAGCCGATAGCGATCTTGGATAGGCAGGTTCATAAGTTGAGGTCCAAGGAAGTTTCTTCTGTGAGGGTTCAATGGAAGCATCGTCCTGTTGAGGAGGCCACATGGGAGACCGAGTATGATATGCGCGAGAGATATCCTCAGTTGTTCGCTAATTCAAGTACTTTTTCCCCATTCCACTTCTTCGTCGCTCGAGGACGAGTGATTGTTTAATTGGTATCGGATGTCACGGCCCATTCGGTTATTACGGTACTTTTGACCTTGTTAACCTTTTTTTCGGGCTTCATTAGCTTATATTAGACTTGCGGGGATGGATGGTACGATTTTCGAGGTCATCTATGAATATTAGATGGGTTTTTGTGATAATAAGTCTTAAAGCGAAAAATGGTTAACCCAAAGTTGACTTTTGGGTAAACAGATCTTTTTTTGAAATCCGTTAATCTCGAGAGGTCCGGATGGTCATTTGTGACTTGGGGTATGTTCGGTTTATTTCCTAATGCATTAGAATGCATTTTGAGACTTAGGTTGGAAAGTTTCTTTTGGGGTATTGGGGGTTGACTTGGTCAGCGAGACCCCCGTTAGGAAATTCGAGGCAACGGGTGAGTCCGTAGCACGTTTTTATATATGTTTGCATGTTTGTTTTGTATCTGTGGGGCCTCGGGTGATAGTTGAATTTCGGGTTGAGAATGGTCAAAACCAATATTTTTTTGGTGACTGGCGTCCGCCACATCAGCACCGGTACTGTGGCAGCGGTATCGCCATGGTGATAGCCTTACCACTATAGTGACTTAGTCTAATATAGGGTGACCGCTGTAGTGGTCATGTCACCACGGAAGCGGTTCCGCCGTAGCGGATTGCAGACCGCTATAGCGGTCGATGGGGACTTAAATGCTTTAAATCCTTTTTAAAACCCTATCACTCCTCATTCATTACTCACGGTTCTAGAGCAATTGTTAGAGCAAAACAAGAGATTCTGAGGCAATTCTGTTCATCTAACCCTATTCTTCATTTATGATTCATAATACACCTTAGAAACTCCTTAATTCATGTTAGAGTCTTCCAATAACATAAGGATTAAATAGGGTTTTTCGGGTTTCTTTCTTGAATGAACATTTGATTATCAAAACTTGATTTGTTGATGGAATAAGCTTATATTAGTATGGCATTGATGGGTAATAGCAATATAAACATGAATCCTTCATTATTAGTAACCAATTTATGAATTTGAGAGTTAGGGTTCATACCCAAAATTAGGGGTTTCTCTTTAAATAAGGATTTAGCTTAATATTGAGTTTTTTTAGGAATTGATTAGTGGGTTTTGATCACTTGGACTTGAATTGCATGTTTCATTTTCGAATTTTCCGCTTTGCCTTTATGGGCCCGTTTCCCCAAATTCCAGTGGCTTAAATTGACCAAATTAAAAGCCTAGCAATATGGGTATTCTTCTTCGTGATTTCTAATCTAGATGATGTTATAAATAGACCCTGAGTATTTTGAGGAATTAAGGAAGGGCAAGGCGCTCGCGTGATTTGTTCGGGATTCCTGTTGGGTCCTCCAGGTAGGTTATGGCTTACTTTTTGGTTAGGTTCCGGTTAGTGACTCGTATGTAGTACTAGTGAATTGTTGGAGACATCATGTGAACCTTCGGGTATGAAGTTTGGGATGGAATTCTTAGGTTGGTAATGTTGTGTGACTTGTACGTTCCGGCTCGTGGCCTGTAGAATCCCTAGGTTTATGCTTGGCTTTTTTATGTGAATTGGTGGTTTCTATGTATTATGGGAGACTGGTTGGAAGGAACGGATTCATGTGATACTTGTACTATGATGACTGTCCTTATATGAGTTGACTGGAATCCATATGTTATTTATGATATTCTCATTGCATGACATACTTTCTCATATCTATGATTTATCTGTCTTGATCTTCATATTGGAAGATGGTGATGATGGAGGTAAGTATGATTCATGCGACATTACTATATTTGCTTTACCATCTCTATGCTATGTAATGCGGAGTGGTTAGCAATGACATTGGATGGAGGAGTCATTCTAGGCTGTGTGATACGGAATGACAATACATGGACTTAGCGGTCCCCCATAGGTCATGACTGTCGAGAGGTGGACATCGTCCCCCCAGAGCATGTGTGTATCATTGCATTGCATTCCATTTGCATACGCATTATATGCTCTTATTGTCATTTGGATTGATATTGATCTTCGATGATATTTGAGTTATTGGGTGATTATTGGGTTATGTTTGAATTCGTGAAATATTTGAGACATCGTTTGGTAATTGATTGTACTACTTGGACTTGTTGACTTGTATCTGTCTGTGAGCATGGATATCTTTCCATTTCCTTGTTTGCATACGTGATCTAACTATTGTCAGCCTATGATGTTTATTCAGTGCCGTATTTTGTACTGATGCTACCTTGTTGTACTCTTCTTATAAGTGCAGAGTGTCACGACCCAAACCGATGAGCCGTGACGGGAGTCTGACCTCTAGTGACAAAACACCCCTAAACATGTAACTAAAACATACTGAACATCAAAAGCCCATAAATGGCTTAAACTAACCTCATAAGAAGGAAATATCAGAACTCTGTACAATCAACATACACATACACAACATGCGGAAGAACAGTGTAAGCCAGCTAGGCTGCTACATAAACTATACACAAAAGAATAGAAGCCGACAAGGCTACATCATCTAAATACTACATACAACTGTTTACAGACCTCTACTAGAATAAAAACTGTAGAAGAGACGGGACAGGGCCCCGTCATACCCATATGTGCACATCCAAAAAGGGCCATACCAAGACCGACTGTAGCTCCGGATCAAATGGAGCGTACTGACCACTGCTAGATCTAGAGGTCCTACTGAGCTGGACCACCTGTCTATCTCCCTATACCTGCAGGCATGAACGCTGTCCCCCGAGCAACGGGGAGTCAGTACGGATAATGTACCGAGTATGCATAAGAACAACATAAAAAACATAAGAATCATGGATAAGATCTGAACTCATAACTGAAATAACTAACTGCATGAACTTGTATGAACTAGTATCTGCCTAAATCTGCGTAACTGACAATGCCTCTGTGGGCACATAATATGCATGCTCATACTTATCAACGATGGTCGTGCATCTATATGCGTGCATATATAACGCCTGATGTGCGTATATAATGCCTGTAAGCCTCTATGGCATCTCGTCATATCATATTGGCTCCTCTGTGGCCATAATCAATATCATCATCATAGTAGTAATGCGTATATAACGCCTATATCTTTCCTCATACTTTACATATATCTAATATTCACGTGTATAACGCCTGATATGTGTGCGTATATAACGCCTTCTAGTCACGGGTCAATATACATAATATATAATAAATGTAATGCATGAATAAACTGTATGCACAGAACTGGCTACATAAGACTTGACCCATGAACCGAAGGATTACTCATAAATGGGGTACATGAACATCAAAGACTGAATGTTACACCTTGGAAATTTCATGTCGTCGCATAGTGAATGAACCAACGCGAGCTTTAGGATAACAGGAAGTTCTTAAGACTGTAAGACAAATGTTTATGGTCTTAGAATGCGTACATGAAGATCTTGAAGCTATATGAATTGATGGAATAAGGATTGATAAGAATAAGTGGAGTATAAGTGAGGTTTAGGAAAGGTTTCATAAAATTATTGTGTTAAGAATTATTTGGCAAGGCCTTGAGGGCGAGTTATAGGGATGTTTAGATCATTAATGAAGCATTAAACAAGTGTTAAGAAGGTTGTATAAGGATTGGAGATCAAACGGAACGACGCGGACAACTTCGGAAAAAAAAGTTGTGAGTTCCACGACCACATCCACGGGCCGTGCAACTTTCCACGGACCGTATACTGGTCCGTGGAATACCCAGCAGAGGTGATGGTCTTCTGGTGGTGAACCACGACTGATTGTACGAGCCGTACAATATTCCACGGACCGTGCAAGCGTCCGTGGAAGTCCCGACGAGCTGAATAAGTTCTGATTATATAAATATGTTCCCACTTCATTAAATTCATTTCCCACATTACTTCATCTCTCTCAAGACCTCTAGAAGGTTCCATACACTTCATCCACAAGAATTCAAAGGAAATTGATGATCAACTTCATCAAACCAACAAGAATCAAGAGTATGAAACCCATTAAAGTCATCTAAGCCAAGAAATTTCAAAGGAAGTGAGTTAGGGTTTTTGGTGCAAGAAGAGTAATGCTACTCAAGGCTTGTTCCTACAATATATAGGGTAAGTTTTATGATATTTCCATAAAGTTAAAGATGTTGAGAAGTTGAAACACTTGGATTGTTGAAGAATATAGAAAATGGGTCATAAATGTGGGAATAGTGCTATTGTTGAGTAGTAGTTGGGAATGAATCATGAATATGGATATGTTGTGATTGTAAGTAGATTATGAATGACATTTAGAACATGGAATGAACACTATACGTGAAAGAACATAATAGTGAATTATGACCATGAGTATAGGGAAATTGAAGTGAAATTGTGTAATGTAGATAATGTGGACAAATGATGATTGTTGCCTATGATATTGTAAATGCTGTTATGGTTGTTTGGGAGTTGATATAGAATATGGGAAAAGTAGTAGAAACAAAGGAAATGCTGCCCAATTTTCCCTAGAAATAGTAACACGTTCTTATAGTCGATTAACTAATATAGATGCGAATTCTCTTGAAGGTAGAGACGAGGGCATTAAAGGAGAACAAGCGAGCAATAGATTAGTTAAGCGTAAAAGGTATGTGAGGCTAGTCCTTTATTTCTAAGGCATGAATCTTATGGCATGAATTTCCTCCTTCTTCATGAATTTCCTATCTTCAAGAAAACTAAGAGCCCTTATTCATGAATAGCCATATGAAATAAGAGATACACTATGAGTATGACAACGATGATGATAAGTTTGAGTCTAAAGAATCTAGAATCCATGATATGATGATCCTATAAAGCTAATGATGCTATCTATAACCCATTGATGTCGTTATTTTATACATTCACCTTATATGTTAATTCCTTCAAGGTGAGGCAGAATGTCAATGAATGCTCCATAATAAAATCGGGGGATCACGACCTTACGTCACCCCGATAAAGTATAGTTGGCCTAGAGTCTTTATGCATGTATTATGATGAGCATAATATGATAAGAATATTATGATGATGATAACACCGCGCCTATATGCCCGGGCAGTCACCGCTAAGGCGGGCAGCGTATACACCATGGCTAAATGGCACGGGCAGACACCACTAGTGGGCGACATGAGATGATACCCTAGATGCAGGATAATGATTATCACACTGATCCGATATGGACGGGCAGCTTATACATTTATGCATATATGATATGATGATGATTATGAAGTAAGCCAGCATGTGTTATTTCTTTTATAAGTGACAGTCAGATACATATGTTCCTTATTGATGTTTCCTTTATTTCAGTGACGTATCATTATTGTTTATGCCTCTCATACTCAGTAAAATGTTCGTACTAACGTCCATTTTCTTTGGACGCTGTGTTCATGCCCACAGGTATACAAGGAGGTGAGCTTTATCCGGACTCGTAGTAGTTGTCAGCTGACTTGAGAGCACTCCATTGTTCCAGAGGTGCTACTTGGTTCATTCTTTGTGTATATCCATGTATATGTATTTTGGGCACGATGGGGTCTTGTCCCGTCCGTATGTCTAGTACTCTAGTAGAGGCTCGTAGATACACAGTGTGGGTTATATGGTCTCACAAGGTTGCTATTATATATATATATATATATATATATATATATAATTTTGATAGCCGAGAGGCTTATGTATACAAAAGTATTTATATTCTCTAATGAAAAATGATTGTCTTATGATTTGAGTATGAATTTAATGAAAGAAGGCCTATTGAGTATAATGAGTAGCAGAACGAGTGGTGCTCGGTGGTTAGCCCCGGGTACCCGTCACGGCCCCTAGTCGGGTCGTGACACTGAAGTACTCCTAATACTTCTAAGAGTAGAGTAATATGAAGTCTCGCTTACTCGCTTGTTGGATCACATCTTAGGATCATGCCAAAATAAGGAAAGGTTAGTCTTATCATACCTTGAAGTATGCGCAATCGCCAAACTTCTACCTCTTGAACTTGCAAGTCTACAATTAAGATAGCATAGGGCTTAATTAGGCTATTAACTTCGCTTACTAACCATCCTCAAATGTGTATAAAGCTCAACGGACTATAGACAATAATTTCCTTGTAAGGTTACAACTCTCCAACTTCTCATTCGATCCCACATCAACTATAATACTCACATTAACAATGACAACACACACACACACACACACACACACACACACATATATATATATATATATATATATATATATATATATATCAAATCCCTTCCCAATCATCTTTTAAAATAACCTAAGTCATTGTCTTGTCTATCATCCACTTACCACTTCCACCACTATCCCCTCTTTACTTAGAATCACTAAAACTCTTGATAGTCAACTTAAATATAAGGGTAGAAATAATGTACATACCTTGAGGGGTCAAAAATCCCAAGATTCACTCCAACTTCAACTCCCCAACTTCACAACCTTGAAAAAACCCTAGAAGCAACCTTCCTCTTCACCACCTCGAGTTTACGGGGTTCGGGTCTTGTCAAATCTTCACTAATATGATGGAAAATATTGACAGAGAATATCTTAGGGTTTTTCTGATTTTGGAAGAAGGAAAATATGAAATAGAGTCGTGGACCACATATTTATACCTGGAAGCTAAAAAGGCTACAGCGTCCGGTTTGACGAGCGGGTCGACGGCCCGTCGACATGTAGATGGCCTATCGACTTGCTCTGTCGACCTGCACCAGGAGATGCAAGGCTGCGGAATCCTGTCGATGCCGCATATCGACGGTCCGTCGAGCATGTTGACGACCTGTCGACGATGACTGGTGTTCTGCCGATTTTTCTGATTCAGTTCAGATCGCGTCGATTCGATTCGCTCAACTTTTAACTCTGTAAATTGCCAAGAATACCTACTGGTACCCTTCTACATGGGGCAAGATATTTTCTACCTCCAAAATCGGGCTCAAGTCTCTATTCCAAGGCATACTCGACTAGAAAACCATAGGTTCTACCATTACGAACACGAGGGGTGTAACATTCTCCCCCCCTTAGGAACATTCGTCCTCGAATATTCGAACAATCCTGGGTTATAAAAATTTTGGCAGAGTTTCCCCTGTACTTATACCAATCCACCCTACACGCAAGAACCTAAAATAATGCCACATAGGGCCACATACTATAACAAACAATGCCATGGCCTCACATGACCAATCACGACAACTTAAATAAAATAGTACCTGCGGGCGATAATACATCAGCCTGAACCTCCTGTATTGCTGGGAACAAATGCGGGTACTCCATCTTTATTGCCTCTTTTGCTTCCCAAGTAACTTCCTCCACATTCTTACTCCTCCACAAGACTTTAACCGAAGCTACATCTTTGGTCCGCAACTGACGGACCTGTCTATCCAATATAGCCACCGAAACTTCCTCGTATGATAACTGCTCGGTCACCTGGATGTCATTCACTGGTATCACTCTTGAAGAATCTCCAATACACTTACAAAGCATTGATACATGAAATACTGGATTACCGATTCTAACTCAGAAAGAAATTCTAGCTCATATACTATTGTACCCATTATACGAATGATTTTATATGGCCCAATATATCGAGGGCTCAACTTACCCTTCTTACCAAACCTCATCACTCCCTTCATAGGAGAAACGTTCAGGAACACCCAGTCGCCAATCTCGAACTCTAGCTTACGTCACCGATTATCCGTATAGGATTTCTGTCGGCTCTGAGCTGTTAGCAACCTCTCTCTAATCACTTTCACCTTATCAACTGCTTGCTGAATTAAGTCTGGGCCTAGTAACTGATTCTCCCCGACATCGAACCACCCTATGGGCGATCTGCATCTCCGTCCATAAAAGGTCTCATAAGGAGCCATCTGAATACTGGAATAGTAACTGTTGTTATATGCAAACTCGATAAGAGGCTAATGATCATCCCAACTGCCTTGAAAGTCAAACACAAGCTCCAAGCATATCCTCAAGGGTCTGTACAGTACGCTCCACCTGTCCATCTGTCTGAGGGTGAAACGCCGTACTAAGACTCGCCTGAGTCCCTAATCCCTGCTGAACAGATTTCCAGAATTTAGCTATGAACTGTGCTCCCCTATCTGAAATAATGGTTGAAGGAACACCATGAAGTAGTAAAATCTCCTTAATGTAAAGCTTTGCATAATCCTCGGTTGCATAAGTAGTTTTGACAGGCAGAAAGTGAGCTGATTTTGTAAGCCTATCAACTATGACCCATATTGAATCACACTTTCGCTGAGTACAGGGCAACCCTGTAATAAAGTCCATATTAATTACCTCCCACTTCCATGTAGGAATATCCATAGCCTGCAATAGACCTCCAGGCTTCTGGTGCTCTATTTTGACCTGCTGACAATTTGAACACTGAGCGACAAACCTTGCTATATCTCTTTTCATACCATCCCACGAATAAACTTCCTTCAGATTATGGTACATCTTTGTTGAGCTTGGATGAATAGAGTAGCGGGAGTAATGTGCCTTTTCCATAACCTGCTGATGGAGTCTTTCAATACTAGGGACACACAATCTACCTCGATACCTGAGTACTCCATTACTTGTGATCACAAAAGGTGTCTTTTCTTTCTGAGGGGCTGTATCTCGATAATGAACTAGAACAGGATCCTCCTACTGACGCTCCTTTATCTCTACTATGATGGATGATATTGTTGTGTCTTGAACAGTAACTCCGGTGTTACACCCCTCGCTTTCACGGTGGGAAGAACTTACGGTTTCCTAGTCAAGTATGCCTTGAAATGGAAATTTATACCCAAGTATTGAGATGCTAAGCATTCTACCCCATGTATGGAGGTACTAGCGGGTATTCCAAGTATATCCCAAGATTAGAAGTTGAACGGATTGAACCGACGCAGGCTGAGCAGACTCAGGAAAAATCTGCAGACACCAGACATTTTCGATGGACCGTCGATCATGTCGACGGGCCGTCGATATGAGCCATCATTATGCTCGGAGGATTCTGATCTGCAAAAAATGATTGACAAGACACTTCGATGGATCGTCGACACGTCGACGGCCATCGATCAACGACGTCGATACGGTTCTGCAGCTGCTGATCTACAGATACAGGTCGACGGATTCCAGTTCCAGCTATTAATAGATGAGTCACACCCTAAAATTTCAGATTTCATTCTCTCTCTAATTGTTGAAGGTTCTAGAAAAAATTCTTTCATTATATTATCACATATCCGAGGGAAATCAAGGAGTAAATACCACGAAATTGTGGAATCAAGGGTGAGGATACACTCTAGGGTGTGTGCAAGTCAAGAAATCTCCTTGGATTGAAGCTAGGGTTTTGCTCAAGTGAAGTATTTACACTTAAAGCTCATTCCATCACTATCAAAGGTGAGTTTATGATCATTCCATGTTGTTTAAAGTATTGAGAGATTGAAAGACATAGATTGTAGAAGGAGACAGAAAATTGGTCATGAATGTAAGGATAATAGCATTTTCGAATAGTAGCTTGGAATGAGTCATGATTCTTGATGTATTGTGATTATAATTATGTTATAAATGATATCAAGGGCTTGGAATGAACATTATATGTGAGTAAGTGTAATAGTGTAGTATGACCATGGTTGTGGATGATTTGAAGTGAAATTGGGAATGGTGGATAATGCAGGTGAATGAAGATTATTGCTTATGATGTTGTGAATGTTGTTATAGACATTTGGGAGTTGATATATGACATGGAGAAAGTTGAATAAACGAAGGAAGATGTTCCGATTTTCGTTAGCTTTAGTTTAAGCCTAAGTATGTCTTCAATTATCTAATTTTAGTACGAACTTCCTTGAAGGTAGAAACGTGAGCATTGGAGAGAAGAATCCAAGTGATAGAGTTAATGAATCACAAAGGTATGTAAGGCTAGTCCTTTCCTTCTAAGGCATGAATCCCTTTATCTCTCCATGACTTCCCTACATATCGGAATTTATGAGTCTACGATTGCAAAGAGCTATGTATATATATAAGATGAAGAAGAGAGATATGATACGGGTACGATAATGATGATGATGAGTTTAAGTCTAAAGAATCCCAAATTAAGATCTGATGTCCATGAAGTTAATGATCCTAAGTATGGTTCCATTGATATTGTTCCTTGTGTACCCTCACCTTAAGAATATTAGTCCCTTCAAAGTGAGACATGTTGATTATGATCACTCCATAATGTAATCGGGGGTTCACGACCTAATGTCACCCCGACATAACTATAGTTGCCTTTAAGTTCTAATGCATGTTTATAGTAACTGTTTGATGACGCTAAGTTTATGATAAGGTTACGATAAACTTATGATAAGATTATAATATGCCTATGAGATGCATGATAATGATAAGTCTATGATGAGCACATGATGATACGATTCCACCGTGCCTAAATGGCCGGACATGTCACCGCGAAGGCGGGCTGCTTGTGATTCCATCGTGCCTAAATGGCCGAATATGTCATAGCTAAGGCGAGCTGCTTATGATTCCACCGCGCCCAGAAGGCCGGACATGACCACCACTAGTGAGCGGCGTATGATGGTTACTCGGACGCGGGTTAATAACGATGGTATACATGATATGGTAAATGTGATATCATGATATATGTGATATGATTAAAATACGCGCACACTCTTAAAAGGTTAAGCAGGTTATACCTTCATCTTATGCTTTATAATTTCTCTACTATGTTCATTTCATTCATGCCTTACATACTGTTACATCTGACATTTTAGCTTATTCGAAAGATTCGAGATAATTTGACTTGCAATGAATAAGGCCACAATTGGACCTTGCTTGGTAGGAATGTGTAAGCTATGAATACAATGGTGTGGAATTTCGAAAGGTGGCCAAGGGAAAAATTGGAATTTTGGAAACTTGCCCCATGAATTACAATATGTAACCAACAATTTTGGGCTCAAAAATAATAAGTAAATGAGGCTCAATTTGGGAAGGCCCAACCGGCCACCACCTAGGCCCAAGTCCATGGAATTAATTTCCATGTGAAAATATATATATCTATGTTTATCCAAAGAAGGTTCAAGAAAGAACACAAAGCAAGAACAAAAAAAAAAGAGAGAGAGGGTTCGGGTGAAGGAGGAAAAAAGAAAGGAAAGAAAGAAATTTTTTTTGGAGCCAATCCTTGATTCAAAAAATCCATTTCTTGTGAAATAATTACCAAGTGCAAGGCCCTCTACAAGTTGATATAATTATTGTGGCAAGAAAGCAACTTTAACCCCAAGTGAAGAAAAGGTAAGAACCAATCCAATTTCTTATGTTATGAAGCTTGAATTGTGTTGTGGAATGTAGAACATGAGTAGCAATCATGAAAACATGGAAGTTGCATGATGCTTATGTAAAGTAGTATGTAGCCGTGCATGAGCATGTGTTGTGTAAGCAAAGATGAGTTGATTTCATGTTGTATTCTAGTTATGGTTGTGTGAAATTTATATTGGAAACGAAAGTTGAATGAATTGAGTTGAATTGAAAAACATATGGATGTTGGCCGTGGCTATGGAAGGATTTGATATGGTGATGAATTGTTTTGTTTGATATGTTAGTTGTATGGTTATGATCTTTATAATTTAAATGACGGAAAAATGATGTAAGTTTGCATTGATTTGGAAGTGTTGGAGGAATTATGGCATTATATTGGAAAGTAGACTAATAGTGTTATATTATGTCTTATTGTGATTGTTGATGTTGTTGATGTTGTTGGTGGGTTGTTGTTTAATACTCTGAGCTGAGTTAAATTCTCGGGGTGTCAAAGTTATAGGGGAAGTGCTGCCGAAATTTCGGTAGCCAAGCTTAACCCAAATATTAAAATGTTAACTTTCATGAATAGTAACTGGTAAAAGTGACCATTTGCAGTTTTTGGACGAAACGGGAATTGAGATTTGACGAGCGTAAGGCGCAATCCAGGTATGTAAAGCCTACCTTTTCCTCTTTTGGCATGTCCTAGTCATACTAGGTTAAGATCGGACCCTCGGGGATAATTCTGCTCTTGGAAATCCGAGTTCAAGTTTGGGCACTATTCATTCAGCGCAATTGAAACATATTCCTTATAATTGGTTGCAAGAATGTTCAAACCTTCATAACTTTTGCTATTGTGTCCGAATCTCTCCGAAACTTTCGTAGATGGCTTTATGGAGCCTAAAGTCTGTGATTTGTGTCCGCCGCCTCGATTTGACTCAAGGTGGGCCCGCAAGCCCCGAGGCTTCCCTTATTTGGTTTGTTTGACTCATTTCCGTCCGATATGAAAAGTGATCGTTTGCCTAGGACTCAAAGGTCCGTTTGAAATTTCCTATACCATTATTGAACGTTTTGCACTATGAATGATATTAGATTTTCGGAAAATGACCTGTGAATTGTTTTTCAAAGGTTTTGCAGTTTGGAACTTCGTAACTTCTATACATTAATTTTGATCGACCTGACTCCTACTCCGAGCCTTCTGGCGTCGGTATATGCCTATATGTAATTATGTGTCGAGTCCTATAAATTATTTTAATATGCATATGGTCTCTACACTATTCCGTTCGTGCCATTCGTTATGATTTCGTTCGTCGGTACCCGGGCCGGCTTTGTGATCGTGCGCGCTATACCATATTCGGAAGTATGATGTGTTACGGTTTTCGAGGCCTCGCCATAGGGCCGGTTACCGTCTATGGAGTTATGATGTGATATGGCATTTGATATGTTCTGATGATGTGATATGTGTGTGATACGATTTGTCTGGAGTCTGTACGGAGATTTGAAAACTTATAGAGTATGATGTGTTGTGGCACCAGCGTCGGGGGTGACCACGTTCCTAAGCCCTATACATGATTTTTATTTGCATTTGTACATTTATGTTCCGTACAGGTTTGATTTGCTACTTTGACGTTTGTGTTTGTTCCTTCTGACTCCAGTTATGATTGTGATTTCTGTACCTTCTGCTTTACATACTCAGTACTTCTCCCTTACTAACCCCCTGTTCTTCGGGGGGCTGCGTTTCATGCCCGCAGGTACAGAAGCTCGTTTGGGTGATCCTCCGGTTTAGGCCACCTATTCTGCTATTTTGGAGAGCTCCCCTTGATCCGGGGCTTAACTTTTGGTACATACCTTTTGCTGTGTGTGTTTCTGTACATTTGTGGCTGTGTGGGTACGGCGGGGCCCTGTCCCGTCATATGTTCGTATGTTCTGTTTTGTTTTGGAGGCCTGTAGTCATATTTGTGGGTCGTGGGTCCGGCGTGTTCGTATGTGGTTCTGTTTTACGTTCTTAAGCGACCCGTATACTATTATGGCCAAGACGGCCCATAAGTTTGTACATGTGTGTGTGTGCATTTGGGCGACGTATATTCCGCCACCTTTCTGATTTTGATATGACTGTCCTGCACGGGCGACCGCTTAGGATAAGTGTTTGTTCAATGCTTGTGTGACGTCTGCTATTAGTTTTCAGTTCGAATAACGTATGTTAAGTCTGAATGAGTCTGAATATGATGATTTGGTTTGTGAGTCTGTTTGGGGTGCCTAAGTAGGGTGCCAGTCGCGGCCCACGGGGTTGGGTCGTGACAGAAGTGGTATCAGAGTGGTTTGTCCTTGGAATGTCTACAGGCCGTGTCTCGTAGAGTCTTGTTTATCGATGTGTTGTGCACCACATCTATAAACAAGAGGCTACAGGGCATTTAGGGTGTTACTCTTCTTTGGAATCTTAGATCGTGCGATAGAGCTGTGTTATTAGGGTGATTCTGATCTGACCCGTTATTGTGTTTGCAGTGATGCCTCCAAAGAAGGCAATGGCGGCCCAGAAGGGAAAGGCAAAGATGGGAGAGACTAGCCAGGCACAGCGAGCTACCCGGGCTCGTGTTTATGATTTGCCTGAGGTTGTGCCTCATTCTGAGGGGTCTGCTACACCCCCACTAGTACAGCCTGGAGCAGGACCTTCAGCGGCTCCAGAGGTCCGTGTACCCGCTCCTGAGACTCCAGCTCCTCAGCCAGGGGCGGAGGATAGGACCCTGGGGGAGGCTGTACAGTTGTTGACCACAATAGTAGCGGGACAGGCTCGCAGACGCGGGCGGAGGGACGATGATGATGATGACAGGCGGGACAGCCTGAGAGTTCGGGAGTTCTTATTATGTGGCCCTCCAGAGTTTTTCGGGTCTAAGCCCGACGAGGACCCCCATGACTTTATTCGGGGGATGCGGCGTGCATTAGACTTGGTCAGGGCTTCAGAGACCGAGTCGGTTGAGCTGGCCTTGCATAGACTTCGGGATGTTGCCGCTCACTGGTATGAGACTTGGGAGTTATCCAGGGGTGAGGCTGCTCCTCCAGCTACGTGGGATCAGTTTGTGACTGCTTTCACCCGCCACTTTCTGCCCCCAGAGTTACGACGGGAGCGAGCTGATCGGTTTTTACATCTGCAGCAGAGGGGTCGAAGCGTTCGTGAATATAATCTGGAGTTTGATTCCCTGGCCCGGTATGCACCTGCCGTGGTAGCAGATATGTCTGATCGGATGCACAGATATGTTATGGGGTTGGATCGTTACTTGATCGACGGTTGTATGGCGGTGTCATTGCAGACAGACATGGACATTGCCCGTCTACAGGCCTACGCCCAGGGGATGGAGAACCGGCACCGAGCAGATCGGCCCAGCAGAGAGTATGATGGGAGACGGCCCAAGGGGGCCAGATCAGCGGGGTATTCTGGAGATTCTCGGGGCGGGCAGCCTCAGTATCAGTCCAGTGGGTACTTCCCTCTGTTAGGCCGGGACACACAGTCTGCTAGTAAGCGATTTGATGGCGCAGGACCGTCCAGGGCAGACCAGAGTTCCAGAGCCCCAGGTCCTCAGGCGAGCAGGGGTCCCAGTCAGACTAGGCCACCTATGCCCCCGTGTTCGTATTGTGGAAGATCGCACCCAGGTGAGTGCTTCAGGGCCACCGGGGCCTGTTTTGCTTGCGGCCGCCAGGGCCATATCATGCGAGACTGTCCGTGGGCAGGCGGTTCTGGTAGCGCAGCACAGCCGACGAGATCCGTTGCTAGTTCGCCATCTACCCCTTCGGCCACGCGCTCCACGGGGCGAGGTATGCCAGCCCCAGCGGGCCGCGGTAGAGGCCGTGGTGGGGGCTCAGATTCTAGCGGTCCCTCGAACCGCATATACGCTTTGACTGGTCGGCGGGACCCAGAGGCATCACCAAACGCAGACCCAGGTATATTACTAACCTTTTTTTTCTGAATGAATATGTGCAATGATAGGTTTGTATTCCAGTATATTATGCGATATTCTCTTTCTGCGTGTCAGCAAAAGTAGGGTAAGAATCCGAATCAATGAAATATTCGAGACAGCTATCTATTCAGGTGAGAGGCGAGTATAGGGAATTTGGCAGGCTAAAGCGATAAACCATATAGCCTGAGGGGCAAACGACCCTTTTGGGTCGGAGTGGGACCCGCTACGAAAACTTCTCGAAAAATTTGCTAAGACACCGATTGGCCCTAAAATTACGTGACAAAGGTCGTGCAGGGCAATTGACGGAAATATATCAGCCCTAACGCGTCAAAATGCATGAAAGTTTCGGGGTTAAGCGTGCTCAAGCCAGAGCAATTTTGGGATGGGTGACCCCCTGGGAAGTAATGCAAAGTTTCTCACAAGTGAAAGTATGATGAATATAAATGGATATTTGGGGTAACCAAAAGGAAAATAGAATGTGTGGGGTAATTAATGCCCTTACAGGAGTCGCGCAGAATGAGGCGGACCAAGTGGGCAAAAAGAAAAGGGTGCAACACCGCTTGGGAAATTGAACGAATTCGAATAACAGTCAGAGAGGTTCGCCAGTAAGGTATTGGTAAATGTGTGTATGTGTGTGTGTATGATTTTCGTTTGGTGCCCATATGGGTCGAGAGCCGAGTCCAGGCGACTAATATTGTGAGTGATGAAAGATAAGAAGTGTGAATAAGCGGAATCTCTGAAGGAGTCGATGAGCGACACGCAGGACGATTTGTATGATCACTTGGCAAACAAGTTTACAAACAAAAGGAAATTTTCATGAATCATTGGAGCCTTAATAGGAGTGATCGGATTCTAATTCGGATTCTATCTGTTATACTTCTGCACTCCCGATTCCGATAAGGCTCTGTCTATTACGCCTCTGTATTTCTGAGCTCGATTATGTTCCCGTCTGATGAATCTTTGTACGTCTGATTCTGAATACGTTTCTGTCTGACATACTTCCGTACCTCTGATTTTGACTATGAATCCGTCCGCCATAATTTAGTGCGTCTGCCTCCAATTGCGAATCCGTCCGATATGCTTATACGCGTCCGGTCCTAGTTCTAAATCTATTTGGTATGAAGTGTCTGGTATGAAGTGAAGCGGGATTGCGACGATGTGGTAAGAAACTCAGAAGTGTAACAAGAAATGATATTGATTATGATGTCTGAAAAAGCATCTGTCTGTTACGAGAATATAGCTTATGGTTCGATGATTACGTGAGATATGAGAAGATAAATTACGAAGGCATTTGGATCAGTGGCGTGAAGAATTACCCCATCATGTGGGTGAAGAAGCCATGTCGGAAAGTCCACGAAAGGCAATTATAAAGAGAACCCTCCCAAAATGGTATGACGCCCCATGAGGTCGATTTAACATTCGAGGACGAATGTTTTAAAGGGGGGGAGGATGTTACATCTGACATTTTAGCTTATTCGAAAGATTCGAGATAGTTTGACTTGCAATGAATAAGGCCACAATTGAACCTTGCTTGGTAGGAATGTGTAAGCTATGAATACAATGGTGTGGAATTTCGAAAGGTGGCCAAGGGCAAAATTGGAATTTTGGAAACTTGCCCCATGAATTACAATATGTAACCAACAATTTTGGGCTCAAAAATAATAAGTAAATGAGGCTCAATTTGGGAAGGCCCAACCGGCCACCACCTAGGCCCAAGTCCGTGGAATTAATTTCCATGTGACAATATATATATCTATGTTTATCCAAAGAAAGTTCAAGAAAGAACACAAAGCAAGAACAAAAAAAAAAGAGAGAGGGTTCGGGTGAAGGAGGAAAAAAGAAAGGAAAGAAAGAATTTTTTTTTGGAGCCAATCCTTGATTCAAAAAATCCATTTCTTGTGAAATAATTACCAAGTGCAAGGCCTTCTACAAGTTGATATAATTATTGTGGCAAGAAAGCAACTTTAACCCCAAGTGAAGAAAAGGTAAGAACCAATCCAATTTCTTATGTTATGAAGCTTGAATTGTGTTGTGGAATGTAGAAAATGAGTAGAAATCATGAAAACATGGAAGTTGCATGATGCTTATGTAAAGTAGTATGTAGCTGTGCATGAGCATGTGTTGTGTAAGCAAAGATGAGTTGATTTCATGTTGTATTCTAGTTATGGTTGTGTGAAATTTATATTGGAAACGAAAGTTGAATGAATTGAGTTGAATTGAAACAAATATGGATGTTGGCCGTGGCTATGGAAGGATTTGATATGGTGATGAATTGTTTTGTTTGATATGTTAGTTGTATGGTTATGATCTTTATAATTTAAATGACGGAAAAATGATGTAAGTTTGCATTGATTTGGAAGTGTTGGAGGAATTATGGCATTATATTGGAAAGTAGACTAATAGTGTTATATTATGTTTTATTGTGATTGTTGATGTTGTTGATGTTGTTGGTGGGTTGTTGTTGAATACTCTGAGCCGAGTTAAATTCTCGGGGTGTCAAAGTCATAGGGGAAGTGCTGCCGAAATTTCGGTAGCCAAGCTTAACCCAAATATTAAAATGTTAACTTTCATGAATAGTAACTGGTAAAAGTGACCATTTGCAGTTTTTGGACGAAACGGGAATTGAGATTTGACGAGCGTAAGGCGCAATCCAGGTATGTAAAGCCTACCTTTTCCTCTTTTGGCATGTCCTAGTCATACTAGGTTAAGATCGGACCCTCGGGGATAATTCTGCTCTTGGAAATCCGAGTTCAAGTTTGGGCACTATTCATTCAGCGCAATTGAAACATATTCCTTATAATTGGTTGCAAGAATGTTCAAACCTTCATAACTTTTGCTATTGTGTCCGAATCTCTCCGAAACTTTCGTAGATGGCTTTATGGAGCCTAAAGTCTGTGATTTGTGTCCGCCGCCTCGATTTGACTCAAGGTGGGCCCGCAAGCCCCGAGGCTTCCCTTATTTGGTTTGTTTGACTCATTTCCGTCCGATATGAAAAGTGATCGTTTGCCTAGGACTCAAAGGTCCGTTTGAAATTTCCTATACCATTATTGAACGTTTTGCACTATGAATGATATTAGATTTTCGGAAAATGACCTGTGAATTTTTTTTCAAAGGTTTTGCAGTTTGGAACTTCGTAACTTCTATACATTAATTTTGATCGACCTAACTCCTACTCCGAGCCTTCTGGCGTCGGTATATGCCTATATGTAATTATGTGTCGAGTCCTGTAAATTATTTTAATATGCATATGGTCTCTGCACTACTCCGTTCGTGCCATTCGTTATGATTTCGTTCGTCGGTACCCGGGCCGGCTTTGTGATCGTGCGCGCTATACCATATTCGGAAGTATGATGTGTTACGGTTTCCGAGGCCTCGCCATAGGGCCGGTTACCGTCTATGGAGTTATGATGTGATATGGCATTTGATATGTTCGGATGATGTGATATGTGTGTGATACAATTTGTCTGGAGACTGTACGGAGATTTGAAAACTTCTGGAGTATGATGTGTTGTGGCACCAGCGTCGGGGGTGACCACGTTCCTAAGCCCTATACATGATTTTTATTTGCATTTGTACATTTATCTTCCGTACAGGTTTGATTTGCTACTTTGACGTTTGTGTTTGTTCCTTCTGACTCCAGTTATGATTGTGATTTCTGTACCTTCTGCTTTACATACAAAGTACTTCTCCCGTACTGACCCCCTGTTCTTCGGGGGGCTGCGTTTCATGCCCGTAGGTACAGAAGCTCGTTTGGGTGATCCTCCGGTTTAGGCTACCTATTCTGCTATTTTGGAGAGCTCCCCTTGATCCGGGGCTTAACTTTTGGTACATACCTTTTGCTGTGTGTGTTTCTGTACATTTATGGCTGTGTGGGTACGGCGGGGCCCTGTCCCGTCATATGTTCGTATGTTCTGTTTTGTTTTAGAGGCCTGTAGTCATATTTGTGGGTCGTGGGTCCGGCGTGTTCGTATGTGGTTCTGTTTTACGTTCTTAAGCGGCCCGTATACTATTATCGCCAAGACGGCCCATAAGTTTGTACGTGTGTGTGTGTGCATTTGGGCGACGTATATTCCGCCACCTTTCTATTTTTGATATGACTGTCATGCACGGGCGACCCCTTAGGATAAGTGTTTGTTCAATGCTTGTGTGACGTCTGCTATTAGATTTCAGTTCGAATACCGTATGTTAAGTCTGAATGAGTCTGAATATGATGATCTGGTTTGTGAGTCTGTTTGGGGTGCCTAAGTAGGGTGCCAGTCGCGGCCCACGGGGTTGGGTCGTGACACATACTCTGTACAATGCTCATACTGACATCCCTTTTCTTTGGACGCTATGTTCGTGCCCACAGGTAGATAGGGAGGTGATCCAGACTCGTAGGAGCTATCAGCAAATTTGAAAGCACTCCATTATTCCAGAGGTGCCATTGATTATTATTTTGTATGAATATATATATATATATATATATATTGGGCACGACGCGGTCCTGTCCTATCCATATATTTAGTACTCTAGTAGAGGCTCGTAGATACATATGTGTGGGTAGTATGGTCTCATGATTTTTCTCATTATATATATATATATATATATATATTATTTTGAAAGCCGAAGGGCTTATGTATATAAAGGTAATTACGTTTCAAAGTGAAAATGATTCTCCCCATGGTTAGAAGTATGAGAATAATGAATAAATGCAGGATGAATATGATGAGTAGTATTATGAGTGGTGCTCGGTGGTCAGCCCCGGGTACCCGTCATGGCCCCTAGTCGGGTCGTGACAAAAGTGGTATCGGAGCAGTTCGGTCCTTGGAAGTGTTTACGAGTCGTGTCTGGTAGAGTCTTGTTTATGGTGTGTTGTGCGCCACACTTATAAACAGGAGGCTACTGGGCATTTAGGAAAAATTACCATTCTTCTTCTTCTTATGAAATCGTGCGATAGAGCCGTGTTATAAGATTTTCTCCTCCCTAATAGTGTGTTATGATTTCGGAGATGCCGCCAAAGAGGAAAGCTACCGCCGCCTAGAAGGGAAAGACTATGATAGAAAGGCGAGTAGAGAGGGAGCCGCTAATAGATATAGAAGAGGGTGAATCACATAATGAGGCTCCATCAAATACCTCTCCCACTCCACCTGTTCTAGAAGAACAAGAGGGGGCTTCAGCTCCAGCTCCTATGCTTACAGTTCTTCCACCGGCTGCTTCGGGTCAACAAATGACCGAAGCTATCCATTGATTGACACAGTTAGTTGCCGCCTAGGCACATCGGCAGAGTTCGAGCCTGAGTGACGGGGCAGTTAGTACTAGAGCCCGTGTCTTCATGAGTTTGAATCCTCCGGAGTTTTTTGGGTCAAAGCCGGATGAAGACCTGTAAGGTTTTATTGATGAAATGCTAAGAACATTGAAGATTATTCATGCCTCCAAAATTGAATCTTTGGAGCTGGCATCTTATAGACTCCGAGATGTGGCGGTCTTAATGGTATAATAATTGGGTATCTTCAAGAAAAGAGAATGCACCACCTCCGATTTGGCAAGAGTTTGTAGATACCTTTATCCGCCACTATTTGCCACCCAAAGTCCGTCGAGCTAGAGCGAATAGATTTTTGAATTTGAAGTAAGAAAATATGAGTACCCAGGAGTATAGCCTTCAGTTTAATTCATTGGCTAGATATGCTCCGACCATGGTGGCCGACATGGGAGATAGAGTGCACAAATTGTGAGTGGGTTAGGGTCACATTTGTCCAAGGACTGCTTGACGGCTTCACTGTAAGATGGGATGGATATTTCCCGCATTCAAGCCCATGCCCAGAATTTGGAAGAACAACAACATCCGCAAAGGGGTGAATGTGATATTGATCGAGGGCAGAGTAGAAGGGCCATATCTATGTGTGGAGGGGGATCAAGGCAGTCACATTCTAGGCACTCAGGCCAGTCAATGACTAGTGCACCTCCATGATTTGCAGGTAGGAGATTTGACCGCTCTATACATTCAGGGCAGGGTCAGAGCTCGAGAGCTTTAGGTTCCCAGTTTGGGGGTGAGTATGGTCAGAGGAGACTACCAGTTCCACGATGTAGTTAGTACAGAAAATTACATTCGGGGCCATGTCGCCAAGGATCAGATGCTTGTTATGTTTGCGGACAGACTGGGCACGTGATGCGTGATTGCCCCTCGAGGTATGGTACAGGTGGGGCTCAGCCCTCGGGATCAGCAGTTGGTTCTTCTTCAGTACGCCCGGCGGGGAAGATTCCCCAGATTTCAGCAGGCCGAGGTAGGGGCAGAGGGGGAGTGTCCAGTTCAGGTGGTATTCAGCCTCACATCTATGCTTTAGTCGGATGACAGGACCTTGAGTCCTCCCCGGATGTGGTTACAGGTACATTATCCGTGTTTTCTCATGACGTATATGCATTGATAGATCCGGGTTCTACCTTATCTTATATTACTCCGTGTGTTGCTAGTAGTATTGGGGTGAAACCCGAGCCAATTAATCCTTTCGAGGTATCTACTCCGGTCGGTGATCCCGTGATAACTAGACAAGTATACCAAAATTGTGTGATTGTGATATGTGATTGCCAGACTAAATTTGATTTAGTTGAGCCGGAAATGTTAGACTTCGATGTGATTATGGGTACGGATTGGTTGGCCTCATGTTATGCTAGTGTTGATTACTGAATGAAAGTGGTTCGATTTGAATTTCCTGGAGAGCCCGTGCTTGAATGGAAGGGTAATACAGCGTCCCCAACGGGTTGGTTTATTTCCTACCTTAAGGCAAAAAGATGATAGCTAAAGGCTATATTTATCATCTAGTATGAGTTCATGACACCGAAGCAAAGTCGCCAACTTTTCAATCCGTTCCGGTGATGAATGAGTTTCCGGATGTCTTTCCAGATGAACTTCCAGGTCTTCCTCCGGAAAGAGAGATTGATTTTGCTATTGATGTGTTGGCGGACACCAAACTTATTTCTATTTCTCCTTACCGAATGGCTCCTGCAGAGTTGAAAGAGCTAAAGGCACAATTGAAGGATTTACTTGGAAAAGGATTCATTAGGCCTAGTTCATCACCGTGGGGAGTGCCAGTCTTATTAGTGCGAAAGAAAGATGGTTCCCTACTGATGTGCATTGATTACAGGCAGTTGAATAAGGTGACGATCAAGAATAAATATCCTCTTCCAAGGATTGATAATTTGTTTGATCAATTAAAAGGTGCCAAGTGGTTTTCTAAAATATATCTAAGGCCAGGTTATCATCAAGTGAGAGTTAAAGAGGAAGATATTCCCAAAACATCTTTCAGAACGAGATACAACCATTATGAGTTTCGGGTGATGTCATTCGGGTTAACTAATGCTCCGGCAGTGTTCATGAATTTAATAAATAATGTATTTAGGCCTCTCTTGGATCTGTTTGTGATCGTGTTCATCGATGAAATTCTGGTATATTCTCAAACAGAGTCAGAGCATGCAGACCATTTGCATATCATCCTTGGAATTCTTCGAACTCGTGAATTGTTTGCTAAATTTTCAAAATGCGAGTTTTGGTTAAATTCAGTGACTTTTCTAGGCCATGTTATTTTAGATGATGGCATCCGAGTGGATACTCAGAAAATTGAGGCTGTGAAGACTTAGCCAAGGCCTATAACACCTACAGAAATCCGTAGTTTTCTAGGATTGGCAGGTTACTATAGGAGATTCGTGGAAGGGTTTTCATCTATTTTAGCCCCATTGACGAAGCTAACCCAGAAGTCAGCTAAATGTAAGTGGAATGACGCTTGTGAACGCAGTTTTCAGGAATTGAAAGATAGGCTAAGTTCAGCCCCAGTCTTGACACTCCCATAAGGGCCAGATGGTTATGTTATATATTGTGATACTTTTGGTGTTGGGTTGGGATGTGTGTTAATGCAGCACGGTAAAGTCATTGCTTATGCTTCAAGGCAGTTACGGAAACATGAAAAGAACTACCCAACTCATGACCTTGAATTGGTTGCGGTTATTCATGCATTAAGGATGTGGAGACATTACTTGTATAGTGTACATGTTGATATCTACACAGATCACAAGAGTCTCCAATATATTTTCAAGCAGAAGGAGTTAAATCTACGGCAGAGACGATGGTTAGAACTTCTAAAAGATTACAATGTAAGTATTTTATACAACCCCAAAAAGGCGAATGTAGTGGCCGATGAACTTAGCCGTAAATCAATGGGAAGTCTACGTGAGATTCCTTCGGAGAAGAAAGAATTAACCTGTGAGCTTCACCAACTAGCCAGCCTTGGAGTTCGCCTAATTGATTCTGGCAATGTGGGAATTGGTATTCACAACCAACTGTTTCATCCTTAGACATGGAGGTGAGAAAGTGTCAGTATGAAGATCCTCAGTTGAGCCATTATAGAGATACATTTTATGAGAAAGAGAAGTCTCCCTTTGAAACTTCTACGGATAGAGTTCTCAGATACCGAGACCGGCTATGTGTTCCGAATATCATGGAACTGCGTTGTCGGATTATGGAGGAAGCTCATTATTCTTGGTATTTTATTCACCCAGGTGCAACAAAGATGTATCATGATCTCAAGTTAATGTAATGGTGGGACAGAATGAAGAAAGACATAGCAGAATTTGTAGCACAATGTCCAAATTGCCAACAAGTGAAAATCGAACATCAAAAGCCAGGAGAATTATTGCAAGAAATGGAGATTCCAACCTGGAAATGGGAAGTGATCAACATGGCATTCATTGTGGGGTTACCCGTTCCCGAGGCAAGTATGACTCCATATGGGTGATCGTGGATAGACTCACGAAATCAGCCCATTTCCTTCCAGTCAGAACTACTTACTCAGCAGAAGATTATGCAATATTGTATCTTAAGGAAATAGTACGACTCCATGGTATTCCGATGTATATTATTACTGATAGAGGAGAGCAAATTTATAGCTAAGTTTTGGAAGTCTTCCCAAGAAGGTTTGGGTACTCAGGTGAGGCTTAGCACAACATTTCATCCACAGACTGATGGGCAAGCAGAACACACTATTCAGACGTTGAAGGATATACTACGGGCATGTGTGCTAGATTTCAGTGGTAGTTGGGATGACCATTTAACCCTTATTGAGTTTGCATACAACAACAACTACCATTCCAGTATCCAAATGCTCCGTATGAAGCTCTATATGGAAGGAAATGTAGATCCCCAATTAAGTGGTTTGAAATAGGGGAAGTACAGCTAATAGGCCCTGAATTGATTCAACAAGCGGTGGAAAAGGTTAAGACTATCTGATATCTATTGTTGACAGCCTAAAGTCGTCAGAAATATTACGCGGACAACCGCCAGCGAGACTTAGAATTCCAAGTTGATGACTGGGTACTCTTAAAGGTGTCACCAATGAAAGGAGTGATGAGATTTGGTAAGAAAGGAAAGTTGAGTCCTAGATACATTGGACCTTATAAGATTGTCCGCAAGGTGGGTCAAGTAGCTTATGAATTGGACTTACCCTCGGAACTGGAATCAGTCCATCAGGTTTTCCATGTCTCAATGCTCCGTAAGTGTGTTAGAGATCCTACTAGGATCGTCCCAGTAGATGATGTTCAAGTGACAGAAAAGTTGGCTTATGAAGAAGTACCCGTCGCCATACTAGACAGGCAAGTACGGAGACTTAGAAATAAAGAAGTAGCCTCAGTTAAGGTCTTATGGAGAAATAACAACCGAGAAGAGATGACTTGGGAGGCAGAATAAAATATGAAGGCCAAGCACCCACATTTATTTCAGCCTCCGGAAGAAATCTAAGATGAAACGTCAAGATTATGAGGTACGCATGTTTTCTTTTTATGCTTTCGGGTCGTGTGTGGCCAAACTTTATTTCTATGATGTTCTGGCCCTGTGAGGCATTGTTATTATGGGCTGTTGTGACAGGTTGGTAGTGCCATATTACAGGGGAAACTCTAGCAAAATTTTCGTAAAATTCCCGAGAACTTAACATTCGAGGACGAATGTTTTTAAAGGGGGGAAGAATGTTATACCTCTCGCTTTCATAGTGGGAAAAACTTGCGGTTTCCTAGTCAAGTATGCCTTAAAATGGAAATTTATACCCGAGTATTGCGATGCTAAGCATTCTACCCCATGTATGGAGGTACTAGCGGGTATTCCAGGTATATCACATGAATAGAAGTTGAACGGATTGAACCGACGCAGGCTGAGCAGACCCGGGAAAAATTTGCAGACACCAGACATTTTCGACGGACCATTGATCATGTCGACGGGCCATCGATATGAGCCGTCGTTATGCTCTGAGAATTCTGATCTGTAGAAACTGATCGACGAGACACTTCGACGGACCGTTGACACGTCGACGGGCCGTCGATCAACGACGTCGATACGGTTCTGCAGTTGCTGATCTGCAGAAGCAGGTCGACGGAGCAAGTCGACGGATAGTCGACACATCGACGTGACCGTCGACCCACTCATCGAACCGCTCATCTGGAATATTCCAGTTCCAGCTAAAAATAGACGAGTCACACCCTAAAATTTTAGATTTCATTCTCTCTCTAAGTGTTGAAGGTTCTAGAAAAACATTCTTTCATTATATTATCACATATCCAAGGGAAATCAAGGAGTAAATACCAAGAAATTGTGGAATCAAGGGGTAGGATACTCTTTAGGGTGTGTGCAAGTCAAGAAATCTCCATGGATTAAAGCTAGAGTTTTGCTCAAGTGACGTATTTCCACTTAAAGCTCATTCCCACACTATCAAAGGTGAGTTTATGATCATTCCATGTTGTTTAAAATATTGAGAGGTCGAATGACTTGGATTGTAGAAGGAGATAGAAAATGGGTCATGAATGTAAGGATAATAGCATTTTCGAGTAGTAGCTTGGAATGAGTCATGATTCTTGATGGATTGTGATTATGATTATGTTATAAATGATATCAAGGGCATGGAATGAACATTATATCTGAGTAAGTGTAATAATGGTCTATGACCATGGTTATGGATGATTTGAAGTGAAATTGGGAATGGTGGATAATGTAGGTGAATGAAGATTATTGCTTATGATGTTGTGAATGTTGTTATAGGCATTTGGGAGTTGATATATGACATGGAGAAAGTTGAATAAACAAAGGGAGATGTTACCCGATTTTCGTTAGCTTTAATTTAAGCCTAAGTATATCTTCAATTATCTAATTTTAGTACGAACTTCCTTGAAGGTAGAAACGTGAGCATTGGAGAGAAGAATCCAAGCGATAGAGTTAACGAATCACAAAGGTATGTAAGGCTAGTCCTTTCCTTCTAAGGCATGAATCCTTTAAACTTATGATAAGATTATGATATGCCTATGAGATGTGTGATAATGATAAGTCTATGATGAGCACATAATGATACGATTCCACCGTACCTAAATGGCCGAACATGTCACCGCGAAGGAGGGCTGCTTGTGATTCCACCGTGCCTAAAATGCTGGACATGTCACCAATAAGGCGGGCTGCTTATGATTCCACCGCACTTAGAAGGCCGGACATGACCACCACTAGTGGGCGGCGTATGATGGTTACTCGGACGCTGGTTAACGACGATGGTATACGTGATATGGTAAATGAGATATAATGATATATATGATATGATTAAAATACGCGCACACTCTTAAAAGGTTAAGCAGGTTATACCTTTATCTTATGCTTTATAATTTCTCTACTATGTTCATTTCATTCATGCCTTACATACTCAGTATAATGCTTGTACTGACGTCCCTTTTCTTTGGACGCTGTGTTCGTGCCCACAGGTAGACAGGGAGGTGATCCAGACTCGTAGGAGCTATCAGCAGATTTGAGAGCACTCCACTATTCCGGAGGTGCCATTGATTATTATTTTGTATATATATATATATATATATATATATATATATATATATATATATATATATTGAGCATGACGGGGTCCTGTCCCGACCATATGTCTAGTACTCTAGTAGAGGCTCGTAGATACATATGTGTGGGTAGTATGGTCTCATGATTTTTCTCATTGTATATATATTATTTTGAAAGCCGAAGGGCTTATGTATATAAAGGTAATTACGTTTCAAAGTGAAAATGATTCTCCCCATGATTAGAAGTATGAGAATAATGAATGAACGCAAGATGAATATGATGAGTGGTGCTCGGTGGTCAGCGCCGGGTACCAGTCATGGCCCCTAGTCGGGTCGTGACATCCTGCATCACCTGAATCTAGCAATCGAACTCCGAGGCTAGCCAATCGACGAACCTCACGGACCATTTCTCTTCTCTCTAGCGACACGTACGACAAACTGCCCATAGATTTACGACTGAGGGCATCGGTTACCACATTAGCATTCCCGGGATGGTATAGAATATCCACATCATAATCTTTTAACCTCTCCAACCATCGCCTCTGACGCAAGTTCAAGTCCTTCTGCGTAAAGGTGTACTGGAGGCTCTTATGATCAGTATAGATATCAACATAGACACCGTATAAGTAGTACCTTAATATCTTCAAGGTATGAATGACTGCCGCTAACTAAAATCATGGGTTGGATAATTCTTCTTGTGCTTCTTCAACTATCTAGAAGCATAAGCGACAACCTTACTGTGCTGCATCAACACACAACCCAATCCAACACCTGAAGCATCATAATATACCACATAGCCATCTGCTCCTTCTGGAAGATTCAAAACTGGTGCTGAAGATAGCTTATCCTTCAACGTCTGAAAACTCTGCTCACAAGCATCTGTCCACCGGAACATAGCTGATTTCTGAGTCAATTTGGTCAATGAGGCTGAAAGAGAGGAAAATCCTTCTACAAACCTCCTATAATAACCTGCCAAGCCCAAGAAATTACCTATCTCCCTTGGTGCCGTGGGCCTCGGCCAATTCTTCACAGCCTCAATCTTCTGGGCATCCACTCTAACTCCTTCCTCTGAAATGATGTGACCCAGAAAAGCCACAGAGTTCAACTAGAACTCACACTTAGAAAACTTGGCATACCACTCTTTACCTCGAAGAATTCCAAGCACTGTTCGCAGATGTTCTGCATGATCGGCCTCTGACAACGAATAAACCAGAATATCATCTATGAATGTTACACCTCCCGTTTTAGTGCAAGAGGATTTTGGCTAAATTGGTGTCATACACCTTCGGTACGGTATTCCACACCAGAGCTTAAGTCGCAAGACATTTTACCTTGCATATGTATAGGAGTATAAGTATGTATTATTGACATCATGAAGGAATTAGAAGTGAAATGAATTAAATCAGAGCAGGGCGGAGCAGTTTAGAAAACTGCTGAAACCAATCCACGTCGACGGCCCAAGGGACGGACTGTCGACACGTCGATGAGCCATCGCCTGGCACCGTCGACGAGGTTCTGAAATCAGACATCTCAGATGGAGAGACGACAGCGCATGTCGACGGGCCACCGACACATCAACGAGCAGTCGACCCTACACGTCGACCTACCGATCTGGAGGTTTCTAGCCCTGGGTATAAATATAAGATCCCACGATTTATTTCATTATTTCTCCAAAAAATAGACTCTATACCTCTCTAGAACCCTCTAAAACCCTCTCTCTATTTCTACAACAATTTATACCAAGAAATCAATATCAAAAGCGAAGATTTAAGAGATTCATATACTAGAAAGCTTATTAGGGTTTGTGGAGAGCAAGGGTTCCTTTGGTATGCCAGTGGAGGATTTCATTCTATGGAGTAGAGTGACTCAAGGCTTGTTCCCAAGTTCTTAAGGTGAGTTTTATGTTTATTTCCTATTATTGAGAATATTGAAGGGTAGAAGACTTAGATTATGGAGGAAGATAGAATATAGACGTTAAATGTAGAATCAATGGTATTACTGAATAGTAGTTGACATGAATCATGACTCTTGATGTATTATGAGTAGAATCTTTTTATAAATGATATTAAGAACATGGGAGAAACATTACAGGAGGATGAATGCAACATTGCATAATTACCATGGTTATAGATGCCTTTGAAATGGGACTAGGAGAATTGAATGATGTATGGTTGATGAAGATTGTGGACTATGACATTATGATCGTTCTTATAAATGTTGGGAGTTGTTACATAATATGGAGAAAGTCGTAGAAACTAAGGAGATATTGCCTAATTTTCATTAGCTTTAGTTCAAATATACTTATGTTATCGATTATCTAATGCTAGTACGAATTCCATTGAAGGTAGAATTGCGAGTTAGAGAGGCACACAAGTAGACGATAAAGTTGGAGAGATACAAGGTATGTAAGGCTAGTCCCACGCAAGTAGACATGGCCAAGGCCTATAACGCCCACGGAAGTTCATAGTTTTCTAGGATTGGCAGGCTATTTTAGAAGATTTGTGGAAGGGTTTTCTTCCATTTCAGCACCATTGACGAAGCTAACTCAGAAATCAACGAAATTTCAATGGACTAATACTTGTGAAAGCAGTTTCCAAGAGTTGAAAAACAGATTGACTTCAGCCCCAGTCCTGACACTCCCAGAAGGGCCAGATGGTTATGTTGTATTACGATTCTTCAGGTGTGGGGTTGGGATGTGTATTGATGCAACACGGTAAAGTCATTGCTTATGCTTCGAGGCAGTTGCGAAAACATGAGAAGAATTATCCAACACATGATCTTGAATTGGCTGCGGTTATTCATGCATTAAAGATGTGGAGACATTACCTATATGGTGTTCATGTTGATATTTATACGGATCACAAGAGTCTCCAATATATCTTCAAGCAGAAGGAGTTAAATCTTCGACAGGGACGGTGGTTGGAATTATTGAAAGATTATCATGTGAGTATTTTATACCACCCCGGAAAGGCGAACGTAGTGACTGATGCGCTTAGCCGCAAAGCAATGGGAAGTCTTTGTGAGGTTCCTCCAGAGAAGAAAGAATTAACCGTTGAGCTTCACCAACTAGCCATCCTTTAAGTTCGCCTAATAGATTCAGGCAATGCAGGAATTGGTATTCACAACCCAACTATTTCATCTTTGGATATGGAAGTGAAAGAACGTCAATATGAAGATTTTCAATTTGAGCCGCTACAGAGATACATTTCATGAGAAAGAGAAGTCTCCATTTGAACTTTCTATAGATGGAGTTCTCAGATACCGAGGTAGGCTATGTGTTTCGAATGTTGCGGAATTACGTCGTCGAATATTAGAAGAAGCACATTATTCTCGGTATTCCATCCACCCAGGGACGACAAAAATGTATCATGATCTCAAGCTAATGTATTGGT
The DNA here is from genome assembly GCF_019175385.1 of Lycium barbarum. Taxonomy (NCBI): domain Eukaryota; kingdom Viridiplantae; phylum Streptophyta; class Magnoliopsida; order Solanales; family Solanaceae; genus Lycium; species Lycium barbarum. The sequence continues at coordinate 24,551,201 of NC_083337.1, forward strand.
GGGATGGAATGAAAAAGGACATAGCAGAATTTGTAGCACAATGTCCAAATTGCCAACAAGTAAAAATCAAACATCAGAAGCCAGGAGGGTTATTGCAAGCAATGGAAATTCAACTTGGAAATGGGAAGCGATAAACATGGATTTCATTATGGGGTTATCTCATTCCCGAAGCAAGTATGACTCCATATGGGTGGTCGTGGACAGACTCACGAAATCAGCCCATTTTCTTCTAGTTAGAACCACATATTCAGCAGGAGATTATGCAAGATTGTATCTTAAGAAAATTGTGAGGCTTCGTGGTGTTCCCTTATCTATTATCACAGATAGAGGAGCACAATTTACAGCTAAATTCTAGAAGTCTTTCCAAGAAGGTTTGGGTACTCAGGTAAAGCTTAGCACGACGTTTCATCCGCAAACTGATGGACAAGCCAAACACACTATTTAGACCTTGGGAGATATGTTACGGGCATGCGTGCTAGATTTTGGTGGTAATTGGGATGATCACTTGCATCTAATTGAGTTCACATACAACAACATCTATCATTCCAGTATCCAGATGGCTCCGTATGAAGCTTTATATGGAAGAAAGTGTAGATCCCCAATTGGGTGGTTTGAAGTTGGGGAGACACAGTTAATAGGTCCTGAATTGATTCAACAAGCGATGGAAAAGGTCAAGATTATCCGAGATCGATTATTGATAGCCCAAAGTCGCCAAAAATCCTATGCGGACAACCGCCGGCGAGACTTAGAATTTCAAGTTGATGATTGGGTATTTCTGTAGGTATCACCAATGAAAGGCGTGATGAGATTTGGTAAGAAAGGCAAGTTAATTCCTCGATACATTGGACTTTACAAGATTATCCCCAAGGTGGGTCAAGTAGCATATGAATTGTACTTACCTCCAGAACTGGAATCAGTCCATTCGATTTTCCATGTCTCAATGCTCCGTAAATGCGTCGAAGATCCTACTAGGATCGTGCCAGTAATGATGTTCAAGTGATAGAAGGATTGACTTATGAAGAAGTACCCATTGCCATACTAAATAGGCAAGTACAGAGACTTAGAAACAAAGAAGTGGCCTCAGTTAAGGTTTTATGGAGAAACAACAACTAAGAAGAAATGACTTGGGAGGCGGAAGGAAATATGAAGTCCAAGTACCCCCACCTATTTTAGTCCCCGGAAGAGATCCAAGATGAAGCATCAAGATTATGAGGTAGGTATGCTTCCTTTCATGCTTTTGGTCGTGCGTGGCCATATCTATATTGTTAATGTGTTGTGGCCCTGTGAGGCATGTTTATTGTGGTCTGTTGTGACAGGGTGATAGCGCCATTTTACAAGAGAAACTCTGGCAAAATTTCTGAAGAATTCCCGAGGACTTAACATTCGAGGACGAATATTTTTAAAGGGGGAAAGAATGTTACACCTCCCGTTTTAGTGAAAGGATATTTTGGCTAAATTGGTGGCATACACCTTTGGTACGGTAGTCCGCACCAGAGCTTTAGTCGCAAGACATTTTACCTTGCACGTGTACAAAAGTATAAGTATGTATTCTTGACATCATGAGGGAATTAGAAGTGAAACGAATTAAATCGGAGCAGGGTGGAGCAGTTCAAAAAACCGCTGAAACCAGTCCACGTCGACGGCCCAAGGGACGGACCGTCGACACGTCGACGAGTCGTCGACCCTGCACGTCGACCCGCCGATCTGGAAGTTTCCAGCCCTGGGTATAAATATAAGCTCCCACGATTTTATTTCATTATTTCTCCAAAAACAGACTCTATACCTCTCTAGAACCCTCTAAAACCCTCTCTCTATTTCTACAACAATTTATACCAAGAAATCAAGATCAAAAGCGAAGATTTAAGAGATTCATATACTAGGAAGCTTATTAGGGTTTGTGGAGAGCAAGAGTTCCTTTGGTATGCAAGTGGAGGATTTCATTCTAGTGGAGTAAAGTGACTCAAGGCTTGTTCCCAAGTGCTTAAGGTGAGTTTTATAATTATTTCCTAATATTGAGAATATTTATGGGTTGAAGATTTAGATTATGGAGGAAGATAGCATATGGAGCTTTAATGTAGAATCAATGGTATTACTAAATAGTAGTTGACATGAATCATGACTCTTGATGTATTATGAGTAGAATCTAGTTATAAATGATATTAATAATATGGAGAAACATTATAGGAGGATGAATGCAATATTGCATTATGACCATTGTTTTAGATGCCCTTGAAATGGGAGTAGGAGAATTGAATGATGTATGGTTGATGAAGATTGTGGATTATGACATTATGAACGTTCTTATAAATGTTGGGAGTTGTTATATGATATGGAGAAATTTGTAGAAACTAAGGAGATATTGCCTAATTTTCATTAGCTTTAGTTCAAATGTACTTATGTTATCGATTATCTAATGCTAGTACGAATTCCATTGAAGGTAGAATTGCGAGTTAGAGAGGCACGCAAGTAGACGATAGAGTTGGAGAGATACAAGGTATGTAAGGCTAGTCCCTTCTTTTTTAAGGCATGATCCCTATGACATTAATTCCCCTATTCCTCCATGACTTCCTTATATTCCATGAACTATGCGTCTATGTTGATAAAGAGCTCCTTATGAGTTAAAAATAAGAGATATGTTATTAGTACGAATACGATAAAGGTAATGATGAACCTAGAGATTCTAAAGCCTATGATACGCTATTCTCACGATGTTCATACTATGAATACGACATGATATTTTACGAGGCTAATGGTCATTATACGATTCCTTGATGTATTCATTGTTGCTAAACCCACCTTATAATGTTAGTTCTTTCAAGGTGCGGTATGATGATTACGATTACCCCATAATGGAATCGGGGGTTCTCGACCTTACGTCGCCCCGATATGGTTATAGGTTATCTTTGAATTCTAATGTGTGTTTTATGAAACGTTTATAATAAGTATGTGATGATGATGATTCCACCGTGCCTGGATGGCCGGACATGTCACCGCTAATGCGGGCCGCTTATGATTACACCGTGCCTAGATAGCCGGACATGTCACCGCAATGGCGGGCTGCTTGTGATTTCACCACGCCTAGAAGGCTGGACATGACCAGCACTAGTGGGCGGCGCATGATGGTTACCCGGACGGGGGTCAACGATGATGGTATATATGTACGATATGTATGCATGTGTGTCCTTTTAAAGGTTAAGTAGGTTATACCCCTAGCTCATATTTCATTTTCATTATTATGCTATTATTATCCATGCCTTACATATTCAGTACAATGTTCGTACTGACGTCCTTTTCCTTTGGACACTGTGTTCATGCCCACAGGTAGACAGGGAGGTGATCCAGAGTCGTAGGAGCTACCAGAAGACTTTGAGAGCACTCCATTGTTTCGGAGGTGCCACTGATTACTATTTTGTGTATATATATATATATTTTGGCACGACGGGGTCCTGTCCCGTCTTATGTCTAGTACTCTAGTAGAGGCTCGTAGATACATACGTGTGGGTTGTTGGTGTCCCATGACGATGTCAGTGTACATTTTGTATATATCATTTTTGGTAACCGTACGGGCTTCTGTGTTCAAGTTGAGTATGATGACTAGTGATTTGAGCGGTGCTCGGTAGTTAGCTCCGGGTACCCGTCATGGCCCCTAGTCGGGTCGTGACAAATACAATCACGAACAAATCTAGAAAGGGCCTGAATACATGATTCATCAAATCCATGAATATAGCTGGGGCATTAGTTAGCCCGAATGACATAACACGAAACTCATAGTGGCCATATCTAGTCTGGAATGTCGTCTTCGAAATGTCCTCTTCTTTGACCCTGACCTGGTGATATCCTGATCTCAAGTCTATCTTTGAGAAATATTTAGCGTCTTGCAACTGATCGAACAAATCATCGATCCTCAGGAGCGGATACTTATTCTTTACAGTCACTTTATTCAATTTCCTATAATCAATACACATTCGTAAAGAGCCATCCTTATTTCTTAAAAATAACACCGGCGCTCCCCACGGTGATGTACTTGGCCTTATAAAGCCCTTCTCGAACAAATCTTTCAACTGTTCCTTCAACTCTTTCAACTCCGCAGGTGCCATCCTGTAAGGAGGGATAGATATTGGCTGAGCATCTGGCAATAGGTCAATAGCAAAATCAATCTCCCTTTCTAGGGAATGCCTGGAAGCTCATCTGGAAACACTTCTGGAAACTCATTAACCACAGGAATAGACTGAAGAGTCGGCGACTCTGCTTGCACATCTTGAACTCGAACTACATGAAAAATATATCCTTTTCTGATCATCATCTCTGCCTTAAGGTAGGAAATAAACCTACCTCTAGGCGAAACAACATTGCCCTTCCACTTTAGGACTGGTTCGCTTGTAAACTGGAATCGAACCACCTTTTCACTACAATCAACATTAGCATAACAAGAAGCTAACCAGTCCATGCCCATGATAACATAAAAAACAATCATATCTAACTCAATTAGATCTACTACGGTATGGCGGTCACAACTATAACAACGCAGTCTCGGTGTACTCGCCTAGCTATAACCGGATCACCAACTAGCGTAGACACCTCAAAAGGTTTAATAAACTCGGGCTCTATCCCAAACTTGCCGGCAACAAAGGGCGTAACATACGATAAAATGGATCCTGGATCAATCAGTGCATAAACATCATATGAGGAAACTGATAATATACTTGTAACAACATCAGGAGACGTCTCGCGGTCCTATCTACCGGCCAATGCATACACGCGGTGCTGAGGACCGCTCGAGCTGGATGCTCCACTCCTCACCCTACCTCGCCCTGCTGGCGTCTGAAAACTTGCGCTGAAGGGCGCACTGCAGAAGATAAGCCAACCACTGACCCTATAGGCTGAACCATACCAGAACCAACCCCCATCGGGCACTCCCTCATCCTGTGGCCTGACTGCCCACAAGTATAGCAACCATCTAAGCCTAACCGACACTGACCTGCATGTAACTTGCCACACTAGGAACATCGTGGCAAAAAGGGCCTCATCAGGCATGACTTTGGCCAGTACTGAGAACCTGACGCTCTAGAACTCATGCCTGCTCCGGAATAAGAAGATCGGTCAAATCTCAGACCTGGAAACCGCGGAGGTGCACTCCCTGCCGACTGATAAGAATACATGGGATGCTACTGTCTCTGTCCTCCCCTGAACTCACTAACCATATCAAAAGATCTATCCCTCTTACCACGGCTGCGGTCACGCTCACGCTCTATCCTCCGCTGGCGTTTACAATCCTCCAAATTCTGTGGATACGCCTGTATACGGGAGATATCCATGCCTGGCTGTAATACACTAGTCATGCAGTCATCTATCAAGTGTGGCCCTAACCCAGCCACGAAGCGATGAACTCTATCCTCCATCTCAGCCACCATAGATGGGGCATACCTAGCCAAGGAATCGAAGTGTACACAATACTCTTGCACATTCATACTGCCCTGCTCAATATGTAGGAACCTGTTTGCTCGGGCCCGTCGGACCTCTGGAGGCAAATAATGGCGAAGAAAAGTATTTGCGAACTCTCGCCACACTGCTGGAGGGGCATTTTCTCCCCTAGATAACTCCCATGCCTAATACCACTGTATCGAAATATCTCGGTGTCTATATGAAGCCAACTCTACCGACTCAACCTCATTCGCGTGCATAACCATCAAGGTCCTCTGCATACCATCAATGAAATCCTGGGGGTCCATATTTTGCTTTACCACAGAAAACACAAGAGGACCAAACCCAAGGAAGGTCTTAACCCGCGAACTACTAACCCTGTCTACTGGGTCAACACCAACTCCCTGCCACTGTGCCTGGGCGGCTACTAATATGGTTAACAATCGTATAGCACCCCGTACATCCTGGGCCTCTGCATCCGGCTGAGGAACTGGGGCTGATGCTGGAGGCGGGGTATGCGATGTGTCAGATGGCCCCTCACTCTGAATCTCATCCTGGGCCGTCGTGGCCAGTCGAGTATGACTAGTGGCATCATATGTCGCTCTCTTGCCCTTCTGGGTAGCTGTAGCTTTCTTGCGGGGCATAGCTGAAATCAGAACAATCCATCAGAAGCGAACGCTTAACACAGGGTTCTATCGCACAATCTAGGAGAGAAAGAATGACATCATCCTAAATGTCCTGTAGCTTCCTGTTTATGAGTGTGGTGCCCGACACGCCCATAAACAAGACTCTACTAGACACGGTCTGTAGACAACCCTAGGAAAAAACTGCTCTGATACCACTTCTGTCACGACCCAAACCGATGAGCCATGATGGGAGTCTGACCTCTAGCGACCAAACACCCCCAAACATGCAACTGAAACATACTGAACATCAAAATCCCATAAATTGCTTAAACTAACCTCATAAGAAGGAAATATCGGAACTCTGTACAATCAACATACACATACATGACATGCGGAAGAACAGTGTAAGCCAGCTAGGCTGCTACATAAACTGTACACAAAAGAATAGAAGCCGACAAGGCTACATCATCTGACTACTACATACAACTGTCTACAGACCTCTATTGGAATAAAAGTTGTAGAAGAGACAGGACAGGGTCCCATCATACCCATATGTGCACATCTAAAAAGGGACATACCAAGACTGACTGTAACACCGGATCAAATGGAGTGTACAGACCACTGCTAGATCTAGAGGTCCCACTGAGCTGGACCACCTTTCTATCTCCCTGTACCTGCGGGCATGAACGCAGCCCCCCGAGCAATGGGGAGTCAGTACGGATAATTTACCGAGTATGCATAAGAACAACATAAAAACATAAGAATCATGGAGAAGATCTGAACTCATAACTGAAATAACTGACTGCATGAACTTGTATGAACTAGTATCTGCCTAAATCTGCGTAACTGACAATGCCTCTGTGGGCACATTATATGCATACCTATCAATGATGGTTGTGCATCTATATGCGTGCGTATATAACGCCTGATGTATGTGCGTATATAACGCTTGTAAGCCTCTATGGCATCTCGTCATATCATACTGGCTCCTCTGTGACCATAATCAATATCATCATCATAGTAGTAATGCGTATACAATGCCTATATCTTTTCTCATACTTTACATATATCTAATATTCACGTGTATAATGCCTGATACGTGTGCGTATATAACGCCTTCTAGTCACGGGTCAATATACATAATATATAATAAATGTAATGCATGAATAAACTGCATGCACAGAACTAGCTACATAAGACTGGACCCATGAACCGAAGGATTGCTCATAAATGGGGTACATGAACATCAAAGACTGAAGTACTCCTAATACTTCTAAGAGTAGTGTAATATAAAATCATGCTTACTCGCTTGTTGGATCACATCATAGGATCATGCCAAAAGAAGGAAAGGTTAGTCTTATCATACCTTGAAGTATACGCAATCGCCCAACTTCTACCTCTTGAACTTGCAAGTCTAAAATTAAGATAGCATAGGTCTTAATTAGGCTATTTACTTCGCTTACTAACCATCCTCAAATGCGTATAAAGCTCAACAGACTATAGACATAATTTCCTTGTAAGCTTACAACTGTCCAACTTCTCATTCGATCCCACATCAACTACAATACTCACATTAACAATGACAACATATATATATATATATATATATATATATATATATATATATATATATATATATATATATATCAAATCCCTTCCCAATCATCTTTTAAAATAACCCTAAGTCACTATCTTGTCTTTCATCCACTTACCACTTCCACTACTATCGTCACTAAAACTCTTGATACTCAACTTAAATATAAGGGTAGAAATCATGTACATACCTTGAGGGGTCAAAAATCCCAAGATTCACTCCAACTTCAACTCCCCAAGTTCACAACCTTGAAGAAACCCTAGAAGCAACTTTCCTCTTCACCACCTCGGGTTTACGGGGTTCGGGTCTTGTCAAATCTTCACTAATATGATGGAAAACATTGGGAGAGAATATCTTAGGGGTTTTCTGATTTTGGAAGAAGGAAAATATGAAATAGGGTTGTGGACCACGTATTTATACTTGGAAGCTAAAAAGGCTACAACGTCCGGTTCGACAAGCGGATCGACAACCCGTCGACATGTCGACGGTCCATCGACTTGCTCCATCGACCTGCACCTGCAGATGCAAGGCTGCATAATCCTATCGACGCCACACATTGATGGTCCGTCGAGCATGTCGTCGATGACTGGTGTTCTGCGGATTTTTCTAATTCAGTTCAGATCGCGTTGATTCGATTCGCTCAACTTTTAACTTTGTAAATTGCTAGGAATATCTGCTTGTACCCTTGTACACGGGGCAAGACATTTTCTACCTCCAAACTCGGGCTCGGGTCTCTATTCCAAGGGCATACTTGACTAGGAAACCATAGGTTTTACCACTACGAAGACGAGGGGTGTAACACAGAGTATGCTATAGGAGATACTTCTAGCTCTCATGACTGCTCCCGAGGACTGATTCACTAGCATCCATGGTGAGCACTTGGAAGATCTGTAGCCCGGATGGCAACTCTTTCATTACTTGTCTTAATTCTATCGTTGAGACAATATTTATCTATGAGACTATGTATTCAGACTTACTATGTATTCATTATTTATCTATGAGACAATGTATTCAGACTTCATCTATGTAGTAACTCTTGTACTACTTAGACTAGATTTTTTTGGGCATGTATTATTCTGCACTTATTATTACTTTTATGTCAGACTTATTTATATTATTGTTGGGAGTTGATTTCATTTATTGGTTTTGGTGTTGGTTAAGGGACGGGTTCGCCGACCGAGGTGAATATATAGTAGGTGCCCGCAGGTTTCCCAAATTGGGGCATGACATGTTGGTCCCACTATGGCATCTAGACCCCTCCATTGCGGTCCCACTATGGTAGCACTAAGCCCGCACCAGAAACTAGAAAATCTGGTTTTTCACAAGTCAATCCCTAAATCTCGATTTCAATCCGAGGCCTCCTGTACACAAACCAGATATGCACCCACATGTAAAAACACGCTACAAATCACTCGTGGCCTCGAAATTCCCAACGGAGGTCTAATTTATCAAGTGAACCCCCAAACGGATAAAATCAAGTTTACACCCAAGTGCCTAAAACAAAACCAAACGCCGCGGGAACTGAACCATCCACCCCATCAAGTCATGATCGACCCTCCAGACCTCACAGAATAGAGGGAAATCCGAAAAAAGGTATGTTTACCCAAATGTCAACTATTAGTCAAATGCTTTCACTTAAGGATTCTAAATCCTTCTGTTTTCACTAGAATCGCTTTGTAATCTCGGGAATTGGTCAATAGTGGTAAAATGGTAAAAAAAAAAACACATAACAAATATAGGTGTCTTATATTTTTAATCAACAAAACTAAGAGGAAAAATATCGGGTTTTTATGTAAATTTGGTTCGTTTTTAATATTTCATTTCCCAAACTCCCACAACTAAATCAAAATGATAAGAGGATTATTTATTCAGATAAAACTCGAGTTAATGATGTCTCATATAAACTAATGAGATCAACTTTGTGCATCTCATTTACGTAAAACTATTATTATAAGAGCATAGATTGTTAAAATGCTTGAACTAATGAAATGTAAAATGTATTTATGAAATCTCATATTATAAATGAGTAACTAAATAGGCAAAATGACTTTCCCAAACCCAAGCCTATATTGGGCTATAAATATAGGTGAAAATTTATGGGTTTTTTTTTTCACATAAAACAAGACATCACATTATTGTATTAATTATAGAAGATGACCTCTTATTAGTCAACGAGGTGCCATGAATTTTGGGTTCTCCTTTGACCTAATTCATGGTGACTCATTGATCCAATTAGAGGTTATTTTTCTTGTCAAGGAAGATCAAAGGTTCATCAAGGTTGTAACAGTCAGACTTTCAATCAGTTTTTGATGGTATTGATCAATTATTATTATTATTGATTTCTTATAAAAAAAATCGTGATTTAATTGTTATCTAGGTGTTCTAATTTGTACTAAATTAAATTATTTGTACCTTAAATGTTGTCCATATTAATTTTGCATACATCGGAGTTAATATAATGACTACCAAAAAGTCCAAAATTTGGACATACCATGGGTTCCGAATTGAAAGTACAGCAGGAAAATACATAGCAAGTTCTATCTGACTTTGTTTTTACAAGCATATATAAGATTATAATAGAAAGTCATGAGCTCTCTCGATCTCAAGAAATAAATGCACATCCGCCATTGTCAAGTGAGTAATTTTCATTTGAAGAAATTGGAATGGTTTTCGTCGTTAATTAGTTTTTTTTTCTTTTTTCTATTTCTTCTTTTTGAATGACCTCTTGAAATCGTATAAAACAAAAACAACAACATACCCAATGAAATCATGTATAAATTGTTTTTATCATGATTGTGAATATGATTAAAGCTGATTGACCATCCTTTCTGAGGCATCTGATAAAAAATCAATTTTGCTCAGTTGATCATTTAATTATTCTTAATAGAAAATTTAACCCTTTGACACTGAAAGAATAATGTGGCTCTTGCAATTAGTTGTGCTTCTAAATTTCTACTCTGCCTGTTTAGGTTTTAGTTCTTATAAAATAACCTTAGTTAATTCTAAGCAATTCAAGAAATAGAGCATTTCAGTGCACATATCTCGTTTAAAATTAATTCAAAAAATTCTATTGAAACTAAAAATCAAATTTATCATTGAATTTGCATTGTTTGGTATTAAGTGTGGATATATTAATGGATGGTTCTAATTAAACTATAGGGAGAATAAGATGTTTGCTCTTTTTTGTTATATATATACACACACACAGATATATATATATATATATATATATATATATATATATATATATATATATATATATATATATATATATATTCTAATCTTTGTTCACGCATTCCTCAATAGAGAAAATTTATCTTTTTAACAGAGTTTACCACATCTAAGGAAAAAAATTCATTTGTCCATGTACACATGCTTCTTATATTTTACTTTAGTTTGACACTTAATTTATTTGTATAGCAACATCAGTTTTGAACTGCTTTTGTTTTCCAGAAAAAAGATCCAAAGAAAAATACCACAAAAAGGGTGGTTGAAAAAGATAAGCAACAATTCAACTTATTAGTTTATTTTCTTAAAAACTCAACTTTTTATTTTTAGAGACATTGTTATTCATGTTTAATTTCACAAAACATATTTGGTTTCAAAACGATCGCTCTCCCTCTTCATTATTGAACTTGTATTGCTTTGTAATCAAAAAAGAAAAAACCAATAGAGCGATTTTTTTTTACCAAATATATATCTATTGGGGTTGGCCATGGATGGTTTCAGAAGAGATAGGGGTAGGCCGAAGAAGTACTGGGCAGAGGTGATTAGATATGACATGGTGCAATTACAGCTTACCAAGGACATGACCTTAGATAGGAGGGTTTGGAGGATCCAGATTAGGGTAGAAGGCTAGTAGATAGCCTCGTTTATCCTTCCATATTAGTAGTCGCATTATCGCGCTATAATTTCTTGTTCTTTGATTTCTGCTACTATCTGTTATTTCCTGAACTTTGATTATCCTATTTTATATGTGTCTCTTTCGTTATTTTCATTTCCATATCGTTTTGAATTTCTTAGCCTTATCTGACCTCTTTTTCTGCTTTCTGTTGAGCCGAGGGTCTTTCGGAAATAGCCATCCTACCTTGGTAGGGTTAAGGTCTACATACACTCTACCCTCCCCAGACCCCACGTTGTGGGATTTCACTAGGTGGTTGTTGTTGTTTTTGTATATCTATTGGATAAACTTCACATTTGATAGTTAAGCATTTAATATTTTGATTAAATCCATAAATTTCACAATTTGCAACAGTTGAGAAGAATCATTTGTCTCATTAAAATTTAACAATAAAATTAAGGTTTCGTCAAATACAACAAGAGTTTAGATATCTAAAATGAATAAGTTAAATGAAATATAAATTAATAATCAAATTGCTAAAATTGTCGGCCTTGCCGGACTATCAAATGACCACTATCGTGAGTGCACTATACCTAATTAACATAACATCTAACTTACATATGTCACGATCGAAATATAAAATGTTATGATCGAGATTTTATGATTGATTCGCCAGGAAAACTTTGTATATGCTATAGTTGATATATGACGCAACCACCACAATATAGTATGACAAAAATATATGAGGGAAACAATGTGCTAACATAAAGTCATAGAGTCTCACGTTCAAATTTAAAAAAATCACCAACTTGCAAATACATGCATAACTCTAAATCTTAAAAAAAAAAAACAACTAATAAATTTTAAAAGAGAACAAGACAATGAACTCCCGCATAAAGAGGTCAAAGCAGAAGTGAAATTATATTGATAGATACTAAATGTTAAATGCTCACGGTGAGAAATTAAAATCATATTAAGTTAACCTTACACTCTTAAATGCTTTAAAACTTAACTAACCTTAATTATAAAAATAATAAATGAATCACTTCTAACTACGCTAATTAGAGAAGGATACATGCTCATGAAGAGAACTTAATGAATACGCCTAAACGACATTTTATGGCTAAAAATATATAAAGTTTTCTTAAAATAATCCCTATATTTGATTCGACATTATAAAATAGTAAAATTAAAAGAATAATATAGGTTCCTTATCAGTTTAAATCAACAAATCTAAGAAAAAGAATGTTGGGTTTTTATGTAAATTTGGTTCGATTTTACTTTTTCATTTCCTAAACTTCCACAACTAAATCAAAATGATGAGAGGTTTATTCATTCAGATAAAACTCGAGTTAATGATGTCTCATATAAAGTAATGAGATCAATTTTGTGCATCTCATTTATGTAAAACTATTATCATAAGAGCATAGATTGTTAAAATACTTGAACAAATGAAATGTAAAATGTATTTATGAAATCTCATATCATAAATGAGTAAGTAAATTGGCAAAATGACTTGCCCAAACCCAAGCCCAGAATGGGCTATAAATATAGGTGAAATTCATGGTTTTTTATTACATAAAACAAGACATCATATTATTGTATTAATTATAGAAGATGACCGCTTATTGGTCAATGAGGTGCCATGAATTTTGGGTTCTCCTTTCACCTAGTTTAAGGTGACTCGTTGATCCAATTAGAGGTTATTTTTCTTGTCAAGGAAGATCAAAGGTTCATCAAGGTCATAACTGTTAGACTTTCAATCAGTTTTTGATGGTATTGATCAGTTGTTATTTGTAATTACTCGTTTGGCCGTTACTGACTTTCCTCAATTCGGGTCCTAATCATCCTTGGTCAGTTGTGCCCCTTTATTTGTACGCAGAATTTTTTAGTTAAAATGGATTTTTAATCGAGTTAAAACGAAATCAAAGATCGTGTTAGGGCCACCTGAGCTTAGTGCATTGCCCTAGCGAAGGGTGGACCGCCCTAGCGAGTCCACCCCAGTGAGTCCACCCCAGCCTGTAGATCTTCGCTGTAGTGAAATATTTAAATGATTAGACATTCCTCCCTAGCGATTTCTCAATCGCCACGACGAAAGAATCGAATCTCCTTAATGACAGCCCATGAGGTCGAATATGTGCCGGAAGGGTTGTGCGCCACTGTCTCGACCCAATTTCACTAAGTCGCGCTGACACTTACCATTTCCCACCTCGGTAGGTGAACTCTTTACCAAATCATCCGTTCAAACCACAATAAAGTAAATAGAGCAAAATAAGTAGAAGCCTGAATTATAATTAATCATAAGTGCGGAATATAAACACAATCCCTAAGGAACTGGTCTCACCCGTAGAAGAGCAACTAAGTAATGTCTAGAAAATACAAGTCTCAATTTGTCACGCCCCTAATTACCGATCGTGCGGACACCTACCTTATTATCACTTGTAGGCGAACCCTTACCCGTTAACCCATTAGTCATTAGCCTCTTTTAACTTCTCAAATCATTTATACTTAAACAATCAATGAAACAAGTAAATGAATAAATAGTCTAACCAAGTCATAAATAATAGTTAATATAAGTGCGGAAGTCTTAACTATTACACCCCAAAATCTGAAAGTCATCGTATAAGGACTCTAACCAATAATGGCTAAAGAATGACGTGTATCTCAAATATAATAATAAATAATGTCTGCAATGAAAGTAGACATCTGAAAAGAGAGATCTTCAGGTTGCATGGCATGGCTAGAAGCTCACCCTCGGATCTGATTGAGCAAACTAGCTTCAAGATAGAGATGTAGTCTTGATGAAATCTCTGGAATACAATCTACACTAAAAAAGGGTGCAACAAGGTAGTATCAGTACAAACACTATGTACCGGTAAGCATCATACGCCGACTAATATTACTTCACTCATATAAGTATAAAATCAACAGAATAAACAGAAAGACACTTACTACTCAAGTCCAAGTCACAGAACTTTTCATAACAGATTCACAACCTAAGATGAAGCTTCTAAACCACAAGTTTGTCAAGTTTCTGTAATCTCACCTGATAATCACAAGTCCAAGTTCCTTCCCTAGGTAGAGTCACTAATTCAAAATTTAACTCAGTCAATGGTCATATTTATATCACAATAGGCATTCAACATCCATACTAAAATCAGAAACAAACGAGCATATAATAATGCAAAATAAAATGTAATGATGTGCAATGCAAAATAGGATGATGTGCGATGCAATGCACTGGCCAATCACTCGAACTGTACGCACATGCTAACTGATGTCATTACTCAGCAGTCATAACCTGCAGGGGACCCATGGTGTCCATGTACCACTCGTTCCGGATACTCATCGGACCCGAGCCATAAATTCTCCGCTCCGGAAAGAACCTCGGACGTGGATCCACATCATGTACCACTCGTTTCCGGAATGAACCTCGGACCACGAGCTCACAACTAGGCCACATCCTCACCCCGATCAAATGGGCCTTTTCATATGTATAGTAACATTATCACATCACTGTCAATGATCAATTCATCAGGTACCATGTATCAAATAGTATCACAAGTTCAACAAGAAGATTATATTAACTTCTTCACTAATTTCACATCACAATGTATGTCTCAACGTATTCCAGTTCATTAGTATGTATGGACTATGAACAATTAGCAATATCAATGTCAAACACAAGGCATCATGCCACAAGTCTTTCATGAATCGTTTCTGAACCATTTCCATCATGTATGAGTGTATGAATGCATGAATGAGTGTACACATGGTAAATCAATGCAAATAAATTAACGATGAAGGTACAAGTCACAAAGCCACAAGTCATATCAAGACTTAGATCAACTCAACCATGAAATGAATCATACAACCCATATCAACCAACATAAGAGTCTATGTTCCTCTTTACTTTCACATATAGCAAGTACGCCTCACAACTAAGTCTTGTATCACCAAGATGCTCTATTTTTCTATATATTGTCATCAACAGTAAATCATACATCAAGTGTTCTTCTACGTACTATCATAAATATATAAATCACAATTCAGGTCTAAACTCAGTATCCTTCCTTTCTCCGATAATATGTGTCACAATAAGAGAGAATTGAGTAAAACATGACGATTTAGGTAATAAGTCTAATCACAATAACAGGGCAACGAGCCACCATCAACAACAATCAACCTAATAAAAATCTATCCCGAATCGCCACAGTATGAATACAACTACACCTCATATTTCAGTACATAAAGTAATGGCGATGAGCCCAAAAAATCAGAAGTCATACCAACCTAACTAATATCCTACCAAAACACCATGTCCGTAGACCTAATCATGCTTTCTCGTATCAATTCTACACAATACATACGTTTCGCTAATCAAAGTCTAACTAAAGTAAGTCATAACCTACCCTGAATGCAGAACAGGAGCCACGAACTACTCCACACGAGCCTTCAATTTTCGAAGCGCCTTAGAACGATCAAAGTCTAACAATATGATGCTAAGCAAGCAACAAACCATGTTTTTAAACAAGAACAACAATTTTGGGGAAGAAGACCCACTTACTCCTATCCTTTTCAATGGATGAAACCATCCTTTAATGGTGAATTTATCATAACTTCTATCTCTAAAATCATTAACCTTCAATTCATGGGTTCTAATCAATTTTACCCTTTCATTTTAGAATAAAGCTTCCATTTTTATTAGAGCCCTAAGTCTCAACATGAAATTCCAACCATAAGAAATCAAATTCCTTTCCTAGAAAGTGATAATCTATACTCTTAGGTGATTAATCAACAACAAAATCAACAACCCATCAATTATTCAAGGGTTTACTAATTCTAGGGTTTTAGGACTTTCACCCACTATTGATGGACCTTAAAATAATCATGGAACTTGAAGAAGAAAGGAAAAGGAACAAATAAAGGTCGGCACTTACCCTCCATGATGCTTTCACCAATGAATGGAATGAAGTTTTCCTCTTTCTCTCTTGAAAATTGACTTTGGGATCTTGTGGGTAATGGTTCAGAGTTGGGATATAAAATAGGGCTTTTCTTCCCCCGTTGGTCGCTGCGGCGGCCAGTAGGTAGCTGCAGCAGACGCACTATAGCGGCCATAGGTTCGCTGCCAGCGGACCTGCTGGAACAGCCCAAACGAAAAAGGGCATAACTCCCTCATCCGGAGGCAAAACACGACGATTCTTTTTGCTCTAGCTTCGTAATTACGATACGGATCTAATGGTTCAAATCTTACACAAATAAAAGGTCGTTTGATCAACATGGAGCCCTTTCTAGCCACAAAACTATGGCAAAAACATCAAATATGAGCGCGAAAAAACCCAAACCCATCTGAAACTCTTCAGAACCTCACCAAAACTTGTGGACAAGTTCAAAATCATCATATTAATATGTTGGAACTTCCAAAACATTGACACGGGGTCATCCTAACTCAACATTGACGGCCAACTCTAACTCGCTAACTTAACTAGCTTCTCCATCAATGACTCAATTTACACTCGACTCTTGCGGAAACCTATCCATTGACTTCATTAAGTCATAGATCATACTAACGAGACTCTGGGAAGGGCCAACAAGGTTAAATGGGTCAAAACACTATAATAACTAAATGGGGCATTACACAATTGCTGAATACATCTGTCGAAATGGAAGAAAATAAAGACAGGGATAGAGGAGTCTCCGGCAGCGACTTGTCTGGTGCTCACCCTAGATACTCGCAAGTCAGGCCTCCGAAATCAGTCTCGGGGAGTGGAAGTGGAACATGTCCCAAAACTCTACACCCCCAAAAGGAGTGTAGTAAGGTAGCATCAACACAAACAGCACGTACTGAGTAGGCATCATAGGCCGACAACAATTAGTTAACATATATAAAGAAAGAGACTGAAAAAATAGACATGCTCACAATCAGGTATACACACCACACAGTGAAAGAATAACAACTCAAGTATAAAAGGATCAATAACTGAATCATAGCCTATGGTGAAGCACCTAGAGACATGTCTTTCCAAGTTTCCCACGATCCCTCAGAATAACCATAACCATAAGTACAGTCAATAGTGTTACTCTGTAACCCCAAGTGTCAACCTAGGAGAATGTCTCTATTCCTCAAATCCATCAATTCCAAATATAAATTAATCAGGCACACGCCGATCTCAAGTCAGTCACCAACCAGGAAGTCAATGTTCACGGGCACCGTACAATACAATAAATAACCACTACCAGAAATCAGATGTATAAGTGATGAATTATGAATGCAATGCAAGGCAATGATACACACACGCTTCGCGCGAAAATATCTCATTGCCTCGACAGTCATGACCCATAGGGGACCCGCGAAGTCCATGTACCTGCTGCGGCGTATAGCCCAATCCAAGTCAGTGTTGCGGAACGTGTAACCAGATCTAAGTGTTGCGGAACGTGCAACCCGGTCTTATATATATATATATATATATATATATATATATATGCATGTCTTACGGAGCGCAACCAAATCCAAATATATGAGTATGAATGCATGAATATATTTATGCCAACAAGAGTATATCAATGACAACCGTGCCACACATGGACACATATCCCAAGTTTAAGATTAAAATCAATTCCTTTCTCTTCATAAGTCAATCACAAATAACCGAGAGATACGGGTTTAAAACAATGAAGAAGTCACTAAGTATTCATATTAGAGTAACATGAAAGATGGGAATGAGTACACTGCATAATATCAATGAATGATGATAGCATATCAAATCAATCATGCCACATATGGACACATATCACAATAATAGTCTCAATATCATAGCTTTCCTTCCCTTCCCAACAACACCAACACATGATAGAATACGATCATCAAATCATAAGGTAAATCACTAAGCAGTAAGTCTAGAATCACTCACGTGACTACAAGCCAATGGATCACAACAAGGCAACGACTCAATAGAACACAACAAGGTGACAAGGCATAGTCAACAACAATACCAACCGAAGTATTCATCTCAACTCCATACCCGAAGGCATACATGATCTCTTCAACAATCGCTAATCGAAGTCTAACCAAAAGGTAAGCCGTAACCTACCTAGAATGTCGAATAGGAGCCACGAACCATCAAACCTTAGCCTTGCCCTTCTTTGTGCCTCCAAATAATCAAAGTCTAACCATATTCAAATTCTATATGACAAATCAAGAAGAACAATACCCATATTTCTATACTTCTAGTCTAGGTCCAATTCTAACTATGGAAAATTGGGAATACGGACCCACAAGGGTAAAATAGGCAATTCAAAAGTGGAATAGGCGATTCAACGTTCTAGGAGTTCAATCCTACTTACCAATTGCTAAAATAAGTCAAGAATGGGTCAATTTCATTATTGAAGTGAAAACCCCCGAATTGGGTATAAACCCTAACTCTCAGTTAATATCATCAATCATAAATAGAAAGTTCAAGCCTATTAGCTATTAAATCATCATCTCCTATGATTAGATTAGTCAAAACCACCAACCATCCCATTTAGAAAGACTAAAACTCATTTTATTAAATATATATCAAAGCCCATCTTTCCACTTAAGTTCTATGAAGATTTTAGCATATATTCAAGCTTAAGGAAAGAAAAAGGAATGGATTTAAGGTTAGGACACTTACCCACCCTAGAAAGTAGCCAAAACTCTCCAAATCGCCCCAAAGGATGCTTAGAAGAAAGAATATTTTGAATGGTAAATGGAAGGGTTTTAACTAAGCTTTAAATAGCATTCTGGTCTCATCATCCGCTGCAGCGGTTGAACTTACGCTGTAACGGGCTCGCTACGGTAGCCAACCTCTAACTTACATAGCTGCTATGGCAACTCTCTTTTAGCTATCGCGAGTTAGTCATATCAGTCCACAATCGCTATGGCTGTTGGTCCCTCGCTATAGCAGGACTGCTACCGCGAGTCTAGTCGTGCTACAACGGACAGCAGTTAATAGAAAAATCTATATTTTTCACGGGTCTCAACCCAAAATCTGAATATCACTTGAGGCCCCACAGCCACAAAACAAACAAGCAAACACACATAAAAAATGCTACGAACTCACCCGTGTCCTCTGAATTTCTAATGAAGGTCTAATTGACCAAGTCAACCCCAATTCCCTAAGACCAACTTTCCATCACCCAAGTGCCTTGGGAAGAATCGAATATCCCATCAAGTCACAAATGAACACCCGGACCACTCAGAATCAATGGAATTCTAAAAAAGGTCCGTTTACCTAAAAGTAAAATTTGGGTCAAACATTGCTTACTTTAAGGCTTAAGCTTCCAAAAGTTACAGTAAATCCCACCCGATGACCTCTGGAAAGGGTCAACAGGGGTCAAAGGGTCAAAACACTATAAGGACAAAACGAGTCTTTACATCAGATACCAATTAAACAATCGTTCATCCTCAAATGAAGAAAGAGATATGAAAGCTGACAGTAACCAAGCAGTCATTATCATAGCAACATGAAAGTCTCGATGGCACGAAGTACGCAACAGTCACTGCCCCTCTCACTTTATCAGTCAGACTTCCTCTAACTTAGTTAAAAGACCCAAATTTCATATTCCCATACTCAAAATGCTCTTACAACTGATCCCTAGATAAAAGAATTACTTTTTTGGAATTCTCTGATTCGCCATACCCATACCTCTGAACTTGATCAATAGGTCCCACAAACAGCCCTCAAAATAACACAAATCTTTAGATATAGACACAATCATAGCTCACTCTGAACTGGTTCTGATCCCGTACCACGATTTCTTAAAGACACATAAACACAAGCCCGAAGCCATGACTTTCACTTTCCAAAAAAGTGTTATACCCCGTGTTTTCGCACGTCGAATTATCCGCAAGAAAAACGAATCAAGTTAAAGGCGGAATTATTTTCAGACGCAAAGTAGGAATATTTATTTTCCGAGTTTAATTAAAAGATAAATTGTTTATAAATTTTATTTAGTGTAAAAATATTATTATTTGAGGATAGGAATTAATTAATTGTGTTTAGATTATTAAGTGGAAATTAGTAATTAATTAAAATTAATTAAACAAGTGGGCCCCACCCAATTTTTTTTAATAAAAAAAAGGGAGTCATCAACTAGATGACACCTAGGGATACACGTGTAGGACTTGGAAGAATTGTATATACATTAATAATAAGGCATGAAATCTTCATTTGCACAAACTTGAAGCAAGAACAAAAAAAAAACGTTGGAAACAAAAGAAAAAGAAGGGCTCGGCCATAGCTAATTTTCAAGCAAGCTCACAAGTCTGATCCAAGTTAATTTTTCTATGGTGTTTTAAACCAAATGAAGGTCATAAGGATGAGAATCAACCATTGGAGAGCAGCAAGGAGGTGTGACATTTTAATGCACTAAAATTCGGCCAAGTTGAGGAGAAAATTTGCAAGGTAAGAATTGATCATGCTTATATGTTTTTGTGGGGATTTGGATTTGTTGTAACTTAGTAAATATGAATTGAGCCTATGAAAGATTATGTAAATTGGACGTGTAAAAAAATTGTGTATATTGATGTTGATGTTGAAAACTGTCCAAGCCGTGGGGAGGGGCTGTTTGGAGGAAAATGATGAATTGATTTTTACGTAGAATTTGGATTGCTATTGTCATGGATTCTATGATGAGAATGAAGATATTTGATGGTTGAAATGGAAGTTAAATTTCTTATGGGCTGTTGTAGAAGTTAATATAGTGTTAGTATAGTTTCTTGCATCTAAATGGATAATGTTGTCAACATGTGGATTGTTGGTGTAGTTCATGAAATTGGAAGAAAATAATGTCTTTTTGTTATTCTTGTCGAACTTGAAAGATGAATTGAGCCGTGTAGGGGCTGTTCTAAATAGGCATGGAAAAATTATTTTAAGTTGCATTATGGTTGTGATTATCATGGATTATATGGCGAAGGGTTTAGAAAGCTAAAATTGAAATTGTGTTGATACGAACATGTTGTTGTTCTTGTTGAATTGAAGGAATTGGAAATATAATTGTGTCCACATATTGTTATTGGTATTTCTGTGTCAACAGGAGAGCAATTAGAAATTTGGGATAGATGAACATATAGGGGAAGTGCTTCCAAATTTTCGCTAAAATTTTAGATAATAGAAAACCTAAGCGAGAATATATATAGACTGAAATGTAGGTCCCATAAAAGAATGAACTATAGATTTACGAACTAGAAAATGTAGTTACTAACGATAACGTCACTTTTATATAAATAGGCGAAAAGAGCGGCGAGGTAAAAAGGATTCACGAATAGTCGCCGACAAGTATGTAAAGCCTATCCTTCCTTTCTTTCTTTTGGCATGTCCTAGATGTAAGTAAGATATGATATGAGCTTTGGGGGTAATTCTACTCACTAGTTCCGAGCATGACTTATGATTTTTATTCGCTTCTTGATGTTAGAACTCTCAGGATAGTTGAGCTATTGTCCTCGAGTCTCTTATATGATTGACTAGTATATGATGTATAAACGTTCCTATTCTTAAAGAATTCCATAATGAGTGGTGTCCTTGACTTTCATAAGCTATCTTGTATTAATTTGACACATGTCTATGATCCCTGAGACGTTCCTTGACATAGTTCGTAATGACATTTAGAAAGAACTTAATATGGCTATTATCCTGATACTTAAGAGTTGATTAGTCTACTTATCTATTGAGTTTCAAAAGACGATCTGTATGTATATGGTTAGTCACTACTCTGCTCGTGCTTACCGTTACATCCTTCACTGAGTCTCGGGCCAGGACATGTTTTCGTGCACAGATCCACTGCATTATTCACCGAGTCCCTCACTAGAGGGCCGGGACGCGTTATATATATATATATATATATATATGTATATGATGATATGATGACATGATGATATGAGGATGGCGGCCAGGATGGCACATGATGATCTTATTCACCGAGTCCCTCACTAGAGGGTCGGGACACGTTATATATATACATGATGATGATATGATTTTATTTACCGAGTCCCTCACTAGAGGGCCGGGACACGTTATACATATGCATATGAACAGGATGATTCTCTAATGGTGACATTAAGTTTCATAACGAGTTAAGTCTGATATTGACACCATGATTTATGATTCAAAGGTAAGCCTTGTGGTTTTCTGGTTATTGTACTGGTATTCTGTACTGCTCACTTCAGTATGATCCTGTTTATTGTATTTATGCTTTACATGTTCAGTACATATTCCGTACTGACCCCCTTTCTTCGGGGGGCTGCGTTCATGCCCGCAGGTACAGATGCTCACGTTGGTAACCCGCCAGCTTAGGAGTCCTATTCAGCTATCTTGGAGAGCTCCCTTGTTCCGGAGCCTAGATTTTGGTACAGAATCTCTGTGGTGTATATGTATTTTATCCAGGAGTACGGCGGGGTCCTGTCCCGTCATATGATACTGTTGTTACTCTTAGAGGTCTGTAGATCGATGTTCTTCAGTTGTGTCTAGATGGCTTATGTGTGGGTTGTGTATCGATGTTCTTCAGTTGTGTCTAGATGGCTTATGTTTTGGGACGTTCCCATTCGTAGTGGCAGCCTTGTCGGCTTGCGTAGATATATATATATATATATATATATATATATATATATATGTTTTGAGAAGTAATGTGTTACGATAGCCTTGTCGGCTCGTTTATGGCGGGGATGTTCCCTTATATATTATGAAAGCTTTGTCGGCTTATGTACTATAATGTCTGTTGAAAGTTGTACCTCCCCAGGAGACAGGTTGTTGTGATACGTCTAAATAATGCGACAGTTTTGAGACGACGTCTTGCCTTGGTATTGATAAGTCTGTATTATGCTAGTTGTGGATGATTATAGTTAACAGGTACATACGAGTGTCCAGCTCGGGCACTAGTCACGGCCTACGGGGTTGGGTCGTGACAAAAGTGGTATCAGAGCAGTTCGTCCTCGGAGTGTCTACAGACCGTGTCTAGTAGAGTCTTGTTTATCGGTGTGTTGTGCACCACATCTATAAACAGGAAGCTACAGGACATTTAGGATGTTACCTTTCTTTCATATCTAAGATCGTGTGATAGAGCCCAGCCATAGGAAATGAAATCCCCTTTACTAACATTTGATTTCAGCTGAAGAACGACATTGACAGAAGAAAGCGACTGAAGATATTTGAGGTTACACAGTATATCGATAAGAATATTGAAATATGATTGAGATGTAAAGTTGGAAAAATGAAAGAGAAGGTAGATAGGAAGGTATAGCAGGATGGATCGTTAAGGAATCAGGTACGTCTCGAGATGTGATATGACAGGTAAGTCCCGACACCTTTATACCTCTTATTTGAAATTGGGAGCCCTGTGTGGCTACGATACGATATAACATATGTGTATATATGTTGGCCCTGTGAGGCATTGTTGGTATTTCCTGCGTGTAGGTTCTGGGATAGTAAGAAGTACAGAGGAAACTCTGCCCAAATCTTCCCAGGAATAGGAAAAAGAAGGGAATGAGATAAATTCATAATATGTTTGGAGGGTTGATACCGACAAGGTAAATTTATTATGTTGGACTAAAGCTTTAAGAAATACCCCCACATCATCCATAAGAGGTATCATTCTTATTTGGGAGACCTTGTTTTGAAGAAGCGTATACGAGCAACAGAGTTTGGAATTCATTTGAATGGACCAGAATACCTTTCAGCCATATCTTTGCCTTAGAAAAAGGCTCACGTTGAAGGGCGAAAATGTCCAGCAATCAAGTTTCACTTTATTGGAAGAGTACAAAGCATACAACAAGTAGTTGTGAACTAAATAGTTCGTTCATGGCCCAAAAAAAAAAAGAAATTTTGAGGGTAAACTATGTGAGCTAAGCACTAGAAGTCCCGTGGTGCTCGGTAGATTCTAGTCTTCTTTGGATGGGGGTTGGAAAATGCTTCATGGTGACATTTTATTAGTTCTTAGTCGACTAATCGGAGATGAAATTCGTGAAGGGAAAACTCAACTTATGAGCTGCCATGAATCATGTGTTCCACGTGTTGTTGATGAAATGCTAGGACGACTCGCTAGAGCTTGCGATCCTAAGGTATAACTTACGACGAGTTTACAGTTAAAGGAAGTAATGGTATGATTGAGATAGAAGTACAAAGAAAGAAGAATTATGACAAGCTATGAAGATAGTAGTAAGACAGCTTGTGAGATACTAAGGGAAAGATCGATCAGAAAGGGTGAAAGGTTAAGTACGCCTAGTTCGCGGAGAGTGATTAAAACATAGTAAGAATCACAAATAAGATTAAGAAGTGTTACGTTATAAGATGGATTACGAACAGGATGTAATGCGAATACCATAGGGATTGCTATTAAAATGAGTAAAGCCTAGCAAGGGAAAGGATACGACATGATTACTGTGAAACAGAAAGGCGAATGTAGAACGAATAAGAAATACTTACAAAGTCCTGTAGGGAAACTTCAGAGTCAAAGTCAAATGGTAACGGAAGTGAAACCGAGTATAGGAAGAAGAGGACTTGAAAGGAAGAGGGAGATAGGGAGAAAGCGAGTAGCATTACAGTATAGTGATACGTTATGACATATACAGCTTGGAAAACGAGTAATACAAGTGGTAGAACTCTGAAAGACCCACCTAAAGAAAGATGAGCAACGAGACAAGGATGGATGCTAGAAATGACTGGTATGGTAAGGACAAATAGAAATAAACAGAATAGGTCTTGAAAACGAAAGAGAGGGATTATGTAAAAGTAGTGTTTTCAGAAGGATCCATAGGTAGCATGAGATTCTTCGTGCACAGAATATAAGATGGGCACAGATTGGACGGATAAAAGGAATACTAAAGGAAGCACTCAAGCCAGACGTAACTAATTGAGTACGAGTATAGGATAAAAGGGAAATATATAGCTATGAACGTAAGATATAGTAAGACGAAAAGGTGATAAGACAAGACCGTTACTAAGGCGAATTTAATATGATCTCAAGCAAGTTAGAAGTTAGCGCTGAGTATACGACAAGGATGAAAGAGCATGAGGCATAAAGAAGTACTACGTGTAGGTGACCTCACCTTGGAAACAGTGAAATCCTTAAAGGACAAGGATTGTGGATTTGCAAAATAACGGATGTATCGTAAATTTATTAAAAGAAATAGACGATATCCGTTGGGATAAAGATAGTGCTATGAGAAAGCTTGAGATACTTATCATTAGACCAAGCGCTACTGAATGGAGAATTTGAAACGACGATAAGCACTACCCAATTACTGATTGGGATGAATGGAATGTGGCTTCAGACAAATTGCTATCTTAATTACATTACTCGAGTACCAACCATCAAATGAAATTTTGTACCATACATTGAACGTTCTCATCGCCCCGTGATTTTGTTGGGTTTCATACACAGGTAATCTAGGTTATAAATGACATAAAGGAAGACATGGATATGGTGCAGTATACTAAATATATTGGACAAGGAATCATAGGAATTCCAAGGTTGGAAATGAAGGCATAGAACGGAATATAAATAGATAATGATATAAGTACAACCCCAAAGGGGGGAAGCAGGAGAATGTAAAGTAAGTACCGATGGAAACAATTGACGTTATGATATACCCCATATGGATACTCAAACCTCAAATGAAATCTCATGCTGAAATGGGTTGGAAAATCTGAGCCAGCAATAGACAAACAGTAGTCAAGATAGTATTTGGGGCAGTGCCGACAATTATTAGAAGGACCTCGGATAATATGGCATCAGAAGATGGGTGCTTATATAAAAAAAAGAGAAGAATATGACAAGAAAATGGTAACGAGTAACGTAAAAGGGCATGATCAGGAATACCAAGGCTATACGAGATTAGAGTTCAAGATGTTGACAACGGAGTTATTGGCTAACGATGATACGACACATAAATAGCAAAGGAGGAAGAATAGGAATCTCTCTTATATTGGGTATTAGAAAACCCAATGGAAAATAGAAGCAGGGGAGAGAGTATGGCGAAATAGATGACAAGTGAGTAATAATACAATAAGACATGCAGAGCAGAATAAACCAGGGAAAGGAAAGACTTTGACTGAGATTAGATGTACTTTGTACGAATCGTACAAGAATAGTTAAGCAACTTACGACTATTTGTATGCTACAGATGCAACCAAGTAAGAACTTGATAATAAGGGTAAGAACTCCGTGACAACAATGCAATTGCAATAATCTGAGTACACCAAAGAAAGGTGTAATAAGGTTTGAAGAAAAACTACAGAGATGGAACTAGTACTGAGAATAAAACCATAGTTAAGCCTTGACATCAACTGAAAAAGATAAGAGGAGCATATAGGGTCTGTATAAAGACTAATGTAGCAGCGCTAAAGTATTTCCTGGGATTGAGCACCCACACATACATGCGTAAAGATTGCAATAGGATATGTGATAGGAGAACTAAGAGCAAATTTGCGTAAAGAGGCAATAGAAGAGTTTGAGTCAAAATAGAGAAACGAGACGAGATAATATGCCTAAGGTATTACCAGTTAGGGTAAAGGAAATTACGAAATGATCTAACCAAGGCAATTAGAACAAGCGGGTTACTGGTTACTAGATGACAGTAAAGTTATAATATGAGGGGACCCTAGCACTAAGTAATAGCCAACCATAATGATCGAGATCAAGAAGCAAAAGAAAATGATAGTTAAAGACCTTTAAAAGAAAGTCAGAAAGTGACATGTGACGCTAAGGAGTCCAGAATCCGGACTATCACAGCAGAGTAAAACAAGGGTATTGGAGTACAAGAATGTTACCGTGTGGGAAATTTCGTTTTACTCATAGAACTTGCGAAGAGCCCACCAGAGGCATGCGATACTCTAGTGATACTGAAGTCTAATGGACCGACGAGAGATGTCTACGCGTGATAAAAATCATATTTCAAGATGGAGAGGTAAGATAAAAGAAACGAAACCCTAAGGGAGTAACTATAAAGAGAAGAAAGAGTCGAGTCATGACTACGTGTACCATGAGTAAAAACCTGAGTCAATCGATGACTGTACAACTAATAGTATGCAGACAAGAGAGACAGTAACACTTCAACAGAGCAACTCGAAATGCAGTTTATAACCAACTGTGAAACAAAGAGAAGGGCAAAAACAACGGTGTGGAATAATTACCTCGAGAAACAACAGAAGGAGGAGATGTTATAGGAATGACTGTGTAAAGACCTGGAATGCGTTATAACGAACTAAAGCGAGTCGACAAACGAAAGAGGTATGTGAAGAGCACAATTAACTAAGAGCCCACTTGAGAAAGTATTGGGAGTGCAGGATCAATTCAACATTCGAGGACGAATGTTCTAAATGGGGGAAGGGATGTTATACCCCGTGTTTTCGCACGTCGAATTATCCGCAAGAAAAATCGAATCAAATTAAAGGCGGAATTATTTTCGGACGCAAAGTAGGAATATTTATTTTCCGAGTTTAATTAAAACATAAATTGTTTATAAATTTTATTTAGTGTAAAAATATTATTATTTGAGGATAGGAATTAATTAATTGTGTTTAGATTATTAAGTGAAAATTAGTAATTAATTAAACAAGTGGGCCCCACCTAATTTTTTTAATAAAAAAAAGGGAGTCATCAACTAGATGACACCTAGGGATACACGTGTAGGACTTGGAAGAATTGTATATACATTAACAATAAGGCATGAAATCTTCATTTGCACAAACTTGAAGCAAGAACAAAAAAAAAAAGAAGGGCTCGGCCATAGCTAATTTTCAAGCAAGCTCACAAGTCTGATCCAAGTTAATTTTTCTATGGTGTTTTAAACCAAATGAAGGTCATAAGGATGAGAATCAACCATTGGAGAGCAGCAAGGAGGTGTGACATTTTAATGCACTAAAATTCGGCCAAGTTGAGGAGAAAATTTGCAAGGTAAGAATTGATCATGCTTATATGTTTTTGTGGGGATTTGGATTTGTTGTAACTTAGTAAATATGAATTGAGCCTATGAAAGATTATGTAAATTGGACGTGTAAAAAAATTGTGTATATTGATATTGATGTTGAAAACTGTCCAAGCCGTGGGGAGGGGCTGTTTGGAGGAAAATGATGAATTGATTTTTACGTAGAATTTGGATTGCTATTGTCATGGATTCTATGATGAGAATGAAGATATTTGATGGTTGAAATGGAAGTTAAATTGCTTATGGGCTGTTGTAGAAGTTAATATAGTGTTAGTATAGTTTCTTGCATCTAAATGGATAATGTTGCCAACGTGTGGATTGTTGGTGTAGTTCATGAAATTGGAAGAAAAGAATGTGTTGTTGTTATTCTTGTCGAACTTGAAAGATGAATTGAGTCGTGTAGGGGATGTTCTAAATACGCATGGATAATTTATTTTAAGTTGCATTATGGTTGTGATTATCATGGATTATTCGCTTCTTGATGTTAGAATTCTCAGGATAGTTGAGCTATTGTCCTCGAGTCTCTTATATGATTGACTAGTATATGATGTATAAAAGTTCCTATTCTTAACGAATTCCATAATGAGTGGTGTCCTTGACTTTCATAAGCTATCTCGTATTAATTTGATACATGTCTATGATCCCTGAGACGTTCCTTGATATAGTTCGTAATGACATTTTGAAAGAACTTAATATGGCTATTATCCTGATACTTGAGAGCTGATTAGTCTACTTATCTATTGAGTTTCAAAAGACGATCTGTATGTATATGGTTACTCACTACTCTGCTCGTGCTTACCGTTACATCCTTCACTGAGTCCCTGGCCAGGACATGTTTTCATGCACAGATCCACTGCATTATTCACCGAGTTCCTCACTAGAGGGCCGGGACACGTTATATATATATATATATATATATATATATATATATATATATATATATATATATATGTATATGATGACATGATGATATGATGATATGGGGATGGCGGCCAGGATGGCACATGATGATGTTATTCACCGAGTCCCTCACTAGAGGGCCGGGACACGTTATATATATACATGATGATGATATGTTTTTATTTACCGAGTCCCTCACTAGAGGGACGAGACACGTTATACATATGCATATGAACAGGATGATTCTCTAATGGTGACATTAAGTTTCATAACGAGTTAAGTCTGATATTGACACTATGATTTATGATTCAAAGGTATGCCTTGTGGTTTTCTGGTTATTGTACTGGTATTCTGTACTCCTCACTTCAGTATGATCCTGTTTATTGTATTTATGCTTTACATGCTCAGTACATATTCCGTACTGACCCCGTTTCTTCGGGGGGCTGCGTTCATGCCCGCAGGTACAGATGCTCACGTTGGTAACCCGCCAGCTTAGGAATCCTATTCAGCTATCTTGGAGAGCTCCCTTGTTCCGGAGCCTAGATTTTGGTACAGAATCTCTGTGGTGTATATGTATTTTATCCAGGAGTACGGTGGGGCCCTGTCCCGTCATATGATACTATTGTTACTCTTAGAGGTCTATAGACATATGTGTGGGCTGTGTATCGATGTTGTTTAGTTGTGTCTATATGGCTTATGTTTTGGGACGTTCCCATTCGTAGTGTCAGCCTTGTCGGCTTGCGTAGATATATATATATATATATATATATATATATATATATATATATATATATATATATATATATATATATATATATATATATATATATGTTTTAAGAAGTAATGTGTAACGATAGCCTTGTCGGCTCGTTTATGGTTGGGATGTTCCCTTATATATTATGAAAGCCTTGTCGGCTTATGTACTATAATGTTTGTTGGAAGTTGTACCTCCCCAGGAGACAGGTTGTTGTGATACGTCTAAATAATGCGACAGTTTTGAGACGACGCCTTGCCTTGGTATTGATAAGTCTGTATTATGCTAGTTGTGGATGATTATTGTTAACAGGTACATACGAGTGTCCAGCTCGGGCACTAGTCACGGCCTACGGGGTTGGGTCGTGACAAAAAGAATACTTGCTTTATCTGAGCAACTCTAAGCAATTCCATAAAACTGATCTTACTTATATCTGACTTCGCTAGTTCCAAGTATTTTTTAACTTTCAAATCACAATACAGGAAGCATAACACTGAATACCTTGCCGAGCCACGTTCGTAGGAAACCATCTGATCACTCTAAAGACCTCTTGCAAACATAGTACCTCCTCAAATGTCACGACCCAACCGGAGGGCCATGATGGGTACCCGGTGCTAACCTACCTGGGCACCTCTTATCATACATTCACATTTACATCTAGGTGAGCCCCATAGCTAAATCATGCTTTCTATCCATCACTCATACTATTTCCTTTGGGCAACAATACATTTATATCACCATCAACAACTATGCCCACAACAATGTACATAAGCCGACGAGGCTAACAAAATGATATCCAAAATATAAGCCGAGAAGGCCAAACACATCTAACCATATACACATGTCTCCGAGCCTCTAAGGAGAGTATGTCATATCAAATAGGTGGGACAGGACCCCACTATGCCCATAAGTATGTACACAAAAGAATAGATACCAAAAGTTGTAGCTCCGAATGAAATGGAGCTCCGCTACGTAGTCCCTGAGTAATAAAGCTATAGATCCAGCCTGCCTCCCTGGCCACCTGCGGGCATGACGCAGCGTCCACAAACAAAAGGACATCAGTACGAAGAATGTACTGAGTATGTAAAGTATGATCAACATCATTATAGAAGCATAATGAACAACATAAGAGATAGCATAAGATGGGAGGTAGTAGAACCATCGTCATAAACACTTACTTGCTTTTCATAGGGACCTTCCATTTCTAATGCGTGAGTGTGTACATACATCCATATCCATATCCGTATTCGTATCCGTACTCATTTACATTTCATATCCATATTCATATTCATATTCATATTTATATTCATATTCATATTCATATTCATATTCATATTCATTTACATATTCATATGTATAGCATACCCGACCATGAAGGATTATTATTTCACATACCCGTCTATGACAAGACTCGGTGGTTACACATACGTGGCCCTACCAAGGCTCAGGGTTATTCGTACCCAATTGCAGTGGTGCACGCGAAATACATATCATACCCAGCCATATAAGCTCGGGGTTACATAATAGTCATACATAAACATATATACATAAGAGCTCATAAGCATCTTTGACATCATACTATCATCATTTTATTACATCTATCCTTAGAGGATCACTCATCATATAAAGAATTTCATAGAATTGTAACCCATCGAGAATCGTGCGCTTTAGTAGCTTTAGAGTTAGAATCATTTAGATGACATCATAGGCTCATGAAAGAATAGATATATGGCCAAAGAACCATACCTTATTGAAAGAAGGGTTAGACTTTAATGCCTTTTCGTTCAACTATTCTATCCCTTGAACGTTCTCCTTCAGTGCTCCCGTTTCTACCTTCATTAGAGTTATACTAAATTAGATAATCGATAGCTTAGCATACTTGACTAAAGCTAGAGAAAATTGGGTAGCATCTCCTTTGTTTATAAAACTTCCTCCATATCATATATCAACTCCCAAACATCTATAATAATATTCACAACCTCATAAGCAATAGTCTTTATTCACCTACATTATCCATATTTCCTAATTCACTTCAAATCATCCATATCCATGGTCATAGCACACTATTAAGTTCACTCATATACAATGTCTATCCCATGTTCTTAATGTCATTTAAAACATAATCATAATCACAACATATCAAGAATCATGACTCACTCCAAGCTACTACTCAAAAATATCACTATTCTCACATTCATGAGCCATTTTCTATCTCCTTCTACAATCAAAGTTTTTCAACCTCTCAATACCTCAAACAACATGGAAATACCATAAAAATTACCTTATATGATGTAGGTATGGACTTTGGGTGGAAACACTTCACTTGAGCAAAACCCTAGTTCCACCTCTATTTGGATTTCTTGTCTAGGATGAGCTTTAATGAGTTTCTTACACTTGATTCTCTTGGTTTGATGAAGTTGATCATTAATATCTCTTGAATTTTTATAGGAGAGGTGTGGAGAAATGTTCTAGAGAGTTCTAGAGAGAAGGGGAGTGAAGAGGAAATGAAATGAAATTAACTTAGTCCCCTTATTAATAATACACAATCTGTCCCGACCAAATTCTACGGACCAACATACGGTCCGTATAATTTATAATGACCGTATGTCTGGCCGTAGATTTTTTCCAGTGAGGCTGGAAATCTGGGCTGAATATACGGCCTAACATACGGCCAGTATGTTGGGTCGTATAATTCTCTGTTTCTCCGAACTCGATCTCGTTGACTCGTTTGATCTCCAATCCTTGTGGAACCTTCTTAACACTTATTTAGCACCTCATTAACAATCTAAGGGACGCTATAACTCTTCTCCAAAACATCATGAAGTCATCATTAACTTGTTACTCGCAAATCTCTTCCGGTACATAACGCATACCTTGCCTCTCTTGGCAAACTTTCTTCTCTTACCTCAAATGTCTTTGAAATCCCAATTTGGGTCATCAAATGCTATTTCTTACTTATCGAAATATCGCAAAATTTGTGCCCTCCGTTAGTCTCTGCACTATGCATTAACGGAAAAATTTTCTGAGGTGTAACATTCTCTCCCCCTTAAGAACATTCGTCATCGAATGTTAGGCTCTTGGGGTTTCTATAAAAAATTTTCCAGAGTTTCCTCTATAATAAAGCACTACCATCCTGTTAGAACAACCCATAATAACAATGCCTCACAGGGCCACAACATAATAGCAATAGTGTTTTGCCACACACGACCCAAATGCATAAATAGGAAAACATACATACCTCATGATCTTGATGTCTCATCTTGGATCTCTCCCGGGGGTTGGAATAAGTGCGGGTACTTGGATTTCATGTTTTCTTCCACTTCCCATGTCATTTCTTCTCGGTTATTGTTTCTCCACAAAACCTTAACTGAGGACACTTCTTTGTTTCTAAGCCTCCATACTTGCCTATCTAATATGTCAATGGGTACCTTTTCATAAGTCAACTTTTCTGTCACTTGAACATCATTCACTGGCACGATCCTAGTAGGATCTCCAACACACTTACGAAGCATCGATACATGGAAAACTGGGCGAACAGACTCCAAATCAGGAGGTAGATCTAATTCGTAAGCTACTTTGCATACCTTGCGCACAATCTCATAAGGCCCAATGTACCGAGGACTAAGCTTTGCCTTTTTGCCAAATCTCATTACACCCTTCATTGGTGACACCTTTAAGAATACCCAATCTTTAACTTGGAACTCTAAGTCCCTTCGACGATTATCCGTATAGGACTTTTGATGACTTTGGGCTGCCAATAACCGATCTTGTATGAGCTTAAATTTCTCTATGGCTTGCTGGACCAAGTCTGACCCTCTCAATTTAGTCTCCCCTACTTCAAACCACCCAATTGGGGATCTACACTTTCACCCATATAAAGCCTCATACTGTGCCATTTGGATGCTAGAATGATAACTATTGTTATAAGCAAATTCAATAAGTGGTAAGTGATCATCCCAATTACCTCCAAAATCTAGCATACATACCCGTAGCATATCCTCGAGGGTCTGAATAGTGCGTTCAGCTTGTCCGTCAGTCTGTGGGTGAAATGTCATGCTAAGGCTCACATAAGTCCATAAACCTTCTTGGAATGATTTCCAAAAATTAGCTGTAAACTGAGTTTCTCTATCAGAGATAATAGATACTGGAACACCGTGAAGTCGCACTATCTCTTTAACATAAAGCCTTGCATAATCTTCTGCCACATATGTAGTTCTGACTGACAAGAAATGTGCAGACTTTGTGAGTCTATCCACGATCACCCATATAGAGTCATACTTGCGTCGAGAACGAGGTAAGCCTGTAATGAAGTCCATGTTAATTACTTCCCACTTCCAAGTTGGAATTTCTATAGCTTGCAACAATCCGCCCGACTTTTGGTGTTCGATTTCCACTTGTTGACAGTTGGGACATTGAGCTACGAATTCCGCTATATCCTTATTCATCCCATTCCACCAATAAATAGATTTAAGATAATGATGCATTTTCATTGCTCCGAGAAGGACAGAGTAACGGGGGTAATGGGCTTCTCTCAATATGTGGTGGCGTAATCCTGCCACATCAGGAACACATAATATGCCTCGGCATCAGAGAACTCCATCTCCTCAAACCTCAAATGATGACTTATATTTCTGAGAGAGTGTATCTCTGTATTGAATTAGCATGGGATCTTTATATTGTCGCTCTTTCACTTCCACTACTAGTGACGAGACTGCTGTATTCTGAATCGTAGCTCCCATGCCACCTGAGTCAACTACTCGAACTCCTAGGCTAGCTAACTGCTGGAGCTCACGAGCCATTTCTATACTCTCAGGCCGAACATCACACAAACTTCCCATAGATCTATGGCTAAGAGCATCAGCCACAACGTTCGCCTTTCCGGGGTGATATAGGATATCAACATCATAATCTTTTAGAAATTCCAACCATTGTCATTGCCGGAAATTCAACTGTTTTTGCTTGAAGATATATTGAAGGCTCTTATGATCTGTATAATATCAACATGGACACCGTACAAATAATGTCTCAACATCTTTAATGCATGAATCACTGCAACCAATTCAAGGTCATGGGTTGGATAATTTCTCTCATGTTTTCGTAATTGCCTTGAAGCATACGCAATCACCTTACCATATCGCATCAATACACAGCTTAACCCAATGCCTGAAGCATCACAATAAACAACATAACCTTCCAATCCCTCTAGAAGTGTCAGGACCGGGGCAGAAGTTAATCTATCCTTTAGCTCTTGGAAACTACTTTCCCAAGCATCCGTCCATTGAAACTTGGTTGATTTCTGGGTCAGCTTTGTGAGTAGCACAGAAATAGAAGAAAAGCCTTCTACAAATCTTCTGTAATAACCTGCTAAGCCCAGAAAGCTACGAACCTCCGTAGGACTCATGGGCCTTGGCCAAGTCTTCACGGCCTTAATCTTTTGACTATCTACCCAAATACTATCGGCTGAAAAAATGTGCCCCAAAAATGTCACTGAGTTCAACCAAAATTCACACTTAGAAAATTTGGCAAACAACTCTCGAGTTTGAAGAACTCTAAGGATAGTACGCAAATGAACTGCATGCTCTGCCTCGGATCTAGAATACACCAAGATATCGTCAATGAATACAATCACAAATAAATCTAGGAAGGGCCTGAACACATCATTCATCAAGTCCATAAATACTGCCGGTGCATTAGTTAGCCCAAATGACATCACCCGGAATTGAAAATGGCCATATCTTGTTCTAAAGGCTGTCTTAGGGATATCTTTCTCCCTAACTCTCACTTGATGATACCCGGATCTCAAATCTATCTTCGAAAACCATTTGGTGCCTTGTAATTGATCAAATAAGTCATCAATCCTCGGAAGAGGATATTTATTCTTAATCGTCACCTTATTCAGTTACCGATAGTCAAGGCACATTCGCAAGGAGCCATATTTCTTTCAGACAAAAAAAACGGGTGCTCCTCACGGGGATGAACTAGGCCTAATAAAGCCTTTCTCAAGCAAGTCTTTCAATTGCTCCTTCAACTCTTTCAAATCTGCGGGAGCCATTCTATAAGGTGGAATATATATAGTTTTGGTGTCCGGCAATACATCAACAGCAAAATCAATCTCTCTTTCCGGTGGAAGGCCTGGAAGCTCTTCCGGGAATACATCCGGAAAGTCATTCACTACGAGAACTGACGGAAGAGTTAGCGGTTGAGCTTCTACATCTTGAACCCGAACTAGATGATAAATGCAACCTTTTGTGATCATTTTACTTGCCTTTAGATAGGAAATAAACCTACCTTTTGGTGACACAGTATTCCTTTCCATTCTAAAACTGGTTCTCCCGGGAATTGGAAACGAACCATTTTCATTCTACAATCAACATTGGCATAGCAAGAAGCCAACCAATCCATACCTATAATAACATCAAAATTCACCATTTTTAACTCATGTAAGTCAACCATAGTATGATGGTCACAAATCACAACTACACAATTTCTATATACTCGGCTACCTATTATCGATTCACCAACGGGTGTAGATACCTCAAAAGGATTGATCTACTCCGGTTTGACTCTAAACCGACCCGCAATATATGGAGTAACATATGACAATGTGGACCCCGGATCTATCAAAGCATATACATCATGAGAAAATACCGATAATATACCTGTGATGACATCATGAGAAGACTCAAGATCTTGGCGTCCAGCCAAAGCGTAAATACGGTGCTGAGGACCGCTAGAACTGGGGACTCTCCCTCTGCCTCTACCATGGCCGACTGACGCATGTGAACCTGGCCCCATAGGGTGTATAGATGATGAAGATTCGGCTACTGACCCTAAAGGCTGGGTCCTACCTCTACCACAAATTGAGGGGAAATCACGCATAATATGGCATGGCCGACCACATGAATAGCAGACCTCTAAACCTAATCGACACTGGCCCCAATGTAGCTTCCCACACTGGGAGCATCGTGGTACGGGTGGCCTCGCCTAACCCGCATCACCCCTGAACTGAGATCTCGAAAAGCTCTTACTCAGCCCGTAATGAGTAGATCTATCAAATCTCTGGCCTGTAAACCGTGGAGGCGCACTAGTCATAGAATGGCCTGAATGCCTAGAGAACTGCTGTCTGTGCCCTCCTCTAAACTCACTCATCGGACCCGAAGATCTAGCCTTCTTATTAGACCCTCTATCATGCTCACGCTCACTTCTTTGTTGTTGACTTTCTTCTAAATTCTGAGCATGGGCTTGAATGCATGAAATATCCATATTGTCATGAAGGGACGCAGTCAAGCACCAATCCATCAAATGTGGCCCTAGGCCTCTCACAAATCGGTGCACTCGGTCACCCATATCCGCTACCATGGCCGAAGCATACCTAGCCAAAGAATTGAAGCAGATACTATACTCTAAAGGACTCATACTCCCTTGCCTCAAATTCAAGAACTTATCGGCTCTAGCTCACCGAACCTCTGGAGGCAGGTAATGTCGGAGGAAGGCATCCACAAATTCTTGCCATACCGGGGGAGGCGCATTGGCTCCTCGCGAAGCCATCAAAACAGTGTACCAACGTATCGCGACATCTCTCAATCTATAGGATGCTAACTCTACCGATTCAATGTTCAAAGCATGTAGCCGAAGTGTCCTCAACATTCCATCAATAAAATTCTGAGTGTCCTCATCCATCTTTGATCCAAAGAATTCCGGAGGGTTCAAGCTAAATAAATCACGGGCCCTTGCACTAACAACCCTATTATCACCTTGCCCTGTACCTTGCCGCTGAGTTTGGGCGACAACCAACTGAGTAAGCAAAATAATGGCCTCTTTTACATCTTGGCCTGAAGCATTCGGTGGAGGAACTGGAGGTGCTGGAGCTAGGGCTGAGGCTTTCTCATGCTCCTCATAAATAGGCACTGAATGAGAGGACTGAGATTGAGCCGCATTTTGGGACTCACTTTCCTTTACAACCGTTGGCGGTGCTCTTTCAGCCCACTTCCCAGCCACTGTCCTGCCCTTTTGGGCTACCGTAGCCTTTCTGTGTATAGGCATCTCTGAAATACATGACACACGGTTAAGGAAAATGAAGTTCTTATATCATAACTCTATTGCACGATTTTATGAAGAAAGAAGGTCATTCATTCCTAAAATGCCCGCAACCTTTTGTTTATAAGTGTGGCGCGAACACACCCATAATCAGGACTCTACTAGACACGGCTCGTGGACACACCCTAGGACAGAACTGCTCTGATACCACTTTTGTCACGACCCAACCGAAGGGCCATGACGAGTACCCGGTGCTAACCCACCCGGGCACCTCTTATCATACATTCACATTTACATCTAGGTGAGCCCCATAGCTAAATCATGCTCTCTATCCATCACTCATACTATTTCCATTAGGCAACAATACATTCATATCACTATCAACAAATATGCCCACAACAATGTACATAAGCCGACGAGGCTAACAAAATGATATCAAAAATATAAGACAACAAGGCCAAATACATCTAACCATATACACATGTTTACAAGCCTCTAAGGAGAGTATGTCATATCAAATATGCAGGACAGGACCCCACCATGCCCATAAGTATGTACACAAAAGAATAGATACCAAAAGTTGTAACTCCGAATGAAATGGAGCTCCGCTACATAGTCCCTGAGTAATAAAGCTATAGATCAAGCCTGTCTCCCTGACCACCTGCAGGCATGACGCAACGTCCAGAAACAAAAGGACGTTAGTACGAAGAATGTACTGAGTATGTAAAGTATGATCAACATCATTATAGAAGCATAATAAACCACATAAGAGATAGCATAAGATGGGAGGTAGTAGAACCATCATCATAAACACTTACTTGCTTTTCATAGGGACCTTCCATTTCTAATGCGTAAGTGTGTACATATATCCATATCCGTATTCGTATCCGTACTCATTTACATTTCATATCCATATTCATATTCACATTCGTATTCATATTCATATTCATTTAGATATTCATATTCATAGCATACCTGACCATGAAGGATCGGTGTTTCACATACCCGGCCATGGAAAGACTCGGTGGTTACACATACCTAGCCCTACCAAGGCTCAGGGTTATCCGTACCCAATTGCAGTAGTGCGCGCGCAATACATATCATACCCGGCCATATAACCTCGGGGTTACATAATAGTCATACATAAACATCTATACATAAGAGCTCATAAGCATCTTTGACATCATACTATCATCGTTTTATTACATCTATCCTTAGAGGATCACTCATCATATAAGGAATTTCATAGAATCGTGACCCAACGAGAATCGTGCGCTTTAGTAGCTTTAGAGTTAGAAAATTGGGCAGCATCTCCTTTTCTTATACAACTTCCTCTATATCATATATCAACTCCCAAACATCTATAATAATATTCACAACCTCATAAGCAATAGTCTTTATTCACCTACATTATCCATATTTCCCAATTCACTTCAAATCATCCATATCCATGGTCATAGCACACTATTACGTTCACTCATATACAATGTCTATCCCATGTTATTAATGTCATTTATAACATAATAATAATGAAAACATATCAAGAATCATGACTCACTCCAAGCTATTACTCAAAAATATCACTATTCTCACATTCATGAGCCATTTTCTACCTCCTTTTACAATCCAAGTCTTTCAACCTCTCAATACCTCAAACAACATGGAAAGACCATAAAACTTACCTTATATGGTGTACGAATGGACTTTGGGTGGAAACACTTCACTTGAGCAAAACCCCAGTTCCACCTCTATTTGGATTTCTTGTCTTGGATGAGCTTTAATGAGTTTCTTACACTTGATTCTCTTGGTTTGATGAAGTTGATCATTAATATATCTTGAATTCTTGTAGGAGAGGTGTGGAGAAATGTTCTAGAGAGTTCTAGAGAGAAGGAGAGTGAAGAGGAAATGAAATGAAATCAACTTGGTCCCCTTATTAATAATACACAATCTGTCCCGACCAAATTCTATGGACCAATATACGGTCCGTATAATTTATACTGACCGTATGTCTGGCCGTAGATTTGGTCCAGTGAGGCTGGAAATCTGGTCTGAAAATGCGGCCTAACATACGACCAGTATATTTTATACGGCCAGTATGTTGGGCCGTATAATGCCAGTTTCTCCGAACTCGATCTCGTTGAATCGTTTGATCTCCAATCCTTATAGAACCTTCTTAACACTTGTTTAGCACCTCATTAACAATCTAAGGGACTCTATAACTCTTCTCCAAAACATCATTAAGTCATCATTAACTTGTTACTCGCAAATCTCTTCCGGTACATAACGCATACCTTGGCTCTCTTGGCAAACTTTCTTCTCTTACCTAAAATGTCTTTGAAATCCCAATTTGGGTCATCAAATGCTATTTCTTACTTATCGAAATATCGCATACTTTGTGCCCTCCGTTAGTCTATTCACTATGCATTAACGAAATTTTTTTCCGAGGTGTAACATCAAATCATTACCAAATATCGATGAAACCATTATAGCTGTGCGAATAGCTGCTCCCAGTAAAACACCATCAAGTCCACTCGCTTTATCTGATAAAGCTCGACAGACCTATCATACCTCAAATTTGAACTAAAACTCATCGAATCCATGAAGGTGATTTACTGGGAACCCATAAGTTCCTCTAGGATATAACAATAGTCCACCAAGCTCTAACCAAACAATCCGGACCCAGAATGAACGCACAACCACTGAATATCACCTATAGCCACTCAAACTGACTCCAACTATTCAAAACCAATCATTGTCCTACAACACATTGTTACACCCCGTAAACTTGAACTAGGTGTGACTTTGTAAAAATATAGTGTTAAGATGATATTTTATCTATATGAATCCATTCTTGATGAATTCGGGTGGAAGATGGTCGTTTTGAAGTCAAACCAACTATTGAAGTTCTTAAGGGCTCTTAAATTCGCCTAAGTTTTGGTAGGTCTGTCTTCTAGCCGATTTTCATGAACATGTGTTGCGAATTTGGAAAAACTTCCTTCACAAAAGTTGTAGATCTTTGAAATAGCTTTCCAACAGTAGGTCTCCCAGCCAATTAAAGGTTGCGTACAAAATGTTATGCCCATTTTACTGAAGCATGTCTTCGCTGAAAATTATGCCTGTGTTACGGTGAGACATTACGGACCGTAACACGTGTTATGGGCCGTAACATGGAACCGTAACGTCTCAAAAATCACCAGAACTCTCTGAAAATTTCCACTAAAGGAAGGTACAAAGAACGGTCCGTACCACGAAGGACGGTCCGTCCTTCGGGGTCGTCCTTTGGCCCGTTTTCACTAAAAAGTATAAATAAGACACTTCTTTTGTTCATTCCTCCACTTTCTAAACAACCCTAAGGACGAAAATCATTCCCCCAAGCCTCCAAATCAAAGGTAAGGACATCCTTAATATTACTAATCCATTCTAACATAAAACCCATGATTCTTAACATGATTCTTGTGACCAAAACCTAGGGTTTGCAACAAAATTTTTCCCAAAGTGATTCAAGCGAGGGTTTGGGTGTTCTTCATTAGAAAAGTGAATATTTAAACCGTGTTTAACAAATTAAGGTATGTCTCTTTAAAAATAAAATCCTTTCTCAATATAAAGGTAATTTGTATGTCTCCCTTTTTAAAACCTTATTTTGGATATATGTCTCTTTAAAAATAAAATCCTTTCTAAATATAAAGGTAATATGTATGTCTCCCTTTTAAAAACCTTATTTTGGATGTATGTCTCTTTCAAAATAAAATCCTTTTAAATATAAAGGTAATTTGTATGTCTCTTTTGAACATACAATTTGTATCACTTTTTACGAACTTTTTGGTTGTGATTTGTATGTCTCTTTAAAAATAAAATCCTTTTTGACTATAAAGGTGATTTGTATGTCTCTCTTTTGAAAACTTATTTTGAATGAAAATCACTTTTGAAATTATTGTTGGAAGTATAAATTTTATTCAAGATTCTTTAATGAATGAATGGAAAAGTAATTCTTTGCATGGTTCTTGAACTCCAATTCATGTCTAAATGGTGGTTAATGTATGTGAGGGGACAAACCCACATTAAACCTAGATTGTAACAAACACTATATATGTATATGATGTTATGAATGTTTTCCTCTATAAGGCATGCTTAATAATGAAGGATAATGATTGGTAATGATATTGGAATTCTCTTGATGGATGATTTAACTAGTCACTTGAAAGGTTGTTGACTCATAAAAGTATGTTATCACGAATTGTGGAAATTGAAACTTGTTTAAAGAAGTGAAACTTTTCAAGAAATTCTTTGAAATGATTTATCCTTACGATATGGCATAACGAACCTTAATGGTAAATGGTGATGTGACTACTTTAAGATGAATTGTAATTCGGCTTTTAAGCTATGAACTCTGTTGATGTGATTTTGCCTAGCCGTTCGGGAGGATGAGTGGTCACCGAGGATTTCATATTCTGGTGTATTTATGCCTAGCTAATCGGGAGGAAGGTTGTCACTATGGATCCTAGTGTGGTAATTGCCTAGTCATTCGGGAGGAAGAGTGGCCACTACCGAGTTCGCTACCCCAGGTGTGATTCAAGCCTAGTTATTCGGGGGAAGGATAGCCACCGCTTGGTTAGCTACCTGGGGTGTGATTTATGACTATCTATTCGGGAGGAAGGATAGCCACCGCGTACTACATAGTCCGGTGTGATTTATGCCTAGTTATTCGGGAGGAAGGATAGCCACTGCGTACTACATAGTCCGGTGTGATTTATGCCTAGCTATTCGGGAGGAAGGATAGCCACCGCATACTACATAGTCTGGTGTGATTTATGCCTAGCTATACGGGAGGAAGGATAGCCACCGAGAATCATATGTTCCGGTGTGGTGAGCTATGCGCAATATGATTGATTATTGGGCTTGTATTGGCATGTGTGATATTCTCATTCTCTCATGGAACTGTTGTTGACAATCATGATGAATTTGAAAGGCATAATTAAAAGTTATAAATTGACAACAGGCTTTGTAATCGGTTTTGATAATTGTTATTGAGATACACAAGCCGAATACATGTTTTTATATCGATTAATGGCTTTGTAAACTGTTTAACAAATGATATTAAGAATCACAAAGTGGAATGACTATTTTTATATTATCTTTTCAGAACTGATTTCTTTATGTATTATTATATTTTATTTTTATAATACTTGTTGTCCCCGAACCACTCACTGAGTACGAAATTACTCAGGCATACCATTGTTGTTTTTTATGGTATGTTAGGCAATGGAAAAGAGCAAGTTCGTGATACTCTCGACGCTAAGGAGAACTTGCTGTTGTTGTTGATTTGGTGAGCCCACATCCTTGTTCGTGGGACACTTCCTGTTTCATTTATTATTCTAGAATTCCGGGCTGCGTCCCGAAGTTAGACGATTGTTGTGTCTCTTAGAAGTTCCATAGATAGTTGTCAGAATTGTGGGTAAATTGTCAAAGTCTCGTACAACTTAATGGGTGTTTGCCACGTTTATGACTATTACTTATATTAGACTTCCGCTGATCTTATTTCATAATTATGATCCTGATTGTCACGACCCAATTTAGGACCATGACCGGCGCTATGGGGTAGGGTTCCCAAAGCAAGCCTTAACGGGAATTCTACAGAAAATCGGCCAGAGTTTCCCCTGTTTTTATGACTATCCAAAACTTTCCTGTCTCAAAATCAACAACAAAAATATCCAATCTCAACCAAACTAAATGCAATCATCCTCAATCAACCCGTTTTCAACGTAATAATACTAAAACATCTCTGAAATACGGGAAAAAACGCCTAATACTAGTCACCAGTCTATAATGAATAAAGAATACTCATGGAATAAATAAAATGACTATGGAGCAACTCTAAGAATTCAAAAGATAAGACCATCATAGATAATAGAATCTTGGCCCACGCGGACAAGTGCGGGGCTCACCAAGAACTTTCAACTCGTGCTCTCTAGTTACCATAATCCTCACCAACGTCACCTGCGGTCTCTGAAAAAAAATAGCGAGGAGTGAGACGCTTGCTCAGTGAGTAATAACACTTAACCACAACCGTGTTTATTTGGGGACAAGTCAGAAAACAAGCTTATATAATATTCATGAAATATCACGAAATAAATGCCCTTTTTGCAAAAACAATAGCAATAATCAATCTTGTCGGTTTTCATGTAAGCAAAAATCATTTAACAATTCAGTAATAAACTCTGTAAACAATGTCATATCAACTCTTATATCTGGGAGGTTTCCAAGAAAGGTTCATGTAATCTATATCATATGGACCCCTTCGTAAAAGGAGTCAAATATAACTGTAGGTCCCTACTCGAGGGAAAAACTGTGCATGTATGCTAGTTCTACCCACTAGCGAGGACTATAACTGTAATCTGTAAATACAAGGTGCACCAAGTCTAACGAACCCGCCGTTAGCTACGGGATCCTTCAAAGTCTCCTCCCATTAATACTTTTCTTTGAAAAAAATAAATACTCATATGAAAGCATTTTCAAACAACACAGGGCATTTCAATTCTTATCAAATCATGTAATTTCATTTCAG
Source organism: Lycium barbarum (assembly GCF_019175385.1). Lineage (NCBI taxonomy): Eukaryota > Viridiplantae > Streptophyta > Magnoliopsida > Solanales > Solanaceae > Lycium > Lycium barbarum. The sequence goes on from NC_083337.1 coordinate 24,595,878, forward strand.
AAACGGTAATCATATCTCAAGTAACGGTAAAACATATCTAGTAACGGCGAAAACAACTAGAATAATCGGTAACCATATCAAGCAAATTGTTCGGTACTATATCAAGTAAAGGACTTGTCCCACATGCAATTTCAAAGCATCAGTAACACATTTTATTTTCAAAATCATGTATAAACCATGAAGGTTATGAAAATACAAATTGTGGTAAAATTACTACTCACAGTACTCATGTCGAAATACCAGACTCGTCACCACGCAAATCCGTACCACTTCCTTCGATCAATCTATAATCACATCATATCAATCTCGTGTTAATTCCCTTATTTTGGCTAACTAGTAACTAAATTAGAATACCCCACCCTCAGGATTCCTAGTAAAATTTCAATCAATCTAATTATTTATATTTGCTCACGCTTTGAGTAATTCAATTAAGCCACGATCTACCAATTTTGGATTAACTACTAGAACAACCTTACTGTCCAACTTACTTTTCCTATGGTATATACTGAAATTCACTCAATTCTTGAAAATTAATAAATTTCTCTGTTTCTTCTACCTCTGTCTCTTCAACTCTCAATCCCACTTCATAAAAAAAAAATATGAATTAAATCTATAACTAAAGTGAGAAATTTACCTTTCTCTACTCCTCCTATCCTTATCATTAATCTATGCTTGAATTCCTTTTGTGCTTCTTCACTTGAAAGTGGCTGAACCCACGTTTTTGTTTTGATTTTCTTTTCTTTCAAAGTGGCTGGAAGAACATATGTTCAGCCTTTGCCCTTGTTGTTCACGTTATAATGGGCTGAGGCCCCCCCTTTTTTTTTTTTTTTTTTTTAAGAAGGGCTGCTGCCCACATGCCCTTTATTCCTTTTTTTTTTATAAGTTTAACTAACTAATTACCTACACTTAAATATGGGATATTACATTCTCTCCACCTTAGGAAATTCGGTCCCCAAATTTAAAATAAGAGCATACCTATAGACTGAAATAAGTGGGGATACTTGGCTCGCATATCGTTCTCGGACTCCCAAGTAGCTTCTTCAATGGTATGATTTCTCCATAAGACTTTCACGGACACAATTTCTTTTGACCGTAACTTCCTTACTTGTCTGTCAACAATAGCCACTGGCTCCTCTTCATACGTCAAGTTCTCATCAAGGGTTATAGTCGGTGCTTCTAGCACACGAGAAGGGTCTGATATGCATTTTCTTAACATAGAAACATGAAACACTGGATGAATAAAAGACATCTCACGAGGAAGTGCCAAACGATATGCCACCTATCCTATGCGGTCAAGTATCTTATATGGTCCTATAAATCTCGGACTCAATTTACCTCTTTTTCCGAATCGCATCACACCTTTCATAGGAGAGACTCGCAAGAAAACTTTGTCCCCAACTGTGAACACTAAATCCCTTCTTCTCTTATCCGCATAAGACTTTTGTCTACTTTGAGCCGTGAGCAACCTCTGTCTAATTAACTGGACCTTGTCGATAGCTTCTTGTACCAAGTCTGGTCCCAATACATTAGCCTCTCCCACTTCAAACCATCCGATAGGAGAACGACACCGCCTTCCATATAAGGCTTCATATGGAGCCATCTCAATGCTTGACTGGAAGCTGTTATTGTAGGCAAATTCAGCTAAGGGTAGGTAAGAATCCCAACTACCTCCAAAATCAAGAACGCAGGCTCTCAACATATCCTCCAAGATCTGTATAGTACGTTCAGACTGCCCGTCTGTCTGCGGATGAAATGCCGTACTGAGATCTACTCGTGTACCCAATGCTTCTTGAAAAGATTTCCAGAAGCGGGAGGTAAATTATGATCCTCTATTAGAGATGATGGATACTGGAACTCCGTGAAGTCGGACAATTTCATTCATAAATATTTGTGCCTATTTCACTCCACCATATGTAGTCTTTACTGGCATGAAGTGTGCTGATTTTGTTAGTCGGTCTACTATTACCCATACAGAGTCAAAACCTCTAAGGGTTTGCGGTAGCCCGATCACAAAATCCATAGTAACTCTTTCCCATTTCCACTCTGGAATCTCAATCTGTTGTAGTAATCCCGCTGGTCGCTGATGCTCGGCTTTAACCTACTGACAAGTCAAACAACTAGAAACAAAGTTAGCAACATCTTTATTCATACCTTCCCACCAATACATTTGTTTCAGGTCATGGTACATCTTAGTGGATCCAGGGTGTATAGTATATCTGGAGTTGTGAGCTTCCCCAAGAATAGTTTTTCTTAACCCATCTACATCCGGTACACATAACCGTTTACCCAGTCGAAGAACGCCATCACGATCAATAGTCATTTTGTTACTTTTACCAGTGAGGACTTGATCTCGGTATTTGCACACTTTCATATCCTCATATTGTGTGGCCTTTATGCGCTCTACTAATGAAGATTTGGCTTGAACATAAGCCAACAATGCCTCTGATTTTCCCACACCAAACCTAACACCTGTACCTTCAAGTTTCAGCATATCCTTCGCCAACGGTCTCTTGTCTAGAGCTATATGTGCCAAACTACCCATAGATTTTCTGCTCAGTGCATCAGCCACAACATTTGCTTTTCCAGGATGATACAAAATAACACAATCATAATCCTTGAGTAGTTCCATCCACCGACGCTGTCGAAGATTTAGGTCTTTCTGCTGGAAAATGTACTTCAAGCTCTTATGGTCAGTATAAATCTCACAAGTTTCGCCCTATAAGTAATGCCTCCAAATCTTTAGAGCAAATACCACTGCGGCCATCTCCAAATCATGCGTAGGATAGTTCTGCTCGTGCTTCTTTAACTGTCTCGAAGCATAAGCTATAACACGGCCATTCTGCATGAGAACACATCCTAATCCTACCCGTGAAGCATCACAGAATACCGTGAATCCTTCAGAACCTGCTCGTAAGGCTAATACTGGTGCGGTTGTCAAACATGTCTTGAGCTTCTGAAAACTCCGCTCACATTCCTCTGTCCACTGAAACTTCACATTTTTCTGTGTTGACTTGGTTAATGGGGCTGCTATTCTGGAGAAATCCTGTACAAAACGCTTATAGTAATTTGCCAAACCCAGAAAGCTGCGAATTTCTGTAGGAGAAGTAGGTCTGGGCCATTTCTGCACAACTTCTGTCTTTTTAGAATCCACCATAATTCCATCTTTGGATACAACATGCCTAAGAAATGCAACTGAATCCAGCCAAAATTCGCACTTTGAGAACTTAGCATAAAGCTCATGTTCTCGCAATGTCTGCAACACAGTCCTCAGATGATTCTCGTGTTCTTCTTGACTACGCGAATAAATCAGGATATCGTCAATAAACACTATCACAAATTTATCCAGGAACGGCTTGAACACCCTATTCATTAGGTCCATGAATGCAGCTGGAGCATTGGTCAACCCGAAAGGCATCACAAGGAATTCGTAATGCCCATATCGAGTTCTGAATGTCGTCTTTGCAATATCTTCTTCTTTGATTCTAAGCTGATGATAACCAGACCGAAGATCAATCTTTGAGATGTGAACATCTCCCTACAACTGATCAAACAAGTCATCTATACGAGGCAAAGGATACTTATTGCATATAGTTACCTTGTTCAGCTGCCTATAGTCGATGCACATTCTTAGAGACACGTTTTTCTTCTTTACGAACAATACTGGCGCACCCCATGGTGATACACTCGGTCTAATAAAACTCTTATCTAGTAAGCCCTGCAACTGTTGTTTTAGCTCTCTCAGCTCCGCTGGGGCCATACGATATGGAGGTTTAGATATTGGCAATGTGTCAGGTGCCAAATCAATACCGAAGTCGATTTCTCGAACTGGAGGTAATCCTGGCAACTCATCAGGAAATACATCAAAAACATTCTTTCACTACTGGTACACTATCCAAGCTAAGTGCTTCCTCTCTTGTGTCACTTATCATAGCTAAGAGGCTTACACAACCTTTCTTCAACAATCGTTGAGCCTTCATAAAAGATATGACTTTACCAACCTCTGGAATTTGACCTCCTTTTAATACAAAGGTGGGCTCATTGGGTATCTTAAACTTAACTATTTTGGCGTTGCAATCAACAGTAGCATAACAAGGAGATAACCAATCCATGCCCATCAACACATCAAATTCAACCATATCAAGTACAATCAGGTCAGCTAGAGTATCCCTACCCTCAACTCGAATTTGACAAGCACGATACACATATTCAACCAATAGAGAAGCTCCCATAGGAGTAGCAACAAGAAAAGGATCATTTGACATGTCTGGCTGTCTGTCAAACCTTAAAGCAAAGTACAGGGACACATAGGAATGGGTAGATCCCGGATCAATCAGTGCAAGTGCATCAAATGAACAAACCGAAAGAATGCCTGTAACCACTGCATTTGAGGCTTGAACATCCTATCTAGTAAGTCCAAAAACTCTCGCCTGTCCTCTCCCAGCATTACCCTGTGCATGATTCCTAGTAGTACGATCTCCAGCACCTCGACCTTTGTTCCCTGTACCAGCAGTACCTGAATTATTACGAGTAGCCTGAGTAGGTGCAGCTAACTGAACGGAAGCCTGGCCGGAATTCCTCGGAGGATGAGGGCAGTCCCTCATGTGGTGTCCTAACTGGCCGCACCGATAACACCCTCTAGTCAAAACACGACACTGGCACAAATGTGGTCTGCCGCAGGTCTTGCAGGATGGAGTAGTGGCATACATCTGTCCAGAACTAGGATATCCAGAAGATGATGATGATGGCCCCTTGGTACCCTGTTTATGATGTGGTCTATATGCAGACTGTGAAACTGAATCTGTCTGAGAACCCTGTTGCTGCTGTCCCTGATTCCCTGCTCTGCGATTTTCACTAAAGCCGCCACTGAAAGATCCCCCTGTCCTGGCCTTCTTACGTAAATCGTTGGATCCACGTTCCTCGCGTCCTTTGTTTTCAATCTTTCTAGCAAGATCAACTACCTCTGAGTAGGTCAACGTCTTTATTTGTGGGACTACTGCATTGTAGAGATGACCAACCAACCTATCAACAAACCTCCGCACTCGGGCTACTTCATCAGGCACCAAGTAAGGAGCATATCTAGCCAGCTTACAAAACTTGGTATTATACGTCGATACATCCATATCTGGAGTCTGAACCAGCCTCTTAAACTCATTAGCATATTTCTGTCTCAGACTGTCAGGAAGAAAATTATCGATGAACAACTGAGTGAACTCGTCCCATGTCAGTGGTGCTGCTCCTGCAGGTCTCCCTAACAACAAAGTTTCATACCAGGTATAGGCCATGTCCTCTAGTTTGTATGCTGCAAGCTCCACGGCTCTCTCACTAGAACATCCGAGAGCGCGTAGTGCCTTAAGTGAGCCATCCAAGAACCTTTGAGGATCTGTTGAATTCTCAGAACCGGTGAATTTTGGTGATTTCAACTTCAGGAAATCTTGCAAGGATACCTCGTTGTTCCCAAAAGTCTGAGTCTGTGTAGGTGCCCGAGGATGTGGTTGTGTCTGAGCAGGTGCAATATTCTGCTGCTGAATCCTCTCTTGTCTATCCATTCTGTCTGCCAAACCCTTAATAACTCTCTGCATAGATATAAGTGCCTCAGCAGTGACACCCTCATGCGATGGTGGAGGTGGGCTAGCACTCATTTCAGAAGTGGGATCCCTCGTAGTCCTCGTGGTGGTACTGCGGGTCCTTGTGGTGGTACCACGGCCCCTACCTCGGCCCCGTCTGTGAGCTCCGCCTCTTCCCCTAGCGGTGGAGGTTGGCTGCCTACCCGAGGTGGCATTAGGTTCTTGTGGAACAACTGTCCTAGCTCCGCCAGAAGATGATCGAGTGTTAGCCATCTGATTACCAAAATAAATAATGTTAGATTCATCTAGTTGACCCTAAACGTCACACACGTAAGGAGGAATAACAAAGAAAAACAAGACACATCCTATCACGCTCTAGCAGAATAACGATTATGGGAATGGCCGGCTACATAACCATAATTGAGATTCTACTACTAACATGTGCTCCATCAGTCAGACCGAAATAATCTAGGCTCTGATACCAACTTTGTCATGACCCAATTTAGGACCATGACCGGTGCTATGGGGTAGGGTTCCCAAAGCAAGCCTTAACGGGAATTCTACAGAAAATCGGCCAGAGTTTCCCCTGTTTTTATGACTATCCAAAACTTTCCTGTCTCAAAATCAACAACAAAAATATCCAATCTCAACCAAACTAAATGCAATCATCCTCAATCAACCCGTTTTCAACGTAATAATACTAAAACATCTCTGAAATACGGGAAAAAACGCCTAATACTAGTCACCAGTCTATAATGAATAAAGAATACTCATGGAATAAATCAAATGACTATGGAGCAACTCTAAGAATTCAAAAGAAAAGACCATCATAGATAATAGAATCTTGGCCCACACGGACAAGTGCGGGGCTCACCAGGAACTTTCAACTCGTGCTCTCTAGTTACTGTAATCCCCACCAACGTCACCTGCGGTCTCTGAAAAAAATAGCGAGGAGTGAGACGCTTGCTCAGTGAGTAATAACACTTAACCACAACCGTTTTTATTTGGGGACAAGTCAGAAAACATGCTTATATAATATTCATGAAATATCACGAAATAAATGCCCTTTTTGCAAAAACAATAGCAATAATCAATCTTGTCGGTTTTCATGTAAGCAAAAATCATTTAACAATTCAGTAATAAACTCTGTAAACAATGTCATATCAACTCTTATATCTGGGAGGTTTCCAAGAAAGGTTCATGTAATCTATATCATATGGACCCCTTCGTAAAAGGAGTCAAATATAACTGTAGGTCCCTACTCGAGGGAAAAACTGTGCATGTATGCTAGTTCTACCTTCCCACTAGCAGGGACTATAACTGTAATCTGTAAATACAAGGTGCACCAGGTCTAACGAACCCGCTGTTAGCTACGGGATCCTTCAAAGTCTCCTCCCATTAATACTTTTCATTGAAAAAAATAAATACTCATATGAAAGCATTTTCAAACAACACAGGGCATTTCAATTCTTATCAAATCATGTAATTTCATTTCAGAAACGGTAATCATATCTCAAGTAACGGTAAAACATATCTAGTAACGGTGAAAACAACTAGAATAATCGGTAACCATCTCAAGTAAATTGTTCGGTACTATATCAATTAAAGGACTTATCCCACATGCAATTTCAAAGCATCAGTAACACATTTTATTTTCAAAATCATGTATAAACCATGAAGGTTATGAAAATACAAATTGTTGTAAAATTACTACTCACAGTACTCGTGTCGAAATACCAGACTCGTCACCATGCAAATCCGTACCACTTCCTTCGATCAATCTGTAATCACATCATATCAATCTCGTGTTAATTCCCTTATTTTGGCTAACTAGTAACTAAATTAGAATACCCCACCCTCAGGATTCCTGGTAAAATTTCAATCAATCTAATTATTTATATTTTCTCACGCTTTGAGTAATTCAATTAAGCCACGATCTACCAATTTTGGATTAACAACTAGAACAACCTTACTGTCCAACTTACTTTTCCTATGGTATATACTGAAATTCACTCAATTCTTGAAAATTAATAAATTTCTCTGTTTCTTCTACCTCTGTCTCTTCAACTCTCAATCCCACTTCTTAAAAAAAAATATGAATTAAATCTATAACTAAGGTGAGAGATTTACCTTTCTCTTCTCCTCCTATCCTTATCATTTATCTATGCTTGAATTCCTTTTGTGCTTCTTCACTTGAAAGTGGCTGAACCCACGTTTTTGTTTTGATTTTCTTTTCTTTCAAAGTGGCTGGTAGAACATATGTTCAGCCTTTGCCCTTGTTGTTCACGTTATAATGGGCTGAGGCCCATTTTTTTTTAAAGGCTGCGGCCCACATGCCCTTTATTCCTTTTTTTTTTATAAGTTTAACTAACTAATTACCTACACTTAATTACGGGATATTACACTGATATATGCAGTTATTTATAACTTTATTTAATTTAATAAGGAAAGATTATTAAAAAGGAACTTGACGTTACATTTATTTTATAAACTGTTAGAGGTGAATGTTGAACCTGGCGGGTTCAAGTGTTATTATTGCATTGTTTAGGTTCTTCCGATGTTGTTCATGACGTCGGATGCCGGTCACGTCTAGGGTGGGTTTTGGGGCGTGACGAGCTTGGTATTAGAGCCTAGGTTTAAATGTGTCCTAGGAGTTGTCTGTTTCTGTGGAGCTGTGTCTAGTGGAGTCTTCCTTGTGCAGCCTGATCACCTGCATGATCGAAAGACTACCAGGGCATTTATAGGTTTTCCTATTCTTCTTGATTCTAGATTGTGCTGTAGAGCTTAATGTCCGTTTTAGGATTGTTCTAATTCGCTCGTTAATTTGTGTCTTACAGAAATGACTCGGACGTGTTCCAAAAATGGTAAACGAGGATGTCCCGCGAAAGTTAACCGAAATCTTGGGGGCGCGAATGCTGGTAATGGAAATGACGCTGGAAATCAAGCACCGCCTGCTCCTGATGTTCCTGCTGCGGGTGTACCTGATATTGATACTATGCAAACGGTTATTCAAATGTTGACTGCATTGGTTGCTGCTCAGCAATAGCGTGGAGGTGTGGGACCTCATGGTGGAGGCAGACTTAAGCAATTCCTCGACTTGAAGTCACCCGAGTTCTTTGGGTCACGAGAGGTGGATGACCCCCAGCATTTTTTAGATGAGACCTTCAAGGCATTGAAGGCAATGGATGCCCAGGATTCTGAAGCTGTGAAGCTTGCTTCTTATCAGTCTAAGGATGTTGCTCACGCATGGTTTGAGATGTGGGAGTCTGAGAGGGGTGACACTGCTTTAGCTCCGACGTTGTCTGAATTTGAAGAGGCATTCATGGAAAGGTTTTTGTTTGATGAGGAGAGATTTTCTATGGCTACAAAATTTGAAAGTTGGAACAAGGTAACAAGTCGGTTCGTGATTATAGTTTGGAGTTCACCCGTTTGTCAAAATATGCTTTATACATGATTTCGACTGAAAAGCATAAGTTGACTCGTTTTGTGAAAGGCTTGGTACCACGTATCAAGTCTGCATGTGCTGCTGCTGCTATGTCTCCTACTTGTACATTTTTCATCATTGGTTGGGTTCGCTGAGCAACAAGATAATTGGAAGGGCGAAGAGATGCTTGAAAGGGAACAAAGTAAGAAGGCCCGATCTACGGGTGGTTTCACTGGTTCGTATGATGGAGGGCAACAGAAAGGTAATTCTTCACCTCATCATTTTGTTTCTCATTTTAATGGGGGTGTTCCATCTGGTGGACAAGGTCAGAGGAATGATAATCACAATGGATATTCACAAGGTAGTAACCGACAAACATCTGGATGGGAGGATCGTATTTGTCACCATTGTGGTATAAAGGGTCATATCAAGAAATATTGTAGGAAGTGGCTTCGTGAAATGGCTAACTCATCTGGCCAGCGGAATAATTCACTTGATGGTAATGTCAACAACACTCCTAATACTCGTAGTAATGGGGCTGGTAAAGTGGTTGCTAACAACGCTAATGGGGGACAAGCTCGACTTTATGGTTTTACTCATAGAGAGGCGACTGAAGACCCTGATGACGTGGGCACAAGTATTATAACTATATGTTCTCTTAAGGCGTATCCGTTGACCGATTCAAGTTTGACTCTTCATTATAAAACTCTGTGCTTTGTCCTCGACTATGGTAGAGAACCCAAACCGTTAGTGCCTCAACATTACTTCTAGGATCTATAATATTGCATGGTGTAGTTAAGGATCGTGAGACTACTTTTGATTTGTTGGAAATAGGAATAGAGGACTTTGAGGTGATTATGGGTACAGACTGGCTTACCAAGTGTTATACAATTCTAGATTGAAATGGTTAGGCTAGTAGTTCTAGGTGAACCCATTATAGATTGAAAGAGTAATATCATTAAATCTCGAGGTAGACTATAGGTGTAAATCCCTTATTCCATGCTTAGGCTTGTCTGGTTATTGTGGGATTCTTTGCGAGGACCATATGGTTATTGTTAAAGAATTATATGAGTTTTATTTGTGATATATTACCACATAAAGAAGCACTAGTGAGAACTCGAAATTTTGTGGGTTAGTGAAAATCTTAGGCCATAACCCTCATTCGAGGACGAATGATCTTAAGAGGGGGATAATGTAATACACCGTAAACTTGAACTAGGTGTGAATTTGTAAAAATCTAGTGTTAAGATGATATTTTATCTATATGAATCCATTCTTGATGAATTCGGGAGGAAGATGGTCGTTTTGAAGTCAAACCAACTATTGAAGTTCTTAAGGGCTCTTAAATTCGCCTATGTTTTGGTAGGTCTGTCTTCTGGCCGATTTTCATGAATATGTGTTGCAAATTTGGAACAACTTCCTTCATGAAATTTGTAGATCTTTGAAATATATTTCCAACGGTAGGTCGTCCAGCCTAAGAAAAGTTGCGTACAAAAAGTTATACCCGTTTTACTAAAGCCTGTCTTCGTTGAAAATTTGGCCTGTGTTACGGTGAGACGTTACGGACCGTAACACGTGTTACGGGCCGTAACATGGAACCGTAATATCTCAAAAATCACCAGAACTCTCTGGAAATTACAACTAAAGGACGGTCCAAAGAACGGTCCGTAACACGAAGGACGGTCCGTCCTTCGGGGGCGTCCTTTGGCCCGTTTTCACCAGAAAAGTATAAATAAAACACTTGTTTTTTTTTATTCCTCCACTTTCTAAACAACACTAAGGACGAAAATCATTCCCCCAAGCCTCCAAATCAAAGGTAAGGACATCCTTAATATTACTAATCCATTATAACATCAAACCCATGATTCTTAACATGATTCTTGTGACCAAAACCTAGGGTTTGCAACATATTTCTTCCCAAAGTGATTCAAGCTAGGGTTTGGGTGTTCTTCATTAGAAAAGTGAATTGTTAAACCGTGTTTAACAAATTAAGGTATGTCTCTTTAAAAATAAAATCCTTTCTAAATATAAAGGTAATTTGTATGACTCCCTTTTAAAAACCTTATTTTGGATGTATGTCTCTTTAAAAATAAAATCCTTTCTAAATATAAAGGTAATTTGTATGTCTCCCTTTTAAAAACCTTATTTTGGACGTATGTCTCTTTAAAAATAAAATCCTTTTAAATATAAAGGTAATTTGTATGTCTCTTTTGAAAATACTCTTTCTATCGGTTTTTACGAACTCTTTGGTTGTGCTTTGTATGTCTCTTTAAAAATTAAATCCTTTTTGACTATAAAGGTGATTTGTGTGTCTCTTTTTTGAAAATTTATATTGAATGAAAATCACTTTTGAAACTATTGTTGGAAGTATAAATTTTGTTCAAGATTCTTTAATGAATGAAAGGAAAAAGTAATTCCTTTCATGGTTCTTGAACTCCAATTCATGTCTAAATGGTGGTTAATGTGTGTGAGGGGACAAACCCACATTAAACCTATATTGTAACAAATCCTATATATGTATATGATATTATGAATGTTTTCCTCTATAAGAGATGCTTAATAATGAAGGATAGCGATTGGTAATGATATTGGAATTCTCTTGATGGATGATTTAACTAGTTACTTGAAAGGTTGTTGACTCATAAAAGTATGTTATCACGTATTGTGGAAATTGAAACTTGTTTAAAGAAGTGAAACGTTTTCAAGACATTCTTTGAAATGATTTATCTTTATGATATGGCATAACGAACCTTAATGGTAAATGGTGATGTGACTACTTTAAGATGAATTGTAATTCAGCTTTTAAGCTATGAACTCTGTTGATGTGATTTCGCCTAGCCATTCGAGAGGATGAATGGTCACCGAGGATTTCATATTCCGGTGTATTTATGCCTAGCTACTCAGGAGGAAGGGTAGTCACTATGGATCCTAGTGTGGTAATTGCCTAGTCATTCGGGAGAAAGAGTGGCCACTACCGGGTTCGCTACCCGGGGTGTGATTCAAGCCTAGTTATTCGGGGGGAAGGATAGCCACCGCTGGGTTCGCTACCCGGGGTGTGATTTATGCCTACCTATTCGGGAGGAAGGATAGCCACCGCGTACTACATACTCCGGTGTGATTTATGCCTAGCTATTCGGGAGGAAGGATAGCCACCGCGTACTACATAGTTCGGTGTGATTTATGCCTAGCTATTCGGGAGGAAGTATAGCCACCGATAATCATATGTTCCAGTGTGGTGCGCTATGCGCGATATAATTGATTCTTGGACCTGTATTGGCATGTGTGATATTCTCATTCTCTCATGGAACTGTTGTTGACAATCATGATCAATTTGAAAGGCATAATTGAAAGTTATAAATTGACAAAAGGCTTTTAATCGGTTTTGATAATTCTTATTGAGATACACATGCTGAATACATGTTTTTATATCGATTAATGGATTTATAAACTGTTTAACAAATGATATTAAGTTTTCAGAACTGATTTCTTTATGTATTATTATATTTTATTTTTATAATACTTATTGTCCCCGAGGCACTCACTGAGTACGAAAGTACTCAGGCATACCATTGTTGTTTTTGATGGCATGTTAGGAAACGGAGAAGAGCAGGTTCGTGATACTCTCGATGCTTAGGAGAACTTGCTGCTGTTGTTGATTTGGTGAGCCCACATCCTTGTTCGTGGGACACTTCCTGTTTCATTTATTATTCAAGATTTTCGGGCTGCGTCCCGAAGTTAGACGATTGTTGTGTTTCTTAGATGCTCCATTGATAGTTGTCAGAATTGTGGGTAAATTGTCAAAGTCTCGTACGACTTAATGGGTGTTTTCCACGTTTATGACTATTACTTATATTAGACTTCCGCTGATCTTATTTCATAATTATGATTCTGATATATGCAGTTATTTATAACTTTGTTTAATTTAATAAGGAAAGATTATTAAAAAGAAACTTGACTTTACATTTATTTTATAAATTGTTAGAGGTGAATGTTGAACCTGGCGGGTTCAAGTGTTATTATTGCATTGTTTAGGTACTTCTGACGTTGTCCATGACGTCGGATGCCGGTCACGTCTAGGGTGGGTTTTGGGGCGTGACACACATCTGTGGCGGTCAATTCTAATCTATTCCTCACAAACAACCAATCATGTCTGTAACCTTTGACTCCAAAAGTTGAGTCCTATCCAAACTATCAACTGAGTACTGAAGATGTCACGACCCAACCCCGTAGGCCGTGACTAGTACCCGATCTGGGCACCCAAACACATATATCCAATGCTATCTCAACTGTTATCAAACACATTCAAGTATAAAGCAGAAGCCGTCAAGGCTATATTTCAAATTTAGATAATTTCCAGAAAATTTTGGCAGAGTTTCCTTTGTTTTACTGACTATCCAAAATAACCCTGCGCACAGAAAATACCAACAAAGGCCACACCGGCCAACAAAGCAACATATAAACATATGCGGACCGGCCGCCGCGGCGAATGGGGTCGCCCCAAACATAACATATACACACATCCGTACAGAAAGACCCTAACCCACAAACATATCTACAGGCCTCTAACAGACATACAGAGTCATATGACGGGACAGGGCCCCGCCGTACCCGGAGTTGCCATACATACAGAATATATAGAAGACAGAAGATATATACCAAAAGTACACGCTCCGGACCAAAGGAGCTCTTCAAAATAACAGAATTTGAGCCCTAGACTGGCGGCGTATCTTTAGGTGTGACTGTACCTGCGGGCATGTAGCGCAGCCCCCAAAGAACCGAGGGTCAGTACGAAAAATGTACCGAGTATGTAAAGCGGAAACATAACAAACATAATCATAGTCTGAATCAGAAGTATAGCAAACGGAATCGTAATCCAACGAACAGACAGAGATATTCCGGACAGAGTCGTAGTTCAGACAGACAGACGGAAGGATACCGGACAGAATCATAGTCCAGACGGACGGATAAAATCATAATCCATATGGACAGACAGAATCATAATAGGGCACAAGAACGTGGTCGCCACTCCTGCCTTTGGCGCCACAACATATCACATTTCAGAAGATTTCATATCTTCGAACATCTCCGTCACATAACACATCATATCAAAACCACGGTAACCCCGGGGACAGATCACACGCCGGGAAACCGGACACATCATACTTCGTAACATATACACAGTAACTGGGAACGACATATACCATAGTACCCCGGAACCGGACACATCATACTTCGGAATTCATACATGGGACCCGGCCCCCGACAAGGGACTCGGCGGCCCATCCGCACGATATAAACCGGCCCGGGATCCGGTGAAAGGGATCATAGCACATGCACGAACTGATTAATGAGGAACCACATACATACAGATCATTATACAGACCCAATCAAATTGGGGTAGGCCATATGGCGAGTCAAATCAGAGTATTCGGATAGTGTTCATAATACGCGCCTATATCCTACTTGGGAAGGCACGACAGATTATCACCGAAATCAGATTTCCAGATATCAGAACCATTTCGTAGGATTTATATAAAAATAGTCATATCATGATCAGAATAATAGTCCAGATGTTACTTTTGAAAAACGGACAGGAATAAGGCAATTTTGGTCATACAAGAGGTATCGGGGCTTCGTGGGCCCACCTCGGACCAACCCAAGGCGACATACGTAAGTTACTGATAATAGACCTTATGAGGTCATCCATAGTCATTTGGAAGAATTTCGACTCCGTTTAGGAAAGTTTCGTACAAAAGTTCACTTTAAAGGCATTTTATAAGGAAATGGTTTCAATCGTACTGAAGGAATTGGAGCGGATTTCCATCTCGAATTCCGAGGAACGGAGTCGTATTCAAGGCTCGCGGCCGAGCCTATTACATTCAGAACATGCTTAAGAATAAAGTGGTAGGCTTTACATACCTCGATTGCGCCTTACGCTCGCTTGGCTTCAATTCCAATCTCGTCCAGAATCTACGAACGGTCATGTTTACCAATTGTCAAATTCAAGACTTAAGACTCCAAATTCATTACATATTTGCCTACCGAAATTTCGGCAGCATTTCCTTTATACATATAACATCCCCAAAAGTTAAACACAGCCAAACAATCAACACAACCCAACAACAATATCCATAATGACAACAAGTATCTCAAAACACATAAGATGGCACAATTTGCCATCTTTCCGTCATAACGTAACATCTTTCATTCCGACCTTACGCTTCTAAACCAAACTTACCATTTTCATATTTATCACTTATCAAGGTCATTACAACATACTTCGGAGGCATATCATACCATTTTCACAAAGTATACATAAGGTATACACAATACACAAGTTTCCTACCAAAGGCATAATCCACCCACAACTTCCAATCTTTTAGCAAACATATTCATGACATATTTCTATCTTCCAACTTCATCAATGATAATCATAATTTGCATCTTCCTACTTTCATTTCCACATTTACATAAGTTACAATAAACTTGCATGTTTTCCTACAACAACTTAACAACCATTTTTCCATTACAACAAGGACCATTATTCTTCCATTCATTTCGCAATAACACAATTAGCATACTAATGGAATACATTCTATCATCAACATAAAACCACACGGCCACACACTATAATTTCCAACTTCCACTAGTTCATTTAACTTTCATTTCTAATATAAGTTCTACCATAACCATAACTAGAACACAACATAAATTCAAGTCATCATAAGCATGCAACACATACATACACACGGCCAAAACCTTATACACACGGCCCAACTCCAACATTAGTTTTATCATGAATTTCTTCCTCTTTAACTTACTACAACATCTCCAAACCATATACAACACATAAAACAAGACTCAAACTCACCTTTCTTCTTCACTTCTTAACTTGACCAAAATTGGTGGATAGAGAAAACAAACAACCGATTGTCCGAAACAACGACTCCACGTTACTTAGCACCCTTGAATTAGTAAGTTTACTTGAAGAATCAATTTTTTTGATGGCTAAATCTTGGTCTTGAATTTTCAAGAGCGGGCCGAATGGTCCCTTATGTTTGTTCTTGTTTTTGCTTTGTTCTTTCTCCTTGTTTCTTGAAAGCTCTAAAGGATAAGGCTCATTATATAATATGCTCCCTTATTTGTAATTATCACATGGAATTTTAATTAATTCCATGGACTTGGGCCCTTGTTTGGCCGGTTGGGCTCCCTTTGTTAGGCCTCATTTCTCTTATATTTTTTTGAGTCCAATTGGTTACATTTTGTAATTCATGAAGCAAATTTTCAAAATTTCAATTTTGCCCTTGGTCTCCTATCGTTATTCCACACCAATATATTCATAGCCGACACATTCATACCAAGTAAGGTCCAAATATGGCCTTATTCATTACAAGTCAAGTTATCTCAATTTTTTTTTTCGAACATGCAAAAATGCCGGATGTAACAGAAGAACTCTACCTTATGAATGCAACCTTTGAGTTTCTCAACTTTACTTGATACGTAAATCCAATACACCCCGAACCTTTCAGCGTGAAATCGGTAGCCTCATATAATAATACCCCTTTAACCATCTAATCTCCCATTATAGCACCTCGATATGCTCTTGACAATTCTGAAAGCATCAAATTTTACAACTACCGCTCAAAACCTCACGCAACTACTCCCAATCCTTAATATCAAAAAGAGCTTGCCCTAGTCATCCAGTCAATCCTCACAACATAATACACTGCCACGAATATGGTCTCATCCTGAGAATATAACTCTAGCCCTTACATAATAGGGATTTTCATAATTCTGTTCTCTTAAAACATCACGAACTCATCCCCTGTAGGGTGTTACGAAACTATCCAACTGTGTACCACACAAGCCACTTCCTTAAGCCTTAACATATTGGTTACCTGAAATTTGCTTCTCACTAGTCGCTGATCACGAAACCCCACAAATTTTCATCATATCACGTTGCCCATTTCTGTAGACTCCCTTCTTTAAGCTTACTCAACAATCATACCTCATCTAAATTATGCAAAACAGCAATACTCCAATCTATACAGACCCAGGTAATCCCAAAATGGTACCTCATTCTTACCGATTCTAAATCAACTATACCCTTCATTGACTCTTCAATTTCCAAATTCCAATCAAATCGCAATCATCATGACCGTAACCATTTGTCAAACCCACTCCACAGATTACAATATACTCATAAGTCTTGCAAACTAGCCGATTCAATCCTGGAGATAGTACTATGCCACACACTATACAAGCTAGAGTTCCCTTAACTCATCCAACTCTTAAACTGAATAATTTCTAAATCTGGCGTATCACATGCATAGTCCTAATAATGTCCCCACGTACCTCCACCAAGGTGCCTTGCTCACATTCCCTTAACTCAAATTCTGAAATGTTCTCTACAACTCGAATTAATTTAAACCTCATCATTGATTTACCACTTTAAAGGTCTCAATTGTTGAACCAAAACACCTCTAACCGTTACTATGATTATTCGCTTCATTCGATCAACTCAACCGAGTAGTACACCAGTACAGGAACCAGTCGATACTTACACAATAGGTATAAGGCTCTCAACTCTAATCTAATATTAGATGCAATACCCGATAGCTCCTTGTGTACTAAAATTTCGCACTCGTCCAACACTAGAGTCATTCTTACTAGTCAACCCTTGGCTCATAGCATAACCAAACATACCAACTAAATACTGACCTTTATGTCTATTCTACAAAGTATGATCGCAACATAACTCTGAACTAACTAGCTCTTAATTCCACGCCATCTTTACCATTCCTCTAACACAAAGACCCGGCAAACTCACCCTTACTGAAATACTTAGACCACAGCTGCCAAATTTCTTAGGTCTTCAATTGTCACAAGTAACCTTGCTTTCTAATCTAGAACTGATAACCACTTTCCTAGAAGATCCCACAAACCACTACCATATAATCACGTCGAAGCCCAACTTAAATTTTCATGACCGAATACAGAATCCACTGTCATACAACTTACAACCTCATCCTAATGAGCACGTCAGATACCATAGTCCCCTTCCTAATAGTGGAGAGTGGTCTATCCCGATTCTCCTCCTTACTCCTCCATCGCACAAGACCGGGTACTCTTACCAATAAACCCTAAGAAATCATAATTCGCTACACGTTTTCCATAAAACTCATCCTTTATGTCCTTATCCTAAACATCTCTTCTTTATTACACGCTGTCACTATACTTTTACCAAATCCGATGATCCATAATGAACTTAAATTCGTCCCTGCATATCGACATCTAGTACCCTGCCACTGACGAATCGTTGACCTGCCATTAGTATACCTGTGTCACGCAAACCATAATAATACATTGATGATGTTTAAACTTTTACCTAAACCAATCATATCATCGAACAAATCACACTTGTGATGCCATAAATACACTTCTACGACTTCCGAACAACACAAAACTGAACATAGAGATCATTTAACTATTGCACTATCTTTCCTATTTCTCAAGAAAACCCCCCACAATAAACGAGTCTTAGCCACGATCCCACACAATTGAAACCTCAAGCTATAGATAGAAACTGAACTTGGTCACGCGTCTGAGTCAGGATGAAAATTCTCGTACCATTCTAAGGAATGACATAACAAACCGCTCACATGAGAATTTAAGTATGAGTTACGCCTTTCGTGGTTGATCAAGATAAAGACATTCATATACTAACTGGAATCGACCAGATACCAATTCGAATGAATTAGCATGAAGGAAAGAAAGAATCGAAAGTTTCCTATATGTCTCATAGCCTCTGGCAGATAAGTACAGAGCTCATAGTACCGATCCGCAAGACTCTACTAGACATGCTCTTGTACATATAGATCGGGTAACCTAGGGCTCTGATACCAAGATTTCACGACCCAATTTCACTAAGTCGCACAGGCACCTACCATTTCCAACCTTGGTAGGCGAACCCTTTCCAAAAGCATCCATTCAAACCACAATAAAGTAAATAAAGCAGAAGAAGTAGAAGCCTGAATCATAAATAATCACAAGTGTGGAATAAAATACAATCCCCAAGGAACTGGTCTAACTTGTACAAGAGCAACTAAGTAATGTCTAAAAAATACAAGTCTCAATTGCTAACCACATCCGTCTGAATGGAAGAAAATAAATACAGGATAGAGGAGCCTTCGGGCAGTGACTCGTTCAATCCCTAGACACTCGCAAACCAGGCCTCGAAAATCTGTCTCGGGAAGTGGACGTGGAACCTGTCTCAAAACTCTACACCCCAAAAAGGAATGTAGAAAGGTAGCATCAGCACAAATAACACGTATTAAGTAGGCATCATAGGCCGGCAACAATTAGTTAACATATATAAAGAAAGTGACTAAAGAATAGACATGCTCACAATCAGGTATACACACCCCACAGTCAAAGAATAACAACTCAAGTACATAAGGATCAATAATCGAATTACAACCTATGGTGAAGCACCTAGACACAAGTCTTTCCAAGTTTCCTACGATCCCTCAAAATAACCATAACCACTAGTACAACCAACAATGTTACTCCGTAACCCTAGGTCTTAAACTAGGAGAAAGTCTCTACTCCTCAAATCCATCAATTTCCGAATATAAATTGATCAGGCACATGGCTATCAGAAGTCCGTAACCAACCATGAAGTCAATGTTCACGAGCACCGTACAATATGATAAATAACCATTACCAGAAATCAAATGTATGAGCGAATAAATTATGAATGCAATGCAATGATACACACACTTCAGGCAAAAATATCTCAGCGCCTCGACAGTCATGACCCATGGGGGACCTGGGAAGTCTATGTACCTCTTGCAACGCACAGCCCGATCCAAGTCAGTGTTGCGGAACGTGAAATCCGATCCAAGTAAGTATTGCAGAACATACAAACGGGTCCAATATATGTTATATATATGTGTTGCGGCGCGCAACTCAATCCAAATATATGAGTATGGATGCATGCATGATATTAATGCCAACAAGAATAAATCAATGACAACCATGCCACACATGGACACATATTCAAGATTAAAATCAATGTGTTCCTCTTCACAAGTCAATAACCAATAACTGAGGGATACGGGTTCACAACCATGAATAAGCCACTAAGTATTTGTATCAGAGTATCATGAAAGATGAGAATGATTACACTATATAATATCAATGAATGATGACAACATATCAAATCAATCGTGCCGCACATGGACACATCTCACTATAACAGTCTCAATATCATAGCTTTTCTTCCCTTCCCAACAACATCAACACATGATAAAATACGATCTCCAAAACATAAGGTAAATTACTAAGCAAGAAGTTCGGAATCACTCACGCGGCTACAAGCCAATGAATCACAACAAGGCAAAAACTGAATAAAACACGACAAGGCGATATGCCATAGTCAACAACAATACCAACCTATGTATTCCATCCCAACTCCATACCCAAAATCATATATGGTTTCTCCAACAATCACTAACTCTACATATGATTTGCTAACTGAGATCTAACCAAAAGGTAAGCTGTAACCTACCTGGAATGCCGAACAGGAGCCATAAACTGTTAAACTATCACACCCCGACGAGGGGCATGAAGGGCACCCGACTCTAGTGACCAAGCACTTTCTGATATACACTACATAACCATAGAATCATTATCTTAGCGCATGATAATACGTAACTTATTGTAAGATGATACTTGTATATAGAAAGGCCCTATACATAGAATGACACATGCATGACCATACATATATACATAAACACAAGCTACGAAACAAGGCCATAACATGAACATCATATTTACAGAGATCATAACTGACATCGATACCCACTATACTTGTCACGACCCAGCTAGTGGGCTATGACGGGTACCCGGAGATGACAACCGATCCCTACTCTCCATGCTACCTATCATACTGAATCTGGGAATATATCATTCCCATACAAGACTTATGATGAAACATTCTCCAAATACCACCCAAAACATGTATATATACATTAGCCCACTAGGTTATAAAAATGATATACAAAATATACACTGTGAGGTCACATAGCATCTAAACCCTCACGTATGCATCTACAAGCCTCTAATGGGATTACTGGAATCCTAGTGACGGGGCAGGACCCCGCCATGCCCCATATCTGTACACAAAATAATATACCAATGAGCTACACCTCCGGAGTAATGGGGTGCTCCTAGGATCTGCTGAGCAAGCTCTAAAGCTTCTGCACTGTCTCCCTGTCTACCTGTGGGCATGAACACAACGTCCATAAAAGAAAAGGACGTCAGTACAAACAATGTACTGAGTATGTAAGGCATATATGACAACATAATAAGGAAATATAGAAGGCATAGGAAGAATAGATAGCTGTAACTGCTTGCCTCTTACGGCGGAATCATACATGCTCACTTTTACTTTTAAAACATATCATATGTACATGCATAAGCCGTCTGAATCAAATACATCATTAGCCCACGTCCGGGGTAATCATATCACGTCGCCCACTAGTGGTGTCTGTCCATGCCATGTAGACATGGTGTAGTAAGCCGCCCGCCTTAGCGGTGCTGCTCGGCCATTAAGGCACGGTGTAATCATAATCATATTCCTAACATGAAGCATACATACAAGCTCAAGTATGAACTATAACTCCATCAGAGCGACGTATGTTCGGAAACCTCCGATTACATTATGGAATAATAATCGCCGCTATGCCTCACCTTGGGAGAACTAATAACAAGAGGGGGAACAACAACAAGAAGTAATGTCAATGGAATCATAAAGAAAATATAATTATCAAACTCCTAGTAGCCTCATTATCATCATCATTGTCATAGAACATATCTCTTTTCTGTCTCATAAGGAGCTCTTAAGAACCTTTAACTTTCATCTTCGAGGATGTAAGAAGATTATGGGGATATAGGGGAGAAATCACAATACAAGAGTCATGCCTTTGAAAGAAGGGGACTAGGCTTACATACCTTTACGTCTCTCTAACTTTGCTGACTAAACGCTTCTCTCCAAGTTCACGATTCTAAATTCAAAAGAATTCGTACTAAGATTAGATAGCCGGAAACATACTTGAAGCTAAGCTAAGGCGACTAAGCGCTAACGAAAATTCGGCAGCACTTCTTTTGTTTCTACACCTTTCCCTATAAAATATAACAACTCCCAAACATCAATAACAACATCCATAATATCAAAGTCAATAAACTTTGTTGTGCTAGACATTGTTTAATTCTCAAAATTCCCTCTCAAAGTCATCCATAACCATAGTTACCTCCCAACGTCGTATTCATTCACATATAATACTTTTTTTACACCCTTTGTATCATTCATGACAAGATTATACCCATAACGTGTCAAGAACTATTATTCAAGTCAAGTTACTATTCAAGAATACCATTTTTTCACATTTGAGATCAATATTCTACCCTTTTTCCCCAATCTAAGTCATTCAACCACTCAATACTCTTAATAGCATTTAATGAACATAAAACTCACCTTTGATTAGGTAATAATGAGCTTTGGATGAGAATACTTCACTTGGAGAAAACCCTAACTTCAATTCCAAAGGAATTTCTAGCTTCTATTAAACCTAATGAACACCCATACACTTGATTTCCGAGATTATTGGTGTTTGATCTTTGCTGTCTCTTGAATTTTTGTTGGCATGGTGTATGGAATATTAAAGAGCTCTTGAGAGAGGTGGAGGAGATAAGAAAAATGAGAAATTAGAACTTGGAACTTATATTTATACTTGGAGAAAAGTTGTCCCGATCAAGTTATACAGCCCGTATAACTAACCGTATACCACCATCAGGGATTTTCACTTTCTGTAAAGGTTATATGGACCTTTATATGGACCGTATAAGTTGTCGTACAACTCCATTTTTCCGAAGTTAATCTCGTCGTTTCGTTTGATCTCCAATCCTTATGGAACCTTCTTAACACTTGTTTAACACTTCATTAACAATATAAGGAGCATTATAACTCTTCCTCAAGACATTATTAAATCAACATTAGCTCGGTACTTTGAAAATCCTTTCCAAAACACGACTCATACTTCGCCTTCCTCAACGAACTTTCTTCTCTTGCCTCCAATGTCTTTGGAATCTTAATTAGAATCGTTAAGTTCCCCTTCTTATTTGTAAGGACATCACATACATCTTACCCTACATTAGTCTATTTACCGCACAACGATATAAAACTTTTTGTGGTGTAACACTTTCCTACCCTTAAAAACATTCATCCTTGAATGTTAAGTTCTCGGGAATTCTACGAAAATTTCGCCAAAGATTCCCTTGTAATATGACACTTCCACCCTATCTCAACAACCCGCAATAACATCGGCTCACCGGGCTACAACACAATGGCAAGAAAATATGGCCACACACGACCAAAAGCATTAAAAAGAAGCATTACATACCTTATGATAATGGCGTCTCATTTTGAATCTCTTCCGGGGTAGAAACAATTGCGGATATTTGGACTTCATATCTTCTTCCATTTTCCAAGTCATTTCCTCTCGGTTTTAGTTTCTCCACAAGACCTTGACTGAGGCTACCTCTTTGTCTCTAAGCTTCTGCACTTTCTTATCTAGTATAGCAATAGGTATCTCTTCATAAGCCAACTTCTCGGTAATCTGGACATCATGTGTCGGCATAATTCTGGAGGGGTCCCCAACACACTTACGGAGCATCGACACATGGAAAACAGGGTGGACTGATTCGAGCTCTGGAGGTAAGTCCAGCTCATAATCCACTTGGCCTACTTTACGGACAATCTTATAAGGTCCAATATATCGGGGACTAAGTTTGCCCTTCTTGCCGAATCTCATTACACCTTTCATTGGCGATACTTTTAGGAATACCCAATCATTGATTTGAAATTCCAGGTTTCATTGGCAATTGTCTGCATAAGATTTTTGGCGACTTTGGGCTGTCAACAATCAGTCTCTGATAAGCTTGATCTTTTCCAACGCTTGCTAAATCAATTTTGGACCTATCAGTTGTATTTCCCCGACTTCAAACCATCTAATTGGTGACCTGCATCTCCTCCCATACAAAGCTTCATACGGATCCATCTGGATACTGGAGTGATAACTATTGTTATAGGCAAATTCGATAAGTGGAAAATGATCATCCCAATTGTCTTCGAAATCTAATACACATGCCCGCAACATATCTTCCAAGGTCTGAATAGTGCGTTCAGCTTGTCCATCCGTTTGTGGATGAAATGCTGTGCTAAGTCTTACTTGAGTTCCCAATCCTTCTTGAAAGGATTTCCAGAATTTAGCAGTAAATTGTGCTCTTCTATCTGTGAGAATGGATGCTGGGACACCATGAAGTCGCACTATCTCTTTAAGATATAACCTTGCATAATCTTATACTGAATATGTGGTTTTAACTGGAAGAAAATGAGCTGATTTTGTAAGTATGTCCATGATCACCCCTATGGAGTCATACTTACACCGAGAGCGAGGCAACCCTATAATGAAATCCATGTTGATCACTTCCCACTTCCAGGTTGGAATTTCCATGGCTTGTAACAATCCCCCTGGCTTTTGATGCTCAGCTTTCACTTGTTGGCAATTTGGATACTGAGCTACAAATTCTGCTATGTCCTTCTTCATTCCATCCCACCAATATATTGACTTAAGATCGTGGTACATCTTTGTCGCTCCCAGGTGAATAAAATATCGAGAATAATGAGCTTCTTCCAGAATCTAACGACGTAGTCCTGCAACATCTGGCACACATAACCTACCTCGATACTTGAGAACTCCATCTACAGAAACCTCAAATGGTGACTACTCTTTCTGAGGAAGTATATCACTATAGTGACTCAACTGGGGATCTTCATATTGGCGCCCTTTTACTTCCGTGTCTAAGAACGAAACAGCTGGATTATGAATACCAACTTCCGCGTTGCCTGAATCGATTAAATGAACTCCGAGGTTAGCTAGCTGATGGAGCTCGCAGACTAGTTCTTTCTTCTCCGGTTGAATGTCACATTAACTGCCAATGGATTTGCAGTTAAGAGCATTAGCCACCACATTAGCTTTCCTCGAATGATATAAGATACTCACATCATAGTCCTTCAATAACTCCAACCATCGCCTTTGACTAAGATTCAACTCTTTTTGCTTGAAATATACTAGAGACTCTTATGATCTGCATAAATATCAACATTTACACCATACAAGTAATGTCTCCATATCTTCAGGGCAATAATAACCGCAACCAATTCAAGGTCATGTGTCGGATAATTCTTCTCATGCTTCCTCAACTGCCTGGAAGCATAGGCTATAACCTTTCCATGATGCATTAATACACAGCCTAACCAACACCGGAGGCATCACAATAAATAACATAGCCTTCTGACCCTGCTGGAAGTGTCAGGACTAGGGCCGAAGTCAATCTATCCTTCAATTCCTAAAAACTACGTTCACATGCACCAGTCCATTGAAACTTTACCGATTTTTGGGATAGCTTCGTCAATGGTGCAGAAATAGAAGAGAATCCTTCCACAAATCTTCTATAGTAACCGTCCAATCCCAGAAAGCTACGGACTTCTGTAGGCGTTGTAGGCCTTGGCCAAGTCTTCACGGCCTCAATCTTTTCAGTATCCATGCGAATACCGTCAGCTGTGATAATATGGCCCAAAAAGGTCATAGAATTCAGCCAAAATTCACACTTTGAAAATTTAGCATACAATTCACGAGTCCGAAGAATTCCGAGGACAATATGTAGATGATCCGCATGCTCTGCTTCTGACAGAGAATATACTAGAATATCATCGATAAACACGATCACAAATAGATCTAGGAAAGACCTGACTACTTCATTCATCAAATTCATAAACACTGCTAGAGCGTTAGCCAACCCAAATGACATCACCCAAAATTCATAAAGACTATATCTAGTTCTGAAAGCCATTTTCGAAATATCTTCTTCCTTGATTCTCACTTGGTGATACTCCGGTCTCAAATCAATCTTTGAAAACTACCTGGCACCTTGCAATTGATCAAACAAATTGTCGATTCTCGGAAGTGGGTATTTATTGTTGATTGTCACCTTGTTCAACTGTCTATAATCAATGCACATTCATAGGGAGCCATCATTCTTTCTTACAGACAAGACAGGTGCTCCCCATGGCAATGAACTGGGTCTAATGAATCCCTTCTCAAGCAAATCTTTCAATTGTGCCTTTAGCGCTTTCAATTCTGCAGAAGCCATTCTATAAGGAGGAATAGATATAGGTTCGGTATCCGACAACACATCAATAGTAAAATCAATTTCTCGTTTCGGTGGAAGGCCTGAAAGTTCATCTGGAAATACATCCGGAAACTCGTTTACTACAGGGACGGATTGAAAAATCGGGGGCTTGCTTCGATGTCATGAACTCGGACTATATGATAAATATAGCCTTTAGCTATTAACTTCCTTGCCTTAGGGTAGGAAATACACCTACCTCTTTGGGATGCTGTGCTACCCTTCCATTCAAGCATTGGTTCTCTCGGAAATTAGAACCGAACTATTTTCGTTCTGTAATCCACCTTAGCATAACAAGAAACCAACCAATCCATGCACATAATCACATCAAAATCTAACATTTCCAGCACAATCAAATCAGCTATAGTCTGACGATTACATTCCACAATCACATAATTTCTATATACTTGCCCAGATATTCCTGGATCACTAACCGGAGTAGATACCTCGAAAGATTTAATTGGCTCGGGTTTCACCCCAATACGGCCAGCAATATAAGGAGTGATATAAGACAATATAGAACTCGGATCAATCAATGCATAAAAATCATGTGAGAATATGGATAGTATACCTATAACCACATCAGAGGAGGACTCAAGATCCTGTCGTCTAGCTAAAGCATAAATACGGGACAGGGGGCCACCTAAACTGGATGCTACCTCTCTATCCTTACCACGGCCTGCTGAAGCCTAGGAAGTCTTCCCTACGAGGCGCACAGACGAAGAAGAGCCAGCTACTGATCCTCTAGCCTGGGCCCAAGTCTACCACCCATTGATGGACAATCACGCATCATGTGCCTAACCTGACCATAGGCATAACAAGCATCTGAAACTTGGCAACACGGACCCGAATGTAATCTTCTACACTGACTGCATCATGGGACCGGTGGTCTCCTCTGACTAGGATCTCCTCAAAACTGGGAACCTGAAACTCTCGAGCTCTAACCCTGTCCTGAATAAATGGGGCGATCAAATCTCCTACCCGCAAATCGAGGAGGTGCACTAGTCGCAGAATGGACTGAATATTTGGAATATGAATGCCTCTGACCACCTCTATACTCGCTACTAGCACCAACAGATTTGGCCCTCTTACCCTGCCCTCTGTCTACACGACGATCACCTCGGTATGGTTGCTGCTGTTCTTCTAAATTCTGGGCATGGGCCTGGATATGGGATATATCCATCCCCTCCTGCAATGATGCTGTCAAGCAATCTTTGAACAAATGTGGCCCTAAGCCACTCACAAATCGATGTACTCCGTCTCTCATATTGGCTACCATAGTTGTAGCATACCGGGCCAACGATTTAAAACGGAGACTATACTCCCGAGCACTCATATTCCCCTGCTTTAAATTCAAGAACCTGTCAGCTCGGGCTCTTTGAACGTCAAGTGGCAAGTAATGACGTATGGAAGCATCTACGAATTCCTGGAAAAATGGGGGAGGTGCATCTTCCTTTCTTGAAGCTATCTAATTATTATACCATAGAACTGCCACGGAGTCTATAAGATGCCAAATCCACGGACTCCGTATCGAAATCATGAATAATCCTTAACGTTCTCAACACCTCATCTATAAAACCTTGTGGCTCCTCATCCGACTTTTACCCTAAGAATTTTTGCGAGCTCAAACTCATAAAATCACGGGCTATGGCACTAGTGGCTCTATCACCCGTACCCGCACTCTGCCGCTGAGCCTGGGCGGCAACTAGCTATTTCAACAGCTGAATAACCTCGGTCATCTGTTGACCCACAGCACCCGGTGGAGGAACTGGAAGCATTGGAGCTGGAGTTGAGGCCCTTTCATGCTCCTCTGAACCTGGTGGAGTATGAGAGGTGTGAGATGGAGCCTCATTGTGGGACTCACCCTCCTCTATATGTACCGGTGGCTCCGGTTCAACCCGTTTTCCTGTTAGTTTCTTGCCCTTCTGGGCAGCTGTTTCTTTCCTCTTTACCGGCATCACTAAAATCATAACGCATAATTTGGGAAACGAAAATCTTATAACATAGCCCTATCGCATGATCTATGGAGAAGAAAGACGGACATTATTCCTAAATTCTTCGCAGCCTCTCGTTTATAAGTGTGGCGCACTTCACACACATAAATAAGACTCTACTGGACATGGCTCGTAGACACACCCTAGGACAGAACTGCTCTGATACGACTTTTGTCATGACCCGGCTAGTGGGCCATGACGGGTACCCAGAGCTGACTACCGAGCACCACTCATCATGCTATCTATCATAATGAACCTGGGCATATATAATTCCAATACAAGACTTATCATGAGACATTCTCTAAATAACTTCCAAAACATGTATATATACATTAGCCCACTAGGCTACAAAAATGATACACAAAATAAACACTGTGAGGTCACATAGCATCTACAACCCTCACGTATGCATCTATGAGCCTCTAACTGGAATACTGGAATCCTAGTGACGGGACAGGACCCCGCCATGTGCCATATCTATACACAAAAGAATATACCAATGAGCTACACCTCCGAAGTAATGGGGTGCTCCTGGGATCTGCTGAGTAAGCTCCTAAGCGTCTGCACCGTCTCCCTGTCTACCTGTGGGCATGAACACAGCGTCCATAAAATAAAAGGACGTCAGTACAAACAATGTACTGAGTATGTAAAGCATATATGATAACATAATAAGGAAATATAGAAGGCATAGAAAGAACAGATAGCTGTAACTGCTCGCCTCTTACGGCCGAATCATACATGTTCACTTTTACTTTTAAAACATATCACATATACATGCATAAGCCGTCTGAATCAAATACATCATTAGCCCACATCCGGGCCTCCCGCGTCCGGGGTAATCATGTCATGCCACCCACTAGTGGTGTCTACCCGTGCCATGTAGACATGATGTAGTAAACCGCCCGCCTTACTGGTGCTGCCCGGCCATCTAGGCACAGTGTAATAATCATTATATTCCAAACATAAAGCATGCATACAAGCTCAAGTAAGAACTGTAACTCTATCAGAGTGACGTAAGGTCGGGAACCTCCGATTACATTATGGAATAATCATCACCGCTATACCTCCCTTGGGAGAACTAATAACATGAGGGGGAACAACAACAAGATGTAACGTCAATGGAATAGTAAAGAAAATAGAATTATGAAACTCCTGGAAGCCTCATTATCATCATCATTGTCATAGAACATATCTCTTTTCTGTCTCATAAGGAGCTTTTAAGAACCTTTAACTTTCATCTTCGAGGATGTAAGAAGATTATGGGGATATAAGGGAGAAATCACAATACAAGAGTGATGCCTTTGAAAGAAGGGGACTAGCCTTACATATCTTTACGTCTCTCTGACTTTTCCAACTAAACGCTTCCTTCCAAGTTCACGATTCTACATTCAAGAGAATTCGTACCAAGATTAGATAACCGGAAACATACATGAAGCTAAGCTAAGGAGATTAAGGGGCTAACGAAAATTGGGCAGCACTTCCTTTGTTTCAACAACTTTCCCCATATAATATAACAACTCCCAAACATCAATAACAACATCCATAATATCATAGTCAATAAACTTTGTTAAGCTAGACATTATTCAATTCTCAAGATTCCCTCTCAAAGTCATCCATAACCATAATTACCACCCAACGCCGTATTCATTCACATATAATACTTCTTTAACACCCTTTGTATCATTAATAACAAGATTATACCCATAACATGTCAAGAACTATCATTCAAGTCAAGTTACTATTCATGAATACTATTATTTTCACATTTGAGCTCAATATTCTATATTCTTCCCCAATCTACGTCATTCAATCACTCAATACTCTTAATAGCATGGAATGAACATAAAACTCACCTTTGATTAGGTAAGAATGAGCTTTGGATGAGAATACTTCACTTGGAGAAAACCCTAACTTTAATTCCAAAGGAATTTCTAGCTTCTATTAACCCTAATGAACACCTATACACTTGATTTCCTTGATTATTGGTGTTTGATCTTTGCTCTCACTTGAATTTATGTTGGTATGGTGTATGGAATATTCTAGAGCTGTTGAGAGAGGTGGAGGAGAGAAGAAAAATGAGAAATTAGAACTTGGATCTTATATTTATACTTGGAGAAAAGTTGTCCCGATCAAGTTATACGGCCCGTATAACTAACCGTATACCACCATCAGGGATTTTCACTTTCTGTAAAGGTTATATGGACCTTTATATGGACCGTATAAGTTGTCGTACAACTCCATTTTTCCGAAGTTAATCTCGTCGTTTCGTTTGATCTCCAATCCTTATGGAACCTTCTTAACACTTGTTTAACACTTCATTAACAATATAAGGAGCATTATGACTCTTCCTCAAGACATTATTAAATCAACATTAGCTCGGTACTTTGTGAAACCTTTCCAAAACACGACTCGTACTTCGCCTTCCTCAACGAACTTTCTTCTCTTGCCTCTAATGTCTTTGGAATCTTAATTAGAATCGTTAAGTGCCCCTTCTTACATGTAAGGACATCACATACATCTTACCCTGCATTAATCTATTTTCCGCACAACGACATGAAATTTTTCGAGGTGTAACAGTACTGTCTATGAGCTTCTAAGGGTACATATACATAACATACTAGACGGGACAGGGCCCTATCGTACCAAAAAAGGACACATATGCATTACGTTTTGAGGTGACGTATACTAAAAGAGAAAGCCAGGCACAAAGGCACTTGCTGACGATTTGCTGAAGCTAGCAATCCTACCGAGAAGGTCCTGTGCTCTATCTCGCAGGACCTGCAGCACGAAATACAGCGCTCCATGAAGAGGGACGGTCAGTACGGAATAAAGTACTGAGTATGTAAGGCAGGAATGTAAAGCATCGGTAGGACATCAGTATAAACATGAATAAAGGAGGACAGTAATGATCTGTGACATCTGAAGAATGTACAATATGCAATGCATGTGTTTCGAAAATCATTTTCATATGCAAGTATACATATATATAATGTATAAATATAATAACATAACCAGCCCTAACGGGACTCGATGTGTATAACATCATCATCATATCATCATATCATCCCGCGCCCGGGGCATCCTGCGTCTGGGGAAACATTATCATCATAAGGTACCCGACATTTTCATGACACGGTTTGAATGCCCAACTGATCTGTGGTTGCACATCTACGTGTCGTACTCGACCGACTATAGTGCAGCTCGGTGTAGTAAAATAGTGCATACATATATATATATACAATGCATGAGGAGCCAATGAAATAATATCGGGCCTTTCGGAGTGACGTAAGTTAGTAACCTCCGAATATATTATGGAACTCATATCGAACCGAAGAAAAGATTCAATATAAAGTAGTCATCATAACGTCATCTGAATCATTCACAAAAATACATCACAATGACTAGGAATCAATCAACATATTAACAAGAAATGTTTATATCATAGTGGAGCAAAGAGAGTGGAGTATTACGGTATGCACGCTATTGGGCTCTAAGATTCGTGCCAAAGAAATAGAGATATAGCAGCACCATACATACCTTGTTATCTTAGCGGTTCTATCACGTATCCCGTCTAACATCTTGACCTTATATAATTTGGAACCAGCCCGCTCTACCCCGAGCTTATAGGAATCGAACAAACTCTTGAAATCTCTTTGGTGTTCTTGAGATTAATTTGGAAAGTAAAGTTGCTGCACAATTATGGAAATATACCTGCTGCCAATGTTTGGTTTCCCCAAAAAATTGCTCCCAACATGAGTAATATTGTTACCGCTAACAGTGGATTTATTTTCAAATGATTTATTTTTTCTACAATGGGGAGTATATTGTTGCCTTGTATTATCTATGGATGTTGCTGCCTTGTGTTTTGGTAATTCAAATGAAGACACATGAATATATACTTACACTAATCACCTACTAAAATTAGACACCCATTACATAAATTCACCTAACTTGTACATGTATCCACCTTTTTATTCCCACGTAATCTTTATCTAATGCTACTACTAATAATATGTATCCTCTACTAATGATAATAATGGTCATCCCCCTTTGTGGGGACCTACAGGGACATGTTGTCCCCTTACATTATCCACACACTTTAACTAATTGCCCATATAATTAATTATAACTTGTCACCCACTAATAATTCCATAATTACTTCCTTTTTCCCCCACTTAATTAATTAGCCACATAATTAATTACCTGATCTCAATTCACTTAACATATACTCATATTTAGCACACTTCATATACTCGCTATGATAAGCATGTGGTATAACTCTAGTCCATAGCCTCTTTGTACAAACAACAAATATTATTTCCAGTCCTCGTCGTCACACTTTTCCATCTTAAATCGTTTCGGGACTTTATCCTTTTATACACTGAGCTCTTGATTTTCATGCGTGAATATGACTAAATCTTCCGAGCTCGAGTAAATTCGCTCATGTTGGATGGTTTAATTTTCTAGTCCAAAAATACTGCTTATTATAGCTTGGACCTTATTTCATTCAAATCAAAGTCGAACCTCAATGAAACTTCTTTTCTTTGATTCTTTTAACTTCTAATCGTACTAGTACTCCTCGAACATGAATTTAACTTCTTGTTAAGTATTCTTTAAAGTTTGTACCACTTGTGGACTCAAGGATGCTCTCATTCTAAGAGCTTACGTCGATGGGTACTTGACGTACTTAGTTCTCGAAGGGCGAGATGTAACATTCTCCCTCCTTAAGAACATTCATCCTCGAATGTTAGGGTACACGATGTATATTCATTTTCTTTTGATTTGTACAGAAATTTTGGAGAGTTCCTGCTTTATTTTAGATTCTCCCGACATTAGCATACCGCAAGTCTAGATCTAAAAGTCATCTAGGGCCCCTCATCATTCTATATACATGAATTTGTATCATGGCAAGATTCACTATGGGTGTTGAATTCCTGAAGAGTACAAGTCTCATTTGTACCTTGCGAGTTAGCTTCCGGTAGAGCGATAATTCATAATGCTTCCTTTTCTACCATTGCGTTTAACACCTACGTACTTAGGACCTATGTCGTGGAATATCCATGTTATTACAACTTCCTACATTCCAGCTCATACTTCTTCCAATGATAATGTTAAGATTTCGTCTTCATATGGCTCATCTGTTGTTTTCAGAACAGCTCATTCAGCTTCCTCTTTTTGTGATCTCACCGTATAGCATCCCTTGTAATAGCAGTCTTGATGTCTTTCATGGTAGAGTTACTTGTTTCTCCTACTGGTTAATCTAAGGCTAAGCGTATCTTATGAGATCTCTTTCCTTCCTTTAACACCGTTGCGACTCCTTGTTCATAACTAGGCATTTTTAGTGAACTATTTACCTTACGATCACTTTACCATGCTTATTGGTGATAATCTCCTTGAATCAACATCTTTCCGTCTATCCTTACCTTTATGGCCTTTGCTCCTCAGGTACACCATTATCCAATTCTTGTTTTTTTTTCATTCCCCTTTTATTGCGATCCCGTCGCGTACACCTATGTATCCTCTTCCATTCTGCTTTATGGTTTCCTACCCCTTTTCACATTGTTCTGACCTTCTTACGGTCTATTGGGTGAAATTTTGGTTTGTTGGACGTACATCGCTCATGTGGGTATATATTTCACACTATGGGGTTCCTATATCTCTCAAGTGTTTAGTGAGGCATGCGTGCTTTTACTTCTTTCTCTTCATCGTGCTCATATTGCTTGCATGACGATGTGCTTGTAATATTAGTTGATGCGAACGGCGTATAAGGGTCTTTTCTTCATTGCGTATCAATATGCTTTCTCACGTCTTATCGTTGTCTCTTTTATCCTTAGATAATCATCTTCTAACGATGAATTCCTTGTAGCCGTGTTTTGATGCAATCTCTGACTTAACAAGTAGTCCTGATTTAACTTACTTGTTAGGACTGGCACTCTTTTTGTACCTTCGGAGATGGTCATTCTATCGCGATGTTTATAACATTTAAGATCTTGACTCACTATCTATCGTGCCGCTTGTCCTAAGTCAAAATTTCCCTTGCGTAGTTTTTTCCACATAACCTCCATAGAATTCTTATGTTCGTGTAGTTTACTTATTAGCCCCTTTCTGCCATGATTCTTTGTCATTGTCACACTTTAGTTCCTTCGTTAACATTCCTTTATACTTGCCTTGATCACTATACAACATATCCATTATCATCCTACCTCATAGTTGTGCACGAAACTTGCCCGGGATATCCCTAGCATTACAAATCCTCATTTTTGTTCATCCTTACTGCCAAGTAGCCCTAATTCCACACTTGACTTGTATTTAGATCCATTGAAATTCACATCCCATACTTGAAATATCTCACTACTCTTCCTTCTGTTCTTCTTATTCTCGATGCGCTTTTACTTCTTCCCGTAGGTAACTAGGCATTACTTCTAACTTCCTTTTTGTCGGGGTAATTGGGCATAAAGTAAATTCGAGTCTCTAGGTCCGACATCATCAAAATAAGGGAAAAGGTGAAACAACACATCATGTTGCCTTTGTTAGTAGAATTCCGCATCTTATTTGCTGGTTGAACTGTATCGAAACTTTGCTATCATTGCCTCAGTCTCTCTTTTCAACCTTAAAGTCCTAGATCTTTCGTCTAACAAATAACGTTGGCCTTCTAGGTCCCAATATACATACATGCATATAATATAAGCAATTTCAATAGAGTGATTAAGTATAACCTGTAGGCGGTCTGCCCCGATCCTGAATGTGAGAGCTTCTGTCAGATGCACTGCGAAGCGGAATCCTCCTATTCTCATCAACTACTCTGTTACATCCGACATTTTTCGCTTATTCGAAAAATTCAAGATAAATTGACTTGTGATGAATAAGGCCACAATTGGACCTTACTTGGTATGAATGTGTAGGTCATGAATTCAATGGTGTGGAATTGCGAAAGGTGGCCAAGGGCAAAATTGGAATTTTGGAAACTTGCCTTATGAATTACAAGATGTAACCACCAATTTGGGCTCACCAAAATTAATAAAACAAGGCCCAAAAGGGAAGGCCCAACCAGCCATGCTATGTAAAAAAAAGGGGGCCCAAGTCCATGATTTTAATTAGGTAATATTATATATGGTTATACATATCCATAGAAGGTTCAAGAAAGCAAGAAAAATCAAGAAATAGAGAACAAGACCATTTCGGGTTTGAGAGGAGAAAAAGAAAGAAAAGAAAGAAAATTCTTGGAGCCTAATCCTTGAGTTTAAAATTCAATTCTTGTGGGAATACTACTAAGTGCAAAGTCCTCTACAACTTGGTACAATTAGTTTGGCAAGAGGACAAGTTTAGTGCAAAGTGAAGAACTTGAAGAAAGGTAAGGATTTTATGCTTTTGTTATGTTATGGAAGGTATATGTATGTTGTAGTATGTGTGAATGAATGAAAAACATGGAAATTTTGTGTGTTGAAAAGTATGCTTGTTGGCCGAATACATGTACATGTATTACATGTCTTGGATGATTTGAATTCATGTTGTAATTTAGTTGTAGTGTGGTGGAAATTGTATTAGAAATGAAAGTGGAATGAATTAGTGAAAATTGAAGAATGTGGGAGGTGGCCGTGTGGTATGGTTATGTGTTGATGGAGTATGAATTTGATCTTGTTTGTATGTTAAGTGTGTTATGGCGAAGTGAATGGAAAGATAACAATCCTTGTTGTCTTGGAAAAATGGTTATCAAGTTGTTGTAGGAAAGTATGCAACTTTGTTATGGTTTATGTAAAAATGGAAATGAAAGTATCAAGAGGCAAATTATGATTATTGTTGATGAATTTGGAAGATGGAAATGTATAATTAACTTGTATGTTGAAAGTTAGGAAAAATTGGATAAGTAGTGGCTTAATGGAAAGTTGGTATGTTTTGCATATCTTGTGTATATTGTGTGGAAATGGTATGATATGCCTCCGACGTATGTTGTGATGATTTTGATGGTTGATGAATATGAAAATGATAAGTTTGGTTTGGAAATGTAAGTTTGAAACGAAAGATGTTTCGTTATGTCGAAAGACGGCTAGTGATGCCATAGTGTATGTTTTAATGTCTATTGTTGTTTTGATGTCATTCTGGGTTGTTGTGTTGATGAATTGAGCCGAGCTAAGTCTCGGGGATGTCTTATATACAGAGGAAATGCTGCCGAAATTTCGGTAGGCAAGTATGTGTTAAGTTGGATTATTGAAAAGTTTGAAACTAACAAATGGTAAACTTGACCATTTCTAGATTTTTGACGAAATTGGGATTGACGCCAAGCGAGCGTAAGGCGCTATCGAGGTATGTGAAGCATTCCCCTATGTTCCTAGGCATGTTCTGGATGTGGTAGGCTCGGCCGTGAGCCTTAAGTACGACTCCGTTCCCCGGAATTCGAGACGGAAAACCGCTCCAATTCCTTCAATTCAATTGAAGCTATTTTCTTACAAATTGCCTTTAAAGTGAATTTTTGTACAAAACTTCCTTAAACGGAGTCGGAACACTTCCAAACGACTATGGATGACCTCATAAGGTCTATTAGCAATAATTTACCTATGTAGCCTCGAGTTGGTCCGAGGCGGGCCTACAAGGCCCGATATCTTCTGTAAAATTTTAAATACTTCCGTTTTGGTCCGATTTTCTCTAAAAACTTCTGGACTATTATTTTGTGTATGATATGGCTATTTTTGTGTAATTTATACAACATGATTTCTGAACATCTGAGAATCCAATTCTGATAATAATCTGTCGTGCCTTCCCAACTAGGATATAGGCGCGTACTATGCATACTATCCGGATATTCTGATTTTGGCTCGCCGTTTGGCACCCTTCAGTTTGATTGAGTCTGTATGTTGAGTCTGTATGTAAGTAGTTTCTCATTTATCGGTTCGTGTCTGTCTCAATGCATTCTTTCACTGCGACCCGGGCCAGGTTCTGTTATCGTGCATATTTCTCTGCATTGTTCACCGCGTCCCTCGGCGTGCGGGCCGGGATCTGTACGTCTGTATGATATTATGATCTGTGTATGGGGATGGTGGCCAGGATGGCATATGATCTGATCTGATTCTGTCTGTCCACCGCGTCCCGTACTAAGAGGGCCGGGTTCTGTTACCGCGCCCCCAGACAGGGCCGGGATCTGTATGAATGTATGCGTGTGCCATCTGTATTTATATAAGCACATGCCTCTGTATGATTCTGTATGACTCTGTACTACTCTGCATGCATAATTCTGTCCGACATACTTCTGTCTGTCCGTCTGAATTACGACTATGTCTGTATGTCCGTATGGCTTCTGATTCTGTATGTCCGTATGGCTTCTGATTCTGTATGTCCGTATGGATTCTGATTCTGCTCGTCTGTCCGTATTATGATTCCGTCTGTCTGTCCGAACCATAATTCTGTTTATTTGTATGGAACACGATTCTGTATGTCTGTATGGATCATGACTCTGTCCGTCAGTCTGATTTATGGTTCTGTCCGTTATATTTCTGTGATTCCGGTTCGGACTATGCTTATATCTGTTATATTTCTGCTTTACATACTCGGTACATTTTTCGTACTGACCCCCGTTCTTCGGGGGCTGCGTTACATGCCCGCAGGTATAGACGCGCCAGGTGATACGCCGCCAGTATAGGTTTCTGATCCAGCTGTTTTGAGGAGCTCCTTTGATCCGGAGAGTATATTTTTGGTATATATCTTCTGTTTTCTGTACACTCTGTATGTATGGATATTCTGGGTACGGCGGGGCCCTGTCCCGTCATATGATTCTGTATGTCTGTAGAAGCCTGTAGATAGATGTGTGGGTTACGGGTTTCGTCTGTATGTTAGCCTTATCGGCTTATCTGTAAATGTCTGTATGTTCAGGTATATATATATATGGTCGCGCGCGTGCCGTATTTGTACCGGCCTACTTCTGTAACTTCTGTTTTGAAAAAGAAAAAAAAATTCGTATGATTCGAAAGTCAGTCGGGTAGGTATGTACGGGTACCCAGTTAGGGTACCAGTCGCGGCCCACGGGGTTGGGTCGTGACATACTCTCCTCCTCGTATCCTGACTATCCTCTTCATCACGTACATACCTCATAACATATACTACCGATCCCTGATTAACAGACACCTAAGATTGAGGACTATCCGGTTACTCAGTCACACTAACATCCGTAGCGTCCCTAACATAGTGTTTTACCATGGGGGAAACTGGACGTGTAAACTCCTGCTCTGCTCCCCTAACATCCTGTTCAACAGGGCCTGAAGGTGAGACTAACAGCTGTGGTGTGGTCGTATCCGGAACCGCGTGGACAGGCATCTCATAGGAGGCCTCAGATGGATCCTTCTCAACAGAGGTCATAATCTCATAAGGGTCTGACTCAATGTTGTTCTCCGAGGGGTCCGTCTCGATTATAATTTCTAAGGGGCCTATCTCAATTGTATAACTGTCACGACCCAACCGGAGGGCTAAGACGGGTACCCGCTGCTAACCCACCCGGGCACCTCTTATCGTATATTCATATTTACATCTAGGTGAGCCAGATAGCTTAATCATATATTTTATCCATCATTCCATCTAATCTCATTGGGCAACAATACATTTATATCACCTTCAACAACTATGCCCATATCAAAGTACATAAGTCGACGAGGCTATCAAAATGATATACAAAATATAAGCCGACAAGGCTAACGACACCTAACCATATATACATGTCTACGAGCCTCTAAGGAGAGTATGTCATATCATATAGGCGGGACAGGACCCCGCCATGCCCATAAGTCTGTACACAAAAGAATAGATACCAAAAGTTGTGGCTCCAAATGAAATGGAGCTCCGCTATGTAGTCCCTGAGTAATAAAGCTATGGATCAAGCCTGTCTCCCTGGCCACCTGCGGGCATGACGCAGCGTCCACAAACAAAAGGACATTTGTACTGAGTATTTAAAGAATAATCAACATCATTATAGAAGCATAAGAGACAACATAAGAACTAGCATAAGATGGGAGGTAGCAGAACCATCGTCATAAACACTTACTTGTCTTTCATAGGGACCTTCCATTTCTAATGCGTGTTTGTGTACATACACATGTACATATCCATACATCCATATCCGTATCCGTATTCGTATCTGTATTTATATACATTTTCATATCCATATTCATATTCATAACCGTATTCACATTGATGTTCATAGCATACCCGACCATGAAGGTTCAGTGTTTCACATACCCGGCCATGGCAAGGCTCGGTGATTATACATAACTGGCCTTACCAAGGCTCAGGGTTATCCGTACCTAACTGCAGTGGTGTGCGCGCAATACATATCATACCTGGCCATATAAGCTCAGTGTTACATAATAGTCATACATAAACACATATACATATGATCTCATAAGAATCTTCTTCATCATTACTATTGTTACACCCCGTATCTGCGAAGCACACTTATCAAATTTGAAACATATGTACGTTGAGTTAGGGTTAAGTAAAACCAATTTGGAATATAAGGATCAAGCATTATTAAGTATATCTAATAAGTGAAGGATGTATATAAGATATACCGGAAGGTTTTATAAGGAAATGAGTGGAAGAAATGAAGTAGCACGACTTCGGAGAAAGGATGGGTAATGTTTTATGTGAAAGTTTTGGTCCACTTTGGGGGACGCATATCTCTTAGAATATGAAGTGTTTTAAGGTGAAATATAAGCCTAAAATGAAGTTCGTCGAGTCTAGTTTCCAACGCAACAAACCGCTTGTCGATAGGACATCGGAGTAGAGAATTATAGACGTTACAAGTTCAGCTGACAGAGCAGAAACGCATGCTACAGTACTGCTACAGTACTGAGTGAATCAACTGTATGAAACTCATCAAAGTTCTGTATGAAACTCATCAAAGTTCATCCAAGTTAAGAAATTTCAAGAGAAGCAAACTAGTGTTTTGGTGCAAGAAGAGTAATACCACTCAAGGCTTGTTCCTACAACATCTAAGGTAAGTTTTGTGGCATTTACATGTTATTTAGGGTATGGAAGAGTTGAAACACTTGGATTATAGAAGGATGTAAGAAATGGGTCATGAAAATGTGAATAGTAGCATTGTTGAGTAAAGGTTTGAATTGAGCCATGATCATTGATAATTCGTGATTATAAAAATATTATGAATGACATTTAGAACATGGAATAAGTATCTTATATGAGAAAATGCAACAATGAACCACGGCCATGATTATGGAGAAATTGAAGAAAAATTGTGAAATACGGATATTGTAAATGAATGATGAGTGTTGTCTATCACATTGAGAATGTTGTTATGAACGCTTGAGAGTTGATATAGAATAGGGGAAGAGTTGCATAAACGAAAGGAAATGTTGTCCAATTGTCTCTAGCGTTAGTAAGCTGTTTTTATAATCGCTAGCTAATGTCGATGCAAATTCTCTTGAAGGTAGAACGTACGCACTAAAGGAGAACAAGCAAGCGATAGATTAGTAAGGTATGTGAGGCTAGTCCGTTCTTTCTAATGGCATGAATCCTATAGCATGGATCTTTTTCCCCTTCATGAGTTCCTATATTCCAGAAGGCTAAAAACCTATGTCTATGAATAGCTATATAAGATAAGAGACATGTTATGAGACCTATAATGATGGTGACGAGTTAAAGCATAAATATTCTAAAATGTATGATATGATGATCCTATAACGATAATGATGTTATTTATTACTCACACTCACCTTATACGTTAGTTCCTTCAAGGTGAGGCAGAAAGTCAAAGAATCCATAATGAAATCGGGGGATCACGACCTTACGTCACCCCGATGAAGTGTAGTTGTTCTTGAACCCTATGCATGTACTATGACAAACATATTATGATAAGTATATTATGATAAGCATACTATGATGAGCATGTTATAATGATGATATACACCGCGCCTATATGGCCGGGCAGTCACCGCTAAGGCGGGCAGCGTATACACCATGGCCAGATGGCATGGGCAGACACCACTAGTGGGCGGCATGAGATGGTACCCCGGACGCGGGAGGCCTGGACGCAGGCTAATGTTAAGATTATCACACCGTACCTATACGGATGGGCAGCTTATACATTTATGCATTCATGACATGATGATGAGTATGAGTAAGCCAGCATGCATTATTTCCTTTGTACTTGACAGTCAGATACAGATGTTCCTTATTGATATTTCTTTTATATCATTTTCTTATTTCATTGTTTGTGCCTCTCATACTCAGTATAATGTTCGTACTGACGTCCGTTTTCTTTGGACGCTGTGTTCATGCCCACAGGTAGACAGGGATGTGAGCTTGATCCTGATCCGTAGTAGCTGCTAGTTGATTGAAAGCACTCCTTTGTTCCGGAGGTGCTTGATGATTCTTTTGTTTACATTTGTATATGTATTTTGGGCATGACGGGGTCTTGTCCCGTCTTTATGTTTAGCACTCCAGTAGAGGCTCGTAGATACGCAGTGTGAGTTAGATGGTCTCACGTATATTATTTTGATGACTGAGAGGCATATGTATATAAAAGTATGTATGTTTCCTTATGAAATATGATTTTCCTACAATTTGAGTATAAATGTGATAAAAGAGCTAAATGAGTAAGATGAGTAGTAGAACGAGGGGTGCTCGGTGGCTAGCCCCAGGTACCCGTCGCGTCCCCTTGCTAGGTCGTGACAAAAGTGGTATCAGAGCAGTTCAGTCCTAGGAAGTGTCTACGAGCCGTGTCTAGTAGAGTCTTGTTTATGGTGTGTTACGCGCCATATCAATAAACAAGAGGCTACAGGGCATTTAGGAAAAATGACCATCTTTATTCTTATGAGATCGTGCGATAGAGCCATGTATAAGATTTTATCCTCCCTAATAGTGTGTTGTGATTCCAGAAATGCCGCCAAACGGAAAAGCTACAGCCGCCCAGAAGGGCAAAACTACAACAAAGAGGCGGGTAGAAATAGAGCCTCCGATGAATATTGAAGAGGGTGAATCGCATAATGAGGCTCTATGTAATACTTCCTCCACCCCGCCTAATGTGGAAGGACAAGGAGGAGCTCTAGCTCCAATTCCTCCACTGGGTGTTTCGGGTCAACAAATGACCGAGGCCATACATCTACTGACACAGTTGGTTGCCGCCCAGGTACGGCGGCAAATTGCGGGCCCAAGTGATCGGTCTGCCAGTACTAGAGCCCTTGATTTCAGGACTTTAAATCCTCCAGAGTTCTTCGGGTCGAAGCCGGATGAAGATTCGCAAGACTTTATTGATGAGATGTTGAGGACCCTAAAGATTATTCATGTCTCTGAGACTGAATCCGTGGAGTTGGCCTCTTATAGACTCCGGGACGTGGCAGTCTTATGGTATATTAACTGGGTATTATCGAGAGGAGAAAATGCACCTCCTCCGGTTTGGCAAGAATTCGTGGATGCTTTTATTCGTCACTATTTTCCACCCGAGGTCCGCCGAGCTAGGGCGGATAGGTTCCTAAATATGAGGCAAGGGAATATAAGTGCCCGAAAATATAGCCTTCAATTTAATTCATTGGCTAGATATGCCCCGGCTATGGTGGCCGACATGGGAGACCGGGCACATAGATCCGTGAGTGGCTTAGGGCCACATTTATTCAAAGATTGCTGGACAGCTTGACTACAAGATGGGATGGATATTTCCCGGATACAAGCTCATGCTCAGAATTTAGA
This sequence comes from Lycium barbarum, assembly GCF_019175385.1. Lineage (NCBI taxonomy): Eukaryota > Viridiplantae > Streptophyta > Magnoliopsida > Solanales > Solanaceae > Lycium > Lycium barbarum. Next base: position 24,638,858 of record NC_083337.1, read on the forward strand.
GGGGCGACAACAACTACAAAGAAGTGATCGTGATAGTGATAGAAGACAAAGCAAGAGGGCCAGATCGATGACAGCAGGTAGTGATTATAGAGGGGGATCAAGGCAGACATATTATAGGCACAAAGGCCAGTCGGTGACTAGTGCACCTCCTCGATTCGCAGGTAGGAGATTTGATCGCTCCTTCCGTTCAGGACGGGGCCAGAGTTCGAGGGCCTCAGATTCCCAGTTCAGGGAAGATTATAGCCAGAGGAGACCCCCTGTACCGCGATGCAGCCAGTGCGGTATATTACATTCCGGACAGTGTCGCCAGGGTTCGGATGCTTGTTATACTTGTGGCCAGGTTGAGCACATGATGAGAGATTGCCCGTCGATGAATGGTAGAGTTGGGGTTCAGCAGCTAGTTCTTCCTCAGTGCGCCCGGTAGGGCAGACTCCTCAGATGTCAGTAGGCCGAGGTAGAGGCAGAGGGGCAGCATCTACTTCAGGTGCCACTCAGCCCCGTGTATATGCTCTAGCGGACGGAAGGATCTCGAGTCCTCCCCGGATGTGGTTACTGGTACATTGTCTATATTTTCCCGTGATGTGTATGCATTGATAGATCTGGGTTCTACATTCTCTTATATTACTCCATATGTTGCTGGTTGTATTGGGGTGAAACCTGCGCCAATCAAACATTTTGAGGTATCTACTTCAGTTGGTGATCCCGTGACAGCAAGACAAGTGTATAGAAATTGTGTAATTGTGATATGTGATTTCCAAACCAAATATGATTTGATTGAATTGGAAATGTTAGATTTCGATGTAATTATGGGTATGAATTGGTTGGCATCATTTTATGCTAATGTTGATTGCCGGTTGAAAGTAGTTCGATTCAAATTTCCGGGAGAGCCCGTGCTTGAATGGAAGGGTAATGCAGCATCTCCAAGAGGTAGGCCTAAACCCTAAACCTTAAGGCAAGGAACATGATAGCCAAGGGCTATATTTATCACTTAGTTCGAGTTCATGAAACCGAGGCAATGTCGCCTACTTTTCGATTAGTTCCGGTAGTGAATGAATTTTCGGATATGTTCCCGGAAGAGCTTCCTGGTCTTCCTCCCGAGCAGGAGATTGATTTTGCTATTGATGTGTTGCCGGACACCAAGCCTATTTCTATTCCTCCGTATCGAATGGCTCCGGCAGAATTGAAAGAGCTAAAGGCACAGCTGAAAGATTTGCTTGAAAAGGGGTTTATTAAACCCAGTTCATCACCATGGGGAGCCCCAGTCTTGTTCGTGAAAAAGAAAGACGGATCCCTACAAATGTGCATCGATTATAGGCAATTGAACAAGGTGACGATAAAGAACAAATATCCTCTTCCGAGGATTGATGATTTATTTGATCAGCTACAGGGTGCCAAATGGTTTTCAAAAATAGACTTGAGCTCGGGTTATCATCAAGTGAGGGTTAGAGAAGCGGATATTCCCAAAACAGCCTTTAGAACGAGATATGGCCACTATGAGTTCTGGGTGATGTCGTTTGGATTAACTAATGCTCCGGCCGTGTTTATGAATTTGATGAATAATGTATTCAGGCCACTCTTGGATTTATTCGTGATAGTATTCCGATGATATCTTGGTATACTCTCGCACAGAATCAGAACATGCAGATCATTTATGTATCGTTCTTGGCATTCTTCGAGCTCGGGAGTTATATGCAAAATTTTCAAAGTGCGAGTTTTGGCTAAATTCTGTAACATTTCTGGGCCATGTTATTTCAGATGATGGCATTCGGTCGACACTCAGAAAATTGAAGCTGTGAAGACCTGGCCAAGGCCTACGACGCCTACAGAATTTCGTAGTTTTCTGGGGTTAGCAGGTTATTATTGAAGATTCGTAGAGGGCTTTTCATCTATTTCAGCCCCATTGACAAAGCTAACCCAGAAGTCTGCTAAATTCCAATGGAATGATGCTTGTGAGCGCAACTTCCAAGAGTTGAAAGACAGATTGACCTTAGCTCCGGTCTTAACACTTCCAGAAGGGTCAGATGGCTATGTTGTGCATTGTGACGCTTCTGGCGTTGTATTAGGATGTGTCTTAGTGCAGCACGGTAGAGTTATTGCGTATGCTTCAAGACAATTGTGGAAACATGAAAAGAACTACCCGACTCGTGACCTCGAATTGGCTGCGGTTATTCATGCACTGAAAATATGGAGACATTACTTGTATGGTGTGCATGTTGATATCTATACAAATCACAAAAGTCTTCAGTACATTTTCAAGCAGAAGGAGCTGAACTTGTGGAAGAGGCGGTGGTCAGAATTGTTGAAAGATTATGATGTGAATATTTTGTACCACCCCGGAAAAGCGAATGTAGTAGCCGATGCGCTTAGCCGCCGATCAATGGACAGTTTATGCGAAGTCCCTCTGGAAAAGAAAGGGGTGGTTCATGAGCTCCGTCAACTAGCTAATCTTGGAGTGTGTGTCATTGATTCGGGTAATGTGGGGATTAGTATCAATGATCCCGCAATTTTATCTTTGAATATAGAAGTGAAAGAACGGCAATATGAAGATCCTCAATTGTGTCATTACAGAGACACATCTCATGGAAAAGGGAAGTCTTCATTTGAAGTTTCTATGGATTGAATTCTTAGATACCGAGGCAGGTTGTGTGTGCCGAGCGTGGCAGAATTGCGCCGACGAATTCTAGGAGAAGCACATTGTTCCCGGTATTCTATTCACCAAGGTACAACCAAGATGTATCATGACCTTAAACAAATATATTGGTGGGATGGCATGAAGAGTGACATAGCAGAATTTGTAGCACAGTGTCCAAATTCCCAATAAGTAAAGATTGAACATCAAAAGCCAGGAGGCTTATTGCAAGCAATGGAAATCCCTACTTGGAAATGGGAAGTAATCAACATGGATTTTATTGTGGGGTTACCTCGTTCCCGTGGCAAGTATGATTCTATATGGGTGATCGGGGATAGGTTGATCAAAGCAGCCCATTTTCTTCCATATAGAACCACGTACTCAGCAGAAGACTATGCGAGGTTGTATCTCAAAGAAATTGTGTGAATCCATGGTATACCATTATCTATTATCACAGACAGAGGAGCACAGTTTACAGCCAAGTTTTGGAAGTCCTTCCAAGAAGGCCTAGGCACTCAAGTGAATCTTAGCACGACATTTTATCCGCAGACCGCTGGACAAGCGGAGCATACTATTCAGACCTTGGAAGATATGCTACGAGCATGTGTGCTGGATTTCGGTGGTAGTTGGGACGACCATTTGCCGCTAATCGAATTCGCATACAACAATAGCTATCATTCCAGTATTCAAATGGCTCCATATGAAGCTTTATATGGGAGGAAATGTAGATCCCCAATTCCATGGTTTGAAATAGGAGAAGTACAGTTAGTAGGCCACGAATTGATTCAGCAAGCGGTGGAAAAAGTTAAGGTGATCCGAGATCGATTGTTTAATGCCCAAAGTCACCAAAAGTCTTATGCGGACAATCACCGACGAGACTTGGAATTCCAAATTAATGATTGGGTATTTTTGAAAGTGTCGCCAATGAAAGGGGTGATGAGATTTGGAAAGAGAGGGAAGTTAAGTCCAAGATAAATTGGACCCTATAAAATTATCCGCAAGGTGGGTTATGTCGCCTATGAATTGGGCCTGCCTTCGGAGCTTGAATCAGTCCATCAAGTCTACCACATTTCGATGCTCCGCAAGTGTATTGGAGATCCCACAATGATTGTCCCGGTAGATGATGTGCAAGTGACAAAAAAGCTAACCTATGAAGAATTTCCTATTGCTATTCTAGACAAGCAAGTGCTAAAACTTCGAAATAAAGAGGTAGCTTCAGTTAAAGTCTTGTGGCGAAACAATAACCGGGAAGAAATGACTTGGGAGGCAGAAGAGAAGATAAAATCCACGTACCCGCATTTATTTCAACCCCCAGGAGAGATTCAAGATGAAACGCCAACGATATAAGGTATATATGCTTACTTTTCATGATTTTGGTCATGTGTGGCCATAGATATGTTGATATTGTGATGTAGCCCTGTGAGGCAATGATATTATGGGTTGATATGATAGGATTGTAGTGCCATATTACAGGGGAAACTCTGGTGAAATTTTTCCAGAATCCCCGATGACTTAACATTCGAGGACGAATGTTCCAAAAGGGGGGAAGAATGTTACACCTCGAAAATATCCCCGTGAACGTACAATAAATAGACTAACGAAGAATACGAGTATACGATGTTTTAATCAGAAGGGAATGACGTTTGACGACCCTAAGTAAGATTTCAAAGGCAATGGGAATAAGAGATAGATTATGCTCCACAATGACTAATTATAGGTTTTGAAGATGTGAAAGTTGCATATTTGCACTTTGGCCTAGTCGATCGTAAAATTAAATACGGACCGTAAAGTGGTATACGGCCCGTAAACTACCATGTCGTATTTCAACTTACAAAACTTCAACTTTCTGCCAAAGACTTGAATGGTTAAAAACGACTTGAAATACGGGCCGTAAACTGAAATACGGCCCGTAAACTGAGTCGTAAACCACCATGTCTTCAACCTGACTTTCTGGTTTGGTTATGCTTTAATACGTCCACAGAATGCAGGCCGTAAACTGGAATACGGACCGTAAACTTGGTTTACAACCACTGTGCACTTCAACTACTGTTCATTTCGGATAAGATTTTAAGTCATTAAAAAGGAGACCCAAGCTTATTAATTCATTTCATTTCCACGATACTTCTCTCTAGAAGCCACTAGAATATTCTCCACTCTTCATCTACAAGAAAACAAAGGAAATCAAAGATCAATATCAAGAATCCAAGTGAATCAAATGTATGAAACTCATCAAAGTTTATCCATGTAAAGAAATTTCAAGAGAAGCAAACTAGTGTTTTGGTGCAAGAAGAGTAATACCACTCAAGGCTTGTTCCTACAACATCTAAGGTAAGTTTTGTGGCATTTACATGTTAGTTAGGGTATAGAATAGTTGAAACACTTGGATTATAGAAGGATGTAAGATATGGGTCACGAAAGTGTGAATAGTAGCATTGTTGAGTAAAGGTTTGAATTGAGCCATGATCATTGATAATTCATGATTATAAAAATGTTATGAATGACAATTAGAACATGAAATAAGTATCTTATGTGAGAAACTGTAACAATGAACCATGGCCATGATTATGGAGAAATTGAAGACAAATTGTGAAATACGGATATTGTAAATGAATGATGAGTGTTGTCTATCATATTTACAATGTTGTTATGAACGCTTGAGAGTTGATATAGAATAGGGGAAGAGTTGCATAAATGAAAGGAAATGTTGTCCAATTTTCTCTAGCGTTAGTAAGCTGTTTTTATAATCGCTAGCTAATGTCGATGCAAATTCTCTTGAAGGTAGAACGTACGCACTATAGGAGAACAAGCAAGCGATAGATTAGTAAGGTATGTGAGGCTAGTCCTTTCTTTCTAATGGCATGAATCCTATAGCATGACTCTCTTTCCCCTTCATGAGTTCCTATATTCCAGAAGGCTAAAAGCCTATGTCTATGAATAGCTATATAAGATAAGAGACATGTTATGAGCCTTATAATGATGGTGACGAGTTAAAGCATAAAGATTCTAAAATGTATGATATGATGATCCTATAATGATAATGATGTTATTTATTACTCACACTCACCTTATACGTTAGTTCCTTCAAAGTGAGGCAGAATGTCAAAGAATGTTCCATAATGAAATCGGGGGACCACAACCTTACGTCACCCCGATGAAGTGTAGTTTTTCTTGAGCCCTATGCATGTACTATGACAACCATATTATGATAAGTATATTATGATAAGCATACTATGATGAGCATGTTATAAAGATGATATACACCGCGCCTATATGGCCGGGCAGTCACCGCTAAGGCGGGCAGCGTATACACCATGGCCAGATGGCATGGGCAGACACCACTAGTGGGCGGCATGAGATGGTACCCCGGACGCGGGAGGCCTGGACGCAGGCTAATGTTATGATTATCACACTGTACCTATATGGACGAGCAGCTTATACATTTATGATTTCATGACATAATGATGATTATGAGTAAGCCATCATACATTATTTCCTTTGTACTTGACAGTCAGATACAGATGTTCCATATTGATATTTCTTTTATATCATTGTCTTATTTCATTGTTTGTGCCTCTCATACTCAGTACAATGTTCGTACTGACGTCCGTTTTCTTTGGATGCTGTGTTCATGCCCACAGGTAGACAGGGAGGTGAGCTTGATCCTGATCCGTAGTAGCTGCTAGCTTATTGAAAGCACTCCTTTGTTCCGGAGGTGCTTGATGATTCTTTTGTGTAGATTTGTATATGTATTTTGGGCATGATGGGGTCTTGTCCCGTCCTTATGTTTAGCACTCTAGTACAGGCTCGTAGATACGCAGTGTGAGTTAGATGGTCTCACGAGAGATTATTATGTATATATATTATTTTCATGATTGAGAGGCATATGTATATAAAAGTATGTATGTTTCCATATGAAATATGATTTTCCTAAAATTTGAGTATAAATGTGATAAAAGAGCTAAATGAGTAAGATGAGTAGTAGAACGAGAGGTGCTTGGTGGCTAGCCCAAGTACCCGTCGCGGCCCCTAGCTGTGTCATGACAGATGCTGCCCGATTTTCGACAGAATATAAAGTAGTTTAAATTTAAAGCTTAGTACACGTATGCAACGATGAGTCTAACGATAGTGTGAATTCTCTCAAATGTAGATTTACGAGTACGAATGGATAAGCGTAGAAAATAGGAGGTTGAACAGGTATGTTAAGGCTCGTCCCTTTCTTTCAAAGGCATGATTCCTATGTTACGATTTCATAAATGCTTCCATGACCTCTTTGTTTTCAAAAGTTAGAAGTCTATGATTCCAACGCATGATTTCTTTCCTGATAACCCGTAAATGTTTTCCAAAATGTCCGTATCTTTCCAAAACAAAGGTTTATGATTTTGTAAGCTTTTATGACTATAACGACGGACATGTTTTTGTAATGACAACGATGATGTCAAAGATGACAATATGTCTATAATGATTATGATGAGAATGGTTTCATATTTGAAAGTCTCAAGTTGTGGATTTTATATGAATATGAGAATATTGAGCTATTTCTTGATCCTCAATTTTATTCCTTGGTAATGACTCTATTTTCTAAAGACTTCAAAGTGTATGAATTGACGCCTTATGAGATTTATGACCTTATTCTATGTTTTCTCTTTATGTTATTCTTCATTGATAGTCTCACCTTAAAATAATTGTTCCTTCAAGGTGAGACAAAGCCATGATGATTATTCCATAATATAATCGGAGGTTACCGACCTTACGTCACTTCGATACAGACATAACTTTCCTAGAGCTCTCATACGTGCTGCTTATATGATATATGTATATGTATATGGGGAATATGGGAAAAAGGGCAAGAGCGTTATATACGCGTAACCACCTGATCAGTTGGTATTATATGACATGATATCATCCCGGACGCGGGACATATGTGGCTAAATGGATCGGAGCCGACGCCTCGGCAACATGATATGTTCTATTTTATGTATACATGAACAAGAAGTGTTTTTCAAAGAAATCATTACTATGGATATATGTATATATGTATATGTTACACCCCGTATCTTCGAAGAGCACTTACCAAATTTGAAACATAAGTACGTTGAGTTACGGTGAAGTAAAACCACTTTAGAATATAAAGAGCAAGAATTATCAAGTATATTTAATAAGTGAAGGATGTATATAAGATATACCGGAAAGTTTTATAAGGAAATGAGTGAAAGAAATGAAGTAGTACGACTTCGGAGAAAGGATGGGTAATGTTTTGTGTGAAACTTTTGGTCCGAATTGGGGGACGTATATCTCTTAGCATATAAAGTGTTTTAAGGTGAAACAAAATTCTAAAATGAATTTCATCGAGTCTAGTTTCCAACGCAACAAACCGCTCATCGATTGGACTTCGGAGTAGATAATTATGGACGTTACAAGTTCGGCTGACAGAGCAGAAATGCGTGCTACAGTACTGCTACTGTAAAATGCTACAGTGACCCCGACTCGAATTTGACCCGAATAAAAAGGGTAAGGACCCCTTTTTTCACCAGATTTTGCTAGAAATTTCCAGAAATTGAAGAGAGAGAGAGATTGAAACAAAAAGTGAGCAATTTTTAAGCGATGGAGTATTAGTTTAGGTTCGGATAGAGCGTGGTCGTGATTCTAGCATTGTGGTGTGGTGGATTCTAGCGGGGACTCAAAGAGGATATTGGAAATCTTTCTATTTCAAGGAGAATAAGGTATGAATCTTCTTCTAATTACGTTGATACCGGTTTATTCACGAAGATAAAGTCGTGAAATAATTTTGTAGTAAGTTGGTTAGTTATGGAAGTTGGAAAATAGCCTGTGGGCTATTTTATGGTACATATTGGTGATGGAAATGATGTTATTCATGTTGGTATTGTTGTTGTTGTTGTTGGCTGCTGAATTGTGATTTTGGGCTAGGCATATATGTCACGACCCAACCCCGTGGGCCGCGACTGGTGCCCTACTTAGGCACCCCAAACAGACTCACAACCCAGATCATCATATTAAGACTCATTCAGACTTAACATACGTTGTTCAAACTGAAAACTAATAGCAGACGTCACACAAACATTGATCGAACACTTATCTTAAGCGGTCGCCCGTGCAGAACAGTCATATCAAAATCAGAAAGGTGGCGGAATATACATCGCCCAAATGCACACACACACACGTACGAACTCATGGGCCGACTTGGCCATAGTAGCATACGGGCCGCTTAAGAACGCAAAACAGATCCACATACAAACACACCGGATCCACGACCCACAAATATGACTACAGGCCTCTAAAACAAAACAGAACCTACGAACATATGACGGGATAGGGCCCCGCCGTACCCACACAGCCACAAATGTACAGAAACACACACAGCAAAAGGTATGTACCAAAAGTTAAGCTCCGGATCAAGGGGAGCTCTCCAAAATAGCAGAATAGGTAGCCTAAACCGGAGGATCACCCAAACGAGCTTCTGTACCTGCGGGCATGAAACGCAGCCCCCCGAAGAACAGGGGGTCAGTACGGGAGAAGTACTGAGTATGTAAAGCAGAAGGTACAAAAATCACAATCATAACTGGAGTCAGAAGGAACAAACACAAACGTCAAAGTAGCAAATCAAACCTGTACGGAAGATAAATGTACAAATGCAAATAAAAATCATGTATAGGGCTTAGGAACGTGGTCACCCCCGACGCTGGTGCCACAACACATCATACTCCAGAAGTTTTTCAAATCTCCGTACAGTCTCCAGACAAATCGTATCACACACATATCACATCATCAGAACATATCAAATGCCATATCACATCATAACTCCATAGACGGTAACCGGCCCTATGGCGAGGCCTCGGAAACCGTAACACATCATACTTCCGAATATGGTATAGCGCGCACGATCACAAAGCCGGCCCAGGTACCGACGAACGAAATCATAGCGAATGGCACGAACGGAGAAGTGCAGAAACCATATGCATATCAAAAGTAATTTACAAGACTCGATATATAATTACATATAGGCATATACCGACGCCAGAAGGCTCGGAGTAGGAGTCAGTTCGATCAGAGTTAATATATGGAAGTTGCGAAGTTCCAAACTGCAAAACCTTTGAAAAACAATTCACAGGTCATTTTCCGAAAATCTAACATCATACATAGTGCAAACGTTCAATAACGATATAGGAAATTTCAAACGGACCTTTGAGTCATAGGCAAATGATTACTTTTCATATCAAACGAAAATGAGCCAACCAAACCAAATAAGGGAAGCCTCGGGGCTTGTGGGCCCACCTTGAGTCAAATCGAGGCGGCGGACACAAATCACAGACTTTAGGCTCCATAAAGCCATCTACGAAAGTTTCGGAGAGATTCGGACACAATAGCAAAAGTTATGAAGGTTTGAACATTCTTTCAACCAAATGTAAGGAATAGGTTTCAATTGCGCTGAATGAAGAGTACCCAAACTTGAACTCGGATTTCCAAGAGCAGAATTATCCCCGAGGGTCCGATCTTGACCTAGTCTAACTAGGACATGCCAAAAGAAGGAAAGGTAAGCTTTACATACATGGATTGCGCCTTACGCTCGTCAAATCTCAATTCCCGTTTCGTCCAAAAACTGCAAATGGTCACTTTTACCAGTTACTATTCATGAAAGTTAACATCTCAATCTTTGGGTTATACTTGGCTACCGAAATTTCGGCAGCATTTCCCCTATAAATCTAACACCCCCGAGACTTAGCTCGGCTCAAAATAAATCAACAACAACAACCCAAACATCACAAGCAACATAAATCGCAATCAAATCATTCTAACTTCAAAGTTCTACCTTACTACACAAGTTGACAACTTTCATTCAAACTTCACAATTCCAAACTTACGCCCACATTATTGTATTCATTCACCCATTCAAGATTATTCAAACCCATCCCAATTACACTCCAACAATATACAAAATTTCCCGAAGTTCATTACTTTCCATATTTCATCCAAAACATCAAAAACTTACGGCGAACATTCTGACTCGCATTGTTTCATTCCAAATTCATTAACATCAACCATAAGTCACATTTAACATCTTTAGCATCATAAATATACAATGATATACACAAATACACCAAAGGTATATACTTTCCCATAATGTTCCGAAATTATTTTCCAACGCCAATTCAATTCATTAAACGATCATTTACGTCATAAATGTCACAACGACGCAACAACCAACTAAACAAGATCAAATTCACATGGCCTTCTATTTCCTATAACTCACGGCCCCAACACTAACCACACACACACATACGGTCCCATCTACACATCAAAGTTACGGAATTCTCATCTATTCTCAATCCTTAACACATTCATATCAATTCCATAACATTAGAGGGGCAAAATTCTTACCTTTTCTTAAGTTTCCGACTTGTCGCAAACGCGCACCTTCCGCCAAACTAATTGTACCCCGTCGGAGAGCGTCTTGAGTACTTTACAATATGTGAAGAACAAGGATTTTTGGATCAAACACAAGGCTTGGGAATTTTTTTTCTTTCTCTCTTTCCCTATTCGGCCAAGAGCCTCTTTGTGGTGTTGCTCACTTTTCAATTTTTTTTTGTTTTGTTCTTGATAATTACCAAGGCAACTTGATATATATCCATTATATGACCACATGCATGGCACATGATCATAAGGAATTGGGTTTGGGCCTTGGCCTTTGGCCGGCCACCCTTTATCTTTGGGCCTCAATTCTTGATCAATTTTTCTTGGCACAATTCATTAAAAGTCTCGTTTTGTAATTCCCGAAACTAATTTCCAAAATTCCAAATTTACCCTCGGCCTTCCCCAATGTCTTGACATTAATGATTTCATAACCAACATAGTCACATCAACTAGAATCAAAATATTTCCTCATAACACACAAGTCTTAATTATTTCTCGATTTCCAATTATCCGAAAACACGGGACATAACATTCTCCCCCCCTTAAGAACATTCGTCCTCGAATGTTAAGTTGACCTCATGGGGCGTCATACTACTTCGGATGGGTTCTCTTTATAGTTGTCCTTTGTTGCTTTTCCAACATGGCTTCTTTATCAACATTAGGGGGGTAGATAAAAATTTTCACGTCACTGATTCAAATGCCTTCCTAATACATTTTCTCATACCCCATGTAATCACCGAACCATACGCTATATTCTTGTAATGGACAAACACTTCCCACACATTATAATCAATATCATTTCTCGTTATACTTCTGAGTTTCTTACCACATCATCATAATCCCACTTCACTTCATACCAGACACTTTATGCCAAACAGATTCAGAGCTAGGACCGGACGCGTATAAGCATATCGGACGGATTCATAGTCAACGTCAGAGGTACGGAAGTATGTCAGACAAATCTGAGATCGGAGTCAGACGTACAAAGAGGTATCAGACAGATTCGAAATCAGAATCAGACGTACAGAATTGTATCATACAGAGTCGTGATTGAAGTCAGAAAGACCGAAGTGTATCAGACATACGAAGATGTATCAGACAGACGCGTGATCAAAATCAGACGTACAAAGGCATATCAGACGGATTTATATCCAGAGTCAGACATACAGGGGTGTGCCAGACAGAAACGTATTCAGAATCAGACGTACAAAAATTCATCAGATGGGAACATAATCAAGCTCAGAAATACAGAGGCGTACTAGGCAGAGCCTTATCGGAATCGGGAGTGTAGAAGTACAACAGATAGAATATCGAATTAGAATCAAATCGCTCCTATTAAGGCTCCAATGATTCATGAGAATTTCCCTTTATTTGTAAACTTGTTTGCCAAGTGATCATACAAATTGTCTTGCGTGTCGCTCATCGGCTCCTTCAGAGGTTCCGCTTATTCACACTCTTATTCTTCATTACTCACAATATTAGTCGCCTGGACTCGGCTCTTGTTCCATATGGACACCAAACGAAAATCATACACACACACATACACACACTTACTAATACCTTACTGGCGAACGTCTCAGACTGTTGTTCAAATTCGTTCAATTTCCCAAGCGGTGGTGTACCCTTTTCTTTTTGCCCATTTAGACCACCTCGTTCTGCGCGACTCCTGTAAGGGCACTAATTACTCCACACATTCTATTTTCCTTTTGGTTACCCCAAATTTCCATTTATATTTATCATACTTTCACTTGTGAGAAACTTTGCATTACTTCCCAGGGGGTCACTCATCCCAGAATTGCTCTGGCTTGAGCACGCTTAACCCCGAAACTTTCATGCATTTTGACGCGTTAGGGCTGATATAATTTCGTCAATTGCCCCGCACGACCTTTGTCAAGAAATTTTAGGGCAGATCGGGGTCTTACCAAATTTTTCGGAGAATTCTCGTAGCGGGTCCCACCCCGGGCTAAGTCATACAATTACCGCGCTGCCTTTCTGAATCTTCAACATTCACTTTCGTACACATATACACACAATTACGGACAACCCACGGATTTAAATCTTCGTCCTACGAATTCCGCCTCCAAATAGTCGGTGGAGTCTGATAAATGTCACCGTAAGGTGTTTTCCGGCCACCGACAGAAGAAAACTAAATTCCGACAAGTATCGCGGAACCCTTTAGCACTTAATCTACATATTTACTTCCATATTTCTGGAAAAATTTGGGCAGAGGTTCCTCTGTTTTTCTTACTATCCAAAACCTGTACACCAGAAATACCAACCGGGCCTCACAAGGCCAACATATATACACATACATACATATCATATCATGTCGTATCGCAGCCACACGGGGCTGATAGCTTCAAATAAGAATTATAACGACGTCGACACTTACCACACTTGCCCAACTCAAACGGCATCGGAGGCACTTTCCTGTTTACTTTCATCCGGGATTTCCAGATTCACACTGACGGTGGGGACATCTCAGTCGCCCTTACCTTTGGTCACTAAGTCTCTAATCCTTTTAAATTTCCGTCGTCGTTGAACAACGTTTTACAGATATCATACACACATCGAAAATTCTGGGAAACTTATGTACTCATGACTGATCAAACTCGGGTCTAACCTGGGGAGCTGCCGTGGGAACTGTGTCCCTCATCATCGACGTCTGTCTGGCCCCCACTATTACCTGCATCTGAATCGGAGGAGTATAAGTAGCCCGGCAATTCCTGGTTCACCGACGGCCAGGACAAAGGGCTGGGGTAGGGCGTGACACTCTCCGGGGAGGCCTGTCTAACATACTGCTCCACTACAGGAGCTGCTGGCACGCCCTCGGGAACCTCCTCCTCCGGCGTCCTAGAGGAATGCTCTAGTGGCTCAGCATCGGGGCTATCCTCCTCCCTGGGAGTAAGAAACTCTGGAGGTATCGTCGCTAGGTGCTCCGAGGGGTCGGTATCATAACTGTCTTCCTTGGGAGCCTCTGCTCTGGGGATCAAAAACTCTGGAGGAATTGTCTCTGGATCCTCCGAAGGGTCTGTCTCAATCGAGTAGCTGGGGATCTGCCTACTCGGTCCTGGTGACGTCCTAGGGGCCTTCTTAGCACCCCCATCCCCATCATCCAAAGCGCTCCTCTTCATTCTTTATCAACCTACGATCACCTACAGGAAGAGGGTCAGAAACATTTTCCCCAAATACCGACACTTCTGCTCTTTTGGAGCCTCGCTGTAGATACAACAATTCGTAGGGGAGAACCATCCTAATCACACAGCTTTATCGCACGATCTAAGAATCCAAGGAAAGGTAACATCCTAGATGTCCTGTATCCTCCTGTTTATAGATGTGGTGCACAACACACCGATAAACAAGACTCTACTAGACACGGCCTGTAGACATACCGAGGACTAACCGCTCTGATACCACTTTTGTAACGACCCAACCCCGTGGGCCGCGACTGGTGCCCTACTTAGGCACCCCAAACAGACTCACAACCCAGATCATCATATTAAGACTCATTCAGACTTAACATACGTTGTTCAAACTGAAAACTAATAGCAGACGTCACACAAACATTGATCGAACACTTATCTTAAGCGGTCGCCCGTGCAGAACAGTCATATCAAAATCAGAAAGGTGGCGGAATATACATCGCCCAAATGCACACACACACACGTACAAACTCATGGGCCGACTTGGCCATAGTAGCATACGGGCCGCTTAAGAACGCAAAACAGATCCACATACAAACACACCGGACCCACGACCCACAAATATGACTACAGGCCTCTAAAACAAAACAGAACATACGAACATATGACGGGACAGGGCCCCGCCGTACCCACACAGCCACAAATGTACAGAAACACACACAGCAAAAGGTATGTACCAAAAGTTAAGCTCCGGATCAAGGGGAGCTCTCCAAAATAGCAGAATAGGTAGCCTAAACCGGAGGATCACCCAAACGAGCTTCTGTACCTGCGGGCATGAAACGCAGCCCCCCGAAGAACAGGGGGTCAGTACGGGAGAAGTACTGAGTATGTAAAGCAGAAGGTACAAAAATCACAATCATAACTGGAGTCAGAAGGAACAAACACAAACGTCAAAGTAGCAAATCAAACCTGTACGGAAGATAAATGTACAAATGCAAATAAAAATCATGTATAGGGCTTAGGAACGTGGTCACCCCCGACGCTGGTGCCACAACACATCATACTCCAGAAGTTTTTCAAATCTCCGTACAGTCTCCAGACAAATCGTATCACACACATATCACATCATCAGAACATATCAAATGCCATATCACATCATAACTCCATAGACGGTAACCGGCCCTATGGCGAGGCCTCGGAAACCGTAACACATCATACTTCCGAATATGGTATAGCGCGCACGATCACAAAGTCGGCCCGGGTACCGACGAACGAAATCATAGCGAATGGCACGAACGGGTAGTGCAGAAACCATATGCATATCAACAGTAATTTACAAGACTCGACATATAATTACATATAGGCATATACCGACGCCAGAAGGCTCGGAGTAGAAGTCAGTTCGATCAGAGTTAATATATGGAAGTTGCGAAGTTCGAAACTGCAAAACCGTTGAAAAACAATTCACATGTCATTTTCCGAAAATCTAACATCATTCATAGTGCAAACGTTCAATAACGATATAGGAAATTTCAAACGGACCTTTGAGTCATGGGCAAATGATTACTTTTCATATCGAACGAAAATGAGCCAAACAAACCAAATATGGGAAGCCTCGGGGCTTGTGGGCCCACCTTGAGTCAAATTGAGGCGGCGGACACAAATCACAGACTTTAGGCTCCATAAAGCCATCTACGAAAGTTTCGGAGAGATTCAGACACAATAGCAAAAGTTATGAAGGTTTGAACATTCTTTCAACCAAATGTAAGGAATAGGTTTCAATTGCGCTGAATGAATAGTACCCAACCTTGAACTCGGATTTCCAAGAGCAGAATTATCCCCGAGGGTCCGATCTTGACCTAGTGTAACTAGGACATGCCAAAAGAAGGAAAGGTAAGCTTTACATACCTGGATTGCGCCTTATGCTTGTCAAATCTCAATTCCCGTTTCGTCCAAAAACTGCAAATGGTCACTTTTACCAGTTACTATTCATGAAAGTTAACATCTCAATCTTTGGGTTATACTTGGCTACCGAAATTTCGGCAGCATTTCCCCTATAAATCTAACACCCCCGAGACTTAGCTCGGCTCAAAATAAATCAACAACAACAACCCAAACATCACAAGCAACATAAATCGCAATCAAATAATTCTAACTCAAAGTTCTACCTTACTACACAAGTTGACAACTTTCATTCAAACTTCACAATTCCAAACTTACGCCCACATTATTGTATTCATTCACCCATTCAAGATTATTCAAACCCATCCCAATTACACTCCAACAATATACAAAATTTCCCGAAGTTCATTACTTTCCATATTTCATCCAAAACATCAAAAACTTACGGCGAACATTCTAACTCGCATTGTTTCATTCCAAATTCATTAACATCAACCATAAGTCACATTTAACGTCTTTAGCATCATAAATATACAATGATATACACAAATACACCAAAGGTATATACTTTCCCATAATGTTCCGAAATCATTTTCCAATGCCAATTCAATTCATTAAACGATCATTTACATCATAAATGTCACAACGACGCAACAACCAACTAAACAAGATCAAATTCACATGGCCTTCTATTTCCTATAACTCACGGCCCCAACACTAACCACACACACACATAGGTCCCATCTACATATCAAAGTTACGGAATTCTCGTCTATTCTCAATCCTTAACACATTCATATCAATTCCATAACATTAGAGGGGCAAAATTCTTACCTTTTCTTAAGTTTCCGACTTGTCGCAAACGCGCACCTTCCACCAAACTAATTGTACCCCGTCGGAGAGCGTCTTGAGTACTTTACAATATGTGAAGAACAAGGATTTTTGGATCAAACACAAGGCTTGGGAATTTTTTTTCTTTCTCTCTTTCCCTATTCGGCCGAGAGCCTCTTTGTGGTGTTGCTCACTTTTCAATTTTTTTTTTTGTTTTGTTCTTGATAATTACCAAGGCAACTTGATATATATCCATTATATGACCACATGCATGGCACATGATCATAAGGAATTGGGTTTGGGCCTTGGCCTTTGGCCGGCCACCCTTTATCTTTGGGCCTCAATTCTTGATCAATTTTTCTTGGCCCAATTCATTAAAAGTCTCGTTTTGTAATTCCCGAAACAAATTTCCAAAATTCCAAATTTACCCTCAGCCTTCCCCAATGTCTTGACATTAATGATTTCATAACCAACATAGTCACATCAACTAGAATCAAATTATTTCCTCATAACACACAAGTCTTAATTATTTCTCGATTTCCAATTATCCAAAAACGCGGGACATAACAATATAAATTGAGGAGATGCTGCCGAAATTTCGGCAGATTCTAGCAAGATTTATTTGGAGGCTTACGATAAGTATATAACAACGATCCTAACAATAGAATGAATGGTTTTATATGTAGACTTCAAGACAGGAGGTAGGTTGGAAAGTCGAGAAGCGAGCTTCCAGGTATGTTAAGGCTAGTCCCCTTCTTTCAAAGGCATGATTCTTATGTTGTGATTCCACATACGTTTCCATAACCTTCTTATTTCCAAGAGTTAGAAACTCATGATTCTTAAAATCTTCCTATGATACTAAAGATGAGATGATTTCCATAATGTCTTTATCCTCAAAAGTTAAAGTTTCATGATCCCAAGAGTTTCTTATGATGCTAAATATGAGAAAGATGAGATGTTTTCTATGATGCGCATGAGGATGATGATTTTGATTCTAGAAGTTCCAAAGCTTATTATTTTAATGCTATTATGAGATTATCTAGTTTATTTCATGATTTCCTTGAATTGCTCATTGTTATTGGTCTCTCCTTATGAATTGTTCCTTCGAGGTGAGATATATCGATGATGATTATTCCATAATATAAATCGGAGGTTATCGACCTTATGTCACTCCGATAGAGTTGTAGCTTTCACTTGGGCTCTCATGCATGCTTTATAATTATGTATGTATTTTAATAACACCGCGCCATCCAATAGGCGGCCGGGCAGACACACCGCTGCAGTGGGCAGTTTATGATTACCCCGGACGCGGGCTAATAATGATCACACCGTGCCTAAATGGTCGGGCATCATTACACCGTACCTATATGGCCGGGCAATTTACTTGTAAATATTTATATGTTGCTTTAAAAGGTAAAGTTAGCATGCATGATATCCGCCTTAAGAGGCAAACTGCGGTACATGTTATTTCCTTACTCTATATTGTGCTTTACGTGTCTTACTATGATCTTATGGTATTGTTCATGTCTTGCATACTCAGTACATTACTCGTACTGACGTCCCTTCTTGTGGACGCTGCGTTTCATGCCACGCAGGTGTATACAGATGAGTAGAGGGTATTGCTAGAAGATGTTCCAGCTGGATTGGCGGGCTCCATTTCCTTCCGGAGTGTTGTCGAGTTAGAGTATCTATGTTATGGTATATTGATTTATGTTCGAGACCTTGCAGACAGAGTCACGTATATTGCATGTCAGTCTTGCAAGCGGCGCTGCAAGCCGATGTATCATTATGCATTATGTTACAAATTTCATATGATTACAGATTTTACTTAATTTAAGAAAGACGAAAAGAATGTTTTTGAAAAACTTTCATTATGCATTTCATTTCGTGGTTTAAGAGTCCAGTGAGATTATGAATATAACGAGAACCATCGGTTTCGCTCGGCTCTAAGTAAAGGGTCGGGTGCCCATCATGCCCTATCAGGACTGGGGTGTGATAATATATATGTGGATCGGGCTGCACGTTCCGCAGCACCAAGCATGCATGGTACCCTCCTGAAAGGCACTCATATGTACAGGTTACTCTTTTATCTTGCGATATGCTCTATACTTCCTTTGTGTTATCATTCATGCTATGTAACCCTCATATGTTATTATTCATGCCTTACATACTCGGTACATTACTCGTACTGACGTCCCTTCTTGTGGACGCTGTGTTCATGCCCGCAGGATCAAGTAGCTAGTCGGACGATTCACAGTAGTAGGACCTCTCCTTAGCGGCAATCGGTACGCTCCATTGATCCGGAGCTTCAGTCCGTTTGGTATGCCATCTTATTATGTATATATATGGGTACGATAGGGCCTTGTCCTGTCTCTTCCACAGTTTGTACTACATAGACGTCTGTAGACAGTAATATGAAGTCGTGATATTATGTAGCCTCGTCGGTGTGTATTTTGTTGTTCAGTATATATCTGTGGTGGCCAAATCGGCTCACGCTGTTATTCTCAGGGTTTATACTTATATGTATACGTTGGCCGTGAGTTCCCGGTACGGTTTTTTTTATGTAGATTGTTCGGGAGACAGTCCAGCTCAGTTACAGATTGTGTATGGGCCCAGGATAGTCAGTGAGACGTAAATGCAGGCATAGGGGTGCTTGACCAGCAATGGTCGGGCACTTGTTGTGGCCCATCGATTTGGGTCGTGACAAAAGTGGTATCAGAGCAGTTCGTCCTAGGGATTGTCTACAGACCGTGTCTGGTAGAGACCTGTTTATGGGTGTGAAGCCGGCCACACTTATAAACGGGAGGCTGCGGGGTAATTAGGAATCATTGACCTTTCCTTCTATCTTAGATCGTGCAATAGAGCCAGAGTTTAGGAAAAATCACTTCTGATCCATTTTCCTACAGATAAGTACAGACTGATAAGAGATCAAGAGATCAGGTTTAGATAGTGGGGGTGGTAAGAAGGCCCCTAGAGTATCTCCAGGACCCCAGGCTCCAGGACCGAGCAGAAGGAGCCTCAGTTATTCTATTTAGGCTGATCCCTCGGAAGACCCAGCGACGATCCCTCTAGAGTTCTTGACTCCCAGGGAGGAGGACCTCTCAGAGGATAGCTATGATACAGATCCGTCCAAGTATTCGTCTGGGACACCGGGGGAGGAGATTCCTGAGGCCATACCAGCTGCTCATATGGTAGAGCACTACATCAGACCAGCCCCCGCGGTGAGTGTTACAGATTACTCCAGCCCCCTATCGTGGCCGTCGGTAAACCAGGAGTTACCCGGTTATGTATATCCCTCAGACTCGGATGAGAGAGATGATGAAGGCCAAACGAGTAGATGGTGCCGATGGTGGGAAAGTCTTGATGAAGAACACATTTCACCTTATAGTCCACCAAGTCAGATTAGATACTGATCGGCTACAAGTATATGAGTCCTTAATGGAATTTTCTATGTATGTGCATTTGCTGTAGAATATTATTTAATAGTGGCGAGCGAAAACCCAAAGAGGTTGATAACCGAGTATTTATATGTAACGGCGACCAAGGTGTGTTCGCTACCATTGGGAATCTGGAAATCTAGGATGGAAAGTAGTCATACATATAGATGAAAGGTGAATACTGATGAGTCTAACGATGAGTCTAACGATAGTGTGAATTCTCTCAAATGTTGATTTACGAGTACGAACGGATAAACGTAGAAAATAGGAGGCTGAACAGGTATGTTAAGGCTCATCCCTTTCTTTCAAAGGCATGATTCCTATGTTACGATTTCATAAATGCTTCCATGACCTCTTTGTTTTCAAAAGTTAGAAGTCTATGATTTGAACGTATGATTCCTTTCGTAATAACTTGTAAATGTTTTCCAAAATGTCCGTATCTTTCCAAAACAAAGGTTTATGATTTTGTAAGCTTTTATGCTATAACGACGGACATGTTTTTTTAATGACAACGATGATGTCAAAGATGAGAATATGTCTATGATGATTATGATGAGAATGGTTTCTTATTTGAAAGTCTCAAGTTGTGGATTTAATATGAATATGAGAATATTGAGCTATTTCTTGATCCTCAATTTTATTCCTTAGTAATGACTCTATTTTCTAAAGACTTCAAAGTGTATGAATTGACGCCTTATAATATTTATGACCTTATTCTATGTTTTTCTCTTGATGTTATTCTTCATTGATAGTGGTGCACGTGCAATATATATATATATATATATATATATATATATATATATATATATATTCTACCCGGCCATATAAGCTCGGGGTTTCATAATAGCCATACATAGGCACATATACATAAAATCCCATAAGCATCTTTAGCATCATTACTATTGTCGTTCATTACATCTATCCCTAGAGGATTACTCATCATAGGAGGAATTTAGTACAATCGTAACATATCGAGAATCATGAGCTTAGTAGCTCTTAAAGATTGAATCATTTGAAGGACATCATAGGCTTATAGAAGATTAAATATTTGGCCAAGGAACCATGCCTTATGAAAGAAGGTGTCACGCCCCAAAACCCACCCTAGACATGACCGGCATCCGACGTCATGAACAACATCGGAAGAACCTAAATGATGCAATAATAACACTTGAACCCGCCAGGTTCAACATTCGCCTCCAACGGTTTAATAAAATAAATGCAAACAGATCATGAATATAAGAGTTAAATCAGCGAAAGTCTTTATAATTTAAATAATTCAACCAAAGCATGATAGTGTGCCTGAAAGAGTTAAACAACAACTCTTCTACTACCCACATTTGAATGTATACTAAGGAGCTTCTGAGAATAAGGAATAAATGTCTAACTCATCGGGACGAAGCCCGGAAACTAATATATATAAATGGAATTAAATAAGTAGGGTGTCCCACGAATGAATGTGTGGGCTCACCCAATCAGGAGCAAACACAAGTCCTTCCTAAACGCCCAGAGTATCATGAACCTGCTCTTCACCGTTACCTAACATACTATAAAAAACAACAATGGTATGCCTGAGTACTTCGTACTCAGTGAGTTCCTAGGGGACAACAAGTCATATGAAAATAAAGTACAATAATACATAAATAAATCAGTCCTGAAAATCATGTGAAAACCAATGTAAGAACATTTCTTTAGTTTGTGTATCTCAGTAAGAATTATCAAAATCGATTATAAGGCCTCTTGTCAAGGTACAACTTCAAATATGCCTTCCAATTGATCATAGTTAACAACAACAATTTCATGAGAAAATAAGAGTCAAGCACATCGAAGGGGTGACCGTAGAGGTTCCCTTGTCACAGCGCACCAAACCGGAATATGAAATTCAGCGGTGGCTATCCTTCTTCCCGAATAGCTAGGCATAATCACACCCAGGTAGCGAACCCGGAAGTGGTCACTCTTCCTACCGAATGGCTAGGCATTATCACACTAGGATCCATAGTGGCTACCCTTCCTCCCGAGTAGCAAGGCCAAACATAACAACAAAGTTCATAGCATAGAAGCCGATTCACAATTTATCTCAAAGTAGTCACACCATCAAATAGCATTAAAGTTCATTATGCTATTACGAAAATCCATAGTTTCATAGACAATCCTGAAAACATTTCCACTTCTTTAAACAAGATTCCTTTTTCTTAGTTTCTTTGTAAAATCATCAATACCAACAATTAACCATCATCACAGATCATCTCTTATAGAAGAAAACGATTATAATTTCATATACGCATATAGAAGATAATACAATAGAGGTTTAATGTGGGCTTGTCCCCTCACGCACACCAACCACAAGCAAAGACATGAATTAGGGTTTTGCATGAAAAGTTCACCTTTTTATTTAATAAATAACCTTTAAGAAGAAAACATATATCCATGATAAGGTTTTTAAACGAGAGACATACCTTAGTGTGTTAAACAAAGTTTAACAGTTCACTTTCCTAGTGACGAACACCCAAACCCTAGCTTAAATAACTTTAGAAAGAATTTTGTTGCAAACCCTAGGTTTTAGTCACAAGAATAATGTTAAGAATCATGGGTTTGTTGTTAGGATTGATAATCAATGATTAAGATGTTCTTACCTTAGTGTTGGAGCCCTAGAGAGATATTTTCGTCCTTAGGGTTTTTGAGAGTGAAAAGAATGGAAGAAAAACTAAAAATTTTCAACTTATATAATTTTAGCCCGACAGGCCCAAAGGACGGAGCATCGAACAGAAAGACGGAGCGTCGATCTACACCGTCGAATGCTCTTTGTGCTAGGTCAATTCGACGGCACAAACGACGGAGCGTCGAACAGATCGACGGAGCATCAATCTGCTCTGTCAAAGTCATGAAATTTCCAGTGAGCAACTTTCTCTTCCTCACAATCGACGGTGCAAATGACGGAGCGTCGAACAGAACAACGATACAAAGGACGACCGTCAAACCTCCTTTTCGTGAAAATGTAGAGAATTTTCATTTTAACCCTCTTCTCTTGAGTCTTTTTCTTAAATCCATGCACGTAACCCAACATATAAGGTTCCAAATGACTCATGCAATGCTTTCACACTCTATACGGATTTACGGGATGTTATATTATCCGCCCCTTAAGATTCTTTCATTCTCGAATGAGAATAATAGTCTAGAAAAGAATTCACTAAACCACAAGTTGCTTCTAACAAACACAACGATTCATCCATAAGTAATTTAAAACGCTAGCTCATACCTGCTAGTGGGAACAAGTGGGGATATCTCTTCTTCATGTCCTCATCCGCTTCCCAAGTAGCTTCCTCAGTAATATTGTTTCGCCACAACACTTTAACCGATGCCACATCCTTCGTACTCAACCTTCTAACTTGATGATCTAGAATCTGAACCAGCTTTTCTTCATAGGTTAACCCTTCATTAATTTCAATCTCTTCATGGTTCAACACATGGGAAGGATCAGGTTAATACAACCTCAACATCGTGAAACACAGGATGCACCATTGCCATATCAAATGGTAACTTTAACTCATAAGCCATCGTCCTAATTTTCCTAACAATCTCATAAGGGCCAATAAAACGAGGACTAAGTTTCCCTTTTTTACCAAACCGCATTACTCCTTTCATCGACGATACTTTCAGGAACACTTTGTCATCAAAAGAAAACTCCAGCTCATGCCGCCTCATATCCGTATAGGAGTTCTGTTTACTCTGAGCTGTCTTGAGTCGTTGCACAATAAGATTAACCTTCTCAATTGCTTGATGAACTGAATCCGGAACCAAAAATTCCACTTCAGTGGGTTCAAACCAACCAATTGGAGATCGACAACACCTCCCATAAAGAGCCTTATAAGGAGCCATTTGAATACCCGCTTGATAGCTATTCTTGTAAGAGAATTCCACCAGAGGTAGGTGGTCATCCCAACTTCCTCCAAAATCGATTGCACAAGCTCGTAGCATATCTTCCAAAGTCTGAATAGTTCTCTCCGCCTGCCGGTCAGTTTGAAGATGAAAGGCAGTGCTCAATTTCACTCTAGTTCCCAACCCTTCCTGAAAGGATGTCCAAAAATGAGCAGTAAATTGCGTACCTCTATCAGATATAATCGATGTCGGAACACCATGCAATCTAAATATCTAATAGATATAACTTGGCATACTCCGCTGTAGTATATGACGTCTTCACAGGGAGAAAATGGGCAGACTTTGTGAGTCTATCCACGATAACCCAAATCGAGTCAAACTTGGCCTTTGTGCAGGGTAACCCCACAACGAAATCCATATTGATCTCTTCCCACTTCCACTGCGGAATCTCGATATTCTGAGCCAGTCCTCCAGGCCTTTGATGTTCAGCCTTCACCTGTTGACAGTTTAAACACTTAGCCACAAAGTTAGAAATATCAACCTTCATGCTCTTCCACCAATAATGTTGTTTCAAATCCTTATACATTTTGGTGGATCCCGGATGAACCGAATACTTGGAACTATGAGCTTCCATCATTAATTCTTGTCGAAGACCATCAGCATCAGGAACACACAATCGTCCTTGCAACCGCAGAGCACTATCACCAGTACCAACAGTAAATGAAGTGTACTCACCCCTTTCCACTCCATCTCTCAGCTTTGCCAAAAGTTCATCATCATGTTGCTTGGATTTTATCCTTTCCACCATGTCAGACCGTGACAGCGTGATTCCCACTAACTCTCCATCTTTGGTTTCATCAAGTCTGACCCCAAGAATAGCAAGTCTTCGAATTTCCTTGCCTATGGGCATGTCATGTGCACGTAAATAAGCCAACGTGCCCATAGATTTTCTACCCAAAGTATCAGCAACCACATTAGCCTTACCAGGATGATACAAGATATTCAAGTCGTAATCTTTCAACAACTCCAACCACCTCCTCTGCCTGAGATTGAACTCTCGCTGCTTGAAGATATATTGCAGACTCTTGTGATCAGTAAAAACAACACAATGCTCACCATACAGATAATGACGCCAAATTTTCAAAGCGAATACCACAGCAACCAACTCCAAGTCATGAGTCGGATAGTTCTTCTCATGCTTCTTCAACTAATGCGAAGCATAAGCAATCACCTTACCGTTCTGCATCAATACACAACCCAAACCAATTCTAGAAGCATTACAATACACAACATATCCACCAGACCCAGAAGGAAAAGTCAAAATAGGAGTCGATGTCAACCTTGTCTTAAGCTCTTGGAAACTCTTTTCACAAGCTTCGGACCACTGAAACTTATCAGTCTTCTGTGTCAATTTAGTGAGTGGCGAGGCTATGGGCAAAAAACATTCCACAAACTTTCTGTAATAATTTGCCAAACCCAAGAAACTACGAATTTCCGTCGCACTAGTTGGTCTTGGCCAATCCTTAATCGCTGAAATTTTCTGAGGGTCTACTTTAATGACGTCACCAGTCACCACGTGACCCAAGAAAGACACAAACTCAAGCCAGAACTCACACTTAGAGAATTTTGCATAAAGCTCGTTCTTCTCAGGTGTTGTCAAAGTTATCCTCAAATGATTAGCATGATCCTCACGATTCTTAGAGTACACCAAATTTCATCAATAAACACAATAATGAATCGGTCTAGATACGGCTTAAAAACATGGTTCATCAAATCCATGAATGCAGCAGGCGCATTACTCAAGCCAAATGACATGACTAGGAACTCAAAGTGCCCATAACGAGTACGGAAAGTAGTTTTCGGGATATCCTCCTCCTTTATCTTCAATTGATGATATCCAGACCTCAGGTCAATCTTCGAAAAGAACTTAGCACCATGAAGTTGGACAAACAAATCATCTATCCTAAGCAATGGATACTTATTCTTAATGGTCACGTTATTAAGCTGATGGTAGTCAACACACATTCTAAGGGAACTGTTACATCCTGTACTTCTGTACATTGGATTATTCGTAAGTTAACCGACATAAGATCTGAGGACAAGATTATTTTGAGGTTATAAGTATTTATGTTGTTACATCCCATATTTTCGTAGATTAGGATGTGTCGTAAACAAATGAATATGAGCTTGGAGGATTAAGGTCATTTATAAGGGAGTAAATTATTTTTTTCGTACGAGATATTATCTTTTCTATTTTGAGAAATAATGGCACAAAAAAAATTGTACTCTTCAGATTAAAGTGGAAAATATTAGTATTCGATACAGTACATTTTTATCAGTGTCTTAATCTTTATGAAATATTAGTATATGTCTTGATTTTATAAAATACATATGATTTATTAATAATATTTATATATCTATGTAATTCTAGAAAATTGATTGATTAAAGATATATTCTTTTATGATATTAAAGTAGTATGTATTTGTTGATAATGATAATGAATAAATATTTATTTTTAGTAGTCAAAGTGAGGTGGCAATGAATTAGCCTCCCACCGCTATGAATCGGCTAAGTGGGAAACAAGGCATTAATTTCCAATTCTTATGTGCTTGGCTAAGAGTTGAGAGATACCTTCACTTTAGTATTGTAAGAAATATTTCACTTTGGGATATTTGGTAGGAGAAATTCTAGAAAACGTTGAAGTATCATGGAGTAGTTTACTTGGAAATTGTTTGCTGCACTTTGAGAGGTTGTACGTTCATTTGAGTTCTTTTAAACTCCACAAATGAAGTAGGCAGCAACATATTCTCCTGAACCAGCAGCTACGTGAATTGTATTTGGGGTAGAAGCAGTAACGTTTGTCATTCCAAATATGTTTGCTCACGAAGCAACAATTCGACTTTTCCCCACCGCTTCAATCTCATTGTTCCGTTTCATCGCGTTTATTAACAATAGTGTTACTTTCAAATTAAATAGGCTAAAGGGGCGACGAAGCAAGCTTGGTTACGGTTGATCTACGACAGGTATGTAAAGCTATCCCTTCCTTCATTTTGGCATGATCTTTATGAAACGAACAGACGACGAGCGTATGACTCCAAAGAAGCTACTATTCCTAGAGACACTAGGATGGCTAATGTTCTTGATTCCCAGAACTTATTTTATTATGTCTTGATACGTGTCTATGACTCCAGCCGTCCTATTTTGATATAATCCATAGTGACATTCGAAGGGTACTTGATATGACTATTGTCTTGATTTTCAAATGATAGTTCATTTTGATTATTCTATTGAGTCTCAAAAATGATTTAGTTTGCATATGGTTGCTCACTACTCAACTCGTGCATGCCATAATAGGGTTAGTATGTGATGACTTTATTCACCACATCTATAAATAGGAAGCTACAAGACATTTAGGATGTTACCTTTCTTTCATATCTAAGATCGTGCGATAGAGCCCAGCCATAGGAAATGAAATTCCTTATACTAACACTTGATTTCAGCTGAAGAACTACATCGACAGAAGAAAGTGACTGATGATATTGGAAGCAGCAAAGTACACATGCAAGCAACGGTACGAAAGATGCATGTCGGATAAGGTAAGAATATTGAAGTATGATTGAAATGTAAAGTTGAAGAATGAAAGTGAAGGTAGATGGGAAGGTATAACAAGACAGATCATTAAAGGATCAGGTACGTTTCGAGGTGTGATATGTGAGGTAAGTTTCGACGTCCTTATACTTTTACTTAAAATTTGGAGCCCCGTGTGGCTATGATATGATATGATATATACGTATATATGTTTTCCATGTGAGGTATTGTTGGTATTTCCTGCGTGCAGGTTTTGGGATAGTAAGAAGTACAGAGGAAACTCTGCCAAAATTTTCTTAGAAATGAAAAGAGAATGAGATATAGGTTTGAAAAAAACAAAAGTCTTGAAAGGTCATGACAATAGTAATGATAGGATTTGACTAAGTGGTGAGTACAACTGGCTTCTAGGAATAAGCTAACTGTTGAATTGATGGTAATAATAATTATGAGGTCGATATTAATATAGTAAAAAGGAAATGCTAGGACAATTTGGAAGGGCTCGTGATAATAAAAGATGGTTTAGAAAAGGTTGGCAAATCTTAATAGAGTGTTATATTGAGGTGTCAACTGAATTGACCAGCAGGGATAAATTACGACGAGTTTACAGTTAAAAGGAGTAATAGTATGATTGAGACAAGAGTACCGAGGAGGACGAATTGTGACGAATATGAATGTATTGATAAGACAGCCTGTGAGGTATTAAGGCTAAGATTGATCAGAAAGGGTGAAAAGTTAAGTACGCCTACTCCACAGAGTATAATTAAACCGTAGTAAGAATCGTGAATAAGGTTAAGAAATGTTACACCATAGGATCAGGATATTATGTGAATACAATAAGGATTGTTATGAAAAGGAGTAAATCCTAGTAAGGATGTGCTAAGAGATATGACGTGATCTATGCGACCAAAGTATAAAGGAAAATGTGAAACGGAAAGGCAAGGTATAGGACGAATAAGAAAGACATATAAAGTTCTTCTATAGGGATAGTCCAGAATAGAGATTAGGTGATAACGAAAATGAAAGCGAGCACAAGAAAAGAAGGAGTTAATTGAAAGAAGGAAATAAGAAGGAAACGAGCGAGATAACAGTGCCGTAATTGGTTAGGACATGTATAGCCGAGAACACAAGCAATATAAGTGACAGAGTTGTGAAAGACCAAATTACAAAATGATGAGCAACAAAACAGAATGAGTTGCCAGAAAATGACTGGTATGATAAGAACAAATAGGGATGAACAGAATGCGTTTTGAAAAAGAGAAAAGAATTATGCGGGAGTAGTGTTTTCCGAAGGATAGAGGAGTGGCATGAGATTACTCATGCACAGAATAAAAGATGGACATGGATCGGAGAAGTGGAAAGGAATACTAAAGGAAGCACCCAAGATAGACGTAATTAATTGAGTACGAGTGTAAAATAAAAGGGAAATATATAGCTACGAACTTAAAGATGTAGTACGACAACAAGGTGATAAGATAAGACCATTATTAAGACGAATTTGATATGATTTTGAGTAAGTTAGAAGTCAGTGTTGGGTATACAACAAGGGTTAAAGAGCATAACGCATAAAAGAGTACACCGTGTATATGACTTCACCTCAGAAATAGTGAAATCCTTAAAGGACAAGGATTGTAGATTTGAGAAACAAATGATGCATTGTAAATTTATTAGAGAAAACAGATGATATCTGTTGGGATAAAGATAGTATTACAAGAGAACTTTGGACACTTATCATCGGAATATAAGCGCTACCTAATTGAGAATTTGGAACGACTATAAGTACTAATTAATTACTGATTGGAGTAAGTGGAATGTGGCCTTGGATGAGTTCCTACATGGGTTGCATTACTCAAGTACAGATGGTCAAACGAGATTTTGTACTATACATGGAAAGGTTCTCGTCGCTTCGAGAATTATTAAGGTTTCGTACCCGGATAATCAAAGTTAAAAATTAGAAAGAAAAGACATGGATATGGTACAGTATACCAAGCGAATCGGAAAAAGGATCATATGAATTTGAAATTTGAAATGAGGACATTGAGCAAAATATAAACAGATAATGGTATAAGTGCACCCTTAAGAGGGGAAGCTGGTGAGTGAAATGCAAGTGTAAGATGGTTTGAGCCAACTACCAAGATAGAATTAGTACTAAGAGAAAATAGGACATGGCCATAGTTGAGCCCCGATACTGATTGAAAGATACAAGAGGAGGATGCAAGGTAAAATATAAAGACTAGTGAGACGGTGCTAAGGTATGTCTCGGGCTAATTTGAGCACCTTCGCATATTCTTATAAAGATTGCAACATAATATGTGATAGAAAAACTAAGATCAAAATTTGAGTAAGGAAGCAATAGAAGAGTTTGAATTAAAAAGAAAGAAACGACACGAGATAATATGCCTAAAGTGTTATAAGTTGGATTAAGGGAAATTATGAAATGGTTTATGCGAGATGATCAACGAGCTGACTACCAGAAGATAGTGAATTTCAAAGAGAACGAACAAAAGGACGGGCACCTTAAGTTTGGGTTATAACGGAAGGATTAGTTATCAGCTATATTACTAAAAAGGGATAATGCGTAAGATAACCTATGGGTCTCAATGAATTTGTGGCGAAGAACACTATGACAAAGGCATCTATCTTATGGTGAGATAGTTATAGGCATTAGACAATGAAGGGAAATTTACCTTCGACATTATGAGGCGATATGACAAGCATGGACGTAAGAATGAAATGGCAAGAGGTATTGACCGAAGGACAAAAGAGGGACGGAACGTTCAAGATAGCACTTCGTAAAGTGATGCAAAATGTGAAACGAATTTTAAAATGGGCATATGATAGGAGAGAGGTAGCACCTCAATGTGATGATGGGAGTGCTATAGGGAAAACTACCTATACAAGTGTCCATTCACTATGTAAGAGAAGTATTTACCTCAAAAAAAGAGTGCTCCCGAGAGATGCATTATGGGATTTACATGAGATTTAAAACCCCTTAGGATCATCATGTATTTTAACACTTATTTCAGATATAAATTAAGTGAGAAGGGACACCCGAAAAGGATTCTAAAGTTAAGAAGAAGGTTCCTGATTATTAAGTAATCGCGAATGGTTTCTAGACTAATAGAGCCAAAGGGGGATCGACGAGTTCAAGTACCAAGAAGGGTCATATCAGGAAAGTGACTCACTTATTAAAGGGGTAACTCTAAGAAGGAGGTACGCTGTGGACTATGCGACCTACACAAAGAGTGGAAGTAGACCTATAGGAATTAGAAGAGAGGACAAGAGAAACCAATATGCGATGGTAAACCTACCCAAGGGGAAGATAGCTCCTATTCTACAGTGTTACTAGGAAAAATGACTCCAAAACAAGAAAGCTCAACTTAAGTTTCAAGTGTAAATGCATAGAGTATGTTGCAGTAAATTATGGAAGTAGCTATATTATGACCACTATCTTTGGAAATTCAACGTTAACAGATGTCAAGCGGAAAATGGCATTAGGCTATGTAAAGAGAGGCACAACATGATATATGAGTACTATTTAGAAATTGATACGTTATAAGATCATCATAACCAGTATACGTATACAGAACTAGTTTAACATTCGAGGACGAATGTTCTAAAGGGGGGAAGGATGTTACATCCCGTACTTCTGTACGTTGGATTATTTGTAAGTTAACCGACATAAGATCTGAGGACAAGATTATTTTGAGGTTATAAGTATTTATGTTGTTACATCCTATATTTTCATACATTAGTATGTGTCGTAAACAAATGAATATGAGCTTGGAGGATTAAAGACATTTATAAGGGTGTAAATTATTTTTTTCGTAAGAGATTATCTTTTCTATTTTGAGAAATAATGGCACAAAAAAAATTGTACTCTTGAGATTAAAGTGGAAAATATTAGTATTCAATACAATACATTTTTATCAGTGTCTTAATCTTTATGAAATATTAGTATATGTCTTAATTTTATAAAATACATATGATTTATTAATAATATTTATATGTCTATGTAATTCTAGAAAATTGATTGATTAAAGATATATTCTTTTATGATATTAAAGTAGTATGTATTTGTTGATACGGATAATGAATAAATATTTGTTTTTAGTAGTCAAAGTGAGGTGGCAATGAATTAGCCTCCCACCGCTATGAATCGGCTAAGAGGGAGACAAGGCATTAATTTCCAATTCTTACGTGCTTGGCTAAGAGTTGAGAGATACCTTCACTTTAGTATTGTAAGAAATATTTCACTTTGGGATATTTGGTAGGAGAAATTCTAGAAAACGTTGAAGTATCATGGAGTAGTTTACTTGGAAATTGCTTGCTGCACTTTGAGAGGTTGTACGTTCATTTGAGTTCTTTTAAACACCACAAATGAAGTAGGCAGCAACATATTCTCCTGAACTAGCAGCTACGTGAATTTTATTTAGGGTAGAAGCAGTAACGTTTATCATTCCAAATTTGTTTGCTCACGAAGCAACAATTCGAATTTTCCCCACCGCTTCAATCTCATTGTTCCGTTTCATCGCGTTGTTGAATCCGGGCTTTCTTCAAATTAAAATAAGGTGGAAGAAGAGTAGTTCTTGGCATATAGGGTAAAAATTCTCCTCTCCTAGGTATATTTAAATTCATCCCGGTCATAGCTAAATTGTGAGATGGGAACTACGAAATTAATTGCGGGAAATCGGATAAATTGTTATTGTTATCGTGTGGGCTTTTTGGTGATTGTTATGAGTTACTTTGTAAAATGGAATATCATGGGGATTGGTTGTAGTTGTAGTTAGTGTTGTTTTGTTGCCGTTATACTATGTATATATGAAAATAAAGGAGTGTATACAAGCATTGGTATAGGAGGATATATTAGGCTGTTTTGTGGATTATGTAGATGTTGTTATGGATGGAAATTATGCTAATTAGCATGAATAATACGTTATTGATGTTGCTATATATGTCTATGTGTTTATAAAGAGAATCGGTGGAAAATTTCTCGATATAGATTTGGGCTAAAACTCGAGGAAAGAGATTTTGTGTTCTTGAATTAGTTAAAAAGGGATTAAGAGATATTATTGGGTTGTTGTCGTTGTTGTGATAATCGGAGATTAACTGTAAGTTCGGGTTACGCGAGTTATATAGAGGAAATACTGCCCGATTTCCGTTAAGTCCTTAACTAATAAAAATACTAATCAAGAAGTATGAACTAAGAAGTGATTCCCATAAGTAATTGGTTGTAGATTTATAAGTTTGGGAAGTCGTAGTTTATTAACAATAGTGTTACTTTCATATTAAATAGGATAAAGGGGCGACAAAGCAAGCTTGGTTACGGTTGATTTACGACATGTATGTAAAGCTATCCCTTCCTTCATTTTGACATGATCTTTATGAAACGAACAGACGACGAGCGTATGACTCCAAAGAAGCTCCTATTCTTAGAGACACTAGGATGTCTAATGTTCTTGATTCCCAGAACATATTTTATTATGTCTTGATACGTGTCTATAACTCCAGCTGTCCTATTTTGTTATAATCCATAGTGACATTCGAAGGGTACTAGATATGACTATTGTCTTGATTTTCAAATGATAGTTCTTTTTTATTAGTCTATTGAGTCCCAAATATGATTTAGGTTGCATGTGGTTGCTCACTACTCTACTCGTGCATGCCATAATATATCTTTCACCGAGTCCGAGGCCGGGTATGTTCTCGTGCACAGTTTCACTGCATTGTTCACCGAGTCCCTCACTAGAGGGTCGGGTACGGTAGGTATATATATATGATGATATGATGATATGATGATGTGATTATGGCACCAATGATGGTATGTGATGACTTTATTCACCGAGTCCCATAATGGGCCGGGTATGATATATGATATCGATATGCATGATTTACATTTCATAAGGCAAGTGTATTGGTACTTTGAAGGTCATACTTGTCTCCAGTAATCTCTACCAGTCATGATCTTCTTTGTTGTATTTCATATTTTATATACTCAGTACATATCTCGTACTGACCCCCTTTCTTTGGGGGGGGGGGGGGGGGGGCTGCGTTTCATGCCCGCAGGTACGGATACCCGATTCGGTGACCCTCCAGCTTAGGATTTCTACTCACCTGTCTTGGAAAGCTCCATTGTTTCGGAGCCTATACTTTTGGTATAGATCATTTGATGTATATATATGTTTATCCAGGGGTACGGCGGGGCCCTGTCCCGTCATATTTCACTATCGATACTCTTAGAGGTCTGTAGACATATGTGTGGGTTGTGCATAAGTTTTGTTCAGCTGTGTCTATATGATGTGTTATAGATATGTTTGTCTGTAGTGGCAGCCTTATCGGCTTGCGTATGGTATTGATATATAGTGGCAGCTTTGTCGGCTTGCGTATCATGTAATGTTTTGATTATTTGTGACTCCCCAGGAGACAAGTTATCGGGATATATATATATGATGACGTTATGAACCTTTAGAGTTCTTTTGCAAGTTTCCATACTGTCCTTAGCTTCAGTTTGATTATATTTAGCAGGTATGTATGCGAGTGTCTAGTGCGGGCACTAGTCATGGCCCATGGGGTTGGGTCGTGACAAAAGTGGTTTCAGAGCAGTTCATCCTCGGAGTGTCTACAGACCGTGTCTAGTAGAGCCTTATTTATCGGTGTGTTGTGCACCACATCTATAAACAGGAAGCTACAGGACATTTAGGATGTTACCTTTCTTTCATATCTAAGATCGTGCGATAGAGCCCATCCAAAGGAAATGAAATTCCTTATACTAACCCTTGATTTCAGCTGAAGAACGACATCGACAGAAGAAAGTGACTGATGATATTGGAAGCAACAAAGTACACAGGCAAGCAACGGTGCGAAAGATGCATGTCGGATAAGGTAAGAATATTGAAGTATGATTGAAATGTAAAGTTGAAGAATGAAAGGGAAGGTAGATGGGAAGGTATAACAAGACAAATCATTAAAGGATCAGGTACGTCTCGAGGTGTGATATATGAGGTAAGTTTCGACATCCTTATATTTTTACTTGAAATTGGGAGCCCTATGTGGCTATGATATGATATGATATATACGTATATATGTTGGCCCTGTGAGGCATTGTTGGTATTTGCTGCGTGCAGGTTTTGGGATAGTAAGAAGTACAGAAGAAACTCTGCCAAAATTTTCTTAGAAATGAAAAGAGAATGAGATATAGGTTTGAAAAAAAAAAGTCTTGAAAGGTCATGACAATAGTAATGACAGGATTTGACTAAGTGGTGAGTACAGCTGGCTTCGAGGAATAAGTTAACTGTTGAATTGATGGTAATAGTAATTATGAGGTCGATATTAATATGGTAAAAAGGAAATGCTAGGACAATTTGGAAGGGCTCGTGATAATAAAAGATGGTTTAGAAAAGGGTGGCAAATCTTAATAGAGTGTTATATTGAGGTGTCAACTAAATTGACTAGCTGGGATAAATTACGACGAGTTTACAGTTAAAAGGAGTAATAGTATGATTGAGACAAGAGTACCGAGGAGGACGAATTGTGACAAATATCAATGTGTTGATAAGACAGCCTGTGTGGTATTAAGGCTAAGATTGATCAGAAAGGGTGAAAGGTTAAGTACGCCTACTCCACAGAGTATAATTAAACCGTAGTAAGAATCGTGAATAAGGTTAAGAAATGTTACACCATAGGATCAGGATATTATGTGAATACAATAAGGATTGTTATGAAAAGGAGTAAAGCCTAGTAAGGAAGTACTAAAAAGATATGACGTGATCTATGCGACTAAAGTATAAAGGAAAATGTGAAACGGAAAGGCAAGGAATAGGACGAATAAGAAAGACTGATAAAGTTCTTCTATAGGGATAGTCCAGAATAGAGATTAGGTGATAACGAAAATGAAAGTGAGCACAAGAAAAGAAGTAGTTAATTGAAAGAAGGAAATAAGAAGGAAGCGAGCGAGATAACAGTGCAGTAACTAGTTACGACATGTATAGCCGAGAACACAAGCAATATAAGTGACAGAGGTGTGAAAGACCAAATTACAAAAAGATGAGCAACAAAGCAGAATGAGTTCCAGAAAATGACTGGTATGATAAGAACAAATAGGGATGAACAGAATGCGTTTTGAAAAAGAGAAAAGGATTATGCGGGAGTATTTTTTCCAAAGGATACAGGAGTGGCATGAGATTCCTCGTGCACAGAATAAAAGATGGACATGAATTGGAGAAGTGGAAAGGAATACTAAAGGAAGTACCCAAGATAGACGTAATTAATTGAGTACGAGTGTAAAATAAAAGGGAAATATATAGCTACGAACTTAAAGATGTAGTACGACGACAGGGTGATAAGATAAGACGATTATTAAGAAGAATTCGATATGATTTTGAGTAAGTTAGAAATCAGTGTTGGGTACACAACAAGGGTTAAAGAGCATAAGGCATAAAGGAGTACTGCGTGTATATGACTTAACCTCGGAAATAGTGAAATCCTTAAAGGACAAGGATTGTAGATTTGAGAAACAAATGATGCATTGTAAATTTATTACAGGAAACAGATGATATCCGTTGGGATAAAGATACTATTACAAGAGAACTTTGGACACTTATCATCGGAATATAAGAGCTACCTATTTGAGAATTTGGAACGACTATAAGTACTAATTAATTACTAATTGGAGTAAGTGGAATGTGGTCTTGGATGAGTTCCTACATGGGTTGCATTATTCAAGTACAGATGGTCAAACGAGATTTTGTACTATACATGGAAAGGTTCTCGTCGCTTCGAGAATTATTAAGGTTTCGTACCCGGATAATCAAAGTTATAAATTATAAAGAAAAGAAATGGATATGGTACAGTATACCAAGCGAATCAGAAAAAGGATCATATGAATTTGAAATTGGAAATGGGGACATGGAGCATAATATAAACAGATAATGGTATAAGTGCACCCTTAAGAGGGGAAGCTGGTGAGAGAAATGCAAGTGTAAGATGGTTTGAGCCAACTACCGAGATAGAATTAGTACTGAGAGCAAATAGAACATGGCCATAGTTGAGCCCCGATACGGTTTGAAAGATACAAGAGGAGGATGCAAGGTAAAGCATAAAGACTAGTGAGACGGCGCTAAGGTATGTCTCGGGCTAATTTGAGCAGCTTCGCATATTCTTATAAAGATTGCAATATAATGTGTGATAGAAAAACTAAGAGCAAAATTTGAGTAAGGAAGCAATAGAAGAGTTTGAATTAAAAAGAAAGAAACGACACGAGATAATATGCCTAAAGTGTTATAAGTTGGATTAAGGGAAATTGTGAAATGGTTTAAGCGAGATGATCAACGAGCTGGCTACCAGAAGACAGTGCATTTCAAAGAGAACGAACAAAAGGACGGGCACCTTAAGTTTGGGTTATAATGGAAGGATTAGTTATCAGCTATATTACTAAAAAGGGCTAATGCATAAGATGACCTATGGGTCTCAATGAATTTGTGGCGAAGAACACTATGACAAAGGCATCTACCTTATGGTGAGATAGTTATAGACATTAGACAACAAAGGGAAATTGACCTTCGACATTACGAGGCGATACGACAAGCATGGACGTAAGAATGAAATGGCAAGAGGTATGGACCGAAGGACAAAAGAGGGACGGAACGTTCAAGATAGCACTTCGTAAAGTGATGCAAAATGTGAAACGAATTTGAAAATGGGCATATGATAGAAGAGAGGTAGCACCTCAATGTGATGATGGGAGTGCTATAGGGAAAACTACCTATACAAGTGTCCATTCACTATGTATGACAAGTATTTACCTGAAAGAAAGAGTGCTCCCGAGAGATGCATTATGGGATTTACATGAGATTTAAAACCCCTTAGGATCATCATGTATTTTAACACTTATTTCAGATATAACTTAAGTGAGAAGGGACACCCGAAAAATATTCTAAAGATAAGAAGAAGGTTCCTGATTATTAAGTAATCGCGAAAGGTTTCTAGACTAGTAGAGCCAAAGGGGGATCGACGAGTTCAAGTACCAAGAAGGGTCATACCAGGAAAGTGACTCACTTAATAAAATGGTAACTCTAGGAAGGAGGTACGCTGTGGACTATGCGACCTAAATAAAGAGTGGAATTAGACCTATAGGAATTAGAAGAGAGGACAAGAGAAACCAATATGCGATGGTAAACCTACCCAAGGGGAAGATAGCTCCTATTCTAAAGTGTTACTAGGAAAAATGACTCCAAAACAAGAAAACTCAACTTAAGTTTCAAGTGTAAATGCATAGAGTAAGTTGCAGTCAATTACGGAAGTAGCTATATTATGACCACTATCTTTGGAAATTCAACGTTAACAGATGTCAAACGGAAAATGGCATTAGGCTATGTAAAGAGAGGCACAACATGATAGATGAGTACTATTTAGAAATTGATACGTTATAAGATCATCATAACCAGTATACGTATACAGAACTAGTTTAACATTCGAGGACGAATGTTTTAAAGGGGGGAAGGATGTTACATCCCGTACTTCTGTACGTTGGATTATTCGTAAGTTAACCGACATATGTTGTTACATCCCATATTTTCGTACATTAGGATGTGTCGTAAACAAATGAATATGAGCTTGGAAGATTAAGGTCATTTATAAGGGTGTAAATTATTTTTTTCGTAAGAGATATTATCTTTTCTATTTTGAGAAATATTGGCACAAAAAAAATTGTACTCTGGAGATTAAAGTGGAAAATATTAGTATTCGATACAGTACATTTCTATCAGTGTCTTAATCATTATGAAATATTAGTATATGTCTTAATTTTATAAAAAACATATGATTTATTAATAATATTTATATATCTATGTAATTCTACAAAATTGATTGATTAAAGATATATTCTTTTATGATATTAAAGTAGTATGTATTTGTTGATACGGATAATGAATAAATATTTGTTTTTAGTAGTCAAAGTGAGGTGGCAATGAATTAGCCTCCCACCGCTATGAATCGGCTAAGAGGGAGACAAGGCATTAATTTCCAATTCTTACGTGCTTGGCTAAGAGTTGAGAGATACCTTCACTTTAGTATTGTATGAAATATTTCACTTTGGGATATTTGGTGGGAGAAATTCTAGAAAACGTTGAAGTATCATGGAGTAGTTTACTTGGGAATTGTTTGCTGCACTTTGAGAGGTTGTACGTTCATTTGAGTTCTTTTAAACTCCACAAATGAAGTAGGTAGCAACATATTCTCCTGAACCAGCAGCTACGTGAATTGTATTTGGGGTAGAAGCAGTAACGTGTGTCATGCCAAATATGTTTGCTCACAAAGCAATAATTCGACTTTTCCCCACCGCTTCAATCTCATTGTTCCGTTTCATCATGTTGTTGAATCCGGGCTTTCTTCAAATTAAAGTAAGGTGGAAGAAGAATAGTTCTTGGGGTATAAGGTAAAAATTCTCCTCTCCTAGGTATATTTAAATTCATCCCGGTCATAGCTAAATTGTGAGATGGGAACTACGAAATTAATTGCGGGAAATCGGATAAATTGTTATTGTTATCGTGTGGGCTTTTTGGTGATTGTTATGAGTTACTTTGTAAAATGGAATATCATGGGGATTGGTTGTAGTTGTAGTTATTGTTGTTTTTTTTGCCGTTATACTATGTATATATGAAAATACAGGAGTGTATACAAGCATTGGTATACGAGGATATATTGGGCTGTTTTGTGGATTATGTAGATGTTGTTATGGATGGAAATTATGCTAAATAGCATGAATAATACGTTCTTGTTGTTGCTATATATGTCTATGTGTTTATAAAGAGAATCGATGGAAAATTTCTCGATATAGATTTGGGCTAAAACTCGAGGAAAGAGATTTTGTGTTCTTGAATTATTTAAAAAGGGATTAAGAGAGATTATTGGGTTGTTGTCGTTGTTGTTGGTATTGTTGTGATAATCAGAAATTAACTGTAAGTTCGGGTTACGCGAGTTATATAGAGGAAATGATGCCCGATTTCCGTTAAGTCCTTAACTAATCAAAATAGTAATCAAGAAGTATGAACTAAGAAATGATTCCCATAAGTAATTGGTTGTAGATTTATAAGTTTGGGAAGTCGTAGTTCATTAACAATAGTGTTACTTTCATATTAAATAGGCTAAAGGGGCGACGAAACAAGCTTGGTTACGATTGATCTATGACAGGTATGTAAAGCTATCCCTTCCTTCATTTTGGCATGATCTTTATGAAACGAACAGACGACGAGCGCATGACTCCAAAGAAGCTCCTATTCTTAGAGACACTAGGATGGCTAATGTTCTTGATTCCCAGAACTTATTTTATTATGCCTTGATACGTGTCTATGACTCCAGCCGTCCTATTTTGATATAATCCATAGTGACTTTCGAAGGGTACTTGATATGACTATTGTCTTGATTTTCAAATGATAGTTCATTTTGATTATTCTATTGAGTCTCAAATATAATTTAGTTTGCATATGGTTGCTCACTACTCTGCTCGTGCATTCCATAATATATCTTTCGCCGAGTCTCGGGCCGGGTATGTTCTCGTGCACAGTTTCACTGCATTATTCACCGAGTCCATCACTAGATGGCCGGGTACGGTAGGTATATATATATATATGATATGATTATATGATGATATGTGATATGATGATGTTATTATGGAGCCAATGATGGTATGTGATGACTTTATTCACCGAGTCCCATAATGGGCCGGGTACGATATATGATATCGCTATGCATGATTTACATTTCATAAGGCAAGTGTATTGGTACTTTGAATGTCATACTTGTCTCCTGTAATCTCTATTCTAGTCATGATCCTCTTTATTGTATTTCATGCTTTATATACTCAGTACATATCTCGTACTGACCCCCTTTCTTCGGGGGGCTGCGTTTCATGCCCGCAGGTACGGATACTCGATTTGGTGGCCCTCCGTCTTAGGATTTCTGCTCAGCTGTCTTGGAGAGCTCCATTGTTCCGGAGCCTAGACTTTTGGTACAAATCTTTTGATGTATATATATGTTTATCCAGGGGTAGGGCAGGGCCCTGTCCCGTCATATTTCACTATCGATACTCTTAGAGGTCTGTAGATATATGTGTGGGTTGTGCATAAATTTTGTTCAACTGTGTCTATATGATGTGCTATGGATATGTTCGTCTGTAGTGGCTGCCTTATCGGCTTGCGTATGGTATTTATATGTAGTGGCAGCTTTGTCGGCTTGCGTATCATGTAATGTTTTGATTATTTGTGACTCCCCAGGATACAAGTTATCGGGATATATATATATGATGACGTTATGAACCTTTAGAGTTCTTTTGCAAGTTTCCATACTGTCCTTAGCTTCAGTTTGATTATATTTAGCAGGTATGTATGCGAGTGTCTAGTGCGGGCACTAGTCATGGCCCATGGGGTTGGGTCGTGACAAAAGTGGTTTCAGAGCAGTTCATCCTCGGAGTGTCTACAGACCGTGTCTAGTAGAGCCTTATTTATCGGTGTGTTGTGCACCACATCTATAAACAGGAAGCTACAGGACATTTAGGATGTTACCTTTCTTTCATATCTAAGATCGTGCGATAGAGCCCATCCAAAGGAAATGAAATTCCTTATACTAACCCTTGATTTCAGCTGAAGAACGACATCGACAGAAGAAAGTGACTAATGATATTAGAAGCAACAAAGTACACAGGCAAGCAACGGTGCGAAAGATGCATGTCGGATAAGGTAAGAATATTGAAGTATGATTGAAATGTAAAGTTGAAGAATGAAAGGGAAGGTAGATGGGAAGGTATAACAAGACAGATCGTTAAAGGATCAGGTACGTCTCGAGGTGTGATATGTGAGGTAAGTTTCGACATCGTTATACTTTTACTTGAAATTGGGAGCCCTGTGTGGCTATGATATGATATGATATATACGTATATATGTTGTCCCTGTGAGGCATTGTTGGTATTTCCTGCGTGCAGGTTTTGGGATAGTAAGAAGTACAGAGGAAACTCTGCCAAAATTGTCTTAGAAATGAAAAGAGAATGAGATATAGGTTTGAAAAAAAAAGTCTTGAAAGGTCATGACAATAGTAATGATAGGATTTGACTACGTGGCGAGTGCAGCTGGCTTCGAGGAATAAGTTAACTGTTGAATTGATGGTAATAGTAATTATGAGGTCGATATTAATATGGTAAAAAGGAAATGCTAGGACAATTTGGAAGGGCTCGTGATAATAAAAGATGGTTTAGAAAAGGGTGGCAAATCTTAATAGAGTGTTATATTGACGTGTCAACTGAATTGACCAGCAGGGATAAATTACGACGAGTTTACAGTTAAAAGGAGTAATAGTATGATTGAGACAAGAGTACCGAGGAGGACGAATTGTGACGAATATGAATGTATTGATAAGATAGCCTGTGAGGTATTAAGGCTAAGATTGATCAGAAAGGGTGAAAGGTTAAGTACGCCTACTCCACAGAGTATAATTAAACCGTAGTAAGAATCGTGAATAAGGTTAAGAAATGTTACGCCATAGGATCAGGATATTATGTGAATACAATAAGGATTGTTATGAAAAGGAGTAAAGCCTAGTAAGGATGTGCTAAGATATATGACGTGATCTATGCGACTAAAGTATAAAGGAAAATGTGAAACGGAAAGGCAAGGTATAGGACGAATAAGAAAGACTTATAAAGTTCTTCTATAGGGATAGTCCAGAATAGAGATTACGTGATAACGAAAATGAAAGCGAGCACAAGAAAAGAAGGAGTTAATTGAAAGAAGGAAATAAGAAGGAAGCGAGCGATATAACAGTGTAGTAATTGGTTACGATGTGTTTTCCGAAGGATACAGGAGTGGAATGAGATTACTCGTGCACAGAATAAAAGATGGACATGGATCGGAAAAGTGGAAAGGAATACTAAAGGAAGCACCCAAGATAGATGTAATTAATTTAGTACGAGTGTAAAATAAAAGGGAAATATATAGCTACGAACTTAAAGATGTAGTACGACGACAAGCTGATAAGATAAGACCATTATTAAGACGAATTCGATATGATTTTGAGTAAGTTAGAAGTCAGTGTTGGGTACACAACAAGGGTTAAAGAGCATAAGGCATAAAGGAGTACTGCGTGTATATGACTTCACCTTGGAAATAGTGAAATCCTTAAAGGACAAGGATTGTAGATTTGAGAAACAAATGATGCATTGTAAATTTATTACAGGAAACAGATGATATCCGTTGGGATAAAGATACTATTACAAGAGAACTTTGGACACTTATCATTGGAATATAAGCGCTACCTAATTGAGAATTTGAAACGACTATAAGTACTAATTAATTACTGATTGGAGTAAGTGGAATGTGGCCTTGGATGAGTTCCTACATGGGTTGCATTACTCAAGTACAGATGGTCAAACGAGATTTTGTACTATACATGGAAAGGTTCTCGTCGCTTCGAGAATTATTAAGGTTTCGTACCCGGATAATCAAAGTTATAAATTATAAAGAAAAGACATGGATATGGTACAGTATACCAAGCGAATCAGAAAAAGGATCATATGAATTTGAAATTGGAAATGGGGACATGGAGCAGAATATAAACAGATAATGGTATAAGTGCACCCTTAAGAGGGGAAGCTGGTGAGAGAAATGCAAGTGTAAGATGGTTTGAGCCAACTACCGAGAAAGAATTAGTACTGAGAGCAAATAGGACATGGCCATAATTGAGCCCCGCTACTGATTGAAAGATACAAGAGGAGGATGCTGTCATACCCCGTCTTTACTTGGGTGTGATGTGCACCCGACCCTTACTTAGGGCCGAGCGAACCCTCCGACTCCTATCACATACATAATCTTTTGAACCTCTAAATCAAGTATACATAATAAAGCTTACTGAAATATTCTTTTTGTTACTTTCAAATCAAATAAAATCTGTAACTGTGTAAAACTTATATCATAATACAAACTGACACATCGGCTGATGGAGCCGCTGACAGACTGACTCCCGATACCCACAACTCTGTCTGCAATGTCTCTAACTTCGAACAAGACATCATAGCATAGTACGCTGACTCGGCTACACTCCAGGGCCAAGTGGAGCTCGCCAACTTCGCTGGAACATCTTCTATAATAGCTTCAACTCATCTGGGTGTACCTGCGCGACATGAAA
The DNA here is from genome assembly GCF_019175385.1 of Lycium barbarum. Classification (NCBI taxonomy): domain Eukaryota; kingdom Viridiplantae; phylum Streptophyta; class Magnoliopsida; order Solanales; family Solanaceae; genus Lycium; species Lycium barbarum. Next base: position 24,682,853 of record NC_083337.1, read on the forward strand.
CGTTGCCCACGAAGAAGAGGGGTCAGTACGAGCAATGTACTGAGTATGTAAGGCATAATGATAACATAATAAAATGGACAGAACATGAACAACAATATAATAAGGAACATATGGACGGTATAAGAATAGATATGACTGTAACTGCCTGCCTCTCAAGGCGGAATCATGCATGCTTACTTTTACATAACCTGTCTGAATCACTCTGATTCACATAACATCATTAGCCCGCATCCGGGGTAATCATCTCATGCCGCCCACTTGTCATAATCATCCTAGACATATCCTCTTCTTTTACATCATCATTATCATTACAAAAGCATATTCATCGTTATAGTCATAAAAGCTTACAAAATCATACACCTTTGGCTTGGAAAAGTATAGACATTTTGAAAAACGTTTACGGGTTATTAGAAAAGAAATCATGTCTTGGAACCTTAGACTTTTAACCTTTGAAGACAAGGAAGATATAGAAATAATTATGAAATCATAACATCGGAATCATGCCTTGAAAGAAAGGGGACAAGCCTTACATACTTGTGCCGCGCCTTACTAGCTATGCTTATTCGTCCAACTTGTTAGTCTACATTCAAGAAGATCGACGCAATCATTAGATTCATTACCACACACACCTTTCTTAGTATCTCATTAGATTCATTACCGAAATTTCGGCAGCATCTCCCCTGTAAATAGGCCATCTTCGAGAATCTGTCTCGGCTCAAATCATCAACAACAAACCCGAGAGTTAAACTCGGCCAAACCAACAACAATACTAGCAATTATTCTAGCAACACTTCAATATTCAATTCAATTCAATTCAAAACAATTTAATCAACATACTACTCGATCCAACACCTTCCAAATTTAACAAAACCAATGACAACCCATTTCCTTCTCCAAATTTAATCACAACAACCCAACTTACAATCTTCCAAACAAATGTCTCACTTCCAATTTCAAGAATTACATTTACAACCTACACATTAGCAACATTATTCCTACAAACACAAGAATCATACTAATGTCACACTAACTCCTTCCATGATCAACAAACAATCATAACTTCATTTCTAACCATTAAATCCCCATTTAACATCATGGAATTCATAACACAACAATTAAAATACTTAGTAAAATTAATTCATCATTTCTCCACAAATGCAACTATATTCGGCCAACACAACTACATGCATATTTTCATGAATTCTTCATCCATGTCTATACATTACAACAACAACCAATTTACTACATCAAATTAATCCATTCTTCTAGCACAACATCACACACACACACGGCCAATACCATGCACACTCGGCCACATTCACAACTTCCATATTTCCATGAATTCCATTCATTTCCACATACCACAACATACACAAACATCCATAACATATAAAAGAGGATGAATTCTTACCTTTTTCATTTAACCCTTCACTTAGCTATGATTTGCAACTTGCAAGAATACATGTTCTTCTTGCTCCAACAACTACTCCATGTTAACGAGGACGTTCCAATTGGTTGAAAAGCTAGAAGAAATAATTTATTTTGATCATCTTCCATGGCTCCCATTTTTGGAGCCATGGCCGAACCTATGCCCCTCTTCTTTCTCTTTTTTTTTTTTTTGGTTCTTTCTTTCTTTCTTGAATTAATATAATAAGCTCTCCCTCATATATATATAGCCTTTACAAGCATGTGAGGGGCACATGCCCCTCCTTCTTTCTTTTTCTCTCTAGACTTTTCTCCTTTTTTCTTGAATTTTCCTATTATAACAAAGAAGACTAGTTGTCTTCTTATACAAGCTTTAACCCACATGTCTTTTTAATTTACACTTAGCCCACCATTAAATAATAAGAATGTGGACACATACTTATGCCACACGGCCACATAGGGCCTTCAAGAATTTTCTTGAACTTTTTGTGAAATTACCACTTTGCCCCTAAGCTTCCACAATATTACCATGAACCATTTTTGTGAATTTCCCTTTTCCCTTGACCATTCTTAATATTCTCACTTTAAATTTTTCGTAAGCAACTTATGCACCAAACAAGATCAAAATTATAGTCTTGCTCTTAACCTCCCGCATTTATCTTAAATTATCCGAACGCGAAAAAAAATGCGGAATATAACATCCTCCCCCTTTTTAGAACATTCGTCCTCGGATGTTCAACTGACCTTATAGTGTCTTAATACTCCAGGAGGGTTTCTCTTATTGTTGTCCTTTTCTTAATGCCCATTCCTTATCGTTCACTCTATTCTCCTTATGCTCGAACTCCTGGGCCTTACACGAGTCCTCATTCCGTGTCATAGGTTTCCTAATCCACTGCACCAACTCGTTCCTACTTCTTTCATGTATTCTCTTGATAGGTCGATACGCTTTAAACTCTGGCTCCAGGCTAATGAGTTTCCTTCCTTTGGACTTGAAGTCTATAATATGTTCTCCCCCCCTTTAAGGGGTTCCTTATATGCCAACAGTCCTTTTATGAAGTCTTCGTCTATATCTTATTCCTCATCTCTCTTCCCAACTCTATGCCTAACATATCGAAACTTCTTATCCCAAGTTTTTCTTTTACTTCCTATCTATGTCATCGTTTTGTCTACATTTCCATACCCGTTCATCCACTATTCGTCCTTTCACTTACTTAGCCCACTTACTCATAATTCTTCCTTAACTACATGTTTGTGTTATAGCTGTGCGTCCATATCTCTCAAGCGTCCGCTACTTTTGTTCCTAGCAGAAAATTCTTACAACTTCCACTCTCCCTATCCTTGTTCGTCAAACCTGTAACTACATTAACATAGCTACATACTTATTCCTTTATAGATCTCTCATCTCAACATTATTACAAGCCTAAGTATTCTTTCTCTTACTCCACATTTCACCTATCCTAGTCACTATTCCTTTAGCCCTACTTATCGAAATCGGCTCTCGAAACTCATACACACCTCTCACTGTCTTCTTTTACCACACTCTATCTCTTTTCACATGTCTACCTCGAGGTCTTTTCCAAATAGCCTCATGCTTTGCTGGTAGTTTCTCTCGGAAGCTTCACTTACTAAGATTTCATACCTTTCACCTCCTTCCGACACTTTGTTCTCTTTGTCTTCCATTTACTCACTCTCTTTCTTTTCCAAATATCATTGCACTAGAATTTTGCCATCTTAACTTGTAGTGAAAATGATACCAATTTTCCTAGTAACGCCTATATCATTTATTCTTGCTGTCACTCGATCTTTGGTACCCTTTCTTGATTAATGCCTTTTATACCGTAGCTTAAGTTGTTGGGACTCACTTACCTAGCGATACAATCATACGTGGGATATCCTACGCGTCCATATATATATGTTTTATTATCAACTAGCACACAAAGTACTTCCATACACTATTCAAGCCTATCCTAACTCTCGAGCTGTGACGCATTCTCCGTCTCTTCATCGATCTAGTCTGCCTCATCCTACGCGTCCTCTTATGGTCCCCAACCATCCCGTATATCCTATTTTTCCTTAGACTACCCTAGCTTTTTATTTGTCTCTTATATCTCAATCTATAGAATTTCTTGCCAACTTCCCAGGGGGTCACCCATCATAGAATTGCTCCCACTTGAACACGCTTAACCCAAAAACTTCACTGGAATTCGGTATCTTAACGCTGATATTTTCGCGTCCGCTTCCTCACATGACCTTTATTACATGTTCTGGAGCAAGTCGAAGTCTTACAGATTCCGAAACATTTTCGTAACACGTCCTTTCTTTTATAATTACCGTTTTACCCTTCTTGATTTCCAATGTTCACCTTCCGCCAGTGTGTATGGCTACCTCCTATCCTGGACTTCCAGATTCCCGATAGTGGTCGCACCTTCATCGCCATGCCAAATCCATAACCTTTCCGCAACAACGCATCTTACTTATTACCCATTTACAGTATTTCCTTTCCACGCTTCTTCCTGTTAGACGTATCCATTCTGGCAAAATCTCCTTTACCATTTCTACTATTCAAGATCTGTTTGCAGCAAATATCGACAATACTTCACAGAATTTCCAGAACAAATGTCCAGCCATCCAGAACTTCCAGAACAAATGTCCAGACTTACCTCTGTGACTTGTCATATCGTCACTTGCCTTTTTTCGTCGACACTAGGCGCCTGCGGAAATCAACGATTAGCATAAGGAATCTTATTTCCTATGACTTGGTTCTATTGCACGATCTAAGACAGAAAAAAGGTCAACAATCCCTAGATGCCCCGCAGCCTCCTGTTTATAAATGTGGCCGGCTTCACACTCATAAACAGGACTCTACTGGACACGACTTTGCAGACAATCCTTAGACCGACCTGCTCTGATACAACTTTGTCATACCCCGTCTTTACTAGGGTGTGATGGGCACCCGACCCTTACTTAGGGCCGAGCGAACCCTCTGACTCCTATCACATACATAATCTTTTGAACCTCTAAATCAAGTATACCTAATAAAGCTTACTGAAATATTCTTTTTGTTACTTTCAAATCAAATAAAATTTGTAACTGTGTAAAACTTATATCATAATACAAACTGACACATCGGCTGATGGAGCCGCTGACAGACTGACTCCCGATACCCACAACTCTGTCTGCAAAGTCTCTAACTTCGAACAAGACATCATAGCATAGTACGCTGACTCGGCTACACTCAAGGGCCAAGTGGAGCTCGCCAACTTCGCTGGAACATCTTCTATAATAACTTCAACTCATCTGGGTGTACCTGCGCGGCATGAAACGCAGCCCCCGAAGAAGAGAGGTCAGTACGAGCAATGTACTGAGTATGTAAGGCATAATGATAACATAATAAAATGGACAGAACATGAAGAACAATATAATAAGGAACATATGGACGGTATAAGAAAAGATAAGACTGTAACTGCCGGCCTCTCAAGGCGGAATCATGCATGCTTAGTTTTACCCTTATGCATATACATACACAACCTGTCTGAATCACTCTGAATCACATAACATCATTAGCCCGCATCCGGGGTAATCATCTCATGCAGCCCACTACTGGTGATCGTGCCCGGCCCTCTAGGCTCGGTATGAACATAGCAGCCCGCCTTAGCGGTGACATGCCCGGCCAACTAGGCCCGGTGTGATCATCCGATACCTGCCCGCCTTAGCGGTGATATGCCCGGCCATCTAGGCACGGTGTAATCATCCAATAACTGTCCGCTTTAGCGGTGACATGCGCGACCATCTAGGCACGGTGTTATTATCCATCATAAGCATGCATAATAGCCCAACCAAACGCTATATCTTTATCGGAGTGACATAAGGTCGGGGACCTCCGATTACATTATGGAATAAACAGGATCGTCATGTCTCACCTTGAAAGGACTAGTATTATAAGGCGAGACTATCAACAAAGAATAGCATTAAGAGAAAACATAATATAAGATCATAAGTCTCATAAAACATTAATTCATACACTTTGGAGTCTTATATCCATATTGAATCCTTAACTTAAGACTTTTAGACATGAAACCATTCTTGTCATAATCATCCTAGACATATCCTCTTCTTTGACATCATCGTTATCATTACAAAAGCATATTCATCGTTATAGTCATAAAAGCTTACAAACTCATACACCTTTGGCTTGGAAAAGTATAGACATTTTGAAAAACGTTTACGGGTTATTAGAAAAGAAATCATGTCTTGGAACCTTAGACTTTTAACCTTTGAAGACAAGGAAGATATAGAAATAATTATGAAATCTTAACATCGGAATCATGCCTTGAAAGAAATGGGACAAGCCTTACATACCTATGTCGCGCCTTACAAGCTATGCTTATTCGTCCAACTTGTTAGTCTACATTCAAGAAGATCGACGCAATCATTAGATTCATTACCACACACACCTTTCTTAGTATCTCAATTAAATTCAGTTATGACCTGCCGAAATTTCGGCAGCATCTCCCCTGTAAATAGGCCATCCTCGAGAATCTGTCTCGGCTCAAATCATCAACAACAAACCCGAGAATTCAACTCGGCCAAACCAACAACAATACTTGCAATTATTCTAGCAACACTTCAATATTCAATTCAATTCAATTCAAAACAATTTAATCAACATACTACTCGATCCAACACCTTCCAAATTTAACAAAACCAATGACAACCCATTTCCTTCTCCAAATTTAATCACAACAACCCAACTTACAATCTTCCAAACAAATGTCTCACTTCCAATTTCATGAATTACATTTACAACCTACACATTAGCAACATTATTCCTACAAACACAAGAATCATACTAATGTCACACTAACTCCTTCCATGATCCACAAACAATCATAACTTCATTTCTAACCATTAAATCCCCATTTAACATCATGGAATTCATAACACAACAATTAAAATACTTAGTAAAATTAATTCATCATTTCTCCACAAATGCAACTATATTCGGCCAACACAACTACATGCATATTTTCATGAATTCTTCATCCATGTCTATACATTACAACAACAACCAATTTACTACATCAAATTAATCCATTCTTCTAGCACAACATCACACACACACACGGCCAATACCATGCACACTCGGCCACATTCACAACTTCCATATTTCCATGAATTCCATTCATTTCCACATACCACAACATACACAAACATCCATAACATATAAAAGAGGATGAATTCTTACCTTTTTCATTTAACCCTTCACTTAGCTATGATTTGCAACTTGCAAGAATACATGTTCTTCTTGCTCCAACAACTACTCCACGTTAACGAGGACGTTCCAATTGGTTGAAAAGCTAGAAGAAATAATTTATTTTGATCATCTTCCATGGCTCCCGTTTTTGGAGCCATGGCCGAACCTATGCCCCTCTTCTTTCTCTTTTTTTTTTTTTTGGTTCTTTCTTTCTTTCTTGAATTAATATAATAAGCTCTCCCTCATATATATATAGCCTTTACAAGCATGTGAGGGGCACATGCCCCTCCTTCTTTCTTTTTCTCTCTAGACGTTTCTCCTTTTTTCTTGAATTTTCCTATTATAACAAGGAAGACTAGTTGTCTTCTTATACAAGCTTTAACCCACATGTCTTTTTAATTTACACTTAGCCCCCCATTAAATAATAAGAATGTGGACACATACTTATGCCACACGGCCACATAGGGCCTTCAAGAATTTTCTTGAACTTTTTGTGAAATTACCATTTTGCCCCTAAGCTTCCACAATATTACCATGAACCATTTTTGTGAATTTCCCTTTTTGCCATTGACCATTCTTAATATTCTCACTTCAAATTTTTCGTAAGAAACTTATGCACCAAACAAGATCAAAATTATAGTCTTGCTCTTAACCTCCCGCAATTATCTTAAATTATCCGAACGCGAAAAAAATGCCGGATATAACAGATGCAAGGTAAAGCATAAAGACTAGAGAGACGACGCTAAGGTATGTCTCGGGCTAATTTGAGAACCTTCGCATATTCTTATAAAGATTGCAACATAATGTGTGATAGAAAAACTAAGAGCAAAATTTGAGTAAGGAAGCAATAGAAGAGTTTGAATTAAAAAGAAAGAAACTACACGAGATAATATGCCTAAAGTGTTATAAGTTGGATTAAGGGAAATTGTGAAATGGTTTAAGCGAGATGATCAACGAGCTGGCTACCAGAAGACAGTGAATTTCAAAGAGAACGAACAAAAGGACGGGCACCTTAAGTTTGGGTTATAACGGAAGGGTTACTTATCAGCTATATTGCTAAAAAGAGCTAATGCGTAAGATGACCTATGGGTCTGAATGAATTTGTAGCGAAGAAAACTATGAAAAAGGCATCTATCTTATGGTGAGAAAGTTATAGACATTAGACAACGAAGGGAAATTGACCTTCGACATTACGAGGCGATACGACAAGCATGGACGTAAGAATGAAATGGCAAGAGGTATGGACCGAAGGACAAAAGAGGGACGAAACGTTCAAGATAGCACTTTGTAAAGTGATGCAAAATGTGAAACGAATTTGAAAATGGGCATATGATAGAAGAGAGGTAGCACCTCAATGTGATGATGGGAGTGCTATAGGGAAAACTACCTGTACAAGTGTCCATTCACTATGTAAGACAAGTATTTACCTCAAAAAAAGAGTGCTCCCGAGAGATGCATTATGGAATTTACATGAGATTTAAAACCCCTTAGGATCATCATGTATTTTAACACTTATTTCAGATATAAGTTAAGTGCGAAGAGACACCCGAAAAGGATTATAAAGATAAGAAGAAGGTTCCTGATTATTAAGTAATCGCGAATGGTTTCTAGACTAATAGAGCCAAAGGGGGATCGACGAGTTCAAGTACCAAGAAGGGTCATATCAGGAAAGTGACTCACTTATTAAAATGGTAACTCTAAGAAGGAGGTACGCTGTGGACTATGCGACCTAAATAAAGAGTGGAAGTAGACCTATAGGAATTAGAAGAGAGGACAAGAGAAACCAATATGCGATGCTAAACCTACCCAAGGGGAAGATAGCTCCTATTCTACAGTGTTACTAGGAAAAATGACTCCAAAACAAGAAAGCTCAACTTAAGTTTCAAGTGTAAATGCATAGAGTAAGTTGCAGTCAATTACGGAAGTAGCTATATTATGACCACTATCTTTGGAAATTTAACGTTCACAGATGTCAAGCGGAAAATGGCATTAGGCTATGTAAAGAGAGTCACAACATGATAGATGAGTGTTATTTAGAAATTGCTATGTTATAAGATCATCATAACCAGTATACGTATACAGAACTAGTTTAACATTCGAGGACGAATGTTCTAAAGGGGGAAAGGATGTTACATCCCGTACTTCTGTACGTTGGATTATTCGTAAGTTAACCGACATAAGATCTGAGGACAAGATTATTTTGAGGTTATAAGTATTTATGTTGTTAGATCCCATATTTTCGTACATTAGGATATGTTGTAAACAAATGAATATTAGCTTGGAGGATTAAGGTCATTTATAAGGGTGTAAATTATTTTTTTCGTAAGAGATATTATCTTTTCTATTTTGAGAAATAATGGCACAAAAAAAATTGTACTCTTGAGATTAAAGTGGAAAATATTAGTATTCGATACAGTACATTTTTATCAGTGTCTTAATCTTTATGAAATATTAGTATATGTCTTAATTTTATAAAATACATAGGATTTATTAATAATATTTATATATCTATGTAATTCTAGAAAATTTATTGATTAAAGATATATTCTTTTATGATATTAAAGTAGTATGTATTTGTTGATAAGGATAATTAATAAATATTTGTTTGCATATGGTTGCTCACTACTCTGCTCGTGTATGCCATAATATATCTTTCACCGAGTCCCGGGCCGGGTATGTTCTCGTGCACAGTTTCACTGCATTATTCACCGAGTCCCTCACTAGAGGACTGTGTACAGTAGGCATATATATATATGATGATATGATGATGTGATTATGGTGCCAATGATGGTATGTGATGACTTTATTCACCCAGTCATATAATGGGCCGAGTATGATATATGATATCGATATGCATGATTTACATTTCATAAGGCAAGTGTATTGGTACTTTGAATGTCATACTTGTCTCCTGTAATCTCTATTCAAGTCATGATCCTCTTTATTGTATTTCATGCTTTATATACTCAGTACATATCTCGTACTGATCCCCTTTCTTCGGCGGGGGGGGGGGGGGGGGGGGGGGGGGGCTGCGTTTCATTCCTGAAGGTATGGATACTCGATTTGGTGGCCCTCCAGCTTAGGATTTCTACTCAGTTGTCTTGGAGATTGTTCCGGAGCCTATACTTTTGGTACAGATCTTTTGATGCATATATATGTTTATCCAGGGGTACGGCGGGGCCCTGTCCCGTCATATTTCACTATCAATACTCTTAGAGGTCTGTAGACATATGTGTGGGTTGTGCATAAGTTTTGTTCAACTGTGTCTATATGATGTGCTATGGATATTTTCGTCTGTAGTGGCAGCCTTATCGGCTTGCGTATGGTATTGATATGTAGTGGCAGCCTTGTCGGCTTGCGTATCATGTTATGTTTTGATTAGTTGTGACTCTCCAGGAGACAGGTTATCGGGATATATATATATATATATATATATATATATATGATGACGTTATGAACCTTTAGTTTGGGATAATCACTAACTATTGGGACAGATGCAAATTCAGGCACTACTGCTTTTGTATCATTAACAACAACTAAATGGTAAATGCACCCCTTAGTAATCATCTTATGAGCCTTAAGGTAGGAAATAAATCTACCATTTGTCTTAGCAATGTCACCCTCCCACACAATAACAGGCTTATCGGGAAAGGCGAAACGAACTAACTTATGGCGACAATCCACATTAGCATAACACGCAGACAACCAGTCCCTCCTCATAATTACATCAGAATCCACCATCTCAAGTTCATACAAATCAGCCACGGTCTCACATCCCTTAATCACAAAAACACAAGTTCTATACACTCTAGAAGCAATAACAGGGACACCAAAAGGTGTATCAACAGCAAAAGGTTCCAACAAAGGTTCGGGTTTCATACCCATATCAAGAGCAAAATAAGGAGTCACTTAGGATAAATTTGAACCCGGATCGATCAATGAGTAAGCATCATGAGAACAAATGGTAAGGATACCTGTAACCACAGCATCAGAAGCCTCAGCTGCCTCCCTACGAGTCATCACATAAAGTCGAGCTATCCCTCCACCAGAAGTATTAGAAACTTCCTTTACTTTGTCGTTGTTACGAGCATTCTGATTATTATTGTTGGCATTACCAGCAGGCGAATTTCTAACAAATGCAGAAGCAGGCGAATCATTCTTTTGGTTATTCATAGCAGCCATCTCACGTAGCCACTTTCTGCATTCCCTCTTGATGTGGCCTCTAATCCCACAACGATGACAGATACATTCTTCCCACACAAGCGGACAACTACTTCCCTGCGAAAACTTACTATTATTATTATTTTTCTGGCCTTGCCTACCAGAAGGCACACTAGCATTGGAATAAGCGCCAGACTGAGCAGGTGTAGAATACCCTTTACTCTGCCCTCCCTTATAATTATTACCACTGAAACCACCCGTTGATCGGGCCTTCTTGTGCTGATCTCGATCCACCCTCTCTTCATTTTTCCAACTCTCTTGTTGTTCTGCAAACCCATCCAAAGATGAGAAAGTGCAAGTAGGATACATAGCAACAACAGCATATCCAGACTTGATACGTGGTACCAAGCATTTCACAAAACGAGTCAACTTATGCTTTCCAGCCGGAATCATGTATAAAGCATACTTTGACAGACAAGTGAACTCCAAACTATACTCACGAACCGACTTGTTACCCTGGTCTATCTTTTCAAACTTTATAGCCATAGCAATTCTTTCCTCATCAGACAAGAACCTTTCTATGAACTCCACTTCAAATTCAGCCCACGTCGGAGCTAAAGCAGTGTCACCTCTCTCAGATTCTCACATCTCAAACCATACGTGAGCAACATCCTTCAACTGATACGAAGCAAGCCTCACAACTTCTCAATCCTGGGCATCCGTTGCCCTCAATGCCTTAAAGGTCTCATCTAAAAAGTGTTGGGGGTCATCCACCTCTCGTGACCCAAAGAACTCTGGTGACTTTAAGTCTAGGAATTGCTTAAGTCTGCCTCTACCATGAGTTCCCATACCTCCAAGCTGTTGCTGAGCCGCAACCAATGCAGTTAACATTTGAATAGCCGTTTGCATAGTACCAATCTCAGGTACACCCGTAACAGGAATAGCAGGAGCAGGTGGTGCTGGGGGTGGTGCTTGATTTCCAGCATTATTTGCATTAACAACATTCGCGCCCCCAAGATTTCGGTTAGCTCTCACGAGTTGTGCTCGGTTACCATTTTTGGATCGCGTCAGAGCGATTTCTGCAAGGCACGAATTAACGAGCGAATTAGAATGATCCTAAAAGGACTTGAAGCTCTACAACACAATCTAGAATCAAGAATAATAGGAAACACCCATAAATGTCCTAGGAGTTTCTAGGTCATGCAGGTGATCAGGCTACACAAGGAAAACCCCACTAGACACAGCTCCACAGACACCGGCAATAATCCTAGGACGTATTTAAACCTAGGCTCTGATACCAAGCTTGTCACGCCTAAAAACACCCCCATAGACGTGACCGGCATCCGACGTCATGAACAATATCGGAAGAACCTAAATGATGCAATAATAACACTTGAACCCGCCAGGTTCAACATTCGCCTCAAACAGTTTAATAAAATAAATGCAAACAGATCATGAATATAAGAGTTAACTTAGCGAAAGTCTTTATAATTTAAATAATTCAACCAAAGCATGATAGTGTGCCTGAAAGAGTTAAACAACAACTCTTCTTCTACCCACTTTCGAATGTATACGAAGGAGCTTCTAAGAATAACGAATAAATGTCTACCTCATCGGGACGCAGCCTGGAAACTAATATAAATAAATGGAATTAAATAAGTCGGGTGTCCCACGAATGAATGTGTGGGCTCACCCAATCAGCAGCAACCACCTTCCTAAACGCCCGGAGTATCAAGACCCTGCTATTCATCGTTACCTATCATACCATCAAAAACAACAATTGTATGCCTGAGTACTTTGTACTCAGTGAGTGCCTCGAGGACAACAAGTCATATGAAACTAAAGTACAATAATACATAAAGAAATCAGTCTTGAAAATCATGTGAAAACCAATATAAGAACAATTATTCAATTTGTGTATCTCCATAAGAATTATCAAAATCGATTATAAGGCCTCTTGTCGAGGTACAACTTCAAATATGCCTTTCAATTGATCATAGTTAACAACAATAATTTCATGAGAAAATAAGAATATCACACATGCCAATACAGGCCCAAGAATCAAGCACATTGAAGGGGTGACCGTAGAGGTTCCATTGTCACAGCGCACTACACCGGAATATGAAATTCAGCGGTGCCTATCCTTCCTCCCGAATAGCTAGGCATAATCACACCCTAGGTAGCGAACCCGGAAGTGGCCACTCTTCCTCCCGAATGGCTAGGCATTATCACACTAAGATACATAGTGGCTACCCTCCCTCCCGAGTAGCTCGGCCAAACACAACAACAAGATTCATAGCATAGAAGTTGATTCACAATTTATCTCAAAGTAGTCACACCATCAAATAGAATTAAAGTTCATTATGCCATTACGAAAATCAATATTTTTATAGACAATCCTGAAAACATTTCCACTTCTTTAAACAAGATTTCTTTGTCTTAGTTTCTTTGTAAAATCACCAATACCAACAATTAACCACCATCACTGATCATCTCTTATAGAAGAAAACGATTATGATTTGATATACGTATATAGAAGATAATACAATCAAGTTTTAATGTGAGCTTGTCCCCTCACGCACACCAACCACAAGCAAAGACATGAATTAGGGTTTTGCATGAAAAATTCACCTTTTTATTCAATAAATAACCTTTGAGAAGAAAACATATGTCCATGATAAGGTTTTTAAGCGAGAGACATACCTTAGTGTGTTAAACAAAGTTTAACAATTCACTTTCCTAGTGAAGAACACCCAAACCCTAGCTTGAATCACTTTAGGTAGAATTTTGTTGCAAACCCTAGGTTTTAGTCACAAGAATCATGTTAAGAATCATGGGTTTGTTGTTAGGATTGATAATCAATGATTAAGATGTTCTTACCTTAGTGTTGGAGCCTTAGAGATATATTTTCATCCTTAGGTTTATTTAGAGTGAAAAGAATGGAAGAAAAACTAAAATTTTGCAACTTATATAATTTCAGCCCGGCAGGCCCAAAGGACGGTACAAAGGACGAAGCGTCGATCTGCTCCGTCGAATGGTCTTTGTGCTAGGTCAATTCGATGGTACAAATGACAGAGCGTCGATCTGCTCCGTCAAAGTCATGAAATTTCCAGTAAGCAACTTTCTCTTTCTCACAATCGACGGTGCAAAGGACGGTGTGTCAAACAGAACGACGATACAAAGGACGACCGTCAAACCTTCCTTTTCGTGAAACTGTAGAGAATTTTCATTTTGACCCTCTCCTCTTGGGTCTTTAGCTTAAAGCCATGCACGTAATCCAACATATAAGGTTCCAAAGGACTCATACAATGCTATCACACTCTATACAGATTTACGGGATGTTACAGAAGGGTTAGCCTTACATACCTTTCCATTCAACTATTCTGTCACTTGCCCATTCTCTTTCAATGCTCACGTTTCTACCTTCATTAGAGTTTATCATTAGAAAATCGATAGCTTAACATACATGACTAAAGCTAGAGAAAATTGGACAACATCATTTTTATTTATACGACTTCCTCCATATCATATATCAACTCTCAAACATCAATAATAACATTCACAACATATCAAGAATCATGACCCAATCCAAGCTATTTGTTATACCCCGCATTTTTAGAGCATGAGCATGACATGTGCTTCCTCAAGAAAAATTGACAATCATGTTGTTGCTACATAATTTAAACTCAAGTTGATAGTGTTGTATCTCGTATTTTTGTACGTCGGATTATTTGCAAGCTGAGGTGGGGCCCACACGTCAAGATTTTTTTGGGACATGTGACAAGTTATATGAAGCACATATGTGGAGTTAAACACAACTCAGGAAGGACCCTCGAGCCAAATCAAGGTGGAAGTCCTCAAAACAAATATTTTTAAGTAACGTTTTCGGGTGATCTGACTTCAAGGGGAAAAACCGGTATTATAAGTTTGGAATTTGGAAAAATATCAAGAGATAGAAGTTGTATATAATGTAATTAGCTTTCCAACCATACGTAGTGGGTCCACAGGTGACGTCGGGATAAGGAGTTATGGACGTTTTAAGGCAGAAGGGTCAGTGGGTTAGGCCCAATCCGGGCCCAACCGGGTTAGGCCCATGACCCATGGTTATTTAAGTAACATTTCAGCCTTTCCCCCTCATTTTTCACACCAAAACACCTAGAAATTTGTGGAGGAAAAGAGATAAGAGATCCTAGAGATAAAAATCAATTTTTGACCAAAATCCGAGCCCCGAATTCCGAAGCCCATGAAGAGAAAAGTGTTGTACGTCGCGTTGTCTTCAATTCGAGCTAAAAATCAACCAAGGAGGAGAGTGATAACGTGGTGGCTGCCTACTTAAGGTAATATGAAGGTTTCTTTTCATTGTTAACAAATTTATTTAAAGATTTAACGGATTAGAACGGAAGAAATAGAGATATCAATTCGTTTGTCGGTGTTGATGTGGTAGCCGTATAGGGGGCTGTTTTGGTGGGGTATGATGAGCTAATTTTATTTAGTATTTTGGTTGTTGTTGTTGTGGATTCTATGATGTAAAATGAAGATTTAATGACTCAAGTCGAGGTGGTAATCCTTTGTGGGCTGTTGTAGAAGCTAATGTGATATTAATATAGTTTCTTGTATTTATGAGAATAATGTTGATAATGAGTGAATTGTTGATGTAGTTCATGAATTTGGAAGGAAAGGAAATGTGTCGTTAATGTTCTTGTTGAACTTGGAAGATTTCGAGTTATGTTGTAAGTTGGTTAGGCCGTTTAAAGTATTGTGTGAGTTGCTTGAAGTATTCGTGAATATCGTTCGAATAGTTTTGGATTAATACTTGAATATATGAACAATCATATTGGTTTGATTGTATGCGGTTGAATTGAATATAATTATTGGTATTGTTGTTGATAATGTGGCCGAGTTCCATTCTCGGATTTGTTGTTGATGAGTTAGCCGAGTTAGACTCTCGGGGATAGTGTAGTTACAGGGGAGATGCTGCCGAAATTTTGGTAGAAAATAAGTGAATTTATTTGAAAGACTAAAATAAGTATATGGCAACGTGTTTGATGATTATTTCATTTCTCTTGAATGTAGATTAGCAAATTTGGACAAATAAGCGTAGCTAATTGGACGTGAGACAGGTATGTAAGGCTTACCCTTTCTTTCTTGGGCATGTCCTGGAGCTACATAAGGTATGATATGATATGCACTTTGAGGTAACTCTACTCTTGATTCCGAGTCTGTTTATGATTCGTATGCACCTTTTGATATAAGTATTCAGTAAACCCGCTATGAGTATTCGGATATAAGTATTTTGTTATAAGTATTCTGATATGAGTATTTTGATATAAGTATTCTGATATGAGTAATCTGATATGAGTATTCTGATATGAGTATCCTCTGTAAGCCCTAATGTCCCCAATTTTTGTTACGATCTCGGATAGCTTGAAAATGCCTGTAAAGGATTCTGTACTAAAACGCTCGTAACTTTCTGCTACTGAGTCCGATCGACTCGAAACTTGTTTCTGAGCCTTCAGATATCGGTAAGTGTGTGCGCCTCTGTCGGGTCTTGATTTGTGTGCATATGGTTTCTCACGACTCTGCTCGTGCACGTCTGAGTATGTCTTTTCACTGCGTCCTGGGCCAGGTTCTGTTATCGTGCACTTCCTCTGCATTGTTCACCGCGCCCCTCGGTGGGAGAGCCGGGTTCTGTTATCTGTATATGAAGATATGGGGATGGCGGCCAGGATGGAATATGAGTCTGTTCACCGCGTCTCTCCCTAGAGGGGCAGGTTCTGTTACCGCGTCCCTCGCTAGAGGGCCGGGATCTGTTATCTGTTATCTGTATATGCATATGATGACTTATGATTTTGGCATACATGATTTGTGTTCTGAAAGTAAGCATTTAGATGTCTCGGATAAGGTACTTACCTTCTGTACTTCTGATTCTGATTATGGTTCTGTCTGTTATACTTCTGTGCTCCTGACTCCTATTATGATTCTGTTTACTGCACTTCTTGCCTTACATGCTCAGTACATATTCCGTACTGACCCCCTTTCTTCAGGGGCTGCGTTTCATGCCGCGCAGGTACACCCAGATTAGTAGAAGCTTTTGTCAGAAGATGATCCAGCGGGGTGGGCGACCTCCAGATCTTCCCGGAGCGTTGCCGAGTCAGCGTAGAAGTGTTGTGGTTTCTGATTGCTGATAGAGACTTTGAAGACAGAGTAGTGGGTATTGGAAGTCACTCTGTAAGCGGCTCCATCAGCCGACGTGTCGTTTTGTATCATGTTATAAAATCCGTGTGATTACAGATTTGTTTGATTTGAAAGCTACAAAAAAAAGTATATTTCTGCAAGATTTACTATGTATTACATTCTATTTGGTTTAAAAGTCCGAAAGGAGTATGTATGTAATAAGAGTCAGCGGGTTCGCTCGCCTCCAAATAGGGGACGGGTGCCCATCACACCCTAGTAAGGTTAGGGTGTGACACTATTACTCAAAAATGGCACTATTCCCACATTCATGACCCATTTTCTATATTCTTCTACAATCCAAGTGTTTCAACTTCTCAATACCTTAAACAACATGGAAATACTATAAAAATTACCTTAGATAGTGTAGGAATGAACCTTGAGTTGAAATACTTCGCTTGAACCAAAACCCTAGTTCACCTTCAATGAAATCTTTTGTAGTTCTCTAACCCTTGGAAGTTTTCTAACACATAAACACTTGATTCTAGTCTTTGATCTTTGTGTTCTCTTGGACTTGAGTGGAATGTGCTTAGAGAGGGTTTTGAGCTCTCAATACTTGTAGAAGATGAAAAATGAAGTAAAAGAACCCAAGGCATCTATTTATACAGAAACTAAAAATTAGCCCGCCGGGTACTATACGGACAGTTATACGGTCCGTATAGTATTGTACGGCCCGTATAAGTGGCCACGTTTCACCAACTAGAAAATCATCTCCCAGCTGGGATTTAGAAGGACCCCTTGTACGGACCATATAAAGTTATACGGTCCGTATAGTATTGTACGGCCCGTATAAGTGGCCGTGTTTCACCAACTAGAAAATCATCTCCCAGCTGGGATTTAGAAGGACTTCCTTGAAATGGTTTCCGTCGTTTTGTTCGATCTCCAATCCTTATGGAACCTTCTTGACAGTTGTTTATCACCTCATTAACAATCTAAGGGACGTTATAAATCTTCTTCAAAACATCATTAAATCATCATTAACTTGTTACTCATAAATCATTTCCGACACATATCGTACGCTTTGCCTCCTCTTCGCAAACATTCTCCTCTTACCTCGAATGTCTTTGAAATCTTAATTTAGGGTCATCAAATGTCATTGCTTACTTATTGAAATATCATATACTTCGTGCCCTTCGTTAGTCCATTCACTGTGCATTAACGAAAAATATTCCCGAGGTGTAACAGGAAATCTCGCATAATATGGCCTGGTTAACCATATGCATAGCAAACATCTGAACCTAATTAGCATTGGCCCAAATGTAATTTCCCACACTGGGAACATCATGGTACAGGTAGCTTCGCCTGACCCGAATCACCCCTAAACTGAGAACCGGAAAAACTGTGACTCAGCCTGGAATGAGTAGATCAATCACATCTCTGGCGTGTAAACAGTGGAAGTGCACTAGTCATGGAATGGCCTGAATGGCTAGAAAACTGCTGTCTGTGCCCGCCTCTAAACTCACTCATCGAACTCGAAGATCTAGCCCTCTTGTTATACCCTCTATCATGCTCACACTCACTTCTTTGTTGTTGCTGGCTTTCCTCTAAATTTTGGGAATAGGCTCGAATGCGTGAAATATCCATGTTGTCCTGAAGGGACGCAGTTAAGCACCTATCCATCAAATGTGGCCCTAGGACTCTCACAAATCAGTGCACTCGGTCACCCATATCCGCCACCATGGCTGAAGCATACCTAGCCAGAGAATTGAAGCGGAGACTATACTCTAGAGCGCTCATACTCCCTTGCCTAAGATTCAGGAATTTATCGGCTCTAGCCCACCGAACTTCTGGAGGTAAGTAATGTCGGAGGAAGGCATCTACAAATTCCCGCTATACTGGGGGAGGTACATTAGCTCCCCGTGAAGCCATCCAAACTATGTACCAATGAATCGCAATATCCCTCAATCTATAGGATTCTAACGCCACCGATTCGATGTCTAAAGAATGTATCAACCGAAGTGTCGTCAACATCCCGTTGATAAAATTCTTAGGGTCCTCATCCGGCTTTGATCCGAAGAATTCCGGAGGGTTCAAGCTAATAAAGTCATGGGCCCTTGTGATAACATCCCTATCACCTTGCCCTGTACCTTGCCGCTGAGTCTGGGCGGCAACAAATTGAGTAAGCAAATGAATGGCCTCTTTGACATCTTGGCCTGAAGCATCCGGTGGAGGAGCTGGAGGTGCTGGAGCTGGGGCTGAGGCTCCCTCATGCTCCTCAGAAATAGGCACTGAGTGGGAGGACTGAGATTGCGCCGCATTCTGGTACTCACTTTCCTCTACAACCGTTGGCGGTGCTCTTTCAGCCTGCTTTCCTGCCACTGTATTGCCTTTTTGGGCTGCCGTAGCTTTTCTCTTTATAGGCATCTCTGAAATACACAATACACAGTTAAGGAAAAGAGAAATCCTTATATTATGGCATTATCACACGATCTTATGAAGAAAGAAGGTCATTCATTCCTAAAATGCCTGCGGCCTCTTGTTTATAAGCATGGCGCGCAACACACCCATAAACAAGACTCTACTGATACCACTTTTGTCACGACCCAACTGGAGGGCCACGACGGGTACCCGATGCTAACCCACCCAGGCACCTCTTATCGTACATTCACATTTACATCTAAGTGAGCCACATAGCCTAATCATAATTTCTATCCATCATTCTATCTTACATACCTTTTCGTTTAGCTATTTTATCACTTGAACGTTCTCCTTTAATGCTCACGTCTCTACCTTCATTAGAGTTTATACTAACATTAGATAATCGGTAGCTTAACATACTTGACTAAAGCTAGAGAAAATTGGGTAGCATCTCCTTTGTTTACACAACGTTCCCCATATCATATATCAACTCCCAAACGTCTTATAATAACGCTCACAATATCATAAGCAATAACCGTTATTCACCTATATTATCTATATTTCCCAATTCACTTCAAAATCATCCATATCCATGGTCATACGACACTATTACATTCACTCATATACAATGTCTATCCCATGTTCCTAATATCATTTATAACATAACTATAATCACGACATATCAAGAATCATGACTCATTCCAAGCTACTACTCAAAAATGATACTATTCTTACATTTATGACCCGTTTTCTATCTCCTTCTACAAAACAAGTCTTTCAACCTATAAATACCTTAAACAACATGGAATGACCATAAAACATACCTTAGATGGTGTGGGAATGTACTTTGGGTGGAAACTCTTCAGTTGAGCAAAACCCTAGTTCCACTTCCACTTGGATTTCTTGTCTTGGATGAACCTTAATGAGTTTCTTGCACTTGATTCTCTTTGTTTGATGAAGTTGATCATCAATTTCTCTTGAGTTCTTGTGGAAAAAGGTGTGCAGAAATATTCTAGAGAGTTCTTGAGCGAAGGGGAGTGAAGATGAAATGAACTTAGCTGGCCGTAGATTTGGTCCAGAGAGGCTGCCATTCTGGGCCGAATATACGGCCTAACATACGGCCAGTATATTTTATACGGCCTGTATGTTGGACCGTATAATGCCCAGCTATTCCGAAACTCATTCTCGTCGACTCGTTCGATCTCCAATCCTTATGGAACCTTCTTGACACTTGTCTAATACCTCATTAACAATCTAAGGGACGTTATAACTCTTCTACAAGACATCATTAACTTGTTACTCATAAATCCTTTCCGATACATAACGTATACCATGCCTTTCTTGGAAAAATTTCTTCTCTTACCTCGAATGTCTTTGAAATCTCAATTAGGATCATCAAATGCTATTTCTTACTTATTGAAACGTCGTATACTTCATGCCCTTTGTTAGTCCATTCACTGTGCATTAGCAATTTTGTTTCGAGGTGTAACAATAACTTATATCTGTCCTCTCTTCTGTAACCTCTCGACCTACATTGGTGGATGGTGCTGGTCTAATATCAGCCCTTGGGGCCTTCCCCACGCTCTTAATAGATGAAACTTTTCTCTTCATCCGCAATACTGCAAAATAGAACAAATGGATCAGGAACAACTTTTGTTACATTCTTGGCTCTCTCGTACAATCTAGATCATAAAGAGAGGAAGTATTCCTAAATGTCCATTAGCCTCCTGTTTATAAGTATGGTGCACTTTATACCCATAAACAAGACTCTACTAGGCATGGCTCATAGATATCCCTAGGACTGACCTGCTCTGATACCACTTTGTCACACCCCGACGAGGGGCATGACGGGCACCCGACTCTAGTGACCGAGCACCTTCTGACATACACTAAATAACCATAGAATCGTTATCAGCCTATGATAATACGTAACTTATCGTAAGACTATCACGACCCAACCCCGTGGGCCGCGACCAGTGCCCTAGCTGGGCACCTATACGTACCCGATACCCAAATTAGCATATTAACAAAATAATATAATAATAATATTAGTGGACGCTACAGAATTTAGCATAAAAAGCAGACTTGGCACACATAGGCCGATAAGGCCATCATAGAACAAAGTATCCCAAACATATGTACAGAACCCACACAGATATATCCACAGACCTCTACAGAACATATCATAATCATAAGACGGGACAGGGCCCCGTCATACCCAGAACAATGTACATATCCAGATAGCAGTGACAGACTGTACCAAAAGTGGGCTCTGAAGAAGAGAGCGCCCCAAAATAGCAGGAGTGGGATCCTAAATAGATGGATCAGCGAACCTGTCGTCTATAACTGCGCGGCATGAAAACGCAGCCCCCGAAGAAAGGGGGTCAGTACGAAATATGTACTGAATATGTAAAGCGGAATCGCAGAAGTCAAATCATAACGGTTACAGAAAATGAGTACAAAATCCAGAGTGTCAGATGTATATTTCCAAAACAAACAGAATGTGTACAGAAACATATGTCATATCATATCCGGCCCCTGCCACGGGACTCGGCAGACAAAACGTGGCCACCTTCCCGACACTGGTGCCACAATACAGAGGAATCAGAAAAAGGGGCATGGCCCCGTATCATAAAATGTCATATCAAAATGGCCATAACAGATCAGACCAGAATAGGCGGACATGGTACATCATACTCCACAGACCCATGTACGCGTATACTTGCCCCCTCATATCGGGGCGCGGCGAACAATGCAAAGAATCACGCTTGACAACATATCCTGGCCCGGGCTCAGTGTGGGAAACATTGGGGCATCCACGAATGGAGTAGTGAGAGACTAATGCAATTTAAAAATATCATAATTGTTTTCAAAGACTCGAAGAGGCATATCAAAGATAAACAAATTTAATGAAGTCGGACGGAATCATAATAGATGCATTTCGGGTATCATAATAAATTACAAAAATATAACCTCCCTGAAGTCATTCCGAGTGTCAAAATAATTTATAAGATTTAATAGAATATTTAAAACAACGTTTGTTAGGTAATTAGAATGGTAGTAAAAACGTTTCTTTTAAGAACTATTCGAAAAGAAGACTTAAGTACATTAAGGGCAAAACCGGGAATAGTGGGCCCGCCTCGGGACAAATAAGGCGGCGGGCTCAAATTGTGCCCTCTAAGCTTATAGTATCACTTAAAAAGGTTCTACAAACATTCTATGACTTTCCAAGTAATTTGGAGCAAAGTTGCATAATTTTCCGGAAAAGCATACTAAAGTGGTTCAATTCCACTGAAGGAAAAACTGAGATTTTCTCTTGCGGATTCCGAGGGCCAAGAGGTCCTTCGAGGCCCGGATCCGACCCTAACACACTAAGGGCATGCCAAGGTAAGAATTGGGGTTGCTTTACATACCTTTCACGCTCCTTACGCCTTTCCAAACTCACTTCCCATTTCGTCAAAAATCTGCAATTGGTCAAGTTTACCAATTGTGAGTTATGAATACCAAAGTTTCAACTTAATGCATATTTGTCTACCGAAATTTCGGCAGCACTTCCCCTATACATATAGCACCCCGAGAATTCAACTCGGCTAGAAACCATCAACAACAACCCAAACAACAACATCAACATCAACAACAACCATTAAAGACACAATATCCTTCAACTAGTCATTTTTCTCACAAGTTGACATAACCTTCATTCTAACCCAACTTCCAAACTAATATTAATGATTTCACATTCATTAGCATTCAAAACCATCCCAATAAAATTCTAGAAACATTTCATATCGTTTTCCTTATGTTATACACTCGATATACACAATATACAACTTTCCGTCAAAGTCATAACTTATGCAAAACATCAAATCTTTGGCATACAACTTCATAACATGATTCCAACTTCCAAATTCATCAATGATCATCACAATTAACAACCAAACAACTTCATTTCCTTATTATCGGAAAATCATACTAAAACGACATAAGTTTCTACATTCCCATTCAATACAAACTTATATCATTCTAACTTCATTTACATTACAAACATTACAACAACACTCCAACACACTAAACAACTTAATTCATTTCTTATCCCAAGTCAATACACCACACGGCCATAAGCCTCTTTTGGCAACTTCAACTAAATCATTCAACTTTCAATCCCAATATGCATTTCATCACAATCACAACTAGAATATAACATGAATTCTATACATTTTGGCTATACAACATATATATACACACGGCTACACCTCAAATTCCAAACCCACTTTGCAAACTTCCATTTTTCCATATAATCAACACACTTCTATACACTACAACACAATCGAGACTTCATAACACAATAAAAAGGTAGAAATTCTTACCTTTTCCTCAAGTCTTCTTCACTTGGAGATGTGATCACTTTGGTGATTCTAATGCTCCCCACTCCAAACCAACTATACCAAGTTACAAAGGAACCTTGACTTAGTAGGAAATCAACAAGAAATAAATTTTTGGAGCAATATTTTTGAGGGTCAAATTTTGCTCTCCAAGCCGAGAGCCTCACTTTCTTGCTTCTAATTTTTGCTCTTGTTTATCTTGTTTCATACTTATCACAAGTCTTCTAATGTGTATATAATTGAAGTGCTTGGTCACATGACCAAGCACATGACCCATAAAAATGGGCTTGGACCAAGCCAAAGTGGCCGGCCAAGCACCCCATTTTGGGCCTCACTTTGCTTCAATTTTTTTGAGCCCAATACTTATGGATCACATTTTGTAATTCCCGAAACTAATTTCCAAAATTCCAAAATTACCCTTAGCCTTGTCCCACACTTTCATGACTCTATTCTTTCATGCATAACTCCTATGTTCAACAAAATATCAAATTTGACCTTATATCTCAAAAATCCAATAAAATTCAAGTTTCTCCAAACGTGTGAAAACACGGGATATAACAAAGACGATACTTGTATACAGAAAGGCCCTGTACATAGAATGAAACATGCATGATGATACATATATACATAAACACAAGCTAGCCGACAAGGCTGCTATCAGTATCCGTGAATGACACACAGACGGCAAGGCCATAAGATGAACATCATACTTACTGAGAAACCCACCATACTATCTATGAGCCTCTAAGACTACATATACATAACACACTGGATGGAACAGGGCACCGTCGTACCAAAAAAAGATATATATGCATAACGTATAGACATGACATATACCAAAAGAGCAAACCCGGCACAAAGGCACTTGCTGACGATCCACTGAAGCTGGCAATCCTACCGAGGATGTCCTCTACTCTATCTCGCAGGACCTGCAGCACGAAATGCAGCGCCCCATAAAGAGGTGCAGTCAGTACGGAATAAAGTACTAAGTATGTTAGGCAGGAATGTAAAGCATACGTAGGACATAAGTATAAACATGAATAAAGGAGGACAGTAATGACCTGTGACATCTGAAGAATCTACAACATGCAATGCATGTGTTTTAAAAATCATTTTCATATGCAAGTATACATATATATAATATATAAATATAATAATGTAACCAGCACTAACGGGACTCGGTGTGTATAACATCATCATCATATCATGATATTGTATCATATCATCCCTCGTCCGCGGCATCCAGTGTCCAGGGAAACATCATCATCATAACGTACCTGACCTTTTCAGGACACGGTGTGAATGCCCAACTGATCAGAGGTTGCACATCTACGTTCCGTATCCGGCCGACTATAGCGCGGCTTGGTGGAGTAAAATAGTGGATACATATATATACAACGCATGAGGAGCAATTGAAATAACATCGGGCCTTTCGGAGTGATGTAAGGTCGTAACCTCCAAATACATTATGGAACTCATATCGAACCCAAGAAAAGACTCAATATAAAGAAACCACAATAACGTCATTTGAATCATTCGTAAAAATACACCACAATGACTAGGAATCAATCAACATATTAACAAGAAACGTTTATATCATAGTGGAGCAAATGGAGTGGAGTATTACGCTATGCACGCTATTGCGTTCTAAGATTCGTGCCAAAGAAATAGAGATATAGCAACACCTTACATACCTTGTTATCTTAGCAGTTCTATCACATATCCCGTCTAACGTCTTGACCTTATATAATCTGGAACCTGCCCTACCCCGAGCTTATAAGAATCGAACAAACTCTTGAAATCTCTTTGGTGTTCTTGAGATTAATTTGGGAAGTAAAGTTGCTGCACAATTATGGAAATATACCTGCTGCCAATGTTTTGGTTTCCCCAAATAATTGCTCTCATCGTGAGTAATATTGTTACCGCCAACAGTGGTGTTATCTTCAAATAATTTTTTTTCTACAATGTGGAGTATATTGTTGACTTGTATTATCTATGCATGTTGCTGCTTTGTGTTTTGGTAATTCCGATGAAGACACATGGTTATATACTTACACTAATCACCTACTAAAATTAGACACCCAATCCATAAATTCACCTAACTTGTACACGTATCAACCCTTTTATTCCCACGTAATCTTTATCTAGAGCTACTACTAATAATATTTATCCTCGGCTAATGATAGTAATGGTCATTCCCCTTTGTGGGACCTACAGGGACATGTTGTCCCCTTACATTACCAAACACTTTAACTAATTAGCCATATAATTAATTATAACTTGTCTCCCACTAATAATTCCATAATTACTTCCTTTGTCCCCCACTTAATTAATTAGCAACATAATTAATTTCCTGATCTCAATTCACTTAACATATAATCATATTTAGCACACTTCATATACTCGCGATCATAGGCATGTGGTATAACTCCAGTCCATAGCCTCTTTATACAAACACAAAATATTATTTCTAGTCCTCGTCGTCACACTTTTCCGTCTTAAATCATTTCAAAAATTTATCATTTTATACACTGAGCTCTTGATTTGCATGCTTGAATATGACTAAATCTTCTGAGCTCAAGTAAATTCGCTCATGTTGGATGGTTCAATTTCCTAGTCCAAAATTACAGGGTATTATAGCTTGGACCGTATTTCATTCAAATCAAAGTCGAACCTCGACGAAACTTATTTTCTTTGATTCTTTTAACTTCTAATCATACTAATACTTCTCAAACATGAATTTAACTTCTTGGTAAGTATTCTTTAAAGTTCATACCACTTGTGGACTCAAGGATGCTCTCATTCTACGAGCTTATATCGAGGGCTACACGACGTACTTAGTTCTCGAAGGGCGAGATGTAACATAAACCTTAACCTTGCCCTTTTTTGCGCCTCCAAATACTCAACGTCTAACCATATTTGAATTCGACATTAGAAATCAAGAAGTAGAATACCCATAATGCTATACTTCTAATTCAGGTCCAATTCTAACTATCAAAAATGGGGAAACGAACCCACAAGGGTAAAATAGGCAATTCAAAAGTGGCTATTAGCTATTAAATCATCTCCTAAGATTATATTAGTCAAAACAACCAACAATCCCATTTAGAAAGACTAAAAGTCATTTCATGAAATATACATCAAAACCCATCTTTCCTCTTAAGTTCTATGGAGATTCTTGCATGGATTCGAGCTTAAGGAAAGATAAAGGAATGGATTTAAGGTTAGGAGACTTGCCCACCCTAGAAAGCATCCAAAAACTCTCTAAATCGCCTCAAATGATGCTTAGAAGAAATAATATTTGGAATGGGAAATGGAAGGGTTTTAACTAAGCTTTAAATGACACTCTCATTTCATCATCTGCTACAGTGGTTGGACTTTCGCTGCAGCGAGCTCGCTACAGCGAAGCTGATCCTGTTACGATGGACAACCTCTAATTCATAAAGCCGCTATGTTGACTCTCTTTTCTCTATCTAGAGTCGGCCACAGTGGATATCCGCTGTGGTGACTCGCCACAAACTCCCCACAATATTTACGGCGGTTGGTCCCTCGCTATATTGAGATCGTTACCCTGAGTATGGTGCCGCTACAGTGGACACCAGACACCAGAAAAATCCTATTTTTTCACAAGTCTGAACTCAAAATATAACTATCCCCCCAGGCCCTACAGACACTAAACAAACAAGCAAACACACGTAAAAACATGCTACGAACACCTGTGGCCGTTGAATTTCTAACGGATGTCTAATTGACCAAGTTAACCCCCAATGACCTAAGAAAACCTTTCCAACCAATAGGCCAAAATGCTCCCAAGTGCCTTAGGAACGAACCGAACATCCCACCAAGTCACAAATGACCACCCGAACCTCTCAAAATCGATAAAATTTCAAAAAAGTTCTGTTTACCTAAATGTCAATTATCGGTCAATCATTTCTCACTTTAAGGCTCAAACTTCAAAAAGTTACAATAAAACCCATCTGATGACCTCATGGAAAAGGTCAATGAGGGTAAATGGGTCAAAAACACTATAACAACAAAAAAGGTTGTTACAGCCACAATGGCCCATACTCGCCATAGCGAGAGATGCTTGGTAGATCTAGTATTTAATGCTCATTTCGGCATTTGACCTCATTTTTCAACCAACTCTTAATCCAAGTCGCCATTTGGGGCATTTTCATAGGAAATCTCATGGAACCTTGGGAAGGGTAAGATCTAGACCTTAATTATTTCATCTTTCTTTGATATCTTCCTTTACATACTAAGGTTTGATTCTAGAAATTTATAAAATGGGAATTTCCTAACTTGCAAAACCCTAGATGGGTAAAATGGTTTTCTTAACTTAGAATCATGGCATTGCTTAAAGAACTCCTTGATTCCTATCCTTAGCTAGCTACCGAACTTCAAATTCTATTTCTCTCATTATTTTGCAAATGGGCTAAGTCTTGAGTTTTCTTGGAATTGTAGATTTTTAAGGAAAAATGCATTATTTATGACTTGTTAGGTTTAGATGACTATAAAATCTAGATTATTAACCATTAGAGACTTAGAAAACCTAGTTTGGAGAAATATTCTGATTTTACCCATGTGGGCCCATAGTCATATTTTAGATTCTCTAGTTTCTTGTTAGATATGTATAGCCTATTCCTCAACACTTTGCTTACTCAGATTTCTTACTATTCCTAGACCCTTCCATCTTGATTTCCTTTCTGAAAATGGAGGATGAAGATCAAGTGGATGTTTACGGCACCTGCTCGGCCTCGAGGGGTAGGTTACGACTTACTTAAGTTAGACTCTGATTAGGATTTCATACATGTATAGTAGTGCAGTAGGTCTCCAGACACGGTGTTGGGCTGGATAATTCTAGGTTGGTAATGTTATGTGTGACTTGTCGCCTTGTGATTCGAGCTTAGTATTTCCCTGACTGTGTGTGCAAGTGACTGGTTGGTATGATTAGGCTCGTGGCATGCAACTTAAGTTGTATTGTTGCCCTAGCATACCTTCTAGTTAGACTTTAGTTAGCCAAGCATATGTAGAGTTATTTATTATCGAAGAAAGCATATTGCGCCTTGGGGTATGAAGTTGAGATGGATTACTTAGGTTTGGTATTGTTGCCTGATTTATAGGCTTGTTGCCTCTTTGTGATTTATTGGCTTGTTTCCAAGTGTGTGATATTGGCTTTGTACATAGGTACCATACTGTGATTATGAAACTGTTGTCTCTCACTTATCTTGGCATTATCATGGACAGAGGAAAAAACTTGATTTAATCTTGATATTATGATATGTGTCCATGTGTGGCATGATTGGTTATTATTTGATTTCACTTGGCATTGATATTATGTGTGGCACTCATCCTCACTTTACATAATACATTGATATGAGTTGCAACTTGGTAGTAATGATGATAAGTGAAGCAAAGGAATATCTAAGGTCTTTGCCGGGTTGTATATGAGAGAGATGAGTGTCCGATGCCTGACATCTTTGTCGGGATCATGAGAGTGGCACATGTACTTCGCGGGTCCCCCATGGTCATGACTATCGAGGCCTGGAGGTATTCTGTCCGTGGCATGTGTGTACGGAGATTACATTTGGCTAGTGTATTGCATATCACCATATTTAACTTGAATTGCATTTCTTATCATTGCATGGTATATTTCCTCATTGATTCCTTGGTTGATGATTCATTTGAGTTGTTGTGTACTTGTAAGGTGTTTACTTAGAAACTTGATGGACTCGAGGATTAGAGACTTTCACCTAGGCTATGACTTGATACTACTATACTTGAGTTATTGTTCTTGGCCTCTCTTTGTGATTGTATTCGATCAAGCATGTACATTGCCCACTATATCCTGCCTTCCCGTGTTATCTTTTCTCTTACCCTATACGTTGCTCTCGGTACATTTTTAGTGAGGCACTAGAGTCCCCTATTATGAGGAGAGTGTATTTTAAGATCGAATGTAAAACTTGGAATGCAACTGAATATAGTAAGATTACTTAATTTGAGGAATGAAGTTAGTTCCTGTGAGACGAGTCATGCATTGTGTAGTTAATAAAATGAGGATTAGAATTTTATATTTAGGACTGGATACAAATTTATGTGTGGAATATATCTCTCTTGATAAACCCCTCCTCTTGTGCTGATTCTGCTGATTGATTGAGTTGTAACCTAACATTCTTACATACTGATTTCTATTGTTATTTATGTTCTCCTAATCATTGTCGGCCTATGATACTTACCAGTACGATTGTTGTACTGATACTACTCTTGCTACACCCTATTCAGGGTGTAGAGTTGTTATAGGTTGTGTTCGTGGATTTATTAGCTTCTGAAGATCTTTCGGTGTCCATGTAATGACCCGTTTGGTCGTTATAGTGCTTTTCACCAATTTACGCCTGTTGACCATTCCCTGAGCCCTATTAGTATAATTCTAACCTACGGGGCTAGGTGGCACGACTCCCATCGTAGTCAAGCAAGTTTTATGATTACTTATGCGAAATAGAGCCTTAAAGTGAAAAATGCTTGACCGATAGTTGACTTTTGGGTAAGTGAATCTTTTTTGGAAATCCATCAATTTTGAGAGGTCCAGATGGTCGATTAGGACTTGTTGGGATGTTTAGTTTGGTTCTCCAGGCACTCGGGAGCACTTTGGGTTACTGGTTGGATAGTTGGTCTTTGACCATTGGTTGTTGACCTGGTCAAATAGACCTCCGTTGGGAATTCTGAGACCACAAGTGAGTCCGTAACCAATTTTTGTGTATGGTTGCATGTTTGGTTTGTATCTTGGAAGCCTTGGGTTATTGTCGGGCTTTGGGAATGAGTTAGTGAAAAACCAGTATTTTCCAGTGTCTAGTGCCCGCTATGGCAGCACCTTGTAGTTGTAGCGAACCTGCCTCGGCTAAGCCTAGTCCACTATGACGACATTTGTGGAATCATAGTAAGATGCTATAGCGAACAGGGCTCCGATACAGCGTACTTGCTGTGGCGATGGCTGAGCCGTGGTGGCGGGTCCGCTATAGCGGACACTCTACCGCTGTGGCAGGTGGCGTCGACCAGAACCCAATTTAATGCTAAGTAAAATCCTTCATTTCATACTTCCACATTTATTGCTCCTAAATGTCTTTATGGCGAATTGAAGAGGTTCAAAATCAATTTCTCTTGAGGGTAAGTTCTCCAAGCTTGATTTCATTCATTTACCATTCTTAAGCATGAATCCATGATAGAAAATCTATAGAAACTTAAGGAAAAGATGAGTTTTGACATTTACTTCATTATTTGATATTGAGTCTTTCAATATGAGCTTTGTTGATCGACTTAACTAATCTAAGCATGGAATTTGATGAATTAATGACTAATAGGATTGAATCTTCCATTATAGTTGATGACTTGAAGGATTGAAAGTTCGGGTTTATACCTACATTGGGGGTTTTGAATTGAATGATGAAATTAGCCTATTCTTGAGTTATTTTAGCAATTATGGAGTAGAATTGAACATCTAGAGTGTTGGGTTACCAATTCCACCTTTGAAATACCCATTTTACCCTTGTTGGCCCGTTTTCACACTTTTTCTTAGTTGTTTTCTATTCGAATGATAGAACAGCAATATGGGTATTGTTGTTCCTTATTTCTAACTTAGAATTCGATAATGGATAGACTTTGAGTACTTGGAGGCTCTCCAAATATGCAAGGGAGACGTTTGATTGTTCGTGGCTCTAGCTCGGCAGCCAGGTAGGTTACAGCTTACCTTCTAGTTATACTTCTGGTAGAAAGCATATGTAGAGTTAGTGATTGTCGGAGAAAGCATGTTACACCTTCGAGTGTGAAGTTAGGATAGATTACTTAGGTTTGGTATTGTTGACTGATTTGTGGCTTGTCGCCTCTTTGTGACTTATCGGCTTGTTGCCATGTGTGTGATACTGGATTTGTACTTAGTTGTCACATTATCATTATGATACGGTTGTCTCTCACTTATGTTGACATTATCATGGATAGAGGAAATAATTTGACTTGATATTGATATTGTGATATGTGTCCATGTGTGGCACGATTAGGATCGATATGATACACTTGATATTGCTATTTTACATTGCATTCATGATACATTAATATTGCCTGTGATTAGTGTTGATGATGATAAGTGAGAAGGAAACATCCATGATTCTTGTGCGCGGAATAGCTAGTGGTGTGGTTGTTGTTGTGGGGTCATCTCTGGGTTGTGTGTGGAGTGACTGGTACATGGACTTTGCACATCCCCCATGGGTCATGACTATCGAGACGTGGAGGTATTCCGTATGTAGCATGTATGTACGAAGATTACATTTGGCTAGTGTATTAGATATCATCACATCTCACTTGCATTGCATTTTTATCATTGTATGGTACATTTCCTCTTGATTCCTTTGTTGATGATTCATTGAGTTGCTGCGTAAGGTTTTTACTTAGAGACTTGATGGACTCGAGGATTAGAGACTTTCACCTAGGCGATGACTTGATACTACTATACTTGAGTTATTATTCTCGGACTGTGTTGTGTTTGTGCTTGATTGTGAGCTTGTCTATTTTTCCGTTTCTTCCTTTATATATGATACCTTCCAGTACCTAGTGTTTGTACTAATTCTACCTTGTTGCATTCTTTTCTTAGTGCAAAGTACGTGACAGGTTCCACATCCACTCCTCGCGACTGATCCTAAAGCTTTGTTGTTGAGTGTCTAGGGTGAGCATACTTGATGGATCCGCAGCTCGGAGGCTTCTCCTTTATACTTCTCTTTTCCTGCATACTGAGATTGTATTCATATTTTTAGACTTCGTATTATTCCAGACTTGTTGTTGATTAGTAATGGCTCTCGTACTGTATTCAGACCACTTCCTTCGGGATTGTATTCGTATTTCCGCACTTATGTTATTTATGATTTAGACTGCGATTTATTTTATTGTTGTTGGATTAATGATTAAGGGAGGAGATCACCTACCAAGGTAAAAAATGGTAGGTACCCCCACGACTAATGATTTGGGTCGTGACAAGCTAGTATCAGAGCCCTAGGTTACCCGATCTATAAGTATAAGAGCATGTCTAATAAGTCTTGCGGATCGGCACGATGAGCTCCCTACCTATCTACGAGAGGCTACGGGACTTTTAGAAAACTTTAAATTCTTTCATTCTTTCGTGCCATTTTATTCAAATTTGAATCTAGAACATTCTCATTGGTATCTGATTCAGTTCTATTCGCTCACAGATGGTGCGGACTCGAGATACTTGTGAGGATGAGGGACGGCTAGAGGCCGCGGCAGGGCTAGAGGTTGCAGTGCTGTACTGGCAAGGGGCGGGGCCCCTGTGGCTGGACATAGGCACGCTAGATCAGCTTCTTCAGAGCGCCAGTGTCACGACCCAGCCCCGTGGGCCGCGACTGGCACCCTACCTGGGTACCCAGACCAAATCGCACATTCATTTACCGAATCCAAACTTATTTCAAAATTTCATAAAAGTCATATCAAACATAATTTATATCAAAATATGTCTTAAGCGGTCGCACATATATAAATATCATATCGAATCCGAAAGGAGCGGCGGAATAGACATCGCCGGTCATAAGTGCAAATATAAGCATAAGGGCCATTTAGGGCCATCATAACAAACGGACCGCTTTAAGACCAAATATCAAAGTCAAACAAACACATATAGGACCCTCGCCCCACAAACATGACTACAGGCCTCTACGAATCCAAAACAAAGACATATGGCGAGACTGGACCCCGCCGTACCCGAATAGTCAAATGTACAAAATATACATAGCAAAAGATGTATGTACCAGAAGTGGACTCCGGATCAAGGAGGAGTACTCCGAAATAGCAGAAAAGTGAGGCCTACAGTGGAGGATCACCAATGTCTGTACCTGCGGGCATAAAACGCAGCCCCCCGAAGAAAGGGGGTCAGTACGAAATATGTACTGAGTATGTAAAGCACGGAGTACAGAAATATGGGCCAAAACTGAAAGCAAACCGGATATCAAAGGGAAGTACAAATCAGTATGTCAAAATCCGTATCAAAATCATATACATATACATAATGCAAACGAAATCATGCAAAGCTCAAGAACGTGGTCACCACTCCGACGCTGGTGCCATACACAGCATAACACCAGAAGGTTTCGAATCTCCGTACATCCCCGAACACAAACATAAGTGAGCGTATCACATCACTAGCCATATCACAGCATAACTCCAAACGGATCCCGGCCCTATGGCGAGGCCTCGGGAATCGTAACACAGCATACGGCTGAATCATCATAGGGCGCACGAATCATAACCGGCCCGGGAACCGGCGAACGAAGTCATAGAAAGGCACGAGCGGAGTCGTGAGCAAACAAATGCAAATCATATTTCAAAATATCCCTTCAAAACATAATGATTTCCTAAGTCATTTCATAAACCAAAATAGTCGAATCGTTAGTTGATACGAATGTTTGTTTCACAAAATGTTTCCAAAGTGGTACGTATGGCTCAAAATGTGGCTTAACATATCATAATAATCCAAACATATCTCATAGGGTGGGCACACTAGGAGCGACAGGATTAGAAATGAGGCTATTCGGGATAAGGTGGGAGTGGCCTCGGTGGAAGACAAGATGCGGGAAATACGACTAAGATGGTTTGGGCATGTGAAGAGGAGAGACATAGATGCCCCAGTGCGGAGGTGTGAGAGGTTAGCCATGGATGGTTTCAGAAGAGGTAGGGGTAGGCCAAAGAAATATTGGGGAGAGGTGATTAGACAGGACATGACGTAGTTACATCTTACCGAGGACACGACCTTAGATAGGAAGGTGTGGAGGACCCACATTAGGGTAGAAGGCTAGTATATAAGTCTCGTTATCTTTCCTTATTAGTAGGCACATTAGCGCATTATAATTTCTTGTGCTTTGATTTATGTTATTATTTGCTACTTTCTGTACTTTGATTACTCTATTTTATCTATGCCGCTTTCGTGATTTGCATTTCCATATCGCTTTGAATTCCTTGATTATCCTGTTTTACTGTGTCGCTTGCATTATTTCATTGCAATATCGTTTTAAATCTTTTAACCTTATTTGACCCCCTTTTTATGCTTCTATTGAGCCGAGGGTCTCTCGGAAACAGCCATCCTACCTTGGTAGGAGTAAGGTCTGCGTACATTATACCCTCCCCAGACCCCAAGATGTGGGATTTCACTGGGCTGTTGTTGTTGTTGTTGTTGTATCTCATAGGGGGAAGTTTCAAAGTCGAAGATCTCATATCGAAGTTCATCCAAAAAGAGAGCCCGATAGGACAAATAGGGCGTCTCGGGGTTAGCGGGCTCACCTCGAGTCAAATTGAGGTGGCGAACATAATTTACGAAAATTTAGAGGCTAAAGATCATACATAATGATTTCAAAGTGACCCGATCACATTTCGATAGGTTTCGGACATTTGAGTGCATTCTAGCCAAAATAGAGCCTTTAGGCTTCAATTGAATTGAATGAATAGTAGCCATTTTGTAGATCGGGTTTCGAGGAGCAGAAATGCTCTGGAGGTTCCAATATTCACCTAACATACTAAGACATGCCAAACGAAGAAATGGGAAGCTTTACATACCTTATAGACGTCTTATGCTCCCCTTAAAATCAAATCCCGTTTCGTCCAGAATCTGCAAATGGTCAAAGTTACCAATTAGAGATTCTTTGGCTTAAAATTTCCATTAACTTGATTTTTGTCTACCGAAATTTCGGCAGCATTTCCCCTATATATCTAACACCCCCGAGACTTAGCTCGGCTCAAAATACACCAACAACAACAACCCAAACATCATCAAACAACATAAACCACAATCAAATCATTCTAGCTTCAAAGTTCTACCTTACTACACAAGTTGGCAACTTTCATTCAAACTTCACAATTCCAAACTTATGTCTACATTATTATATTCATACACCCATTCAAGGCTATTCAAACACGTCCCAATTATACTCCAAACAATATACAAAATTTCCCGAAGTTCATTACTTTCCATATTTCATCCAAAGCATCAAAATTACGACAAACGTTCTAACTTTCATCGTTTAATTCCGAATTCGTTAACATCAATCATAAGTCACATTTAAAGTCTTTAGTATCATAGATATACACAAATATACAAAAGGTGTATACTTTCCCGTCATGTTCCGAAATCCTTTTCCAACGCCAATTCAATTCATTAAACATTCATTTACGTTATAAAGGTCACAACGACGCATTGAACAAACTAAACAAGATCAAATTCACACTTCTTTCTCCTTCTTAGGGCTCACGGCCACTATGCAAAACACACACACACACACACGGCTTCATTCACACATCAAAGTCACGGGATTCTCGTCTATTATTATTCCTTAACATATTCATACCAATTCCATAACATTAAAGTAACAAAATTCTTACCTTTTCTTGAAAATCCGACTTGTCGCAAACGTGATTCTTCCTCCAAATAAATTGTATCACGTTGAAGAGCGTCTTGCGCTTGCTGTAACTACAACAAGGACACGATTTTTAGGATTAAAACAATGCTAGAATTTTTTTCTTTCTCCCCCTTAAAGGGTTCGGCCGAGAGCTTCAAATGGGTGTTCTTCAATTTTTTTTTTGTTTTGTTTGGTTTCTTGATAATTCCAAAGAGAATGTGGATATATATTGATTAAGGGTCATGTGATAATCACATGACCACTTAAAATGGTTCTTGGGCCATGCCATGGCCGGCTACCCTATTGGACTTGGGCCTCAATTTTGTGTTCTAATTTCTTGGCCCAATGCATTAAAAGTCCCGTTTTGCAATTTCCGAAACTAATTTCCGAAATTCCAAATTTACCCTCGGCCTTCCCCGATGTCTTAACATTAATGATTTCATAACCAACATAGTCATGTCAACTAGAATCAAAATATTTCCTTATAACATACAAGTCTTACTTATTTCTCGATTTCCCATTATACGAAAACACGGGACATAACATTCTCCCCCCCCCCCCTTAAGAACATTCGTCCCCGAATGTTAAATTAACCCTATAAAGTCTTATGACCAAGGCGGGGGAGTTCTTTACTATTAGTGGCATACGAAATTATTTTTTTTTTCTTATCAACCAACATAACAAACTGAAAGGTTTAGATTACCTGTGGACGTCGGGAACAAGTGAGGGTATTTCCTCTTCATCTCGTCCTCCGCCTCCAAGTCATCTCCTCCCGATTGTTGTTGCGCCACAGGACTTTGACGGAGGGCACTTCTTTAGTGCTAGTCTCCGCACCTATCGATCCAGAATAGTCACAGGCTGCTCGTCATAAGACAACTGCTCCGTTACCTGAAGGTCATCCACTGGGAATATCCTGGAAGGATCACCAATACACTTCCGCAGCATAGACATATGAAATACCGGGTGTACGACCTCCAAATCGGATGGTAAGTCTAGCTCGTAGGCGACTGCGCCTATCCTCCGAACAATCTGATACGGCCCAATGTACCGCGGGCTCAACTTACCCTTCTTACCAAATCTCATAACACCCTTCATGGGCGACACCTTCAGGAATACCCAGTCGCCGATCTGGAACTCTAACGGTCGACGTCGTCTATCAGCATAGGCTTTCTGTCGACTCTAAGCAGCCAATAATCGTTCTCGAATAAGCTTTACCTTATCTACAGCTTCCTGGATCACATCTGGCCCAATCAGCTTAGTCTCGCTCACGTCAAACCAGCCAATAGGAGATCTGCATTTCCTGCCATAAAGGGCCTCGTACGGAGCCATCTGAATGCTGGAGTGATAACTGTTATTATAGGCAAACTCAATAAGCGGCAAATGATCATCCCAGCTGCCCCTGAAATCAATAACGCAGGCCCGCAACATATCTTCTAGTGTCTGAATAGTGCGCTCCGCCTGCCCGTCGGACTGAGGATGAAAAGTTGTACTGAGGCTCACCTGAGTCCCTAATCCCTCCTGGAATGACCTCCAGAAACTTGCCGTAAACTGGGAACCTCGGTCGGTAATAATAGATATAGGGACTCCGTGAAGTATGACTATCTCTCTGATGTACAATCTAGCGTAGTCCTCAGCCGAATAAGTAGCCCGGACTGGGAGAAAGTGGGCTGATTTCGTCAATCTGTCAACAATAACCCAAATAGAATCATACCTGCGTGGAGTGCGCGGTAACCCAACAACGAAATCCATATTAATCATCTCCCATTTCCAGGCTGGAATTTCCATCTCCTATAATAATCCACCGGGCTTCTGATGCTCGATCTTAACTTGCTGGCAGTTCGGGCACTGA
This sequence comes from Lycium barbarum, assembly GCF_019175385.1. NCBI lineage: Eukaryota > Viridiplantae > Streptophyta > Magnoliopsida > Solanales > Solanaceae > Lycium > Lycium barbarum. Next base: position 24,720,953 of record NC_083337.1, read on the forward strand.
CTAACAAACTCAGCAATATCTTTCTTCATGCCGTCCCACCAATACAAACACCTGAGATCCCGATACATTTTAGTGGAACCAGGATGAACAGAATACCGTGCATTATGGGCCTCGCCCATAATCTGCCGCCGTAAGCCCGCAACGTCCGGTACACAGAATCTGCCGTCATATAATAATACTCCTTCAGGCGACATCTCAAACTGAGTCTTTGCTTTATTAAGGGCCACATCTCTGTACTGAATCAGGAGAGGATCTTCAAACTGGCGCTGCTTTACCTCCTGAATAATAGATGATTCAGCAACTGGATGAACCGAAATCCCAGAATCTCCAGAATCTGCCAAACGAACTCCGAGGCTGGCCAGCTGGTGAATATCACGACCCAAATCTCTCTTATCAAATGGTACACCAGCCAGACTGCCTACGGATTTGCGGCTAAGCGCATCAGCTACCACATTGGCTTTCCCCGGATGGTACAGAATATCAACGTCATAATCCTTTAGTAGCTCAAGCCATCTCCGCTGCCGCAAATTTAGTTCCTTCTGCTTAAAAATATACTGGAGACTCTTATGGTCCGTATAGATATCAATATGGACCCCATATAAATAATGCCGCCAAATCTTCAAAGCATGAATTACCGCGGCCAACTCAAGATCATGAGTGGGATAATTCTTCTCGTGCGGTTTGAGCTGCCGGGAAGCATAGGCTATAACTCGACCGTGCTGCATCAATACACAACCTATCCCAATACCAGAGGCGTCACAATAGATAACATACCCGTCGGATCCCTCTGGAAGAGCCAAAACTAGTGTTGTAACCAATCTCTCTTTCAGCTTCTGAAAGCTGCGCTCGCAGGCATCTGTCCACTGGAATTTCGCTACTTTCTGAGTAAGCCCCGTCAGTGGTGCTGCAATAGAAGAAAAATCCTCCACAAACCTGCGATAATACCCAGCTAAACCCAGAAAATTACGCACCTCCGTCGGTGTAGTAGGCCTGGGCCAATTCTGCACAGCCTCAATCTTCTGCGTATCGACCCGAATACCATCTGCGCCGACAATATGGCCCAAGAATGCCACAGAAGTTAACCAGAATTCACATTTAGAGAATTTGGCGTATAACTTCTGCTGACGGAGAATACCAAGCACCGTCCTCAAATAATCTGAATGCTCCTCGGCTGATCGCAAGTAAATCAGAATGTCATCAATAAACACAATAACAAACATGTCCAAAAAAGGCCAAAATACCCGATTCATCAGATCCATAAATATCGCTGGAGCATTAGTCAGCCCGAAAGACATAACTCTGAACTCATAGTGCCCGTACCGGGTCCTGAAAGCAATCTTCGGGATATCTGACTCCCGTACTCGCACCTGATAATAACCTGAGCGCAGATCTATCTTTGAAAAATATTTAGCACCCTGCAGCTGATCAAATAAATCATCAATCCGGGGGAGGGGATATTTATTCTTTATAGTCACCTTATTTAATTGCCGATAATCAATACACATCCGCAGTGACCCATCTTTCTTTCTCACAAATAATACCGGCGCTCCCCAGGGTGATGTGCTGGGTCTAATAAAGCCCTTATCCAACAAATCTTTCAGTTGCTCCTTCAACTCTTTCAATTCAGCCGGTGCCATCCTGTACGGAGGAATAGATATAGGCTGCGTGTCTGGCAACAACTCTATAGTAAAATCAATCTCCCGCTCAGGCGGAAGGCAAGGAAGCTCGTCAGGAAATACATCTGGGAACTCACTAACGGCCGGAACAGACTGAAGGGTAGGTATCTTAGCTGCAGTATCGTGCACACGAACCAAATGATAGATATAACCCTTCTGGATCATCTTCTTAGCCTTGAGGTATGAAATAAACTTACCACTCGGCGATGCTGTAGATCCGAACCACTCTATAACTAGTTCCCCTGGAAACTGAAAACGGGCTACCTTTTTCTGGCAGTCGACATTAGCATAACAGGAAGACAACTAGTCCATACCCATAATGACATCAAACTCAAGCATGTCTAACTCTATCAAATTAGCTTTAGTGCAACGATCATAAATAGTCACAGAACAATCCCTATAGATCTGTCTCGCTATAACAAAATCCCCAACTGGCGTAGCAACCTCAAATGGCTCTATAGGCTCAGACACTATCCCAATCTTACTAGCAACGAGCGGGGAAATATATGATAAAGTAGAACCAGGGTCAATCAATGCATATACAGATCTGGAGAAAACCAGTAATGTACCTGTGACAATGTTTGGCGAAGCCTCCTGATCCTGGCGGCTGGCCAAAGCATATATGCGGTTCGAGGGACCGCTAGAACCTGAAACGCCACTGCGGCCTCGACCGCGTCCCGCCGGTGTTAGCGCACCTCGCCCTGCAGGGCGTGCAACAGATGGAGCAGATGATGAACCGGCGGCTGACCCTTTCGGCTGAGCCACACTACCAGAACCGCTAGCCAACGGGCAATCTTGCATAAACTGGCCCTGACCACCGTACGAAAAACAAGCTCCAGTGGCTCGATAGCACTCCCCAGGATGAGACTTCCCGCAATGAGAACAACGGGGCCTGGGTGGTCTGGTCTGGCTGGGACCTCTGGATACCTGTGAACCTGCCGCTCTGGAGCTCTGACCGGCCCCAGACGGTCCCGCACTATCAAATCTCCGGCTACCTGACTGAGTACTCCGGCCGGACGGAGGTAGCTGTCTGCCTGACTGCCGCTGCTGAGGCTATCCGCCTCGAGAATCTCCAGAATAACCTGCGGACCTAGCCCTCTTGGGCGGCCTCCTGTCCCGGTCTCTACCAGAATGGTCAAACCTGTGACGATCCTCTATACCCATCGCATAGGCCTGAAGTCGGGCAATGTCCATATCTGTCTGCAATGACACTGCCATACAACCATCGATCAAATACCGATCAAATCCCATAACATATCTTTGCATCCGATCGGACATATCTGCTACTACGGCCGGTGCATATCGGGCCAGAGAATCAAACTCAAGATTATACTCGCGAACACTCCGACCCCTCTGCTGCAGATGTAAGAATCGGTCAGCCCGCGCCCGCCGTAACTCTGGGGGCAAAATGTGGCGGGTGAAAGCAGTCACAAACTGATCCCACGTAGCTGGAGGAGCACCCTGACCCCTGGATAACTCCCAAGTCTCATACCAGTGAGTGGAAACATCTCGAAATCTGTGCGAAGCCAGCTCGACCGACTCAGTCTCTGAAGCCCTGACCAAGTCCAGTGAGCGCCGCATCTCCTGAATAAAGTCATGGGGGTCCTCGTCGGGCTTAGACCCGAAAAACTCTGGAGGGCCACATAATAAAAACTCCCAAACTCTCAGGCTGTCCCGCCTGTCATCGTCATCATCGTCCCTCCGCCCGCGTCTGCGAGCCTGTCCTGCCACCAGTGTAGTCAACAACTGTACAACCTCCCTCAGGGTCCTATCCTCCGCCCCTGGCTGAGGAGCTGGAGTCTCAGGAGCGGGTACACGGACCTCTAGAGCTGCTGAAGGTCCTGCTCCAGGCTGTACTAGTGGGGGTGTAGCTGACCCCTCAGAGTGAGGCACAACCTCAGGCAAATCATAAACACGAGCCCGGGTAGATCGCTGTGCCTGACTAGTCTCTCCCATCCTCGCTTTGCCCTTCTGGGCCGCCGTTGCCTTCTTCGGAGGCATCACTGCAAACACAATAGCGAGTCAGATCAGAATCACCCTAATAGCACAGCTCTATCGTACGATCTAAGATTCCAAAGAAAGTAACATCCTAAATGCCCTGTAGCTTCCTGTTTATAGATGCGGTGCACAACACATCGATAAACAAGACTCTACGAGACACGGCCTGTAGACATTCCGAGGACAAACTGCTCTGATACCACTTTTGTCAGGACCCAGCCCCGTGGGCCGCGACTGGCACCCTACCTGGGTACCCAGACCAAATCGCACATTCATTTACCGAATCAAAACTTATTTCAAAATTACATAAAAGTCATATCAAACATAATTTATATCAAAATATGTCTTAAGCGGTCGCACATATCAAAATATCATATCGAATCCGAAAGGAGCGGCGGAATAGACATCGCCGATCATAAGTGCAAATATAAGCATAAGGGCCATTTAGGGCCATCATAACAAACGGACCGCTTTAAGACCAAATATCAAAGTCAAACAAACACATATAGGACCCTCGCCCCACAAACATGACTACAGGCCTCTACGAATCCAAAACAAAGACATATGGCGAGACAGGACCCCGCCGTACCCGAATAGTCAAATGTACAAAATATACATAGCAAAAGATGTCTGTACCAGAAGTGGACTCCGGATCAAGGAGGAGTACTCCGAAATAGCAGAAAAGTGAGGCCTACAGTGGAGGATCACCAATGTCTGTACCTGCGGGCATAAAACGCAGCCCCCCGAAGAAAGGGGGTCAGTACGAAATATGTACTGAGTATGTAAAGCACGGAGTACAGAAATATGGGCCAAAACTGAAAGCAAACCGGATATCAAAGGGAAGTACAAATCAGTATGTCAAAATCCGTATCAAAATCATATACATATACATAATGCAAACGAAATCATGCAAAGCTCAAGAACGTGGTCACCACTCCGACGCTGGTGCCACACACAGCATAACACCAGAAGGTTTCGAATCTCCGTACATCCCCGAACACAAACATAAGTGAGCGTATCGCATCACTAGCCATATCACAGCATAACTCCAAACGGAACCCGGCCCTATGGCGAGGCCTCGGGAACCGTAACACAGCATACGGCCGAATTATCATAGGGCGCACGAATCATAACCGGCCCGGGAACCGGCGAACGAAGTCATAGAAAGGCACGAGCGGAGTCGTGAGCAAACAAATGCAAATCATATTTCAAAATAGCCCTTCAAAACATAATGATTTCCTAAGTCATTTCATAAACCAAAATAGTCGAATCGTTAGTTGATACGAAAGTTTGTTTCACAAAATGTTTCCAAAGTGGTACGTATGGCTCAAAATGTGGCTTAACATATCATAATAATCCAAACATATCTCATAGGGGGAAGTTTCAAAGTCGAAGATCTCATATCGAAGTTCATCCAAAAAGAGAGCCCGATAGGACAAATAGGGCGTCTCGGGGTTAGGACAAATAGGGAGTCAAATTGAGGTGGCGAACATAATTTACGAACATTTAGAGGCTAAAGATCATACATAATGATTTCAAAGTGACCCGATCACATTTCGATAGGTTTCGGACATTTGAGTGCATTCTAGCCAAAATAGAGCCTTTAGGCTTGAATTGAATTGAATGAATAGTAGCCGTTTTGTAGACCGGGTTTCGAGAAGCAGAAATGCTCCGGAGGTTCCAATATTCACCTAACATACTAAGACATGCCAAACGAAGAAATGGGAAGCTTTACATACCTTATAGACGTCTTATGCTCCCCTTAAAATCAAATCCTGTTTCGTCCAGAATCTGCAAATGGTCAAAGTTACCAATTAGAGATTCTTAGGCTTAAAATTTCCATTAACTTGATTTTTATCTACCGAAATTTTGGCAGCATTTCCCCTATATATCTAACACCCCCGAGACTTAGCTCGGCTCAAAATACACCAACAACAACAACCCAAATATCATCAAACAACATAAACCACAATTAAATCATTCTAGCTTCAAAGTTCTACCTTACTACACAAGTTGGCAACTTTCATTCAAACTTCACAATTCCAAACTTATGTCTACATTATTATATTCATTCACCCATTCAAGGCTATTCAAACACGTCCCAATTATACTCCAAACAATATACGAAATTTCCCGAAGTTCATTACTTTCCATATTTCATCCAAAGCATCAAAATTACGACAAACGTTCTAACTTTCATCGTTTCATTCCGAATTCGTTAACATCAATCATAAGTCACATTTAAAGTCTTTAGTATCATAGATATACACAAATATACCAAAGGTATATACTTTCCCGTCATGTTCCGAAATCCTTTTCCAACGCCAATTCAATTCATTAAACATTCATTTACGTTATAAAGGTCACAACGACGCATTGAACAAACTAAACAAGATCAAATTCACACTTCTTTCTCCTTCTTAGGGCTCACGGCCACTATGCAAAACACACACAAACACACGGCTTCATTCACACATCAAAGTCACGGGATTCTCGTCTATTATTATTCCTTAACATATTCATACCAATTCCATAACATTAAAGTAACAAAATTCTTACCTTTTCTTGAAAATCCGACTTGTCGCAAAAGTGATTCTTCCTCCAAATAAATTGTATCACGTTGAAGAGCGTCTTGCGCTTGCTGTAACTACAACAAGGACACGATTTTTAGGATTAAAACAAGGCTAGAATTGTTTTCTTTCTCCCCCTTACAGGGTTCGGCCGAGAGCTTCAAATGGGTGTTCTTCAATTTTTTTTTGTTTTGTTTGGTTTCTTGATAATTCCAAAGAGAATGTGGATATATATTGATTAAGGGTCATGTGATAATCACATGACCACTTAAAATGGTTCTTGGGCCATGCCATGGCCGGCTACCCTATTGGACTTGGGCCTCAATTTTGTGTTCTAATTTCTTGGCCCAATGCATTAAAAGTCCCGTTTTGCAATTTCTGAAACTAATTTCCGAAATTCCAAATTTACCCTCGGCCTTCCCCGATGTCTTAACATTAATGATTTCATAACCAACATAGTCATGTCAACTACAATCAAAATATTTCCTTATAACATACAAGTCTTACTTATTTCTCGATTTCCCATTATACGAAAACACGGGACATAACAGCCAGCCAGAGCGAAAGCACACAGCTGGGGGAGGGATGGGTCCAACCCAGACTCACCCTGAGGTTATGTCCGATCCAGTTGTCACGACCCAACCGGAGGGCCATGACAGGTACCCGGTGCTAACCTACTGAGCACCTACTAACATGCTTTCTATAATCGTATTTCGGTGGTGTCACGCCCTAAAATCCACCCTAGACGTGACCGGCATCCGACGTCATGAACAACATCGGAAGAACCTAAATGCTGCAATAATAACACTTGAACCCGCCAGGTTCAACATTCGCCTCCAACAGTTTAATAAAATAAATGCAAACAGATCATGAATAAAAGAGTTAAATCAGCGAAAGTCTTTATAATTTAAATAATTCAACCAAAGTATAATAGTGTGCCTGAAAGAGTTAAACAACAACTCTTCTTCTACCCACATTCGAATGTACACTAAGGAGCTTCTAAGAATAAGGAATAAATGTCTAACTCATCGGGACGCAGCCCAGAAACTAATATAAATAAATGGAATTAAATAAGTAGGGTGTGCCACGAATGAATGTGTGGGCTCACCCAATCAGCAGCAACCACAAGTCCTTCCTAAACGCCCAGAGTATCATGAACCTGCTCTTCACCTTTACCTAACATACTATCAAAAACAACAATGGTATGCCTGAATACTTCGTACTCAGTGAGTGCCTCGGGGACAAAAAATCATATGAAAATAAAGTACAATAATACACAAAGTAATCAGTCTTGAAAATCATGTGAAAACCAATGTAAGAACATTTATTCAGTTTGTGTATCTCAATAAGAATTATCAAAATCGATTATAAGGCCTTTTTTCAAGGTACAACTTCAAATATGCCTTTCAATTGATCATAGTCAACAACAACAATTTCATGAGAAAATAAGAATATCGCACATGCCAATACAGGACCAAGAATCAAGCACATCGAAGGGGTGACCGTAGAGGTTCCCTTGCCACAGCGCACCACACCGGAATATGAAATTCAGCGGTGGCTATCCTTCCTCCCGAATAGTTAGGCATAATCTGTCACACCCTAATTCCGCTAGGGTGTGATGGGCACCCGACCCTTACCTAGGGCCGAGCGAACCCTCAGACTTTTGCTGCGCATAAAATCACGTCAAACCTTTCAAATCAAATGAGATGAAATACATCGTAAATTTTTTTTTTCCAGAAATGTTCTTCCACGTAGCTTCCAAGCATAACAAATCTATAATCATACAAAATTCAGTACATAACACAGACCGACATTTCGGCTGACGGAGTCGCTTACAGACTAACAACCAATACCCACGACGCTGTCTGCAAAGTCTCTAACGTAATCCAGAAAGCATAACATACCAACTCTGACTCGGCAGCACTCCGGGAACAAATGGAGCTTGCCATCTGCACTGAAACATCTTCTATATTGTCTTCAACTCACCTGGGAGTACCTGCGCGGCATGTATCGCAGCCCCCGAAGAAAGGGGGTCAGTACGAAATATGTACTGAGTATGCAAAGCATGAAGTACAGAAAAACGAAGTCATAACCGAAGTAAAATGTACAGAAGGTGAGCACAATAACCAGAATACCAAAGTGTTGCATCTGACGTACAAATCATACATAAAAGGTTCCGGAAGACAAATACGGCAATCAAAATGCCAAAATACTTTGCTTTCTTTTGAAAAACATTTCCGTCTCATACACACAGAAAATCAAACACACAATTACCGCGGCCAAAAGTCCAGCGGTCACTATCACACATACCGCGACCAAGTGTCCAGCGGTTAGCATCCCAAACTCGACATACCGCGGTCAGGGGTCCAGCGGTCAATGTCGCAGATACCGCGGTCAAGGGTCCAGCGGTCAACCTCACATAGTGCGGCACACCGCGGTCAGGGGTCCAGCGGTCAATGTCGCACACACCGCGGTCAGGGGTCCAGCGGTCAATACCACACAGTGCGCACAATAGTACAAGTGCCAACTTTATTACTTTCCAAACATAAGTCACACATGCCAGAATCATGCATCACACAAGAATCGTATATCAGGAAAAATACAGAAGGTAAGTAGCTTATCCAGAATATCAGAATACCTACTTTTCAACCACAACTGATGCATACCAAAGTCATGCAAAGGGCACAGGAACATGGTCGCCACTCCCGTCTCTGGCGCCATAACACACCATACTCCAGAAGATTTCATAACATGTACACGGTATCTTGGGAACTGGACATATACCACGAGAACCCGAGAACCAGTCACATCATAATCCATATACACAGTAACTGGGGACGGACATATACCACAGTACCCCAGAACAGTACACGGTAACCGGAGATGGACATATACCACAGTACTCCGGAACCGAACACATCATACTCCATATACACGGCAACCGGGGACGGACATATACCACAGTACCCCGGAGCCGGACACCTCATACTTCAGAATTACATATATGGAACCCGACCCCTAGACAAAGGACTCGGCGAACCATACGCACGATACATACCGACCAGGAACTCGGTGAAAGGGATCATAGCATATATACGAGCGGAGTAGTAAGAAACTAGGTGCACATAAGTTAAAAGCCGATGAAGGAATCGAATGTATTATCAGGATATTCGTAACAGATTATTTATAACAGAATACTTATTTCGGATACTTATATCAGATTACTCATAGCAGACTCCTCATATCGAATTACATGCTCACATCAGGATATTCGCATTAAGGAGCTTTCCAGTGACTTATGGAACGAATCAAACGGAGTCTTAGTTTCATAGACGAAAGTCTTATTTTTTTTATATCATACAAAAATAGCTCAAGTGAGACAAGCGAGGGAAGTTTCGGAACTTGTGGGCCCACCTCGGGTCAAGTCGAGGTGGCGGATATAAATTACAAACATTGGACTCTATGGAGTCATCCAAGAAAGTTTCAAAGCAATCCGAATACGCTTGAGAAAGTTTTGGATGTTTAGACACTTTTTCAACAAAACATAAGAATTATAGTTCAATTACATTGAACGAATAGTATTCAAAATCAAACTCGGGTTTCGATGGGCAGAATTGTTCCCGAGGCTCAAGTCTTGACCTGGTACACATAGGACATGCCAAAAGAAGGAAAGAGTGAGCTTTACATACCTTAGTTGCGCCTTACGCTCGTCCAAACTCAATCCCCGTTTCGTCCAAAATCTACAATTGGTCATAGTTGCCAAATATAAGTTCCAAGCTTTTATGAATTCAAACTTAAATTCATAGTGTCTACCGAAATTTCGGCATCATTTCTCCTATACATATAGCATCCCCGAGACTTAGCTCGGCTCAATATATCAACAACAACAACCCAACAATCCAACAACACCAACAATTACCACAAAACGCACTATAACATAAATAGTCCTCTTTTCTTCATAGTTCAACGACTTCCATTCCAACTTCACACTATCAAACTAATATCAACGTTTTCCATATCCATTAACTAATTCAAGATTATTCAAACATATTTCCATAGCATTCCAAACAATATTCATGAATTCAAGTGTTTCCGCCAAATCCATATTCCATCCGAAACTCCTACAAATGCGACAAAACCATCACAACACATTTTTCTACTTACAAATTCATAACCAACAACAATAATCCACACTTAGAATCTTACTTCCACAATTACATAAAATCTATATTAAAATCACATAATTTCCCATAACAACCCACAACCATTTTCAATACCAACTTGATTCACTAAACCCTTATTTACATTACAAACACCACAACAACACAACTAACAAACTAAATGGAATTTAATTCATCACTTTCCATCATCACCATGGCACACGGCCATGCACCTACTCACACACATACACGGCTATACCCACACACATCACAACTCCACAATTCTCATCTAATTCCAATCCTTACAACATATATACTTATTCCATATCACAAAAGAATAGAAATCTTACCTTTTTCTTCAAACTTCCACTTGCCAACACAAGCACTTCCTTGCCTTAAAAATTATACCATGTTGAAGAGCATCCTTGAGTTAGTAATATTACTAGGAAATCATGATTTTTGGATCAAGATTGATGGACTTAAAGATTTTTGTTTCTTTTTCTCTAAGGGCCGAAACCCCCTTGATTTCTTTTGCTCTTGCTCCATTTTGTTTTGTTTTCTTGAAACTTCTATGGATGAGCATGGATATATAATGGCTCCCTTAACTTAATCACATGACCATTTAAAGGGGTTTGGGCCAAGGCACATGGCCGGCCACCCCATTAAGACTTGGGCCTCATTTTTCTTCTTTTTTTTGGCCCAATTCATTGTGGAACTTATTACATTTGTAATTCCCGAAATAAATTTCCAAAATTCCAAATTTTGCCCTTGGCCTTCCTCCGTATTTCCGCAACAATATTTCTCATAAATATCACACACATATGTTAGATAAAATAAACATAGCCTTATTTCTTTCAAGTCAAACTCATTTCTAATTTTCCGAATGCACAAAACACGGGATATAACATAATCACACCCAGGTAGCGAACCCGGTAGTGGCCACTCTTCCTCCTGAATGGCTAGGCATTATCAGACTAGGATCCATAGTGGCTACCCTTCCTCCCAAGTAGCTAGGCCAAACACAACAACCAAGCTCATAGCATAGAAGCCAATTCATAATTTATCTCAAAGTGGCCACACCATCAAATAGCATTAAAGTTCATTATGCCATTACGAAAATCCATAGTTTCATAGACAATCCTAAAAATGTTTCCACTTCTTTAAACAAGATTCCTTTGTCTTAGTTTCTTTGTAAAATCTTCAATACCAACAATTAACCATCATCACTGATCATCTCTTATAGAAGAAAACGGTTATGATTTCAAATACGTATATAGAAGATAATACAATCAAGGTTTAATGTGGGCTTGTCCCCTCACGCACACCAACCCCAAGCAAAGACATGAATTAGGGTTTTGCATGAAAAGTTCACTTTTTTATTCAATAAATAACCTTTGAGAAGAAAACATATATCCATGATAAGGTTTTTAAAAGAGAGACATACCTTAGTGTGTTAAAGAAAGTTTAACAATTCACTTTCCTAGTGAAGAACACCCAAACCTTAGCTTGAATCACTTTAGGAAGAATTTTGTTGCAACCCCCAGGTTTTAGTAACAACAATCATGTTAAGAATAATGGGTTTGTTGTTAGGATCGATAATCAATGATTAAGATGTTCTTACCTTAGTGTTGGATCCCTACAGAGATATTTTCGTCCTTAGGGTTTTTTAGAGTGAAAAGAATGGAAGAAAAACTGAAATTTTACAAATTATATAATTTCAGCCCGACAGGCACAAAGGACGGTACAAAGGACGGAGCGTCGATCTGCTCCGTCAAATGGTCTTTATGCTAGGTCAATTCGACGGTACAAACGACGGAGCGTCGAACAGATTGACGGAGCGTCGATCTGCTCTGTCAAAGTCATGAAATTTCCTGTGAGCAACTTTCTCTTCCTCACAATCGACGGTGCAAAGGACGGAGCGTCGAACATAACAACGGTACAAAGGACGACTGTCAAACCTCCTTTTCGTGAAACTATAGAGAATTTTCATTTTGACCCTCTCCTATTGGGTCTTTAGCTTAAAGCCATGCACGTAACCCAACATATAAGGTTCCAAAGGACTCATACAATGCTTTCACACTCTATACGGATTTACGGGATGTTACGTTATCCCCCCCTTAAGATTCATTCGTCCTCGAATGAGAATAATAGTTTAGAAAATAATTCACTAAACCACATGTTGCTTCTAACAAACACAACGATTCATCCCTAAGTAATTTAAAACGCTAGCTCATACCTGCCAGTGGGAAGAAGTGGGGATATCCCTTCTTGATGTCCTCCTCCGCTTCCCAAGCAGTTTCCTCAGTATTATGGTTTCGCCACAACACTTTAACCGATGCCACATCCTTCGTCCTCAACCTTCTAACTTGACGATCTAGAATCTAAACCGGCTTTTCTTCATAGATTAACCCTTCATTAATTTCAATCTCTTCACGGTTCAACACATGGGAAGGATCAGGTTTGTACAACCTCAACATCGAAACGTGAAACACAGGATGCACCATGGCCATATCAGATGGTAACTTCAACTCATAAGCCACCGTCCCAATTTTCCTAACAATCTCATAAGGGCCAATAAAACGAGGACTAAGTTTCACCTTTTTACCAAACCGCATGACTCCTTTCATCGGCGATACTTTCAAGAACACTTTGTCATCAACAGAAAACTCCAGCTCACGCCGCCTCATATCCGTATAGGACTTCTGTCTACTTTGAGCTGTCTTGAGTCATTGCACAATAAATTAACCTTCTCAATTGGTTCATAATATGAATCCGGACCCAAAAATTCCACTTCTGTGGGTTCAAACCAACCAATTGGAGATCGACAATGCCTCCCATAAAGAGCCTCATAAGGAGCCATTTGAATACTCGCTTGATAGCTATTGTTGTAAGGGAATTCCACCATAGGTAGGTGGTCATCCCAACTTCCTCCAAAATCGATTGCACAAGCTCGTAGTTGTCACGACCCAACTAGGGGCCGCGATGGGTACCCGGTGCTAGCTACCGAGCACTGCTCGCTCTACTACTCATCTTACTCATTTAAAGCATTTTTTTTGTAAATTTTATACATGAAAGTATAAGAAAACATATTTTGAATTGAAACGTAAATGCTTTATACTCATTTGCCTCTCAGCCATTAAAATAATATATATACATGTGATAACATCTTGTGAGACCATCTAACCCACACTGCGTATCTACGAGCCTCTACTGACATATTGTATATACATAGACGGAACAAGACTCCGTCGTGCCCAAAATATGCATATGTACCAAAAGAATAACCATAAGCACCTCCGAACAATGGAGTGCTCTCTATCAGCTGACAGCTACTGAGGATCTGGGCCAAGCTCACCTCCCTGTCTACCTGTGTGCATGAACACAACTTCAAAAGAGAACGGACGTCAGTACGAATATTGTACTGAGTATGAGAGGCATAAACGATGAAGAAAAACATCAATAATATAATGAGAACATGTTATATCCCGCATTTTGTACATTCGGACAATTCAAGATAATTGCGGGAAGCTAGGAGTAAGGCTATGTTTTGATCTTGTCTAATATAAAAGTTGTTCATGAAAACATTGATGTGGAAATATTGAGCAAGGCTAAGGGCAAATTTGGAAATTAGGAAAATAGTTTTTCATGAATTACAAAAAAAATTGGTCATGAAACAAAGTGGGCTTGAAACAAAAAAAAAATTGGGCTTGAGAAAAATGGCCAAGGTGGCTGGCCAACATAAATAGGCCAAGGCCCATATGGAGGAAAAATAAATAAGTCCAAAGATGACTTATTTGTCATATTATCTTCATCTTTTCACTTAGAAGATTCAAGAAATTTGGAGAAGGCAAGAACAAAAAGGCCATTCGGCCAAGGGCAACCAAATAAGAACCTTGGACAAAAAAATTGTTCAAAAATTATTTTCTACCAATTGGAAGGTCCCTAGCAAGGTGAAGTGATCATTGGAGCAAGTAGAACATTTAGTTTTACAAGAAGCAACCCTATCCAAGTGGTGGAGTTAAGGAAAAAGGTAAGGTTTCATCTTCTTTTATATGTTATGGATGGTTGTGTATGTTATAGTATGTAGAAATGAATGAAATTCATGAAGTATGTGTGTGCAAGTGGTGGCCGAATGGGAGTGTGTTTTGTAGACAAGATGAATTGATTTTTATTTAGTAATTTGATTGTTGTGGTTGTGAATTCCATGATAAAAATGAAGGTTTGATGAATTGAAATGAAGTTGGGATCATTATAGGATTGTTGAAGGAGTTTATGTGACATTAGTATGGTTTCTTATATTTGTATGTATGATATTGCTAATGTGTAAGTTGTGAAAAATAATTCATGAATTCGGAAGTGGGACATGTGTTTGGAAGATTGCAAGTTGGGTTGTTGTGATTGTATTGAATATAGGAAAAATGTCGTTGGATTATGTAAAAGAAGTTACTAACGTTAGAATGTATTTTGGATTAATAGATAAAGTTGTTAGTGTGTAGATTGTTGGTATAGTTCATGAACTTGGAAGAGAAGAAATATATTGTTGTTGTTCTTGTTGAATTTGGAAGGTTTCGGGTGGAGTAGTACGTTGATTGGGTTGCTTTGAATATTATGTGAATTGTTTAAAGTGTTCTTGAATCATGTAAGGAGGATTTCGGATTAATACTTGAATGTGGAATTATTGTTGTTAGCTTGATTAGGTGTGATTGAATTGAATACAAATGGAATGCCGTTGAATCGTATGACAAAAGTTGCTAATGTTAATATGCGTTTTGAACCGATTGTGGATATTGTTAGAATAATTGTTGGTATTGTTGTTGATATTTTGGCCGAGTTAAATTCTCGGTGATGGTGTATTTACAGGGGAAATGCTGCCGAAATTTCGGTAGACTACAAATTAATTCATTTGAAAGACTAAGGCAAGTGTATGTCGACGAGTCTAATGATTATGTCAATTCTCTTGAATGTAGACTGGCAAGTTTGGATGAATAAGTGTAGCTAATTCGATGTGGGACAAGTATGTAAGGCTTACCCTTTCTTTCTTTGGCTTGTCCTAGAGCTAAGTAAGGTATGACATGGCACGCACCTTGGGGTAACTCTACTCTTTGATTCCGAGTTCGTTTATGATTCTTATGCACTTCTTTATATGATTACACTTAATATGATCAAGCTTATTATATGATTGGACAACGAGATGAGCATGAAGAGTTTTGTTGCTAAAAAGAGTTCTGTATGTGTCAATGTCTGAAGTTCTATTTGATATGTTTCCGTATGGCATTCGAGAGATATTTGATATGACTACTGTTTTGATTTCAAATGATAGCACACTTGATTATTCCGTTGAGTCCTTGATATATTTTGATATGTACTTATGATTCCAAAGTTCTGTCCCTAAAGGAATTCTGTAAGTATCTGTGCCGCAAACGTTCGTAAAAGATCCCGGATTTGCTTTGAAATGTTCGTAAAAGTTCTGTAGTAAAAATGTCCGTAACTTTCATATACTAACTCCGATTGACTTGAAACGTGTTTATGATCTTTCAAATATCGATAAGTGTATGTATCTGTCGAGTCTCGATGTATGTGCATATGGTTTCTCAGTACTCTGCTCGTGCACGCCTCAATGTATCTTTCACTGAGTCCCGGGCAAGGACACGTTATCGTGCGCGTCCCTCTGGATCTTTCACAGAGTCCCGGGCCAGGACATGTTCGCGTGCGCACTCCATTGCATTGTTCACCGAGTCCCTCATAGGCGGGGCGGGACACGTTATATGAATATGTATATGATGATGTGATGATACGGGGATGGCGGCCAGGATGGCATATGATAACTCTATTCACCGAGACCCGCACTAGAGGGCCGGGACACGTTATATGTATATATGATACATGATGTTGCATGCATGATTCTATCCACCTAGTCCCTCACTGAAGGGCCAAGACACGCTACATGCATATATGATATATGATTTTGGCATATGATGATTTTGTTCACCGCGTCCCTCACGAGAGCGTCGGGATCTGTTACATGCATATATACGATATATAATTCTGGCATATATGATTTGTGTTTGGAAAGTAAGCATTTTGGTATTCTGTACCTTCTGTACTTCTTCTGATATACGATATCGGCATACATGATCTGTGCCTGGAAAACAAATATTCTGACATTCTGGATCCGTTCTCCTTCTGACATCTGACTTCGGCATATATGATCTGTGTCTGGGAAACAAATATTCTGATATCCGGGATCTGCATTTTTTCTGACATGTGACCTCTGCATATACGATTTGTGATTAGAAAATAAGCATTTTGGTAATCTGGATAATGTACTCACTCTTGTATTGTTTGTTTCGGTTATGGTTCTGTTTTCTGTATTTCATGCTTTACATACTCAGTACATATTCCGTACTGACCTCCTTTCTTCGGGGGCTGTGTTTCATGCCACGCAGGTACACCCAGATGAGTGAAAGATATTACGGAAGATGTTCGAGTGAAGTGGCAAGCTCCACTTGTTCCTGGAGTGCTGCCGAGTCAGAGTATATGTGCTATGGTGTCTGATTAATGTTAGAGACTTTACAGACAGTGTCGTGGGTATTGGTTGTTAGTTCTGTAAGCGGCTCCATCCGCCGATGTGTCATTTTGTGTTAAGTTATAAGTGTTATATGATTACAGATTTTGTTTGATTTGAAAGCTACGAAAAAGAATATTTCTGAAAGTTTTTCTATGTATTCCATCCTTATTTGATTTTAAAAGTTTGACAAGATTATGTGTGTACTAAGGATCAGAGGGTTCGCTCGGCCCTAAGTAAGGGTCTGGTGCCCATCACACCCTAGTAACGTTAGGGTCTGTCAAAGTGGTATCAGAGCAAGGTTGTCCTAGGGGTTGTCTGCAAAGTCGTGTCAGGTAGAGTCCTGTTTATGGTGTGAAGCGCGCCACATTTATAAACAGGAGGCTACGGGGCATCTAGGGATTGTTGACCTTCTTTCTGTCTTAGATCGTGCGATAGAGCCAAGTCATAGGAAAATGAAATTCCTTATGTAAGCCTTACATACGACGGAAAGAGGTAAGTGATGATATGGAAAGTCCTAAAGGTAAGTCCTGATATACATGTTCGGTTATCTGAAACTGGATGCTCTGGATGGTTGGAATGTGATATATAGCCGTATGCTCTGTAAGGCATTGTTGCTATTTGCTGCGTATAGACCTGAATGGTAAGAATTTGTAAATGAGACCCGGTCAGAATTTTTCAAAATTAGGTTATTTGATCTGGAACACCTAATAGGAAGAGCATGGAAAGGAAATATCGTAAAAGGACAATAAGTGGGATGAGTTATTTCAGAAAGGTTATGGATTTGGTATGATATGAAGAATAATAGCGAGAAAGACGATTAGCGGCCCAGAGGATTAAAATGGATAACATTTGAGGTTTAGTAAGAACAAGGTCTGTTGGATGATTCAGAGAAAGTTGACAATCAGTTTTGCTGTAGATTATTATGTACGGATGGTGAGTGAAAATCTGAACATACTGATACCTGAGTACTTATAAGTAATGACGACGAAGGTATGTTCCTCACCATCGGGAATTTGGAAATCTGGAATAAAAGGTAACCATACTCACAGGTGAAAGGTGAATATTGAATATCGGAAGGGGTAAAATAGTAATCGTAAAGGGAAGGTCGTGTTACGAACATGTCTCAGAATCTATAAGATTTCGACTTGCTCCAGATTATGTAATAAAGGCCATGCAAAGAAGTGGACGCGATCATGTTAGCATTAAGACACCGGATTTCATCGAAGTTTCGAGGTTAAGCGTGCTAAGGTGGGGGAAATCTTACGATGGGTGACCCCCTGGGAAGTGTGCAAGAAATCCTAAAGATTTAGACGTAAGAGACAAATGAAAAGCTAGAGTAACCTAAAGGGAAATTAGAGTATATGGGATGGTTGGAAGCCACGAGAGGTCGCGTAGGACGAGACAAACTAGATCGGTGAAGAGAAAGAAAGTGCATTACAGCTTTGGAATTAGGATAGGCTTGAATAGCGTTTGGAAGTGTTTTGTGGGCTAGTTGATAGAAAATATATATTTATATGTATGAATGCGTACGATATCTCATATGTGATTGTATCGGTGGACATGTGGGTCCCAGAAACCGGCGCCACGGTAAAGGAGGCATTAATCAAGTGAGGGTACAAAAGTTCGAGTGACAACAAAAGTAAATGGTACAAGTGTTACAAGGTAAGCTGCTATTATTTTCACTATAGGTTAAGCTTGGAAGTTTTAATAAAACGATATTTGGAAAAAGAAAGAGAGTGAGTAAATGGAAGACAAGGAGATTAGAATGTCGGGAAAAGAGTGAAAAGTAAGAAATATGATTGAGCAAAGTCTCCAAAAGGAATGACGGGCAAAGCATGAGACAATTTGGATAAAAATTTGAGGATAGGCACGTGGAAGGGATAAAGTGTGGTAATATGGAACAAAAGAGGAATGTGTGAGGTTCCAGAACTAATTCCAATAAGTGAGGTCTGAACGATTTGATCCTAGATGGAAGGAAATGTAAGGAATGTACATAGGAGACCGCTCGGTTATAGTGTCATAAATATAGTTAAAGATTCAATGAATAAGGATAAAGAGAGTGAAAATTGTAAGAATTCTGTGCTAAGAACAAAAGTAGTGGGACGCTTGAGAAATATGGTTGCACGGCTGCGATACGAGCGCATAGTTAAGAAGATTTACGAGCATGTGCATCAAATGGGTGAAAGGATTAATAGTGGACAAAATGATGATATAGACAGAAAATGAAGGGAAAACTTATAGTAAGAAGTTTCGATATTATGTACAGAGTTGGAAAGAAAGACGAGGAATAAGGTAATTATCGTAGACGAAGGTACTCGAATATTGTTGGCATACAAGGAGCCCCTTAAAAAAAGAGGGTGGGGGGGAGAACATATTACATTAGACTTAAAAAGGAATCGCAACAATTTCAAGCGCCAGAAAAGGAATTTATTGGCTCGGGGCTAGAGTTCAAAATATATCGGCCTGACAGGAGGATACACGGAAGGAGTAGAAACGAAATGACAATGAGAGAATGCTTCATGCTAACATGAATTGTGATATGTCTATGCCATGATTTGAATCCCTAGCAACGGGCAAATTGGCGCCGTACCTAAGTACGCAACGACAAGTTGTAAAGAGTAATAAAAAGATCAAGAAAATGGATACAAGCTAAGTGCACAAAGGATAATGGAGAAAATGATAAGATTTAAAGGATATTTCGGACAACAATGGCTATTATAATAAAAAAGTATCAACGATTGGTAGTTTGGAAATTTTGAAGGGAAGAAAGGACGCAGTGCCTATGAATGAAATAACAAGGTTCGCCGGATACTAGAAATTAGTTCATGGACCATTAATTATACGAAACATGAGAAGATACGCCATGAAATTATATGAATCATCGACGTGAAGTGATGTTCGATCATATTTGTAAGGAATCCGCACTGGGGAGCCAATAAGGAATAGCGATGGACGAAACGAACGCCAACACAAAGAAATCAACGACAAGTACACTTGTGTCGAGAAATGTGAGAGAAGGAAATAAAGAAAAAGTTTTAGTAAGGACTCAAAGGTGTTGCGAACTAAGAAGTCAAATGAACTCGGATCATAAGTTACCATAAGTGCAACTGGACTGCAATACTGTAGGTGAAATGAAGACTCATGTAAAGATTGAGGAATTCGATTATAAAGAAAGACAAGGAATGGGCATGAAGAAAAGAATAACTACGAGAGGGACCCTCCTGAAGTATTATAACACCCCATGAGGTCAGTTGAACATTCGAGGACGAATGTTCTAAAGGGGGGGAGGATGTTATATCCCGCATTTTGTACATTCGGACAATTCAAGATAATTGCGGGAAGCTAAGAGTAAGGCTATGTTTTGATCTTTTCTAATATATAAGTTGTTCATGAAAATATTGATGTGGAAATATTGAGGAAGGCTAAGGGCAAATTTGAAAATTAGGAAAATAGTTTTTCATGAATTACAAAAAAAATTGTTCATGAAACAAAGTGGGCTTGAAACAAAAAAACAAAAATTGGGCTTGAGAAAAATGGCCAAGGTGGCCGGCCAACATAAATGGGCCAAGGCCCATATGGAGGCAAAATAAATAAGTCCAAAGATGACTTATTTGTCATATTATCTTCATCTTCTTTCACTTAGAAGATTCAAGAAATTTGGAGAAGGCAAGAACTAAAAGGCCATTCGGCCAAGGGCAACCAAATAAGAACCTTGGAAAAAAAATTGTTCAAAAATTATTTTCTACCAATTGGAAGGTCCCTAGCAAGGTGAAGTGGTCATTGGAGCAAGTAGAACATTTATTCTTACAAGAAGCAACCCTAGCCAAGTGGTGGAGTTAAGGAAAATGTAAGGTTTCATCTTCTTTTATATGTTATGGATGGTTGTGTATGTTATAGTATGTAGAAATGAATGAAATTCATGAAGTATGTGTGTGCAAGTGGTGGCCGAATGGGAGTGTGTTGTGTAGAAAAGATGAATTGATTTTTATTTAGTAATTTGATTGTTGTGGTTGTGAATTCCATGATAAAAATGAAGGTTTGATTAATTGAAATGAAGTTGGGATCATTATAGGATTGTTGAAGGAGTTTATGTGACATTAGTATGGTTTCTTATATTTGTATGAATGATATTGCTAATGTGTAAGTTGTGAAAAATAATTCATGAATTCGGAAGTGGGACATGTGTTTGGAAGATTGCAAGTTGGGTTGTTGTGATTGTATTGAATATAGGAAAAATATCGTTGGATTATGTAAAAGAAGTTACTAACGTTAGAATGTATTTTGGATTAATTGATAAAGTTGTTAGTGTGTAGATTGTTGGTATAGTTCATGAACTTGGAAGAGAAGAAATATATTGTTGTTGTTCTTGTTGAATTTGGAAGGTTTCGGGTGGAGTAGTATGTTGATTGGGTTACTTTGAATATTATGTGAATTGTTTAAAGTGTTCTTGAATCATGTAAGGAGGATTTCGGATTAATACTTGAATGTGGAATTATTGGTGTTAGCTTGATTAGGTGTGATCGAATTGAATACAAATGGAATGCCGTTGAATCGTATGACAAAAGTTGCTAATGTTAATATACGTTTTGAACCGATTGTGGATATTTTTAGAATAATTGTTGGTATTGTTGTTGATATGTTGGCCGAGTTAAATTCTCGGGGATGGTGTATTTACAGGGGAAATGCTGCCGAAATTTCGGTAGACTACAAATTAATTCATTTGAAAGACTAAGACAAGTGTATGTCGACGAGTCTAACGATTATGTCAATTCTCTTGAATGTAGACTGACAAGTTTTGATGAATAAGCGTAGCTAATTCGATGTGGGACAGGTATGTAAGACTTACCCTTTCTTTCTTTGGCATGTCCTAGAGTTAAGTATGCTATGACATGGCACGCACCTTGGGGTAACTCTACTCTTTGATTCCGAGTTCGTTTATGATTCTTACGCACTTCTTGATATGATTACACTCAATATGATCAAGCTTATTATATGATTGGACAACGAGATGAGCATGAAGAGTTTTGTTCCTAAAAAGAGTTTTGTATGTGTCAATGTCCGAAGTTCTATTTGATATGTTTCCGTATGGCATTTGAGAGATATTTGATATGACTACTGTTTTGATTTTCAAATGATAGCACGCTTGATTATTCCGTCGAGTCCTTGATATATTTTGATACGTACTTATGATTCCAAAGTTCTGTCCCTAAAGGAATTCTGTATGTATCTGTGCCGCAAACGTTCGTAAAAGATCCCGGATTTGCTTTGAAATGTTCGTAAAAGTTCTGTAGTAAAAATGTCCGTAACTTTCATATACTATCTCCGATTGACTTGAAACGTGTTTATGATCCTTCGAATATCGATAAGTGTATGTATCTGTCGAGTCTCGATTTATGTGCATAAGGTTTCTCACTACTCTGCTCATGCACGCCTCAATGTATCTTTCACTGAGTCCCGGGCCAGGACATGTTCGCGTGCGCACTCCATTGCATTGTTCACCGAGTCCCTCATAGGCGGGCCGGGACACATTATATGAATATGTATATGATGATGTGATGATACGGGGATGGCAGCCAGGATGGCATATGATAACTCTATTCACCGAGACCCGCACTAGAGGGCCGGGACACGTTATATGTATATATGATACATGATGTTGCATGCATGATTCTATCCACCTAGTCCCTCACTAAAGGGCCGGGACACGCTACATGCATATATGATATATGATTTTGGCATATGATGATTCTGTTCACCGCGTCCCTCACGAGAGGGTCGGGATCTGTTACATGCATATATACGATATATGATTCTGGCATATATGATTTGTGTTTGGAAAGTAAGCATTTTGGCATTCTGTACCTTCTGTACTTCTTCTGATATACGATATCGCCATACATGATCTGTGCCTGGAAAACAAATATTCTGACATTCTGGATCCGTTCTCGTTCTGACATATGACTTCAGCATATATGATCTTTGTCTGGGAAATAAATATTCTGATATCCGGGATCTGCACTTTTTCTGACATGTGACCTCTGCATATACGATTTGTGATTAGAAAATAAGCATTTTGGTAATCTGGATAATGTACTCACTCTTGTATTGTTTGTTTTGGTTATGGTTCTGTTTTCTGTATTTCATGCTTTACATACTCAGTACATATTCCGTACTGACCCCCTTTCATTGGGGGCTGCGTTTCATGCCACGCAGGTACACCCAGATGAGTGGAAGATATTACTGAAGATGTTCCAGTGAAGTTGGCAAGCTCCACTTGTTCCTGGAGTGCTGCCGAGTCAGAGTATTTGTGCTATGGTGTCTGATTAATGTTAGAGACTTTGCAGACAGTGTCGTGGGTATTGGTTGTCAGTTCTGTAAGCGGCTCCATCAGCCAATGTCTCATTTTGTGTTATGATATAAATTTTATATGATTACAGATTTTGTTTGATTTGAAAGATACAAAAAAGATTATTTCTGAAAGTTTTTCTATGTATTCAATCCTTATTTCATTTTAAAAGTTTGACAAGATTATGTGTGTACTATGGGTCAGAGGGTTCGCTCGGCCCTAAGTAAGGGTCGGGTGCCCATCACACCCTAGTAAGGTTAGGGTGTGACAGAACATCAATATGAAACATCTGGATCTGAATTACAATCATAAGGGAAGTAATGCATGTTGTCTTACTCATACTCATCATCATGTCATATGTGCATAATATGCAAGCTTCCTGTCCATGTCGGAACGGTGTGATAATCAATAACATTAGCCCGCGTCCAGGCCTCCTGCGTCCGGGGTACCATCTCATGTCGCCCACTAGTGGTGTCTGCCCATGCCAAAAGGTCATGGTGTATCCGTATAGCTGCCCGCCTTGGCGGTGACTGCCCGGCCAACTACGCACGGTGTGAAATGCTCATGTCATGCTCATCATAAAATACTTATCTTATCATAGTACGTGCATAAGGCTCAAGATCAGCTTTACTCTATCGGGGTGACGTAAGGTCGTGATCCCCCAATCCCATTATGGAGCAATTACTGACATTCTGCCTCACCTTGAAGGAACTAGCACATAAGGTGAGTGTAGGCAATAAGTAACATCATTATCATTATAGCATCATCATACCGCATCTCTTATCTTATATAGACATTTATGAGTAAAGGCTTTTAACTTTCCGGAAAATGGGAACTCATGGAGAGGGCAAAGAGTTTACACTATAGGATTCATGCCATTATAAGTAAAGGACTAGCATCACATACCTTGGTCGTTTAAATAAGCTATCGCTCACTTGTTCTCCTTCGACATCACGTCGTTACCTTCATGAGAGAATTCGAATTAGCATTAGTTAATTGACTACAAGAACGCATCGTTAATTCTAGGAAAAATTGGGCAGCACTTCCTTTGTTTATACTACTTTTCCCATGTTTTATATCAATTCTCAACATTCACAATACTACTCACAATATTACAATCAACAATCATAATTTATGTATGTTTAGCAGAATCCACCATTTTCCTTCAATTTTCCCATATTTCTCCTTATAACTCATCTTTGTGTTTTCACGCGTATAATACTTGTTTCATGATATAAACATCATTATAACGTATTCATAATCACAACTCTTCAACTTTCATGATTCAATTCCACTATCATTCAATTACGTCACTATTTACTCAGTAATGACCCACTTTCTATGTTCTTCTACATTTCAAGTATCTAAGTCTTCCAATACCTTAGGCAACATGAAATGATCATGAAACTTACCTTGGATGATTGTTGAAAAAGTCTTGAGTTGAAATACTTCACTTAGACAAAACCCTAGTTTCACCTTCTTTGGAATTCCTTGACTTAGATGAACTATGAGGAGTTTCAAACTCTTGATTTCATGAATTTGGGTGTTATTGATCTAGATTTTCACCTGAATTCTTGGTTTGGAAGTGT
Organism: Lycium barbarum; assembly: GCF_019175385.1. Classification (NCBI taxonomy): domain Eukaryota; kingdom Viridiplantae; phylum Streptophyta; class Magnoliopsida; order Solanales; family Solanaceae; genus Lycium; species Lycium barbarum. Next base: position 24,745,860 of record NC_083337.1, read on the forward strand.
TTGGAAGTTTCTAGAGAGAGATTGGGTCGTGTAGTGAGAAGGAGAAATAATAAAAATGAACTTGAATCATATTTTTATAAATACAAAACCAGTCCCGATTCCATTATACGGTCCGTATAATTTTATACGGTCCGTATAATATATCGTAAAACCCACTTTTCCTCAACTTCTTTCTGTGACACTTTAACGGTTCATTATACGGCCGTAAAACCATTATACGGTCTGTATAACCTACCGTATAATTCGCCAGTTCACTGAGTCTTATTTTGTCGCTTCGTTTAATCTCCGATCCTTACGGGACCTTCTTAACAGTTGTTCAACACCTCGATACCAATCAAATGAACGCTACCACTCGTCTCCACAACATCGTATACACCATATCCTTGCTAGCCTATTCACTGTACGCTTAACAGGAAAATTTCCGGGGTGTAACATTTTCCCCCCTTTTGGAACATTCGTCCTCGAATGTTAAACACTCGGGATTCTATAAAATTTTCGCCAGAGTTTCCCCTGTAATCTGGCACTACTGACCTGTCACAGCAACCCATAATATCATCTCCTCACAGGGCTACATCACAATATCAACACATCTATGGCCACACACGACCAAAAACATAAAAATAAAGCATACATACCTTATATCGTCGACGTTTCATCTTGAATCTCTTCTGGGGATTGGAACAAATGGGGGTACATGGATCTCATCTTCTCCTCTGCTTCCCAAGTCATTTCTTCCCGGTTGTTGTTCCGCCATAGAACTTTGACTGAAGCAACCTCTTTACTCCGAAGCCTTCGCACTTGCCTATCTAGAATAGCAATAGGCACTTCTTCGTATGTTAGCTTCTCTGTCACTTGCACATCCTCTATCGAAACTATTCTCGTTGGGTCCGCAATGCACTTGCGGAGCATCGAAACATGGAATACTGGATGGACCGATTCCAGCTCTGAAGGTAGTTTCAATTCATAAGCTGCCTGACCCACCTTATTAATGATTTCATAGGGTCCGACGTATCTAGGGCTTAACTTCCCTTTCTTTCCAAATCTCATCACCCCCTTCATCGGTGACACTTTCAGGAACACCCAATCGCCAACTTGAAATTCCAAGTCTCGTCGGCGTTTGTCTGCATAAGACTTTTGGCGGCTTTGGGCTGTTAGCAATCGATCTCGGATCACCTTAACTTTTTCTACCGCTTGCTGAATCAATTCGGGGCCTATCGATTGTGCTTCTCCTGTTTCAAACCATCTAACTGGAGATCTACATTTCCTTCCATATAAGGCCTCGTATGGAGCCATTTGAATGCTGGAATGATAACTATTGTTATACGCAAATTCAATTAGCGGTAAGTGATCATCCCAACTTCCACCGAAATCCAGTACACATGCTCGCAGCATATCCTCTAAGGTCTGAATAGTGCGCTCGACTTGTCCATCAGTCTGCGGGTGAAATGTCGTGCTAAGCTTTACTTGAGTGCCTAGACCTTCTTGAAAAGACTTCCAAAACTTGGCTGTAAATTGTGCCCCTCTATCTGTGATAATGGCCAAAGGAATTCCATGAAGTCGCACAATTTCCTTGAGATATAACCTCGCATAATATTCGGCTGAGTAAGTAGTCCTAACTGGGAGAAAATGGGCTGCTTTTGTCAATCTATCCACGATCACCCATATAGAATAATACTTCCCTCGTGAACGGGGTAATCCCACAATAAAATCCATGTTAATGATTTCCCATTTCCACGTAGGAATTTCCATTGCTTGCAATAAACCTCCTGGCTTTTGATGCTCGGCCTTTACTTGCTGGCAATTCGGACATTGTGCCACAAATTCTGCTATGTCTCGCTTCATGCCATCCCACCAATATATCAATTTAAGATCATGGTACATCTTGGTTGCGCCTGGATGAATAGAAAACCAGGAATAATGTGCTTCCTCTAAAATCCGTCGGCGCAAATTTGCCACATCCGGTACACATAGCCTGTCCCGATATCTAAGAATCCCATCTATGGAAACTTCAAATGGAGACTTTTCCTTTTTATGAGATAGATCTCGGTAGCGGCTTAACTGGGAATCTTCGTATTTCCGTTCCTTCAATTCCATATTCAAAGATGAAACTGTGGGGTCATTAATGCTAATCCCTGCATCACCCGCATCCATTACACGTACTCCAAGATTAGCTAGTTGGTGGAGCTCAAGAGCTATCTCTTTCCTTTCTGGGGAAACTTCACTTAAGCTACCCATTGATCGGCGGCTAAGCACGTCGGCTACTACATTTGTCTTTCCGAGGTGGTATAAAATATTCACATCATAATCTTTTAACAATTCTAACCACCGCCTCTGCCGCAGGTTCAACTCCTTTCGCTTGAAAATATATTGAAGACTTTTGTGATCTGTATAAATATCGACGTGCACACCATACAAATAATGTCTCCATATCTTCAAGGCATTAATAACCACAACTAATTCAAGATCATGAGTTGGATAATTCCTTTCATGTTTCTGCAACTGTCTCGAAGCATATGCAACAACCTTCGCATGCTTCATCAATACACATCCTAGTCCGACACTGAAAGCATCACAATATAAGACATAGCCATCTGACCCTTTTGGAAGTGTTAACACTGAGGCTGAGGTCAATTTATCTTTCAACTCTTGGAAGCTACGCTCACAAGCATCACTCCACTGGAATTTAGCTAACTTCTGTGTTAGTTTCGTCAATGGAGCTGAAATAGATGAGAAACCCTCTACAAATCTTCGATAGTAGCCTTCCAGTCCAAGGAAACTATGAACTTCTGTGGGTGTTGTAGGCCTTGGCCAAGTCTTCACCGGTTCAATTTTCTGAGTGTCGACTCGAATGCCATCATCTGAAATAACATGACCCAGGAATGCCACAGAATTAAGCCAAAACTCGCACTTTGAAAACTTTGCATATAATTCCCGAGCTCGAAGAACGCCAAGAACAATTCTTAAATGATCTGCATGTTCCGATTTTGTGCGAGAATACACCAGAATATCATCGACAAATACTATCACAAAGAGATCCAAGAATGGTCTGAACACATTATTCATTAAATTCATGAACACTGTCAGGGCATTCGTCAACCCAAATGACATTACTCGGAACTCATAGTGCCTATACCTCGTCCTGAAAGCCGTTTTGGGGATATCTTCTTCTCTAATTCTCACTTGATGATAACCCGATCTTAGATCTATCTTGGAAAACCACTTAGCACCTTGCAATTGATCGAACAAGTCGTCAATTCTGGGGTGGGGATATCTGTTCTTTACCGTCACTTTGTTCAACTGTCTATAATCAATACACATTCGTAACGAACCGTCTTTGTTTCTTAAGAACAAGACCGGTGCTCCCCACGGTGATGAACTGGGCCTAATGAAACCCTTCTCATGGAAGTCTTTCAACTGTGCCTTTGGCTCTTTCAATTCTGCTGGGGCCATCCGATAAGGAGGAATAGAAAAGGGCTAGGTGTCCGGCAATACATCAATGGCAAAATCAATTTCCCTTTCTGGAGGAAGACCTGGTAGTTCATCTGGAAATACATCTGGGAATTCACTCACTACCGGAACTGATTGAAAAGATAGTGGCTTGGCCTCGGTATCATAAACTTGAACTAAGTGACAAATATAACCCTTAGCTATCATCTTCCTTGCCTTAAGGAAGGAAATAAACCTACCCTTTGGAGAAGCTGTATTACCCTTCCATTCAAGTACGGGCCCTCCCAGAAATTGGAATCGAACTACTTTTGTCTGGCAACAAACATTAGCATAGCACGATGCCAAACAATCCATACCCACAATTACATCAAAATCTATCATCTCGAGGTCAATTAGATCAGCTTTTGTCTGACGATCACATATAACAACTACACAATTCTTATATACTTGTCTCACTATCACAGGATCACCAACCGGAGTGAACACCTCAAAAGGTTTAATTGGCTCGGGTCTCACCCCAATACAATCAGCAATATACGGAGTAATATATGAGAAGGTAGAACCCGGATCAATCAGAGCATATACATCACGGGAAAATATAGCCAATGTACCTGTGACAACATCTGGGGAGCCTCAAGATCCTGTCGCCCAGCTAGAGCATATACGCGGGGCTGAACAGTGCCTGAAGTAGATGCTCCCCCTCTGCCTCTACCTCTACCTGCTGAAGTCTGGGGAATCTATGTTGTCGGGCGTACTGAAGAAGAACCCGCTGCTGAACCTGTAGGCTGAGTCCCAGCCCTATCTCTCGCTGAAGGACAGTCTCTCATCATGTGACCAACTTGCCTGCTAGCATAACAAGCATCCGAACCCTGACGACACTGTTCGGAATGCAATTTGCCGCACTGGCTACACCGCGGTACTGGAGGTCTCCTCTGACTAGAATCTCCCCTGAACTGAGAATCTGGGGCCCTCAAACTCTGGCCCTGTCCTGACTGAAAAGAACGGTCAAACCTCCTGTCTGAGAATCTGGGAGGCGTAGTGGTCGCTGACTGACCTGAGTGCCTAGAATGCATCTGTCTCGGTCCCTCTCTATACTCACTGCTCGTTCCCATAGATCTAGCCCTCTTACCTTGTCTTCGATCATTATCACGATCACTCCTCTGCTGCTGTTGTCGTTCCTCAAGATTCTGAGCATGAGCCTGTATCCGGGAAATATCCATCCCGTCTTGCAAAGAGGCCGTCAAACAATCTCTAAACAAGTGTGGCCCCAGACCGCTCACAAATCTATAGACCCGGTATCCCATGTCGGCCACCATAGTTGGAGCATACCTAGCCACAGAATTGAATTGCATACTATACTCTCGAGCACTCATGCTTCCTTGCTTTAAATTCAAGAACCTGTCCGCTCTACCTCGGCGAACCTCGGGTGGCAAGTAATGACGAATAAAGGCATCCACAAATTCTTTCCAAACGGGAGGTGGTGCATTCTCTCCTCTTGATGCCATCTAATTTTTGTACCATAACACCGCCACATCGCGGAGTCTATAAGAGGCCAACTCCACAGATTCGGTCTCGGAGGCATGAATAACCTTTAAGGTCCTCAACATTTCATCAATGAAGTTTTGCGGATCTTCATCCGGCTTCGACCCAAAGAATTCTGGCGGATTTAAGGTCATAAAATCATGGGCTCTCGTACTAGCTGAACGATCACTTAGGCCCACATTCTGTCGTTGTGCCTGAGCGGCAACCAATTGTGTCAATAAATGTATGACCTCGGATACTTGTTGACCCGAAGCACCCGGTGGAGGAATCGGTGCTGAGGCACCCCCTTGCTCTTGTATATCCGGCACAATCTCATTTTGCGATTGACCTTCCTCTACATTCATCGGAAGCTCTCGTTCTGCCCGACTTTTTGTCGTAGCCTTGCCCTTTTGGCGGTGGTAGCTTTTCCCTTTGGCAGCATTTTTCTGAAACCATAATAGACTTTTAGGAAGGATGTAATCTTAGGCATGGCTCTATCGCACGATCTCATGAGAAGAAGGATGGTCATTTTCCTAAATGCCCTGTAGCCTCTTGTTTGTTAGCGTGGCGCGCAACACACCATAAACAAGACTCTACTAGACACGGCTCGTAGACGCTTCCTAGGACGAACTGCTCTGATACCACATTTGTCACAACCTAACTAGGGGCCGCGACGGGTACCCAGAGCTAGCTACCGAGCACCGCTCGCTCTACTACTCATCTTACTCATTTAATGCTTTTTTTTTTGTAAATTTTATACATGAAAGTATAAGAAAACATATTTGTATAGAAACGTAAATGCTTTATACTTATTTGCCTCTCGGCCATCAAAATAATATATATACATATGATAACATCTTGTGAGACCATCTAACCCACACTGCGTATCTAGCCTCTACTGACATACTGTATATATATAGACGGAACAAGACTCCGTCGTGCCCAAAATATGCATATGTACCAAAAGAATAACCATAAGCACCTCCGAACAATGGAGTGCTCTCTATCAGTTGACAGCTACTAAGGATCTGGGCCAAGCTCACCTCCCTGTCTACCTGTGGGCATGAACACAGCGTCCAAAGAAAACGGACGTCAGTACGAATATTGTACTGAATATGAGAGGCATAAACAATGAATAAAAACATCAATAATATAATGAGAACATCAATATGAAACATGTGGATCTGAATGACAATCATAAGGGAAGTAATGCATGTTGTCTTACTCATACTCATCATCATGTCATATATGCATAATATGCAAGCTGCCCGTCCATGTCGGAACGGTGTGATAATCAATAACATTAGCCCGCGTCCGGGGTACCATCTCATGCCGCCCACTAGTGGTGTCTGCCCATGCCAAAAGGTCATGGTGTATCCGTATAGCTGCCCGCCTTGGTGGTGACTGCCCGGCCAACTAGGCACGGTGTGAAATGCTCATGTCATGCTTATCATAAAATACTTATCTTATCATAGTACGTGCATAAGGCTCAAGATCAACTTTACTCTATCGGGGTGACGTAAGGTCGTGATCCCTCGATCCCATTATGGAGAAATTATTGACATTCTGCCTCACCTTGAAGGAACTAGCACATAAGGTCAGTGTAGGCAATAAATAACATCATTATCATTATAGCATCATCATACCATATCTCTTATCTTATATAGACATTTATGAATATAGGCTTTTAACTTTCCGGAAAATGGGAACTCATGGAGAGGGTAAAGAGTTTACACTATAGGATTCATGCCATTAGAAGGAAAGAACTAGCCTCACATACCTTGGTCGTTTAACTAAGCTATCGCTCACTTGTTCTCCTTTGACATCACGTCGTTACCTTCATGAGAGAATTCGAATTAGCATTAGTTAATTGACTACAAGAACGCATCGTTAATTCTACGAAAAATTGGGCAGCACTTCCTTTGTTTATACTACTTTTCCTATGTTCTATATCAACTCCCAACATTCACAATACTACTGACAATATCACAATCAACAATCATCATTTATGTATGTTTAGCAAAATCCACCATTTTCCTCCAATTTTCCCATATTTCTCCTTATAACTCATCTGTGTGTTTTCACGCGTTAAATACTTGTTTCATGATATAAACATCATTATAACGTATTCATAATCACAACTCTTCAAATTTTATGATTCAATTCCACTATCATTCAATTACGTCACTATTCACTCAGTAATGACCAACTTTCAATGTTCTTCTACATTTCAAGTATCTAAGCCTTCCAATACCTTAAGCAACATGAAATGATCATGAAACTTACCTTGGATGATGGTTGAACAAGTCTTGAGTTAAAAAACTTCACTTAGACAAAACCCTAGTTCCACCTTCTTTGGAATTCCTTGACTTGGATGAACTATGAGAGTTTCACACTCTTGATTTCATGAATTTGGGTGTTATTGATCTAGATTTTCACTTGAATTCTTGGTTTGGAAGTGTTTGGATGTTTCTAGAGAGAGATTGGGTCGTGTAGTGAGAAGGAGAAATAATAAAAATGAACTTGAATCATATTTTTATAAATACAAAACCAGTCCCGATGCCATTATACGGTCCGTATAATATATCGTAAAACCCACTTTTCCTCAACTTCTTTCTGTGACACTTTAACGGTTCATTATACGGCCGTAAAACCATTATACGGTCCGTATAACCTACCGTATAATTCGCCAGTTCACTGAGTCTTATTTTGTCGCTTCGTTTAATCTCCGATCCTTATGGGACCTTCTTAACAGTTGTTCAACACCTCGATACCAATCAAATGAACGCTACCACTCGTCTCCACAACATCGTATACACCATATCCTTGCTAGCCTATTCACTGTACGCTTAACGGGAAAATTTCCGGGGTGTAACTGTAGCATACCTTCCAAAGTCTAAATAGTTCTCTCCGCCTGCCCGTCAGTCTGAGGATGAAAGGTAGTGCTCAATTTCACTCTAGTTCCTAACCCTTCCGGAAAGGATGTCCAAAAATAAGCAGTAAATTGCGTACCTCTATCAGATATAATCGATATTGGAACACCATGCAATCTAACTATCACTTTTAGATATAACTTGGTGAACTCCACTGCAGTATATGAGGTCTTCACAGGGAGAAAATGGGCAGACTGTGTGAGTCTATCCACAATAACCCAAATCGAGTAAAACTTGGCCTTTGTGCGGGGTAACCCCATAACGAAATCCATATTGAGCTCCTCCCACTTCCACTGTGGAATCTCGATATTCTGAGCCAGGCCTCCAAGCCTTTGATGTTCAGCCTTCACCTGTTACAGTTTAAACACTTAGCGACAAAGTTAGAAATATCAACCTTCATGCTCTTCCACCATTAGTGTTGTTTCAAATCCTTATACATTTTGGTGGATCCCGGATAAACCGAATACTTGGAACTATGAATTTCCTTGCCTATGGGCATGTCATGTGCACGTAAATAAGCCTACGTGCCCATAGATTTTCTACTCAAAGCATCAGCAATCACATTAGCCTTACCAGGATGATACAAGATATTCAAGTCGTAATCTTTCAACAACTCCAACCACCTCCTCTGCCTGAGATTTAACTCTCGCTGCTTGAAGATATATTGCAGACTCTTGTGATCAGTAAAAACATCACAATGCTCACCATACAGATAATGATGCCAAATTTTCAAAGCAAATACCACAACAGCCAACTCCAAGTCATGAGTCGGATAGTTCTTCTCATGCTTCTTCAACTGACGCGAAGCATAAGCAATCACCTTACCGTTCTGCATCAATACACAACCCAAACCAATTCTAGAAGCATAACAATACACAACATATCCACCAGACCCAGAAGGTAAAGTCAAAATAGGAGCCGAAGTTAACATTGTCTTAAGCTCTTGGAAACTCTTTTCACAAGCTTCAGACCACTGAAACTTATCAGTCTTCTGTGTCAATTTAGTCAATGGTGAGGCTATGGATTAAAAACCTTCCACAAACTTTCTGTAATAATTTGCCAAACCCAAGAGACTACGAATATCCGTCGCACTAGTTGGTCTAGGCCAATCCTTAACTGCTGAAATTTTTTGAGGGTCTACTTTAATGCTGTCACCAGTCACCACATGACCCAAGAAAGACACAAACTCAAGCCAGAACTAATACATAGAGAATTTTGCATAAAGCTCCTTCTCCTCAAGTGTTGTCAAAGTTATCCTCAAATGATTAGCATGATTCTCATGATTCTTAGAGTACACCAAAATGTCATCAATAAGCACAATAATGAATCGGTCTAGATATTGCTTAAAAACCCGATTCATCAAATCCATGAATGCAGCATGCCCATTAGTCAAGCCAAATGACATGACTAAAAACTCAAAGTGCCCATAACAAGTACGGAAAGTAATTTTCGGGATATCCTCTCCCTTTATCTTCAATTGATGATATCCAGACCTCAGGTCAATCTTCGAAAAGAACTTAGCACCCTGAAGTTGGTCAAACAAATCATCTATCCTAGGCAAGGGATACTTATTCTTAATGGTCACTTTATTAAGCTGACGGTAGTCAACACACATTCTAAGGGAACCACCTTTCTTTCTAACAAGCAAGACTGGAGCACCCCAAGGTGAGGAACTCGGTCGGATGAAACCTTTATCCAACAAGTCCTTTAACTGATCCTTTAATTCCCTTAGCTCCGCTGGAGCCATATGGTATGGTGGAATAGAAATAGGTTGGGTGTCAGGAATAACATCAATCCAAAAATCAATAACCCTATCCGGAGGAATACCAGGGAGATCTTTGGGAAACACTTTGGGATAATCACTAACTATGAGGACAGATGCAAATTCAGGTACTAAGGCTTTTGTATCATTAACAGCAACCAAATGATAAATGCACCCCTTAGTAATCATCTTATGAGCCTTAAGGTTGGAAATAAATCTACCCTTTGGCTTAGTAATTTCACTCTCCCACACAATAACAGGCTCATCGGTAAAGGTGAAACGAACTAACTTATGGCGACAATCCACATTAGCATAACACGCAGACAACCAGTCCATCCCCATAATTACATCAAAATCCACCATCTCAAGTTCATACAAATTAGCCACGGTCTCACGTCCTTTAATCACAACAACACAAGTTCTATACACTCTAGAAGCAATAACAGGAATACCAGAAGGTGTTTCACCAGCAAAAGGTTCCAACAAAGGTTCGGGTTTCATACCCATATCAAGAGCAAAATAAGGAGTCACACAGGATAAATTTGAACCCGGATCGATCAATGAGTAAGCATCATGAGAACAAATGGTAAGGATACCTGTAACCACAGCATCAGAAGCCTCAGCTGCCTCCCAACGAGTCAGCCCATAAAGTCGAGCTGTCCCTCCACCAAAAGTATTAGCAACTTCCTTTCCTTTGTCGTTGTTCCGAGCATTCTGATTATTATTGTTAGCATTACCAGCAGGAGAATTTCTAGCAAATGCAGAAGCAGGCGAATCATCTTTTGGTTATTCATAGCAGCCATCTCACGTAGCCACTTTCTGCATTCCCTCTTGATGTGGCCTCTAATCCCACAACGATGACAGATACGTTCTTCCCATACTGGCAGCTGACTACTTCCCTGCAAAACTTACTATTATTATTATTTTTCTAGCCTTGCCTACCAGAAGGCACACTAGCATGGGAATAAGCGCCAGACTGAGCAGGTGCAGAATACCCTTTACTCTGCCCTCCCTTATAATTATTACCACTGAAACCACCAGCTGATCGGGCCTTCTTGTGCTGATTTCGATCCACCCTATCTTCATTTTTCCAACTCTCTTGTTGTTCAGCAAACCCAAACAGAGATGAGAAAGTGCAAGTAGGAGACATAGAAACAGCAACACATGCTGACTTGATAAGTGGTACCAAGCCTTTCACAAAATGTGTCAACTTATGCTTTTCAGTCAAAATCATGTATAAAGCATACTTTGACAGACGAGTGAACTCCAAACTATACTCAAGAACCGACTTGTTACACTGCTCTAGCTTTTCAAACTTCGTAGCCATAGCAATTCATTCCTCGTCAGATAAGAACCTTTCAATGAACGCTTCTTCAAATTCAGCCCACGTTGGAGCTAAAGCAGCGTCACCTCTCTTAGATTCCCACATCTCAAACCATGCGTGAGCAACATCCTTCAACTGATACGAAGAAAGCTTCATAACTTCTGAATCTTGGGCATCCATTGCGCCCAATGCCTTGAAGGTCTCATCTAAAAAGTGTTGGGGGTCATCCACCTCTCGTGACCTAAAGAACTCTAGTGACTTTAAGTGTAGGAATTGCTTAAGTTTGCCTCCACCATGAAGTCCCACACCTCCACGCTGCTGTTGAGCCGTAACCAATACAGTTAACATTTGAATTGCCATTTGCATAGTACCAATCTCAGGTACACCCATAACAGGAATAGAGCAGCAGGTGGTGCTAGGGGTGGTGCTTGATTTCTAGCATTATTTGCATTAACAACATTCGCGCCCCAAAGATTTCGGTTAGCACTCATGGGTTGTGCTCGGTTACAATTTTTGGATCGTGTTAGAGCCATTTCTTCAAGGCACGAATTAACGAGCGAATTAGAATGTTCCTAAAAGGACATGAAGCTCTACAATAGAATCTAGAATCAAGAAGAATAGGAAACACCTATAAATGTCCTGGGAGTTTCTCGGTCATGCAGGTGATCTGGCTGCACAAGGAACACCCCACTAGACACAGCTCCACAGACACCGGCAAGAATCCTAGGACGTATTTAAACCTAGGCTTTGATACCAAGCTTGTCACGCCCCAAAATCCACCCTAGACGTGACCGGCATCTGGCATCATGACAACATCAGAAGAACCTAAATGATGCAATAACAACACTTGAACCTGCCAGGTTCAACATTCGCCTCCAACAGTTTAATAAAATAAATGCAAACAGATCATGAATATAAGAGTTAAATCAGCGAAAGTCTTTATAATTTAAATAATTCAACCAAAGCATGATAGTGTGCCTGAAAGAGTTAAACAATAACTCTTCTTCTACCCACATTGGAATGTATACTAAGGAGCTTCTAAGAATAAGGAATAAATGTCTAACACATCGGGACACAGCTCGAAACTAATATAAATAAATGAAATTAAATAAGTAGGGTGTGCCACGAATGAATGTGTGGGCTCACCCAATCAGCAGCAACCACAAGTCCTTCCTAAACGCCCAGAGTATCAAGAACCTGCTCTTCACCATTACCTATAATACCATTAAAAACAATAATTGTATGCCTGAGTACTTCGTACTCAGTGAGTGCCTCGGGGACTACAAGTCATATGAAAACAAAGTACAATAATACATAAAGAAATCAGTCTTTAAAATCATGTGAAAACCAATGTAAAAACATTTATTCTGTTTGTGTATCTCAATAAGAATTATCAAAATCGATTATAAGGCTTCTTGTCAAGGTACAACTTCAAATATGCCTTTCAATTGATCATAGTTAACAACAACAATTACATGAGAAAATAAGAATATCACACATGTCAATACAGGCCTAAGCATCAAGCACATTGAAGGGGTGACCGTAGAGGTTCCCTTGTCACAGCGCACCACACCGGAATATGAAATTCAGCGGTGGCTATCCTTCCTCCCGAATAGCTAGGCATAATCACAACCCAGGTAGCGAACCCAGAAGTGGCCACTCTTCCTCCCGAATGGCTAGGCATTATCAGACTAGGATCCATAGTGGCTACCCTTCCTCCCAAGTAGCTAGGCCAAACACAACAACAAAGTTTATAGCATAGAAGTCGATTCACAATTTATCTCAAAGTGGTCACACTATCAAATAGCATTAAAGTTCATTATGCCCTTACGAAAATCCATAGTTTCATAGACAATCCTGAAAATGTTTCCACTTCTTTAAACAAGATTCCTTTGTCTTAGTTTCTTTGTAAAATCTTCAATACCAATAATTAACCATCATCACTGATCATCTCTTATAGAAGAAAACGATTATGATTTCATATACGTATATAGAAAATAATACAATCAAGGTTTAATGTGGGCTTGTCCCCTCACGCACACCAACCCCAAGCAAAGACATGAATTAGGGTTTTGCATGAAACGTTCTCATTTTTATTCAATGAATAACCTTTGAGAAGAAAACATATATCCATGATAAGGTTTTTAAAAGAGAGGCATACCTTAGTGTGTTAAGTAAAGTTTAACAATTCACTTTCCTAGTGAAGAACACCCAAACCTTAGCTTGAATCACTTTAGGCAGAATTGTTTTGCAAACCCTAGGTTTTAGTCACAAGAATCATGGGTTTGTTGTTAGGATTGATAATCAATGATAAAGATGTTCTTACCTTAGTGTTGGAGCCCTAGAGAGGTATTTTCATCCTTAGGGTTTTTTAGAGAGAAAAGAATGGAAGAAAAACTAAAATTTTGCAACTTATATAATTTCAGACTGACAGGCACAAAGGACGGTACAAAGGACGGAGCGTCGATCTGCTCCGTCAAATGGTCTTTATGCTAGGTCAATTCGACGGTACAAACAACGGAGCGTCGAACAGATCGACGGATCGTCGATCTGATCCGTCAAAGTCATGAAATTTCCAGTGAGCAACTTTCTCTTACTCACAATAAATGGTGCAAAGGACGGAGCGTCAAACAGAACAACGGTACAAAGGACGACTGTCAAACCTCCTTTTCGTGAAACTATAGAGAATTTTCATTTTGACCCTCTCCTCTTGGGTTTTTTGCTTAAAGCCATGCACGTAACCCAACATATAAGGTTCCAAAGGACTCATACAATGCTTTTACACTCAATACGGATTTACAAGATGTTACAGGTGGATCACATGGCTATCTCATAGTTATCATAATTCGTACGGGCATGAATTCATAGTTAATGGCTTGTCTATATGGTAATCATCAACTATGCCCATAAATATATATATATATATATATATATATATATATATATATATATATATATATATATATATATATATATTAAAACAAGTCAACAAGGCTACAAAAATGATGTACAAAATATGAACCGATAAGGCTATGAGATGTCTAACTATACACATCTGTCTACTAGCCTCTATATAGAGTACAAGAAATCATAAGGATGGGACAGGACCCCGCCGTGCCCAAATAAGTACACAAAAGGGAATTACCGATAGACTGCGGGTTCGAAGTAAGTGGAGCGCTCCTGAGACTCCGATAATGAATCACCTAGGGGTCTGATCTGTCTCCCTGCCTACCTACGGGCATGAACACAGCGTCTACAAGAAAAGGACGTCAGTACGAATAATGTACTGAGTATGTACGACATTAATGACAACATCATAAAGATATAAGTAGTATGAGATAAAAGAGATAACCTATACATCTGATTACCTCTTAAGGCGGATATCATGCATGCTTAGCTTTTCTTTTCAAAACAACATCTTATACATACATCCATATATATATATAGTATATTGCCCGACCATATAAGTGCGGTGTTATCATCATATGTATAGTATAATGCCCGACCTTATAGGCACAGTGTTATCATCATTATCTCGTGTTCGGGCATCTCGCCTCCGGGACGATATCATAAGCTGCCCTCTGCAGTGGTGTGTACATCTATATGTCTGCCCGACAGGCTATACCACGGCGCGATGTGAGAAAATACATACACTTGTAATAAGCATGCATGAGATCCTAAATGAAATGTTACTAATCTACCGGAGTGACGTAAGGTCGGTAAACCTTCAATTTCTATTATGGAATCATCATCATCGCTATATCTCAACCTGGAAGAACAACTCTCATAAGATGAGATCAACAACAATGGATACAATCGATAATCATGTGACAAGCTCAATAGTATCATGAGAACATTAAGAACTTTAAGCTTTGGCATCTCTAGAATTGAAATCATCATCATAATTGTTATCATTATCATCACAAAGAACATTTTCAACAATATCATGAGAGTCATGTAAATTATGAGCTTCTAGTATTTCTTGGAATAAGAATATTGTGGATATCATGTATAGGGTCAAAACTAGGGGGTCATGACTTTAGAAAGAAAGGTTTATCCTTACATACCTTTACGTCTTCTTAACTACTAAACCTTTTCCTTCAAAGCCTGCAAAATCTACATTTAAGAGGATTCATTCTAAGGTTAAGTCTTGAAGTCATTCTTAAGTTCAAACTAGCATAATTAATGAGCTAACGAAATTTAGGCTGCACTTCCCCTATTTTATCAACTTCCACCTTATTATAAAACATCCCCCAAACAACAATAGCAACATCCACAATATCATAATCAAGAAGTTATATCCAATTTAATCTCAAATTTATCCAAAATCCCCTTTTTAAGTTCATCTCCTAGTCATCTTCTTCACTTCAATACTTTATGACTTCTCCACTTTTATTATTTTCCTTTCCAAAGTTACTAAACCTTTACATCAACCTAACCATATGAATAAAATGAAGAACATACCTTATTATAGAAGAACTTCACCTCACTCAACTTCCTCCAAGATCAAGTTCATCACAACTTTGAAAGGAAGCAAGAACCCTCACCTTCCGTGGATTTATCTTGAGGCGTTGATGTTTGATCTTATCTCTTGATGATATAGAAAGGTTTTTGAGTGATATGGAACCTTTAAGAACTCTAAAGAACCCTTTAGAAGTGTGGGGAAATAAGTGTGGGAAGTTGAAATGAAAATGAGGCTTCTTGGGACTTAAAAAGGTGGAAAAGTCGCCCCCCTTGCTCCAATTTGTGGTGGGTATGCAGCCCAGCATACTGAGTATGCGGCTTAATACTCCCTCCAATACATGGGGGTGGTGTTGGGAAGAAATATCACCTAAAATGGGGAGTTTGCGGTCCGGTTTCGCGAAATTGTGTTCTTTTAGATTCGTTTGACCTCCAATCCTTATGGAACCTTCTTGGCACTTGTATAAAAGTTCATTATCCATCTAAGTGGACCTATAGCTACCCCTTAGGGTAATGCTAAACAATGTATAGCTCAAATGCTACGAAATCATCCCAAAACATGACTTAAACTCCAATTTCTCCAACGAACTTACTTCCACCGCTTGATATGACCCTGTGTAATGACCCTCGTTTGACCTAGTTACCCTTGTTGACATTTCCTCGAGTCGCATTAGTATGACCTATGACTTAGTGAAGTCATTGGTTTTGGTCCCAAAGCGTTCGGGGATGTTTCGAGTCTCGAGTAAAGTCTTAATTTCATAGTGTTGGGGTTGACTTGACACCGGATTAAAATGATCTCTTTTGGAAATTCCGAGGCAATGGGTGTATTTGTATGATGTTTCTATGTCTACATGCATGTTTTGTTTGTGTTTGTAAGGCTTCGGATAAAATGTGGACTGAAAGGGGGGAAAACTGGACAAAAAGTCGTGCTCACTGCCCAAATGGCATCGCTGCGGTGGTGGAAGTACCACCACGGTGGTACCGCTATAGCAGTGGGTTGACCGTTTCTAGCGGCCAACTATTTCTCCTGCGGCTGCTGTGGCGAGCAAAGAGCCGCTACGGCGATACCGCTATAGCGGGGGATGTACCGCTAAAGGTTCTTCTTTGGGTCCGTTATAGCGGTTACTTGGCTGCTATAGTGGGACAGCTGCAGCGGTGAATTGACCGCCGCAGCAGTCGACGGGAAAGAAGAATCCGTGTTTTAAAGGCTCAGTTTCACATTCTTTATTCATAAAATCCTATCACAGTTCCCCAGAAGCACCTAGGGTGAAATTTCAAGCTATGGCAAGAAAACTCCTGATAGGTAAGTTCCATTTATTCCTTCCAACCATTCTATATCATATTTATGATTATCATCACTCATGTGGGTCTTCGATGGTGGAATTGTAATAGAAACCCTAGAAATTAATGCACCTTGTAAACTTGATGGGTTATGGTTATTATCACTTATTTATCATCTAATAGTTTGGGTTATCACCCTTTTTAACCTAAAATTGAACCAATAGAGCCATGAACTAAGTGAATTAAGACTTAGGGTTCTGATAAACATGGGAGCTTTGTCCTAAATCTTTTTGAAAGGGGTAAAATTGATTAGAAACCCATGAATTGAAGGTTAATGATCGTAGAAATAGAAGTCATGATAATTTCACCATTAAAGGATGGTTTCATCTATTGAAAAGGGTAGACGTAAGTGGGTCTTCTTCCCCAAATTGTTGTTCTTGTTTAAATACATGGTTTGTGCTTACTTAGCATCATATTGTTAGACTTTTACCATTCTGAGGCACTTCGAAAATTGAAGGCTCGTGTGGAGTACTTCGTGGCTCCTGTTCTACATTCGAGGTAAGTTATAGCTTACTTTAGTTAGACTTTGATTAGTGAAACGTATGTAATGTGTAGAATTGATGGGAGAAAACATGATTAGGTCTTCGAACATGGTGTTTGGGTTGGATATTAGCTGGGTTGGTATGACATCTAATTTTGTGGGCTCGTCGCCATTACTTTATGTACTAAAATATGAGGTGTAGCTGTATTCATACTGTGGCGATTCGGGATGGATTTCTATTAGGCTGATTGTTGTTGATGTTGGCGCGTTGCCCCATTATTGTAATTAGAATTATTACATGAAGTGTCGTACTGTACTTAATTCTCTTTTATTATGACACATATCATCGGAGAAAGGAAGGAATACTGGGTTTAGACCTGAATTGTGATTTATGCATCTGTGATAATACATAGATGAACCCTTGATGTATGATTTACTATTGATGATAATATATAGAAAAGTGGAGGTTATTACTAATACAAGGCTTAGTTGTGAAGCGTACTTGCTACAGGTGGAAGTCAAGAGGGAGATAGACTATTATGCTAGTTGAGATGATTGTAGGATTCATTCCATGGCTGAGTTGATCCAAGTCTTGATATGACTTGTGGCTTGTGACTTGTACCTTCATTGTTGTTTTATTGGCTTGCACTGATTTACCATGTTTACACTCATTTATGCATTCATACACTCATGCATGATGGAAATGGTTTGGAAGACTTGTGGCATGATGCCTTGCGTTTGATACTGATAAATTGGAATACGTTGAGGCCTATATTGTGACGTGAAATTAGTGAAAAAGTTAATATTATCTTCTTGTTGCACTTTTGATACTATTTGATACATGGTACTTGATGAATTGATCATTGTGAGTGATGTGACAATGTTATGGAAAGGAACATCTGTGACCTAGATTATGGGCTCGTGGTCCGAGGTTCTTTCTGAAGACGAGAGGTATATTGTTATGGCCGCGATCGAGGTTCTTTTCGGGATGGAGGATTTATGGCTCGGGTCCGAGGAGTGGGTCCAGAACGAGGGTGCATGGACACCATGGGTCCCCTGCAGGTCATGACTACTGAGCTATGACATCAGTAGCATGTGTGTACAATGTGTATTTGGCCAGGGCATTACATTACATTGCATTGCACATCATCATTTTTTGCATTGCATATCATTATATTTTATTCTGCATTATTTTATGGTTCATTGTTTCTTATTTTGGTATGTTTGCTAAAACGGCTGTTGTGGTATTGATATGATCATTGACTGAGTTAAATTGTGGATTAGTGACTCTATCTAAGGAAGGAACTTGGGCTTGTGATTATCAAGTAAGATTATTGAAACTTGACAGACTTGTGAGTTAGAAGCTTCATCTTAGGTTGTGACTCTGTTATGGGATATTCTGTGACTTGGATTTGAGTATTAAGTGCCTGTCTGTTTATCTTGTTGATTTTATGCTTATATACGTGAGCTAATCTTAGTTGGCCTATGATGCTGTTACACCTCGGAAAAATCCTCCATTGTTGTCCAAGTAAATGGACCCGCGAGGAGTACGAGTATCTGATGTTTTCATGAGTAAGAAATAACATTTGACGACCCTAAGTAAGACTCTGAAGGCAGTTGCAATAAGAGATGGATTATGCTCCATAATGAATAATTATAGGTTCTAAAAATGTGGAAAGTTGCAGATCTGCATTTTTGGCCAGTTGCACGTAAAATAAAATACGGACCGTAAAGTGGTATACGGCCCGTAAACTGCCATGTCGTATTTTGGCTTCCAAAACTTTAACTTTCTGCCAAATGATCAAATCGTTAAATACGACTTGAAATACGGACCGTAAAGTGGTTTACGGCTCGTAAACTGTGTCCGTAAATCACCACATCTCAGCCTGAGTTTCTGGTTCTGTTATGATTAACTATGACCACGAAGGACGGTCCGTAAACTGGAATACGGACCGTAAACCAAGTTTATGACCAGTGTGCTGTTCACTCCAGACCAGATTTTAAGTCATTAAATAAGGGATCCAAGTTTATTATTTCATTTCCACATTTCATCCCCTCCCTCTAAAACATCTCTCTATATTTATTCCACAAGATTTCAAGGATTATTAGTCATCAAACACACAAATCAAGTGTAAGGAAACCCATTACGATTATTCAAGTCAAGAAAATCTCATTGAAGGAAAACTAGGGTTTTTGCTCAAGTGAATTATTTCGACCGAGGCTCATTCCTACAACACCTAAGGTAAGATTTATGGTATTTATACGTTGTTTAGGGTATTTGAGAGTTAAAATTCTTGGACATTTGATGAGTATAGAAAAATGGGTCATGAATGATGAATAGTGACATTTTGAGAGATAGTTTGAATTGAACATTGATTCTTGTTGTGTTGTGATATGAAGGTGTTATAAATGACGTTAAGATCATGAAAATGGGAATTGTATATGAATGGACGAAGTCGGGTGATATGACCATGAATATGGGTGAATTGGGAGCGAATTGAGAAAATCTAGATAATGTGGTTAATGTAAATGATTAATGGCCATTGTTATGGTATTGTGAATGTATTGTTGACGTTTGGGAGATTGAATTACGATATGGAGGAATGTTGTATAAATAAAGGAGATGCTGTCCAATTTTCTCTAGCTTTAGCCATGTGTGCTAGTTGTCGATTCTAACGATAGTATGACGTTAATGAAGGTATAAACGCAATCGTTGAAAGAGAACGTGCAAGTGGTAAATAGTCAAACGGAAAAGGTATGTAAGGATAACCCTTCTTTCATAAGGCATGGTTCTTTGGCCAATCATGTAAATCTTCTACAAGCTTATGATATTCTCCAAATGCTTCTATCTTCAAAGCTACTAAGCTTATGATTCCCGATATGCTACGATTGTACTAAGTTCCTCGTATGACGAGTAGGCCTATTAAGGTAAATGTGATGGTTGACGATAGTAGTAATAATGATGTTGATGACGATTGTGATAGCGACGTAAATTAATAAAGATGCTTATGAGCTATTATGTATATGTGTCTATGTATGACTAATATGGAACCCCGAGATTATGAGGCCGGGTAAGATATGTAAATAAGTATGTATATGAATACGTAACGTGCGCACACCTCTGCAGATGGTACGGACAACCCTGACGCCTTGGTAGGGCCAGGTAGATGTAACCCTGAAGCCTTGGTAGGGCCAGGTATGAGTAACCTTGAGCCTTGGTTTGCCAAGTATGTATGAAACACCGATCCTACGTGGTCGGGTATGCTATGTATATGATATGATTATGTATATGATATGAATACGAATATGATATGACTATGTATATGAATGTGAATATGGGGCATGTACACGAATACGAGCACAAATATGGTACGGGTAGTATTATGAATACGGATAATGATGTATGTACAGAAACATGTATTAGAAATGGAAAGTTCCTTAGAAAGGCAAGAAAGTGCATATGACGATGATATTGCCATCTCCCATTCGATGCTATTTCTTATGTTACTATCTATGCTTCTATATTGATATTGATCGTGCTTTACATACTCAGTACATTCTTCGTACTGACGTCCTTTTCTTAGTGGACGCTGCATCATGCCCGCAGGTGCACAGGGAGACAGGCTTGAACCATAGCTGCTTACTGAGAGATTACATAGCAGAGCTCCATTTCATTCAGAGCCATAACTTTTGGGTACTTATTCTTTTGTGTATATAATTATAGGCATAGCGCGGTCCTGTCCCGCCCCTGTGATATTTTATACTCTTTTTAGTGGCTCGTAGTCACGTGTATATGGTTAGATATGTCTGGCCTTGTCGGCCTATATTTTGTATGTCATTTTGACAGCCTTGTTGGCTCATGTACGATGACGTGGCATAGGTGCCAATTATGATATAAAGGCATGTCACACCCCGACTTTACTAGGGTGTGATGGGCACCTGACCCCATATCTGGAGCCGAGCTAACCCGCTGACTCTTATTACATAGATCAACTCTTGTATCAATTAAGAAATAAATACATGGTAAGCCCTCCAATATTTGTTTTTCATAAGTAATGTCTATCATCATATGGGACCCGCGACATGAAACGTAATAACATTGTGACGGTTGAAGACGTCTACCAAGCTGACACTCTATACTCATAACTCTGTCTGCAAAGTCTCTAACATTGAACAAACACCATAGCTCATATACTCTGACTCGGCAGCACTCCAGAACAAGTGGAGCCTGCCAACTCCGCTGGAACATCTTCTATGATAACTGTGGCTCAGCTGGTGTACCTGCGCGGCATGAACGCAGCCCCCGAAGAAGAGGGGTCAGTACGAGTAATGTACTGAGTAGGTAAGGCATGAATAGTGACATAATAAAGGAATATACAGTATGAATAATAACGGAATAGACATATGGAGCTTATCTTGGGACAGAAGTAACCTGTACATATGAATGCCTTTCAGGCAGATGCCATGCATGCTTCGTCTTTTTTTTTTTAGAAAACAGTACTTCTTATTTACATGTACAGAAAACAGAACGTTTCAGAAAACAGTATCCTTTATTCACATTTACAGACGCCGAGTACATCGGCTCTCCCACCCCCTCCCCAACAGTGTCCCAACATATCATATATAAATATATATAACATATACAGACGCCGATCCGGCTCTCCTATATCCCGCGTCCGGGCATCCCGCGTCCGGGACGGAATCAAGCTGAATCAGGTGGTGATGTAACAGTGGCCCTTCCCCTTTTCCTCATATACATATACATATACATATTCACATTCATATACATATGTCATACAATTGGCATGCATGAGAGCCCAAAGAAAGTCATGTGTCCATCGGAGTGACGTAAGGTCGGTGACCTCCGATTACATTATGGAATAATCATGGTCACTTTGTCTCACCTTGAAGGAACGAGTATTTTAAGGCGAGACTACCAACGGAAAATAGCCTTAAGAGAGAGCATAGAATGAAATCATGGACATTATAACCGCCAACTAATATGATTTGAAGTCTTTTAGAAACTAGTGTCATAGCTAAGGAATAGAATTGAGGTTCAACAACTAGTATAACACTTTCATATTCACATAGGATTCTTAGCTCAAGACTCTTAATCATGGAATCATTCTTGTCGTACTTATCGTAGGCATATTCTCTTTCTCAACATCATCATTATCATTGTCATCATAGGAGTATCTTCGTTAGCATAGTTACAGTACTTGTCATTCGGTGAACGGAATACGGATCAAGGGTTTCTTTGGATTCTGCTTCATAATAAATCAAACAAAACAATAAGGAAAATTCGGGGACCATGGGCCCACCTCGGGTCAAATGAGGCGGCGTACCAAATTTACATATGTTACATGTCATGGCGTTACTTGTGAGGGTTTTAGGGTAGTCGGGTCCTATTTATGCGAGTTCTAGAGGTTTAGGAAATTCTTCCAACATTTTGCACACTTTTTAGTTCAATTCTACTGATTGAAAAAGAGAAAACTTTAGGCTCGGATTCCGGAGGGTAGAGTTATTCCCGAGGCTCATATCCAACATATTTCATCTAAGACATGCCATAGAAAGAAGGGTGAAGCCTTACATACCTTTTCTGCTTCTTATGCGACTCCAAATTCACGTTCCAAATCCGCCAAAATCTACAAATTGGTTATGTTTACCAAAACTTGATTAGAGCCTTTAGAAGTTGATTCTTTAAAGTAACACTTTGTCTGCCGAAATTTCGGCAGCATTTCCCCTGTAAATGTACCAACCCTGAGAGTACGGCTCAGCCCCAAATCGATGACAACAATCCGGGAATTTGACCCGGCCAAACCAACAACAATACTAGCAATTATTCCAGCAACAATTCAATCAAATTCACTTCAATTCAATTCAATTCAATTCAATTCTCATAATCTTCCAACAACTTAATCAACATATATAATCAATCCAAAACAATACAAACATGATTCCATAACATTTCCAACAATCCACAAATTTTTCCAACACAACCCGAAACCTTCCAAGTCCAAGGAAATATCACAACACATTTCTTTCTTCAAAATTCACAAACTACACCAACAAACCACACTTTAACAACATCATTATCATAATTACAAGAAACTACATTTGATTCAAATTGGCTTACAAAAACAGCCCGCAACAACTACGACACCAACTTGGATCATTAAACTCTCATTTACATCACATAATCCACAACACAACAACCCAAACATACTAAATAAAATTAGTCCATTCTTTGACATGCAAAACAGTCCATTTTCGGCCACAACAACTACACCCCTATTTTCATGAATTTCCATCCTTTTCCATACATTGCAACAACTAACATACTACATAGAATTAATCCATTCTCTTCCAAATCACACTATGACCACACGGCCACAACTACATATACACGGACAACTATTCAACATCCATATTTTCATAATTTTTATGAGTTTCATTCGCTCCTACGCACCACAACATACACAACCATACATAACATATAAAAGAAGATTAAATTCTTACCCTTTTTCTTCAATTTCCCACTTGGCTAGAATGTTGATCTTGCAACAATAAATGTTCTACTTGTTCCAATGACCTCTTCTCCTTGCTAGGGAGCTTCCAATTAGTAGAGAGTAATTTTTGAGAAATTTTTTCCAAGGTTCTTGTTTCCTCCAAGCTTGGCCGAAATTGGCCCTTTGTTTTTCTCCCAAAGTGTCTTCTTTTTTCTTTGTTTCTTCAACTCTCCAAATTGATGAATTAGTCCTCTCCTTTTATATATATATATAGTCTCCTCCAATATTATGTGGCCACCTATCCATCTCTAGATTCTTCTTAATTTGGTGGCAAAGATGACTTATTTGTCATTTTTTTTTTCTAGAGTTTTCTTGAAATTTTAACAAAGAAGACTAATGTCTTCTTTGGGAAGCTTTGCCCCTTATGTTGTTATAATTTACCATTAGTCCTTATTAATTAATAAAAATGTGGACATATAGGGGCATGCCACACGGCCAAGGGCCCTTCAAGAACATTCTTGATATATTTTTTTTGTGAAATTCCCATTTTGCCCCTATTCTTTCCGCAATATTACCATGAACCCTTTTGCGAATTTTCCTTCTTACCCTTGGCCTTTCTCAACATTTCCATTCTAGTAATGTCCATAATTGATATTTATAACCAACTTGTACATTAACATAATTTTTGAAAATAGCCTTACCCTTAACTTGCCACGACTACCTTGGAATATCCGAACGTTTAAAATACGGGATATAACAAGGCATTGTCGTCCAATGGGACTAGCATGATGAATGAGTAGAATTATGTGTTTAATTACGTGGCTCACCTAGATGTAAGCTTAAGTGTAAGTTAAGGGGTGCCCGGGTGGGCTAGCACAGGGCGCTCGTCGCGGCCCCCTAAACGGGTCGTGACAAAAGTGGTATCAAAGCAGTTCAGTCCTAGGGTGTGTCTACGAGACTTGTCTAGTAGATTCTTATTTATGGGTGTGTTGCGCGCCACACTTATAAACAAGAAGCTGCAGACATTTTAGGAATAAATGACCTTCTTTCTTCATAAGAATCGTGCGATAGAGCTATGGTATAAGAAATTCTCGTCCCTTAATCGTGTATTGTGTATTTCAGAAATGCATGTAAAAAGAAAGGCTACAGCGGCCCAAAAGGGCAAGACGGTGGCAGAAAAGCGGGCTGAAAGAGCACCGCCATCGGTAGTAGAGGAAAATGAGTCCCAGAGTGCGGCTCAATCTCAGTCCTCCCGTTCAGTACCTATATTAGAGGAGCGTGAGGGAGCCTCAGCCCCAGCACCTCCAGCTCCTCCACGGGATGCTTCAGGCCAAGATGTGAAAGAGGCCATACACTTGCTTACTCGATTGGTTGCTGCCCAGACTCAGCGGAAAAGTACAGGGCAGGGTGATAGGGTTGTTAGTGCAAGGGCCCGAGACTTCATTACTTTGAACCCTCCGGAATTCTTTGGATCAAAGCCGGAGGAGGACCTTCAGGATTTCATCGATGGTATGTTAAGGACACTTCGATTGATACATGCTTCGGACACCAAATCGGTGGAGTTAGCATCGTATAGATTGAGAGATGTCTCGATCCAATGGTATACAGTTGGGATGGCTTCACGGGGAGCCAATGCACCTCCCCCGGTATGGCAAG
This sequence comes from Lycium barbarum, assembly GCF_019175385.1. Classification (NCBI taxonomy): domain Eukaryota; kingdom Viridiplantae; phylum Streptophyta; class Magnoliopsida; order Solanales; family Solanaceae; genus Lycium; species Lycium barbarum. The sequence goes on from NC_083337.1 coordinate 24,771,295, forward strand.
AGTTTGTTGATGCTTTTCTCCGACACTATATGTCTCCGGAAGTTCGGCGAGCTAGAGCCAATAAGTTCTTAAATTTGAGGCAAGGTAGTATGAGTGCTCTAGAGTAAAGTCTCCGCTTCAATTCCTTGGCAAGGTATGCTTCGGCCATGGTAGCAGACATGGGTGACCGAGTGCACCGATTTGTGAAAGGCCTAGGGCCACACTTGATGGATAGATTCATGACTGCGTCCCTTCAGGATGGTATGGATATTGCGCGAATTCAGGCCCACGCTCAGAACTTAGAAGAAAGCTTGCAACGACAAATAAGTGAACGCGAGCAATATAGGGGCCATAGCAAGAGGGCCAGATCTTCGGGTCTGATGAGTAAGTTTAGAGGCGGGCACAGGCAGCAATTTCTCAGGTATTCAGGCTATTCTATGGCCAGTGTACCTCCACGGTTTCCAGGCCAGAGATTCGATAGATCTACTCGTTCTAGGCCGAGTCAGAGTTATTCAGGGTCTCAGTTTAGAGATGATTCGGATGAGGCGAGGCCACCCGCACTACGATGTTCCCAGTGTGGGAAGTTACATTGGGGTCGATGCCGATTGAGTTCGGATGTTTGCTATTCATGTGGTCGACCAGGCCATATCATGCGTGATTACCCCTCAGTTCATGGTAGAGGTAGGACCCAACCTTTAGGGTCGATAGCCGGATCTTCAGTATCTGTACGCCCTATGGGGCCAGGTTCACATGCGCCCGTCGGCCATGGTAGAGGTAGAGGGAGAGCTCCCAGTTCTAGTGGTCCTCAGCACCATGTTTATGCTTTGGCTGGACGCCAAGATCTTGAGTCTTCTCGTGATGTGGTTACAGGTATATTATCGATATTCTCTCATAATGTATATGCTTTGATTGATCTGGGCTCCACCTTTTCATATGTTACTCCGTATGTTGCGGGTCGATTTAGAGTCGAAACGGAGTCGATTAAACCTTTTGAAGTGTCTACACCTGTGGGTGAATCGGTAATAGCTAGCCGAGTATATAGAAATTGTGTAATTATGATTTGTGATCGTCGTACCATGATTGATTTAAATGAGCTAGAAATGGTGGATTTTGATGTTATTATGGGCATGGATTGGTTGGCTTCTTGTTATGCCAATGTTGATTGCCGAATGAAAATGGTTCGTTTCCAATTTCCGAGAGAACCAGTTTTAGAATGGAAAGGGAATACGGCGTCACCAAAAGGTAGGTTTATTTCCTATCTAATGGCAAGGAAAATGATCACAAAAGGGTGTATCTATCATCTAGTCTGTGTTCAAGATGTAGAAGCTGAATCGCCGACTCTTCAGTCAGTTTCCGTAGTAAATGAATTTCCGGATGTGTTCCCGAAAGAGCTTCCAGGCCTTTCTCCCGAGCGGGAGATTGATTTCGCAATTGATGTTTTGCCGGGCACCAAGCCCATATCTATTCCTCCTTATAGAATGGCTCCCGCAGAATTGAAAGAGTTGAAGGAGCAATTGAAGGACTTACTTGAGAAAGGATTTATTAGGCCTAGTTCGTCCCCGTGGGGAGCATCCGTATTGTTTGTCCGAAAGAAAGATGGCTCCTTGAGAATGTACATTGATTACCGATAATTGAATAAGGTGACAATTAAGAACAAGTATCCTCTTCCAAGGATTTATGACTTATTTGATCAAGTGCAAGGTGTCAAATGGTTTTCAAAGATTGATTTGAGGTCCGGGTATCACCAAGTGAGAGTTAGGGAGAAAGATATCCCTAAGATGGCCTTCAGGACAAGATATGGTCATTTTGAGTTTCGGGTAATGTCGTTTGGGCTAACAAATGTGTCGGCAGTATTTATGGATCTGATGAATAATGTGTTCAGGCCTTTCCTGGATTCATTTGTGATCGTATTTATCGACGATATCTTGGTGTATTCTAGATCTGAGGCAGAACATGCGGATCATTTACGTACTGTCCTCGGAGTTCTTCGAACTCGAGAGTTGTTTGCAGAGTTTTCCAAATGCGAGTTTTGGTTGAACTCAGTGGCATTTCTGGGGCATATTGTGGCAGCCGATGGTATTCGAGTGGATAGTCAAAAGATTGAGGGCGTGAAGACTTGGCCAAGGCCCACAACTCATACGGAGGTTCGTAGCTTTCTTGGCTTAGCAGGTTATTACAGGAGATTCGTTGAAGGTTTTTCTTCTATTTCTGCACCGCTCACAAAGTTGACCCAGAAATCGGCAAAGTTTCAATGGGCAGATGCTTGTGAACGTAGCTTCCATGAGTTGAAAAGTAGGTTGACTTCCGCCCCAGTCTTGACACTTCCAGAGGGATTGGAAGGATATGTTGACTATTGTGATGTTTCAGGTGTTGGGATAGGCTGTGTATTAATGCAATATGGTAAAGTAATTGCATATGCTTCAAGGCAATTGCGGGAACATGAGCAGAATTATCCAACCCATGATTTAGAATTGTCCGCTGTGGTTCATGCATTAAAGATATGGAGACATTATTTATATGGTGTCCATGTGGATATTTATACAGATCATAAGAGCCTTCAGTATATCTTCAAGCAGAAGGAGTTGAATTTGCGGCAACGACGATGGTTGGAATTGTTAAAAGATTATGATGTTGATATTTTGTATCACCCTGGAAAGGCAAATGTTGTTGCTGATGCTCTAAGCCGCAGATCTATGGGAAGTTTATGTGGTGTACGACCAGAGAGAAGGGACATGGCTCGTGAGCTCCAACAGTTAGCTAGCCTAGGAGTTCGAGTAGTGGACTCAGGTAGCAAGGGAGCTACTATTCAGAATTCAGCAGTCTCGTTGCTAGTAGCAGAAGTGAGAGAGCGACAATACGAAGATTCCATGCTAATGCAGTACAGAGATACACTCCCTCAGAAAGAGGAGTCCTCATTTGATATTTCAGGAGACGGCGTTCTCCGATGTCGAGACAGATTGTGTGTTCCCGATGTGGCAGGTCTACGCCACCGGATATTGAAAAAAGCTCATTGTTCCCGTTTTTCTGTTTACCCCGGTGCCACGAAAATGTATCATGACCTTAAGTCTATATATTGGTCGAATGGAATGAAGAAAGATATAGCGGAATTCGTATCTCAATGTCCCAATTGTCAACAAGTGAAAATCGAGCACCAAAAGTCGGGTGGATTGTTGCAAGCTATAGAAATCCCAACTTGGAAGTGGGAAGTGATTAACATGGACTTCATTACAGGCTTACCCCGTTCTCGACGCAAGTATGACTCTATATGGGTAATTGTAGATAGGCTCACAAAGTCAGCTTCTTGCTGGTCAGAACGACCTATGTGGCAGAAGAATATGCGAGGCTTTATGTCAAAGAGATAGTGAGACTCCATTGTATTCCAGTATCTATTATCTCAGACAGAGGAACTCAGTTTACAAACAATTTTTAGAAGTTTTTCCAAGAGGGTCTAGGAACCCAAGTGAGCCTTAGTACGGCATTTCACCCGCAGACTGATAGACAAGCCGAGTGTACCATTCAGACTCTTGAAGATATGTTGCGGGCATGTATGATAGATTTTGGAGGAAATTGGGATGACCATTTTCCACTCGTTGAATTTGCTTACAATAACAGTTATCATTCTAGCATCCAAATGACACCGTATGAGGCTTTATATGGGCGAAATTGTGGATTCCCAATTAGGTGGTTCGAAACAGGGGAGGCCAGACTGATAGGGCCAGACTTGGTCCAGCAAGCCATAGAGAAAGTCAAGCTCATACAAGATCGGATATTAGCAGCCAAAAGTCGTCAAAAGTCCTATGCGAATAATCACCGAAGAGACTTAGAGTTCCAAGTGAAAGATTGGGTATTCTTGAAAGTGTTACCGATAAAAGGTGTAATGAGATTTGGCAAAAAGGGTAAGCTTAGTCCCTGGTACATTGGACCTTATGAGATTGTGCGCAAAGTGGGAAAAGTGGCCTACGAATTAGATCTACCTCCGGATTTGGAGTCAGTTCACCCAGTTTTTCATGTCTCGATACTTCGAAAATGTGTTGGAGATCCTACTAGGATCGTGCCAATAAGCAATGTGCAAGTGACAGAAAAGTTGATTTATGAAGAAGTGCCCATTGCCATACTAGATAGGCAAGTACGGAGGCTTAGAAACAAAGAAGTGGCCTCAGTTAAAGGTTTATGGAGAAGCAGTAAACGAGAAGAAATGACATGGAAAGCGGAAGAAAGTATGCGATCCAGATACCCTCATTTATTTCAGCCCTTGGGAGAGATTCAAGATGAAACATCAGCGGTATGAGGTATGTATGATTTCCTTTTCATGCTTTTGGTCGTGTGTGGCCATAGATATGTTGATATTGTGACGTAGCCCTGTGAGGCGATGATATTTTGGGTTGTTGCGACAGGATGGTAGTGCCATATTATAGGGGAGACTCTGGCGAAATTCTTATAGAATCCCCGAAGACTTTAACATCCGAGGACGAATGTTATTAAGGGGGGAAGAATGTTACACCTCGGAAAAAAACCTCCATTGTTGTCCAAGTGAATGGACCCGCAAGGAGTACGAGTATCCGATGTTTGCATGAGTAAGAAATAACATTTGATGACCCTAAGTAAGACTCCGTAGGCAATTGCAATAAGAGATGGGTTATGCTCCATAATGAATAATTATAGGTTCTAAAAATGTGGAAAGTTGCAAATCTGCATTTTGACCAGTTGCACGTAAAATGAAATACGTACCGTAAAGTGGTATACGACCCGTAAACTTCCATGTCGTATTTTGGCTTCCAAAACATCAAATTTCTGCCAAATGATCAAATGGTTAAATACGACCTGAAATACGGACCGTAAAGTGGTTTACGGCCCGTAAACTGAGTCCGTAAATCACTACGTCTCAGCCTGGGTTTTTGGTTCTGGTATGATTAAATATGACCATGAAGGACGGTCCATAAACTGGAATACGGACCGTAAACAATGTCTACGACCACTGTGCTGTTCACTCCAGACCAAATTTTAAGTCATTAAATAAGGGATCCAAGTTTATTATTTAATTTCCACATTTCATCACCTCTCTCTACAACATCTCTCTACATTTATTCCATAAGATTTCAAGGATTATTAGTCATCAACAACACAAATCAAGTGAATCAAGTGTAAGGAAACCCATTAAGATTATTCAAGTCAAGAAAAACTCATTAGAGGAAAACTAGGGTTTTTGCTCAAGTGAAGTATGTCGACCAAGGCTAGTTCCTACAACACCTAAGGTAAGATTTATGGTATTTATACATTGTTTAAGGTATTTGTGAATTAAAATGCTTGGACATTAGATGAGTATAGAAAAATGGGTCATGAATGATAAATGGTGACATTTTGAGAGATAGTTTGAATTGAACCATGATTCTTGTTGTGTTGTGATATCAATGTGTTATAAATGATGTTAAGATCATGAAAATGGGCAATGTATATGAATGGACGAAGTCGGGTGATATAACCATGAATATGGGTGAATTAGGAGCGAATTGAGAAAATCTAGATAATGTGGTTAACGTAAATGATTAATGGCCATTGTTATGGTATTGTGAATGTATTGTTGACATTTGGGAGATTGAATTACGATATGGAGGAATGTTGAATAAATAAAGGAGATGCTGTCCGATTTTCTCTAGCTTTAGCTATGTGTGCTAGTTGTCGATTCTAATGATAGTATGACTTTAATGAAGGTATAAACGCAACCGTTGAAAGAGAACGTGCAAGTGGTAAACAGTCGAACGGAAAAGGTATGTAAGGCTAACCCTTCTTTCATAAGGCATGGTTCTTTGGCCAATCATCTAAATCTTCTACGAGCTTATGATATTCTCCAAATGCTTCTATCTTCAAAGCTACTATGCTTATGATTCCCGATATGCTACGATTGTACTAAGTTCCTCGTATGACGAGTAGGCCTGTTAAGGTAAATATGATGGCTGACGATAGTAGTAATAATGATGTTGATGACGATTGTGATAACGACGTAAATTTGTAAAGATGCTTATGAGCTATTATGTATATGTGTCTATGTATGACTAATATGGAGCCCCGAGCTTATGAGGCCGGGTAAGATATGTAACTAAGTAAGTATATGATTATGTAACGCACGCACACCACTGTAGATGGTACCGACAACCTTGACGCCTTGGTAGGGCCAGGTAGATGTAACCCTGAAGCCTTGGTAGGGCCAAGTATGAGTAACCTTGAGCCCTGATTGGCCAAGTATGTATGAAACACCGATCCTACATGGTCGGGTATGCTATGAATATGATATGATTATGTATATGATATGAATACGAATATGATATGACTATGTATATGAATGTGAATAAGGGGCATGTATATGAATACGAGCACAAATATGGTACGAGTACTATTATGAATATGGATAATGGAAAGTTCCTAAGAAAGGCAAGCAAGTGCATATGACGATGATATTGCCATCTCCCATTCGATGCTATTTCTTATGTTGCTATCTATGCTTCTATATTGATATTGATCATGCTTTACATACTCAGTACATTCTTCGTATAGACGTACTTTTGTTTGTGGGCGCTGCGTCATGCCCGCAGTTGCACAGGGAGATAGGCTAGATCCATAGCTTCTTACTCAGAGATTACATAGCAGAGCTCCATTTCATTCGGAGCCATAGCTTTTGCGTACTTATTCTTTTGTGAATATAATTAGGGGCATAGCGGGGTCCTGTCCCGCCCCTGTGATATGTTATACTCTTCTTAGAGGCTCGTAGTCATGTGTATATGGTTAGATATGTCTGGCCTTGTCGGCCTATATTTTGTATGTCATTTTGACATCCTTGTTAGCTCTTGTACGTTGACGTGGCATAGGAGCCAATTATGATATAAAGGCATTGTCGTCCTATGGGACTAGCATGATGAATCAGTAGAATTATGTGTTTAATTACGTGGCTCACCTAGATGTAAGCTTAAGTGTAAGTTAAGGGGTGCCCGGGTGGGATAGCACCGGGCGCTCGTCGCAGCCCCCTAGACGGGTCGTGACAGATGCTTATCGGTACATAGTGTTTGTACTAATACTACCTTGTTGCACCCTTTTTGAGTGCAGATTGTGTTTCAGAGATTTCATCCAGATTACATCTCTAGGTGATGCTACTTCTGTCACGACCCAGCTAGGGGCCGTGACGGGTACCCAGGGCTAACCGCCGAGCACCGCTCGCGCTACTACTCCCTTAACCTATTTAACCATCATTCATCGATTTCCTGTCAACTCTAAGAAGTATCGGATTTTGCGTTACAAAAATATACTGCTTTAATACAAGAACATGTTTCAATAAACTTATATACATACATACTATCCATATCGTGGAACCACATAACCCACACCTAGCATCTACGAGCCTCTAGTAAATGACATATACAATGTACACAAAAAGAGCAACCAATTAGCACCTCCGGAAAAATGGAGTGCTCCTGTAATCTGCGGATGGCTCCTACGGATCTGCGACGTCTCCCTGTCTGCCTGTGGGCATGAGCACAGCATCCAAAGAAAAGGATGTCAGTACGAACATTGTACTGAGTATGTAAGGCATGCATCAATAGATATGGTGAGAGTAATAAGGTAAAGTAGAACAAGAAAATAACTGATATCTGCTTGCCCCTTAAGGCGGATCCATGCATGCTTATTAGTACTTTTCTGCGGAACGTGCAGCCCGATCCTCATATCATTACAATATGTTAGTGCCGAGGAACGTACGGCCCGATCCATAATTATAATATGTTAGTGCCGAGGAACGTACGGCGCGATCCATAACCCATATACCCCGCGTCCGGGCACCCCGCGTCCGGGATGAAATCATGATATGCCAGCTGATCAGGTGGCTATGCGTCTATAGCGCCTCACCTTTCCCCATATCCCCTGTGTACATATACATATCATATACTTATATCATATACATAGCATGCAGGAGAACCCAAGGAAAAGCTATAACTCCATCGGAGTGACGTAAGGTCGGTAACCTCCGATTATAAATTATGGACTACTCGTCGTAACTTTGTCTCGCCTTGAAGGAACAACTATTATAAGGCGGGACTATCGATGAAGAGTGACATTAGGAGAACATAGAATTAAATCATAAATCTCGCAAGGTGTCAGCTCATGTACTTTGGAGTCTTAAAATAGTCATCTATCTGTGAATAAAATTGAGGAATTAAGAACAGCTCAACATTCTTATATCATCATTGAAATCATGATTTGGAACCTTTAGCGTGAAATCATTCTCATCGTAGTCATCATAGAAAAATACTTTCCTATTCGGCATCATTGCCGTTGTGATAAAATATTTTCATCATTGTCGTCATAAGAGCTTAAAAAATCGCAAACTATTGCTTGGAAGGTTACGGGTATTTGAAAGACATTTACGGGTTATCAAGAAAGGAATTAAGCATTGGAATCGTAGAACTATAACTTTATTGAAAACAAGGAGATCATGAAAGAGTTTATGAAATCGTAACATAAGATTTATGCCTTTGAAAGAAGGAGACGAGCCTCAACATACCTTCGTCGTTTATCTGAGCTATCGTCCACTTGTCCCCTTTTGATATCGCGTCGTTACCTTCACGAGAGAATTTTGGACTAATGTTAGTTAATCGATTATGAAAACGCATCGTTACCTATAGAGAAAATTGGGCGGCGTTCCCTTTGTTTTTACCACTTTTCCCCCGTTCTATCTCAACCCCCAAACATTTACAACAATACTCATAATATCACAAGCAACATTCATCATTTATGTACCTTACACAAATCCACCATTTTCCTCCAATTTCCTCACATTTTTATGGTTTTAGCTAATCGTCACATTTCTCGCACATCACACTTAGTTCGTAGTCTGAACATCATTTATAATGTATTCATAATCATATCATATCAACTTTCATGATTTCCATCCAACTACCACTCAATTGTGACACTACACATTCTTTAAAAACCCATTTTCCATGTTATTTCTATATCTCAAGTATCTTAGCCTTCCAACACCTTAAACAACATACCAAAGTCATGAAACTTACCTTAGTTGATGGTTGAATAAGCCTTGAGTAGTAATACCTTCTTTGCACCAAAACCCTACTTCACCTTTCTTGAGATTTCTTGAGGTAGATAGCCTTTACTAGCATTTCATACTCTTGTTGCATGGATTTGGTGTTGATGGTCTTAGGTTTCCTTTGATTTTCCTTGAATTTCTATGGATGAAGTGTTTGAAGAATGTTCTAGGGTGTTCTTGAGTTGTGTGGGTGAGAAATGGGATGAAATGAAGCCTTGGTCCCTTTTATTAATTCAAAATCTGGTCTTTAATGAAAAATTGGCGGGATGAACAGTGGTCGTATATCGCAGTTCACGGACCGTATTGTGGTTTACGGTCCGTCCTCCGCGATCGTTTTTAAACTTTTCAAAAACAGAATGTTTGGCTAAGGGACATGGCACTTTACGACCGAGGTTTACGGTCCGTAAACTAGTTTACGGGCCGTCCTCCAAGTCGTATTTAACCATTTTCACAACATACAGAAGGTTGAGATTTTTGACAAGCTGGGGGACGATCGCACTATACGGTCCGTAAATCACTTTACGGGCCATATTGTGCTATACGACCACTGAGCTGAATGATTTTCTGCAACTTCCCATATTGCTTAGACTTCTCATTTTAATCATCCTCGTCCATGCACATGCATTGCCCACCTTTTATCTCATCTTAACTTAGCCAACTTTCTCATCTCCCATCGGATACTTTCAAAATCTCGCCTAAGGTCATCAAACGTCGTTTCTTGCTCTTGGACATCATGCACTCATATTCATCACTAGTTCCTTCTCTTGCGTACTAACGGAAAATTTTCCGAGGTGTAACAAGTTCGCTCGATCAGATCTAAGGGTGAGCTTCTATCCATGCCATGCCACCTGAATATCTCTCTTTCCAGATGTCTATTTTTATTCCAGACATTAATTGTTATTATATTTGAGATATAATTCATTCTTTAGACATTGTTAGTTAGAGTTCTTATACGATGACTTTCAGATCTTGGGGGTGTAATATTTAAGAATTTCACACCTATATTGTCTATTAATTATGATTTATTTATTTATTTATTCATTGACATGATAATTTATTGTTTAAGTATAAATGATTATAGAAGTAAAATTGGCAAATGATTAATGGGTTAACGGGCAAGGGTTCGCCTACTAATGATAATAAGGTAGGTGCTCGTACGATCCGTAATTAGGGTCGTGAAACTCTGAAACCTTGAGGTATACACTTAAAATTATCAAATACCCTTCCTAACCTTATAACGGCTTCATGTCCACTTTAGGCATGCGTTATTTGGCTCATAATGCAAATGTCACGAAATTTCTAAGTTGTAACATTCCTCCCCCTTTAGGAACATTCCTCCTTGAATGTTGGGTTCTTAGGGATTCTACAAAAATTTCGCCAAAGTTTCTCCTATAATATATCATTAACATCCTGTCATAGCAACCCGAAATATACAACGCCTCACAGTGCTACAAAAATAACAACAATAATGGCCACACACGACTAAGAAATCATCAAAAGAAAGCATTTCATACGTGGAGACAATTGTGCCTCTGTTTGAATCTCATCTGGGAGTGGAAACAAATGTGGATATCTGAACTTCCCAAGTCATCTCTTCCCTATTATTGTTTCTGCATAAAACTTTAACTGAAGCTACATCTTTGGTTCTGAGCCTCCTAACTTGCCTATCTAGAATAGCAATGAGAACTTCTTCGTAGGATAATTGTTCGGTGACCTGAACATCATCTATAGGTAAATTTGATAGGATCTCTAATGCTGTCACACCGCACCCTAGGTAAGGCATGATTAGCACCCGGCACCTTAAGAAAACCAAGCGAACCAACTTACAACTCATATCCTCTATGTCTGGAATGGCAACAATAAGATCAAGAGGCTAAATATGAACATAATATCATGCATAAGTATATGTACAATAGACCCATGATGCCGACATTACTACTGTCACACTATGACTAAGCTATATACAAGAATTGTCTGCAAAGCCTCTATGAACATGACTGATGTATACAAGTTGGGACAGGGCCCCCGATGTACGCTTAACACAATTCGTGTATATATATATATATATATATATATATATATATATATATATATATATATATAGACTTAGACTCGGCAATGCTCCTGGAAGAAGTGGAGCCACCACTCAAGGCCAGTACCTGAAGGCAGCCTACGATGGAAGATCCTCATCTCGTCTATTTGCCCCTGTGGATATGAACGCAGCGTCCACAAGAAGGGACGTCAGTACGAGCAGTGTAATGAGTATATAAGGCATGAATAGTAGTATGATATCAACGAAGATGACATAAGATAAAGTAAGTAATTTTACCTCGTATGCTTCTTAAGATCGCTGTCATGTAAACTACTCGTCTACAGGAAAACATTTCATACACATCCATACATACATATGCATTCACATACACTTACTATACATACATCTGTTATATCCGTATCCGACCCTTTCAGGACTCGGTGAATGAAATCAAATACATATATATAGCATCTTACCCGAACATTAAGGCACGGTTTTATCTTACCCGGCCATGTAGGCTCGGTGTTATCTTACTTGGTCATGTCGGTTCGGTGTTATCTTACCCGGCCCTGTAGGCTCGGTGTTATCTTACCCGGCCATGTAGACTCGGTGTTATCTTACCCGGCCATGTAGGCTCGGTGATATTCCCAGCTGATCAGTGGGATGTAATGCATACATACATACATGCATACATACACATAAAAATACATAAATGAAATCAACATCATCATTAGCATTACCATTATCACCATATCATTCCTTGAAGGGTCAATCATCATAAGATGAAATTGATGATGTCACGGGAGTCTCGAGAATCATGAACATAGGTAGCACTGAAAATAGAATCGTTATCATCGCTATATCTCACCTCGAAAGAACGAATGACATGAGGTGAGACCATCAACAATAAGTAGGATCAAGAGATTCATGGAATGGCTCAATAATCTCATAATGCTCTCAAATCATAGCTTCGGAGTTCCTAGAAGAGAATCATCATCATCGTCACAATCATCATAGATCATTTTTCATTTAACATCGTAAGAATCTTTAAGAGTCATAAACTTCTAGCTTTTGAAAACAAGGCGGTTATGGAAACATTTATGGGTTCATAAGAAAAGAATCATGCCTTTAGAAAGAAAGGGTTTATCCTTAACATACCTTTTTGGTCGCCTTAACTTTAACTACTCAACGCTTGTCTTAGTCTTTCAAATAAATCTTTCTAGAATCTGTCGAAATTTCAGCAGCATCTCCCCTGTTTATATGCCTAGCCCAAAATCGTAATTCAGCAACCAACAACAACAACATCAATACCAACATTAATCAAAATATTCTCAACACCAAAATAATCCATAAACATCCCATATGGGGTTTGTCCCATATTTCCACCAACAAAACTATTATACGGCTATTTGACAGTTTTATCTCCATAAATAAACCAAAATTAACAGTAATAATAGGAGATTAATACCTTACTCCAGATAATATCGCTATATCTTCACTTTTTTTCACCTTAAACTTGAACCACACGCGTCGCTATACGATTCTATACTCGCAACTATACGTTGCCTGAACCGGAATTCGGGAATAATAGTTGATTTAGGCTTGAAATTTGAGTTTGAGAGTTGGAGAACTTTCTAGAGGACTTTGGAGTATTTTGGAAGAAGTTTTGGCTGAAAAGAGAGGGGGCAAGCCCCTTTTATATTGGTTCAAATTCGGGTCGGGTCACTGCAGCAGGTTGGTTACTGTAGCAGTTGCTGTAGCACGCGTTTCTGCTCTGTCAGCTGAACTTGTAACGTCCATAATTCTCTACTCCGATATCGTATCGACGATCACTTTGTTGCGATGGAAACTAGACTCGACGAACTTCATTGTAGGCTTCTGAAATACCTTAAAACTCTCAATATACGAGGAGATATACCCCTCCAAAGTTGACCCAAAATTCTGTCAACTTTTTCCAAATTTTCGACAAATTTATTTTCTTCGATTTGCTTGGTCTCGGTGTTTCCCATAGCTTATTATATGAACGTAAACCGTTATGACCATAGGATTACTTCGTATAATATCATACATCCTTGAAGGGAACTGCAGTATCCATACTTAGAGAATCCAACACTTATCAATTTCCACGTACGAAACTACAGGGTGTAACAAATGCACTTGCGAAGCATTGACATATGGAAAATCAGGTGAACGATCTCCAAGTCCGAAAGTAGATCTAACTCATAAGACACCTGACCTACCTTGCGCATAATCTTGTAAGGTCGAATGTACCGAGGACTAAGCTTGACGTTCTTACCAAATCTCATCACACCCTTCATGGGCGACACCTTTAAGAATACCCAATCATTAACTTGGAATTCCAGGTCTCGTCAGCGATTGTCCGCTTAAGACTTCTATCAGCTCTAGGCTGTCAACAATCGGTGTTGGATCAGCTTGATCTTCTCTACCACTTGCTGGATCAAGTTCGGCCCTACTAACTTGGGCTCCCCTACTTCGAGCCATCAAATTGGCGATCTACACTTTCACCCATATAGAGCCTCATACGGGGCCATCTGGATGTTGGAGTGACAACTACTGTTATATGAAAACTCAATGAGCAGAAAATGATCATCCCAGCTATCTCCGAAGTCTAACACACAAGCCCGTAGCATATCTTCGAGGGTCTGAATGGTGCGCTCAGCTTGTCCATCCATCCGTGGATGAAATGATGTGCTAAGTCTCACCTGAGTTCCCAAACCTTCTTGGAAGGACTTCCAGAAATTAGCTATAAAATATGCTCCTCTGTCGAAAATAACGGATACTGGAACACTATGGAGTCGTACTATCTCTTTGACCTACAGCTTTGAAAAATCTTCAGCCGAGTACGTGGTTCTTACCGGTAGAAAATGAGCTGACTTCATAAGTATATCCACAATTAGCCATATATAATCATACTTACACTGAGAACGAGGAAAGACTGTAATGAAATCCATATTAATCACTTCCCACTTAAAAGTTGCAATTTCCACAGCATGCAACAATCCCCAGGCTTCTGATGCTCAATATTTACCTATAATAGTTAGGACATTGAGCTACGAACTATGCTACATTTTTTTTTATTCTGTCTCACCAGTAAATGGATTTGAGATCATGATACATCTTTGTCGCTCCTGGATGAACAGAATAACGGGAATGATGGGATTCCTCCAAAATCTGTCGACGTAACCCTACAACATCAGGAACACATAATCTGCCTCAATGCCTGATGACTCCATCTATAGAGATCTCAAATGGTGACTTTTCCTTCTAAGAAAGTGTATCTCTATTATGAATTAACATGGGGTCCTCATGTTGGCGCTTTTTCACCTCCACTACTAAAGATGAGACAGCTGAATTCTAGATAGTGACTTCCGTATTGCCGGAGTCCATCAAGCGAACTCCTAGGCTGGCTAGCTATTGAAGCTCACGAGCTAATTCCCTCTTCTCCGGCTGAACATCACATAAAATTCCCATGGATTTTTGCCTAAGAGCATCAACTACTACATTCACCTTTCCAGGATAATATAAGATACTCACGTCATAATTCTTCAATAGGTCCAATCACCATCTTTATCGTAGATTCAACTCCTTCTGCTTGAAAATATACCGGAGACTCTTGTGGTCTATATAAATATCAACATGAACACCATATAAATAATGTCTTCACATCTTCAATGCATGAATAACCGCAGCTAACTCTAGATCATGAGTCGGGTAGTTTTTCTCGTGTTTCCGCAACTTCCTTGAAGCATAAGCAATAAATTTACCATGCTGCATCAACTCACAACCTAACCCCAAGCCCGAAGAATCATAGTAAAAAAACATTGCCCTCCGATCCTTCTGGAAGCATCAGAACCAGTGTCGAAGTCAATCTATCTTTCAGTTCCTGAAAACTGCACTCACAAGCGTCCGTCCATTGAAATTTAGCTATTTTTGAGTTAGCTTCATCAATGGTGCAGGAATAAAAGAAAATCCTTCTACAAATATTCTATAATAAGCTACCAAGCCCAGAAAACTACGAACCTTCGTAGGTGTTGTAGGCCTTGGCAAAGTCTTCACAGCTTCAGTCGTCAGGGTATCTACTCGAATACCATCAGCTAAAATAATATGCCCCAGAAAAGTTATAGAATTCAACTATAACTCACATTTTGAAAACTTCGCATATAGTTCCCGAGTCTGAAGAACTCTAAGAACAGTACGTAAATGATCTGCATGCTCCGCCTCAGATTGAGAATATACCAGGATATCATCGATATACACAATCACAAATAGATCTAGGGAAGGCCTGAACATATTATTCATCAAATTCATGAATACCGTTGGTGCATTATTCAATCCAAATGATATTACCCCAAACTCAAAATGACCATATCTAGTTCTGAAGGCTGTCTTCGGAATGTCCTCTTCCCTGACTCTCACTTGGTGATACCCCGACCTCAGATCTAACTTTGAAAATCATTTGGAACCCTGCAACTGCTCAAATAAATCATCAATTCTTGGAAGTGGATATTTATTCTTTATTGTTACCTTATTCAGCTATTTGTAGTCAATAAACATCCGCAAGGAACCATCCTTCTTTCTTACAAACAACACAGGTGCTCCCCATGGTGATGAACTAGGCCTGATAAAGCCTTTTTCAATCAAATCTTTTAATTGCTCCTTTAACTCTCTCAATTCTGCAGGAGCCATTCTATAGGGAGGAATAGATATGAGCTTAGTATCCGGTAACACAACAATGGTAAAATCAATCTCCCGTTCTGGTAGAAGGCCTGGAAGCTCATCCGGAAATACATCTGGGAACTCATTCACTACTAGAACATATTAAAAAGTAGACGGCTTTTCTTTTGTGTCTTGAACCCAGACTAAATGATATATACAACCTTTAGCAATCATCTTCCTTGACTTGAGATAGAAAATAAACCTACCTCTCGGGGATGCTGTATTACCCTTCCATTCTAAAACTGGTGCTCCCGGAAACTAGAAACGAGCCATTTTTGTTCTGCAATCAACATTAGTAATAGCCAGACTAGTATATAGAAATTGTGTGGTTGTTGTTTGCGACCGTTATACTATGGCTGATTTGATTGAGCTAACATGAGGCCAACCAATCCATACCCATAATGAGAACAAAATCTACCATCTTTAGCTCAATCAAATCAGCCATAGTATGACGGTCAGAAACAAAAACCACACAATTTCTATATACTAGTCTATCTATTACTGGGTCACTAACAGGTGTAGACACCTCAAAAGGTTTGATTGCTTTAACCCCAAGACGATCGGCAATATAAGGAGTAATATATGACAGAGTAGAACTTGCATCAATCAATGCATATACATCATGAGAGGATACTGATAATATACCTGTGACAATATCAGGGGACGACTCAAGATCTTGTCGCCCAGTTAGTGCATAGATACGGTTCTGAGAGCCACTCGAATTAGACGCTTCTCCTCTGCCTCTACCACAACCTGCTGGTGTCTGCGAACCTTGCCTCAGAGGGTATAGAGATGAAGAAGAGCCAGCTACTGATCTTCTGGGTTAAACCCTACCTTTTCCACCCATCAATGGACAATCACGTATCATATGACTAGTCTGACCGTAGGCATAACAAGCGTCTGAACGTAGGCGACACTGTCCCGAATGTGGCCTACCATATTTATTGCATCGTGGTAAGGGCGGTCACATATGACCGGAATCACCTCTATACTGAGAATCTAAAACTCTGGAGCTTTGACCCGGTTTGGAATAAATAGGGCGATCAAATCCCTTGCCTTCAAATCAAGGAGGTGCACTAGCCGCTAAATAGCCTGAATGCTCGGAATACTGCTACCTCAGACCCTCTCTAAACTCACTAATAGCACCCGAAGATCTGTTCCTCTTGCTATAACCCCTATCATAATCATGCTCACTCCTCTACTGTTGTTTCCGCTCTTCCAAATCCTGGGCATGGGCCTGAATATGAGAGATATCCACACCTTCCTGAAGTGAGGCCATTAGACACTTATCAATCAAACGTGGCCCCAAACCAGGTGTACGCGGTCCCCCATATCTGCTACTATGGCTGGAGCATACCTAGGCAAGGAATTAAAATGAAGACCATGCTCTCGAGCACTCATATTCCCTTTTCTAAGATTTAAGAACCTATCAGCTTTAGCCCGTCAACCCTCTGGCAGCAAATAGTGTCAAAGAAAAGCATGTACAAACTCTTGCTATACCGGAGGAGGTACATTTACCCCTCTAGAAGATATCCAGGTGTTGTACCAATGAACAACTACATCTCGCAATCTATAAGAGGCCGACTCTATCGACTCATTATCAGAGGCATGCATTATCGGCAATGTCCTCAAAATCTCATCTATAAAGCTCTACAAGTCCTCATCCAATTTTGACCCAAAGAATTCTTGAGGGTTCAGACTAATAAAATCCCGGTTCTAGCACTGACAGCTCTATCACCATGACCTACACCCAGCTGCTGGGCCTGAGGGACGACTAACTGGGTCAACAAATGGATGGCCTCTCTTATCTCTTGACCTGAGGCATCTAGTGGAGCAATTAGGGGTACTGGAGATGGAACTGAGGCACCTCGTGCTCCTATAAAATGGGTAAAGTATGAGAGGTTCGAGATGGAACCTCATTTTGGGACTCACCCTCCTCTATGTCTAGCGGCAGCTCTTGCTCAGTCCTCCTTCTGGCCATTGTCTTGCCTTCTGAGCCGTTGTAACTTTTCTCTTCACAGGCATCACTGAAAACATAACACATGGTTAAGAAAAGGGAATTCTTATATGATGGCTCTATCGCACGATCTATGATGAGGAAGAAAGGTCAATCATTGCTAAATGCCCCGCAGCCTCCTATTTATGAGTGTGGCACGCTTCACACCCATAAACAAGACTCTACTAGACAAGGCTCGTAGACACATCCTAAGACGAACTGGTCTGCTACCACTTTTGTCTCCACCCAACCGGAGGGCTACGACGGGTACTCGGAGCTAACCTACCGAGCACCTACTAACATGCTTTCTATAATCGTATTTCGGTGGACCACCTAGCTATCTCACAGTTATCATAATTTGTACAGGCATGAATTCTTAATTAATAGCTCATCTATATGGTTATCATCAACTACGCCCATATATATATATATATATATATATATATATATATATATATATCAAAGGGGCCTAAAAAACGTAATAGGCTACTACTCTAGCGGTATTATGGTTTCGAGGGTCATCCATTACGAAAAGACCTTCCTCTGAGTAGATATGTGGAAGTACGCTATGATGATCCAGAGAAACGTGCCGTTTCTGAACCCATTGAGATGACCCAAGAATTTCGCTATTTCAATTTTGCTAGTCCTTAGAAACAACGTAGCGACGGATAATTCAGAATCAGAATAGGTCTAGTCCAGGGGACAAATCAATAGGAAATGCTATTTTCTTCGTAAGAATAAGAATTCACTTCTATGAAATGAAAGAGTTTCACGGGAATTGTCTTGATCGTCAGATATCATTGAGAAAGAAATAGGAAGAAGTGTTATCGAACGATTTCCTGCAATTTTTCCTAGTATGGAATGAGTAAAGAATCAAGCTACAAGTCTCGATCTATACGAAAGGCAATGGTTTTTTTTTCTTTCTTTCGGTTTCATTGATAACAGAAAAGACTGACTCCAAAGGGGTGCTAGCGCTTGACTAATAAGATATCAAAGGGGCCTGAAAAAACGTAATAGGCTGCTACTATAGGCTCGCTTCGCTTCTTCAAGCTCCGTTCCTTCTTTCCAAAAACAACAAAGAGTGCTAACGACCAAGAAAAGGGATGCGCTAAGGTGCAACGGCTTTCGCACAGCTGCTACGCCCTTGCTTCTTGCCTTATCTTACTTAGTAAAGAAACCTTTCGCGCTAGGCGCTTACCTTTTTTGTCTGGGTGGAAGCTAGCGGGCAGGGCTTGCTTAACCGGATACACGAAATTAGGATCTCTGTTGCATGCAAATATTTCTATCGGGAAAGCCTCGCTTATTCAAAGGGCTTCTTATTTAGAACCCTTTTTTTTGCTTAGTTGTAAGTAATCGTAGGTAGGAGCGGCGGGATGATGATGAGTATATAAATCAATAAAGATCAAAAAAGATTAAATGGCAAGAGAAATTAGATATCTATGGAAAAAATAACGATTTAGAGGGTGACTGAAAGGGAGGCTCGACCTACAGGGAAAGTGGTGGGCAGGGATTCTCTACAATGACACTGTTGTAGACCAATTGAAAGAGATGTAGCGCAGTTTGGTAGCGCATTTGTTTTGGGTCAAAAATGTCACGGGTTCCCTGTCATCCCTACCTATTCTTCTCCTCTGGGCAGTAATGAGGGATCCATTGAGATTGATTCAAATTGGACATACAAATTTTCATTTTATGAGACTATGTGCATGCAAGATGTATTCGGGGTACAAAAATAATCCCTTTTCTTTACAGTCGTATCTACTGTGATAAGAAAGCACTCTTAGTTCAGTTTGGTAGAACGTGGGTCTCCAAAACCCGATGTCGTAGGTTCAAATCCTACAGAGCATGATTTGTTTCTTCTTAGATCAAATTAGAATGAAATAGATTCATTCAGTAACTTTCACAACAATCGGAATTTGACCTCTTGTGCCTGTGAATTAATGAAGGGATGACCTGAAAGCCACTTGACTGTAAAGAGAGGAGTTCCAGTTCTTAAGATTTGGAAATCCTAGTGCGCTATTGCACCTGCTAGAAAGAACAGTTGAACTGCCATTGGCCCGGGTTCAGCCTTTACTTTGAATTAGACTTAGGCTTTAATGGGGCTTCTTCCTAAATATCAATTACCAATAGATTTCAGACCAATGCAAGGCTTGAATAGACAGGAAGAAATGGCTAAAGGAAGATTACATATTTCTATTCAAAGAAAGCCCTTTCTTTTTAGTATCTTTAGTGAGCCTATAGATGGAGACCCTACAGAGCCCGTAAACTCCCGATTTAGAAATGAAAATAGGCCATTCCGGACTTTTTCCAAGACCGATGCCCTTATGGCCTCTTGGCTTTGCTTTCATATAATCTATTCGACTGGAAGGAAGGTTATACGAATGACTTTGCAAGAGTAGTTTCATCGGTGGAAGGGAGGGAGAAGGTTCTTCGACTGAAGCCCGACCTCTATGATCTGAAATGAGTGCGGAAATGTCCCTTTAAGAAAAGGATCTTTACAGAAAAAGAGCTCAGAGGTTTAGTCAGCTATTGTCCTATTTTCTTTTTTCTTCTCGATGAGAGGCTTCCCCAACAGCACTGGCAACCTCCATGGTCTTTCCCAATCCAATCTTTTTCTATTACTGTCACTCAGAGGCAGCAACAATTTCTAAAGCAACTCCCGAACCTAATTCCTAAGGTCACATACCTGTCGCATAAAAAGAAAATGCATAAATGCATATATAGTTGGAATCTCCAATAGGGCAGACATTAATACGAAATAGTTGACTTTCCAGCTGGGACATAATCCACAGTGTCATCTTCCTTTAGGTCAGGAAGTAGATCGAAGGGGCCCACCCGGTCATCATGGAGAAAACTACCACTCTTTCAATTGGCGTCTAACCATCTTCTTCTCACTAGGGCCGGGGTTGGTGTTTCTAATCAATCGGAAAACGAACTGGTGTGAAGATCTTGAATGCAAGAGTAAGTTTGCCTTCGTGGAAAAGAGCCTCTTCGTTGCAAGCGGATATTATCCAACCTGCGGTCAGTTATGATATACTCAAATCTTTTCATCTCCCTCTTCAATCGATCCGGAAGATATTCCCTTAGCAGTTGACATCTCAACAGAGTCCTCCGGTCGAGTTGGAAAACAACCTTTAAGACCTACCAGCTCCTAACGCAAAGAAAGAAATAGATAGACTTAGACGAGGGCATCACGAACCCCTCTCCCTACGATTGAGTTAGCCCATGACCTCAAGATCAAGAAGAGTCAGCCATACATAGAAGGCAAGGGAAGACCTTGCTCGACCAAATGAACGTAGCAGCAGGGATATTTAGAGATGGGAGCATGAGCGAATGAAAGGAATCCAAGAGGTGATTCCTGTCTTTGAATGTCCCGGGTTCTATATCATCATAATAGGTGTGGATGGGCTGATCGGAGTAGTTATTTCTCGCCTGATGTCCCGAAGAGCCTATAGAAGGTGAGCCCCGGTAGTGTTTAGAATACTGAAATAGATCTCGGTGGGCTTGGTAACTCAATAGAAATAGCTCTTTATGAAATATCTAGGTCGTTAGGTCTAGGTATGGTTCTACCTGCATGCCATAGCTTATGAGTCAAGGCTGTTCTGGGTACATTTTTCTAGGTATCCTATAAGGAGAATCGGACAAAAGAGTGGAAATCCCTGCTGCAGCAGTAGGAACCAAGTGATCGCATTCTCCGTCCCTCTTCCCGAAAGACTTCCTTTTTTGAAACTAAACCCCTCCGGCCCATGAAAATTGGAGAACTCTAGATTCATTAGTACCGGTTTTAGGGGACTGCTAAGAGGTATGCCAACTCGTTGGATGAGTAGTTCTTCCCATTCCAATCGAGTATGTCCACCACCATAAATGCCAGAATTGGGTCGATGACCTGATTCTGGCAGATGTAAAGATGGCTAGAGAGGAGACGGGAAAGGTAGCAAGGACTGAAGCAGCCACACCAGCATCTATCTGAGAAAGCAGTAATAGAGCACGCAACGAAAAAGGCAAGAGGAGCGTCCAGTCGAATCAGTTTCTCATTTTTCTGAAATTGACTTGGCCGGTTGTTGCTCCAACACTTGGGTATTAGCAGCCGTTTCCAGCTGTTGTTCCCCTCCCAAGAGCGGGTTCAGTTTACCGAGTTGTCCGAGCTCGAGTCAGGATACTGCCTTTGAAAAGCACGGATGCCGTTACAAGTGTTCAAGATAGTTAAAGAGTGGAGGGATATTCCTCCCCATGAGAACCCACTACAAATAGTACCCTTTATGCCTGAGATTACTTGGTATTTAAGTGACTAGGTAATAAAACCAACTATTCTGCAATGAGTGAAAGGCTATCAGTGCTTCCAGAGCTGCCAACTCAGCTCTTTTTTATGTCATCTTCAGAGTCTTCCTTCCTAGCAGCCTATGTCTAGTGTCAAAAAAGGCATTAGCAAGGTCTTTCCACATGGACCTTGCTGAACTAGATTCCCTGCTAGCGAGAGCAGCTTAGAAAGATAAAGGAGCGCAAACAGGGGTTGTTTGAAAATGAACAGATAAGCTAAGGCACTACTTATTTTCTGCCTACTAGCAATGCAACTACTCCTGCGAAATAGTCAAACTGAACTAGTTGAAGCTAAGGGCCATCGAAGACCAGATGATGGGTTACGAAGATATACAAGGAAAGAGAGGCTCTGGAATACCTTTCACTTTCAGTTAATCAGGGCTTAGGCCCGGCGGCCCTTTCATTTCTGAATGAAGCCTTAGAGACGAACTATAGAAGGAGACAGGCTTCAGCCTTTCCAGAGTGAGCGCCATACATTACTGTAGCACACACAGGTCCCCAAAGATAAAGGCTTTCATCCTTCCTGAATATTCTGGGAACTTTCTTCTATTAATTGTTTTCGAAATGCCGATTTTCCTGTCTGCGCTAAGGCGATAAGGAAAAAGAGAGGGGCCTTTAGTATGTGGAAAAAAAGGCAAAGCTGCAGGAGAGACCCCGCTTTATTATGGATGCTCCAGTTACCGAAGATCCAAAGCAAAGGAAGAGCGAGCTATGATTCCCAGTTCGTTAATCAATAGAAGATACCCACGGGTTACTTCCTTTCTACACAGGAACGGAACGAGTTGACCAGACCATTCAACATCCGAAGGACTCTTGCCGCTAGAACGACCGATGCCTGATATCTTATTACGTCTTTTCAGGCCCCTTTGATATCTTATTAGTCAAGCGCTAGCGCCCCTTTAGAGTCAGTCTTTTCTGTTATCAATGAAACCGAAAGAAAGAAAAAAAAACAGTGCTTTTATATAGATCGAGACTTGTAGCTTGATTCTTTACTCATTCCATATTGGGAAGAATTGCAAGAAATCGTTCGATAACACTTCTTCCTATTTCTTTCTCAATGATATCCGACTATCAAGAAAATTCCCGTGAAACTCTTTCATTTCATAAAAGTGAATTCTTATTCTTACGAAGCAAATAGCATTTCCTATTGATTTGTCCCCTGGACTTCACCTATTCTGATTCTGAATTATTCGTCGCTATGCTGTTCCCAAGGACTAGCAAAATCGAAATAGTGAAATTCTTGGGTCATCTCAATGGGTTCAGAAACCACACGTTTCTCGTGATCATCATAGCGTACTTCCACATATCCACTCAGAGGAAGGCCTTTTCATAATGGATGACCCTCGAAACCATAATATGTTGATATACGGCGTAGATCCAGATGATTGATAGAAGAAACACCAAACATATCCCAAACTTGTCGCTTCCACCGGCCGGCTGATGGAAATAGACTGACTACCGGAGATATTCGTGTTACTTCGTCTGCACTTCTTTGTACACGAATGCGTGAGTTATACCGAATACTCAGTAAATTATAGACCACTTAAAATCTTTGTTTTCGAGAGGGATAATCAACTCTGCAAATATCGATCGAAAATTAAACCCTTGTATAGGTATGCAATTTCAGAAAGCACAACAATTGAAATAGGTAGTCCGTATTGGTATCAGATCTATTCCCATGTTCCGATCTTTCAATTGTTTTTACCCATTTCGTGCGTAAAGTCTCCCAACTATATTGTAAAATGAATTGGTTATCCATAGAGAGAAAGAAAGTTTTCTTCTAGTTCCGCTTCTTGCTCTTCCAATTCAGAAAGACTTGTCGAAAATCACCGGTTGGGTTGGTCCGACCAAGAAAGGCATGGGACTTTTGGGCATTGCTTGGGTCGAGCTAGGCTACCTAGTGATTTACAAGCACCCTCACTGCACACTTTCTATATATCTGTCTCCATCCAATCAAAGACGTCCATGCCATAGAGAAACAAGCTCGGCCAAAATGAGACTAGGGACCATGCTCCCCGCTTTCTTCCTGTGGTTACTATTAGAACACAGGCCAAGGAACTCAAAACCACAACACAAGCACCCTTTATTTACTAAGTTTTGGAGTTTTCGCCCTTTGCTTCCAGCGAAGGTAAATAGTCAAAAACGTTCCCTGTAGAACGCGAGTGTTGAGGCTTTCATTGAAACAAAGAAAGAGGAGCGGAAAGCCACTTGACTGGTTGGAAAGGGGCATGTATCCTTTTTTTGTAAAGAAAGAGGGCTACTTCACGAGCCACTACTAATAAGCGAAATGGTTCATAGCGAGTTCAGTCTATAGTGACAAAGGGAACATTTTCGCCGGAGGGGTTTGTCTCCATGGAAAAAGTATTCACTGCTGCTTACAGCGCCTTTATTCACTCGTCTTGCTACTTCGGAACTCTTCAGCGGACACGTGGAGTCGAACGCCTATCGACAATGTTGCGTAGGTAGACTGATTATTGTAAGTGACTGTCTCTAGTGGTTTAGCAAGAGTTCTGTTGCTACCAACTTCTTTCTTTGTAGTCTAGTAGATCTACATGCTCTAGTGGATCTAAAATAGGTTTATGTTCAGAAATATAAAGAGGTCAGGTTCTGCTTTCTTACCTGAGAATATTTACAATGAGAAAGCCTCGAAAGGCATATGAGTGCGCCTCTCATAGAGGAATACCGACCCAGTCCGCTCCTACTGCGCGGGAGTCTCAGCCGGTCGGTGCCGGGTCGGCCCCTAGGGCACTATTCTCCTTGGGAATGGTTCGACCATCAAGCTACTTTGTGGGGTAGGGGACCAGACTGGTAACTGCTGCGGTTGTTGTCTACAGGGTATCTGACAGCCCACAAGTTGACTAGTGCTGAGCCAGAAGATTTTCCTTTGGATCAGCACAACGCTCGTTGAACGGTTCAAGTAGAAGTGAATAGGTAAGAAGTAGAAAGTCCCGTATCAATCCATCTCCATAGGAGACAACATGAGCAAAAGAAAGGAATCCCTAAATTCCGCAGAGAAAAACTCACTCCGGGGGTGGTGAGAGAGGTATTCAAAAAGGAGAGCTGCGGGTTCTTTCATTCCTTGTAGGAAAGGTCTTGGTTTGGTATGGCATTAGAGAAAACTTGTTATGGTTATGCGGCTATATAGAAAAGGCGGGGGGGGCTTCAGGCGGCTTTTTTTATGAATAGTTTCAATCAAAATTCCATCGATTGTAGCTAGTGATTGCCCGGGTCGGTGTGTGATCACCAAAGGTGAAGTAACCCTTCAGATGCTCTCTCCGCCCATGCCGAATACCCCCGGCCGGTTCCGCCGGGTAAGGCCAGGAGCTGGTTTGGGGAATCACGGGGCCTTACTTATTCAGGGGGGACTTGATTCTGAAATGGAATGATTGATAGAATCTATATTTCATAAAAGAATGACCGAGACCATAAAATCCTTTCACACTCGCACATGTGGCTGAATATAGTTTGAAGTTCACACACCCTGGAAAAATCCATCCTGTATCCCTGACTTGCCAGCTTGATCGCTTGTCTTATTTAACCTTTTTATAGCGGGTAGTTTATGTCTGGTCCTTTCGGGTCGCCTGACCTGGGCTGATGGCGCTTCGTAATTGCTTGACTGGAGTCCAGCGGCTCTCTAAGGCTTCGATGTACTAGTACCTGCCACTAAAATATCGTGAAGGATTCAGTGAACGTCTTGAAACATAGTAAGACATGACAAATCACTGAATGGTTGTTGGCTCTACCGGAGGAGTCGGAAATCAACAACGTGTAACTGCTTGGGCATTGAGACTTCCGCTGCTTGAGGAAGTATGTGAGAGGATCGATGTTGAGCAGAAGTGGGGTTAAAGCAGCCAACAACGCATCCCTCTTTACTTAGTAGGGCTCGAAAGGCTGGACAGTTTGTTTTCCTTTCCTGTCCAGTATTTTCAATCCAAGCCGAAATAGGAAAAGTCGCAAGCACCACTAGGCTCGGTCGTCGGTTGAATATCAGTAGGGTCCGATATTCATTCCCTACTCAAATAGGAAGGTGGCAGTCTCAATGATGCGGCATGGTCCAGAACAAGCCTTTGCTGATCCATGAGGTTTTTGTTTTGGTTACAAGAAGTGCTTCTTTGCTCGCTTGCAGCGCCTCGACTCGAGTTTTCGCTGTAGGATTGAGTGAGGTGACGAGAGCGGAAGCCAAGGTTCCTTGGTACGCTCCATAGATGTTCGTATGATTCATGTGGATTTTGCGTGTGTTTGACATATATAAATATATATATATATATATATATATATATAAAAACAAGTCAACAAGGAAACAAAAATCATATACAAAATTTGAACCGGTAAGGTTATGAGATGTCTAACTATACACATCTGTCTACGAGCCTCTATATAGATTACAAGAAATCATAAGGATAGGATAGGACTTGGCCTTGCACAAATAAGTACACAAAAGGGAAGTACCAATAGACTGCGGCTCCAGAGTAAGTGGAGCGCTCCTGAGACTCTGCTGATGAATCACCTAGGGGTCTGATCCGTCTCCCTGCCTACCTGCAGGCATGAACACAGCGTTCACAAGAAAAGGACGTCAGTACGAATAATGTACTAAGTATGTAAGGCATGAATGACAACTTAATAAAGATATAAGGAGCATGAGATAAAAGTGATAACCTGTACATCTGATTGCCTCTTAAGGCGGATAGCATGCATGCTTGGCTTTTCTTTTCAAAACAACATTTTATACATACGTCTATATATATATATATATATATATATATATATATAGTATACTGCCCAACCATATAGGTGCGGGGTTATCATCATATGTATAGTATACTACCCGGCCTTATAGGCACGGTGTTATCATCATTATCCCGCATTCGGCCATCCCGCGTCCGGGATGATATCATAAGCTGCCCACTGCAGTGGTGTGTACATCTATATGTCTGCCGACCGGCTACAGCACGACGAATTGTGAGAAAATAGATACATATGTAATAAGCATGCATGAGAGCCCAACTGAAATGTTACTACTCTATCAGAGTGACATAAGGTCAGTAAACCTCCGATTTCTCTTATGGAATCATCATTATGGCTATATCTCACCCTCGAAGAATAAGTTTTATAAGATGAGATCAACAACAATGGATACAATCGATAATAATGTGACAAGCTCAATAGTATTATGAGAACATTAAGAACATTAATCTTTGGCATCTCTAGAATTGAAATCATCATCATAATCGTTATCATTATCATCACAAAGAACATTGTTAACAATATAATGAGAATCATGAAAATTATGAGCTTCTAGTATTTCTAGGAATAGGTATATTGTGGATATCACCTATAGGGTCACAAGTAGGGAATCATGCCTTTAGAAAGAAAGGTTTAGCCTTACATACCTTTACGTCTTCTTAACTACTAAACATTTTCCTCCAAAGCCCGCAAAATCTACATTCAAGAGGACTCATACTAAGGTTAAGTCTTGAAAGCATTCTTAAGTTCAAACTAGCATAATTAACGTGCTAACGAAATTTGGGCTGCACTTCCCCTATTTTATCGACTTCCACCATATTATAAAACAGCCCCCAAACAACAGTAACAACATCCACAATATCATAATCAAGAAGTTATATCCAATTTAATCTCAAATTTATCCAAAATCCCCTTTTTAAGTTCATCTCCTAGTCATCTTCTTCACTTCAACACTTCATGACTTCTCCACTTTCATTATTTTCCTTTTCAAAGTTACTAAGCCTTTACATCAACCCAATCATATGAATAATATGACGAACATACCTTATTACATAATAACTTCACCTCACTCAACTTCCTCCAAGATCAAGTTCATCACATTTTTGAAAGGAAGCAAGAACCATCATCTTCTATGGATTTATCTGGAGAAGTTGATGTTTGATCTTCTCTCTTGATGATATAGAAAGGTTTGGAGTGATATGAAACCTTCAAGAACTCTCAAGAACCCTCTATAAGTGTGGGGAAATAAGTGTGGCAAGTTGAAATTAAAATGAGGTCTCTTGGGATTTAAAAAAGTGGCAAAGTCGCCTCCCTCACTCCAATTTGCGGTGGGTATATGACCCAGCATCCTGAGTATCCGGCCGCATACTCCCTCCACAACAAGGGGGTGGTGTTGGTCAGAAATCTCACCCAAAATGGGAAGTTTGCGGCCAATATGCGGCCTCACATACTAAGTATGCGGCCGCATACTGCCCCAATTTCTCCGATTTCGCAAAATTGTGTTCTTTTAGATTCGTTTGACCTCTAATACTTATGGAACCTTTTTGGCACTTGTATAAAATTTCATTAACCATATAAGGGGCCCTATATCTTCCCCTCAAGGTAATTCTAAGCAATGTATAACTCAAATGCTACGAAATCTTCCCAAAACATGCCAATTTCTCCAACGAACTTACTTCCACCGATTCATATGACTCTAGAACCATAACCTATACACTTAAAATTATCAAATAACCTTCTTAATCTTATAATAACTTCATGTCCACTTTAGGCTTGCATTAGTTCACTCATAATGCAAATGTCACAAAATTTCCAAGGTGTAACACCAGTATTTCAGGACACTATGGCCCTAATCCTTCTACATCTTGATGGTCAGTATGCCATGGGTGGTGCCACTACTCTACGTAGAACATAGACAAGAGCAGAAGTATAGACTCCTGAGCAGGGATAGACACTGGGGATGTAGCCAACTGCTTTCATGGCCCCGCTGATTGATGGTATTCAAGCCCCTGGAGCTGCTACTAGGCCTGTAGCAGGCCAGGTTTTGATAGTTAGGGATCAGGAGCTTGTTGGCAGACTCTTAAATATTGAGCCGCCTAGATTCTTTGGTACGCCTAGTGAGGACGCGTTCGAGTTCATTATGGATATGCATGAGAGATTGTTCAAGATGGGTATTGTGGAGTCGCATGGTCTGGCTTATGTGTATTTCTAGCTTTGCGGGGATGCGAATATTTAGTGGAGGTCGTTCATTGATTGCAAGCCCGTTGGTTCGCCTCCACTCTCTTAGGTATAGTTCCACCAGGCCTTCTTAGAGAAGTACGTACCTCGTACTTTAAGAGATTCAGCAGAGGGATGAGTTCATCCACTTCCATCAGAGGGGTATGTTAGTGGCCGAGTATGAGGCTCAATTTCTGTTCTTGGCAGGCTATGCGACGCAGTTGATTCCGACTGAGTCAGAGAGGGTTTAGAAGTTTGTGAGTGGATTGGTCCTTCCACTTCATATTGCTAGTCTTTAGCTTTTATCCATGGTGTCTTCCTTGTAGGCTATAGTGGATCATGCCACAGGTGTTGAGTCGGGTACGGCCCGATATCTTGGTGGGGATAGTAAGAGAAAGACTCGCCAGTATAGTGGATAAAGTTGGTCCAGTTCTAGAGGTAGGGGCCAGTCATCCAGGACCCATCAACCACAGTTTAGCCTTCCTATTCAGTCACCATTTTAGGCCTCTTCAGATGGTCATTCTCGATAGAGTGGTTATGGGCGAGGACAGGCTTTCAGAGGCTTATTTTTTCGACGAGCAGACCGAGGTAGTTACTCCGGTTCCTCAGCTTCAGTGTTTCAGCCTTTGCCTTTTAGAGCTTGCTTTGTTTGTGGTGATCGTGGGAACATTTCCAGAGAGTACACCCAACCGAGATAGGGTGGGACCCAGCAGGGTTCCAGATTCCACACCCCTAGAACTCCAGCATCTTCTGGTAGACGGGGCGGTTCGCATTCCTCTAGGGGTGGTTATCAGTCGGGTACAAATGGTTCTCAAGACTGTAGGGGAGGATCTCAGTCCTGCTAGAGTGGCTGTGGTAGTGCTCATTATTATGCCTTTCCCGGTAGGCTAGAGACTGAGGTGTCCGATGCTGTGATCACAAGTACTATTTTTGTTCGTCCTCGAGTAGCGTCAGTCTTATTTGATCCAAGGCCTACTTCCTTTTATATATTTGTTTATCATTCTGTTAGTTAGGATTTGACTTGTGACCGTCTTGATATGCCTATTCACTTTTCCACTCCGATTGGAGATTTTGTAGTAGTTGATTGAGTCTATCGGTCTTACTTAGTTACTTTTATGGGGTATGACATGTGGGTAGACTTGATGATATTGGATATGATAGATTTCGAGATTATTTTGGGTATGAGTTGGCTGTCTCCTCACCATGCAATCTTGGATTGTCACACCAAAACAGTCACCCTAGCCATGCCAGGTATTCCTAGACTTGAGTGGAGGGGTACTCCTAGTCCCGCCTCAAAGAAGATTATTTTCTATCTCTGCGCGAAGAATTTAGTTAATAAGGGGTGCTTGGCCTACTTGGCCCATGTTCGTGGTACTATTGTTGATTCTCCATCGCTTGAGTCTATGCCTGTGGTCTGCAAGTTTGCGGAGGTATTCCCTTCTAATTGTCGGGTATGCCACCCGACCACGACATCAATTTCTGCATCAATCTAGAGTCAGGCACCCTCTCTATTTCCATTCCGCCATATAATATTGCACCTACCGAGTTGAGAAAGTTAAAGCAATAATTGCAGAATCTCTTGAGTAAGGGTTTCATCAGACCGAGCACTCCCCTTGGGGCGCTTCTGTGCTATTTGTCAAGAAGAAAGATTGGACGATAGGGATGTGTATTGACTACTACCAGTTGAACAAGGTCACCATTCGAAATAAGTATCCTATTCCCTGCATTGATGACTTGTTCGACCAGCGTCAAGGTGTTTTTTTTGTTTTCGAAGATTGATTTGAGGTCATGTTATCACCAGTTGAAGATTCAGGTTGAGGATATTTTGAAGATGACCTTCAGGACTCCTTACGGTCATTAGGAGTTCCTTGTTATTTCTTTTGGGCATACAAACGCCTCAAAAAATTTCATGGATTTGATAAATGGCCTTTTCAAGCCCCGAAAACTTAAAAATGCCATTCATTAAATCCATGAAAGCTATCGAGGCATTCATGGATGTTTTGGTTCCCTAGGCATTTTGTTGCATTTTTGGTACTTAGCTGGAAACTTGGTTTTATCCGTTTGGGGGTTAACTTGCTAAATTAGACCTCTGTTGGGAATTCTGAGGCAGCGGATGGGTTCGTAGCTCGTGTTTATAAGCGTGTGCATATCTGGTTTGTATATGAGAGGCCTCGGATTCATGTCGGGATTTCAAAAAATACTTGTGAAAGCCACATTTTGTTGGATCTGGTGTGACTGCCCCGACAGGCATAGCGTCGTCATAGTAGTACTGCCGTAGTGGGGTTTTTTCTGCCATAACGGTAGAATGAACTTTCTTATTTCCGTTATGGTGGATGGTCTGACCGCTATAGTGGGGCCGCTATGGTGCAGTCCTGGCCACCAATGCGGGATGGACTTTAATGAGTTCTGCTATTGCGGAAGGCCCGACCGCTATAGCGAGATCTCCATAGCAATCCTGGTGAGTGTTGTAGCTGATTGATTGGACTAGAAACCCCTTTCATACTCCTAAGTTCGAACCATTAGTCCAACACTTTCAAAACCTAATTCTAAGAGCTTGAGGAGGTGAATATTGAAGATACTTGATGTAATCATCTCTGAGGGTAAGTTCAAAACCATTATCTTAGTTATGTACCTTCTTTCCTTGAGTATCCATGGTAGTTTATGGTCCTAGAGTGTTGAGTCTTGAGACTTAGACCCTTAATCATGAAACCCTTAGTATAAATTGGTTATTGTTGATTAACTTACTGTTTCTATGGTCTAGATGTGTAGATGAATTTGTTCTATAATTCAAGAACCTATTTATGAGACTTAGGGTTTCACTCAAATTTGGGGGTTTTGAATAATTTATAAAATTGAAGGGTCTAAAGTGATTATAAACCCATGAAATGGAGAATTATGATTGTTGGGACTAAGGGTAGGTTAATTTCACACTTAATTTCCGATTTTACCCATATGATTCCTTAGGGGGATTTTGGGTATTCTTCCCTTAATCGATTCTTCTTCCAATTAGATGGTCTATTACTTACTTGGCGTTGCTATTGCTAGACTTTATGCGTTCCGTGGCATTACATAAATGGAAAGCTCAGGTCGAGTAGCTCGCCTTCAAGTTCTGCAATTGAGGTAGGTTACGGATTACTTGTGTTATTCTTTGATTAGTCGATTGTATATATAGTAGAATTTAATGGAGAAAGCATGATTAGGCTTTCGGGCATAGAGTCTGGTTGGATATTTGTTACACCCCGTATTTTTTTTATTTCTTTTCGCGCTAGTATGCATGGTGAGTAAAGTACAAAATATTTAGTGATGCTAAGATCCCCTATTCAGATGATACTGTGTTTACACAAGTGTCAAGTATGTTTCGTAAGAGTTTGGGGTTAAACGAATCAGAGAAACTACTTTTCGACGAAGTCGCCAAAGGAAAGTGGATTATAATAAATAGCACATACTTTAGGGGTAAGAATAATATTTTTTAATATGGTAATAGGGTCTTGTTATGAAATATTTGAATCATACAATAGTCATATGATAAGCCTTGACGTCAAGCAAGTTGTAAAAAAAATAATTGGAAAGGGTCATCGCAAGTTATATTCATAAGTTCACTGAAATTTAGGTCAAATGTCACTGATCTTTTCTCCCAAAAGACTTGGAGTTACTGGGTGATCCAACCAACAAATTGAAGGTCTACGAGCTAGCTTCCAATGAATTAAACAGATTGGCGATACGGCGTTGGAGTAGAGAGATGTTCGCGTTATCGCCAGACCGCGCAAGCAATCCCTTCGGGACCCACTTGAGGCAGTGGGAATTTTTAGATTGTTATTAAAATGGCGGGACTAGTTCCTCAATTTTCACTCATTTCATATCCTATATGCCCCTAAACTCTCTCTAAAGGGTCCAATAACACCCAAGAGAAAAATCTAAGAGAAACAATGCAAATCTAACGCTGGGAATCCTATGGTGCTAGTGAGTTTCTTGTTCTTCTTGTGGTTGATGATTTTGGGAGTGGTTCCAGTTCGTTTTAGGGGATGTTCTAAGTGTTATAAGGTAAGATTATACTCCTCCTTCATATATTTGATCTGATAGAAGTTGTGGCCAACTTGTACATTTGAAAACTCGTGAAATAAAGGTCAGAAATCGTAGTTATTATGTTGTTGGTTGCTAAACAGTTTTGAGGCTGTTATTTTGATATTTTATGGCTAGGAATTGATGGAATAACTTGAGTATAATGTTGTTGTTGTTGACATGTAATTGAAAGAAGAAAGGGTTTAAAGGTATAGTTTTATTAGTCAAAAACCGAGCTAGACGCTTGTTGTATTATTGTCGAGTTGTTGGAGTTGTTCTTGCATTGTCGAGTGGCTGAATGGATGGGATGGGTTGTCGATATTGTTAATATTGTTGTTTGGTGTTGTTTTGAATTCTAGAAAGTAAGGAAATGTAGGGGAAGTGCTGCCCAATTTTTTATAAGAGAGAAACTAGCTTAGAAATGTGATTTAAAGTTCTTTCATATGATTAACCATAAGTTCTGTTGTCTTGATATAGATTGAGGTGCTATGGGAAGTTATACACTGGTCCTAAAGTACACGATAAAGGTATGTAATGGCTATCCTTTCATTTCTTGGCATGATCCATAGATAATAAGCTCTTATCGAATCTTAAAGATACAGAACTATTGTTTAGAGCTGTCATAGATGTGTAACGCTTCTACATGTGGTATTGTATCTTCTAATGGATGTTTATCCGCTCCTTAGTCCATTTTTAGTAGAAGAGTTAGAAAGAGACATGTTGACATCTTCATAGATGTCTGTTTACACATTATATACAACATGATGTATATATATTTTCCTTTAGCTTGGCCACTTGGTCGGTGAGGCATTTTCTTTACCCTGGCCACCTTGTCAGTGAGATAGATATGCCTAGCCTACGGGTCAGTGAGACAGATTGCCTGGCCAACGGGTTAGTGAGACAGATTGCCTGGCCTTATGGTCAGTGAGATTTTTCAGTTGCCTGGCCACTTGGTAAGTGAGACACATGATATTATTATATTTCATTTCATATGAACATGTCAGGTGAGATATTCAGGTCCATCCTTGGCCTTCTGATTATTATGTTTCCGTTCAGCTTCAGTTTTAGTTATCTATTGCCTTAAATACTCTGTACATTATTTCGTACTGACATCCCTTTTGTCGGGGGCGCTACATTCTTTCCTATAGATACAGATAAACAGACTGATAGACCTTTCTATTAGACAGGACCTAATATCAGCTGATTTATGAGCTCCCTTTGTTCGGAGTCACTAGGTCTTTTGAAGTCTTTTTTTTTGTGGTTACAGAATGTATGGGTCGACCGGGGCTTTGTCCCGACAATGATACAGTTCAGCTTTCTCTAGAGGCTTGTAGATGTGTCTTGTATATGGTGTGCTAGTGTGATAGCCTTGCTGGCTTGTATATTTCTATTTTGGTGATGTTGGCTCAGTACGATCATAACAGCCTCACCAGCTTGCTCAGTTGTATATGCATGTTTTAGGTATGTGTGCCCAGTTCAGACGAGATAGTAAGTTTTTATGCATATCTAGATTGTTGCCTTGATGGCTGGTTGGTATTGTCTATGTGCAGGTTGGCCTTATCGGCCTAAGCCGAATATGGCACCGGGTGCCGGCCACGCTTCTCCAGATTGGGGGCTTGACAAACTTGGTATCAGAGCAAGTATATCCTAGGGATTTTACAGGCCGTGTCTAGTAGAGTCTTCTTTATAAGTGTGTTATGCACCACATTATATAAACAACAAGCTACAAGGCATCTAGAAGTTTTGTTACCTTTCTTTCACATCCAAATCGTGTTGTAGAGCTTAGTCATAGGAGTTTGGTTATAAACTCACATATTGGTATTTGTATACAGAGATGCTTGTGACAAGAAACACTACAACATGCTTGAGGGCAAATACAGATTATGTGTGCACCAGATGTGAAGGTATCATGCTACATCTTCAACGTGTGAATATTTATCTCACTCGTCCTGAAAAAAGGTGACAAAAGCATACCATGGTACGAATTTATATGTTAAAAGAACTACAGTGAAGGAGGTACGAGCTACCTAAAAAAGAAGATTGTTAAGTTGTTGGAAATCAGATAGGGCAACACAAATGTAATTGTTCCACTCTCCGCAATGATAGAATTATGGTGAGTAGCATATTATGATTTATAGGCTTTGATAGACATAATCTTAGAAGAAGTGAGATCTTGGGATCCTGTAAGGGTTAGAATAATCCTTTGCATGGGCAGTACTGATGAATAATATGAATATGTTGGCTTTACCTCTTTAGAGGATATACACATGAGATGCCTGGGAATTGTTAGTCGTATAAGACTTCCTCAGAATCTTGAAGATCCGGGAGCCATGTATTGAAATCTTTACGAGGTGAGTATTTCCCTAACTGAGACTCGTATATGAAGTACACAAGAAATATTAAGTTCCTACAGAATAAGGTTAGTTGAAGAGAAAGAAGTTAAAAGCGATGGAATGTTTTGTTACAAGTATTTAGAACCAGATAAGAAGTAATGATAACAGCAAGAGGTTGGTAGAACGATTAGTGGGGCACCTAAATAGAGATGAGAAATGACTGAGGGTCGTAAGATAAAGTATGGTAATGTGAAAAGTTTGGAGCATAGTAAAACAAAAGAGGAGGTAGAATGATAAGGAATTAAAATAGAATCATGTGTTGGTTTAGCGATTGAGTAAATAAGAAGGGTTACGACGAAGAGTTTCAAGGCGAATAAGATTGTGTTATCCAGATTCTGCGGATGTTTGATGAATGTGTGATGACTATGTAAATGTAAATGCTGAGAGAATAGCAGTAGCAACCTCCTATCTAGAGGAGTTAAGCAACAATAAGGGCAACAAAATATATGAGGCTCAGAAAAGAATGGCACGAAGTATAACCAAATACAGAAATGTATAGACCCAA
Source organism: Lycium barbarum (assembly GCF_019175385.1). Taxonomy (NCBI): domain Eukaryota; kingdom Viridiplantae; phylum Streptophyta; class Magnoliopsida; order Solanales; family Solanaceae; genus Lycium; species Lycium barbarum. The sequence goes on from NC_083337.1 coordinate 24,807,358, forward strand.
GAGGAATTTCTCAGAATTAATATATGAAAGGGGAACCGATCGGCCAATCATTAATTGACTTAGGCAAGACCTAGTTATTGTTAACCCAAAGATTGTAGATGGACCGTTAAATGAGACAGAACTACGTGTCGCAAAAGGGTCCATGTGCATGAAGCTTAAATTAGAAGTAAACGACTGCACTTTTTAGAATGATTAGTGACAGAAGAAATGACAGATAAGTGTAGCATAAAGCAATTTCAAGAGTCATTGAGCCTAGAATTCAAGACTGATATTTAAGGGTTGCACTTAGAATTGACATTATCAGATTAACTTGGAAGTGAAAGCTACTAAAGATGAATGCGAGCCGCTAAAAGGTGCGTAAGGTCCTACAGGGATATATATTATAATGGGCTCGCAACCTAGTATGAAAGAGAAAATTCTTTCTATAAATATAACTGATAATAAGTGTAAGTTAAGGGATAAGAAAGACGAATTTGCACCTAGTATAAAGATTTAAGGTAAAGTATAGAGAGAGTTAGCCCATGATGTTGATATATTTAGAGTTCGTATGTACCAACAAGAAAGTATGCCACTAACTCATCGCCAACTATGCATATTGAATAGAGAACCAGAATTAAGAATACTACTCGAGGTTACATATACAAGATGTTCCATGATTAGAAAACTGAGATAAGCTAATGCATTTGTGATGCATGTGTTAGGAAAGAAGATTGTTATACCTAGAGATAGTCAAGAAAGCATGAAAAGAATTATCGACCCATGAACTAGAGTTGGCAGTGGTTACGTGCGTAGTCAAGATATTCCATACGAGTTGACATCCTTATGGGTCATAGGAACCTTTAGTACATCTTCGAGCAGAAGTAAGGACACAGAGATGCACGAGCTTTCATAAGAATGTAACAGTCCTGGGGATTGGGGTGTAAGTAAAGATGAGCCAAGATGATATAACTGAGAATGATCACACTCAAAGGTGGAGCGATTTAGAAAGCTAATCTATAAGTTAGAAAGTATCAAATGAGAAAGGTAAAGGAGAAAGAACATAGAATTATTGAAAAATTATGTCATAAATATTCTATACCATCCAGGAAAGGATAATATTGTAGCCGAAACCCTTGGTCGCAGATCTATGAGTAGTTTTAGCATACTTGAGGCTGAGAATAGCAAGTGTTAGCCAGAGAGAAATATCAGCTATCTAGTTAGGGATTCCAACTATTGGGCTCAAATGATAATGGGGTTACCATTTATGACACAACAGTATCGTCCTCAGTAGCAGAGCTGAAGAAGCGACTGTATGAGGACTCTATTCTATTTTAGCCTAAAGAGAAAGTTCACCAAACTGAGCTGCCGGTCTTCGAAGTGAGAAGAGAGGGGGTCTTGAGATACCAAGGCTAGTTATATGTTCTCGATATAATGAGATTATGAAATCATATTGTAACATGAGGTTTACCCCATCCATATCGTAAGTATGACTCCAGTTGGGTGATAATTGATGCACTCATGAAAGTCAGCCCACTTCTTACCAGATAAAACGACTTATACAGTCAGTTAAGGATAATGTGAAGTTATACATCAAAATAAACAGTACGACCACATGGTGTTCGAGAGTCCATTATATCAGATGGAGGTTCCCAATTAACAACTATCATTTCAGCATTAGTCTGGCTCCTTCTGAGGCCAAGTGCGAATCTCCTATGGAGTGTTTTAAAAAAGGAAAATCATAGGTAATTGAACCTGTTTTTTTTGATTAAGCTATAGAGGAAGTAAACACATTCAGGGGCAATTATTAATAGCCTGGAGTCTTCGCAAGTCATATTCAGAGGTATGACAATGAGATATAGAGTTTGTGCAAATGATTGGGTCTTCTTGAGAATGTCGTCAACAAAAGGCATGATGAGATTTAGTAAGGAAGGAAATTGGATCTATGCATCCATTTTTTCATGTATTTCTATTACGAAAGAGTTTTATCATTAGAGGATATTCGGGTTGAAAAGGTTGCAGCATAAGTCAAGTACAACTTTGTGATGTTTTTATTAAAATTGATGGCTGCGTGGAGCCAAAAGATGTTGTGGATTGATTGTGGCCCAGTGTGGCATATATATATTATGTTTTCTCGCTGCGTGATAGGTTGCATATAGTCCAGTATACAGAGGATACTCTGTTGAAATTTTCATAAGACCCTTAAGAGTTAGTTTCTCTCTTATACCCCTCTACATTCGAGGACGGATGTTCGTAAGGGGGGGAAGGATGTTACACCCTGTATTGTTTTTCTCTTCCTTTCGCGCTAGCATGCATGGGGAATAAGTAACAAAATCTCGGGGAGGTTAAGATCCCCTAATCAGTTGATACTGAGTTTAAAAAAGTGTTAAGTATGTTTTGTAAGAGTCTAGGGTTAAACGAATCAGAAAAATACTTTTCGATGAAGTTCTTTAAAGAAAAGTGGTTGATAATAAATAGCCCATACCTCTGGGGTAAGGATAAGAGCGTTAAAGATGATAATAAGGTGTTGTAATGAAGTATTTGAATCATACAATAGTTTTATGACAAGCCTTGAAGTCAAGCAAGTTGTAAAACAAAATTTGGCAAAGTTCATCACAAGTTACATTCATAAGATCGTTGAAATTTGGGTCGAATGTCACTATGTTTTTCACCCAGTATACTTGGATTTATGGGGTGATCCACCCACAAAATTGAAGGTATACTAGCCAGGTTTCCAACACATTAAACTGTTCATCCATACAAAGTTAGAGTAGAGAGATATTCACATTTTCACGAGACTGCAAAGGCAGCCCCTTGGGGAACCACTTGAGGTAGTGGGAATTATCATATTGTTATTAAGATGGTGGGACTCGTTCTTTTCATCATTTTCCCTCATTTCAGATCCTATATGTCTCTAAACTATCTCTAAAGGGTTCCATATCACCCGAGATCAAAATGAAAGAGAAACAATGCAAATCTAACACTGGGAATCCCGTGGTGCTAGAGAGCATCTTGTTCTTCTTGTGATTGATGATTTTGGGAGTGGATCCAGTTTTTTTTTAGGGTGTTCTATGTATTATATGGTAATATTATACTCCTCCTTCATATATCTGATCTTATAGAAGTTGTGGCTAACTTGTACGGTTGAAAACTCATGAAATACAGGTCGAAAATCATTGTTTTTATGTTGTTGGTTGCTGAATGGTTTTGAGGTTGTTCTTGTGATATTTTATGGCTAGAAATTGTTGGAATATCCTGAGTATGTTTTCATTGTTGTTTACGTGTATTTGAAAGAAGAAAGGGTTTAAAGGTATATATTTATTAGTCATAAACTGAGCTTGATGCTTGTTGTACTATTCTTGAGCTGTTAGAGTTATTCATGCATTGTCGAGTGGCTAAATGGATGGGATGGGTTGTCGATATTGTTGTTTGGTGTTCTTTTGAATTCTTGAAAGTAAATTATATAGGGGAAATGCTGCCCAATTTTCTATAAGAGAGCAACTAGCTTAGAAATGTGATTGAAAGTTCTTTGTCTTGATATAGATTGAAGTGCTACAGTAGTTATACGATGAGTCGTAAAGTACATGATAAAGGTATGTAATGGCTATCCTTTCTTTTCTTGGCATGATCTGTTGGTAATAAGTGCTTATCGAATCTTAAAGAAAGAGAACTATTGTTTAGAGCTTTCATAAAGGTTTCATGCTTCTAGATGTGGTATTTTATCTTCCAAGAGACTTCTATCTGCTCCTTAGTCCATTTTTAGTAGAAGATTTAGAAGGAGACATCTTGACGTCTTCGTATATGTCAGTTTACACATGAAGTATATATATGTTTCTTTAGTCTGGCAACTTGGTCATTAAGATATATATGTCTGGCCTACGGGTCAGTGAGACAGAGTGCCTTGCCGACAGGTCAGTGAGACAGATTGCCTAGCCTTATGGTTAGTGAGACTTTCCAGTTGCCTGGCCACTTGGTCTTTGAGACACATGATATTATTATATTTCATTTCATATAAGACAGGTCAGGTAAGATATTCAGGGCATTCTTTGGTCTCTAGATTATTATGTTTCAGTTCCGCTTCAGTTTGAGTTATCTATTGTCTTACATACTCGGTATATTATTTCGTATTGAAGTCCCTTTTGTCGGGGGTGTTGCATTCCTGCCTACAGGTATAGATAGACAGACTAACATACCTTTCCAGTAGACAGGACTTGATATCAGCTGATTGGTAAGCTCTCTTTGTTAGGAGTCGCCAGGTCTTTAGAAGTCTTTCTTTTGTGGTTACAGATTGTATGGGTAGGCTGGGGCCCTTTCCTGACCAAGATACGATTATGCTTTCTCTAGAGGCTTGTCAATGCGTCCTATATATGGTGTGCCAGTGTGATAGCCTTGTCGGCTCATGTATGTCTATTTTGGTACTGTTGGCTTAGTAACATCATAGCAACCTCATCGGTTTGCTTGGTTGTATATGCATGTTTTGTGTGTGCCCAGTTCAGACGAGATAGTCGGTATTTATGTATAGCCATATTGTGGCTTTGCCACTTGGTTAGTATTGTCTGTTTGCTGGTAGGCCATATCGGCCTAAGTCGAGTATTACCCTTCCAGAGTTCGAGATTCAGAGTGGTTCATTCGGGCCGAGTATAGCACCGGGTGTAGGCCACACCTCTCTAGATTGGGGGTGTGACAATATTAACTAGGTTGGTATGACTTCTTATTATGTGGGCTTGTCGTCATTACTTTATGTATTGAACAATCAGGTGTACTTATTGTGTTATTGGAAAGAAGGGGTTGATATATATACTCTTCATATTGATTGAGATAGCTTGTGTGTTTTATACTATTGTTGAGTTGATTTATCTGAGTCCTGTTATAACTTATGGCATTGTGACTTGTACTTCCTTGGCATTGATATTATTGATTAATCATGCTTACATTGGAGTGGTGCTTGACATTGGGTTCTAGACTTGAACCATATCTTGGAACTCAGCTTGGGTACGAATATTTATATATATAAAGAACATTTGACAGGCGGTGAGGATGTGGCCTAGTTATTCGAGTTTAGTTCCGGAGCGATGGTACATGGACACCATAGGTCGCTCGTGGGTCATGACTATCGTGCGAACAAGCCACTTTAGCATGTGTGTACGATTGAGATACTTATCATTGGTTGCATTGCATTTGACATCATCTTATTCTTGTGATTCCTGTTGATTGGTTGTTGTTGTGTTATTGTGCCTATATGTTTATCGTGCTGTTTTTATGAATGTATGTGTGATTCTAATCTTAGTTAGCCTATGATATCTACCTGTACATAGTTTTTGTACTGATACTACTTTGCTGCACCCTTTTGAGTGCAAATTGCATTACAGAGTCATCTTATAGACCTCGCATCTAGGCTGAGGCTACTTCCTGTGCTGATCTGAGGGTGAGCTCCTACCCATGCCATGCCACCTGAACATCCCTATTTATTTGATGTTTATTCCATTTCCAGACATTATTGTTACATTCACACACTTATGTATTTCTTAGACATTACTTAAGGTTAGAGTCCTTATACGATGACTTTCGAATTTTGGGTTGTAATATGGAGTATTTCGCACTTCTTTATTAAATATGGTATGACTATGATATTTATTATTGATTTTGTTGTTCTTTATGTTGTCATTGGTTAAATGAATGATTAATTTGCTAAGGGCACGGTTCCTTTCCAGTGGTCTGATGCTGTTGAAGAGAGCTTCCAAAGCTCAAGACTTTATTAACCACAACCTTTATTCTGGCATTTCCAGTAGTCCCGTGTTGGTTTAGGCGTCGTGTTGATACAAGAGGGAAAGGTCATTGCCTATGCTTCTAGGCAATTGATGATCCATGAGAAGAACTACCCTACTCATGATTTGGAGTTGGCAGGAGTACTCTTCACTCTGAAGATTTTGGGGCACTTTCTAGATGGGGTCTATTGTAAGGTATTTGCTAGTCATCGCAGCCTTTAGCACATGTTCAGTCAGAAGGATTTCAATTCTAGGAGGCGTAGCTAGATGGAGCTATTGAAGGATTATGATATCACTATTATTTACCATTCAAGTAAAGCTAATGTGGTAGCTGATGCATTGAGCAAAAGGCTGTGAGTATGGGTAGTTTAGCTCGATTAATTACTACGGAGTGTGCTTTAGCCATGGAGGTTCAGACTCTGGTTAATAGTCTTGTACCGTCTTGATAATTTAGATCTGGGCAGAGTTCTAGCGTGTGTTGAGGCAAGGTCATCTCTCTTAGAGCAGATCAAGGTTCAGCAATTTGATGAGGCAAAGTTATGTAAGATTCGTGATAAGGTTTTGAAAAGTGAGGCCAAGGAGGTAGTGCTTGATGATGAAGGGATGTTGAGGATCAAGGGACGTGTGTGCGTTCCTCATGTGGCTGGTTTGATTCGCTTGGTATTGGAGAAGCTCATAGTTCTACATATTTTGTTCATCTAAGGGCGACTAAGATGTACCGTGATTTGAGACAACACTGCTGGTGGGGTTGGATGAAAAAAAATATTACAAATTTTGTTGCTTAGTGTAGGAATTGCTAGCAAGTCAAGTATGAGCACCAGAGACCTAGTGGTGTGCTTCAGAGAATGCCCATTCCCGAGTGGAAGTGGGAGAGGATTTCCATGTATTTTGTTGTGGGTCTTCTGAAGAGCCTGGGCAAGTTCGATTCAGTTTGGGTTATTGTTGACCGAGTGAATAAGTCTGCTCATTTCATCCCAGTTCAGATTACTTATAATGCAGAGAATTTAGTCGGGATTTATATTCGAGAGATAGTATGATTGTATCGGGTTCCTATTTCCATCAATACCAATCGAGGTACTTAGTTTACCTCTAAATTTTGGAGGAAGTTACAGGCAGAGTTAGGTACTCAGTTAGACCTTAGCATCGCATTTTATCCACAGACTCATGGTCAGTCCGAGCAGACTATCCAGCTGCTTGAGGATATGTTGAGATCCTGTGTCATTGATTTTGGTGGTCATTGGGACCAGTACCCTTGGCAGAGTTTATGTACAAGAATAGCTACCATTCAAGTATTTATATGCCGCCATTCAAGGCTTTATATGGTAGGAGGTGTCGTTATCTAATTGGGTGGTTTGATGCTTTTGAGATTCGACTTTGGGGTACGGATTTGCTGCGGGAGTCTTTGGACAAGGTAAATCTTATTCAGGAAAAGCTTCTGACTGCTTGGAGTCGGCAAAAGATGTATGCGGACTGGATATCCGAGATCTAGAGTTTATGGAGGGTGAGCAGGTTCTTCTGAAGATTTCACCCATGAAGGTTGTTATGTGGTTTGGGAAGAAGGGAAACTTGAGCCTAAGATACATTTGTCCATTTGAGATTTTCTGTCATATTAGTGATATGGCTTATGAGTTAGCCTTTCCACCAAGCTTGTCAGGTGATCATCCGATTTTCCATTTTCTATGCTGAAGATGTACCATTCAGATGGGTCTTATATCATTTGATGGGGTTCTGTGTTGCTTGATAAGAATCTATCCTGCGAAGAGGAGCCTATTGCGATCTTAGATAGGCAGCTCAGAATATTGTCATCTAAGGAGATAGCTTATGTTAAGGTGCAATGGAAGCATCATCCTGTTGAGGAGGCCATATGGGAGACCGAATCCGATATGCGTTCAAGATATCCCTAATTGTTTGCTGACTCAGGCACTTTTCCCCCGTTTCTTTCCTTGTCGCTTGAGGATGAGTGATTATTTAATTGGTATCGGATGTAACGACCCGTTTGGTTGTTATAGAGGTTTTGACCCATTTACCTCAGTTGACCCTTTCCCGTGCCCTATTAGTACAATTTTTACCCACGGCGATGGGTACTACAGTTCCTGAGGTGATTAGGTGATATTTGTGATGAGTTTTGTGAAACAGAGACTTAAACTGAAAAACATTTGACCTTTTTTGGAAATCATTCAATTCCGAGAGGTCTGGATTATCGATTATGACTTAGTGGGATGTTCAGTTCAGTTCTCGAGGCACTCAAGAGCATATTAGGTTATTGGTCGGAAAATTGGACTTTGGCCATTAGTGTCGACCTGGTCAAATAGAAATCCAATGGGAATTCTGAGACCACGAGTGAGTCTGTAGCGTATTTTTATGTATGATTGGATGTCTGGTTTGTTTCTGGGGGTCCCGGATGATTGTAGGATTTTAGGATTGAGTTAGTGAAAAACCAGATGATTTATGGTGTCTGGTGTCCACCGTAGCGGTACCATATGCATGGTAGGGTGAATGTATGTATTTCGTAGCAAGGCCTACAGCGGATAGGGATCCACTGTAGCGGTCTAGCGGTAACGAGAGGTGGGCCGCTGTGGCGGGCTCTCTATAGCGGACGGTCTACCGTTGCAGCTACGTCGGGACAAGAATCGTTAAAACCCTTTATTTCTTATCCTTTCATTTATTGTTTCCAAGCATCTTTGAGGCGATTGGAGGTGGTTCTTGGCTGATTTCTCATATGGACAAGTTCCCTAACCTATACTTCATTCCTTTACCGTTCTTAAGCTTAAATCTATGCTAGAAATTCCATAGAACTTAAGGAATATGGGCTTTGATGTCTATCTCAATATTTGAGTTTTAGTCCTTCTAAATGAGATTTATTGGTGGATTTTACTAATCTAAGCGTGGAATTTAATGAATTAGTGACTAATAGGATTGAATCTTCCATTTATGTTTATGAATTGAAGGCTTGCAAGTTAGGGTTTATGTTATGGCCCGTATTTTGTACGTTCGGATAATTCAAGATAATTGTGAAAAGTTAAGGGCAAGGCCATATTTTGATCCTGTTTAATATGCAAGTTGCTTATGAACATTATTGATGTGTAAATATTAAGAAAGGCTAAGGGTAAAAAGGAAAATTCACGAGGTGGCTCATGGAAATATTAAGGAAACATTTGGGGTTAGAAGTGAATTATGGAAACTTGTAAGTCTTGAAAAAAAAAAAAAAAAGAGTGATGACTAACCAAGATTAAGTCATCTTTTTAATTTAAGAAAATTAGAGAAGCTTGGAGAAGGGGGCATGTGTCCACACTCTATTTGATGAGGCTAATTATATATATGTGGACATGCTTACAAAGCAAGAAAAATATTTATCTTCCAACTCAAGAAAAACTTGAAGAGAGAAATATAGTAGTGTTCGGCCATGAGTCCAAAATATGTATCCATGGAAATTGATCAAGAAAAATTAATTTCTTCTAGCATTTCAACTAAATGGAAGGCCCTAATTAACATGGAGTGGTGGTTGGAGCAAGCAAAGCATTCATTGGTGCAATTATCCACCCTAGCCGAGTGGAGAAGTCAAACAATAAAGGTAAGATTTAATCTCCTTTCCTATGTGTTAGAGATGATTTGTGAATGTTGTGGTATGTAGAAATGGATGAAATTCATGAAATATGTGTGTATAGGGAGGTGGCTGTGTGAGTGGTTATTTGTGTCGAAATGATGAATTAATTTTATTAAGTATTTTGATTGTTGTAGTTGTGGATTCTATGATGTAAAATGAGGATTTAATGGTTGGAAATGAAGTTGTGATTGTTTGTGGATTATGGAAGAAGTTAGTGTGACATTAGTATGGTTTCTTATATTTGTAGGAATGATATTGCTAATGTGTAGGTTGGAAATATAATTCATGAACTTGGAAGTGAGACATTTGTTTGGAAGATTGTAAGTTGGGTTGTGGTGATTGAATTTGATAGAAGGAAATAAGTTGTTATTGTTCTTGTTAAATTTGGAAGGTGTCGGGTGAAGTAGTGTGTTGATTGAGTCGTTTTGAATGTTATGTGAATTGAATCGAATAAAAATGAAATGTCGTTGAATTGTATGACAAAGGTTGTTAATGTTAGAATGTGTCTTGAATTGATTGTTGATGCCGTTGGTATGATTGATGGTATTGTTGTTGATAGTTTGGCCGAGTTGAATTCTCGGATTTGTTGATTGATGATTTGGGCCGAGTTAGATTCTCGGGGATGGTGTATTTACAGGGGAGATGTTGCCGAAATTTCGGCAGATCATAAGTGAATTTATTTGAAAGACTAAGACAAGTGTGTGTGACGATGAATCTAATGATTATGTAAATCTTCTTGGATGTAGACTAGCGATAACGAGCTTGGACAATTAAGCGTAGCTAATAGGACGTGGAACATGTATGTTAAGGCTCGCCCCTTTCTTTCAAAGGCATGATTCTGATATTATGACATCATAATTGTTCCATATCTTACTTGTTTTTCAAAAGTTAGATGTTTATGATTCCAAGGCATGATTCTCTTCCCAATAACTCGTAAATGTTTTTCCTAAGTGTCCGTATTCTACCAAAACAGAGGTCTATGATTTTTATAAGCTCTTATGACAATAACGATGGATATGTTTCACAATAACATTGATGATGTCAAGGATGAGAATATTTCTATGATGACTATGATAAGAATGATTTCATGTTTAAAGGTACTTGGTATGATTATTGCTTTGATTTTCCAAAAATAGCTTCTGAAACGTTCGTAGGAGGTTCTGTACTTCAAACGCTCATAACTTTCTAATACTAAATCGGATCGACCCGACACTTGTTTCTAAGTCTTCAGGTGTCGGTTGATGTACGTTGTTATTCGTTGTTAGTCTCATCTTATAATAATTATTCCTTCAAGGTGAGACAAAGCGACCATGGTTATTCCATAATGTAATCGGAGGTTACCAACCTTACGTCACTCCGATAGATACATGACTTTCTTTGGGCTCTCATGCATACTGCTTATATGATATATGTATATGACACATGGACATGATATATGTATATGTATATGGGGAATATGGGGAAAAGGGACATATGTGGCGCTATAGACGCATTGCCACCTGGTCAGTTGGCGTAACTTATCTTCCCGGACGCGGGACATATGTGGGGGAGCCGACGTTGTTCGTTGCTATGATATGTTCTATTTTCTATATGAAGAATAAATGTTTTTCAAAGAAAGCTAAGCCTGCATGGCATCCGCCCTAAGAGGCACTCAGATGTACAAGTTACTCTTTTACCTCATGATATGCTCTATATTTTCATTCTGTTATTATTCATATTTATATCCCTTACTATGTTACAATTCATGCCTTACATACTCAGTACATTGCTCGTACTGACCCCCTTTCTTCGAGGGCTGCATTTCATGCCGCGCAGGTACACCCAGATGAGTAGAAGCTATGATAGAAGACGTTCCAGCGGGGTTAGCAAGCTCCATTTGTTCTGGAGTGTTGCCGGGTCAGAGTACTATGCTATGATGTCTTGTTCGAAGTTAGAGACTTTACAGACAGAGTCGTGGGTGTAGTATGTCAGTCTTGAGAGTGGCTTTGCCAGCTGATGTGTCTTTATATATTTTGTTACAGATTCCACATGACCACAGATTTTGTTTGATTTCAGAACAACGAAAGAAAGATTCTGAAGGCTTAGCTATGTTTTTCATTTCTTATTGATGTAAGAATCTAAAGAGATTAAGTATGTAATAAGAGTCAGCGGGTTCGCTCGGCTCCGCATATGGGGTCGGGTGCCCATCACACCCTGGCGGAATTGGGGTGTGACAAAGTGGTATCAGAGCAGGTTTGTCCTAGGGGTTGTCTCCAAAGTCGTGTCCAGTAGAGTCCTGTTTATGGGTGTGAAGCCGGGCACATTTATAAACAGGAGGCGGCAGGGCATCTAGGGATTGTTGACCTTCTTTCTGTCTTAGATCGTGCGATAGAGCCAAGTCATAGGAAAATGGAATTCCTTATACAAACCATACATACGACGAAAAGAGGTAAGTGATGATATAGAAAGTTAGAGAAGTAAGCCTTGATATATTTGTTCTGTTACATGGAACTGGAAGTTCTGGATGGCTGGAATGTGTCATATAGCCGTATGTTCTGTGAGGTATTGTCGATGTCTGCTGCGTACAGATTTTGAACAGTAAGAATGGTAAGGAGATTTTGCCAGAATTGCTGGGTACGCCCAACAGGAAGAAGCGTGGAAAAGAAAATTTCGTAAACACACGATAAGTGGGATGTGATATTTTAGAGAAGCTATGGATTTGGGTATGGCGTGAAATATTGCGAGAAAGACGATTAGTAGTCCGAAGGACCAAAATGGATAACGTTCGAGGCTTTGTAGGAGCAAGGTCTGCCAAAGGATTTAGAGAAAGTCGATAATTAGTTTTGTTGTGGATTATTAGGTAAGGATGGTGAGTGGGAGTCCGAACTGGCTGATGATCGGGTATGCATAAGTAACGGCGACGGAGGTGTATTTGTTACCATCAGGAATCTGGGGATCTAGAACAAGAGGTAGTCATACACGAAAGTAAAAGGTGAATATTGAGGGTTAAAAGAGGTAAAATAGTAATTGTAAAGAGAAGGACGTGTTACGAGAATGTCTCGGAATATGTAAGACTTAGACATGCTCCAGATTATATGATGAAGGTCATGCAAGGAAGTGGACGCGATTATATCAGCAATAATGCATCGCATTTCATCGAAGATTCAAGGTTAAGCGTGCTGAGATGAGAGAAATTTTAGGATGGGTGACCCTGGAAGTATGCAAGAAATTCTATATATCCAGACGTAAGAGACAAATGATTAGATAGAGTAACCTAAGGGAAACTAGAGTATACGGGATGGCTGGAAACCTTAAAAGGTCGCGTAAGACGAGGTAGGCTAAACTGGAGAAGAGACAGAAAGTGCGTCACAACTCTGGAAATTTGGATAGGCTTGAATAGTGTTTGGAAGTATTTATGGGCTAGTTGATAGTATAAATATATATATATATATATATATATATATATATATATATATATATATATATATATATATGAATGCGTAGGATATCCCACGTATGATTGTATCGGTTGACATTTGAGTTCCAGCAACCGGCGCTACGGCGCTACGATATATATATAGATCGGGTGGCACGCTGTAACATATGCCTGGATAATGTTTGATCATAAGTTAACCAGGGATATGGTAGGGTATACAGACCTAGTAAAGACTACAAGAAGATGAAGAGGTGTGTATACATGTGCTAGATTTCCATCGGTAGTTCAGAAATGCCAGGTTGATTCTTATTCTTCTCATCTTTAGTATATGGCTATTTTGTTGCACTTTCCGCCTTGCATACCTAGTACATTGCTCGTACTGACGTCCCTTTGCTGGGGGCACTGTGTTTCATGCCCGCAGGTCTTGGGATACAGCTTGACAGATCATTCAGTAAGGATACCAGCTCAGCAGTCAGAGTCGTGGCACTCCACTTGCTTCAGAGTTACCTTGTGAGTCAGCATGGCTGCATATGCATTTGCATGGGTATGGGGGGCCCTGTTCCGGCCAATTTATGTCATGTACTCCTGTAGAGGCTCGTAGAAAGATATGCATTGTTAGATATCTTAGAATTATCTCGACTTTTAATATGTTATATCATCATTATGGATTGCCTTACCGACACATGCACTCGAGATTAGTTGGAGGCGTAAGTATGTTATCTTTTGGGCTTGTGCCCCTCTGGCTTATAGTACCTTGGTCTTATGTTGCATTTCGAGATACAGAAAACGTGAGTTACAGTTTGGTTCACTCGGTTCCCGTAGGGTGCCGAGTGCCAGTCACGCCTTACCAAGGTTGGGGGGTGACAATCATGAGGTGCGATCATCAACAATGAACAACATCAAGGAAATCATAAAATAAGATCATTTGTCTCATAATAGCATCAATTCGTAAGCTTTATAATCTCTATAAATAGAATCATCATCATCCCCATCATTATCCTAAAACACATCTTATCTCTATCTCATAAGAAGCTCTAAATAATCTTAGGCTTTCAACTTTTGGAATGTAAGAAGGTCATGAGAACATATATAGGAGATGGTGATATAAGAGTCATGCCTTTTGAAAGAAAGGTACGAGCCTTACATACCTTTACGTCTTCTTATGACCTAACGTTCTCCTTTCAAGCTCACAACTCTACATTCAAGAGAATTTGCACTAAATTAGATCATTTAAAACGTGCTTCCGTCTAAACTAAAGCGACTAAGAGCTAATGAAAATTGGGCAGCATTTCCTTTGTTTTGACAACTTTCTCCATATAATAAACAACTTGCAAACATCAATGGAAACACCCATAATACCATATCAATAGACTTTTCAAGTTTAACATTGTTCAAGCCTCAAAACTCCTTTTCAAAGTCATTCATAACCATAGCTACAACATAATACCATATTCATTTTCACATAATACTTCCTCATATAAACACATGGCCATGCACCACAACATCAAGTTCACCATATTGATATTTTGTACTCTAATTTCCATCCACAATAACATGTACGTAATACTTCAAAATAGTCCAACAACACAAGAACAACATACCTATGATTTTCAAAAAATCGGGCAGCACTTCCCCTATATCTTTTACCTCTTTCATATTGAAACCAACACCAAAACTATAAGAACAACATCAACAATAGAATATCAAAGTTATTCGGTCAATTTCCAGCCATAAAATACCACAGGAACAACTTCAAAACAGTTCGGCAACTAACAACATCACAACTACAATTTTCGAGCTTTATTTCACAAGTTTTCAACCGTACAAGTTAGTCACGACTTCTATAAGCTCAAATACATGGAGGAGAAAAATATTATTACCTTTACTGAGCTTGCTTCACCTCTAAGAATCCACCAAACCCGGCAACAACAACAAGAACTCAAGCTTCAACTTGCATCCATGACCTTAAGAGTGCTTCTTCTTGCTCTCTTGGAACTCTTGAGATAGAACTTGGGTGCAACCCTATTGTTTTTGGCTTAGGGTCTTTATGATCTGACTTGGGAAGGTCTTAGAAGATTATGGAAAACATTTCAAGTGAAAATGACTTAAAATGGCCTTTAGAAACGTATTTAATATACAAGAAGGTTGTCCACTGCCATAGTGGGTCCCAGCGAGGCTGATTGTGCAGTCTCGCAAAAACGCGTATATCTCTCTACTCTAATGTCGTATGGACAAAGGATTTGTTGAGTTGGGAACTAGTCTTCCTGGACTTCAATTTAGGCTTTTGTTTCACTTCTAAACTCCTAATATACTAGGAGATATACCCCTCTAAAGTTGACCCAAAATTTCTGTCCAAAATTCTGCCAACTTTTTTCAAATTTTCGACAAACTTATTTTCTTCGATTTTCTTGGTCCCAGAATTTTCTGAAACAATCCATACATGATATTTATCATTAATCATACTTGATAATGGTCATGTCCTTTGGTTCCAAGGTTGTCCTTCCCGGTTATGACTTACGAGATCGTAATTCATCCTTTACTTCATGGTACCTTCCAAAACTTCATGGGACGTCTCAGATACTCCATTAATACGGTAAAGCATGTGGCATGCTCATGTTGTAAAACTTCGAGGTGTAACATCGTTCCCTCCTTAGAAACATTCGTCCTCTAATGTTGTAGCTTGTGAGCTTACGATGCTATCATTAGTTTCTTGAAATGGTTGTCCTCCTTTAGTTTCTGATCTCGATGCTCTTGTACTATGGGCTCATTAGTCTTCTTTAATATTCTCCCAATTTTTTGTCGAAATCATTCATTAGTTCCACATCCTCATGTTCTTATGTATATGCCCAGTGGTCGATTGATATCTAGCTAGCATCCTGGGACCTGTTGCCATTAATATGGTCTTAAATCATGATTGCTACGACTCCCTGCCGATGTGTGAGCACTCTTAATTGTTGTACTCTTTCCTTGCTCCTTATTTCTCTACTAATAGACAAACTCTCTTGTCCAGATATGGCACTTTTCCCTGCTACTTCTCTGGTGCTATTTTATATCATCCTTTTTTGTGCTCATCGACCCTATATACATACCATATCACCTCCTTTTAATTCCTTGGTCGGACCCCCCTTAATTCTTTACAATATCATTATATTCATGTTTGAAATTGTTCTATAATTTCCTCTCCCCAGTTTTTGCATAATTACAAAATAAATTCATGAATATGGAACTAAGATAAAATCCTACTTAATCACAATTTCCTCCCAATACGAGTATGCTTCCCTCCTTAAGTCCTTGGCTCTTTTATACCGATGACTAATTGAGACTTAAACTACCCCGTATTCTCCTTCGTCTCCTTATCGTCATCCTCGCACCATTCTGTTAGCCATTTCATCATGGAGATTGTTTATATGGTTCTATGTCATACTCTCACAGTTGATATAACCAGCAGTTTGGAATTTCTCGACTTATGAGGTACTTCCTAATCTCAAGCAGTACTGATGTCTCGCTATTCATAAGCACACTACCTTCCTTTCCTGTGAAGATTATTGAAATTCCTATAAATATTCCTCTTTTAAAGCTTTCATCTCTTCTAGTGCTACAAGTTCTTTTTAATAATCCCGATTGTCCCTTATATTTGTCCCTGGTCACATGCGGCCTTCCTTACTCCTTTTGCTAACCCTTGGAGTACTTTACTACATATCGAAATTGTCACGACCCAACCCGGTAGGCCGTGACTGGTGCACGAACTGGGCACCCGTATACGAACCTGTTACATATAATCAAACTGAATCTACGAGTAGTATGGAAACTTACAGAAGAATCCCAACAGTTCATAACGTCGCCATATATGTATATTCAGATAAACTGTCTCCTGAGGAGTCACAACTAATCATATCATGAAATAATACACAAGCCAACAAGGCCGCTATCACATATCAATATCGTATGCAAGCCGACAAGGCTGCTACTATAGACGAACAACATACCACAGCACATCGTATAGACATAGCGTAACAGAACCCATACATAACTCACATATACGTCTACAGACCTCTAAGAATATGAATAGCGAAATATGACGGGACAGGGCCCCGTCGTACCCCTGGATAGCATATACATATATATATCATAAGATTCAAACCAAAAGTCTAGACTCCGGAACAACGGAGCTCTCCAAGATAGCAGAAAGGGAACCCTAAGCTGGCGGATCACCAAAGTGAGTGTCTGCACCTGCGGGTATGAAACGCAGCCCCCTCCCCCCCCCCCCTGAAGAAAGGGGGTCAGTACGGAATATGTACTGAGCATGTAAAGCATGAAATATAGTAAACAGGATCATAACTGAAATAAGGAGTACAAAAAACAAGTACAATGTCCAGAATACCAAAACACTTGCTTTTGAAACATAAATCATGCATGTCAATATCATATACATATATACCGTATCCGACTCTCTAGTGAGGGACTCGGTGAATAAAGTCATCATATGCCCTCCTGGCCACCTTAACATTTCATCATATCATCATATATATATATATATATACCGTACCCGGCCATCTAGTGAGGGGCTCGGTGAACAATGCAGTGAAACTGTGCACGATAACATACCCGGCCCGGGACTCAGTGAAAGACATATTGAGGCATGCATGAGCAGAGTAGTGAGAAACCATATGCAATTTAAAACATTATCCAGACTCAAATAGAATAAGAAGAAGGGATTAACGCCTGAGTATCGATAGCGACAATCATATCAAGTATCCTTCGAATGTCATTATAGATCATATCAAAAGAGCCTTAGGAACCATAGACATATGTCAATATAGCGTGAAACATCTTATAGAAGTCAAGGACATCCATTATCGTAGAGTTTCTAGAAATAGGAGCTTATATATATATTGACTATTAGCCAACGTATAGGAAACTGAGGAGGGAGGCTCTATCACTTGAGAGTTCTAAGATCAAGAAATGAATAAGAATTATAAATCACATTCGGAACTTATGAATAGAGTTACCCCAAAGTTCATATCATTCATCATTTAGATCTAAGACATGCCGAAAGAAAGAAGGGACAGCTTTACATACCTGTTTAACGACTATTCGCAAATCCGTTCGCTTTGTCGCCCCCTTTAGCCTATTTAACGTCAAAGTAACGTTATCGTTAGTAACTATACTTTCTAGTTCATTAATCCGTAGCCCATCGCTTATAGAACTTATTCTTTAACTTATACATTCTCGTTTAGGGTTTTTCATTATTAAGGATTTAACGAAAATCGGGCAGCATTTCCCCTATAAATTCGCCTAATCCGAATTTTCAATTATTCTCCTGTTAACACAAAAATACCAACAATAGAAATATATATATATAATTCTCACAATTCAGCCCATAACAATTCTAACAACCCAACAACTTCTCTAAATCTATTTCAACCCACAATTTCCTATAATATCAATTTCATGCACTTCCTTAATTCCAATTTCGTCCAATCTAATTTTAATCCTTCCATTACAACGCCATTAACATAATTACACCATAAAATATGAAAATCTTACCAAATTTTTCTTGGAGGAATTTCTACTCTTAATTGCTCCAATTTCGCAATTTCTTCTTCCTCGATTCAATATCCAATGTTGCTATCACCTCCTTGAACACCTTCAATTGCTTAAAATCCAAGCATCCACACTCCCTCATACTCAAAATAAATCTCGGCCAGCCATGGCTATGGCCGAGAGGTAGCTTGTCTTCCTTTCAATTTTTTTTGAATTGTAATTTCAAAATGAAATGTTACATTGTGTGAATCATCCTTTGACTTATATACTTTCCCCCTAGGTGTTACACGTGTCCTCTTATTTGTTTTTTTTTTATTTAAAAACGGGTGGGGCCCACAATTTAAAAATTAAATTAATTAATTTTAATTAATCACTAATTCTTACTTAATAATCTAATCACAATTAATTAATCCCTAATCTTCAATAATATTTTTACACTAAATAAAAATTATAACAATTTATGTTCTAATTAAAATTGAAAATTAAAGGTTTCTACTTTTTATCCGAAAATAATTTCGCCTTTAACTTGAGTCGATTTGCTTGCGGATAATTCGACGTATAAATATATGGGGTATAACATCCTCCCCCCCTTTAGAACATTCGTCCTCGAATGTTAAACTGATCCTGAATTCTCAATACTTTTTCAAGTGTTCTCTTATTTAGTTACGCCCTTCACATACCTCTTCCATTGGTCGATTCGCTATAAGTCATTATAACGCATTCCAGGCCCCTACTTAGTCATTCCTGTAATATCTCCTCTTTCTGTTGCTTCCCAAGGTAATAATTCCACGTCATTGCCTTTACTCTTATCTTACTTCGCAGTCCATTGTCAGTTGTGTTTCACGCCTTTCCGCTGAAATCTTACTTTCTTCCTTGGGCGCTTAGTCTTAACTTGACTCCTTCTTCTCTTATAGTTATTCCCTTAAGGTATCGTTTCCTTTATCTTACCTTCTTATGCTTAAACAGAATCTTGTAACGCGTAGACATCCCTCGTCAGTTTATTTGACTTTTAATATCCCTGGAGTATCGCATGCCTCTGTTAACCTGTGAACCCTTCACAGGTTCTACGAGTAAAACGAAATTTGACAGAGGGTAAAATTTTGTACTCCAATATCCTTGCTTTATTCCGCTGTTATAGTCCGTATTCTGGAATCCTCAGCATCATGTGTCACTTTCTGACTTTCTTTTAAAGGTCTTTTAACTATTACTTTCTTTTACTTCTTGATCTCGATCTTTAGGGTTGGCTATCAATTAGCACCAGGGTTCCCTCATATCCCAACCTTACTGTCTCTTATTAATCAGTAACCCGCTTGTTCTGATTGTCTCGGTTAGATCATTTAGTAATTTTCCTTACCCTTAACTGGCAATGCATTAGGCATATTATCTCGTGTCGTTTCTCTATTTTTTATTCAAACTCTCCCATTGCCTCTTTACTCAAATTTGCTCTTAGTTCTCCTATCACATATCCTATTTCAATCTTTACACGAGTATGTGTAGGTGCTCAAATCAGCCCAGAAAATACCTTAGCGTCGCCTTTCCAGTCTTCATGTAGACCCTATATTCTTCCCTTATATTTTTCAATTGATGCCAAGGTTCAACTATGGCTTTTGCCCTCATTACTAATTATATCTCTGTAGTTTTGCCTCAGACCATCTTATACCTTTCTTTGATGTATCCGAAATATCGCAACCACATTGTCGTTACTGAATTGTTACTCTTCTTATCAAGTACTCACTTGGCCTCGTTCTTAGTATACAAGTATTCATGGGCTGTATAACTATTCCTGTACAATTTGTACAAAGTGTATTCAATCTTAGTCATAGTATTTCCTTCTCCTGGTTTATTCTGCTCTACCCATCTTATTGTACCATCTCTCACTTGCTGTCTATTTCGCCATACTCCTTCCCCTTCCTCTATCCACCATTTAGTTTTCTCATATCCCACTACACGAGAGATTTCCTATCTTTTCTCCTTTACTACTTATATGTCACAATATCATTAGCCAATAACTCCGTTGTCAACATCTTAATCTCTAATCCAGTACAGCCTTGCCATCCTTTATAATATCCTTTTAAGTTACTTGTTACCATTCTCTTGTCATATTGTTCCGTTTTATAAGCATCCACCTTCTGATGTCATATTATCCAAGGTCTTTACCACTAATTCTCAGCAGTGTCTCAAATACCGTCTTGGCTTCTATCAGTTTATTGCTGGCCTTCAAATCTCACTAATTTGTTTCAGCAAGGGATCTCACTTATAGTTTAGGAATTCACATTAAACGTGTTGCAGTGTTAGTTGATTGCATCTTACACTTGCATTTCTCTCATCCGCTTCCCCCCTTAAGGGTGTACTTATACCATTATCTATTTATATTCCGCTCTATGTCCCCATTTCGAATTTTCAATTTCCTATGATTCTTTTCCAATACTTTTCGTATGCTGCGCCACATCCATGTCTTTTCTTTATCATCCATAACTTAGATTACCCATGTACGAAACCTTAACACAATCACGATGCGATGAGAACTCTCGATATATAGTACAAAATCTTATCTGATGGTTGGTACTTGTAGCAATTTATCCAAAGCCACATTCCATTCATTCCAATCAGTAATAAGCTAGTTCTTATAGTCGTTTCAAATTCTCCATTCGGTAGCACTTATATTCTAATAATAAGTGTCCCAAGCTTCCTTATAAAACTATCTTTATCCCAACGGATATCGTCTGTTTCTTCTAATAAATTTACAATACATCATTTGTTTTGCACATCCGCAATCCTTGTCCTTTAAGGATTTCACTATTTCCGAGGTGAAGTCACATACACGCAGTACTCCTTTATGTCTCATGCTCTTTCACCCTTGTATATCCAACGCTAACTTCTAACTTACTCAAAATCATGTCAAATTCGTTTTTAATAATGGTCTTGTCTCATTACGTTTTCGTCGTACTACACCTTAAGTTTGTAGTTATACATTTCCCTTTCATCCTATACTCATATTCAATTAATTACATCTGTCTTGAGTGCTTCCTTTAGTATTCTTTTCATTTCTCCAGTCTATGTCCATCTTTTATATTGTGCGTGAACAATCTCATGGTACCCCTACATCCTTCGGAAAGCACTACTTGTACATAATCCCTCTTTCGTATTCAAAACATATTCTGTTCATTTCTATTTGTCCTTATCATACCAGTCATTTCTGGCATTCATTCTGTCCCGTTGCTCATCTTTCTTTAGTTTGGGCTTTCACAATTCTGTCGCTCATATTACTTCTTTTCCAAGCTATACATGTCATACTGCCTCGCTACACTGTAATCCCACTCGCTTTCTTCTTATCTTCTTTCTTCTATTATCTCATCCTCTTCCTGTGCTCGTTTTCACTTTCCTTACCATTTGATCTCTATTCTGAACTTTCCCTATGGGGCTTTGTAAGTCTTTCACATTCGTTCTACATTTGCTTTTCCGTTTCATACTAATCACACCATATCCATTAGTTACTTCCTTGCTAGGCTTTACTCATTTCTTTTAACATTCCTTATGGTATTCACATCACATCCTGTTCGTAATCCATCCTATAACGTAACACTTCTTAACCTTATTCACGATTCTTACTATGTTTTAATTACATTCTGCGGACTAGGCGTACTTAACCCTTCACCCTTTCTGATCGATCCTACCCTTAGTATCTCACAAGCTGTCTTATCAATACCTTCATGACTTGTCATAGCTCTTCCTTCTCCGTACTTTTATCTCACTCATACTATTACTCCTTTTAATTGTAAATTCGTCGTAGTTTATCCCTACTTATCAGTTCACTCGATACCTCAGTAAAATGTTCGGTTACGAGTTGCCACCTTTTACTAAATCGTCCCTTAGTGTCACCAGCCCTTCCGAATCTTCCTAGCATTTCGCCAATAACATATGAAATACATGATCCTAGACAGCCCACACGTTTGAGTCTTCCCTCCACAAATTCCATCTCCAATTAGTTGGTTAGAACTAATAAAATGTTACCATGAAGCATTCTCCAACCACCACCAGAAGAAAACTAGAATCTGACAATCACCACAGGACTTCTAGTGTTTGATTCACATGGTTTACCTCCAGGTTTATTCTTGAGTCGTGAACAAATTATTTAGTTCATAGGCTACTTGCTGTATGCCTTGTACTTTCCAATAAAAGTGAAACTTAATTACCAGACGTTTTTGCCCTTCAACATAAGCTTTTTTTTTCTAAGGCAAAAATGTGGTTGGAAAGTATTCTGGTCCGTTCAAATGAATTGCGAATTTGCTGCTCATATACGTTTCTTCGAAACAAAAGTTTCCTGAATAAGAATGATGCCTCTTACGGACGACATGGGGGGTATCTCTTAAAGTTTTATCCCAGCGTAATAAATTTGCCCTATCAGTATCGAGTTTCAAGACATATTATGAGCTTATATCTCATTCTCTTCTTTTTCCTATTTCTGGGAAAATTTAGGCAGAGTTTCTTCTGTACTTCTTACTATCCCAAAACCTGCACGCAGGAAATACCAACAATGCCTCACAGGGCCAACATATATACGCATATATCATATCGTATCATAGCCACACAGGGCTCCCAATTTCTAGAAAAAGTATAAAGGTGTCGAGACTTACCTCACATATCGCACCTCGAGACGTACCTGATCCTTTAACGATCTGTTCTGTTATACTTTCCTATCCACCTTCTCTTTCATCCTCCAACTTTACATTTCAATCATATTTCAATATTCTCACCTTATCTGGCATGCCTCTTTCGCACCGTTACTTACCTGTGTACTTTGTAACTGTCATCCTCATCGGTCGCTTTCTTATGTCGATATCGTTCTCCAGCTGAAATCAAAAGTTAGTATAAGTAATATCATTTCCTATGGCTGGGCTCTATCGCACAATCTTAGATTTGAAAGAAAGGTAACATCCTAAATGTCCTGTAGCTTCCTACTTATAGATGTGGTGCACAACACACCGATAAACAAGACTCTACTAGACACGGTCTGTAGACATTCCTAGAACGAACTGCTCTGATACCACTTTTGTCACGACCCAACCCCGTAGGCCGTGACTGGTGCCCGAACTGGGCACCCGTATACGAACCTGTTACATATAATCAAACTGAATCTACGAGTAGTATGGAAACTTGCAGAAGAATCCCAACGGTTCATAACGCCGCCATATATGTATATTCAGATAAACTGTCTCCTGAGGAGTCACAACTAATCATATCATGAAATAATACGCAAGCCGACAAGGCTGCCATCACATATAAATATCGTATGCAAGCCGACAAGGCTGCTACTATAGACGAACAACATACCACAGTACATCGTATGGAAAGAGCTGAACAGAACCCATACAGAACCCACATATACGTCTACAGACCTCTAAGAATACGAATAGCGAAATATGACGGGACAGGGCCCCGTCGTACCCCTGGATAGCATATACATATATATATCATAAGATTCAAACCAAAAGTCTAGACTCCGGAACAACGGAGCTCTCCAAGACAGCAGAAAGGGAGCCCTAAGCTGGCGGATCACCAAATCGAGTGTCTGCACCTGCGGGCATAAAACGCAGCCCCCCCCCCCCCCCCCCCCCCGAAGAAAGGGGGTCAGTACGGAATATGTACTGAGCGTGTAAAGCATGAAATACAGTAAACAGGATCATAACTGAAATAAGGAGTACAGAAAACAAGTACAATGTCCAGAATACCAAAACACTTGCTTTTGAAACATAAATCATGCATGTCAATATCATATATCATATACATATATACCGTACCCGGCCCTCTAGTGAGGGACTCGGTGAATAAAGTCATCATATGCCCTCCTGGCCGCCTGAACATTTCATCATATCATCATATCATAATATATATATATATATACCGTACCCGGCCCTCTAGTGAGGGGCTCGGTGAACAATGCAGTGAAACTGTGCACGATAACATACCCGGCCCGGGACTCGGTGAAAGACATATTGAGGCATGCACGAGCAGAGTAGTGAGAAACCATATGCAATTTAAAACATTATCAAGACTGAAACAGAATAAGAAGAAGGGATTAACACCTGAGTATCGGTAGCGACAATCATATCAAGTATCCTTCGAATGTCATTATAGATCATATCAAAAGAGCCTTAGAAACCATAGACATATGTCAATATAGCATGAAACAGCTTATAGAAGTCAAGGACATCCGTTATTGTAGAGTTTCTAGAAATAGGAGCTTATATATATACCGACTATTATCCAACATATAGGAAACTGAGGAGGGAGGCTCAATCACTTGAGAGTTCTAACATCAAGAAGTGAAAAAGAATTATAAATCACATTCGGAACTTATGAATAGAGTTACCCCAAAGTTCATATCATTCATCATTTAGATCTAAGACATGCCGAAAGAAAGAAGGGACAGCTTTACATACCTGTTTAACGACTATTCGCAAATCCGTTCGCTTTGTCGCCTCCTTTAGCCTATTTAACGTCAAAGTAACGTTATCGTTAGTAACTATACTTTCTAGTTCATAAATCCGTAGCCCATCGCTTATAGAACTTATTCTTTAACTTATACATTCTCGTTTAGGGTTTTTCATTATTAAGGATTTAACGAAAATCGGGCAGCATTTCCCCTATATATTCGCCTAACCCGAATTTTAAATTATTCTCCTATTAACACAGAAATACCAACTACAGAAATATATATATAAAATTCTCACAATTCAGCCCATAACAATTCTAACAACCCAACAACTTCTCTAAATCCATTTCAACCCACAATTTCCTATAATATCAATTTCATGCACTTCCTTAATTCCAATTTCGTCCAATCCAATTTTTATCCTCTCATTACAACACCATTAACATAATTACACCATAAAATACGAAAATCTTACCAAATTTTTCTTGGAGGAATTTCTACTCTTAATTGCTCCAATTTCGCAATTTCTTCTTCCTCGATTCAATATCCAATGTTGCTATCACCTCCTTGAACACCTTCAATTGCTTAAAATCCAAGCTTCCACACTCCCTCTTACTCAAAATAAATCTCGGCCAGCCATGGCTATGGCCGAGAGGTAGCTTGCCTTCCTTTCAATTTTTTTTGAATTGTAATTTCAAAATGAAATGTTACATTGTGTGAATCATCCTTTGACTTATATACTTGCCCACTAGGTGTTACACGTGTCCTCTTATGTGTCACTTAATTGTGTTTTTTTTATTTAAAAACCAGTGGGGCCCAGAATTTAAAAATTAAATGAATTAATTTTAATTAATCACTAATTCTTACTTAATAATCTAATCACAATTAATTAATCCCTAATCTCCAATAATATTTTTACACTAAATAAAATTTATAAAAATTTATGTTCTAAATAAAATTGAAAATTAAAGGTTTCTACTTTTTATCCGAAAATAATTCCGCCTTTAACTTGAGTTGATTTGCTTGCGGATAATTCGACGTATAAATATATGGGGTATAATAGAAATGTACCTAAAATTTCTTCGGCGCGAGTGATTCGAGTCATAGTCCAGAATGCAACGTATCGCATCGGCAAAACTTATTGTCCTTCCCATATTTGTCTCATAATATACCTGCATTTAATCCATTCTCACTTTTCTTTAGTACACTTCTTGACATATCAGTTCATCTCGAAATTTGACTCCTTCAATCTAATATATTTCCCTCTGTTGAGCCTCGAAATATTGTAGCTCATCTTAGAACTGAATTTGTTCTTCCCCCCCTTTAGAGGATGTTCTCATATACACGTAACCTACGAGTATTAATTGTCTTTGATAATCATCTGGCCGACCTTAAGGATCCTTCACTCATCTATTCCTGATAATGCTGGAGTTCCTTTTATCGCATGGTTTAACTTATTTTCCTTTCTGCTAGTTGAGGTCTTGTATCAAATCAAGATGCTTATACATATCAGATCCAATTTAGATGCCTTCTTTATTGTCTTTTCACTTCTACCTTTCACGGCTAGTAGTTCCCTGGGCTAATGAATTAATGGAGACATCGTAATTCATTATGCCCTTTCTGGAGTGTCTCACTATACCATGCTCCTTTAATCCTAGTCTTTCTCCACGACTATCTTCTTAATATCCTTGAATTTCTTCTGGCTCTGGGTTCCCAATTCCGATTTATGTCTATACTACACCATTAAAAGTTGATATTCCACACCATCCATTCCCACGACCCGTCCTTTCATTAGCTTAGCCCATTTTGTCCTGTAATTCTTCTTAACTACTTGTTTGCATCACAGCTAGGCATCATAGCCCTTTTGACCTTCTACCGGCTCCCGTCCTTACCATGAAATCCTCATGAAATATACCCTTTTCTTTCTTCCTTCGTTGAGTTCTCACCTTTCTTTCTGACTCTACGGCTGGTTTGTATCCATGCAGATCCCCCATACATCATTTTATTTCTTTCATAATTGAATCATGCAGATCCCCCATACATCATTTTATTTCTTTCATAATTGAATCATTGTACTCCTTATCAAGATTCTTATCCCATGTTACTGATGTTTTGCCTCTTAGCTAGATTTGTTAATTTATTATCCTCCCTCCTATTCCTGGTGATTGCACGACTTTCGTTAACTAATACATTAGTGTACCTTTCTTACTTTCACTTTCAGGGCCTTTCTTGATTTCCTTTGCTCATAAGTGCTCTTCTTCACTTGCCATTTTATAGTATTGACCCTGAAGTTTGTAGAATATCCTATTAGAAGTACAAATCCATTCTATTTCTAAAGTCATCTTTTGGGAGGGCTTTTCCATTTCCGAGGTAGTCATGTCGTGTCAGTATGACTGCGAATTCATCTCTTCGGATACCCCTCAAGAGTAAGAAACCCCTAACATCTTCACAAAACCTGCTTATTCTTTCCCACTTCATGTCCCTATTCATTGTTACTGCCCTTCAATCCCTCTTATCAAAATCTGTTTTCGAGCCCTGTGCATTCGTCTTTTTTTGTTCCATACTACCATACTCTATTCTTTCCGTGTACTTACTTTCGAGATTCATCCGAATGGTCCTTTGCCTCTACCGTCGTCCTAAACTCTCTCTCGGAAACTTTACTTGACCCCCGTTAGCAACATACTTCCCTTGCTCACACTTCTTCTTTTCTCAAGAAATCATAATCATCTTACTATTGTTTACTCACTTCCTTCTCTTCCCTGATATTCTTGCATCGTGATTGTCCAATTTTATCCTTTAGATGAAACAATGTCAACCTGCCCTGTAGCACTTTCTACTTGAACTTCAATACCCCGTCCAATCAATACCTTTAACATATCGTAACATCGGTTATCAGGGCACACATACTGGTTAACGTGATCACACATGAGTTATCATGTATATCGTTTACTAACACCTTACTTACGAAGTACCCCTAATGTTATTTGAACTTGTCCTAAATCTGTGGTTTAACACATCTTCTCTTTCGTCGCCAAGCTAGCCCATCTTACATCTCACAATCATTTAAAATTTCCAACCGCAAGTCTCACATGCTTCTGATTTCCCTTAGGCTATTTTAGTTCCTTATACTTCTCATACGTCTAAGTCTGTAGGACTTCTTAACACATTTCCTAAGTCCTTGATTATGAATTTCTGGCAATATAGGCTTAATAATCGATCTCCACTCGAACACCTACTCTCCTTTCCTTTTTATTTATAAGCCGACATCACTCTTTTTTTTCTTTTTTTTTTGCCAAATAACCTTTATCACCTTTGTCTAATAATTCAAGGTGGCCCTACTTATAAGAATCGCATCTCCCTTGCTGCGTGACCTTTTTATCACATAACCTAGAAAAAAGAAATTGAAGTTCTAATGGATCCCAAGTAAAATTTTGTAATGCATCTCCCTCCAGGTTGGAAAAGTCCTTTACTCTCCTAGCTAGGTGAATGATATCTTAACCCTTGGAACTCCCAACAATAACCATCAATCAACGCATGTGACTGCTTTCCATTCCTAATTTCAAGATTCCTAGTGGTGGTAAGAACATCTTAGTCGCAGTTACCTATAAATACTTTGGTTATCGGTTCCTTTAGAATTCCCATCCGCTAACTATTAAATGCTATCCTGCAATAATTGTACATACATAAGAAATTTTAGTAAAATACCCATATACCTATAGTCGGCCTTTCCTAATCTTGGTATGGAGGGCTATAAAGTGAAGTATCCTTCTCATCGTCCTCCCACCATCTACTTGTCAGGCCCTCCTCATCTCCCCCATCTGAGTCTGAGGGATACGAATATCCTGGCAGCTTCTTATTTACCGAAGGCCAAGATTGAGAGCTAGAATACTCGGTAGCACTCACACTCGTGGTAGCCCTAACATAATGCTCCATCATAGGAGAAGCTGGAGGGGTGTACTTTGATGCAGCGTCGGGAGCCTGCTGCTCCACCGACGTCCCACATGCGAACCCTCAGACGGGCCTGTGTAACTATCTTCCGGCGGATCTTCCTGCATGGAAGTCACAAGCTCTAAGGGGATCGTCTTGATGTCCTCGATAGGATCTGTCTCAATAGAATAGCTAGGACTCCTCCTACTCGGTCCTGGGATCTGAAGTCCCGAATCCTCCCTGGGGGCCTTCCATGGACCCCCACTATCTGAAGCCGATCTCTTCATCTCTGTCAATATGCACTTACCTATAGTGAAAGAGGGTCAGAAACGATCTCTCCTAGACTCTGGCTATATCACACGATCTAAAAAAAAAATGAAGGTCACTAATTCCTAAATACCCTATAGCCTCTTGTTTATAAGTGTGGCGCGCTTCACACCCATAAACAAGACTCTACTGGACACGGTTCATAGATACACCCTAGGACGGAACTGCTCTAATACCACTTTTGTCACGACCCAACTAGAGAGCCACGACGGACACCCGGAGCTAGCCTACCGATCACCACCTGTCAAACTTATCATCAAACTCAACCTGCACATACACCATTCTCAGCACAAAGCTTATTACGAAACGATAGTCGTTTACATCTCAAAACACATATATACACGCATATACAGAAGCCCATAAGGCTACAAAATGATGTACAGAATATACACTGAAGAGATCACATACCATCTACTACCCACACATATGCATCTACAAGCCTCTAACTGGGATACTGAAATCATAAGGACAGGATAGGACCCCGCCATGCCCCAAATATGTGCACAAAAGAATATACCAATAAGCGGCAACTCCGGAGTAGTGGAGTGCTCCTGTATATCTGCTGATAAAGCTCTTAGGCGTCTGTACCATCGCCCTGTCTACCTACGGGCATGAACGCAGTGTCCATAAAAGAAAGGACGTCAATACAAACAATGTACTAATTATGTAAGGCATGTATAACAACATAATAAAGAAAAAAAAGAGCATAAGATGAAGGGATAACATGTAACTGAATACCTCTTAAGGCGGAGTCATGCATGCTAACTTTTATATTAAAACAACATCATATCATATATATACACACATAAACTGCCCGACCATATAGGTACGGTGTGATCATCATTAGCCCGCGTCCTGGCCTCCTGCATCCGGGGTAACTATCTCATTCCACCTACTAGTGGTGTCTGCCCGGTCAACTAGGCACGGTTTAATTATCACCATAGCTGCCCACTACGCCCATCGTAGTAGTGTCTGCCCGACAAACTAGGCACAGTGTAAACTCACATATTCATAACATAAAGCATGCATGAGAGCTCAAGTAAAAGCTATAACTCTATCGGAGTGACGTAAGGTCGGTAACCTCTGATTATATTATGGAACAAACATCATCGCTATGTCTCACCATGAAGGAACTAGTATCATGATGTGAGCACATCAACAATGAACAACATCAAGGAAATCATAAAATAAGATCATTAGTCTCATAATAGCATCAATTCATAAGCTTTATAATCTCTAGAAAGAGAATCATCACCATCCCCATCATTATCATAAAACACATCTTATCTCTATCTCATAAGAAGCTCTTAATAATCTTAGGCTTTCAACTTTTGGAATGTAAGAAGGTCATTAGAACATATATAGGAGATGGTGATATAAAAGTCATGCCTTTTGAAAGAAAGGGACTAGCCTTACATACCTTTACGTTTTCTTATGACTAAACGTTCTCCTTCGAAGTTCACAACTCTACATTCAAGAGAATTTGTACTAAATTAGATCATTTAAAACATGCTTAAGTCTAAACTAAAGCGACTAAGAGCTAATGAAAATTGGCCAGCATCTCCTTTGTTTCGACAACTTTATCCATGTAATAAACAACTCTGAAACATCAATAGCAACACCCATAATACCATATCAATAGAATTTTTCAATCGTCAAAACTCCTTTTCAAAGTCATTCATAACCATAGCTACAACATAATACCATATTCATTTTCACATAATACTTCCTCATATAAACATATGGACATGTACCATAACATCAAGTTCACCATATTCATATTATGTACTCTGATTTCCAGCCAAAATAACATGTACGTAATACTTCAAAATAGTCCAACAACACAAGAACAACATACCTATGATTTTCAGAAAATTGGGCCGCACTTCCCCTATATCTATCACCTTTTTCATATTCAAACCAACACCAAAACTATAAGAACAACATGAAAAATAGAATTTCCAAGTTATACGGTCAATTTCCAGCCATAAAATACCACAAGAACAACTTCAAAACAGTTAAGCAACTAACAATATCACAACTACGATTTTCGAGCTTTATTTCACAAGTTTTCAACCGTACAAGTTAGTCACGACTTCTACAAGCTCAAATACATGGAGGAGAGAAATATTATTACCTTTAATGAGCTTGCTTCGCCTCTAAGAATCCTCTAAACCCGGAAACCACAACAAGAACTCAAGCTTCAACTTGCATCCAAGACCTTAAGAGTGCTTCTTCTTACTCTCTTGGAACTCTTGAGATAGAACTTGGGTGAAACCCTATTTGTTTTTTGGCTTAGGGTCTTTATGATCTGACTTAGGAAGGTCTTAGAAGATTATGGAAAAAATTTCATGTGAAAATGACTTAAAATGTCCTTTAGAAACTTATTTAATAGAAGGTCGTCCACTGCCATAGTGGGTCCCAGCGAGGCTGATTGTGAAGTCTTGCGAAAACGCGAATATCTCTCTACTCTAATTTCATATGGACAAAGGGTTTGTTGAATTGGGAATTAGTCTTCCTGGACTTCAATTTAGGCTTTAGTTTCACTTCTAAACTCATAATATACTAGGTGATATACCCCTCTAAAGTTGACCCAAAATTTCTGTCCAAAATTCTGCCAACTGTTTCCACATTTTTGACAAACTTATTTTCTTTGTCCCGAAATCTTCTGAAACTCTCCATACATGATATTTATCATTAATAATACTTGATAATGGTCATTTCCTTTGGTTCCAAGGCTGTCCTTCCAGGTTACGACTTACGAGATCGTAATTCATCCTTTACTTCATTGTTATGCACTTCCCATGGCTTGTACCTTCCAAAACATCATGGGATGTCTCCGATACTCCATTAATATGGTAAATCATATGGAATTCTCATGCTATAAAAGTGCAAGGTGTAACAAGATCTTTCTGAGGTATCCTAAACTCAGATAGGAGCACAAACTCCAGAGCAGGTAGCCACAGGTTTTAGGACTCCAGGAGCGCTGCCTGCCACCGTTGTGGCTACTCAGGATCTTCGAGCCCCAATTATAGGTGTTATTACTCTGGGTAGAGCTCTTCCGGGTATTGTTACCTGGCCAACAGTTTAGCCTACTGTGATTGTTGATTAGAAGAAAAGGTAGGTCAAGTTTGAAAAGATAAAGTTGTAGACTTATGATGGACATCCTGATGCCAGTGCTTATGAGTTCTTGGTTTGTTTCCACGAGAGGTGGTGGTGAGCTTCATGAAAAAGAACATATTCACAATGTTTGGGACCCCACAGGCGATGATTAGCGATGGAGGAGCACACTTTTCCAATCACTTAATGAAAAATCTCTTGAACAAGTATGAGGCGAGGCACAAGGTGGCGATTGCATACTACCCGCAGACTAGTTGTTAGGTAGAAGTATCCAATCAAGAAATAAAGTAGATTCTTGAGAAGACTATTAATGTACAAAGGAAAGATTGGGCTGTGAAACTCGATGATGCACTATGGGCCTATCGAACAACACATAAGACACCTATTGGTACTTCTCCCTACTAGATAATTTATGGGATAGCGTGTCACTTGCCCATTGAACTGGAGCATAAATCGTATTAGGCAATCAAAAAACTCAACCTTGATGCTCGCGGGAAAGAAGCGGATGTTGCAGTTGCATAAACTTGATGAGAATGACAAATTGTATAAGGAGAAGACCAAGAGATGGCATGTTAGGCACATCCAGAACCGATCGTTCGAGCCTGGCCAGTTATTATTGTTATTTAATTCAAGGCTTAAGCTATTCCTTGGAAAGGTGAGGTCAAAGTGGTCAGGTCCTTTAGAAGTGTTGCGTGTAACAAAACATGGAGCTGTAGAATTGCGAAAACCAGAGATCGAGGAAACTTTCTTGGTTAATCGACAACGAGTGAAGCATTATTGGGCTGAGGTCATGGATAGGCACAAAACCTCAGTGGAGCTGTTGAATGATTAGATAAAGGACTCATATTGTCCCATGATGTTAGCTAAGGCGCTTCTCGGGAGGCAACCCGAGTTTGTAATGTAACAATTAAAAAAACAAGAAAAATCCAAAAAAATATTTTGCTATGACCTAAACTATGGCGCTTGTTGGGAGGCAACCCAACGTTTTATTTATCTTTATAGTTAGCATTTTTATTCATACTAATGGGTAGTGTTGAAGGTGTAATGCACAGGTAAAAAGGTGGAAAAGCGGAGCAATAGCGAGGAGAACGATAAGAGGGGACGAAAATTTGCCAAGGTATAAGTGGGTCGGAGCCTTCACCGAGCTTAGGTCAAAGTGAGGCCTGCCATGCTTTTCCCCTCCCTCAGCTCCAGGTAAGTACCCAAAAATAAAAAAAATAAGGCAAAATTTTCTTTAAGGCAAAATTAGGAGAGGGGCCTCGCCTAGCGTGGGCTAAGGCATGACCACTGCTCGCCTTGAGCCTTGCTCAGCGAGGTAGGTGAGTAAGTTGATTTTTTTAAGCTGTCGGGTCGACCCGACTCAACCCACTAGGAATCCTGAATTAAAACCCTTCTTTCCCCACCCTTTCTCCCATTATGAATTAAAACCTCTCTCTTCAACCTCTCAAGCCAAAGGCAAACATCAGCACTGCCCCATCAATGTCCAAGTCTAATTTCTTTGTTTCTGGTATGTTTTGTTTTTCTTTTCCCTTTTTCATTTTATGGTATGTGATTATCCCATTCTCATTCCCCATTATATTGAGTGATGAAATTTCTTCTAAATTAATGTATGTGTTCTAAAGTATGACAGATTTAAGCTTGTAAGTTTATGTTAATGGTGGAAGTTGATATTGTGAACCTGTGATAAAGGTGAATGTGGATTGTGGAACCCATTACCCTCAAACCCCTTAGTTGGTGAAATTGTTGTTGGATGCTGCTTAGTACCTGAAGTTCATGCAAAATATTGGGTTGTTCATCACCCTAAACTCACAAATAGGTTGTTTCACAAACTATGCATTCCAATTGTTTGATGAAATGCCCCAAATTATAATCATGGACAAAATGGTCCCAATGACATATGGATATTGACCGTCTTGAGGGAAAATTAGTCGTAGGATATTATATTGTGCGATTTGCCTTACGAATATGCAAAAAATTAAGTGTGGGGTGGTATGTTGGATTTTCAAGCTATGAATGCTTTGAAAATGGGTTGTAGAATGGGTGATTCTAGTCACGTCGAAAAAAAACAAATAGGAAGTCTGAGTAGTATCACTGTGACTAGTTGACACCCATGCAAGCGAACTAAGTGTGGGGTCGTTCTGACACCCAATTAGCTTACTTTGTTAGCCACTTCTGATAACTTACTAATGTTTTTCTTGGTTGTAACACATGCTGCAAATATAGTGAAATCATGGCAAGCAAGAAGCAATGGAAAGGAGAAGGTCGCTACTAATCCAACCCGAGAAAGAGCTCACATGAGCCAGCCTTCACAATGCAGTCCTCACAGGGCCCTAGTGCTATACTGGTTGAAGCTGAGAGTTTCCAACTGCCTCAGGCAGACCAAAATCAAGGACAAAAGCAAAAGAGGATACAAAAAGAGTATGGCCTGTATTGGGTGAATGACTATAGGCATGCCTCCTTGAGACACCTATTGATGAAGCTAGCTTGAAAGAATAAAATTTTGACATATGGGAGCAGGTATATGCTTCCGGCTTGCAATTTGTCTTTCAAGATCCGGGAATATGTAACATCCATTTGGCAAGAGAGGTGTATGCTAATTGGGTTATGGACGATCTAGATGAAATCTGTGTTCGAGGATTGGTAGTTCCATTTACTGATAATTATATATGCGATTTCATGGGGACCCCGGCTGGTGTGGACAACAATGTGTTTGAGTAGTTGGTTCGTTGGCCTCCTTACTGGGCAATGAGGCATACTTTATATGGCCCCCATTCTAACACAAGGTGGTTACGCAGGTCAGATAATAATCAGCATAAGTCCTTCCCCCTTGCCCACATGACAAAAAAGGCAAGGGTATGGCTCTGAATTGTATGTGCAAGGTTTATGCCAGTTAGGCATTACTCTGATGTGAGTAGAGAGAGGATCTGCAAGGTTTATGCATTGATGACTGGTCAGTAGATTAATATGGGGGCTATATTGAAAAGAAATATGAAAAAATCTCAACAGGATTATGAGGCTCGTAGGTTCTTATTTGGAAGTACCCTTACACATATTTGACGTAAGGTAGATGTTGATGAGGAACCGCTGGATGGTAATGTGATAGGACCGTCTATTAATGTGACTCAGGTGAAAAACCCGAAAGATATACCGGGGCAGACTTTGACAGCATCGTAGCGTCATGCTTGGGATGACTCCATCATAGCCAACATGTATGCACTTCGGCGCCTTCTGTTGACACTTAGCTCACACGCTGCTACAGCTGAGTAGTTAGCCTACGTTGATAAGCAATTTTCGCTCAATGCACACGCTAGGGTGTTATACAAGTTTGAGGAAGCGTATAAGGAGCCTTTGGATGATGACATTCCTACTCCCGAGCTAGAGTAATTGGAGTCGGTAGTTGATGCAATGGTTGAGTAGGAGCAGGAGTCCGATAGTGATGTTGGTGATCCAAATGCTGCTCCCACGAACAGTGATAAGGAGTCAGGAGATGCTGATTATCAGGACGAGATCGACGTGTAGACATGGAGTTATTTCTTACCACTATTTCGCATTACATTTGTGCACTGAGGACAGTGCTTAATTTTAAGTGTGGGGTGGGGAGTAAACGCTTTTATTTTGGGCTTGTAATAACTCGTACTATTTTATTTTTGTATTGGGTCTGTAATATTTAGTACTATGTTGACTTGTTTTTCCTTTATGTTTAGGATGTCATAGGTTGTGATACTTCAAAACAATTCATGGCCTGTAATAAGTAGTAATAGTAGTAGTTAATATTATTATGTTGTGTCGTGCTAGTACTTAGCGTAACCCTTGGTTTTTGTTTTTGGTTCTTTTCCAAGGGGTATTTTGAACAACATGAGCAAGTCTCAATTTTTTTGGAAGTGAAATCATGCTTAAAAATAATAACTTGTGTTGAAAATCCTCTGCTTTTCTACTTGACTCATGGATAAAATTTTGTCTTAAAAATACTTGCATTGAATTCGTGTCCTTGTTTTCTAAGTAGAGGGTTAATGTATATCCATCTTGAACCTTGAGTGTGCCATGTTTGGTGAGTGTTGTTGTATATATTCCATGTCTCGTATTGATGTCTAGAACTTTCCCGGTATGTCTACGAAGTGAAACTAAGTGCGTTAAGTTAGGAGATGATATATGCACTTCTTTGTGAGCCATGATTTTAGACCATTCATTTGCCTACCCATATGTGATATCCTTTGTTAACCCTTTTGCGGCTTTAGCCTATTTTCTTTGGTAACCACATTTGTAGCCATTCCCTTTTGTTAGTATATCTGGTAAGATTTGATCCCAATCTCCTAAAGCACTTCAGAAATTTAACACTTGAAAGTAAATGGGAAATAGTTGTAAAGGGAAGTTAGGGTGGAAACTAGAAAAATAAGGTGGAGGGTGCACTTGGTGAATATAGTAGTGTATGTTGTTAGCAGGGAACGGAAAAAGAAAGAAAGAAAAATAATATTTTGTGTTCTCCTTGGAAAACAAATTGCTCCTTGCTAATAGCGTATGCAGAAAATAAAGAGAGTGCTTAATTAAAGGGTGCGTAAGGTGAAGTGAAAAAGAATGGTTTAATTATTGATAAAATAAGAGGAAGTGCATTAGAATGATAAAGTGTATGTCTTAAAGTCCTTAGGGAGATTAGACACTATTTACCCAAATAATTGCTACCCGTTCCTTAGCCAGCATTTCAACCATGAAAGTCTTGCTTGATCCTATGCTTGATATGCTTTTTGTTAATAGAGTACGACATTAAGGGCAAGCCTATGGTACGTTTTATGAGCATGTGAATTTTCTTGTGAGAGTAAGAGTAATTCTTTCTATTCATCGCCTGTATTGTGTGTTGATTGAAAATGTTTAGGGAACTCTCTTTGAAGAGAGGGCACATGATTGGTAAGAGATTGGTAACATGTTTGATTCCTTTGTTAGGCAACAGGACCGTTTTTTCCTATATTCATATGAGCGAGTCAATTTTAGAGATTAGGATGCTTTGACGAAGTTGGCAGATGTAAAGTTTGTGTTATACTTGAGATCTTTGCTCAAAGATGTTTAAACTGTCATAGTGATCTTATTGTAATGCAGACCTGTTCAATGTGGCAATGTTTTGCGAATCGAAAGTAGAGTTGGGTGTGTCTAGCGTTTTGTGCGAGCCAAAAAAAGGTATAAGTGTGGGTTAGTGATGTTAGGCGTATTTATATGCTTAACCACCGTATATTACCCATATTTTACCTTGTTTAGAGGACGAATTAAGCTAAATACACCAAACTAATCATTATTCTTGCATTACTAGCTAATATGTATCTGTCTGTTGCAATAAGGCACTTTTGGAGAAAATGCGTGGTGATTCGGACAAAAATGAAAATTTTATGCGAAATAGCCTAAGTGTAAAAGTGGAGATGAACCTCGCTGAGCTCAGTCCAAAGCAAGTCACATTCACACCTTAGACCTCGCCCGGCAAGGTGGGGTGATCAATTGCATAAGTTCTAGGAATTTTTCCAAGTGTAAAGTGAGACCCCAGCCTCGGCAAGCTTCAGCCAAAGCGAACTGAGGGCTTGCTTTATCCCTCGCTCAGTGAGGTGGGTGTGAAAAAATGCAAGAGTCCCAGAATTTGTCTAAGTGTAAAAGAGCACCTTGACCTCGCCGAGCTTGGTTCAAAGCGGGGCCATGTCAAGTTTTATGGGAAGCTCAGCGAGCCGCATGGGTTAAAATGCACTTATGCCAATTTTTAGACCTATTTTTTATGGACTTTGTAGGGTTATTCTCAACGCTATAAATAGAACCCTTTGTCGTTTTTGAAAGGGTATCAGGTATTATTTGCACAGGGCAAGAACTAAGGCTTATCATCATAGGGTTTGATCTTTTACCTTCGATACTTCAACTTTTCTTCTTTCGAATATGAAATTCCATAGCTGTAATCCGGATATGAGCGGCTAAACTCCCTTGTTCTGGGGTTATGACCAAAGTATGATTGTTATCATATGAACTTGAGATAACGTCTTTTATATTTATCATATGAGTTATTTACTTATTGTTGTGCACGAATATTTTACTGCTTCGTGAGTAGTAGGATATATATTTGATTCATAGATTGAACTCGAGAGAGGAATACTAAGATAGAACAAAGATTAGTAGAGTAGGATCTTCACCCTGGGCATCATGGAGCGAATTTGCGTCTAGGATAGAGATATACCTAGTTCGCCCTACTTGGTTGATATATAGGAATTATAAATGCAGTTGTATGAATGTTCATGATCATAGAGATATAGGCATGAAAGTAATACAAATAGGTGGGTAGAGAACTCTAGAGATTTATAGTCAGAATATTAACCCTGTCAATCAGTAACTCGGTAAAGAATAGATGTCAATGAAAGTGAATGCGTAACATGAATACAATAGTGTCGTAACCCTGGAATGTTCTTCTCTCGGTGATAAACTCAATTGTTAACAGCATTCGTTACAAATTGTTCGCATAAATAGTTACTTATTTACTTATTGCATTATTTATAAAACACAACAATCTTTCTCTCATTCACTTGCATAATTAGTAGCGATAGTGAATTCTCGCTAAACCATTGGTCATAAGTCTCTGCGGATATGATAACTGATCTTTTACATGTCACTATATTACTTGGCAATCTCGTATACTTGTGTGTGCGTTGGTTGCCACATATACCCGTGGGGTGCACCGGTATTGTTTGTGAAGAAGAAGGACGGAACCATCAGGATGTTCATTGATTATAGGCAGTTGAACAAGGTCACCATCTGTTAAACCCCACCCTTGGTAAGGCGTGATTAGCACCCGGCACCTTACTGAAACCGAGTGAACCAACTTATAACTTGCGTTCTCTATGTCTCAAATGACAAAATAAGGCTAAGGGCTAAATATGAACGTAATATCAGGTATAAATGCATGTACAATGGACCCATGATGCCGACATTACTACTGTCACACTATGACTAAGCTGTACACAGGAACTATCTGCAAAGCCTTTATGAACATGACTGAGGCATACAAGTCGGGACCGGGCCCCCGACGTACCCTTAACACAATTCATATATATATATATATATATATATATATATATATATATATATATATATATAGACTCAGACTCGGCAATTCTCTAGGAAGAAGTGGAGCCACCACTCAAGACCAGTACCTAAAGGCAGCCTACGATGAAAGATCCTCGTCTAGTCTATCTACACCTGCGGGCATGAACGTTGCGTCTACAAGAAGGGACGTCAGTACGAGCAATGTACCGAGAATGTAAGGCATAAATAGTAACATGATATAAGAATGATGATAACATAAGATAAAGTAAGCAGTTATACCTCGTACTCTTCTTAAGATCTCTGTCATGCAAACTACCCATCTATAGGAAAAACATTTCATACACATCCATACACAACATACATACATATGCATTCACATACACTTACTATATATACATCTGTCATATCCATACCCGGCCCTTTCGTGTCATGCGTACCCGGCCCTTTCGGGACTCGGTGTCATCCCCAACTGATCAGTGGGATGCAATGCATAAATACAAACATATATATAAAAAAATACATAAACGAAATCAGCATCATCATTAGCATAATCATTATCACTATATCCTTCCTTAGAAGATCAACTATCTTAAGGTTAAGTCGACGATGTCATGGGAGTCTCGAGAATCATGAACTTAGATAGCATTGAAAAATATAATTATTATCTTCGCTATATCTCACCTCAAAGGAACGAGTAACATGCGGTGAGACCATCGACAATAAGTAAGATCAAGGGATTCATGGAATGGCTCAATAATCTCATAATGCCCTGAAATCATAGCTTCGGAA
Source organism: Lycium barbarum (assembly GCF_019175385.1). Taxonomy (NCBI): domain Eukaryota; kingdom Viridiplantae; phylum Streptophyta; class Magnoliopsida; order Solanales; family Solanaceae; genus Lycium; species Lycium barbarum. The sequence goes on from NC_083337.1 coordinate 24,847,317, forward strand.
TTTCTAGAATTAAAATCATCATCATCATGTTCATCATAGAAAACATCTCATCCTTATTATTATAAAAGCTTTTAAGAATCATGAACTTCTAACTTTTGAAAACAAGAAGGTTATGTAAACATTTATGGAATCATGCCTTTGAAAGAAATGGATGAGCCTTAACATACCTGGAATCTTGCTTCTTGACTTTCCAACTTATCTCCTGACACGCAATCTACATATAAAACCATTCATACTATTGTTAGGCTCATCATCATACACTTGTCTCAAACCTTTAATTAAAATCCTTTTAGATTCTGCCGAAATTCGGGCAGCATCTCCCCTGTTTATATGTAGCCCGAAATCACAATTCAGCAACCAACAACAACAACAACAACAATACCAACATCAACAACGCTATTATCAATACCAAAATATTCCATTAACCTCCCACGCGATATTTTACCCAATTTCTCGACCCATAAATTCATTATACGCTCATTTAGTAACTTTCCCTCCGTAAATAAGCTTAAATTAATACTAATAAGGAAGATTCATACCTTTCACCAATTCACTTGATAATCATATATATATAAATAACAACAGAGGACATATCACAATCATGTTGTATTCCATAATTTCCAACTATCACAAATCATATTTATTACCTCAAAACAACCCAACGAAACGGTAGCCATATCTTAGGCTATTTCGATGCTATCTTGTAGTATTTTGCAATAAACGACTTCACCCGCATGGAATTAATCTTAAGCACAACCAATAACATGTTATACATACCTTAAGAAGCAGCTAGGACTGATAATCCAAACGTGGTTCAGCTCACAACAATCCTTAATAGCATAACAACAACATAGACTTGTTGTTCGTTGGGGGTTTCCAACACTTTGATGAATGATTGGATTGTTTTCCCTTTGATTTTTCTTAGGAACCTTGGAGATATGTTAGGAAAGGGTTTGGAGAGGTTTAGAGAGAATTTAGGGAGAGAAGGTGGTAGAAAAATGAGTGAAAAAAAAATCAGATTCTTGTTTTTAAATTTTCTGATTTTTACTGTTCACACCGAGTACTGTTCATCCCCGTACTGTTCACCGCCTTACTGTTCACCGTGTTCTATTCATCCGCGTTACTGTTCATCCGCGGAAATTATTTCTAGACCTCAAAATTTTGTACACCGATCTCTTTATTTGTACTTGGATATGACCAAAACTCCATACAGTCTGTATAACTTGTTCAACATCCCAAACTTGACAAAACTTTTTTTTTTCTTTTCCGATTCGTTTAACCTCTAACCTTCACGACACTTGCTTATCACTTGTTAAACATAACACAAAAACTTATAACTTCAAACATAATCATGTCCTTTGATCTTATGTGACTAACTTACGATGCAGCTTAACGCACGAAAATACAGGATGTAACATCCTTTCCCCCTTTGGAACATTCGTCCTCGAATGTTAAAATAAGATGAAACTTATGTCAAAGTCACTATCAACTCCTCCATTCTTATTCAAAACTTTCCTTTTCTCGCGATATCATCACTTTGTTTTATATATCTCGTATATTTATCATATCCTTCTTGTTATCTCACTTGACTTATCATGTCGTACTCTTCTTCTCTTCCTTATTTGATTATTGGTGATCACATCTTACCATGGACTATTCTATAACCTTTATTACCTGTCGCTTTTCTCTTCTTCTCTCGTATAACCGTAATGCCATTAGGACACAAATCCACCGCAAATACCTTTTTTTTCTTTATCTAAGTACCCATTCTTTTAAACTCGTAGCATTGTCATCCTTTGTGTCCCCTTCTATATCCCATTTTGTAGACATTAAGTCCCCCACTGGATTATTGTTCAATTTATTTTCTTCCTCACGAATTATTTTCAATCCAATCTCAAAAGATACCCTTTAGTTACCTTATTCATTTGCTGACTTGCCTTCAGATAGTTTTAAACTTATTTCCACAATAATTCTTGCTTCAAACTATATCTATAATCCATCCTTGTGCTCGTACTCAAGCTTACTTGCTTCCCCCCTTATAGGTTTTACCCCATGTTGTTGTATTTTCTTGCCGTTCTCGATCAAAATTTATGGGGATACTTGAAATAATGATGTGCCCAACTATCTGTCCAGCCGGAGTAGTACTTTTTTATTCCAATAACTAATGCCCGATGTCCAGTTGTAGCGTCATCTTATTTTATCATTCCATATCAACTTGTCCCATACTTTTCCTTTAATTAATCTATTGTAATCAAAGACATATAATCTTTGTTATCTCTTAAATCTTTGGTCCTCGTCCTTAAATTTTAGGAAAATTTTGACAGAGTTTCCCCTATAATTCTTACTATTCAAAACCTACACGCAGCCCAGAAAATACATGCAATGCCTCACAGGGCCCTCAATATCGAACAGAAATGCAAAGATGATAAAACTTACCTCATGAGTCGCAACTGAGGATATACTTGAACTTTTATTAATTGTCCTTTTATATTTCCCTAGTCACTTTCTCTTCTATTCATTGGCTATACATATCAATAATACTTGCAACATTCTTACCATATCTGACTTATAATCCTTTTTACCATTACTTACCTCTGTACTTATTCCTTCAACTTCTGTCGTCTTTAATCTGAAAGTTGAACTTATAATTAAATTATACATTTAACTAATTCCCCAGCTTTACGATACAATCAGCTTATCTTGATTATGACCAATTCATCCTCATAGAAGATGCACATTTTGATGACGTAGTTTCAGCAAAGTGACTTACCTTTGTAATCCCAGTATCATCATCCACTTCCTTTGTCAACACCATTCTTTCGCTAAAAGCAAGGGTTAGTATAAGGAATTTCATTTCCTATGACTTGGCTCTTATCGCACTATCTAAGATGAGAAAATAAGGTCAATCATTCCTAAATGCCTTGCAACCTTCTGTTTACAAGTGTGGCCAGCTTCACACCCATAAACAGGACTCTGCTAGACACTGCTGGCAGACAACCCTAGGACAGAACGACTTTGATTTCAACTTGTCACACTCCACCCTCGGTAAAGCGTGATTATCACCCGGCACCTTACGGAAACCTAACGAACCAACTTATAACTTACGTTCTCTATGTCTCAAATGAAAAAATAAGGTTAAGGGCTAAATATGAACGTAATATCATGTATGAATATATGTACAATGGACCGATGATGCCGACATTTCTACTGTCACACTATGACAAAGCTGTACACAAGAATTGTCTCCAAAGCCTCTATGAACACGACTGAGGTATACAAGTCGGGACAGGACCCCCGACGTACCCTTAACACAATTCATATATATATATATATATATATATATATATATATATATATATATATATATATAGACTAAGAAACTCGGCAATGCTCCAGGAAGAAGTGGTGCCACCACTCAAGACCGGTACATGAAGGCAGCCTACGACAAAAGATCCATGTCTCGTCTATCTACACCTGCGGGCATGAACGCAGCGTCCACAAGAAGGGACGTCAGTACGAGCAATGTACCGAGTATGTAAGGCATGGATAGAAACATAATATAAGAATGACGATAACATAAGATAAAGTAAGCATTTATATCTCGTACTCTTCTTAAGATCTCTTTCATGTAAACTACTCATCTACAGGAAAAACATTTCATACACATCCATACACAACATACATACATATGCATTCACATACACTTACCATACATTCATCTGTTATATCTGTACTCGACCCTTTCGGGACTCGGTGTCATCCGTACCCGGCCCTTTCGGGACTCGATGTCATCCATACCCAGCCCTTTTGGGGCTCGGTGTCATCGGTACCCGGCCCTTTCAGGACTCGGTGTCATCGGTACCCGGCCCTTTTGGGACTCGGTGATATCCCCAACTGATCAGTGGGATGCAATGCATACATATATATATATATATATATATATATATATATATATATATATATATATATATATATATATATATATATATATATATATCAAAATACATAAATGAAATCAACATCATCATTAGCATTATCATTATCACTATATCCTTCTGTAGAAGATCAACTTTCTTAAGGTGAAGTCGACGATGTCATGGGAGTCTCGAGAATCATGAACTTAGATAGCATTGAAAAATAAAATCATTACCTTTGCTATATCTCGCCTCGAAGGAACGAATAACATGAGGTGAGACCATCAACAATAAGTAAGATCAAGGGATTCATTGAATGGCTCAATAATCTCATAATGCCCTCACATCATAGCTTCAGAATTTCTAGAATTAAAATCATCATCATCATGTTCATCATAGAAAACATCTCATCCTTAGTATCGTAAAATCTTTTAAGAACCATGAACTTCACACTTTTGAAAACAAGGAGGTTATGCAAACATTTATGGAATCATGCCTTTAAAAGAAAGGGATGGGCCTTAACATACCTGGAAACTTGTTTCTTGACTTTCCAACTTATCTCTTGACTCGCAATCTATATATAAAGCAATTCATACTATTGTTAGGCTCGTCATCATACACTTGTCTCAAACCTTTAATTATAATCCTTTTAGATTCTGCCGAAATTCGGGCAGCATCTCCCCTGTTTACATGCCTAGCCCGAAATCACAATCCAGCAACCAACAACAACAACAATACAAACATCAACATCACTATTACCAATACAAAAACATTCCATAAACATCCCACACGATGTTTTACCCAATCTCTCGACCCATAAATTTATTATACGCTCATTTAGTAACTTTCGCAACGTAAATAAGCTTAAATCAATACTAATAAGGAAGATTCATACCTTTCACCAATTCACTTGATAATCATATATATACAATTAACAAAAGAGACCATATCACAATCATGTTGTATTCCATAATTTCCAGCCATCACAAATCATATTTATTACCTCAAAACAGCCCAATGAAACAGTAGCCATATCTTAGGCTATTTCAATGCTATCTTGTATTATTTTGCGATAAAAGTCTTCACCCACATGGAATTAATCTTAAGAATAACCAATAACATGTTATACATACCTTAAGAAGCAGCTAGGACTGATAATCCAAACGTGGTTCAGCTCACAACAATCCTTAATAGCATAACAACAACATAGACTTGTTGTTCTTTGGGATTTCCAACACTTTGATGAATTATTAGATTGTTTTCCCTTTGATTTATCTTTGGAACCTTGGAGATATGTTAGGAAAGAGTTTGGAGAGGTTTATAGAGAATTTAGGGAGAGAAGGTGGTAGAAATATGAGTGAAAAAAATCAGATTTTTGTTTTTAAATTTTCTGATTTTTACTATTCATCCGTGTACTATTCACCGCGTACTGTTCATCCGCGTTACTGTTCATCCGCGGAAATTATTTTGAGACCTCAAACTTTTATACACCGAACTCTTTATTTACATACTTGGATATGACCAAAACTCCACACAGTCTGTATAACTTGTTTAACATCCCAAACTTGACAAAAAAAAAAATTTCGATTCGGTTAACCTCCAACCTTCACGACACTTGCTTATCACTTGTTAAACATAACATAAACACTTATAACTTCAAACATAATCCTGTCCTTTGAGCTTATGTGACTAACTTACGATGCAGCTTAACGCACGAAAATACGGGATGTAACACTATCAAGAACAAGTATCCCATTCCCAGGATTGATTACCTGTGTGACCGGATTCAAGGAGCGTCAGTCTTTTCCAAGATTGATTTGAGATCCGGATATCATCAGCTTATGATACGGACAGAGGATATTCCCAAGACTGCGTTTCATACTCGTTATGGTCATTATGAGTTTTTTGTTATGTCCTTTGGGTTGACTAATGCCCTTACATCGTTTATGGAGTTGATGAATGATGTCTTTCGACCGTATTTGGAATCCTTTATGATTGTATTCATCAATGATATTTTGATCTGCTCTCGGAGTAGGGAGGAGCACGAGAGGCATTTGAGGATTATTTTTGAGTCTTTGTGAGAGAAGAGGCTTTATGCTAAGTTCTCCAAGTATGATTTGTGGCTTAGTTTGGTGGCATTTTTGGGGCACGTGGTGACCAAGTATGGTATCATGGTTGACCCATATAAGATTGAGGTTGTTCGACATTGGGGCAGGCCTACTACAATTGCGAAGGTTCAGAGATTTGTTGGTTTGGCTAGTTACTATTGGCATTCATTGAGGGATTTTCTGCTATAGCACCTCCACTTACCAGATTGACCTAAAAGGATGTTCATTTTAAGTGGGCAGATGAGTGTGAGACGAGCTTCCGAAAGCTCAAGGCCTTGTTGACTTTTGCTCTTATTTTTACTCTTCCTGTGAAGGGAGACAGTTTTACTGTGTATTGTGATGCGTCGAGGTTGGTTCTTTGTTTTTTTCTCATGCAGAAAGAGAAGGTCATAGCCTATGCTTCCAGGAAATTGAAGGTACATGAGAAGAACTACCCCGTTCATGACTCGGAGTTAGCAGTGGTGGTGTTTGATTTAAAGATTTGGAGACACTATCTCTATGGCGTGCATTATGAGGTTTTCTCGGATGATAAGATTCTTCACCATATATTCAACAAAAATGATCTAAACGTGAGGCAACGAAGTGGTTAGAGTTACTCAAGGATTATGTTCTGTCTAACCTTTATCATTCAGGCAAGGCCAATGTGATCGCGGATGCCTTGAGTCGAAAATCAGTGAGTATGGGAAGTCTTGCTTGTCTCCAGATTGGGGAGAGACCCTTGGCCAGAGAGATTTAGAGTTTGGCAAATTCCTTGGTTAGGCTTGATATTTCTGAACTTGGAAGGGTTCTTGCTTGTGTGGAGGCGTGTTCTTCTTTGTAGGGGAAAATTCGAGATAAGTAGTTTGATGATCTATAGTTGTGCAAAATTCGTGATAAAGTGTTGAAGGGAAAGGCTCATGAGGAAATGCTTGATGAAGAAGAGATTTTGAGGATCAAAGGATGAGTGTGTGTGCCTCGAACTGGATATTTTACTACTTATGATTATGGAGGAGGCTCACAGCTCGAGGTATTCTATTCATCCTGGTGCTATGAATATGTATCAAGCTATAAAGCAATATTATTGGTGGTGTAGCATGAATAAGGATATTGTGAAGTTTGTGTCTCGGTACATGAATTGTAAACAAGTGAAGTATGAGCATCAAAATCCTGGTAGGATTTCTAAAAGGATGCCTATTCATGAGTGGAAATGGGAAAGGATTGCCATTGACTTTATGGTAGGGTAGCCACAGAATATGGGTAAGTTTAATTTTATTTGTGTAATTGTGGATCGTTTGACTAAGTCAACTAATTTCATTCTTGTTCAAATGACTTGAAATTCTGAGAAGCTGGCTAAGATCTACATTTGTGAGATTCTTCATTTGCATGGAGTGCCTATTTCCATTATTTCTGATATAGGGGTTTAGTTCACCTTTTACTTCTGGAAGTATTTGCAAAAGGAGTTGGATACTCGGGTTAAGTTGAGCAGCACATTTGATCCCTAAACTGATAGTCAGTCTGATCGTACTATATAGGTTTTGGAGGATATATTGAGAGCATGTGTGATTGATTTTGGTGGTCATTGAGACCAATTCCTGCCATTAGCCGAGTTCCCTTACAATAACTGTTATCATTCGAATATTAAGATGGCTTTGTTTGAGGCCTTGTATGGTAGGATCTGTCAATCTCGCATTGGATGGTTTGAATCCTTTGAGGTGAGGCCTTGGGATACAGATTTGCATAGAGATTCATCGGATAAAGTGAATATTATTCAAGCGAGGCTTCTCACCATTCAGAGTCGGCAAAAGCATTACGCGGGATGGAGAGTTCATGATTTATTGTTTATGGTGGGTGATCGGGTCTTGCTTAAGGTTTCACCCATGAAGGGTGTGATGAGATTTGGAAAGAAAGGAAAGTTGCGTCCTCGTTACATTGGTCCTTTTGCGATTATTCAGAGAGTTGGAGATGTCGCGTATGAGCTAAAACTGCCTCCTAGTTTGTCGAGTGTTTATCCAGTGTTCCATAAGCTCAAAAAGTATGTTTCGGATGGTTCTCATGTGATTAGATGGGATTTGTGATGCGTTATCAGAATTTGTCCTATGACGAGGAGCCGATTGCTATCTTGGACTGTCAGATTCGCAAGTTGAGATCCAAAGGAATTTCTTCTATGAAGGTTCAGTGGAGAGGTCGTCCAGTGGAGGAGGCTACTTAGGAGACCAAATTGGATATGAGGGCGAGGTACCCTCAGCTCTTTGCTGCCCCAGGTACGTCTTTTCCTCTTTTTTTTTTTGCCTTCGATTTTGAGGACAAACATGTGTTTTAGTGGTGGATGATATAACGACCCACTACGCTTTCTTGCTTTTACCCTTGTAAACCTGCCCCTTTGCTCGTTTTGAAAATTTTCTAAGTTACGTAATCTTTAAGTGTTAGGTTGACCTTAGGCATCTTTGGCGATAATTGTGTCTTTTGGGATTTTCGTTAGTTCCATTAGCTTCCGAGCGTTGAATATAGGTTGCTTGGGTGTTTGGTTCAGTTCTCGAGGGTCTCAAAGGCATTTTGGTCATTTAGTTGCACATTTCGGGTTGACTTGGTCAACGAGACCTCTTTTGGAAATTCTGATTGTATGAGCCAGGTCGTAGCACCTTTTTTCATGTGTCTGCATACTTGGTTTCTCTCGGGGAGGTTCCGGGAGAGTCTCGGGATTTCAGGTGTTGAGAGTCAAAAATTAGATTTCTCTGCTTCTGGTGGTCGTGCAGGCGCGAAAGGGGTCCCGCCTCTGTGGATGCTCTCCCACGAGAGGAGGCCCGCAGGAGTGAAGGAATGCTAGATTTTTCTTGGTCCGCCCCTGTGAAGAATTTCCCGCAGGTGCTCGTGCGCAGCCGCTAGCTTGGCTCCTCCGCTATGGAGATCCGACGATTGTGTGGGGCTCGTCATGGAGAGGTTATATTTGTTGGTGCAAGTTTGCCAGTAACTTAGGTGCGCAGGTGCACGAATCGCTCAACAAAATGTGATTTTTAGTATCTTCTTCATTTAGACTTCCATTCGAAAACCCTAAGTTTGAGAGTGTTTTTGTACGAGAATTGAAGGCAATTCAAGGAAGAATCATTGGGTAAGTCTCCTAACTTGGTTTATGACTATTTGCGTGATTTAGACCCATGACCCATGCTTAGAATGTTGATTTTTAGAGATTACTTTGGAGGATTATGGAACGCAACTTGAGAATTGGAGTTTTTAGAAATTGAGCATGAATTAGTGATTATTATTAGATGATTTTAGCTTATGGGTTATATGGAGTATGCGGATCATGATTCTAGGTTCTATTTACTATTTTTCCCTTTTTGGTTCAGAATCCTAATTTTAAGGCTATATTTAGGGGTTTTGGATTATGTTGCAATATGGGTATTGATATACTCGTATTCTAATGAATAGCCTTTATTTTATTAGACTTTGTTCGTTTGGAGACTATTCGAAGTGGGAAGAGGTCATCATGATTCGAGCTTCGGCATTCCAGGCTTGTTGAGACCTTGAACTCTTTCTTGAATGTGTGTGTTGGCTAAAATAAACCTAATAATAGGGAATTGGGGTGAATTAAGGTACTTGTGACATGACGAGCACTAGTATCATATACCGGTCATCATGTTATGGGTATTTACTTAATTTCAATTGTATAGTTGGCTTGAATGCCATGCTTTGGGCACTAGTTGATAGAATAGTACGATCCTTTGGATCTGTGGTTGGGTTCCGATGCCCGTACTTATGTCTCTTATTATTATTAATTACCTGTCTTGTCTGTTCGTGTGCATATCACTCATATATATATCCTCGTTGAAATGAAGTAAAGGTGAATCCTTTATGGTGTTATGAACATAAGAATGGATTTCATCCTTTTATACTTGCTCTTGACTTGATGCATGCCATATTCATGCTTTTCATGTATCCATGCATGCGATTTGAGGATATGATTGTGAGTCCGATGGGATCTTATTCTGAATGAGTGATGATGTTTTGGCAAGTTCTATTGGTACTTGAGCCCGGTTGACTAAAAGACAAGTTATTGAGATGTGATGTGATTGAGCCCGTGATCTGAGGAAATGTCACACCCTAGCAATGGTAGGGCATGACGAGCACCCGACTCTCATCAGAGTCGAGCGAACCCTTAGACATTCGCTCTATTAAAACATGTCCTTTCAAAAACTTTTAAGAACATAAAATTGTTTCAAATAGAAATCATTATTTCTATAACTTTTATGAAAACATTCAATCAATAAGTACTTTAGACCAATCTAAATCATCTGAAATACATACTCTTTTAAAATCCATAAATGACTCAACTGATATCACTTTGTCGACATCTCGACAAACATACCACCGGACACTGTCTGTAGAAGTCTCTAAGAAGTGAACTGGACACTATGAGTCAAGACAGGGCCCTGACATACCCATAATCATACATATCTATACATGACTCAGCACAGCTCCAGAATGAGGTGGAAATTGCTAATCCCAGCAGACGTCAGAGCATCCTAGCTGTATACTTAACCTGCCAAACAATCTGGGGCTGCGGGCATGAACGCAGCGTCCCCAGGCAAAAAGACGTCAGTACGGACAATGTACTGAGTATGTAAGGTGGTAACAAATCACAACCATAACTTGATTTAGGAGAGAAGAAATCACAGTCTAACTCAATACCTGCAGCCTTCGCGGGAAGAAACATAAATGTATACACGAGATCTCAAAACAATCTTTAAGTAAATAATGCAATCCAACAACATTCTTTAAGTAAATAATGCAATCTAACACACATTCTTTAAGTAAATAGTGCAATCTAATACACATGCCGCTTCCGACATGTTAACAAAATGGTCCCTTCGGACAGCCGCTTCCGGCTAGTATCACCATAGTCCCTTCGGACGGCCGCTTCCGGCATAGTAATGATGGCCCCTTCGGGCAGCCGCTTTTGGCTTAATAATAATGGCCCCTTTGGGCAACCGCTTCCGGCTTAATAATGATGGCCCATTCGGGCAGCCCCTTCCTCTCACACCCTAATCTTGATAGGGCATGATGGGCACCCGGCCCCATACTCAGAGCCGAGCGAACCCCATTAGTTCTCGTTATGTTCATAACCTCACTGGACTCTTAAGTTACGAAATGAAATGCATAATGAAAACTTGTCAAAACCATTCTTTTCATCGTTCTCAAATCAAGTAAGATCTGTAGTCATCTGGAATTTGTAACATAATGCATAATGGTACGTCGGCTTGCGGAGCCGCTTACAAGACTGACATCCTATACACATGACTCTGTCTGCAAAGTCTCTAACATGCTATATACCATAACGTAGAAACTCTGACTCGGCAACACTCCGGAAAGAAATGGAGCTTGTCAACCCAGCTGGTACATCTCCTAGCAATGTCCTCTACTCATCTGTATACACCTGCGTGGCATGAAACGCAGCCCCCGAAGAAAAAGGTGGTCAGTACGGAATATGTACTGAGCATGTAAAGCATGAAATGCAATTAGGTAGATCATAACTGAAAAAGACATTCCAGGAGACAAGTATGATAATCAAGAAATCGTTGTACCTGTGCATTACGAAACAAAATCATGCATATCATTATCATATAAAACACCAATACACTTGCCTTATGAAATGAAAATCATGCATATCATTATCATATACCGTACCCGGCCCATTATGGGACTCGGTGGATAAGATCATGTCATCATGTCAGCATACTGTCATATCATCATGTATGTATATACCGTACCCGGCCCTCTAGTGAGAGACTCGGTGAATAAAGTCATCATATGCCCTCCTGGCCGCTATCCCCGTATCTTCATATCATCATGTCATCTCATATATATATATATACCATACCCGACCCTCTAGTGAGGGACTCGGTGAATAATGCAGTGACACTGTGCACGATAACATACCCGGCCCGGGACTCGGTGAAAGATGTAACAACAGTATGCACGAGCAGAGTAGTGAGAAACCATATGCATATAAATCAATTTTTGGGACTCAATAGGTAAGTACACTAATCGACACTTGAAGGATCATAAACACATTTCGAGTCAATTTGAGTTAGTATAAGAAAGTTATGGACGTTATTCATTACAGAAACCGCTACGAACGTTTCAAAGAAATCCGAGACCGCCTATGAACAGGAACTCTTTATAGACCCTTTTTGGAACAGGAACTCTTTATGCATTGCTCGTTATTCAATCATACAATAAGCTCGACTATACTAAGTATGCTCGTGTCAAGAAGTGAATAAGAATCGTAAACAAGCTCGGAATTAAAGAATAGAGTTACCCCAAGAAGTGTGTCATACCTTACTTAGTTCTAGGACATGCCAAAGAAAGAAAGGGTAAGCCTTACATACCTTGTCCGCTTCCTAAGCTAATCCGAACTTAAGTCTCGACTTTCCCAAGATCTACAACAACGTCAGAAGATAGCAAACATTAGCTATAGGTATTTAGGAATCCGATTCTAATCTAGCAATCCACCTACAGAAATTCGGGCAGCATTTCCCCTGTAAATTCAACAACCCCGAGAATTCAACTCGGCCAAATCATCAACAACAATACCAACAACCACATTAACAACTTCAACAGTTAATTCAAAATGCATTCTAACGTTAGCAACCCTTTCTACATAATCCGACGACATTTCATTTACCTTCAAGTTAACCACAAGAACCCAACTTACAATCTTCCAAACTCAATAGAAACAACAACAACACATTCCTCGCTTCCAAGTTCATGAATTATACCAACAACCACACGTTAACAACATTATTCTTGCAAATATAAGAAACCACGCTAACATCACATTAACTTCTACAACAACCGACAATGATTACAACTTCATTTTAAGCCATCAAACCTTCATTTTCATCATGGAATCCACAACAACAACAACCAAAAATACTAAATAAAATCAATTCATCACATCTTACCAACACAACCCCTATTCGGCCACATCCTACACACACATATTTCATGAATTTAATCCATTTCTACATACTACAACACTCACAAATCATCTCTAACACATAGAAAAGGAGATTAAACCTTACCTTTACCCTTTCACTTCTCAACTTGGCTAGGGTTGGTAAATTGCACAAATGAATGCTTTGCTTGCTCCAACAACTACTCCACGTTAATAAGGGCCTTCCAATTGGCTGAAATGCTAGAAAAAAATTATTTTTCTTGATCAATTTTTATGGCATCAATTTTGCTAGCCATGGCCGAATGCCTCTATATTTTTCTTGATGTTTCTTGAATTGTGAAGACGATGAATATGCCTTGCTTTGGTCATCACTTATCTATATATATACATGGCTCCTACAAATATAAAGTGGACACATGCCCCTACTCATGGCTTGAGTTAATTGGCCAAACCATGGGTGGGACCCACTTAAGCCACACGACCATAGTGGCTTTCATGACCATATATTTTTTTAATTTTTCCCTTTTTACCCCTAGCCTTTCTCAATATTTTCATTCCACTAATAACCAACTTGTGTATTAAAATAAAATCGGAAGGAAAATAATATCCTGGCCCTTAACTTATTGCGATTATCTTGAAACATCCGAATGTACAAAATACGGGATATAACACTTCCGGCTAACAAAAAAATAGTCCCTTCGGACAGCCGCTTCCGGCTAACAAAACAATAGTCCCTTCAGACGGCCGCTTCCGGCATAATAATGATGGCCCCTTCGGGCAGCCGCTTCCGGCTCAATAATAATGATGGCCCCTTCGGGCAGCCACTTCCGGCTCAACAATAATAATGGCCCCTTCGGGCAGCCGCTTCCGGCTCAATAATAATAATGGCCCCTTCGGGCAGCCGCTTCCGGCTCAATAATAATAATGGCCCCTTTGGGCAGCCGCTTCCAGCTCAATAATAATGATGCTATGGAATGTAAACATAAGTCGTAAATGGAATGAAATAGTAAAACCTCGCACCCCCTTCGGAGTGGTTTTGTAAATCTAAATAGTAAAATCTCGCACCCCCTTCGGAGTGGTTTTGAAAATCTAAATAGTTAAATCTCGCACCCCCTTCGGAGTTGTTTTGAAAATCAAAATAGTAAAATCTCGCACCCCTTTCGGAGTGGTTTTGAATGTCTAACTTTATGTTTCCTTTAGTATAAAACTAATTTCCTAGAAATCATTAGTAAAGCCATATGCACAACTCAACTGGCACCTTGTGGGTGTCCCCTTCAGAACATAATAGGAGTAAAATATCAATAAACCATCACAAGAAACATTTAGACCTTACTCGTCTATGAATGGTATCATATGGAGTACATATAGAATGAATAGCACAAGAATCATGAATCACATTCGGAACCTATGAATAAAGTTACCCCAAAGTTCATATCATTCATCACCTATATCTAAGACATGCCAAAAGAAAGAAGGGTTAGCCTTACATACCTGTTAGCGGCCATTCGTAACCTGTTCGTCTCGTCGCTCTTTTAGCCTATTTAATATCAGAGTAACGTTATCGTTAGTGACTATATTTTCTAGTCCAAAAATCTATAACCCATTTCATATTGAACCTATATTTTAGCTTATATATTCTCATTTAGGGTTTTTGTTAGTTAGGGTCTTAACGAAAATCGGGTAGCATTTCCCCTATATATATTCGCCTAACCCGAATTTCCAATTATTGCCCTGTTAACACAGAAATACCAACAATGGATATATACATACAAAATTCTCCCAACTTAGCCCATAACAATTCCAACAACCCAACAATCCTTCTTAACCCTTTTCAACTCACAATTTCGCATAACAACGATTTCATGCATTTTCTTAATTCCAATTTCGTCCAATCAAATTTTAATAACTCCATTACAACTCTATTAACACAAGTACACCATAAAACAATAAAATCTTACCTTAATTTTCTTGGAGGAATTACTACTCTTAATTGCTCCAATTTTGCAATTTCTTCTTCCCCGATTCAATGTCCAACGTTGCTATCACCTCCTTGAACTTGCAAATTAACTTGGAATTTTTTTTAAACAGCCAGCTGGCCGTGAGCAACCCCCAACCTGCCGTGGCCGCGAGTTTCATAATCTTCCACGGCCATGGCGAAATTCTCCCTCATTTTCCCTTAATCTAGCTTAGTGTTTGGATGAAGCAATTCATCAAAATAAGACTTTTATAGGCTGCCCCCAACCTTCCACGTGCCCCTCCATGGTGAGTCACCATATCATTTTTCCTTTTTTTCTCTAATTTATGGGTGGGGCCCAAAATTAAATAAAATTAATTACTAATTCTTACTTAATAAATTAACCATAATTAATTAGTTCCTAATCCCCAATAATATTTTTACACTAAATAAAATTTATAAACAATTTATGTTCTAATAAAAATTTAAAATTAAAGATTTCTATTTCGTGTCCGGAAATGATTATGCTTTTAATCTGGGTCGATTTGCTTGCGAATAATTCGACGTATAAATATACGGGGTATAACATCCTTCCCCCCTTTAGAACATTCGTCCTCGAATGTTGGAATGACTCTGAATTCCCAATACTTTCTCAAGTGTTCTCTTAGTTAACTACGCCCTTCGTATACCGCTTTCGTTTGTCGATTCGCTTTAACTCATTATAACGCATTCTTGTAATCCTTCCTCTTTTTGTTTCTTTTCGAGGTAATTATTCCACTTCGTTGTCATTGCTCTTCTCCTTATTTCGTAGGTTGCATAACTATTCCTGTACCATTCGTACAAAGTGCATCCAATCCTAGTCATAGTCTTTCCTTCTCCTGGTATATTCCGCTCTACATATCTTATTGTACTAAAATTCACTTGTTGTCTATTTTTCCATACTCTTCCCCCTTCCTCTATTGCCATTGGGTTTTCTTATATCCTACTATAGGAGGGATTCCCTATCCCTTCTCCTTTACTACCTATACGTCACAATATCATTAGCCAATAACTCCGTTGTCAACATCTTAACTTTTAATCCAGTATAGCATTGCTATCCTTCAGAACATCTCTTAAGTTATCCGTTACCACTCTCTTGTCGTATTCTTTCCTTTTTATAAGTATCCACCTTCTGATGTCATATTATCTAAGGTCTTTGCCAATAATTCTCTGCACTGTCTCAAATACCATCTTGGTTTCTATCTGTTTATTGCTGGGTTTACTCATTTCTATGGCAATCGTTATGGTGTTCACATTACAGCCTATTCGTAATTCATCTGATAACACTTCTTAATCTTATTCACGATTCTTACTCTCTTTTAATTACACTTTGTGGACTAGGCATACTTAACCCTTCACCCTTCCCGATCGATCTTACCCTTAGTATCTCACAAGCTGTCTTACTAATACCTTCATAACTTGTCACAATTCTTCCTTCTATGTACTTTTATCTCAGTCATACTACTACTTCTTTTTATATTTCTGGAAAACTTTTGGCAGAGTTTCCTCTATACTTCTTACTATCCCAGAACCTGCACGCAGGAAATACCAATAATGCCTCACAGGGCTAACTTATATACTCATATATCATATCGTATCATAGCCACACAGGGCTCCCAATGCCCAGAAAAAGTATAAAGGTTTCAGGACTTACCTCACATATCGCACCTCGAGACGTACCTGATCCGTTAACGATCTATTATGTTATACTTTCCTATCCACCTTCTCTTTCATCCTCCAACTTTACATTTCAATCTTATTTCAATATTCTTACCTTATCCAACATGCCTCTTCGGCACCGTTACTTACCTCTGTACTTTGTAACTGCTAATATCATCGGTCGCTTTCTTCTGTCGGTGTCGTTCTTTAGCTGAAATCAAAGGTTACCACAAAGGACTTCATTTCCTATGACTGAGCTCTATCGCACGATCTTAGATATAAAAGAAAGAATGACACCCTATCAATGTCTCGTAGCCTCCTGTTTATAGATGTGGTGCACAACACACCGATAAACAAGACTCTACTAGACACGACTTCGCAGACGACCCCTAGGACGAACTGCTCTGATACCACTTTGTCACACCCTAGCAATGGTAGGGCATGACGAGCACCCGACTCTCATCAGAGTCGAGCGAACCCTTAGACATTCGCTCTATTAAAACTTGTCGTTTCAAAAACTTTTAAGAACATAAAATTGTTTCAAATAGAAATAATTATTTCTATAACGATTATGAAAACTTTCAATCAATAAGTACTTTAGAACAATCTAAATCATATGAAATGCATACTCTTTTAAAATCCATAAATGACTCAACTGATATCACTTTGTCGACATCTCGACAAACATTTCACAGGAGACTGTCTGCAGAAGTCTCTAAGAAGTGAATTGGACACTATGAGTCAGGACAGGGCCCTGACATACCCATAATCATACATATCTATACATGACTCAGCACAACTCCAGAATGAGGTAGAACTTGCCAATCCCAGCAGGCGTCAGGGCATCCTAGCTGTATACTTAACCTGCCAAACAATCTGGGGCTGCGGGCATGAACGCAGCGTCCCCAGGCAAAAGGACGTCAGTGTGGACAATGTATTGAGTATGTAAGGTGGTAACAAATCATAACCATAACTTGATTTAGGAGAGAAGAAATCACCATCTAACACAATACTTGCAGCCTTCGCTGGAAGAAACATAAATGTATACACGAGATCTCAAAACAATCTTTAAGTCAATAATGCAATTCAACAAACATTCTTTAAGTAAATAATGCAATCTAACACACATTCTTTAAGTAAATAATGCAATCTAACACACATGCCGCTTCCGACATGTTAACAAAATGGTCCCTTCGGATAGCCGCTTCCTGCTAGTATCACCATAGTCCCTTCGGACGGCCGCTTCCGGCATAGTAATGATGGCCCCTTCGGGCAGCCGCTTCCGGCTTAATAATGACGGCCCCTTCGGGCAGCCGCTTCCGACTAACAAAACAATAGTCCCTTCGGACAGCCACTTCCGGCTAACAAAATAATAGTCCCTTCAGACGGCTGCTTCCGGCATAATAATGATGGCCCCTTCGGGCAGCCGCTTCCGGCTCAATAATAATGATGGCCCCATCGGGCAGTCGCTTCCGGCTTAATAATAATAATGGCCCCTTCGGGCAGCTGCTTCCGGCTCAATAATAATAATGGCCCCTTCGGGCAGCCGCTTCCGGCTCAATAATAATGATAATATGGAATGTAAACATAAGTCGTAAATGGAATGAAATAGTAAAACCTCGCACCCCCTTTGGAGTGGTTTTGTAAATCTAAATAGTAAAATCTCGCACCCCCCTTCGGAGTGGTTTTGAAAATCTAAATAGTAAAATCTCGCACCCCCTTCGGAGTGGTTTTGAAAGTCTAACTTTATGTTTCCTTTAGTATAAAACTAATTTCCTAGAAACCATTAGTAAAGCCATATGCACAACTCGACTTGCACCTTATGGGTGTCCCCTTCGGAACAGAATAGGAGTACAATATCAATAAACCATAACAAGAAACATTTAGACCTTACTCGTCTAAGAATGGTATCATATGGAGTACATATAGAATCAATAGCAGAAGAATCATCAATCACATTCGGAACCTATGAATAGATTTACCCCAAAGTTATATCATTCATCACCTACATCTAGAACATGCCAAAAGAAAGAAGGGTTAGCCTTACATACCTGTTAGCGGCCATTAGTATCCTGTTCGTCTCGTCGCTCTTTTAGCCTATTTAATATCAGAGTAACGTTATCGTTAGTGACTATATTTTCTAGTTCACAAATCTATAACCAATTTCTTATTGAACCTATATTTTAGCTTATATATTCTCATTTAGGGTTTTTGTTAGTTAGGGTCTTAACGAAAATCGGGCAGCATTTCCCCTATATATTTGCCTAACCCGAATTTCCAATTATTGCCCTGTTAACACAGAAATACCAACAATGGATATATACATACAAAATTCTCCCAACTTAGCCCATAAAAATTCCAACAACCCAACAATCCTTCTTAACCCTTTTCAACTCACAATTTCGCATAACAACGATTTCATGCATTTTCTTAATTCCAATTTCGTCCAATCCAATTTTAATAACTCCATTACAAATCTATTAACACAAGTACACCATAAAACCAGAAAATCTTACCTTAATTTTCTTGGAGGAATTTCTACTCTTACTTGTTCCAATTTTGCAATTTCTTCTTCCCCGATTCAATGTCCAACTTTGCTATCACCTCCTTGAACTTGCAAATTAACTTAGAATTTTAAACAGCTAGCTAGCCGTGAGCACCCCCCCCAACCTGCCATGGCCGTGAGCTTCATAAGCTTCCACGACCAAATTCTCCCTCATTTTCCCTTAATCTAGCTTAGTGTTTGGATGAAGCAATTCATCAAAATAAGACTTTATAGGCTGCCCCTCAACCTTCCACATGCCCCTCCATGGTGAGACACCATATCATTTTTCCTTTTTTTTTTCTAATTTATGGGTGGGGCCCACAATTAAATAAAATTAATTAATCAAATTAATTACTTATTCTTACTTAATAAATTAATCATAATTAATTAGTTCCTAATCCCCAATAATATTTTTACACTAAATAAAATTTATAAACAATTTATGTTCTAATAAAAATTGAAAATTAAAGATTTCTATTTCGTGTCCGGAAATGATTCTGCTTTTAATCTGGGTCGATTTGCTTGCGAGTAGTTCGACGTATAAATATATGGGGTATAACAGGAAATTACCAGAGCGGTGATATATGGGCCTCATGAGCCTCCTATAGGTCACGATTCGTTAATATTGAAAAGTGTATATCGGGAAATGCCAACAAAGTCCTTGCATTGCTTTTGTATAACATTCATCCATTTTTCTATGTTGTTGTGGTGATTATTGGTACTGTTTTTCCTTATCTTGTAAATCTATCTGTTATGTGGGTTTATTTGTTAGTATGACTATCTTGTATTTGGACTAGTCGCGGACAAACGTGGTTATGATGTCGAAGACCAACCCTCGTCCTGTAATGACCCGCTTGGTCATTATTGTCTTTTTAGTACTTTTAACCCTTCCCGAGGTGTTCGGGGTTGATTTTGGTGACCTTTTGGGAAATATTGGCTTTAAGCGAAAAAGAGTTGACTCATACTTGACTTTTGGGTAAACGGACCTTGTTCAAAAATTCGTCAATTTCGAGAGGTTTGGATGGTCATTTAGAACTTGTGCATATCTGGTTCGATTCTCAATGCACTCGGGCTCATTGTGAGACTTGGGTTGGGAAGTTGGAATAGAGGTTTTGGGGGTTGACTCGGTCAACGAGACCTCCGCTGGGAATTTCAAGGCCACGAGTGCGTTCGTAGCGTGTTTTTATATGTGTCTCTATGTGTGGTTTGTGAGCAGATGGCCTCGGGTATTAGTCTGAATTTCGGGTTAAGATTGAGATTATGTTGGAAAAACCTGTGCTGGTGTCCGCCTTGGCGGCACCATTACCGCCATAGCGGTGGTAGTGGCCGTTGTGGCGGCCCAGTGCTTTTGTATCCCGACCGTCCCGGCGGTCTGATAGCCCATCGAGGCAGGACCGCAGCTGCTGAATCGGTATCCGACCTGTTATTTCATTAATTGTGTATTAAAAGCCCTTAGTCCCTCATTTATTACTATTCCAAAATCTGAGCTATTGGGAGCTAATCTAGGGTATTCTTGGTGGTAAGTCCTTCTAATCCCTTTGCTATTCCATTACTCCTAATCAATTTGGAATCCCTTTATCTTGATAGTTCAGTAAGTAAAGGAAGATCAAGAAGGGGTTTAATGAATATTCTTTCAAGACTTCTAAATCATGATTTGTTGGTTTAGTTAGCTTCTTTAAACATTTAATTGATGACTAGAATCCCTTATTTCATAACTTCTTCCTATTTGAGGCTAATTTATGGAATAGAAAGTTAGGGTTTATACCCTAAATTAGGGGTTTTGCCTAGAATCTGAAATTGAGTGAATTGTTGATTTTTCTAGCTTGCTATTAATGGGAATTGATCACCTAGAGGTTTAATTTCATGTTGGGACCTTTAGATTCCTAATTTCACCCTTCTAGTTCATAAACTCTATTCCATAAATAGGGGATTTGGTCTTGAATAGAAGTAGGGTTCAGTTGATGTTCTTCTTGATTCTAATTCTGTGATTCGAATATGCATAGAGTTTTTTGATCTCAAGGCTTAAAGGAAATGAAAGGCTAAGGAGTGATTGTTGGTGATATTGTTGTTCGGCCTTCCACGCAGTTTATGGTTTACCCTATGGTAAGACTTCGTTTAGCCAAGCATATAATTAGACGATATTGTCGGAGAAAGCATGTAAACCTTCAGCTATGAAGTTGGGTTCGTTAAGTTGGGCCCTGTTGTGTGATTAGGGCTAGCCACCGCGTTGCATTGTGCCTTGTCTTGTTCAATTACTGTTGGCTTGATGCCACGTGGAGATAGTAGATATTGGAGACTATTGATATATCTTGTTCATGATAGTGTGGTATCTTACTTGTTGATGTTTGATATGATGATAGTGCTCGATATGGCTTGTGTAGCCTTTTCATGATATTGTAGTATCTTACTTGTTGACATTTGATATGAGGATTGTATTCTATATGGCTTGTGTAGCCTTTTCATGCTATTGTTGGTATACCCATGCTTGGTACTTGTGATATTGATCTGATTATTGATATTGAACTCATACATTGTACGCATTCTCATCCTTCATGATATACTATTGACACATAAATGATACTTGAGGAGACACCGTGATATGCTGGACTCAGTTGGATGAGAGTGAC
This sequence comes from Lycium barbarum, assembly GCF_019175385.1. NCBI lineage: Eukaryota > Viridiplantae > Streptophyta > Magnoliopsida > Solanales > Solanaceae > Lycium > Lycium barbarum. Next base: position 24,869,097 of record NC_083337.1, read on the forward strand.
GTCAGGACCTATATCCGATGGTTTTCCTGGAATTGAGGTTGTGCGTAGTCATTATCGATGTTTTTGCCTGAATCTTTAGGTAGCGGTTGCCGAGGTTTGTGCCAGAGCCATGAGGTACCTGGACTTTGCGGGTCAGCCATGGTTTGTGCTACCGAGCCATTGATATTTCCGTCCGAAGTACATATGTACACAAAATTAGATTGTATATATATTTTATACATTATTGCGCTGCACTGCACTTGGCTTTTATTGTGATGTTCTTGTGATGTACTAGTGATATACGCATTCGGACTGAGTATTTGAGACTTGACACAATTGGGTTTAGATGCTATAACCTAGGTGATGACGTGTACTTCATTTCTAGCTTGTGTTTGACTTATACCTTGATCGATTACCTGTTTAACTTACTTTATTGACTTGACATGTGTTAGCTAAACTTAGTCGGCCTATGATACCTATCAGTACTTGTTGTTACTACTAACGAGCACTTGTTGCATTCTTTTATGAATGCAGAGTTCCAGGTAGGATCGACCTCTATTTCTTGTGGCTAATAGAGGATCAGAGTTGTTGTTTAGAGTCTTACAGGGTAAGCATGGGGTCGTCCGCTGCCTTGGAGATTCTTCCTTATTCTACGTCTTATTTATATTCCGAGACATATTCAGACTTTTGATGTATTTTGTTATTTTCAGACTTATAGATCCAGTTAGTTGCTCTTGTATGACTAGACAGATATCTGGGGAGGTTTGATGTATTCCACATATTCTATCTATTTTTATGTCAAACTTATGTATTTTTATCTCTTTCGCTTATTTATCATTTAATTCATGTTTTTGAGATTGTTAGGATAAGGGTTTGCCTACCGAGGTGCGAAAGGTAGGTGCCCACGCGACTTAGCTAGTTTGGATCGTAACAAGTTGGTATCCGAGCCCTAGGTTACCCGGTCTATAATACAAGAACGTGTCTAGTAGAGTCTCGTGGATTGGTACGATGAGCTCCGTACTTATCTATGAGAGGTTATTGGACATTTTAGGAAATTTCACTTTCTTTCCTTCTTTCGTGCTACTTTATTCTAATTGGTATCTGGAACAACCGAATTGGTATCTGACTCTTATCTCTTCTCCCTCAAATGGTGAGGACTCGAGCTACTATAGCCCGAAACCAGGTGCTAGAGCCTGCAGCTACGGCTGGCACCAGAGGGCGAGCGACAGTCAGAGGAAGCAGTTGAGCTAGAGGCCGCGGGGCTGCCCCTGCCAAGGGTAAGGCTCCTGCGATAGGACAACTGCGCAAGAGATCTTTGTCTCTATATCTTGAGGATCAACAAGTTTGAGACCAGGCTGCCGAGAACGATGTGGCCCTAGCACGGCCACAACCCGAGATTAGTTCTGAGCAAACTATGGCCTATGTTCTACTCTATCTAGATGCCCAGCAGGCTGCCGCTGGTGTTACTACTCCGGGCGGAGGTTCGCAGACGAGAGTTGGGGTGGAGACCCTTAAGCAGAGACCAAGTTGCACACCCCACAGCAGCTATGGCTCCCTGTATTGATGTAGTGCCAGCCCTGAGGGATGACCATAGACCAATGGCGGGCCGTGTTATGACCTTGCCTGATCAAGACCTAGTTGGGAGGTTTAAGAAGTTCGAACCGCGAGGTTCTCGGGTACTTCGAGAGAGGATGCTTATGAGTTCATCTTTGGTATGCATGAGCTATTACATAGGATGGGGATCGTAGAGTCCCATGGAGTTGACTATGTGTCCTACCAGTTTCGCGAAGACGTGAAGACTTGGTGGAGGTATTTTGTGTCTTGCAGACCCGAGGGTTCTCCACCCGATCGCGATATTGACTTTTGTATTGACTTGGATCCGGGCACTCGCCTTATTTCTATTCCGCCATATCGGATGCTACTGGCCGAGTTGAGAGAGATTAAGAAGCAGTTGCAGTATTTATTGAGCAAGGGGTTCATTAGACCAAGTGTCTCCTCTTGGGGTGCTCCTGCAGGATTTGTGAAGAAGAAAGATGGATCCATGAGGATGCGCATTGATTATCGCCTGCTTAACATGGTTACTATTCGGAACAAGTGTCCTATGACTCGTATTGATGAATTATTTGACCAGCTTCAGGGTGCTTCAATGTTTTCGAAGATTTATTGCGTTCAGGCTACCACTAGTTGAGGATCAGGGCTGAGGATATTTCGAAGACAGCCTTTCGGGCAAAATATTCTTATTATGAGTTTCGGGTGATGTTATTTGGGCTTATCAATGCCCCGACTGCATTCATAACTTTGATGAATGACATCTTTAGTATGTTCCTTGATTCCTTTATTGTTGTGTTTATTGATGATATCTTGGAGTACTCAAAGAGCAGAGAGAAGCATGAGAGCCATCTTCTCACTGTACTTGGGTTCTTGAAGAAGAATAGCTTGTTTGCTAACTTTTTGAAGTGCGAATTTTGGTTGTAGTCTGTGGCCTTCTTGGGCCATGTAGTGTCTAAGGATGGGATTATGGTTGATCCACAGAAGATTGTGGCTGTGAGGGGTTAGGTGAGGCCCACTACTATGACCGAGATCCGTAGCTTTGTGGGTTTGGCCAGCTACTATCGCCGATTTATGAAGGGTTTTGCTTCTATTTATTTGTCTTTGAGCAAATTGACTCAAAAGGTGTTCCCTTTCAGTGGTCTGATGATTGTGAGGAGAGCTTTCAAAAGCTCAAGACTCTTTTGACTTCAGCCGCGATTTTAGCATTGCCCGTGGAGGGTAAGGATTTCACGGTGTTATATGATTCATCCCGTAGGGGTTTGGGTTTTGTGCTTATACAGGAGGGTAGAGTTATAGCCTATGCTTCCCATCAGTTGAAGATCCATTAGAAAATTACCCTACCCATGATTTGGAGTTATTGACCGTGGTCTTTACTTTGATGATTTGGAGGCATTACTTCTACGATATCCATTGTAAGGTTTTCACCGATCACTGTAGCCTTTAGCATGTGTTTACCCAAAGAGATCTTAATTCTAGGCAGCGCCGATAGATGGAGCTCCTGGACGACACTGACATCTTTATTCTTTATCATCCACGGAAAGCTAATGTTGTGACTGATACATTGAGTCGCAAGGCACTGAGTATGGGGAGTTAAGCTCATTTGATTATTTCTGAGCGTCTGTTGTCCATGGAGGTTTAGACTCTAGCTAACAGTTTCGTTCATCTTGATATTTCAGCCCCAGGAAGAGTTTTGGCTTGTGTAGAGGTGAGGTCATCCTTATCATATCAGATCAGGACTCTCCGGTTTGAGGATGCTCAGTTGGCAAGATTCGAGATAGGGTCCTGGGGGGCGAGGCCAAGAAGGCCATGATTGATTCTGAGGGAACTTTGAGGACTAAGTGGCACATATACGTTCCTCGTGTTAGTGATTTGATCCAGATGATCTTGACTAAGGCCCATAGCTCTCGATATCTCATTCATTCAGGAGCGACTAAGAAGTATCATGATTTGAGGCAGCACTATTGGTGGCGTCAAATGAAGAGGGATATAGCTGATTTCGTGGCTAAGGGTGGTAATTGTCAGCAAGTTAAGTATGAGCACCAGCTACCCGGTGGTATAGTTCAGAGGATGCCTATTCCCCAGTAGAAGTGGGAGAAGATTGCCATGGATTTTATTGTGGGTCTCCCAAAGTCTCTGGGTAAGTCTGAATCGATTTGGGTGATAGCAGATCGGTTGACTAAGTCCGCTCAGTTCATTCCAGTTCAGATTTCCTATACCGCAGAAAAGTTAGCCAAGTTGCACATTCGTGATATTATGAGATTGCATGGGGTTCCTATTTCTATCGTATCTGATCGGGGTCCTATCTTCACTTTCCATTTTTGGAAGGATTTTCATGAGGAGCTGGGTACTCGATTAGATCTTAGTACAACTTTCCACCCCCAGACCGTTAGGTAGTCCGAGCGGAACATTCAGGTGCTCGAGGATATGTGGAGAGCTTGCGTTATATATTTTGGTGGTCAATGGGATCAGTACTTACCTTTGGCAGAGTTTGCATACAACAATAGTTATCACTCGAGTATCGGCATGGGGCCTTTTGAGGCATTGTATGGTAGGAGATGTAGATCTCTGGTTAGCTAGTTTGATGTTTTTGAGGTTTGACCTTATGGTACGGATCTGTTGAGAGAGTTTCTTGAGAGAGTGAGGGTTATTCAAGCCAAGCTTTTGGCAGCTCAGAGTCGATAGAAGGTGTATGTTGACCAGAAGGTCTGAGATTTAGAGTTCGTTGTTCGTGACTAGGTTCTATTGAAGATTTCACCCATGAAAGGTGTTATGAGGTTTGGGAAGATAGGCAACTTGAGTCCAAGGTATATTGGGCCATCTGTGATTCTTAGCCGTATGGGCGATATTTCTTATGAGTTAGCCTTGCCGCCAGGCTTGGCGTGAGTTCATCTAGTTTTCTATGTATCTATGCTTAAGAAGTACCATGTCGGTGGTAGTTATGTTGTTCGTTGGGATTCGATATTGCTTGATGAGAATTCGACTTATCAGGAGGAGTCTATTGTGATTTTGGATAGGCAGGTTCGTAAGTTGAGGTCCAAAGAGATTGCTTCTGCGAAGGTACAATGGAAGCATCGTCCTATTGAGGAGGCTACTAAGATGACTGAGTCTGATATGCGTAGCCGATATCCTCAGTTGTTCACTAATTCAGGTACTTCCCTGTTCTTTTACCTTCTTCGCTCGACGACAAATGATGGTTCAATTGATATTTGATATAACGACTCGCTTGGTTGTTTTAGTCTTTTTGGTACTTTTAACCCTTCCTCAAGCTTTGTTAGCTCACTTTTGACCCGAGGGGACCGTTGACACGCTTCCCGAGGTGTTCTGGGTTGATTTTTGTGACCTTTTGGGAAAAACTGGCTTTAAGTAGAAAATAGTTGAATCAAACCTTTTTTGAAAGTCCGTCAATTTCTAGAGGTCCGGATGGGAATTTAGAACTTGTGTGCCTATCTGGTTCAGTTCCCAATGCACTCGGGCGCATTTCGAGACATGGGTAGGGAAGTTTGATTTGAGGTATTTAGGGTTGACTTGGTCAACGAGACCTATGCTAGGAATTCCAAGGCCACGAGTGCGTTCATAGCGTGTTTTTATACGTATCTGTGTGTGTGGTTTGTGAGCAAATGGCCTCGGGTATTAGTAGGGATTTCGGGATGAGATTAAGATTATGTTGGAAAAATCTGTGCTGGTGTCCTCCATGGCGGCACCATTACCGCCATAGCGGTACAACCATAGAGGTGGTATTGGCCGTTGTGGCGGCCCAGTGCTTTTGTAGCCCGACCGTCCTGGCGGTCTGATAGCCAGTTGAGGCGGGACCGCTACTAGAATTGGTATTGGGCTTGTTATTTTATTAATTGTGTTTTAAAAGTCCTTAGTCCCTCATTTATTACTATTTCGAAATCTGAGCTATTAGGAGCTAATCCAAGGTACTCTTGGAGAAGATTCTTGGTGGTAAATCCTTCTAATCCCTTTGCTATTCCATTACTCCTAATCATCTTAGAATCCCATTATCTTGATAGTTCATCATCTTGATAGTTCATTAAGTGATGGGTTTAATGAATATTCTTTCTAGACTTCTAAATCTTGATTTGTTGGTTGGGTTAGCTTCTTTAACCATTGAATTGATGATTAGAATCCTTTATTTCATAATTTCTTCCTATTTGAGGTTCATTTATGGAATTGGAAGTTAGGGTATATACCCAAATTTGGCGGTTTTGCCTAGAATCTTAAATTGAGTGAATTATTGATTATTCTAGCTTCCTATTGATGGGAATTGATCAACTAGAGGTTTAATTTCATGTTTGGTCCTTTAGATTCCTAATTTCACCTTTCTAGTTCATAAACCCTATTTAGGTTTGGAATTTGGGTCTTGAATAGAAGTAGGGTTCGTTTGATGTTCTTTTTTATTCTAATTTCGTGATTCGAATATGCTTAGACTGTCTTGATCTTGAGACACCACTTTTGTCACGACCCAACCGGAGGGCCGCGACGGGTACCCGGTGCTAGCCCACCCGGGCACCTCTTAACATACCTTTACATTTACACCTAGGTGAGCCACATATTAAATCATACTTTCTATCTATCAATCATACTATTTCCATTGGGCAACAATACATATATACATATCACCATTAATAGCAATGCCCATCGCAATGTACATAAGCCGACGAGGCTAAAAAAATGACATCTAAAATATAGGCCGACAAGGCTAAACACATCTAACCATAGACACATGTCTATGAGCCTATAAGAAGAGTATGTCATATAGGCGGGACAGGACCCCACTATGCCCATAAATATATAAATAAAAGAATAAGTACCAAAAGCTTTAGCTCAGAAGGAAATGGAGCTCCGCTATGTAGTCCCTGAGTAATCAGGCTATGGATCAAGTTTGTCTCCCTGGTCACCTGCGGACATGTCGCGGCGTCCACAAACAAAAGGACGTCAGTATGAAGAATGTACTGAGTATGTAAAGCCTAATCAATGTCAATATGAAAGCATAATAGACAACATTGAAGTAGCATAGGATGAGAGATAGTAGTATCATCATCATAAGCACTTACTTTCTTCTCATAGGGACTCTCCATTTCTAATGCGTGATTATGTACATACATCCATATCCGTATCCGTGTTCATATCCGTTCTCATTTCCATTTCATATCCATAATCGTATTCGCATACATATTCATTTACATATTCATATCATATTTGTATTCATACTCATATCTATATCGTATACATATCCATATCATATACATAGCATTTACATAGCATACCCGACCACGAAGGTTCGGTGTTTCGTGTACTCAACCATGGCTAGGCTCGGTTATCATACATATCTGGCCCTACCTAGGCTCAGGGTTACACATACCTGGCCCTACATAGGGTCAGGGTTATCCGTACCCAACTGTAGAGGTGCGCGCGCGTTACATAAATATATATATTCTACCCGGCCATATATGCTCGGGGTACCATAATACTCATACACAGACACATATACATAAATGCTCATAAGCATTTTTAGCATCATTACTATTATCATCGTCATCATTATCATCGTCACCGTTATCATCGTCATCATTATCGTTATCACTATTAGCGTCGTTCATTACATCTATCTTTATAAAATTACTCGTCATATGAGGAATCTAGTATAATCGTAACATGTCGAGAATCATGAGCTTAGTAGTTTTTGAAGATAGAAACATTTGGAGGACATCATAGGCTCATAGATGAATAGATATTTGGCCAAAGAACCATACCTTATGAAAGAAGGGTTAGCCTTACATACCTTTCCGTTCAACTATTTTATCACTTGCACGTTCTCCTTCAATGCTCACGTTTCTACCTTCATTAGAGTTATACTATCATTAGAAAATCGATAGCTTAGCATACATGACTAAAGCTGGAGAAAATTGGACAACATCTCCTTTATTTGTACGACTTAATCCATATCATATATCAACTCCCAAACATCAATAACAACATTCACAATATCATACGGCTGCTCTCCACGGGGATGAACTAGGCCTAATACAGCCTTTCTGAAGCAAGTTCTTCAATTACTCCTTCAACTCTTTCAATTCTACGGGAGCCATTCTATAAGGAGGAATAGATATAGGCTTAGTGTCTGGTTACACATCAATAGTAAAATCAATCTCCCGCTCGGGTGGAAGGCCTGGAAGCACTTCCGGGAACACATCCAGAAACTCATTTACTACAGGAACTGACTGAAGAGTTGGCGGTTCAGCTTCTACATGTTTAACCTGAACTAGATGATAAATGCATCCTTTCGTGATCAGTTTCCTTGCCTTTAGATAGGAAATAAACCTACCTTTTGGTGACGCAGTATTCCCTTTCCATTCTCTAACTAGTTCTCCCGAAAATTGGAAGCGAACCATTTTCATTCTACAATCAACATTGGCATAGCAAGAAGCCAACTAATCCATGCCCATAATAACATCAAAATCTACCATTTTTAACTAATGCAAGTCAATCATTGTACGACGGTCACAAATCACAACTATGCAGTTTCTATATACTCGGCTAGCTATTACCGATTCACCAACGGGTGTAGACCCCTCGAAAGGTTTGATCGACTCCGGTTCGACTCTAAACCGACCCGCAATATACGGAGTAACACATGACAATGTGGAGCTCGGATCTATCAAAGCATATACATCATGAGAAAATACTGATAATATACCTGTGACCACATCAGGAGAAGACTCAAGATCTTGCCATCCAGCCAAAGCATAAATACAGTGCTGAAGACTGCTAGAACTGGGGACTCTCCCTCTACCTCTACCATTGCCGACTGGAGCATGTGAACCTGGCCCTGTAGGGCGTATAGATGATGAAGATCTGGCTACCGACCCTGAAGGCTGGGTCCTACCTCTACCACCAATTGAGGGGAAATCACGCATAATATGGCCTGATCGACCACATGAATAGCAAACCTCTGAACCCAATCGGCACTGACCCCAATGTAACGTCCCACACCGGGAACATCGTGGTACGGGTGGTCTCGCTTGACCCAAATTACCTCTGAACAGAGATCCCGAAAAACTCTGACTTGGCCCGGAATGAGTAGATCTATCAAATCTCTAGCCTAAAAACCGTGGAGGCGCAGTAGTCATAGAATGGCCTGAATGCTTAAAAAAATGTTGTCTGTGCCCGCCTCTAAACTCACTCATCGGACCCGAAGTTCTGACCCTCTTGCTATGTCCCCTATCATGCTCACACTCACTTCTTTGTCGTTGTAGGCTTTCTTCTAAATTTTAAGCATCGACCTGAATGCGTGAAATATCCATATTGTCCTGAAGGGACGCACTCAAGCACCTATCCATCAAATGTGGCCCTAGGCCTTTCACAAATCGGTGCACTCGATCACACATATCCGCTACCATGGACGAAGCATACCTAGCCAAATAATTGAAGCGGAGACTATACTCTAAAGCACTCATGCTTCCTTGCCTCAAATTTAAGAACTTATCGGCTTTAGCTCGCCGAACCTCTGGAGGCAAATAATGTCGGGGGAAAGCATCTACAAATTCATGCCATACCGGGGGAGGCGCATTGGCTCCCGATGAAGCCATCCAAACCGTGTACCAATGGTTCGCGACATCCCTCAATCTATAGGACGCTAACTCCACCGATTCGATGTCCGAAGCATACATCAAACGAAGCGTCCTCAACATTCCATCAATAAAATTCTGAGGGTCCTCATCCGGATTTCATCCAAAGAATTCCGGAGGGTTCAAGCTAATGAAATCATGGGCCCTTGCACTAACAACCTATCACCTTTCCCTGTACTTTGCCGCTGAGTCTGGACAGCAACCAATTGAGTAAGTAAATGAATAGCCTCTATTACATCTGGGCCTGAAGCATCCGGTGGAGGAGCCGGAGGTGCTAGAACTAGGGCGGAGGCTCCCTCACGCTCCTCAGAAATAGGCACTGACAGGGAGGACTGAGATTGAGCCGCATTCGGGGACTCACATTCCTCTACAACTGTTGGTGGTGCTGTTTTAGCCCAATTTTCTGCCACTGTCTTGCCCTTTTGGGCTGCCGTAACCTTTCTCTTTACAGGCATCGCTGAAATACATAATAAACGGCCAAGGAGAAAGAAATTCTTATGCCATAGCTCTATCACACGATCTTATGAAGAAAGAAGGTCGTTCATTCTTAAAATGCCTACAGCTTCTTGTTTATAAGTGTGGCGCGCAACACACCCATAACCAAGACTCTACAGGACACGACTCGTAGACACACCCTAGGACAAAAAGCTTTAGCTCCGAAGGAAATGGAGCTCCATTATGTAGTCAGTGAGTAATCAGGCTTTGGATCAAGTCTGTCTCCCTGGTCACCTGCTGGCATGGCACAGCGTCCCCAAACAAAAGGACGTCAGTACGAAGGATGTACTGAGTATGTAAAGTCTGATCAATATCATTATGAAAGCATAATAGACAACATAGAAATAGCATAGGATGAGAGATAGTAGTATCATCATCATAAACACTTACTTGCTTCTCAGAGGGACTCCCCATTTCTAATGCGTGATTGTGTACATACATCTATATCCGTATCCGTGTTCATATCCGTACTCATTTCCATTTCATATCCATAATCTTATTCGTATACATATTCATTTACATATTCATATCATATTCGTATTCATACTCATATCTATATCATATATATATCCATATCATATACATAGCATTTACATAGCATACCCGACCACGAAGGTTCGGTGTTTCGCGTACCCGACCATGGCGAGGCTCGGTTACCATACATACCTAGCCCTACCACGGCTCAGGGTTACACCTACATGGCCCTACCAAGGCTTAGTGTTATCCGTACCCAATTGCAAAAGTGCGCGCGCGTTACATAAATATATATATTCTACCCGGCCATATAAGCTCAGGGTTCCATAGTAGTCATACATAGACACATATACATAAATGCTCATAATCATCTTTAGCATCATTACTATTATCATCGTCATCATTATCATCATAACCATTATCGTCGTCATCATTATCGTTATCACTATTATCATCGTTCATTACATCTATCTTTATAAAATTACTCGTCATATGAGGAATCTAGTACAATCGTAACATATTGAGAATCATGAGCTTAGTAGTTTTTGAGGATGGAATCATTTGGAGGACATCATAGGCTCATAGATGAATAGATATTTGGAAAAATAACCATGCCTTATGAATGAAGGGTTAGCCTTACATACCTTTCCGTTCAACTATTTTATCACTTGCACGGTCTCCTTCAATGCTCACGTTTCTACCTTCATTAGAGTTATACTATCGTTATAAAATCGATAGCTTAGGATACACGACTAAAGAAGGAGAAACTAGGACATCGTCTCCTTTATTTATATGACTTCCTCCATATCATATGTCAACTCCCAAACATCAGTAACAACATTCACAATATCATAACATTATTCACATACATTATCTACATTTCTCAATTCACTTCAAGTCATCCATATCCATGGTCATTGCACACTATTAACTTCGCTCCTGTACAATGTCTATCCCATATTCTCAATATCATTTATTACATGATTGTATTCGTAACATATCAAGAATCATTACTCAGCCCAAGCTATTACTAAAAAATGGCACTATTCCCACATTCATGACCTATTTTCTATCTACTTCTACAATCCAAGTTTTTCAACTTTAAAATACCTTAAACAACATGGAAAGATCATAAAACTTACCTTAGATGTTGTAGGAATAAGCTTTGGATGGAAATACTTCACTTGAGCCTAAACCCTAGTTCATCTCCAATGAGATTTCTTGACTTGGATGATCTTTAATGAGTTTCTTACACTTGATTTGCTTAGTTGATGAAGTTGATCATAAATTTCTCTTGTGTTCTTGTATATGAATAGTGGAGAGGGTTTCTAGAGAGTTCATGAAGTGTTGGATGAAAAATGAAATGAAATAATGACTTGGTCCCTTTTTAATAGCTTGAAAATCTGATATGTCGGGAAAATGATACGGACACTTATACGGTCCATATAAACTTATACGGTCCGTATAAGTGACCGTGAAATCGCCCCTTTAACCACTCGATTCTGTGCTCATTATACGGCACATTATACGGGCCGTATAATTTTATACGGTCCGTATAAGCGACCGTAAAATCACATCTTCAACATCTTGCCTCTGTGACCATTATACGACACATTATACGGGCCGTATAACATTATACGGTCCGTGTAAGTGACCGTATAATCTCACCAATGAGTGACTTCACTGTGACAATTCTGCGGACTATTATACGGACCGTATAACTCATCTTTTCACTGATCTTGTTCTCGTCATTTGGTGTGATCTCCAAACCTTATGGAACCTTCTTGACACTTTTTTATCACCTCATTAAAAATCTAAGGGAAGTTATAATTCTTCTCCAAGACGCTATTTAATCATCATTAACTTGCTCCTCGTAAATCCTTTCCGATACACATCGCATGCCTTGCCCTCTCTTAGCAAACTTTCTCCTCTTATTAAGAATGTCTCTGAAATCTTAGTTAGGGTCATCAAATGTCATTCTCACTCATTGAAATACCGTATATTCCGTGCTCTTAGTTAGTCTATTCACTGTGCATCAACGGAAAAATTTTCCGAGGTGTAACATTCTTCCCCCCTTAAGAATATTCGTCCTCGAATGTTAGGTTCTCGGGGATTCTATAAAAATTTCGCCAGAGTTTCCTCTGTAATATGGCACTACCATCCTATGATAACATCCCATAATAACAATGCCTCACAGGGCCACAACATAATAGTAATAGAGTTTGGCCACACACGACCCAAAAGCATAAAAAAAAGGAAAACATACACACCTTATGATCTTGATGTCTCGTTTTGGATTTCTTCTAGGGGCTGAAATAAATGCGGGTACTTGGATTTCATATTTTCTTTCGCTTCCCATGTCATTTCTTCTCTGTTATTGTTTCTCCACAAAACCTTAACTGAGGCCACTTCTTTGTTTCTAAGCCTCTGTACTTGCCTATCTAATATGGCAATGGGTACCTCTTCATAAGTTAAATTTTTTGTCACTTGTACATCATTTACTGGCACGATCCTAGTAGGATCTCCAACACATTTATTAACCATCGAGACATGGAAAACTGGGTGAACAGACTCCAAATCAGGAGGTTGATCTAAGTCATAGGCCACTTTGCCTACCTTGCGCACAATCTCATAAGGCCCAATGTATCAGGTACTAAGTTTCCCCTTTTTGCAATATCTCATTACACCCTTTATTGGTGACACTTTTAAGAATACCCAATCTTTCATTTGGAACTATAAATCCCTTCGACGATTATCCGCATAGGACTTTTGACGACTTTGGGCTGCTAATAACCGATCTTGTATGAGCTTAACTTTCTCTATGGCTTGCTGGACCAATTCTGGACCTATCAATTTAGTCTCTCCTACCTCGAACCACCCAATTGGGGATCTACACTTTCTCTCATATAAAGCCTCATACGGTGCCATTTGGATGCTAGAATGCTAACTATTGTTATAAGTAAATTCAATAAGGGGTAAGTGATCATCCCAATTACCTCCAAGAGTTTGAATGGTACGTTCAGCTTGTCCATCAATCTTTGGATGAAATGCCATGCTAAGGCACACTTGAGTCCCCAAACCCTCTTGGAAGGACTTCAAAAAATTAGTTGTAAACTGAGTTCCTCTATCAGAGATTATAGATACTGGGACACCATGGAGTCGCACTATCTTTTTAACATGGAGCTTTGCATAATCTTCTGCCACGTATGTTGTTCTGACTGGTAAGAAATGAGTTGACTTCGTGAGTCTATCCACAATCACCCATTTAGAATCATATCTATGTTGAGAACGGGGCAAGCCTGTAATGAAGTCCATGTTAATCACATCCCACTTCCAAGTTGGAATTTCTATAGCTTGCAATAATCCTCCCGGCTTTTGGTGCTCAATTTTCACTTGTTGACAGTTGGGACATTGAGCTACGAATCCCGCTATATCTTTCTTCATCCCATTCCACCAATATATAGATTTAAGATCATTGTACATTTTCGTCGCTCCAGGGTGGATAGAATAACGGGAACAATGAGCTTCTCTCAATATTTGGCAGCGTAAACCTGCCACATCAGGAACACATAATCTGCCTCGGCACCAGAGAACTCCGTCTCCTGCAATCTCAAATGATGACTTCCCCTTCTGAGGGAGTGTATCTCTGTAATGCATTACCATGGGATCTTCGTATTGTCGCTCCTTCACTTCCACTACTAGTGACGAGACTGCTGAATCTTGAATGGTAGTTCCCCTGCTACCTGAGTCCACTACTCGAACTCCTAGACTAGCTAACTGCTGAAGCTCATGAGTTATTTCTCTTTTCTCTGGTCGCACATCACACAAACTTCCCATGGATCTGCGGCTAAGAGCATCAACCACAACATTTGCCTTTCCAGGGTGATATAGCATATCAACATCATAATCTTTTAGCAATTCCAACCATCGACGTTGCCGCAAATTCAACTCTTTTTGCTTGAAGATATACTGAAGGCTCTTATGATCTGTGTCACGACCCAACCCCGTAGGCCGTGACTAGTGCCCGAATTGGACACTCATGTCACTTGTTAACTATAATCATTTATAACTAGTATGTCATGAACTTATTTGTATAAAAAGGTATGGTGTTGTTTTAAAGCTGTCAAATTTTTTTTTTTTTTTGTATGTCGTAGGCACCTGTCTCCTGAGGAGTTACAATTTTTAAACAACATATATTTTTCTACGCAAGCCGACAAGGCTGCCACGATATGCAACATACCAAACATACATATATATGCAAGCCGACAAGGCTGCCATTACGAATGGGTACGCCCCAAACATATGTCATAATCATAAAACGCGTCAACAACCATAAACAGACCCACACAAATGTCCACAGACCTCTAAGAGTAATGACCGTATCATATGGCGGGACAGGGCCCCGCCGTACCCAAATAAACTTATATGAATTCAACATAAGGGAGTTATACCACAAGCTAGGCTCCGGAACAAAGGAGCAGTCAAAATAGCTGAATAAGTGTCCTAAGCTGGCGGATCTCCGAAATGAACGTCTGTACCTGCGGGCATGAACGCAGCCCCCCGAAGAAAGGGGGTCAGTACGGAATATGTACTGAGCATGTAAAGCATGAAACATAGTGATAGACTCATACTGAGATAAGATGTATAGGACTCAATGCCACTAGCAGAATTTCATAAAACTTGCCTTTGAACATATTTCATCTGTATCATTCTCATATCAATGTCAATATAGTGTTTTGTAATCAAAGCTGCATAATCATTCTGTATATAACATATATACGTGTCCCGGCCCTCTAGTGAGGCGCTCGGTAATTAAAATCATAGTATCATAAACATGCACATAGACGTGTCCCGGCCCTTTCGTAAGGGACTCAGTAATAAGGAATATATATGCCCTCCTGGCCACCATCTCCATATCATCATATCATCACATCATCATATCATCATATATATATAACGTGTCCCGGCCCTCTAGTGAGGGACTCGGTGAATATAGTCATAGCATCATAAACATAAACATATACGTGTCCCGGCCCTTTAATGAGGGACTCCCGGGACTCAGTGAAGGATATAGCGATAAGCACGAGCAGAATAATAAGCAACCACATATATGCAATGCATCTTTTGAGACTCAATAGATAAGCAACTAACCAGCTCTAAAGTATTGGGATAATAATCATATTCAATTCTTTTCAACTCTCATTATAAGCCATAGCAAGGAACGTTTCAGCTTTCATGCACATGTATCAATTTTCATGATGTAGCTTTTGAAAATCAAGTATACTTCTATTCATGCCATTCTTTTAAGAGTAGGAACTTCTATACATCATTCATTAGTCAATCATGTAGTAGGCTCGTGACAATAGCGTTAAGGAAATATAGAATCATAAGTCATGCATGGAACTAGAGAATAGAATTTACCCCAAGGTTCATATCATTTCATACTTACGTCTAGGACATGCCAAGAAAAGAAGGAATAAGCTTTACATACCTTTAGCGTTTAGTCGTATAATAACTTGTACTTGCTGCCCAATGGTACTTATCCTATATCAAGATATCACAAGCTATGATTAGTTTATGAGGGAATTCAATACGTATTTTGACACTCACAATCCCTTTCTAACATTTAGACGACGTTTCGTTCGCATTCAAACCAACTAGTGCTACAAGCTAATATTGCTAGTCATTCTTTCATGTATCAATCCAAACTTGTATAAACATGATTTAAGGGACTTTGGACAGTCCATACATCATTCAAAACTGTCCCATACTCACGGCCAAACAGCACACACAACACTACAATTTCTATTTCGCAATTTTCCAACTTCAATTACAACGACAACAACACGTTTACAACATTACTTATGCGATTATCGGAACTATTTCAGCATCATATTTATTCTTATAACAGACCACAAACCATTTCAATTTCAACTTGAATCATTAAGCTTTACTTTCACTACACGTTCATAGCAACAATCAATATTCAATATTCACTAATTTGCTTCTAACCTTAAAACAGTCCACTGTTTTGGACTGCTTGCGTACTTCAATTTGATTTGTTTCTTTAACACCTAAATTCACATATTCAACATACATACAATATACCAAAATGTTCATAACAACAACAATCAAAACTTGGCACAAAACAGTCCATAATTTCCCCTAAAACAGCCCCTTTACACGGCTTCAACACAACTATAACAACTTCATGATTTTCATCCATTCATCCAAACCACAACACATTCAATCCATTTCCAATACATGTACAAGGAGGTAAAACATGATTCCATTAAAGCCTACAACACATGGCTCATTTAAACTTTTTAGAAAACAGTCCATTACCACAACATGTCCAAAACAGTCCAATAACATGTCCAAAACAGTCCCTAAACAATGTTCGGAATTCTTGCAAACATTTACGAACATACTAAGCAAACCACCTATGATTCTTACACATTATTTCATGCCTTCTTTTCATATATTTTCAGTAGGTTATGACCAGCTATCCACACGACAAATACAACATCAATTCGTACACAACTAAACTACATCGTCATTTCTATAATCCTTACAACAACTCACAAACGATTTTAGTTTCAACTCCAACCATTAAACACCTTCATTTCCATCATGAAATTCATGATAATAACAATCAAAATATCAAGTAAAAACAGTTCACTAACTCCCTCACAAAACAGTCCAATACCAACATACAACATCATAAACCAACTTCTACAATCTTTGTTCATTTACATATGTTGACACCCATTCAATTCACCAACAATACATACAAAATGAAACCAACCATGGCTTCCCCAACACTCACGGCTCACTCTCTACTTCAACTACAACAACAATCCAACAACAACCTTCATGAACTATACATTCAAATCATCATGCAACACAAGAATAATAAACATTCTTACCTTACAACTTGTTCTTCACTTTGGCCGAATCTTCAACCCTATTGAGGTGCTACACCCCCTTGTTTCTTTCCAACAACTACTACACGTTCTTGTACACTAGATGAGGAGTTGATTTGAGGAAGAAAACTGATTTTTTTTGGTGGTGGAGGAGCTGCCATAGCCGTGGCTCTCTTTCTCTAGTTGGAGAAGATGAGAGCTTCTCTCTCTTGTTCAATTTGTGGCATTGGGAAAAATGATTTGGCATGCAACTTTTGGTCAACAAAGTTGGATATTTTTCTGCCCAAGGGGTCTTGCACGTTCCCCCAACTGAGCATGGGCAAAAATCTGATTTTTGCCTTGTGTTTGTGGGGCCCACACGGCCACAATTGAAAAATTGTGAACATTTAAGTCTTAATCCCCGCTCATCCAACTTGCATCGTCCATATCTCATTCCCCCGATATCGTTTTGACAAGAGGTTTGTTTCATTGAAAACTAGACTCGATGAAATTCGTTTTAGGCTTTTGAAACACCTTAAAACTCCTCATATACTAGGAGATATTCCTCCTACAATATAGACTAAAATCGGGTCCGAGATTTTATTGAAGTTGTTCCGATTCATTTCGTTTAACTTCTAATCCTCTTCCAACCTCATGTAACCTCTTATGCATACATATACACACTTGTATACATCAATAAATATCCATATACACATCTCGAAAGGTCCATAGAATCACAATAACCTTAAACATAATTAGAGAACTCACACAGCTTCGACGAAACTCCAATCGCAAAAGTATGTTCATATATTTTGTCCATCTTCTATATCATTACTAATAATCTCAAATACTTTAAAAGGTCACTCGCATTACCTCATATACATACTCATAACGCGATTTCAAATCTTTTAGGTTACCATGTCACCTCGAGATACTTAAGACAACCATATATATAACGATGTTCTTACTAACCCGATTAACTTTCCTTGAACCTTCTTAACTCATTCTTTCTTGTTTTAACACAGTAGCACGGATTATTATGGAGTGTAACAATCTGGATAAATATCCACATAGACACCATATAAATAATGTCTCCACATCTTTGATGAATGAATAACTGCAGCCAATTCTAGATCATGGGTTGGATAATTTTTCTCATGTTTTCGTAATTGCCTTGAAGCATACGCAATCACCTTACCATGTTGCATCAACACACAGCCTAGCCCAATGCCTGAACCATCGCAATAAACAACATAGCCTTCCAATCCCTCTGGAAGTGTCAGGATTGGGATAGAAGTTAATCTATCTTTTAGCTCTTGGAAACTACGTTCACAAGCATTTGTCTATTGAAACTTAGCTGATTTCTAGGTCAGCTTTGTGAGTGGTGCAAAAATAGAAGAAAAACCTTCAACAAATCTCCTGTAGTAACCTGCTAAGCCCAGAAAGCTACGAACCTCCGTAGCAGTTGTGGGCCTTGGCCAAGTCTTCACGGCCTCAATCTTTTCGCTATCTACCCGAATACCATCGGCTGCAACAATGTGCCCTAAAAATGTCATTGAGTTCAACCAAAACTCACACTTAGAAAATTTGGCAAACAAGTCTCGAGTTTGAAGAACACTAAGGACAGTACGCAAATGATCCGCATGTTCTGTCTCTGATTTAGAATACACCAAGATATCGTTGATGAATTCAATCACAAATAGATCTAGGAAGGGACTGAACACATTTTTCATCAAATCCATAAATACTGCTGGTGCATTAGTTAGTCCAAATGACATCACCCGGAACTCAAATGGTATATCTTGTTCTGAAGGCTATCTTAGGGATATCATTCACCCTAACTCTCACTTGATGATACCCGGACCTCAAATATATCTTGGAAAACCATTTGGCACCTTGTAATTGATCAAACAAGTCATCAATCCTCGGAAGAGGATATTTATTCTTAATCGTCACCATATTCAATTGCCGATAGTCAATGCACAATCGCAAGGAGCCATCTTTCTTTCGGACAAACAACACGGGTGCTCTCCACAGGGATGAACTAGAACTAATAAAGCCTTTCTCAAGCAAGTTTTTCAATTGATCCTTCAACTCTTTCAATTCTGCGGGAGCCATTCTATAAGGAGAAATAGATATAGGCTTAGTGTCTGGCAACACATCAATAGCAAAATCAATCTCCCGCTCGGGAGGAAGGCCTGGAAGCTCTTCCGGAAACACATCCAGAAAATCACTACTACAGGAACTGACTGAAGAGTCGGCGGTTCAGCTTCTATATCTTGAACCCGAACTGATTCTCCCAGAAATTGGAAGCGAACCATTTTCATTCTACAATCAACATTGGCAAAGCAAGAAGCCAACCAATCCATGCCCATAATAACATCAAAATCTACCATTTTTAACTAATGCAAGTCAATCATTGTACGACGGTCACAAATCACAACTATGCAGTTTCTATATACTCGGCTAGCTATTACCGATTCACCAACGGGTGTAGACCCCTCGAAAGGTTTGATCGACTCCGGTTCGACTCTAAATCGACCCGCAATATATGGAGTAACATATGACAATGTGGAGCCCAGATCTATCAAAGCATATACATCATGAGAAAATACCGACAATAGACCTGTGACCATATAAGGAGAAGACTCAAGATCTTGGCGTCCAGCCAAAGCATAAATACGGTGCTGAGGACCACTAGAATTGGGGACTCTCCCTCTGCCTCTACCATGGCCGACTGGCGCATGTGAACTTGGCCCCACATGGCGTATAGATGATGAAGATCCGGCTACTGACCCTGAAGGCTGGGTCCTACCTCTACCACCAACTGAGGGGCAATCACCCATAATATGGCTTGGTCGACCACATGAATAGCAAACCTCTGAACCCAATCGGCACTGACCCCAATGTAACTTCCCACACCGGGAACATCATGGTACGGGTGGTCTCGCTTAACCCGAATTACCTCTGAACAGAGATCTCGAAAAACTCTGACTTGGCCCGGAATGAGTAGATCTATCAAATATCTGGCCTCAAAACCCTGGAGGCGCAGTAGTCATAGAATTTCCTGAATGCTTAAAAAAATGTTGTCTGTGCCTGCCTCTAAAATCACTCATCAAACCCGAAGTTCTGGCCCTCTTGCTATGTCTCCTATCATGCTCACGCTCACTTCTTTGTTGTTGTAGGCTTTCTTCTAAATTTTAAGCATCGACCTGAATGCGTGAAATATCCATATTGTCCTGAAGGGACGCACTCAAGCACCTATCCATCAAATGTGGCCCTAGGCCTTTCACAAATCGGTGCACTCGATCACCCATATCCGCTACCATGGCCGAAGCATACCTAGCCAAAGAATTGAAGCGAAGACTATACTCTAAAGCATTCATGCTTCCTTGCCTCAAATTTACTCTAAAGCATTCATGCTTCTAGAGGCAAATAATGTCGGAGGAAAGCATCTACAAATTCTTGCCATATCGGGGGAGGCGCATTGGCTCCCCGTGAAGAAATCCAAACTGTGTACCAATGGTTCGCGACATCTTTCAATCTATAGGACGCTAACTCCACCGATTCGGTGTCCAAAGCATGTATCAAATGAAGCGTCCTCAACATTCCATCAATGAAATTCTGAGGGTCCTCATCCGGCTTTGATCCAAAGAATTTCGTAGGGTTCAAGATAATGAAATCACGGGCCCTTGCACTAACATCCCTATCACTTTGCCTTGTACTTTGCCGCTGAGTCTGGGCAGCAACCAATTGAGTAAGAAAAACAATGGCCTCTGTTACATCTTGGCCTGAAGCATCCGGTGGAGGAGCCGGAGGTGCTAGAGCTGGGGCTGAGGCTCCCACACGCTCCTCAGAAATAGGCACTGACTGGGAGGACTGAGATTGAGCCGCATTCGGGGACTCACTTTCCTCTACAACTATTGGCGGTGCTCTTTTAGCCCACTTTTCTGCCACTGCCTTGCCCTTTTGGGTTGCCGTAGCCTTTCTCTTTACAGGCATCTCTGAAATACATAATAAACGGTTAAGGGGAAAAATGTTCTTATGCCATAGCTCTATCACACGATCTTATGAAGAAAGAAGGTCGTTCATTCTTAAAATGCCTGCAGCTTCTTGTCTATAAGCGTGGCGTGCAACACACCCATAACCAAGACTCTACAGGACACGGCTCGTAGACACACCCTAGGACATAACTGCTCTGACACCACTTTTGTCACGACCCAACCGGAGGGCCGCGACGGGCACCCGGTGCTAGCCTACCCGGGTACCTCTTAACATACCTTTACATTAACACCTAGGTGAGCCATATATTAAATCATACTTTCTATCCATCAACCATACTATTTCCATTGGGCAACAATACATATATACGTATCACCATTAATATCAATGCCCATCGCAATGTACATAAGCCGACGAGGCTAACAAAATGTCATCTAAAATATAAGCCGACAAGGCCAAACACATCTAACCATATACATATGTCTACGAGCCTCTAAGGAAAGTATGTCATATTATATAGGCGGGACAGGACCCCGTTATGCCAATGAATATACACACAAAAGAATAAGTCCCAAAAGCTTTAGCTCCGAAGGAAATGGAGCTCCGCTATGTAGTCCCTGAGTACTCAGGCTATGGATCAAGTCTGTCTCCCTGGTCACCTGCGGGCATGATGCTGCGTCCACAAACAAAAAGACGTCAGTATGAAAATGTAATGAGTATGTAAAGCCTGATCAATATCATTATGAAAGCATAATAGACAACATAGAAATAACATAGGATGAGAGATAGTAGTATCATCATCATAAGCACTTACTTGCTTCTCATAGGGACTCCCCATTTCTAATGCGTGATTGTGTACATACATCCATATTCGTACTCATTTCCATTTCATATCCATAATCGTATTCGTATACATATTCATTTACTTATTCATATCCATAATCGTATTCGTATACATACTCATTTACTTATTCATATCATATTCGTATTCATACACATATCTATATCGTATACATATCCATATCATATACATATCATTTACATAGCATACTCGACCACGAAAGTTCGGTGTTTCGCGTACTTGACCATGGCTAGGCTCGGTTATCATACATACCTGCCCCTACCAAGGCTCAGGGTTATCCGTACCCAACTGCAGAGGTGCGCGCGTGTTACATAAGTATATATATTTTACCCAGCCATATAAGCTTGGGGTTCCATAATAGTCATACATAGACACATATACATAAATGCTCATAAGAATCTTTAGCATCATTACTATTATCATCATCACCATTATCGTCGTCATCATTATTGTTATCACTATTATCGTCATTCATTACATCTATCTTTATAGAATTACTCGTCATATGAGGAATCTAGTACAATCGTAACATACCGAGAATCATGAGCTTAGAAGTGTTTGAAGATAGAATCATTTGGAGGACATCATAGGCTCATAGATGAATAGATATTTGGCCAAAGAACCATGCCTTATGAAAGAAGGGTTAGCCTTACATACCTTTCCGTTCAACTATTTTATCACTTGCACGTTCTCCTTCAACGCTTACGTTTCTACCGTCATTAGAGTTTTACTATCATTAGAAAATCGATAGCTTAGCATACATGACTAAAGCTGGAGAAAATTGGACAGCATCTCCTTTATTTGTACGACTTCCTCCATATCATGTATCAACTCCCAAACATCAATAACAACATTCACAATATCATAATATTATTCATATACATTATCCATATTTCTCAATTCACTTCAAGTCATCAATATCCATAGTCATAGAACACTATTACCTTTGCTCCTGTAAAATGTCTATCCCATATTCTCAATATCATTTATAACATGATTATATTCGTAACATATCAAGAATCATTACTCAGCCCAAGCTATTACTCGAAAATGGCATTGTTCCCACATTCATGACCTATTTTCAATCTCTTTCTACAATCCAAGTGTTTCAACTTTAAAATACCTTAAACAACATGGAAAGATCATAAAACTTACCTTAGATGTTGTAGGAATAAGATTTGGATGGAAATACTTCACTTGAGCCAAAACCCTAGTTCATCTCCAATGAGATTTCTTGACTTGGATGATATTTAATGAGTTTCTTACACTTGATTTTCTTAGTTGATGAAGTTGATCATAAATTTCTCTTGTGTTCTTGTAGATGAAGAGTGGAGAGGGTTTCTAGAGAGTTCTTGAAGAGTTGGATGAAAAATGAAATGAAATAATGACTTGGTCCCTTTTCAATAGCGTGAAAATCTGATCTGTCGGGAAAATTATACGGACACTTATACGGTCCGTATAAACTTATAGGGTCCGTATAAGTGACCGTGAAATCTCCCCTTTAACCACTCGATTTTTTGCTCATTATACGGCACATTATACGGGTCGTATAATTTTATATGGTCCGTATAAGCGACCTTAAAAATCACATCTTCAACATCTTGCCTCTGTGACCATTATACGACACATTATACGGGCCATATAACTTTATAAGGTCCGTATAACTGACCGTATAATCTCACCAATGAGTTACTTCACTGTGACAATTCTGCGGACCATTATACGAATCGTATAACATTATACGGACCTTATAATTGACCGTATAACTCATCGTTTCGCTAATCTTGTTCTCGTCACTTGGTGTGATCTTTAATCCTTGTAGAACCTTCTTGACACTTGTTTATCACCTCATTAACAATCTAAGGGATGTCATAATTCTTCTCCAAGAAGCTATTTAATCATCATTAACTTGCTGCTCGTAAATCCTTTCCGATACACATCGCATGCCTTGCCCTCTCTTGGTAAACTTTCTCCTCTTATTACGAATGTCTCTGAAATCTTAATTAAGTTCATCAAATGTCATTCCTCCCTCATCGAAATACCGTATATTCCTTGCTCTTCGCTAATTTATTCACTGTGCATCAACGGATGTTTTTTTCAAGGTGTAACAAAGGAAAGGAAACGCTAAGGAGTGATTGTTCGTGTTATTGTTGTTCGGACTTCCAGGTATGTTACGGTTTATACTATGGTGAGACTTCATTTAGCGAAGCATATAATTAGACGACATTGTCAAAGAAAGCATGTAAACCTTCGGCTACGAAGTTAGGTTGGACATTGTCTTAAGTTAGGCCCTGTTGTATGATAGAGGTTGGCCACCACATTGTGTTGTGCCTTATCTTGTTCTATTGTTGTTGGCTTGATACCACTTGGACATAGTAGATATTGGAGACTATTGATACATCTTGTTCATGATAGTAATGTATCTTAATTTTTGATGTTTGGTGCGAGGATAGTGGTCTATATGGCTTGTGTAGCCTTTTCATGATTTTGTAGTATCTTACTTATTGACGTTTGATATGATGATAGTATTCTATATGGCTTGTTTAGCCTTTTCATGATATTGTTGGCGTACCCATGCTTGGTACTTGTGATATTGATCTGATTATTGATATTGAACTCATACATTGCACGCATTCTCATCCGTTATGATATACCGTTAACACACTGATGATACTTGAGGAAACACCTTGATGAGCTGGGCTCAGTTGGATGAGAATGAAGTGAGGATCGATATTCGATGGTTTTCCCGGAATCGAGATTGTGTGTAGCGATTGTCGAGGTTTTTGTCGGAATTGTGAGATAGCGGTTGCCGATGTTTGTCCAGGAGCCATGAGGTACATGGAATTCGTGGATCCACCCTGGGTTGTGCTACCGAGATGTCGATATTTTCGTCCAGAGTACATGTGTACACAACATTGCATTGCATATACATTTCATACATTATTGCATTGCATTGCACTTGGCTTCTGTTCTGATGTTCTTGTGATGTACTTGTGATAAACGGATTGGACTGAGTATTCGAGACTTGACACAATTGGGTTTAGATGCTATAACCTAGGTGATGACGTGTACTTGATTTTTGGCTTGTGTTTGACTTATACCTTGATCGATTACCTGTTTATCTTACTTTATTGTCTTGATATGTGAGCTAAACTTAATCAGCCTATGATACCTACTAGTACTTGTTGTTTATACTGACCTGCACTTGCTGCATTCTTTTATGAATGTAGAGTTCCAGGTAGGATCGACCTCTATTTCTCGTGGCTGATAGCGGATCAGAGTTGCTGCTTAGAGTCTTACAGGGTGAGGACGGGGACGTCCGTGGCCTTGGAGATTCTTCCTTATTCTCTTTCTTATTTATATTCCGAGACATATTTAGACATTTGATGTATTTTGGTTATTTTTAGACTTATAGTATCTAGTTAGTTACTCTTGTATAACTAGACAGATATCTGGGGAGGTTTGATGTATTTTGCATATTCTATATATTTTTATGTCAGACTTACTTATTTCTATCTCTTCCGCTTATTTATTATTTAATTCGCATATTTATTATGTAATTCATGTTTTTGGGATTGTTGGGATAAGGGTTCGACTATCGAGGTGGGAAAGGTAGGTGCCCGCGCGACTTTGCTAGTTTGGGTAGTGGAACGTCTCCATTCCTGAAAGGGTCGGTCAACGATGCATGCTGAGTACCCGTTGTTTATTCTACTCATGCTACACTTGTTGCACCGTTTTTTTGTGTGCAGGCTCGATCCCTAGCACGAGTGGAGGCTGCGACTACCAGGCTCCCTGTTAGAGCGTTGCTTGAGAGGTCAGGGTGAGCTCCTTGTATTCGTGATGGCTCCGGGTTCTTCTTATCCTTTATTTTCTGTCTTCTTCATTTCAGACAGTTTCCTTATGTATTTAGACTATTTATACTCTTAGTAGTCCTCGTATTATGGTGACATCGGATTTTGGGGAAAGATTGTAATAATTACTCAAGTATTACTATTTAAGATTGTTAAGACATGAAAATGACTTGTACGCTTATTTCCGCTTTTAATATTTCCGCTTACTTTGGGCTGTTAATAGTTGGTGTTGGCTTACTAGTACGGTGGGACTAGTGCCATCACGACTGTGTAAATTGGGTAGTGACACTAAAAATAAAATCTATCATTGAATTTGCATTGTTTGGTAATAAGTGTGGGTCCATTAATGGATGGTTCTAGTATCTATAGGGAGAATAAGGTATTTGGTCCTTTTGTTATAGATATATTCTAATCATCGTTCATGCATTCCTCAACTAAGAAAAATTTATCGTTTTAACAAAGTTAACCACATCAAAGGGAAAAAAATCGTTTTTCCATGTACTCATGCTTCTTATATTTTACTTTGGTTTGGCACTTCATTTATCTATATAGCAATACCAGTTTTGAACTGCTTTTGTTTTCCGGAAAAAATATCCAAAGAAAAGTACCAAAACAGGGTGGGTGAAAAACATATGCAACAATTCAACTTATTAGTTTATTTACTTAAAACTCAACTTTTTATTTTTTGAGAAATTCATATTTATGTTTAATTTCACAAGAAGTATTTGTTTACAAAACGATCTCCCTCTTCCTTGTTGAACTTGCTTTGCTTTGTAATCAAAAAAGAAAAAACCAATAGAGCGAAACACTAATTACCAAATATATTTCTATTGGTTAAACTTCACATTTGATAGTTAAGCATTTAATATATTGACTAAATCCATAAATTTAAGACATTGCACCCGTTGAGAAGAATCACTTGTCTCATTAAAATTTAACCATAAAAATAAGGATCCTGTCATGACCCAATTTAGGATCGCGCGGGCACCTACATATCCCTCCTCGGAAGGGGAACCCTCAATCAAAATAACACATCAACCAAGTAAAGAAACACTTCATTTAATCCTATCCATATATATATATATATGCCTGTGTGTGTGTGTGTGTGCGTGTGTGTGTGTATATATAAGCCGGCGAGGCTGTAATCTATCTATCTATATATATATCTATCTATCTATATATATTACAGCCCCGCCGGCTTACAACAGTAGAATAATTACAAGACTCATTCCGACTCCCACAACCTGATCTAGACAAATATAAGAGAGACTAATGTAAAATTAGAATGAAATAAACTCTCAGACTCAACCTCCCTCCCGAAATAAAGTTGGAGGAGACCTTCAAGATAGGTGTCGTGCATCTTGTCGCAGTCAATCACCTGAAACACTCCACACCCCAAAAGAGATGTAACAAGGGTAGTATCAGCACAATCAACACGTATTTAGTAAGCATCATAGGCCAACAATGGTTAGAAGCACATATCAGTAAAAGAATTTACGAATAAGCATGATAAGTAACTAGATCAATATCATACATCTGTCTACCCCTCGTTATAACATCAAGACTCTTAAAATAATTTAACTCTCCTCTAATAACCACCAGTTAATTCCACAACAGTCTCACACTAGTCATATATCATTATACCAATCTTTGTTAGTATAGAAGTCAACCCTTCATTATGCTACTCCTTATCCTACATCCTTTTAGTAAGCCAAACATATAACTAGTCGTATGAACGATCTACTAGATAAATTAACACCTATACGATAAACATAATCGGAACCAAGTACACGTCATCGCCTAAGTAGAGCATCTAAACCTAAATATGCCAAGTTCCAATATATCCAACCCAAAACCAACATCACAAGTGAAACACCAGTTCATCACAAAATAAGCCAGGATGCAATGCAATGTTGTGCCATACTGTATGCACATGTATTTCGGACGGAATACCTCCACGTCTCGGTAGCACAACCCAAGGTGACGCGCGAATTCTAAGTGCTATTCATCCCGAATCTTTGTCCAACAAACATATGAGACTCCGGATCTATGCCTATAGAGGATTTTCATCAGCACCACCTTGGGGGACCCGCAGAGTCCATGCACTCACTCAATCAATGATTCCGGGACAAACATCGAATATCAGACTCTCACATCACTCTCATCCAAAACTGAGCCCAACTCATCACAGTGTTCCATCAAGAATCAACAATGTGGCAATAGTATATCATGAAAGATGAGAATGCGTGCAATGTATGTGTCAACTTCAATAATCAATAAATATCGCAAGTACCAAACATAGGTACGCCAATAATATCATGAAAGACTGCACAAGTCTTATAGAACTTTACTTCTCGTATCAACATTAACTAGTAAGATACTACAATATTGCAATCATGATGGAACAACAGTCCCCAATATCTACTACCAACGTGTGGCATCAAGCCAAAAACAATAGAAAATCAAGCCACATAATAATATTACCTCACTTCCTTACTATCTATCAATACTAATATATGATAATTCACCTTCTACTTACAACACTTCACTAATACCCAGTCTAGAATCAATTTCATGATCGTTGGTACATTTATCCGTTTCAATACCAAAGAAGATTCACTATTATTAGCATAGAACCAATTAGGCGCATCCTACGGAAATTTCTCATTAAGGAACATAGAAAAGTAATTACCAACATCAACTTCCAAGTCACAAACAATCCACTGATATTCAAGGGAAACCAATGTAAGAATTCTAGGGAATCTACAGGCCACAAGCCCGAAAACAAACATCACATAACAGTACCATCCTAAGAATCCATCCCAATTCTCCAATACATATACATGCATTCTCCGTTTCTTCTAATACATGAATATGTAAATCGAAACAGATTCTACCAAAAGGAAGCCGTAACCTGCCTCGAGGCTGAGCGGGTGCCATGAACATTCCTAGATCTTCAGTTCGCCCATCAGGTCGTAATCCGCACGAGGAACTTGAAACATCCGTGAGACCAAAAGTAGGATTCGTCATTAAAGCATTCCAAGAGGTTTAGATTGATAAAGGAAGTTTGGGAATCCATACTTCTTCTAGATTTTCTACACCTTTAGCACTAAATGAGCTATCTTTCTACCATCAAAACCTAAGAGATTTCTTAACCTCTACTCATGATCAAAGTCAACCACTTAAACTACTAGCTAAGTAAAGTCACCATCTTAACTCTATTCCATAGAAGGCCATTTCAAGATTTATGGAAAACCCCATTTACAATTTAGGAGGAAGATAGAAATCCAAGTTGGTAAAAATTCTAGGATGGAGGACAAGAGAGATTTAAATCAAGAGAATCCATGTGAATAACAAGCTAACCAATCATCCCTCTAAATCTAGGATTGGTGATACTCTGTTTCTTAGCTGACTTGGTGAAGATCTTAGGAACAATTTACTCCGAGAAGGAGGGATTAGAAGAGGTTAAGAGGATTTCCATTTCCAAGGATATCTAAATTTGAGCTCTAAAAATGCTTGAGAGGTGGCTGGACTTTAGGGTTTTTAGAAAAATGGGGTCAATTCCCGAAATGAACTCTGAAATAGGGATTATCAATGTACGTCACTGCTCCAGCGGTATGGGAACCACTTCGAAGGTGCCGCTAAGGCCACTGAGGGACCTTCATGGTGGCCAACTGGCCAATACACTTGCCAATTTGGCAGTGAGACCCATGCTACAGCGCCACCGCTGCAGCGCCTTTCCGGCCGCTGTGGTTGCCCAACTTGTCCTGGTGGCCCGAATTTCAAGGTCTCATGTGACGCGCACAACAAGTTCGACTGAATTAAGGATTTCAAGAAATATAACTGAACGAAGACATTTTTAAAGAGTCAGAGTTGCGAGTTTCCTCGACATTCGCAATAACGACAAAAATGGTCATTACATCAGACACCAATTTAACAATCGTTCTTCCTCGAACAGTAAGGGAATGAACAGGCACTGATGGATGTCACATTTAGCAGCCAGGACCTTAATAGTACATTGTTACACTCGTATCTCGAATTTAACAGAAGGAAATAGGATGAATAATGTAGCCGAGGAACCTTTTGTGACTTAGCGCACTCAGACATAACTCAACGGAAAATCACCCAGTTATACTTGACTGTTCTGGGTCATGTACCAAACACCATACTTGTGATCACCACCTACTCTTATAACTCACACTATAATCCTGCAATTAGGAGTTTGCTGGATTATATAAGCTTCCCAAAGTATCAAGAAATTAATAAGTCAAGGAGAAAGAGCGATTAACTAGAGGTCCACTATATAACGCAAGGCTCGAAGTGTACCGAAACGTATCAAGAACTTTATGGACATAATTTGGTCAGGCCGCTCTAGCGGCTGTCAGACCGCTTGGATGGCACCGCTATAGCGGCAAAGGGGGGTCATCGCGGCTGTCGCAACGATTTGTTAAGGAGCCTTCATAGCAGTGTAACTGACCGCTACGACACCACAGCAGCAGTGGCGATGATGCCGCTACAGCGGCCAATCACTGGATAGAATATTAAGAGACAATAATCTCTATCCCTTCATTTCCCACTTCTCACATAACCAAAAAACTCTCTCTATATTCTTCAATACTCCTACCCCACTCCTATTCTACTATGACTAGAACTCTCCAATTCCCTTAATCTTCCTACTCAACACCAAACATGGCTCCCCATTCACTAATTTTCTCTCATCCACAAGAAGAAAAGGAAGGTTCAAGGTAAGAATAATTTCAACTTCCATCCACTCCTTCAATTCTTCAAAATTAATGTAAGAATTCATTCCCCCTTACTCACTAGTTAAATGATAAAGCTAAAACTAGGAGTAACAAGCCTAGAACGATGGGAGTTTTGTAGTACAAAGTTGGGGTTTTGGGTTGATGCACTGCTAGAATGAAATTTAAGAGGAATTGGAACTAGTTAATCGTTAGGATAACCTTCGCCTCGAATATAGCGTGGTTATACCACTGATTTAAGCCACAAAACTTGAACATAGTAAAGGAAATTCTTTGAAGAAGATTTTTGGAGTTTCTTGAAATTCGGGCTAGTTTGTTGTTAGAATAGCACTCCTACGGGGTTAAAACTTCATGCACACTGATTTAGGGCCAGTTTGTTGTTAGAATAGCACTCCTATGGGGTTAATACTTCATGCACACTGATTTCTTGGCCGATCCCATCTTAAAAACAAGGTTTTGACTGAAAGATTGGTGTTAAAATCTAGAAAAATTGGGGGTTTTATCGGGGACAACGATGCCACTATAGCGGTTGGCTGACCGCTACAGCATTGCCGCTGTGGCGCTCGATCAACCACTGTGGCGTTCATCATGGATTTGTACAATACTACTGTGGCGGTCTATGGTTCGTCAGGGCGGTACTGCTTTGGCAGTCTGCGGATCGCTACAGCAGCACCTGCAGATTCTGCTGCTATGTAGACTTTGTGATTGGATAGATTTGATCGAGTTTTTCACGCTATTCTTACTGGAATGATATGAAACTGATAAGACATGAAATTAACACAGTAATCCTGTTATAGGCACAATCACTCAAAACCAAGAGGAGGTACCACAAAACGAGGAGGTGCCAACTTATGAAAAACTTTCCACTCGTCAATGCAAACAATTGCACCTGAACCAGAAGTCCATTCCTTTGCTGTTGGAGCGGGGATTTGAGATGTCCAACTTGGAAACACGTGCTCCTGATTTCTAGAATGCGTTGTTAAGGATAAAGTGGACTAGTTAGGTCAAAGATCAGGGCGATTGCAACGAATCATGGGTAAGGGAATTTTATGCTATGATGCCTACAGTTGATTGGGATTCTCCCAGCCCAGAGGTCATACTACGGGGCACTCCAGTGAAAGTAGGGTCAAGGGATATTGATCGGGTCTGCAGGCTAGACGATCACTCGAAGGAGCCCTATGCAGAGAAAGTAGCGGGGAAGGATTTCATGAGGCTGACCTCCAAACTAGTGCACGAGGTTGATATAGAGAAGACCCTTTGGGCTCATGGTAGGGGGGCGATACATAATGATCATTTTACTGCTGATGCCAAGAGATGGCTGCATCTTTTTTGTCACCGTGTCCGCTCCTCTTCGTACACCCATGATGTGACCTTTGCTCGTGCCCTTATTGTTGCTTGCGTCCTTGCCGACATACCTATATATGTGGAGGCGCAGATTATTGCGGAGTGGAAGGATTTCTTGGAAAATAGTGGAGGGAGCATGATTTTTCTGTCTCTAATTACTTCCTTATGCCAGAGGGCTAAGGTTCCTGAGGAGAG
Organism: Lycium barbarum; assembly: GCF_019175385.1. NCBI lineage: Eukaryota > Viridiplantae > Streptophyta > Magnoliopsida > Solanales > Solanaceae > Lycium > Lycium barbarum. The sequence continues at coordinate 24,901,146 of NC_083337.1, forward strand.
TGATGATGACTGGGTCCACTCATATGCTCCGTTTTATCCACTACTGGTGAAGGGTTACGAAACCGCGATTGTCAGTCAAAAGAGAAGGATGGTGGACAAAGCAGGTGAGGGGGAAGTACAGTCGGTGCTGACATTGGGGCTGGAGACGGTGCTGGAACTGAGGCTCCTCATATCCAGGGCCCTTTTGAGCACATGGACTCGCGATTTGATGAGATGATCACCATGTTCCATACGATGTCCATTCCTTCTGACGGGTTCGGTTCATCAGGAGCTGCCACTAGCTACCCCACTCAGTAGGAGATGAAGGGGTATTTTGAGACCCAGAAGAAGATGGGTGAGTCACTCACCAACCTACAGACTCTATATACCACGCTAGCTAAATATCACAGTGAGCTTCACAATGACTTTGACCAAGAGAAGATGAAGAACAAGTCACACGACAAGATTTACATCAGGTCTTAGAGAGGCATCAAATGAGTGTGGGGTAACATGTACCACAATGTGCCAATGCCAGTGGAAAATGATGATGACTCGGAGCAGTATTCCTTCGAGAGTGTACCTTGGGGTGATGTTGGCCAAGGTGGATTTGGCGATACTGGTAGTGGCAGCTCTGATAATAATGGTGCGACCAGCATGATGGCGGCCTAGAGATCTCTTTTCCCCTTCATATTTATGTTTGGTTGCCATTGTAGGGCTTTCTATTTTCAGACAATTTTTATTTCGTTTGCCTTTCTTAGCTTGGATGTTTAGATAGTTTTTGTTGGTTTTCCTGTGTTAGGATTTGTGGTTTGGTCTTCTGGTTTGGTCATTTCTTCTTGATTTTTCGGATAATTTGGGTTGTAGTAAGTATTTGGATGATTTCCCGCCTTTCTCATGCTTGCTTTATGTGACAGCTATTTGTAGACTTTTGTTGTGCATTTTGTTTTTGGCTGAATTTAGAACAGGAGAAGGTAAGGAAAAACAAGGGAATTGCAGTTCTCTGATCTCAGGCACGCCGCTTCTGCAGTCTCTCACACCGCCATAGCGGTCCCACTTCGGTGGATACGGATGACAACCATGGTCAATAGTGAAACTGGATTCACTGCTGTGGCAGTGGAGATACCGTTGTAGTGATGCCGTCATAGCAGCTGAACGACCATTGTGGAGATCTACGGAATGGTAACGTTTCAACACATTTCAACAATTTTGCACTCACAGAACAAACCAAATAAGATCCTTACACGAACCAAGTCGAAACAGCGGCGTAACACACTCTCCGGCGTATATACCAACTGGGACCGCCCAAATACCAATTGAATCCACCGAGATACCACTTTGACCGATGTAGCACGATTTGAAAGAAAGAGGGGAAATTTCGTAAATGTCCTATAGCCTACCCTGGATGGACACGGACTGTTACACCTCGGAAAAATATTCCTTTGTTGCTCAATGAATGAACTAGTGAGGAGTACGAGCATACAATATTTCCCTGAGTAAGAAATGACAATTGGTGGCCTTAAGTAAGATTCCGAAGGCAATTGCAATAAGAGATAGGTTATGCTCCATAATGAATAATTATGGGTTTTGGAAATGTGAAAAGTTGCAAGTTTGCATTCTAGCCAGCTTGTCGTAAAATGAAATACGAACCGTAAATTGGTATACGGTCCGTAAACTGCTATGTCGTATTTTGGCTTCCAAAACTTCAACTTTCTTCCAAATGATCAAATGGTTAAATACGACCTAAAATACGGACCGTAAAGTGGTTTACGACCGGTAAACTGTGTCCGTAAATCACCACATTTCAGCCTGAGTTTCTGGTTCTGTTATGATTAAATACGACCACGAAGGACGGTCCGTAAACTGAAATACGGACCGTAAACCAAGTTTACGACCACTGTGCACTTCAAATCAGATTTTTAAGTCATTAAATAAGGGGACCAAGGCTTATTTCATTTCACTTCTACATCACACCCCTTCTCTCTAAAACATCTCTCTACATATATTCACAAGAATTCAAGGATATTTGGTGATCAACAACATAAAACAAGCTAATTAAGTGTAAGCTAAGGGGCGCCCAGGTGGGCTAGCGTTGGGTGTTCGTCGCGACCCTCTAGACGGGTCGTGACAAAAGTGGTGTCAGAGCAGTGTAGTCCTAGGGTGTGTCTACGAGCCGTGTCTAGTAGAGTCTTGGTTATAGGTGTGATAACAATGAGGTTAGGGAGATCCCAAATTTATAATGAAAATATAAGAAGTGCGGAAGCAAATATAGAAAAGAATCTAAAAACTAGAAAATAAAAAGATATGGGAAATTCGAAGAAACAATCCACGAATTTTCAAGAACGTAAGTTCTAAAGTCTTGACAAGGTCCAAGTAACAACATATAGATTTATAGGAAGAAATCTAACGCCTTTACTTGAGATAACAAATCAAAAACTGTATATTCGGATCCCGACCGCTTTATGAGTAACTTAGGACAACAATTAGTATTTAGAACTAATCGCCTTCGAAAGAATACCAAAAAGAAATCAATGATATCAAAGAAGAAATTAGCTTACTACCTTGAACTAAGAACTAGTTAGGTTGAAAGATAATTTCTTCTTTGATATCTTTGATTTCTTTTTGGTATTCTTTCGAAGGCGATTAGTTCAAAATACTAATTGTTGTCCTAAGTTACTCATAAAGCGGTCGGGATCCGAATCTACTGTCTTTGATTTGTTATCTCAAGTAAAGGCGTTAGATTTCTTCCTATAAATCTATATGTTGTTACTTGGATCTTGTCAAGACTTTAGAACTTACGTTCTTGAAAATTCGTGAATTGTTCCTTCGAATTTCTGATATCTTTTTATTTTCTAGTTTTTAGATTCTTTTCTGTATTTGCTTCTGCACTTCTTATATTTTAATTATAAATTTGGGGTCTCCCTACCCTCGTTGTTATCAAGTGGTATCAGAGCAGTTTTATCAAGATTCCGTTCTAGATAATCTTGGGGATTTCTTGAAGAAGAAAAAATGAGCCGATTATTTTTTTAAAAAGTACTGTAGCATTGAACAATGACGAAAAAAAAAAGAAAAAAAAAGTTTAGTGTTTGCTCTTCAAGAAATTTCTTCCATTTATTTGTTTTCTAAAGATTAAGATAGAAAATAAGAAGAGGGAATCTAGATCTTTAAAGCTAAGAAGCAATCAATTTTTTTTGTTACTCCTTTTATCTTGTTAAAAAAAAGTCCTTTTTTTGTTCTAGTCTTGTTTCAACTAAATTCTAATTCTTTCTAGGATTGGTTCTTCATTTTCTTTAGTGCCCAAAATTCTTTATTTTACTACTAAGGGCTTGATTCTTGTGGGGTTTAATTATAAATCCACAAAGTGTTTTCCCAAAGGTTATTTGAGTGGAAAAAGGCAAGAGTGGGTGAGAATAATTGAGCAAAAAAGCCAAACAAATAAATAAACTGAGTGATACATTTCTTTAAAATAACTATGTCTTTCACAATTGCAAGAATCTATGATTATGAAGGATTGGCCAAGTGCGGTAGTAATCATGTGGTACTACCAAGATTGTGCATGTGTGCTAGTAAAGAAACTTACCTACGATGGGAATACTATATGGAGCATATATTTGCTTGTAACAATTTTTCGGAGATGGAAAAATTGGAGTTTGCCACAAGGGCATTGTCCTTGAAATTACGGAAATTAGTCCATGATTATCGTAACCCTCATTGGGTGAAATTTAATCGGATACTTTTGACGTGGAGTGATTTAAAGGAGGAATTGAGGCGCATTCATTCTATAACACTGACCCAAGACGAAGCTAACTCCAAAAGTCCTATTCGTTCCAATAAGATGGTTAAGTATGTAATCTTCCAAGAGGAGTCAACTTGTGAACAAACGAGTGACTCTTCATCATGTGTAATTTTTCTTACCCTAACAGAAGTTCCTAAACCTCCAGAAAAAAATGAGAGAATAAAAGAACTGAGTGAAAAAGAAAATTATAAGGAAGAGAGATACAAAATTGGGTGGAGTAAAGGAGTGCAAAATGGCAACTCAAGAGAGGAAAAAGGAAAGTTTCAATTGAGAAAAACGAGTGAGTTGTCACAAGAAACGAATGGAGAGAAAAACAAAAAGCAAGAGTGAAAAGAATGAGAGTGAAGGCAAAGATGTTAGAACAAAAAGTGATCTGTTACAAGAAATGAGAGAATCAAAAGAGAGCTTAAGTGATAATGGTTCTTGTTTATCTTCTAACCTCCTCACTCTTTGTCTTTCTAGTGTTTTTGAATCTACATTGCAGGTTTCGGAACAAGCACCCATGCGCTCTTTAGAACAACAAAGAAAAGAGATAAAGATCTTATGTTGCCAAGGTAGAAGATCCTTTAAGGAAGCAACTTGTGGTAAAATGGCTAAACCTAATACTTTATGTGCTTTAAAATCCATTGAATGTGAAGGAATTGTAGGTAAGAGTTATGATAATTCAATTTTTGAATCTGTTGTTTCATCACCTATGGATGAGAGTTATGATCCTTGTTTAGGTCATTCTTTATTTGACTCTAGTGATCCAGTTGTTGATGAGAACTCATTCATGTCTAATGTGCACTATGTTAGTAGTCTTTTAGTTGTAGCAATGGAAGGGGATATGACTAATCTCATTAGTCAAGGTTTTAAATTGTGTGATAACCCATTGTGGGATGATAATAAACATGAGTTTGCAGTTTATTTTTGTCCACTATAGGATACCAATAAAGGAAGAAAAGATGGTGAAATTCCCAACGAAGATAACGAGACACATGAAGCTTTTGGTGTCTTAGATATTAAGAAAGTTGAGCTAAATGCAGGATATAGTTGTTCAAGTGTGGAAAAGGATAAGTGCTCACATATTACTAATTTCACAATATCGATATCTTGTTTCGTCGATCCTTTTTTGCAGGTTTATTCCAAGCCACTTCTTGAGGAAATTACTTTTCATCCATATCTTGATTATGGTATATCTAATGGTGAGGTTAAATTATTTAGCAAGAGCAAATATGGTATGTTTTCCTTGTATTCATACGCTTTTGGTCTAACTAATGACCCTCTGCAGTTTAAAGAGCTTATGAATTCTGTTTTTAGTGCTTGTGTTGGTGATTACATTTTCCTGTTAGCTGATGTTATACTTGGACATTTAAAAGGAGTGCTTGTGCATAAAAATAATAAGTGTATTAAATGGTTGCATGGTCACTACCTTGTGTTACTCATACCAAGTGGTTGTTGTGTTTTTCTACTTATGGTGATTATCATGTTGGTTGCAGGAAAATATCAAGATTCAAAGATGAGAATCATCTTTAAGAGAGGAAGAATGACAGCAACCATGAAGGCTCAAATGCATTAAATAGCAAATAAGGTCACTCAAATCTTCTTTAAGAGGGGGAGAATGATAGCAGCCATGGAAGCTCAACTCCATTCAAGGACAAGGAAATGTTATGTCAAGTTCAACGGGCTTCAATTAGCAATAAAAAAATTATCTTGTGATGGCAGAAGACCTCCAGCCCTATTCCGATATTTTTCTCAAGTCTTACACCTATTTGGAGGCCCAAATTAAAGTCCAAAGTGAGATGAAATGAGGCCCAAATTATCCCCAAAATAAGAAGTTTCCAGCAGCCCAAATTGGCCCAAATATTAGTTTCTAGAATAAATATTTAATTGTTATTTTAATCTATGTTGACTTGCATTGTTTGAAGTGTGGATAGTCTTCTAGGTTGTTTTAATATATGTTGACTTCATTGGTCCTAGTGTGGGAAATTTTCTATGTTTCTAGGGAAGATAATTCCCATTTATTTCTATTTTGACTAGTTCCTTCCTTTACAACTATATAAAAGGGTGATTGTCATTCATTGTAAATCAGATTTTGAAGAATATATTATATTGAGAGTTCTTTTGAACCTTTGTGGCATTACTTTAGGATTTATCTTTCAACCTAACTAGTTCTTAGTTCAAGGTAGTAACATAATTTCTTCTTTGATATCTTTGATTTCTTTTTGGTATTCTTTCGAAGGCGATTAGTTCTAAATACTAATTGTTGTCCTAAGTTACTCATAAAGCGGTCGGGATCCGAATCTACTATTTTTGATTTGTTATCTCAAGTAAAGGCGTTATATTTCTTCCTATTAATCTATATGTTATTACTTGGATCTTGTCAAGACTTTAGAACTTACGTTCTTGAAAATTCGTGGATTGTTCCTTCGAATTTCCCATATCTTTTTATTTTCTAGTTTTTAAGAGGCTGCGGACATTTTAAGAATAAATGACCTTCTTCCTTCATAAGAATCGTGTGATAGAGCTACGATATAAGAAATTCTTGTTCCTTAATCGGGTGTTGTGTATTTCAGAAATGCCTAGAAAGAGAAAAGCTACAGCAGCCCAAAAGGGCAAGACGGTGGTAGAAAAACGGGCTGAAAGAGCACCGCCACCAGTAGTAGAGGAAAGTGAGTCCCATAATGCGGATCAATCTCAGTCCTCCCAGACAGAGCCTATTACTGAGGAGCGTGAGAGAGCCTTAGCCCCAGCTCCAGCACCTCCGGCTCCTCCACCGGACACTTCAGGCCATGATGTGAAAGAGACCATACATTTGCCTACTCAATTGGTTGCGGCCCAGACTCATAGGCAAAGTACAGGGCAAGGTGATAGGGCAGTTAGTGAAAGGGCTCGTGATTTCATTACCTTAAACCCTCCGAAATTCTTTGGGTCAAAGCCGGAGGAGGACCCTCAGGATTTCATCGATGGTATGTTGAGGACGCTTCGATTGATACATTCTTCGGACACCGAATCGGTGGAGTTAGCGTCGTATAGATTGAGAGATGTCTCGATCAAATGGTATACAGTTTGGATGGCTTCACGGGGAGCCAATGCACCTCTCCCGGTATGGCAAAAGTTTGTTGATGCTTTTCTCCGACACTATATGCCTTCGGAAGTTCGGCGAGCTAGAGCCGATAAGTTCTTAAATTTGAAGCACGGTAGTATGAGTGCTCTAGAGTATATTCTCCACTTCAATTCCTTGGCTAGGTATGCTTCAGCCATGGTAGCGGACATGGGTGACCGAGTGCACCGATTTGTGAAAGGCCTAGGGCCACATTTGATGGATAGGTGTTTGACTGTGTCCCTTCAGGACAATATGGATATTGCACGCATTCAAGCCCATGCTCAGAACTTGGAAGAAAGTCTGCAACAGCAAAAGAGTGAGCGCGAGCATGATAGGGTATAGGGCAAGAGGGCCAGATCTTCGGGTCCGATGAGCGAGTTCAGAGGTGGGCACAGGCAGCAGTTTTCCAGGCATACATGCTATTCTATGACCAGTGCACCTCCATGGTTTTCAGGACAGAGGGTTGATAGATCTACTCGTTTTGGGCCGAGTCAGAGTTATTCGGGGTCTCAGTTCAGAGATGATTCGGGTCAGGCAAGGCCACCCGCACTATGACGTTCCTAGTGTGGGAAGTTACATTGGGGTCGATGCCGATTGGGTTCGGATGTTTGCTATTCATGTGGTCGACCAGGCCATATCATGCGTGATTTCCCCTCAGTTCATGCTAGAGGTAGGACCCAGCCTTTAGGGTTGGTAGCCGGGTCTTCATCGTCTGTACGCCATATGAGGTCAGGTTCACATGCGCCAATCGGCCATGGTAGAGGCAGAGGGAGAGTTTCTAGTTCTGGCGGTCCTCAGCACCGTATCTATGCTTTGGCGGGACGCCAAGATCTTGAGTCTTCTCCTGACGTGGATACAGGTATATTATCGGTATCCTCTCGTGATGTATATTCTTTGATTGATCCGGGCTCCACATTTTCATATGTCACTCCGTATGTTGCGGGTTGATTTAGAGTCGGACCGGAGTCGATCAAACCTTTTGAGGTGTCTACACCCGTTGGTGAATCGGTAATCGCTAGCCAAGTATATAGAAATTGTGTAATTGTGATTTGTGATCGTCGTACCATGATTGATTTGCATGAATTAGAAATGGTAGATTTTGATGTCATTATGGGCATGAATTGGTTGGCTTCTTGCTATGCCAATGTTGATTGTATAATGAAAATGGTTCATTTCCAATTTCCGAGGGAAACGGTTTTAGAATGGAAAGGGAATACGGCATCTCCAAAAGATAGGTTTATTTCCTATCTAAAGGCAAGGAAAATGATCACGAAAGGGTGCATCTATCACCTAGTGCGAGTTCAAGATGTAGAAGTCGAATCACCGACTCTCCAGTCAGTTCCCGTAGTATATGAATTTTCGGATATGTTCCCGGAAGAGCTTCCAGGCCTTCCTCCCGAGCGGGAGATTGATTTTTCTATTGATGTGTTGCCAGGCACTAAGCCGATATCGATTTTTCCTTATAGAATGGCTCCCGCAGAATTTAAAGAGTTGAAGGAGCAATTGAAAGACTTGCTTGATAAAGGCTTCATTAGACCTAGTTCATCCCCTTGGGGAGCACCAGTATTGTTCGTCCGAAAGAAAGATGGCTCCTTGAGAATGTGCATTGATTACCGGCAATTGAATAAGGTGACAATTAAGAACAAGCATCCTGTTCCGAGGATTGATGATATATTTGATCAATTGCAAGGTGCCAAATGGTTTTCAAAGATAGATTTGAGGTCCGGGTATCACCAAGTGAGAGTTAGGGAGACGGATATCCCTAAGACAGCCTTCAGAACAAGATATGGTCATTTTGAGTTCCGGGTAATGTCATTTGGGCTAACTAATGCGCCGGCGGCATTTATGGATCTGATGAATAATGTGTTCAGGCCTTTTCTGGATTTATTTGTGATTGTATTTATCGACGACATCTTGGTATATTCTTGATCCGAGGCAGAACATGCGAATTATTTGCGTACTGTCCTCGGAGTCCTTTGAACTCGGGAGTTGTTTGCAAAGTTTTCGAAATGCGAGTTTTGGTTGAACTCAGTGGCATTCCTGGGGCATATTGTGGCAGCCGATGGTATTCGAGTGGATAGTCAAAAGATTGAGGCTGTGAAGACTTGGCCAAGGCCCAAAACTCCTACGGAGGTTCGTAGCTTTCTGGGCTTAGCAGGTTATTACAGGAGATTTGTTGATGGTTTTCTTCTATTTCTGCACCACTCACAAAGTTGACCCAGAAATCAGTGAAGTTTCAATGGACAGATGCTTGTGAACGTAGCTTCCAAGAGTTGAAAGGTAGATTGACTTCCGCCCCAGTCTTAACACTTCCAGAGGGATTGGAAGGATATGTTGTTTATTGCGATGCTTCAGGCATTGGGCTAGGCTATGTATTGATGCAACATGGCAAAGTGATTGCATATGCTTTAAGGCAATTGCGGAAACATGAACAGAATTATCCAACCCATGATTTAGAATTGGCCGCAGTGGTTCATGCGTTAAAGATATGGCGACATTATTTATATGGTGTCCATGTGGATATTTTTACAGATCATAAGAGCCTTCAGTATATCTTCAAGCAGAAAGAGTTGAATTTGCGGCAACGACGATGGTTAGAATTGCTAAAAGATTATGATGTTGATATCTTGTATCACCCCGGAAAGACAAATGTTGTAGCTGATGCTCTTAGCCGCAGATCTATGGGAAGTTTATGTGATGTACAACCAGAGAAGAGATAAATGGCCCGTGAGCTCCAGTAGATAGCTAGCCTAGGAGTTCAAGTAGTGGACTCAGGTAGCAGGGAAACTACAATTCAGAATTCGGCAGTCTCGTCGCTAGTAGCAGAAGCGAAAGAGCGGCAATACGAAGATCCCATGCTGATGAAGTACAGAGATATACTCCCTCAGAAAGAGGAGTCATCAATTGAAATTTCAGAAGACGGAGTTCTTCAATTTCAAGGTAGATTATGTGTTCCCGATGTGGCAGGTCTACTCCACCAGATATTGAAAGAAGCCCATTGTTCCCGTTATTCTGTTCACCCCGGAGCGACGAAAATGTATCATGACCTTAAGTCTATATATTGGTGGAATGGGATGAAGAAAGATATAGCGGAATTCGTAGCTTAATGTCCTAACTGTCAGCAAGTGAAAATCGAGCATCAAAAGCCGGGTGGATTGTTGCAAGCTATAGAAATCCCAACTTAGAGATGGGAAGTGATTAATATGGACTTCATTACAGGCTTACCCCGTTCTCGACACAAGTATGACTCTATATGGGTGATTGTACATAGGCTCACAAAGTCAGCTCACTTCTTACCGGTCAGAACGACGTATGTGGCAGAAGATTATGCAAAGCTTTATCTTAAAGAGATAGTAAGAATCCATGGTGTTCCAGTATCTATTATCTCAGATAGAGGAACTCATTTTACAGCCAATTTTTGGAAGTCTTTCCAAGAAGGTCTAGGGACCCAAGTGAGCCTTAGTACAGTATTTCACCCGCAGACTGATGGACAAGCCGAGCGTACCATTCAAACTCTTGAAGATATGTTACGGGCATGTATGCTATATTTTAGAGGTAATTGGGATGATCATTTGCCACTCATTGAATTTGCCTACAATAATAGCTATCATTCTAGCATCCAAATGGCACCGTATGAAGCTTTATATGGGCGAAAGTGTAGATCCCCAATTGGGTGGTTCGAAACAGGAGAGGCCAGACTGATAGGGCCAGACTTGGTCCAGCAAGCCATAGATAAAGTCAAGCTCATACAAGATCGGTTGTTAGCAGCCCAAAGTCGTCAAAAGTCCTATGCAGATAACCGTCGAAGAAACTTAGAGTTTCAAGTGAAAGATTGGGTATTCTTGAAAGTGTCACCGATGAAAAGTGTAATGAGGTTTGGCAAAAAGGGAAGCTTAGTCCACGGTACATTGGACCTTATGGGATTGTGCGCAAAGTGGGCAAAGTGGCCTACAAATTAGATCTACCTCCGGATTTGGAGTCAGTTCACCCAGTTTTCCATGTCTTGATGCTTCGAAAATGTGTTGGAGATCCTACTAGGATCGTGCCAATAAGCGATGTGCAAGTGACAGAAAAGTTGACTTATGAAGAATTGCCCATTGCCATACTAGATAGGAAAGTACCCGAGGCTTAGAAACAAAGAAGTGGCCTCAGTTAAGGTTTTATGGAGAAGCAGTAAATGAGAAGAAATGACATGGGAAGTGGAAGAAAGTATGCGATCCAGATAGCCTCATTTGTTTCAAACCCTAGGAGAAATCCAAGATGAGACGTCAAGATTTTAAGGTAGGTATGTTTTCCTTTTATGCTTTTGGGCATGTGTGGCCAAATTTTATTGCTATTATGTTGTGGCCCTGTGAGACATCGATATTATGGGTTGTTGCGACAGGATGGTGGCGCCATATTATAGGGGAAACTCTGGCGAAATTTTTATAGAATTCCAAAGGGCTTTAACATTCGAGAACGAATGTTCTTAAGGGGGGGAGAATGTTACACCTCGGAAAAATTTTCCTTTGTTGCTCAATGAATGAACTAGTTAGGAGTACGAGCATACGATATTTCCCTGAGTAATAAATGACAATTGGTGGCCTTAAGTAAGATTCCGAAGGCAATTGCAATAAGAGATAGGGTATGCTCCATAATGAATAATTATGGGTTTTGGAAATGTGAAAAGTTGCAGGTTTGCATTCTGGCCAGTTGGTCGTAAAATGAAATACGGACTGTAAAGTGGTATACGGTCCGTAAACTGCCATGTCGTATTTTGGCTTCCAAAACTTTAACTTTCTGCCAAATGATCAAATGGTTAAATACGACCTAAAATACGGACCGTAAAGTGGTTTACGACTCGTAAACTGTGTCCCTAAATCACCACGTCTTAGCTTGAGTTTCTGGTTCTGTTATGATTAAATACGACCACGAAGGACGGTCCGTAAACTGGAATACGGACCGTAAACCAAGTTTACGACCATTGTGCACTTCAAATCAGATTTTTAAATCATTAAATAAGGGGACCAAGGCTTATTTCATTTCACTTCTACATCACACCCCTTCTCTCTAGAACATCTCTGTACATATATTCCACAAGAATTCAAGGATATTTGGTGATCAACAACATAAAACAAGCGAATTAAGTGTAAGATAAGGGGCGCCCGGGTGGGCTAGCACCTGGCGTTCGTCGCGGCCCTCTAGATGGCTCGTGACACGGAGGTCTACGTACAATTCCGTGAGACTCTAATACAAACTGTGACAACCCAATTTAGGATCACGCGGGCACCTACCTTTCCCTCCTCAGTAGGCGAACCTTCAAACAAAATAACACATCAACCAAGTAAAGAAACACTTCATTTAATCCTATATATATATATATATAACAGTGGAAACCATATAATTTTATTAACCCAAGATTTTGAAAAATGGTTATAGTAGTTGAATAATTACAAGACTCATTCCGACTCCCATGACCTGGTCTAGACAAATACAAGAGCGACTAATGTAAATTTAGAATGAAATAACTCTTAGACTCAACCTCCATCCCGGAATGAAGGGGGAGGAGACCTTCAAGATTGGTACCGTGCATTTTCCAAAGGTCGCAGTCAATAACCTGAAACACTTTACACCCCAAAAGGGATGTACCAAGGGTAGTATCAGTACAATCAACACGTACTCCATAAGCATCATAGGCCGACAATAGTTAGAAGCACATATCAGTAAAAGAAATTACGAATAAGCATGATAAGCAAGTAGATCAATATCATACATCTATCTACTACTCATTACAACATCAAGACTCTTAAAATAATGTTACTCTCCTCTAATAACCACTAGTCAATTCCACAACAGTCGCACACTAATCATATATCATTATACCAATCGTTCTTAGTATAGAAGTCAACCCTTCATTACGCTACTCCTTATCCTACATCCTTTTAGTAACCCAAACACAAAACTAGTCCTACAAACGATCTACAAGATAAATTAAGAAGTATAAAGCAACCATAATTGAAACCAAGTATACGTTATCACCTAAGTAGAGCATCTAACCTAAATGTGTCAAGTTCCAATATATCCAACCCAAAATCAACATCACAAGTGAAACACCAGATAATCACAAAATAATCTAGGATACAATGCAATGCAGTAATGTATGAGTGCAAATGCAATGCCGTGCAATGTTGTGTACATATGTACTCCAGACGGAATTCCTCTATGTCTCGGTAGCACAACTCATGGTGACTCTCGAAGTATAAGTGCTACTCATCCCGGATCTATGCCTAACAGATAGACGAGACTCTGGATCTTTGCCTATGGAATATTTTCATCAGCACCACCCTAAGGTACCGGCGGAGTCCATGCACTCACTCAGTCCACGATTCTGGGACAAACATCAGATATTGAACTCTCATATCACTCTCATCCAAAACAGAGCCTAGCTAATCCAATTGTTCCTTTAAGAATCAATAATGTAGCAACAATATATCATGAAAGATGAGAATGTGTGCAATGTATGTGTCAACATCAATAATCAATCAATATCACAAGTATCACATATAGGTACGCCAACAATATCATGAAAGACTGCACAAGTCATATAAAACACTACTCCTCGCATCTGTCACGACCCAGCTAGGGGTCGCGACGGGTACCCGAGGCTAGCCACCGAGCACCACTCGTTCTACTACTCATCTTACTCATTTAGCTCTTTTATCACATTTGTACTCAAATTGTAGGAAAATCATATTTCATGTGGAAACATACATACTTCTATATGCATATGCCTCTCGGCCATCAAAATAAAATAATATATATATATATATATATATATATATATACATACATAATAACCTCTCGTGAGACCATCTAACCCACACTGCGTATCTACGAGCCTCTACTAGAGTGCTAAACAGAAGGACGGGACAAGACCCCGTCATGCCCAAAAATACATATACATGAATATACACAAAAGAATAATCAAGCACCTCCGGAACAATGGAGTGCTTTCAAATCAGCTGACAGCTACTACGGATCTGGGTTGAGCTCTCCTCCCTGTCTACTTGTGGGCATGAACACAGCGTCCAAAGAAAACGGACGTCAATACGAACATTGTACTGAGTATGAGTGGCATAGACAATGAAACAAGACAATAATGTAAAGGAAAGTATCAATGTGGAACTTCTATGTCTGACTGTCAAGTATAAAGGAAACAATGCAAGCTGACTTACTCATAAATATCATCATGTCATGTATGCATAAATATATAAGTTGCCCGCCCATATAGGTACGGTGTGATACTGTATAAGTTGCCCGTCCGTATCGGATCGGTGTGATAATCATAACATTAGCCTGTGTCTAGGCCTCCCGCGTTTGGGGTATCATCTCATGCCACCCACTAGTGGTGTCTGCCCATGCCGTCTGGCCATGGTGTATAGCTACCCGCCTTAGCGGTGACTGCCCGGCCATATAGGTGCGGTGTTATATCATCATCATACTATACCTATCATAATATTTTTATCATAGTACATGCATAGGGCTCAAGAACAACTACACTTTATCGGGGTGACGTAAGGTCGTGATCCCCCGATTTCATTATGGAGCATTCTTTGACATTCTGCCTCACCTTGAAGGAACTAACATATAAGGTGAGTGTGAGAAATTAATAACATCATTATCATTTTAGGATATTTATACTTTAACTCATCACCATCATTATAGGGCTCATAACATGTCTCTTATCTCATATAGCTATTCATAGATATAGGCTTTTAGCTTTCCGGAATATAGGAACTCATGAAGGGGAAAGAGAGTCATGCTATAGGATTCATGCCATTAGAAATAAAGGGACTGGCCTCACATACCTTTGACGTTTAACTAAGCTACCGCTTGCTCGTTCTCCTTCGATGTCACGTCTCTACCTTCAAGAGAGAATTCGCGCTAACGTTAGTTAATCGTTTATAAGAACGCACTACCGTTGTAGGAAAAATTAGGCAGCATTTCCTTTGTTTCTACTACTTTTCCCATATTCTATATCAGCTCCCAAATGCTCACAACAACATTCACAATATTGAAATCAACAATCATCATTTATATACATCGACCACAATCCACCATCTCTCTTCAATTTATGGTTATAGCTCACTATCGCGTTTCCTCATATATAATACTCATTTCATGGTATAGATGTCATTTATAACGTATTCATAATCACAACACACCAACATTCATGATTCAATCCAACTACCATCCAACCATGACACTATTCACTCATTAATGACCCATTTTCTATATCTTTTTACAATTCAAGTATCTTAACCTTCCAATATCCTACATAACATGTAAATGCCATAAAAATTACCTTAGATGTTGTAGGAACAAGCCTTGAGTGGTATTACTCTTCTTGCACCAAAACCCTAGTTTGCTTCTCTTGAAATTTCTTAACTTGGATGAACTTTGATGAGTTTCATACACTTGATTCACTTGGATTCCTGATGTTGATCTTTGATTTTCTTTTTTTTCTTGTAGATGAAGAGTGGAGAATACTCTAGAGGTTTCTAGAGAGAAGTATCGTGGAAATGAAATGAATTAAAGAGCGTGGGTCTCCTTTTTAATGACTTGAAATCTGATCCGCAATGAACAGTAGTTGAAGTGTACAGTGGTCATAAACTCAGTTTACGGGCTGTATTTCATGGACGTATTTAAGCATAACAGAACCAGAAAGGTATGTTGGAGTCATGGTGATTTACGAGTGCAGTTTACGGGCCGTATTTCAATTTACGGTCCGTATTCCAAGTCATATTTAACCATTTGAACATTTGGCAGAAAGTTGAAGTTTTGTAAGTTGAAATACGACATGGTAGTTTACGGGCCGTATACCACTTTACGGTCCATATTTCATTTTACGATCGACTGGGCCAAAGTGCAAATCAGCAACTTTCACGTCTTCAAAACCCATAATTAGTCATTGTGGAGCATGACCTATCTCTTATTCCCCTTGCCGTTAAAATATTACTTAGGGTCGTCAAAAGTCATTCCCTTCTGATTAAAACATCGTTCACTCGTATTCTTCATTATTCTATTCATTGTACATTAACGGGGAAATTTCCGAGGTGTAACATTCTTCCCCCCCGTTTGGAACATTCGTCCTCGAATGTTAAGTCATCGGGGATTCTAGAAACATTTCGCCAGAGTTTCCCCTCTAATATGGCACTACCATCCTGTCATATGAATCCATAATATCATTGCCTCACAGGGCTACATCACAATATCAACATATCTATGGCCACACACGACCCAAAAGCATGAAAAGTAAGCATATATACCTTATATCGTTGGAGTTTCATCTTGAATCTCTCCTGGGGGTTGAAATAATTGCGGGTACTTGGACTTTAAACTCTCTTCCGCTTCCCAAGTCATTTCTTCTAGGTTATTGTTTCGCTACAAGACTTTAACTGAAGCTACCTCTTTTTTTCGAAGTCTTCGCACTTGCCTATCTAGAATAACAATAGGCACTTCTTCATAGGTTAGCTTTTCTGTTACTTGCACATCATCTATCGGGACAATCTTTGTGGGATCTGCAATACTCTTGCGGAGCATCGAAACGTGGAAGACTGGATGGACCGATTCAAGCTCCGAAGGCAAGTCCAATTCATAGGCGACATGACCCACCTTGCGGATAATTTTATAGGGTCCAATTTATCTAGGACTTAACTTCCCTCTCTTGCCAAATCTCATCACCCCTTTCATTGGCGACACATTCAAAAATACCCAATCATCAACCTGGAATTCCAAGTCTCGTCGGCGATTGTCCGCATAAGACTTTTGGTGACTTTGGGCTGTTAACAATCAATCTCGGATCACCTTAACCTTTTCCACCGCTTGCTGAATCACTTCGGGGCCTACTAGCTGTACTTCTCCTATTTCAAACCATCCGATTGGGGATCTACATTTTCTCCCATACAAAGCTTCATACAGAGCCATTTGGATACTGGAATGGTAGCTATTGTTGTATGCGAATTCTATTAGCGGCAAATGGTCATCCCAACTACCACCGAAATCCAGCACACATGCTCGTAGCATATCTTCCAAGGTCTGAATAGTACGCTCGGCTTGTCCATCGGTCTGCGGATGAAATGTCGTGCTAAGCTTCACTTGAGTGCCTAGACCTTCTTAGAAGGACTTCCAGAACTTGACTGTAAACTGTGCTCCTCTATCTGTGATAATAGATAATGGAATACCACGAAGTCGCACAATTTCTTTGAGATACAACCTCGCATAGTCTTCTGGTGAGTACGTAGTCCTAACTGGGAGAAAATGGGCTACTTTCATCAACCTATCCACGATCACCCATATAGAATCATATTTGCCACGGGAACGAGGTAACCCCACAATAAAATCCATTTTGATTACTTCCCATTTCCAAGTAGGGATTTCCATTGCTTGCAATAAGCCTCCGGGCTTTTGATGTTCAATCTTTACTTGTTGGCAATTTGGACACTGTGCTAAAAAAACCGCTACTTCTCTCTTCATGCCATCCCACCAATATATTTGTTTAAGGTCATGATACATCTTTGTTGCACCTGGGTGAATAGAATACCGGGAACAACGTGCTTCTTCTAGAATCCGTCGGCGTAATCCTGCCACATTCGGCACACATAGCCTGCTTCGATATTTAATAATTCCATCCATAGAAACTTCAAATGGGGACTTGTCTTTTCCATGAGATGTGTCTCTGTAATGACACAATTAAAGATCTTCATATTGTCGTTCTTTCACTTCTATATCCAAGGGCGAAATTGTGGGATCATTGATACTAATCCCTGCACTACCCGAATCAATCACACACACTCCAAGATTAGCTAATTGGTGGAGCTCATGAACCATCTCTTTCTTTTTCGGAGGAACTTCACTTAAACTGCCCATTGACCGGTGGCTAAGCGCATCGGCTACTACATTCGCTTTTCCAGGGTGGTACAAAATGTTCACATCATAATCATTTAACAATTCTAACCACCACCTCTACCGCAGGTTCAACTCCTTTTGATTGAAAATGTACTGAAGACTTTTGTGATCTGTATAGATGTCAATGTGCACATGATACAAATAATGCCTCCATATTGTTAAGGCATGAATAACCGCAGCCAATTCGAGATCATGAGTCGGATAATTCTTTTCATGTTTCCGTAATTGTCTCGAAGCATATGCAATAACTTTACCATGCTGCATCAATACGCATCCTAATCCGACACCGGAAGCGTCACAATATACTACATAGCCATCTGACACTTCTGGAAGTGTAAAGCCCGGAGCTGAGATCAATCTGTCTTTCAACTCTTGGAAGTTGCGCTCACAAGCATCATTCCATTGGAATTTAGCCGACTTCAGGGTTAGCTTCGTCAATAGGGCTGAAATAGATGAAAATCCCTCTAGGAATCTTCTATAATAACCCGCTAAAGCCAGAAAATTACGGAGTTCTGTAGGCGTCGTAGGCCTTGGCCAAGTCTTCACAGCTTCAATTTTCTGAGTGTCGACTCGAATGTCGTCATCTGAAATAGCATGGCCCAGAAATGTTACAGAATTTAGCCAAAACTCGCAGTTTGAAATTTTTTGCATATAATTCTCGAGCTCGGAGAATGCCAAGAACAATTCTCAAATGATCTGCATGCTCTGATTCTGTGCGGGAATACACCAAGATGTCATCTATGAACACTATCACGAATAAATCAAGGAGTGGCCTAAATATGTTATTCATCAAATTCATAAACACGGCCGGAGCATTAGTTAAGTCAAACGACATCACCCGGAATTCATAGTGGCCATATCTCGTTCTAAAGGCTGTTTTGGGAATATCCGCTTCTCTAACTCTTACTTGATGATAACCCGATCTCAAGTCTATTTTTGAAAACCATTTGGCACCCTGTAGCTGATCAAATAAATCATCAATCCTCGAAAGAGGATATTTGTTCTTTACCGTCACTTTGTTCAATTGACTATAGTCGATACACATTTGAAGAGATCCGTCCTTCTTTCTCACAAACAAGATCGGCGCTACCCACGGTGATGAACTGGCTCTAAAAAATCCCTTCTCGAGCGAGTCTTTCAATTGCGCCTTTAGCTCTTTTAATTCCGCCGGAGCCATTCGATAAGGAGGAATGGAAATAGGCTTGGTATTTGGCAACACATCAATGGCGAAATCAATCTCTCTTTCTGGAGGAAGACCTAGGAGCTCGTCTGGAAACACATCTGGGAATTCATTTACTACAGGAACTGATTGGAAAGTTGGCGGCTTCGACTCGGTGTCATGAACCCGAACTAAGTGATAAATATAACCCTTGGCTATCATCTTCCTTGTCTAAAGGTAGGAAATAAACCTACCCTTTGGAGATGCTGCATTACCCTTCCATTCAAGCATGGGCTCTCCCGGGAATTGGAATCAAACCACTTTCAATCGGCAATCAACATTAGCAAAGCACGATGCCAACCAATCCATGCCCATAATTACATCGAAATCTAACATTTCCAACTCAATCAAATCAGCTGTGGTCTGGCGATCCCATATCACAACTACACAATTTTTATACACTTGTCTTGCTATCACGGGATCACCAACCGGAGTGGACACCTCCAAAGTTTTGATTGGCTCAGGTTTCACCCCGATACAACCAACAACATATGGAGTAATATAAGAAAGAGTATAACCCGGATCTATCAAGGCATATACATCACGGGAGAATATAGACAATGTACCTGTAACGACAACCGGGGAGCACTCAAGATCCTGCCGTCTGGCTAAAGCATATACACGGGGCTGAGTGGCACCTGAAGTAGATGCTGCCCCTCTACCTCTGCCACGGCCTGCTGACATCTGGGGAATCTACCCTACCGGGCTCACTGAGGAAGAACATGCTGCCGAACCTGTAGGCTGAATCCCAACTCTACCGCTCATCAACGGACAATCTCTCATCATGTGCCCAACATGGCCACAAGTATAACAAGCATCCGAACCCTGCCGACACTGTCCGGAATGTAATCTACCGCACTGGCTGCATCGCGGTACGGGGGTCTCCTCTGACTATAATCTTCCCTGAACTGGGAATCTGAGGCCCTCGAACTCTGGCCCTGTCCTGAACGGAAGGAGCGATCAAATCTCCTACTTGTGAATGGAGGAGGCACACTAGTCACCAACTGGCTTGAGTACCTAGAGTATGTCTGCCTTGATCCCTCTCGATAATCACTGCCCGCTCCCATAAATCTGGCCCTCTCACTTTGCCTTCTATCAATATCATGATCACTCCTTTGTGGTTGTTGTCGCCCCTCTAAATTCTGAGCATAAGCCTGTATCCAGGAAATATCCATCCCATCTTATAGCGAAGCTGTCAAGCAGTCTTTGAATAAATGTGGCCCTAAGCCACTCACGAATCTATGCACCCGGCCTCCCATGTCGGCTACCATAGCCGGGGCATATCTAGCCAAAGAATTAAATTGAAGACTATATTCCCGGGCACTCATATTTCCTTGCCTCAGATTTAGAAATCTATCCGCTCTAGCTCGGCGGACCTCGGGTGGAAAATTGTGATGAATGAAAGCATCTAACAATTCTTGCCAAACCGGAAGAGGCGCATTCTTTCCTCTTGATAATACTGAGTTATTATACCATAAAACTGCCACATCCCGGAGTCTATAAGATGGAAACTCCACGGATTCAGTTTCGGAGGTATGGACAATCCTCAATATCCTCAACATTTCATCTATGAAACCTTGCGGGTCCTCATTCGGTTTTGACCCGAAAAACTCCGGAGGATTTAGACTCATAAAATCACGGGCTTTGGTACTTGCTGCCCGATCACTTGAACTCACATTTTGTTGTTGTGCCTGAGCGGCAACCAATTGTGTCAATAGATGTATGGCCTCGGTCATTTGTTTCCCCGAAGCAACTGGTGGAGGGATTGGAGCTGGAGCTCCTCCTTGCTCTTCCACATTAGGCGGGGTAGAGGAAGCATTAGATGGTGCCTCATTATGCGATTCACCCTCTTCAATATTCATCGAAGGCTCTCTTTCTACCCGTCTCTTTGTCGTAGTCTTGCTCTTCTGGGCGGTTGTAGCTTTTCCCTTTGGCGGCATTTCGGGAATCACAACACACTATTAGGGAGGATAAAATCTTATGCATGGCTCTATTGCACGATCTCATAAGAAGAAAGATGGTCATTTTTCCTAAATGCCCTGTAGCGTCTTGTTTATTGATGTGGCGCGCAACACACCATAAACAAGACTCTACTAGACATAGCTCGTAGACACTTCCTAGGACTGAACCGCTCTGATACCACTTTTGTCACGACCCAGCTAAGGGCCGCGACGGGTACCCGTCGCGGCCCCTAGTTGGGTCATGACAGCATTAACATCAACCAGTAAGATACTATAATATTACAATCACGATGGAATAACAGTCCCCAATATCTACTACCAACAAGTGGCATCAAGCCAACAACAATAGAACAATCAAGCCACATAATATTATTAGCTCACTTCTTTAGTATCTATCAATACTAATATATGATTATTCACCTTCTATTTACAAGACTTCACTAATACCAGTCTAGAATAAATTTCACGATCGTTGGTACATTTATCCGTTTCAATACAAAAGAAGATTCACTATTATTAGCATAGAACCCATTAGGCGCATCCTACTAAAATTTCTCATCAAGCAACACTGAAAAATAATTACCAACAACTAGTTCAAAGTCACAACCAATCCACCAATAGTGAAGGGAAACCAACACAAGAATCTTAGGGAATCTATAGGCCACAAGCCGGAACACAAATGTCACATAACAGTACCGTCATAAGAATCCATCCAAATCTCTAATACCTATACATGCATTCTCCATTTTTTCTAGTGCATGAATATGTAAATCTAACCGGAGTCTACTAAAAGTAAGTCGTAACCTATCTCGAGACCGAGCAGGTGCTACGAACATTCCTAGATCTTTGGTTCATCCATCACGTCGTAATCCGCATGAGGGAACTTGAAACACCCATGAGACCAAGAGTAGGATTCGTCATTAGAGCATTCTAATAGATTCGGATTAATAAAGGAAGTTTGGGAATCCATGCTTGTTTTAGATTTGCTAGACCTTTCGCACTAAATGAACTCTCTTTCTACCATCAAAAGCAAGAGATTTATTAACCTCTACTCATGATCAAAGTCAACTACTTAAACTACTAGCTAAGTAAAGTCACCATCTTAACTCTATTCCATAGAAGGCCATTTCAAGATTTATGGAAAAACCCCATTTACAATTTAGGAAGAAGATGGAAATCCAAGTTGGTAACCATTCTAGGATGCAGGAAAAGAGAGATTTAAATTAAGAGAATCCATGTGAAGAGCAAGAAAACCAATCATCCCTCTAAATCTAGGATTGGTGATACTCCTTTTGTTAGCTCTCTAGGTAAAGGTCTTAAGAACAATTTACTATGAGAAGGAGGGCTTAGAAGAGGTTAGGAGGATTTCCATTTCTATGTAAATTTGAATTTGAGCACAAAAAATGCTTGAGGGGCGGCTGGACTTTAGGGTTTTTAGAAAAATGGGGTCAATTCGCGAAATGAACTTTTAAATAGGGATTATCACTATATGTCACCGCTCTAGGGGTATGTGAACCTCTTCGGTGGTGCCGCTAAGGCAGCTGAGGGACCGCCGTGGTGGCCAACTGGCCAATGCCCTTGCCGCTTTGGCGGTGAGACCACCGCTACAACACCACTTCTGTAGCGCCTTTAAATCCACTTTGGCGGCCCAACTGGGCCTGGTGGCCGAAATTTCAAGCTCTCACGCGATGCGCACAACGGGTTCAATTGAATTAGCGATTTTCAGAAATATAGCAGAGCGAAGACATTTTTAAAGAGTCAAAGTTGCTGGTTTCCTCAACATTCGCAGTAATGACGAAATGGGTCGTTACAGATTCTTCAAATATAACAAGAATTTATATATCTAAAATAAATAGGTTAAATGAAATATAAATTTATTACCAAATTGCTAAAATTGTCGGCCTTGCCAAACTGTCAAATGACCTCTATCGTGAGTGCACTTTACCTAATTAACATAACATCAAACTTACAAGTGCCACCATTGAAAACATAAAAGGTTATGATTGATATTTTATGATTGATTCGCCAGAAAAAATTTGTATCTTCTATAATTGTTATATGTCATAACCACCACAATATAGTATGAAAAAAAATATATGAGGGAAAAAATGTTCTAATATAAAGTCATATAGTCTCACCTTCAAAATTAAAGAAATCAGAAACTTGCAAATACATGCATATCTAAATCTCAAAAAACAAAAAACTAATAAAGTTTGAAACAAAACAAGATAATGAACTCCAGCATAAAAAGGTTAAAGCAGAAGTGGAATTCACCGACTCTAGCAATATTGACAGCTACTAAATGTTCACAGTGAGAAGTTACAATCATATTCACTTAACCTTACACACATAAATGCGTTCAAACTTAACTAACCTTAATTATAAAAATAATAAATGAATCACTTCTAACTACGTTAAATAGAGAAGGATACATGCTCATGAAGAGAACTTATTGAATACGCCTAAATGACATTTATGGCTGAAAAATATATAAAGTTTTCTTAAAATAATCCCTATATTTGATTCGATATTATAAAATACTGAAAATAATAGAATAATATAGGTTTCTTATCAATTTAAATCAACAAAACTAAGCGGAAAAAAATGTCGGGTTTTTATGTAAATTTGGTTCGATTTCAATTTTTTATTTCCTAAACTTCCACAACTAAATCAAAATGATGAGAGGATTATTCATTCATATAAAATTCTAGTTAATGATGTCTCATATAAACTAATGAGATCAACTTTGTGCATCTCATTTATGTAACACTAGTATTATAAGAGCATAGATTGTTAAAATACTTGAATAATGAAATGTAAAATGTATTTATGAAATCTCATATAAAAAATGACTAACTAAATAGGCAAAATGACTTGCCTAAACCCAAGCCCAAAATGGGCTATAAATATAGGTGAAAATTCATAGTTTTTTTTTACATAAAACACGACATCACATTATTGTATTAATTATAGAAGATGTCCTCTTCTTGGTCAATGAGGTACCATGAACTTGGTGTAATGACCCATTTGGTCGTTATAGTATTTTCGGCATTTTCCCCTTTTCTGAGCATTGATTAGCTCAGTTTTGACCCGAGGGGACCGTCAACACGCTTCTCGAGGTGTCCAGATCGGATTCGGGCTAATTTTTGGTGAAATTGGGCTTAAAGTGAAAAATAGTTGGCCCAAAATTGACTTTTGTGTAAACGGACCTTTTTCGAAAATTCGTTGACTCCGAGAGGTCCGGATGGTCATTTAGAACTTTTGTATGTATATGGTTCGGTTCCCAATGCACTAGGATGCATTTTGGGATTTGGGTTGGGATATTGAAATTAAGATATCGGGGGTTGACTCAGTCAATGAGACCTCCGTTAGGAATTCAGAGGCCACAAGCGTGTTCGTAATGTATTTTTGTGTGGTTCTGTGTATGTGATTTTTGAGTAGATGGCCTCGAGAATAGTTCGGGATTTCGATTGAGACTTTGAAAAATTAGGGGATTTCTGGTACCTAGTGTCCGCATTGGCGACACCAGTGTCGTCCCAGCAGCGCCACTATTGCGGCTGGTTGACCGTTGGGGCGCCAAGGGGAATTTGCCCAGACTGCTGTGACGGTTTTCTAGGCACTGTAACGGCCCCGTTATTGTCATGGTTGTAACAGCCTTGTTATTTCATTATGTGTTTTTTAAATAAGCCCTTAGTTTATCATTTATTTCCATTTCGAAATTAGAGCTTTGGGGACTGTTCTTGGATATATTTGGAGAAAACTCTTGGAGGTAAATCTGGCTAATCCCTT
Source organism: Lycium barbarum (assembly GCF_019175385.1). Classification (NCBI taxonomy): domain Eukaryota; kingdom Viridiplantae; phylum Streptophyta; class Magnoliopsida; order Solanales; family Solanaceae; genus Lycium; species Lycium barbarum. The sequence goes on from NC_083337.1 coordinate 24,925,919, forward strand.
TACTATTTCATTAATTCTAATCATCATAGATTCCTCCTTCTCTTAATAATCCCTTAGTAATGGAAAATGAAAGTGGGTTTTGATGGACTTTCTCTCTAGGGTTATAAATAGTGAAATTGATAGGGTTCTATTGTGTTGGCTTAATGCCATGGGTTGTTGGTAGGTATTGGATTCTATTGTACCATCTTGATTACCATGCTGTTGGCGTACCCACTGTTGGTACTTGTGACTCTGATATTGTTGGCGTACCCACTGTTAGTACTTGTGATTCGGATATATTGTTGGCATACCCATTGTTGGTACTTGTGATATTGAGCATGATTATTGATGATGATACATGCATTGCACGTATTCTAATTTTTCATAATACACTGTTGAGATACTGATGATACTTGAAGAAACACTGTGATGAGCTAGGCTCGATTTTTACTTGAGTGACATGAGGATCCGATATATGATGTTCGTTCTGAAATCGTGAATTGAGTGAGTGCATGGACACCGCGGGTTCCCCCAAGGTGGTGCCGGTGAGAACCCCATGTGGGTAAAGATTCGGGGTCCCGTCTATCTGTTGGGCAAAGATTCGGGACGGGTCGCACTTAGAATTCACGAGTCACCTTGCGTTGTGCTACCGAGATGTCAATATTTTCATCCGGAGTACATGTGTACACAGCATTGCATTGCATCACGGCTTGACTTGGAGATGATTTGATGTTTTACTTGTGATGTTGCATTCGACTTGATATATTGAGACTTGGCACACTCGGGATTAGATGTTATAGTTAGGTGTTGACACATACTTGGCTTCTATTATGCTTGACTTAGACTTGTTGGTCTGTCTGCTTATCTGTTTTATTATCTGAATTGTGTTAGCTATGCTTAGTTCGCCGATGATGCCTACTAGTACCGTTATATTGTAGTGACATGCACTTGCTGCATTCCTTTATGAATGCAGAGTATCAGGTTGGTTTTGCTTCCATCTCTTGTGGCTGATCGTCTCCTTCAGCTTTGTTCCGAGTCTCCAGGGTGAGCATGGCCATTTGGAGACTTCTCTATCATTTTATATCTTATTATTCCTATTCAGAGACATAGAAATTTTATGTATTATTACTCCAGACTTCTATTTATTCCTTTAGATTCTCTTGTATGACTTAGACTAGACCCTGGGGTATTATTGTTATTCTGCACTGTTTCTATTATACAATGTCGTGAGATTACGTATTTATTCTATTTTTTTTGCTTGATCTAATTAATTATGTATTTACTTATCGTTGGGTTGGGGGTTTGCTTACCAAGGTAGGAAAGGTAAGTGCCCGCACGGCTTAGGAAAATTAGGTCGTGACATTTGGGTTCTCCTTTCAGCTAATTCATGGTTACTCATTGATCCAATTAGAGGTTATTTTTCATGTCAAGGAAGATCAAAGGTTAATCAAGGTAGTAACTGTTAGACTTTCAATCAGTTTCTGATGGTATTGATCAGTTGTTATTATTGATTTCATTGAAAAATCTTGATTTAATTGTTATCTGGGTGTTCTAATTTGTACTAAATTTAATTTATTTGAACCGTAACTGTTGTACATATAAAGTGTGCGTACACCGGAGTTAGTATAATGACCACTAAAAAGTAAAAAATTTAGCATACCATAGGTTCCGAATTTATAGTATGGGCAGGAAAATAGATATCCAGTTCTGTCACACTTTATTTTTCACATGCATAGATAAGATTATAATAGAAAGTCATGAGCTCTCTCGATCTCGAGAAATCAATGCACATCCGCCATTTTCAAGTGAGTACTTTTCATTTGAAGAAATTGGAATGGTTTTCGTTGTTATTTAATTTGTTTGTTTTTTCAATTTCTTCTATTTGAATGATCTCTTGAAATCGTATAAAACAAAAGCAACAACATACCTAGTGAAATCATATATAAGTTATTTTTATCCGGAATGTGAGTATGATTGAAGCTGATTGGTTGTCCTTACAGAGACATCTGATAAAAAATCAATTTGCTCAGTCAATCATTTAATTATTTTAAATAGAAACCTTAACCCTTTGTCACTGAAAAAATTATGTGTCTCTTGCAATTAGTTGTGCTTCTACATTTCTAATCAGTTTGTTTAGGTTTTACTTTTTGTAAAATAACCTTAGTTAATTCTAAGAAATTCTAGAATTAGAGCGTTTAATGCACATATCTCGTGTTAAAATTATTTCAAAAAGTTCTATTGAAACGAAAAATCAGATTTATCATTGAATTTGCATTCTTTAGTAATAAGTGTGGATCTATTAATGGATGGTTCTAATAAAACTAGAGGGAGAATAAGATTTTTGGTCTTTTTGTTATAGATATATTCTAATCTTCGTTCATGCACTTCTCAACAGAGAAAATTTATATTTTTAACAGAGTGAACCACATCTATGGGAAAAAAATCATTTGTCCATGTACGCATATTTTTGTCATGACCCAATTTACGAGCGGTAAAGGCACTAACTCCCCCAAACCAATAAGCCATCGACAATACCATTTAAAGCAGATAAATAAGTATTAACTGCAGAAAAGAGCATATGAATCGATTTATACGAATTTAAGCCTTTATAAACATGAAAAAGTAATATAACTCTCAAAACCTAGTTTCACTAGTACAAAAACTTCTAAGTTTCTATACAAGTCTAAAGTAAAACAAAATATACTGTCTGAATAGAAAAGACAGAAATAAAAATGGAAGAGAATCCGGTGCTACAGATCTACGTGCAGCTCCTCCCGACTCTCCGAAAAGTCTCTGCCTCGGCTAGTTGAGCATCCTCAAAGGCCCTCAGCATGGATACCGAACCCGCACACAAAAGGTGCAACAAGCGTAGCGTGAGTACAACATCAATGGGTACTCAGCATGCATCATTGACTGACCCGATCCAGAATGGAGACGAGGGCTAGTCTATGAATTGCCATCACCACACTTAACCGCCATTAGTCCACAGTAATATTAATCGAATAAATCATCTTAACGTCAAGTTATAAGCCTATGTGAGAGCTTCTAATCCACAAGTGCCTCAGTTAGCCTATGAGTATATAAATTTTCTATCCGTCACATAACATAAACTTGTACTTAAGCGTAAATCGGACAACGACACAAGTAAATCACAATCAAAGAATCAATGGTATGATATGATATACATTATTAGCCACTCCACACATAAGCAGAGCTGACTTCATTCATTCACTTCCTTATCATACTTTTCCACAGTCTTTATCATTAATCTTCCCATCAAGATAATCACAAATCCGGCAAAGACCTCGTATTTCCATCAATCTTTCCATTAATCTTACCATCAAGATAATCACAAATCTTGCAAAGTCCTCGGATTTCCATCAATCTTTCTATTGGCACCATATCACGATTTCACGAAAAATATATAATGAAATGCATGTATAAGTGAAGATCCACTTCCTGTTATACACATGTGAGAATATTAACGAATCATGACCGACGGGGGCCTCATGAGGCCCATATATGTCACGACCTATTTTGCCTAAGCCGTGTAGGCACTTACCTTCCTATCACGATAAGCAAACCCTCAACCCAACAATGAATATATAAGTCTCACGATATATATATATATATATATAAGTAGTAGAATAGTGCGGAATAATAATTACACCCCCAGGGTCTAGTTTGAATAACACAAGAGCATCTAAAAGGGGAATAATACAAATCTGGTATACTAATACATAAAGTGTTTATGACTCTGAATAGAATAGGACATAAAGATAGAAAATTCTTCAAGGCAGCGGACGGCTAACTGGAAACTCGAAAATTGAGCAAAAGCGACTATTAGCCACGCGTCACGGAAGTGGATCCGACCTGATACTCTGCTTTAGTAAAACAATGCAGCAAGAGCAGGTCAGTAAAAAGCAACAGTACTGGTAGGCATCATGAGCCGACTAAGCATAGCTAACACAATCCAGAAAATAAAGCAGCTAAGCAGATAAACCAATAAGTATAAGATAAACATAAAAATCCAAGTACATGTCATTGCCTAAGTAAGCATCTAATCCAAAATGTGTCAAGTCTGAATATATCAGGTCCACCTCCAACATCACAAGTACATCACCAAACATCTCGAAATCAAGCCATAATGCAGTGCAATGGAATAGTGTATGAATGCAAAGTAATGCCATGCAAACGTTGTGTACACATGTACTCAAGACGGAAATATCGACATCTTAGTGGCACAACCCAGTGTGATTCGCGAAGTCTAAGTGCCACCCTTTCCGGATCTTTGCCAAACAGAAAGACAGGACCCCGAATCTTTGCCCACGGGGAATTCTCACCGGTACCATTCTGGGGGACCCGCAGAGGCTATGCACTATCAACTATTCCGGAACTAACATTGGATATCGGCTATGCAATCAACGATTCTAGAATTATTCATCGGACATCGGCCATCTCATATTACTCAAGTAAAATAGTTTTATCAAGTATCAATTTCACTCAATCAACGATTCCGGAATTAACATCGGACATCGGCCAACTCACGTCACTCAAGTAAAAGATTTTTATCAAGGACAATCAGTATCCCAACAGTGTATCATGAAAATGGGAGTACGTGCAATGCATGAATCAACATCTATAATCATGCTCTAATATCACAACTGCCAACAGTGGGTACGCCCACAATATCTCTGAATCACAAACACCAACAGTGGGTATGCCAACAATTATCCGAATCACGAATACCAGCAGTGGGTATGCCAACAATATATTCGAATCACGAATACCAACAGTGGGTATGCCAACAATATATTCGAATCGCAAATACCAACAGTGGGTGTGTTAAAAATATCATAATCAAGATGATAAACAAACTCCAATATCAATTAACAACTCATGGTATCAGCCAACGCAGTAGAACAATCAAATCACGAAATAACGGGGTGGCTATCCCCAAACATACAGCAGGGCCCAACCTAAGGCAATATCTAACCCAACTTCATACCCAAAGGTTCACATGCTACCTCCGACAATACAATCTAAATATGTGCTTCGCTATAAGAAGTATAACCAAAGGTAAGCCATAACCTACCTGGATGGCCGAACCGCAACACGAGCAACTCACTCTTTTACCTTGCCTTTCCGCCGAACCTCAGAGCCAAATTAGTCTAAGCATAATCGAAATCTAGATTTGAAATCTTGAAGAAGGATACTAATAATGCTACAATTCAATTTAGGCCAATTCAAACCCTAGAAATTGGGGAAACGGGCCCACAAGCGCAAAATGTGAAATTCGGAAGCAAAATATCAAATTAGGCACTAGGTGATCATAACCCAACCACTAATTACTGATTTAACTCAAGGATTAGCCTAATTTATGATCTAAAGCAAAACCCTTAATTTGGGTATAAACCCTAACTCTTTGATTCCAAAATTCAACACTAGAAATGAAAGATATATGATTAGCAAGCTTAGATTCATCAAAATCTAACATAAATCCCATCAATTTCTTCATTAATAAGCTTACGGAAAATGTTCATCAAAACCCACTTTCATCTTCCATTAACAAGGGATTACTAAAAGGAAGGGAAAAGCTATGATGGTAAGGATTAAAGAAATAGAAGAGGGATTAGTAAGATTTACCAACAAGAGTATTTCCCAAAATATATCTAAGAACAATTCCCCAAGCTCTAATTTCGAAATGGAACTAAATGAGTGTCTAAAGGCTTATTTACATCATAGTTAATGAAATAACAGGCCAGCTACCGTGAAACAACAGGCCCGTTACAATCACAGCCGCAATGGGGCCGCAACATCGGCACCTTTACAGCGCCTATCAGGTCGCCATGTGTCACGACCCAACCAGAGGGCCATGACGGGCACCCAGAGCTAACACACCGAGCACCTCCAAACATACATCTCATAAGCATTCCGAGGTGGACCATAAGGTAGCTCATGGAAGTCACAATCTGAAAGGACATATATCATAACACAACGGCACAACTCTATATAATCTTCAACAATTATGTCCATAATCAACAACCGACAAGGCTACTAAAATTTTATACAAAGATATGGCCCGGTAGGGTTATGAAACGTCTAACTGTACACACATGTCTACGAGCCTCTGCATAGAATACAAATGACCCTGAAGACCAATACCAATAGAATGCAGCTCTGAAGTAGGCGGAGTGCTCCTGAGAATCCGCTGATGAAACTCCTAGGGGTCAGATCCGTGTACCTGTCAACCTGCGGGCATGAACGCAGCGTCCACAAGAAAAGACGTCAGTATGAGCAATGTACTTAGGATGTAAGGCATGAATAACAATATAATCAAGAATAATGAAGCATGAGATAAAGAGATAACATGTATATCTGATTGCCGCTTAAGGCGAATATCATGCATGCTAACTTTAACTTTTTAAAGAAACATTATAAATGTTTATGTATAAACTTCCCGACCATATAGGTATAGTGTTATACTGCCCGGCCATATAGGCACGGTGTTATCATCATTAGCCCGCATCCTGGCTTCCAGCATCCGGAGTAATCATCTCACGCCGCCCACTAGTGGTGTCTGCCCGTGCCATATAGACACGGTGTTATTATCATTATCCATAAGCCTCCCACTACGCCCACCGTAGTGATGTCTTCCCGACGAACTAGGCCTGGTGTAATCATACATATACATAACATAGATCATGCATGAGAGCCCAAGTAAAAGCTACAACTCTATCAGAGTGACATAAGGTCGGTAACCTCCAATTTATATTATGGAATAATCATCATTGCTATATCTCTCCTCAAAGGAACAATTCATAAGGTGAGATCAACAATAATAATGAAATCAAGGAATCGTGGAATAAACTCAATAATCTCATAATAGCATCCATAAGCTTTGGAATCTCTAGAAATAGGATCATTGTCATCATGTTCATCATAGAAAACATCTCATCTTTAGTATTTTAAGAAGTTTTTTAGAATCATGAACTTCTAACTTTTGGAAGTAAAGAGGTTATGGAAACATATATGGAATCATAACATAAGAATCATGCCTTTTGAAAGAAATGGACTAGCCTTAACATACTATTTCGGTTTCCTACTACTTAACGCTTATCCTTCAAAGCTTGTAAATGCACATTCAAGAAAATTCATATTATTGTTAGGCTTATCGTCATATGCTTATCTTAAGCCTTCAAATCAATTCCTCTTAAAATTTGTCGAAATTCGGGCAGCATCTCCCCCATTTATATCCCTAACCCGAAATCACAATACCGACAAAACAACAACAATAACAATACTAATATCAACAACATCACCATTAATACAAAACTATTCCATAAAACATCCCACATGATGTTTATCAACATGCAATAATCATATACACTTCCGTTTTCCCAATCAAGGAGCATAATCTCATCGACATACCAACAACATTAGATACCATCCATATACATGGAAATCTGCCCAGCCACATCACCACAACATGCTCAAAACATTCCATAAACTCAACAACTACAACACAACACTTTATGACCTTTCCTCCATAACTATTTTCACTTTTAAGACTTGCTAAACCTTCAAATCAACTCAACATAAGTGATAGGATGAAGAACATACCTTATAGTCGAAGATATTCAGCCACACCAACTTTTTTCAAGACCAAACTCACCACAACATCAAGTAGAAACAAGAACGATCACTTTTCATGGGCTAGTTTGGTGCAATCTTGTTAAATTCTTGATTTAATGGGCTATAAGTGTTTAGGGGATGTGTTAGGAGATTTATAGAATTCATGAGAGTGTAGAATGATGAAAAAATGGGGTTGATGGGGTTTTTATACCCCTTGTAAGTCGGTGGAAACGACTTACCTAGTGGGACCCGCAGAAGCCATTTTGCAGCTTGGAGGGTTATCTTAAAATGCCCATTACCCCCTACTCCGATGTCGTTTTGACGAGCGGTTTGTTGCGTTGGAAAGTAGACTTCCTGAACTTCAATTTAAGCTTTTGAAAAACCTTAAAACTCCTGATATACCCGGAGATATACCCCTCTAAAGTTGGTTACAATATTTTTGTCCAAAATCCTGCCAACTTTTTCCAAATTTTCGTCAAACTTATTTTCTTCTATTTGCTTGGTCCCGGAATCTTCCGAAACTCTCCATACATGATATTTATCCTTAATCATAGTTGATAATGGTCATGTCCTTTTGTTCCAAGGTTGTCCTTCCCCGTTATTCCTTGCGAGATCGTAATTCATCATTTACATCATTGTTACGTACTTCCCATGGGTTATACCTTCTAAAACTTCATGGGACGTCTTCGATACTCCATTAATAAAGTGAAGTACGTAGCATGCTCATGCTGTGAAAGTGCGAGGTGTAACGTCCTTCCCCTCTTAGAAACATTCATCATTGAATATTGCAGCTTGCGAGCTTACGACTCTTTCATTAGTTTCTTGAAATAGTTGTCCTCCAATTTCCGCTCCTCCGGTCTTTACATAATTTCAAAATAAACTAATGAACATGGAACTAAGATAAAATCCTACTTAATCATAATTTTCTTCCAATACGAGTAGTCTTCCCTCCTTAAGTCATTGGCTCTCTTATACCCGTGACTAATTGAGACTTAAACTAACCTCTATTCTTCTTCGACTCCTTATCGTCATCCTTGCACCAAAACTTCTCTGGTGTGAGTGATTCGAATCATCGCCTGAAACAAAACGTATCGCGTTGAAGAAACTTATTCTCTTTGTTTCGGTAGACCTTCATCATCTTGTCATGCCTCATTTTCCATATTTGTCTCATAATATAATTGCATTTAGTCCATTCTCACTTTTCTTTAGCGCATTCTTAACATATCGATTCATCTCGAATTTTGGCTCCTTCAAGCAAGCATATTTCCCTCTTTTGAACTTGGGAATATTGTAGTTCATCTTAGAACTGAATTTGTTCTTCCCCTCTTTTATAGTACTCACTTGACAATGGCGGATGTGCATTGATTTCTTGAGATCAAGAGAGCTCATGACTTTCTCTAATAATATTATATATGCACGTGAAAAATAAAGTCTGACAGAACTGGATATCTATTTTCCTGCCCATACTATCAATTCGGAACATATCGTATGTCTAAATTTTTGACTTTTTAGTGGTCATTATACTAACTCCGATGTACGTACACTTTATATGGACAACATTTAAGGTATAAATAAATTAATTTAGTACAAATTAGAACACCCAGATAACAATTAAATCAAGATTTTTCAACGAAATCAATAATAACAACTGATCAATACCATCAGAAACTGATTGAAAGTTTAATAGTTACTACCTTGATTAACCTTTGATCTTCCTTGACATGAAAAATAACCTCTAATTGGATCAATAAGTCACCATGAATTAGGTGAAAGGAGAACCCAAATGTCACGATCTAATTTTCCTAAGTCGTGCGGGCAATTACCTTTCCTACCTTGGTAAGCAAACCCTCAACACAACGATAAGTAAATACATAATTAATTAGATCAAGCAAAGAAAAAATAGAATAAATACGTAATCTCAGGATATTGTATAATAGAAATAGTGCGGAATAACAATAATACCCCCAGGGTCTAGTCTAAGTCATACAAGAGAATCTAAAGGAATAAATACAAGTCTGGAGTAATAATACATAAAATGTCTATGTCTCTGAATAGGAATAATAAGACATAAAATGATAGAGAAGTCTTCAAACGTCCATGCTCACCCTGGAGACTCAGAACAAAGCCGAAGGAGACGTTCAGGCATAAGAGATGGAAGCAAAACCAACCTGATACTCTGCATTCATAAAGGAATGCAGCAAGTGCAGGTCAGTACAATATAACGGTACTGGTAGGCATCATCGGCCAACTAAGCATAGCTAACACAATTCAGATAATAAAGCAGCTAAGCAGACAAACCAACAAGTATAAGTCAAACATAATAGAAGCCAAGTATGTGTCAACACCTAAGTATAACATCTAATCTCGAGTGTGCCAAGTCTCAATATATCAAGCCGAATGCAACATCACAAGTACAACATCAAACCATCTCCAAGTAAAGCCGTGATATAATGCAATGCCATGCAATGTTGTGTACACATGTACTCTGGATGAAAATATCGACATCTCGGTAGCACAATCCAAGGTGACTCACGAAGGCTGAGTGCCACCCGTCCCGGATATTTGCCCAATAGATAGACGAGACCCCGAATCTTTACCCACATGGGGTTCTCACTGGCACCACCATGGGGGAACCCGCGGGGACTCACTTAATTCACGATTTCGGAACGAACATCATACATCAGACCCTCATCACAGTGTTACATTAAGTATCATCAGTATCTCAACAGTGTATCATGAAGAATGAGAATGTGTGCAATGCATATATCATTATCAATAATCATGCTCAATATCACAAGTACCAACAATGGGTATGCCAACAATATATCCTAATCACAAGTACCAACAGTGGGCACCCCAACAATATCAGAGTCACAAGTACTAACAGTGGGTACCCCAACAGCATGGTAATCAAGATGGTAAAATAGAATCCAATACCTACTAACAACCCTTGGCATCAAGGCAACACAATAGAACAATTGAATCACAACACAATGGGGTGGCTAGCCCCAAATACACAACAAGGCCCAACCTAAGCCAATATCCAACAAACTTCATACCCGAAGGTTCCCATGTTGTCCTCGATAGTAAAATCTAACTATATGCTTCGCTATACGAAGTCTCACCAAGGGTAAGCCATAGCCTACCTGGATGGCCGAACCGCAAACATCAACAACTCACTCTTTTTCCTTGCCTTTCCACAGAGCCTCAGAACCGAAGTAGTCTAAGCATATTCGAAAGCTAGGTTAGAAATCATGAAGAATGATACTAATATTGCTACCATTCAATTTAGGTCAAACCCAACCCTATAATTTGGGAAACAAGGCCCACAAGGACAAAACGGGAAATTCGGAAGAAATTATCAAATTATGCACTAGGTGATCATAACTCAACCGCTAATTGTTGAATTAACTCAAGGATAGGTCTAATTTCTGATTTCAAGCAAAACCCCAAAAATTGAGTATAAACCCTAACTCTTTGATTCAAGAAATCAACTCTAATAATGGAAGATATATGATTAATAACCTTAGATTCATCAAAATATAGCATAAACCCTATCAATTTCACTATTACTAAGCCTAGAGACAAAGTTCATCAAAACCCACTTTCATTTTCCATTACTAAAGGATTATTAAGAGAAGGAGGAATCTAAGATGATTAGAATTAATGAAATAGTAAAGGGATTAGCAAGACTTACCTCCAAGAGTTTTCTCCAAATATATCCAAGAACAGTCCCTAATGCTCTAATTTCGAAATGTAAATAAATGATAGACTAAGAGCTTACTTAAAACACACATAATGAAATAATAGGCCTGTTATAGCCATGACGGTAACGGGGCCGCTACAGCGCCTAGAAAACCGTCCCAGCAGTCTGGGCCAATTCCCCTTGGCAGCACCAACGGTCAACCAGCCGCAAAAGCGGCGCCGCTGGGACAGCACTGGTGTCGCCAATGCGGACAACAGGTACAAGAAATCCCCCAATATTTCTAAGTCCCAATCGAAATCCCGAACTATTCTCGAGGCCATCTGCTCAAAAACCACATACACAGAACTGCACAAATTTACGTTACAAACACGCTTGTGGCCTTGGAATTTCTAACGGAGATCTCATTGACCGAGTCAACCCCCGATATCTTAATTTCAATTTCCCAGCCCATGTCCCAAAATTCATCCGAGTGCATTGGGAACCAAACCATATACACACCAAAGTTCTAAATGACCATCCGGAATTCTCGGAGTCGACGGATTGTCGAAAAAGGTCCGTTTACACAAAAGTCAATTTTGGGCCAACTATTTTTCACTTTAAGCCCCATTTCACCAAAAGGTAGCCCGAATCCGATCTGGACACCACGGTCCCCTCGGGTCAAAACTGAGCTAATCAATGCTCAGAAAAGGGGAAAAATGTCAGAAAGACTATAACGACCAAACGAGTCCTTACACCAAATTCATGGTACCTCATTGACCAAGAAGAGGTCATCTTCTATAATAATACAATAATGTGATGTCGTGTTTTATGTAAAAAAAACTATGAATTTTCACCTATATTTATAGCCCATTATGGGCTTGGGTTTAGGCAAGTCATTTTGCCTATTTAGTTACTCATTTATGATATGAGATTTCATAAATACATTTTACATTTCATTATTCCCAGTATTTTAACAATCTATGCTCTTATAATACTAGTGTTACATAAATGAGATGCACAAAGTTGATCTCATTAGTTTATATGAGACATCATTAACTCGAGTTTTATATGAATGACTAATCCTCTCATCATTTTGACTTAGTTGTGGAAGTTCAGGAAATAAAAAATTAAAATCGAACAAAATTTACATAAAAACCCGACATTTTTTCCGCTTAGTTTTGTTGATTCAAATTGATAAGAAACCTATATTATTCTATTATTTTCACTATTTTATAATATCGAATAAAATATAGGAATTATTTTAAGAAACATTTATATATTTTTAGCCATAAATGTCATTTAGGTGCATTCAATAAGTTCTCTTCATGAGCATGTATCCTTCTCTATTTAACGTAGTTAGAAGTGATTCATTTATTATTTTTATAATTATGGTTAGATAAGTTTGAAAGCATTTATGAGTGTAAGGTTAAGTGAATATGATTGTAATTTCTCACTGTGAACATTTAGTAGCTGTCAATATTGCTAGAGTAGGTGAATTCCCCTTCTGCTTTAACCTTTTTATGCTGGAGTTCATTGTCTTGTTCTATTTCAAACTTTATTAGTTGTTTTTTTTTTCTTTTCGAGATTTAGATATGCATGTATTTGCAAGTTTGTGATTTCTTTAATTTTGAAGGAGAGGCTATATGACTTTATGTTAGAACATTGTTTCCCTCATATTTTTTTTTCATACTGTATTGTGGTGGTTACGACATATAACAACTATAGAAGATAAAAAAAAATATGCCGAATCAATCATAAAATATCGATCATAACCTTTTATGTTTTCGATCGTGACACTTGGAAGTTTGATGTTATGTTAATTAGGTATAGTGCACTCACGATAGTGGTCATTTGACAGTTTGGCAAGGCCGACAATTTTAGCAATTTGGTTATTAATTTATATTTCATTTAACCTATTTATTTTAGATATATAGAAATTCTTGTTATATATTGAAGAATCTGTAATGACCCATTTCGTTGTTACTGCAAATGTTGAGGAAACCAGCAAATCTGTAAAAATGTCTTCGTTCTGCTGTATTTCTGGAAATCGCTAATTCAATTGAACCTGTTGGGCGCATCGCGTGAGAGCTTGAAATTTTGTCCACCAGGCCCAGTTGGGCCGCCACAGAGGATTGAAAAGCGCTACAGAAGTGGCACTGTAGCGGTGGTCTCACAGCCAAAGCGGCAAGGGCATTGGCCAATTGGCCGCCACGGCGGTCCCTCAGCATCCTTAGCGGCACCGCCAAAGTGGTTCCCATACCCCTGGAGCGGTGAAGTATTGTCACGACCCAGCTAGGGGCCACGAGGGTACCCAGAGCTATTTACCGAGCACCGCTCATTCTACTACTGATCTTGCTCATTTAATACTTCTTTATCAATTTTACATACCAATTGTAGGAAAATCATATTTAATCGAAACATAAATACTTTATATACATTTGCCTCTCGGCCATCAAAATAATACACATACATATGAAAACATCTTGTGAGACCATCTAACCCACACTGCATATCTACGAGCCTCTACTAACATAGTGAATACATGGACGAAACAAGACTCCGTGATGCCCGAAATATGCATATATGAATGTACATCAAAAGAATAGTCATAAGCACCTCCGAACAATGGAGTTCTATCTATCAGCTGACAGCTACTGAGGACCTGGGCCAAGCTCTCCTCCCTATCTACCTGAGGGCATGAACACAGCGTCCGAAGAAAGGACGTCAGTACGAATATTGTACCGAGTATGAGAGACATACATAATGAAATGAGACATCAGTAATATGGGAATAACATCAACATGAGACATATGGATCTGACTGATAATCATAAATGAAGTAATGCATGCTATCTTACTCATACTCATCATCATAACATGTATGCATCATATGCAAGCTGCCCGTCCGTGTCGGAACGGTGTGATAATCAATAATATTAGCCCACGTCCAGGCCTCCCGCGTCCGGGGTACCATCTCATGCCGCCCACTAGTGGTGTCTGCCCACACCCGTAGGTCGTGGTGTATCCGTATCGCCGCCCGCCGAAGCAGTGTCTGCCCGGCCAACTAGGCCCGGTGTGAAATGCTCATGACATGCTCAATATAAATGCTCATAGTAATATGCTTATCATGAAATACTTATCTTATCATAATATGTATATTTGACTCGTGATCAACTTTACCCTATCGGGGTGACGTAAGGTCGTGATCCCCCGATTACATTATGGAACCGTCATGGACATTCTGCCTCACCTTGAAAGTACTAGTACATAAGGTGAGTGTAGGCAAGGAATAACATCATCATCATTCTAGTGTCATCATATCGTATAACTCTTCTCATATAGCCATTCATAAGTATAAGCTTTTAACTTCTTAGAATGCAAGAACTCATGAAAGAAATAGGGATTCAAGTTAAAGGATTCATGCCATTAGAAAGAAGGACTAGCCTCACATACCTTGGTCGTTTAGCTAAGATATGGCTCACTTGTTCTCCGTTGATATCACGTTGTTACCTTCATAAGAGAATTCGTATCAACATTAGTGAGCTGACTATAAGAACGCGTCGCTAATTCTAGGAGAAGTCGGACAACGCTTCCTTCGCTCATACTACTTTTCTCACGTTCTATATCAACTCCCAATATTCATAATATTATTCGCAATATCATAATCGACAATCGTCATTTACGTACATTTGGCAAAATCCACCATTTTCCTCCAATTTTTCTTTATTTCTACTTCTAGCTCATCCTTGCGTTTTCATGCATTTAATGCTTGTTTCATGATATAAACATCATTTATAACGTATTTGTATTCACAACACTTCAGTATTCATAGTCCGATTCCACTATCATTCATTTATGTCACTATTCACTCAGTAACGACCCATTTCTATGTTCTTCTACATTTCAAGTGTCTAAGCTTTTCAATACTTCGAACAACATGGAATAATCATGAAACTTACCTTCGATGGTGGTTGAACAATCCTTAAGTTGAAATACTTCAATTAGCCAAAACCCTAGTTCCACCTTCTTGGGAATTTCTTGACTTAGAAGATCCTTTGATGTGTTCTTACACTTATTTTTATGAATTTGGTGTTGTTGGTCTTGATATTCTCTTTAATTCTCTTGAATTCTTGTGGAGGAATTATTTGGAATGTTCTAGAGGTCTCTTGAGTTGTATGGCTGAAAATGAAGTGAAATGAGGCTTAAGTCCCTTTTAAAAATCACAAAATCTGATTTTCAATGAATTCTTGTCGGGGTGAACAGTGGTCGTAAACCACCATATACGGACCGTATTTTGATTTACGGTCCGTCCATTGTGGTCGTTTTTAAGCATTCCAAAAACAGAAAGTTTGGCTGGTGGACATGGCAGTTTACGACCTGGTTTACGGGCCGTAAACTGGTTCGTATTTAACCATATTCAACATTTACAGAAGGTTGAGATTTTTGACCAGCTGGAGGACGACTGCACTATACGGTCCGTAAATCACTTTACGGGCCGTATAGTGCCATATACGACCACTGTGCTGAAAATTTTTTCGCGACTTTCTTATTTCCAAAAATTCTTAATTAGCCATTCCCGACTTAATAAAACATCATTCACTCAATTTTTCATCATTCCACTCATCATACAAGTACGGAGAAATTTCCGAGGTGTAACATTCTTCCCCCCTTTTGGAACATTCGTCCTCGAATGTTCGACCCTCGGGGATTCTGGAAAAATTTTGCCAGAGTTTCCTGTGTGATTTGGATACTACCTTTCCATTACAACAACCCACAATATCCTCGCCTCACAGGGCTATATCACAACATCAACACTTTTATGGCCACACACGACCAAAAACATAAAATTAAAACATACATACCTTACACCATCGACGTCTCATCTTGAATCTCTTCTG
The DNA here is from genome assembly GCF_019175385.1 of Lycium barbarum. Lineage (NCBI taxonomy): Eukaryota > Viridiplantae > Streptophyta > Magnoliopsida > Solanales > Solanaceae > Lycium > Lycium barbarum. The sequence goes on from NC_083337.1 coordinate 24,942,115, forward strand.
GGGATGGGAACAAATGGGGGTACATGGATTTCATCTTCTCCTCCGCTTCCCAAGTCATTTCTTCCCGATTATTGTTCCGCCATAGAACTTTGACTGAAGCAACCTCTTTATTCCGAAGCCTTCGCACTTGTCTATCCAAAATGGCAATGGGCATCTCTTCGTATGTTAGCTCCTCTGTTACTTGCACATCATCAATCGGGACTATTCTTGTTGGGTCTCCAACACACTTGCGGAGCATCGAAACATGGAATACTGGATGCACGGATTCGAGCACTGAAGGCAAGTCCAATTCGTAGGCTACTCGACCCACCTTGCGAATGATTTGGTAGGGTCCGATATATCTAGGACTTAGCTTTCCTTTCTTGCCAAATCTCATCACTTCCTTCATCGGCGATATCTTCAGGAACACCCAATCGCCCACCTGAAATTCCAAATCTCGTCGGTGATTATCTGCATAAGACTTTTGGCGACTTTGAGCTGTTAACAGTCAGTCTCGAATCACTTTAACCTTTTCAACTGCTTGTTGGATCAAGTCGGGGCCTATCAATCGTACTTCTCCGGTTTCAAACCATCCAATTGGAGATCTGCATTTTCTTCCATATAAGGCTTCATACGGGGCCATTTGAATGCTGGAATGATAGTTGTTATTATAGGCAAATTCAATAAGAGGAAAATGCTCATCCCAACCACCGCCAAAGTCCAATACACATGCCCGTAGCATATCCTCTAAGGTCTGAATAGTGCGCTCGGCTTGTCCGTCAGTCTGCGGATGGAATGCCGTGCTGAGCTTAACTTGGGTACCTAGACCTTCTTGAAAGGACTTCCAGAACTTGGCTATGAACTGTGCCCCTCTGTCTGTGATAATAGCCAAAGGAATACCGTGAAGTCTTACAATCTCCTTGAGATACAATTTAGCATAATCCTCCGCTGAATATGTGGTTCTAACGGGGAGAAAATGAGCTGCTTTCGTGATTCTATCCACGATCACCCATATAGAATCATACTTCCCTCGCGTACGGGGTAATCCTACCACAAAATCCATGTTAATCTCTTCCCATTTCCACGTAGGAATTTCCATTGCTTGCAATAACCCTCCTGGCTTTTGATGCTCGGCCTTCACTTGCTGGCAATTCGGACACTGTGCTACAAATTCTGCTATGTCTCGCTTCATGCAATCCCACCAGTATACCAATTTGAGATCGTGGTACATCTTGGTTGCACCTGGACGAATGGAGTACCGGGAATAATGTGCTTCCTCTAAAATCCGTTGGCGCAAGTTTTCCACATTCGGTACACATAGCCGGCCTCGATATCTAAGAACCCCTTCTATGGAAACTTCGAATGGAGACTCTTCCTTTTCTTGAGATAGATCTCGATAGTGGCTTAACTGAGGATCTTCATTCTGCCGGTCCTTCGCTTCTAGATTCAAGGATGAAACTGTGGGGTCATTGACGCTAATACCTGCATTTCCTGAATCAATGGGTCGTACGCCGAGACTTGCTAACCGATGGACTTCACGAACCATTTCTCGCTTTTCTGAAGGAACTCCACATAAACTACCCATCGATCGGCGGCTAAGTGCATCTGATACTACATTCGCCTTCCCTAGATGATATAGAATGTTCACATCATAATCCTTCAGTAATTCTAACCATCTCCTTTGCCGCAGGTTCAACTCCTTCTGTTTGAAAATATATTGAAGGCGTTTGTGATCCGTATAGATGTCCACGTGCACACCATATAAGTAGTGTCTCCATATTTTCAATGCATGAATGACCGCAGCTAGCTCAAGATCATGAGTGGGACAATTCTGTTCATGTTTTCGCAACTGTCTCGAAGCATAAGCAATAACTTTTCCATTATGCATCAACACACATCCTAATCCCACACCGGAGGCGTCACAATATACTACATAGCCATCTGATCCTTCTGGAAGTGTTAGCACTGGCGCTGAGGTCAACCTGTTTTTCAACTCTTGGCTACGCTCACAGGCATCACTCCACTGGAATTTAGCTGACTTCTGGGTTAACTTTGTCAACAGGGCTGAAATAGATGAGAAGCCCTCTACGAATCTTCGATAATAACCTTCCAAACCCAGAAAACTACGAACTTCTGTAGGCGTCGTAGGCCTTGGCCAAGTCCTCAAAACTTCTATTTTCTGAGTGTCAACTCGAACACCATCATCTGAAATAACATGACCCTGGAATGCAATAGAATTAAGCCAAAACTCGCACTTCAAAAACTTTGCATACAATTCTCGATCTCGAACAACGCCAAGAACAATTCTTAGATGATCTGCATGTTCTGATTCTTTCGAGAGTACACCAAAATATCGTCGATGAACACTATCACAAAAAGGTCCAAGAACGGCCTGAACACATTATTCATTAAATTCATGAACACTGCCGGGGCATTCGTCAACCCGAACGACATTACTCGAAACTCGTAGTGACCATATCTTATCCTGAAGACAGTCTTGAGAATATCTTCTTCCCTAATTCTCACCTGATGATAACCCGATCTCAGATCTATCTTGGAAAATCATTTATCACCTTGCAACTGATCGAACAAGTCGTCAATTCTAGGAAGGGGATATCTGTTCTTCACCGTCACTTTGTTCTACTGACTGTAGTCGATGCACATTCGTAGCGATCCGTCTTTCTTCCTTAAGAACAAGACTGGTGCTCCCCATGGCGAGGAACTAGGCCTTATAAACCCCTTCTCAAGTAAATCCTTTAGCTGTGCTTTTAGCTCTTTCAGTTCTGCTGGAGCCATCCGATACGAAGGAATAGAAATAGGCTCGGTGTCTGGTAGTACATCAATAGCAAAGTCGATCTCCCTTTCTGGAGGAAGGCCTGGTAACTCGTCGGGAAACACATCTGGGAATTCATTCACTACCGGGAAAAACTGGAAAGTTGGCACTCCCGCTTCCGTGTCATGAACCCGAACTAGATGACAAATATAACCCTTGGCTATCATCTTCCTCGCCTTAAGGTAGGAAATAAACCTACCCTTTGGGGAAACTGTATTACCCTTCCACTCGAGTATGGGCTCTCCCAGAAATTGGAATCGAACTACCTTTGTCCGGCAACAAACATTAGCATAGCACGATGCCAACTAGTCCATACCCATAATTACGTCAAAATCTATCATCTCAAGTTCAATCAAATCCGTTGTCGTCTGGGGATCACATATAATGACTACACAGTCCTGATATACTTGCCTCGCTATTACAGGATCACCACCCGAAGAGAATACCTCAAAAGGTTTAATCGGCTCGGGTCTCACCCCAACACAATCAGCGATATACGGAGTAATATATGAGAAGGTAGAACCTGGATCAATCAGAGCATATACATCACGGGAAAATATAGTCAAGGTACTTGTGACAACATCTGGGGAAGACTCAAGATCCTGTCGCCCAGGTAAAGCATACACACGGGGCTGAACAGCACCTGAAGTAGATGCTCCCCCTCTACCTCTGTCCCTACCTGCTGTAGTCTGAGGAGTCTGTGCTGTCGGGTGTGCTGAAGAAGAACCCGCTACTGAACCTGTAGGCTGAGTCCCAGTTCTATCTCTTGCTGAGGGGCAATCTCTCATCATGTGACCGACTTGCCCGCAAGCATAACAAGCATCCGAACCCTGACGACATTGTCCGGAATGTAATTTGCCACACTGGCTACACCGCGGCACTGGAGGTCTCCTCTGGCTAAAGTCTCCCCTGAACTGCGAATCTGAGGCCCTCGAACTCTGCCCATGGCCTGACTGAGTAGAACGATCAACCCTCCTATCTGAGAATCTAGGAGGTGCACTAGTCACTGACTGACCTGAGTGCCTAGAATATGTCTGTCTCGGTCCCCCTCGGTACTCACTGCTCTCCCCCATAGATCTAGCCCTCTTACCTTGTTTTCTGTCACCCTCACGATCACTTCTCGGCTGTCGTTGTCGTTCCTCGAGGTTCTGAGCATGGGCCTGTATCCGAGAAATATCCATCCCTTCTTGCAAAGAGGCTGTCAGGAAATCTCTGAACAAGTGTAGTCCTAAACCTCTCACAAATCTATAGACTCGGTCTCCCATGTCAGCCACCATAGTCGGAGCATACCGGGCCAATGAATTGAATTGCATACTATACTCTCGGGCACTCATGCTTCCCTGTTTCAAATTCAAGAACCTGTCCACTCTAGCTCGGCGGATTTCAGGTGGCAAGTAGTGACGAATAAAGGCATCTAAAAACTCTTGCCACACGGGAGGTGGTGCATTCTCCCCTTTTGTTATCACCCAATTCTTATACCATAGTACCGCCACGTCGCGAAGTCTATATGAGGCCAACTCTACAGATTCAGTCTCAGAAGTATGCATAAGTGTTAACGTCCTCAGCATTTCATCGATAAAACCTTGTGGGTCCTCATCCGGCCTCGACCCGAAAAATTCTGGAGGATTTAGAGTAAGGAAATCACGGGCTCTTGTACTAGCTGAACGATCACTTGGGCCCGCATTCTGTCATTGTGCCTGAGCGGCAACCAACTGTGTCAATAGATATATAGCCTCAGACACTTGTTGACCCGAAGCACCCGGTGGAGGAATCGGAGCTCAGGCTCCTCCCTGCTCTTCTACATTAGGCACGGCCTCACTTTGCGATTCACCTTCCTCTACCCCCGCCGGAGGCTCCCTTTCTGCCCGCTTCTTCATTGTAGCTTTGCCTTTCTGGGCAGCTGTAGCTTTTCCTTTCGGCGGCATTTTTCTGAAACCATAACACACTTTTAGAAATGATATAATCCTAGACATGGCTCTATCGCACGATTCATGAGAAGAAGGATGGTCATTTTCCTAAATTCCCTATAGCCTCTTGTTTATTAGCGTGGCGCGCAACACACCATAAACAAGACTCTACTAGACACGGCTCGTAGACACTTCCTAGGGCGAACTGCTCTGATACCACTTCTGTCACGACCTAGCTAGGGGCCACGAAGGGTACCCGGAGCTAGGTACCGAGCACCGCTCATTCTACTGCTGATCTTGCTCATTTAATACTCCTTTATCAATTTTACATACCACTTGTAGGAAAATCATATTTAATCGAAACATAAATACTTTATATACATTTGCCTCTTGGCCATCAAAATAATACACATACATATGAAAACATCTTGTGAGACCATCTAACCCACACTGCGTATCTACGAGCCTATACTAACATAGTGAATACATGGACGGAACAAGACTCCGTTATGCCCGAAATATGCATATATGAATGTACATCAAAAAAATAGTCATAAGCACCTCCGAACAATGGAGTGCTATCTATCAGCTGACAGCTACTGAGGACCTGGGCCAAGCTCTCCTCCCTGTCTACCTGTGGGCATGAACACAGCGTCCGAAGAAAGGTCGTCAGTGCGAATATTGTACCGAGTATGAGGGGCATACATAATGAAAGGAGACATCAGTAATATGGGAATAACATCAACATGAGACATATGGATCTGACTGATAATCATAAATGAAGTAATGCATGCTATCTTACTCATACTCATCATCATAACATGTATGCATCATATGCATGCTGCCCGTCTGTGTCGGAACGGTGTGATAATCAATAATATTAGCCCGCGTCCAGGCCTCCCGCGTCCGGGGTACCATCTCATGCCGCCCACTAGTGGTGTCTGCCCATGCCCGTAGGTCGTGGTGTATCCGTATCGTTGCCCGCCGAAGCGATGTCTGCCCGGCCAACTAGGCCCGGTGTGAAATGCTCATGACATGCTCAATATAAATGCTCATAGTAATATGCTTATCATAAAATACTTATCTTATCATAATACGTATATTTGACTCGTGATCAACTTTACCCTATCGAGGTGACGTAAGGTCGTGATCCCCCGATTACATTATGGAACCGTCATGGACATTCTGCCTCACCTTGAAAGGACTAGTACATAAGGTGAGTGTAGGCAAGGAATAACATCATCATCATTCTAGTGTCATTATATCGTATAACTCTTCTCATATTGCCATTCATAAGTATAAGCTTTTAACTTCTTAGAATGCAAGAACTCATGGAAGGAATAGGGATTCAAGTTAAAGGATTCATGCCATTAGAAAGAAGGACTTGCCTCACATACCTTGGTCGTTTAGCTAAGATATGGCTCACTTGTTCTCCGTCGATATCACGTCGTTACCTTCATAAGAGAATTCGTATCAACATTAGTGAGCTGACTATAAGAACACGTCGCTAATTCTAGGAGAAGTCGGACAACTCTTCCTTCGCTCATACTACTTTTCTCACGTTCTATAGCAACTCCCAATATTCATAATATTATTCGCAATATCATAATCGACAATCCTTATTTACGTACATTTGGCAAAATCCACCATTTTCCTCCAATTTTTCTTTATTTCTACTTCTAGCTCATCCTTGCGTTTTCATGCATTTAATGCTTGTTTCATGATATAAACATCATTTATAACGTATTTGTATTCACAACACTTCAATATTCATAGTCCGATTCCACTATCATTCATTTATGTCACTATTCACTCAATAACGACCCATTTCTATGTTCTTCTACATTTCAAGTGTCTAAGCTTTCCAATACTTCAAACAACATGGAATAATCATGAAACTTACCTTGGATGGTGGTTGAACAATCCTTAAGTTGAAATACTTCAATTAGCCAAAACCCTAGTTCCACCTTCTTGGGAATTTCTTGACTTAGAAGATGCTTTGATGTGTTCTTACACTTATTTTTATGAATTTGGGGTTGTTGGTCTTGATATTCTCTTTAATTATCTTGAATTCTTGTGGAGGAATTATTTGGAATGTTCTAGAGGTCTCTTGAGTTGTATGGCTGAAAATGAAGTGAAATGAGGCTTAAGTCCCTTTTAAAAATCACAAAATCTGATTTTTAATGAATTCTTGTCGGGGTGAACAGTGGTCGTAAACCACCATATACGGACCGTATTTTGATTTACGGTCCATCCACTGTGGTCATTTTTAAGCATTCCAAAAATAGAAAGTTTGGCTGGTGGACATGGCAGTTTACGACCTGGTTTACGGTCCGTAAACCAGTTTATGGGCCGTAAACTGGGTCGGATTTAACCATATTCAACATTTACAGAAGGTTGAGATTTTTGACCAGCTGGAGGACGACTGCACTATACGGTCCGTAAATCACTTTACGGGCCGTATATTGCCATATACGACCACTGTGCTGAAAATTTTTCCGCGACTTTCTTATTTCCAAAAATTCTTAATTAGCCATTCCCGACTTAATAAAACATCATTCACTCAATTATTCATCATTCCACTCATCATACAAGTACGGAGAAATTTCCGAGGTGTAACACGTATAGTGATAATCCCTATTTAAGAGTTCATTTCACAAATTGACCATATTTTTCTAAAAACCCTAAAGCCCAGCCGCCCATCAAGCATTTTTGGTGCTCAAATTCAGATTTCCTTGGAAATGAAAATCCTCCTAACCTCTTCTAATCCCTCCTTCTCATAGTAAATTGTTCTTAAGATCTTCACCTAGAGAGCTATCAAAAGGATTATCACCAATCCTAGATTTAGAGGGATGATTGGTTAGCTTGCTCTTCACATGGATTCTCTTGATTTAAATCTCTCTTTTCCTCCATCCTAGAATGGTTACCAACTTGGATTTCCATCTTCTTCCTAAATTGTAAATGGGGTTTCTCCATAAATCTTGAAATGGCCTTCTATGGAATAGAGTTAAGATGGTAACTTTACTTAGCTAATAGTTTAAGTGGTTGACTTTTGTCATGAGTAGAGGTTAATAAATCTCTTGCTTTTAATGGTGGAAAGAGAGTTCATTTAGTACGAAAGGTATAGCAAATCTAGAAAACTCATGGATTCCCAAACTTCTTTTTGTAATCTGAATCTATTGGAATGCTCTAATGAGGAATCCTACTCTTGGTGTCATGGGTGTTTCAAGTTCCCTCATGCGGATTACGACGTGATGGACGAACCAAAGATCTAGGATGGTTCGTGGCGCCCGCTCAGCCTCGAGGTAGGTGAGCAGATGGCCTATAGAATTGCTCGGGATTTCTATTGAGACTTAAAAAAATTGGAGGAATTCTGGTACATGGTGCCCGATATGGCAGCACCGCTGTTGCGGTGTGTTGGCCGTTATGGTGGACAAGTGCATATTGGCCAGACTGCCATGGGGTTACATCTCGCACTTTCATATCATGGTCATGCTACGTACTTCATCATTTTAATGGAGTATCGGAGACGTCCTGTGAAGTGTTTGAGGGGACAAGCCAGGCGAAGTAAGTAACAATGAAGTAAAGGATGAATTACGATCTCATAAGTCGTAACCGGGAAGACCAACCTTGGAACCAAAGTACATGACCTTTATCATGTATAATTAATGATAAATATCATGTATGGAGAGTTTCGGAAGATTACGGGACCAAGCAAATCGAAGAAAATAAGATTGACAAAAATTTGGAAAATGTTGGCAGGATTTTGGACAGAAATTTTGGGTCAACTTTAGAGGGGTATATCAGGAGTTTTGAGCTATTTCAAAAGCCTAAATTTAAGTTCAGGAAGTCTAGTTTCCAACGCAACAAACTTCTTGTAAAAACGATATCGGAGTAGGGAGTTATAGGCATTTTAAGATAACCCTCCGAGCTACCAAATGGCTTCTGCGATCCCACTTGGTAAGTTGGTGGAACCGAATTACAAGGGGTATAAAAAACCTATCAACCCCATTTTTTCATCATTCTACACTCTCATGAGTTCTAGAAATCTTGTAACACATCCCCTAAACACTTATAGCCCATTAAATCAAGAATTTAACAAGATTACACCAAACTAGCCCATGAAAAGTTATTGTTCTTGTTTCTACTTGATGTTGTGGTGAGTTTGGTCTTGAAGAAAGTTGGTGTGGCTGAATTTATTCAAGTATAAGGTATGTTCTTCATCCTATCTTTTATGTTCTTCATCAAGTGTTATGTTATAGTTGTTGAGTTTATGGAATGTTTGAGCACGTTGTGGTTGTGTGGCTGGGATGATTTCCATGTATATGGATGGTATCTAATGTTGTTGGTGTGTTGATGATATTATGCTCCTTGATTGGGAAAAAATTAAGTGTATATTATTATTGTATGTTGATAAACATCGTGTGGGATGTTTTATGGAATATTTTTGCATTGATGATGATGTTGTTGATATTAGCATTGCTATTGTTGTTGTTTTGTTGGTATTGTGATTTCGGGCTAGGGATATAAACGGGGGACAAGCTGCCCGAATTTCGGTATATTTTAAGAGGAATTAATTTGAAGGCTTAAGATAAGCATATGACGATAAGCCTAACAATAATATGAATTTTCTTGAATGTAGATTTACGAGCTTGGAAGGCTAAGCGTTAAGTAGTAGGAAACCGAAAAGGTATGTTAAGGCTAGTCCCTTTCTTTGAAAAGGCATGATCCCTATGTTATGATTCCATATATGTTTCCATAACGTCCTTACTTCCAAAAGTTAGAAGTTCATGATTCTAAAAAGTTTCTTATAATACTAATGATGAGATGTTTTCTATGATGAACATGATGATGATGATCCTATTTCTAGAGATTTCAAAGCTTATGGATTTGATGCTATTCTGAGATTATTGAGTTTATTCCATGATTTCATTATTATTGTTGATCTCACCTTATGAGTTGTTCCTTCGAGGTGAGATATAGCGATGATGATTATTCCATGATATAAATCGAAGGTTACCGACCTTACGTCACTCCGATAGAGTTATAACTTTTACTCGGGCTTTCATGCATGCTCTATGTTATGTATATGTATGATTACTCAGGGCTTAGTTTGTCAGGCAGAAACCACTATGGTGGGCACAGTGGGAAGCTTATGGATAATGATAATAACACCGTGTCTATATGGCACGGGCAAACACCACTAGTTGGCGGCGTGAGATGACTACCTCGGATGTGGGAGGCCCAGACGCGGGCTAATGATGATAACACTGTGCCTATATGGCCGGGCAGCATATCACCGTACCTATATGGTCGGGCAGTTTATACATATACATTTATAATGTTGTTATAAAAAGTTAAAGTTAGCATGCATGATATTCGCCTTAAGCGGCAATCACAAATATAGGTTATCTCTTTATCTCATGCTTCTTTATTCTTGCTTATATTGTTATTCATGCCTTACATCCTCAGTACATTGCTTGTACTGATGTCTTTTCATATGGACGCTGCGTTAATGCCCGCAGGTTGACAGGTACACGGATCTGGCCCCTCGGAGTTTCATCAGCGGATTCTCAGGAGCACTCCACTTACTTTGGAGCTGCAGTCTATTGGTATTGGTCTTCATGGTCATTTATATTATATGTAGAGGCTCGTAGAAATGTGTGTACAGTTAGACGTTTCATAAACTTACTGGGTCATCCCTTTGTATAACATTTTAGTAGCCTTGTCGGCTGGTGATGATGGACATAACTGTCGAAGATTATATAGAGTTGTGTTGTTGTGTTATGATATATTTCCTTTCAGATTGTGACATCCATGAGCTACCTTTATGGTCCACCCAGGAATGTTTATGTGATGTATGTTTAGAGGTGCTCGGTGAGTTAGCTCCGGGTGCCCATCATGGCCCACTGGTTGGGTCGTGAGAAAAGTGGTATCAGAGCAGTTCGTCCTAAGGAGTGTCTACAAGCCGTGTCCAGTAGAGTCTTCTTTATGGGTGTGAATCGCGCCACACTTATAAACAAGAGGCTGCAGGGAATTTAGGAATGATTGACCCTTCTTTCTCATCTTAGATCGTGATATAGAGCTAGATTATAGGATGTGATGTCCGTGATTCTAACCCTAAACGTTTTGATTATGGATAAGCAGTTTATTATGCCGTTATGAGATAATTGATGAGAATTGAAGTCGTTACTCCGAAAGGTATGCTTCCTGCCATATTGATATTGATAGACTTTGATATAAGAACTCGAGGTAGATGTTACGAGTATTTGTGATCGCCTTGTGAGGCATTGGATGTGTTTTCTGGGCTCTGTGCATGAATGAGGCAGTAAGAAGTATCGAGGAAACTCTACCGAAATTTTTACAAATTGAATTGTTTGAATTTGTAGGCTATAGAGAAAGAATGAAGGGACAATGTGATAATCGGATGTTGGTAAGTCATGATTGAATGAACCATTATGAGACACTTTCAAAGAGAAGTTTTAGAATGATTGTAATTTAAGGGAAGAACCCTGGAGGGGAAAAATGGTTGGTAATTAAAGGAACTGGAATGAGTTGCATTCGAGATTTCGGAGAATTGAGACTCATTGAAGATATAGGGAAAGTTGACATTAAGAACTCAAATGCAGTATTACAATTTATAGATTGGCGAGTAAGAGATGATGAGGAGATATTGATAAGGAAAGGAAGTTAACGAGTAGGGGAAAGTTTTACTCTTGAAGTTTATATATATACATAAGATCAGGACGTTTGATGATAGGCACTCAGACTCGTGTTATTGAACTTTCCTATATGAAGTGAGTTTACATTTGGATTTAGAAGTCACCAGTAATTCGATTTCAAGGGAATTTTGAGTATTTGATAGTCGGTACTATTCTGAGAATCATTATGGCTAAGTTACTTCGGGTATTAATGATTACCTCGAACACAAGAATGAAAAATGGTTAGGTAAGTTATATTGCAATTATGATTGTCTTCTGGATTGTTCATATAACTTCTAAATATGATGTTGCTTGGCCGACGAAGGAAGTAGAGATTGTATCAACCTTAAGAATATGTGGTGTATTTGTAGCTAATCCTTATAAGAAGGCCTTACCTCATATTTTTTTGGACGGGTGTTGTGAAGGTTATTGACGATAAAGAAATTAGGTGCGATGTCGATTTATGTGTAAGGAGAGAAGGGAGTAGGTGTACAAGTGAAAAAAATATTGCAAGGATCAATTCGGTTGCTACAGGAAAGTAAAGGATATGAGGTTGATTATTTTAGAGAAAAAGACAGGATACAAGTACTAGTAAAGATTTTTAAGTAAAGTTATATCGTTGGGATTCATAGTTAGGGCATAGAACGATATGCTGGGAAGACCAACATATTTAGACATACAAAAAAAAAAAGAATATGAGAAACCAGAATAGCCCGAGGGAAACTAGGACCATATGAGCTTTACAATTAGAATTCTCTGGCTAACTAGGAAAAATCAAATGCCAACGGGATATCTCGCGAAAAAAAAGGGTGTTGAAAAGTGATAAAAAGATAAGTCACGAGTGGCTACATCGAGTATTATGAATATCCTTATGATTGATGTTACGACATATTGAAAATATTGATTGTGTTGTATGTCAAAATTGAAGTAGCAAGCGCTACAGAGAGAATTAGGATTGGGTTTTCTCGGGAATTAAAGTTAGATTGTGGTAACGCGACCAACTATGTAAGCACGAGCATTAGGAAAAAGAAGGTTGTGATATCATGAAGGGAAGAAAATACCTCAAGAAGAAATTTTAAGCGTCAAAAGGGATTCGCACTTGTAACAAAACACTCCAAAGTTTCCTAACCTAAGAGTAAATGACGACTAATGGAAACAGGCATTTTACAAGTAAAAGAAACTATGAAGACTAAAGGAAGGAAGAGGTGTCAACGAAATGGTTAAAGGAAGCTATGTGACCTTCGATGATAAAAGGAAGTCTAATAAATTAGTAAGGTTAGCCAAAGGTTGACATTGATAGCATAAGACAATGGACATGAAATAGAGAAACGATTACAAAGGAAACAGGACAATCATAAATAGTATTGGGATATTTTGTAAGTAAGGCATTGATAAGCGATGTAAACGATAACTCATGAGTGGTCACATTAAATATTATGCTTGCCTTTATGATCGATCTTACGATATGTTAAAGGTACTGATTGAGCTGGGTATTAAAATTAAAGTAGTAAATGCTACAGGGTTGGTTGATATTGTTTTCTCCGAATGTTAAAGTAGGATAATCATGATGTAATAATATTGGGGAGAAGAAGAATATGTGTATATAAGAGTAAGAAGATTATGATGTCATGAGAAGAAGAGAAGGGTAAGCAAGGGAAGTATGTTGCTAGTAAGGCTCAAGTAAGGTTTCCAGGAAAAGGGTTAAGGCGACGGTAGAGGCAAAGAGCCATCCGGATGAATTTCTAAAGTAAGCAAGCAGGAAGGATAGAGTATGGAAATATGGAATAAAAGACGAATGCGATGATTCTGAAACAGATCTTGATAAACAGGTTTGAAGTATAATAACAATGGACACGGATATAACCTGAGAGGGAATAATCAGATTTTATGAAAAGTGTCAAGGGATTTTTGACTCTTAAGGTACATCTGAGAGGGTAAATATGAAGCCATGTTGATACATTCACATAGAAAGCGGAAACCCCCCCCCCCCTCCCCTAAAAGGAGATCTTCGGTATAGAAAGGATTTAAATTTCTAATAAACTATTCTACGAATTCCAGGGCCAATGTTGTAGAATGGCAAGTAGGGAAGAGTGCTTTATGAGCAAGGGAAGTCAAGAAAGACCTTAAGGGAAAAAGTAAGAAAAGTGGACTAATGAATTATCAAAGGACATTGTGTAGCCATCAAGGACAAGAGGAAGGATAATAAGATAACAAGTCTAGCCAAGACGCGAAACATCGGTAACATGGGATAATAGTCTTGATAATGAGTACAGAAATTTGATCATAAAGGAAATAAGATGAACGTACGGATGGTATGTATAAACACGAACAAGTTGTGGTATCATAAGAGAAGATGAAGACTCAACGCAAGGAGAAAGAAAAAGGTGTGCTTCGTGAAGATTTCATGATAAGAACAGGAACCAGTAGAATATTAGAAGGACTATGATGCATGATAGTGATGCAAACAAGTAGTTAAGAGAACTACGGGACAATATGAGCTAAGATAATGAAAGGATGAGTCATGGGAATGAATGGTAGAGAGTATCAACTCCTAATTGTATAGTATTGATATAAATCGGAATTGGGAACTAAGGGCAAGAAGAATCTCAAGGTTATTAGTAAAAAGATAGTTATGAAGGAAGATTAGGGCTGGAGGTCAGACGCTCCATAAGGAGTCTAACGAATTTCAGTGCCATCATTGATTCATGAGCCCAGGAGACTGTTAGCTATGAAAAGAAGAGTCGATCAATAAAGAAAGCATCCTAATTATATCCGATATGTGTAAACATTTGACTTAGTACAAGAATCCAGTTACCAAAAAGGAAATAAATAAACCATTCGATGAAAAGAACTCCGACATTATATGGAAGAGAGGAGTTGACGGATCGCTAAGGTCGGCCAGATGACTATCAAACACGGTTAATACTCGAATGTTACTGGTATATGAGTAAATCCTTTTCATTTGAAGAAATTGGAATGGTTTTCGTTGTTCTTTAATTTGTTTTTTTTTCAATTGCTTCTATTTGAATGATCTCTTGAAATCGTATAAAACAAAAACAACAACATACCCAGTGAAATCATATATAAGTTATTTTTATCCTGAATGTGAGTATGATTGAAGCGGATTGGTTGTCCTTACAGGGACATCTGATAAAAAATCAATTTGCTCAGTCGATCATTTAATTATTTTAAATATAAACCTTACCCTTTGTCACTGAAAGAATTATGTGTCTCTTGCAATTAGTTGTGCTTCTACATTTCTAGTCGGTTTGTTTAGGTTTTACCTTTTGTAAAAAAACCTTATTCAATTCTAAGCAATTCTAGAATTAGAGCGTTTCAATGCACATATCTCGTTTTAAAATTAATTCAAAAAGTTCTATTTAAACTAAAAATCAGATTCATCATTGAATTTGCATTCTTTGGTATTAAGTGTGGATCTATTAATGGATGGTTCTAATAAAACTATAGGGAGAATAAGATTTTTGGTCATTTTGTTATAGATATATTCTAATCTTCGTTAAATGCACTTCTCAATAGAGAAAATTTATATTTTTAACAGAGTTAACCACATCTATGGGAAAAAAATCATTTGTCCATGTACACATATTTTTGTCATGACCCAATTTACGAGCCGTGAAGGCACTCACTCCCCCAAGTCAATAAGCCATCGACAATCCCATTTAAAGCAGGTAGATAAGTATTATCCGCAAAAATGAGCATATGAATCGATTTATACGAGTTTAAGCCTTTATAAACATGAATAAGTAATATAACTCTCAAAACCTGGTGTCACTTGTACAAGAACTTCTAAGTTTCTATACAAGTCTAA
Organism: Lycium barbarum; assembly: GCF_019175385.1. Taxonomy (NCBI): domain Eukaryota; kingdom Viridiplantae; phylum Streptophyta; class Magnoliopsida; order Solanales; family Solanaceae; genus Lycium; species Lycium barbarum. The sequence continues at coordinate 24,957,364 of NC_083337.1, forward strand.
AGTAACACAAAATATGCTATTCGAATAGAAAAGACAGAAATAAAAATGGAAGAGAATCCGGTGCTACAGATCTACGTGCAGCTCCTCCCGACTCTCCGAGAAGTCTCCGCCTCGGCCAGTTGAGCATCCTCATAGGCCCTCAGCACGGATACCGAACTCACACACAAAAGGTGCAACAAGTGTAGCGTGAGTACAAAATCAACGGGTACTCAGCATGCTTTGTTGACTGACCCGATCCAGAATGGAGACGAGGACTAGTCTATGAATTAACATCACCACACTTAACCGCCATTAGTTCACAGTATTATTAATCGAATAAATCATCTTAACCTCAAGTTATAAGCCTATGTGAGAGCTTCTAGTCCACAAGTGCCTCAGTTAGCCTATGAGCATATAACTTTTCTATCTGTCAGATAACATAAACTTGTACTTAAGCGTAAATCATACAACAACACAAGTAAATCACAATCAAAGCATCAATAGTATGATATGATATGCATTATTAGCCACTCCACACATAAGCAGAGTTGACTTCATTCGTTCACTTCTTTATCATACTTTTCCACAATCTTTATCATTAATCTTCCCATCAAGATAATCACAAATCCGGCAAAGACCTCGTATTTCCATCAATCTTTCCATTAATCTTACCATCAAGATAATCACAAATCCGGCAAAGACCACGGATTTCCATCAATCTTTCTATTAGAACCATATCACGATTTCAGGAAAAATATATAATGAAATGCATGTATAAGTGAAGATCCACTTCCTGATATACACATGTCAGAATATTAACGAATCGTTACCGACGGGGGCCTCATAAGGCCCATATATGTCACGACCTATTTTGCCTAAGCCGTGTAGGCACTCACCTTCCTATCTCGATAAGCAAACCCTCAACCCAACAATGAATATGTAAGTCTCACGATATATATATATATATATATTATATAAGTAGTAGAATAGTGTGGAATAATAATTACACCCCCAGGGTCTAGTTTGAATAACACAAGAGCATCTAAAAGGGGAATAATACAAATGTGGTATACTAATACATAAAGTGTTTATGTCTCTGAATAGAATAGGACGTAAAGATAGAAAAGTCTTCAAGGCAGCGGACGACTAACTGGAAACTCGGAAATAGAGCAGAAGCGACTATCAGCCACGCGTCACGGAAGTGGATCCGACCTGATACTCTGCATTAGTAAAAGAATGCAGCAAGAGTAGGTCTGTACAAAGCAACAATACGGGTAGGCATCATGAGCCGACTAAGCATAGCTAACACAATCCAGAAAATAAAGCACCTAAGCAGATAAACCAATAAGTATAAGCTAAACATAAAAATCCAAGTACGTGTCATTGCCTAAGTAAGCATCTAATCCAAAATGTGTCAGGTCTGAATATATCAGGTCCACATCCAACATCATAAGTACATCACCAAACATCTCAAAATCAAGACCTAATACAATGCAATGCAATGTTGTATGAATGCAAAGTAATGCCATGCAAACGTTGTATACACATGTACTCAAGACGGAAATATCGACATCTTAGTGGCACAACCCAGTGTGATTCGCGAAGTCTAACTGCCACCCTTTCCGGATCTTTGCCAAAAAGACAGATGGGACCCCGAATCTTTGCCCACGGGGTATTCTCACCGGCACCACTCTGGGGGACCCGCAGAGGCTATGCACTATCAACGATTCTGGAACTAACATTGGATATCGGCTATACAATCAACGATTCTAGAATTAATCATCGGACATCGGCCATCTCACATCACTCAAGTAAAAGAGTTTTATCAAGTATCAATTTCACTCAATCAACGATTCCAGAATTGACATCGGACATCGACCAACTCACGTCACTCAAGTAAAAGAGTTTTATCAAGGACCATCTGTATCCCAACAGTGTATCATGAAAATGAGAGTGCGTGCAATGCATTAATCAACATCAATAATCATGCTCAAATATCACAAGTACCAATAGTGGGTACGCCAACATTATATTCGAATCATGAATACTAATCGTAGGTATGCCAGCAATATATTCTAATCGCAAATACCAACAGTAGGTGTGACAAAAATATCATAATCAAGATGATAAACAAACTCCAATATCTATCAACAACTCATGGAATCCGCCAACGCAGTAGAAAACTCAAATCACGAAATAAAGGGGTGGCTAGGCCCAAACACACAATAGGGCCCAACCTGAGGCAATATCTAACCCAACTTCATACCCGAAGTTTCACATGCTACCTCCAACATTATAATCTAAATATGTGCTTCGCTATAAGAAGTCTAACCAAAGGTAAGCCATAACCTACCTGGATGGCCGAACCGCAACACGAGTAACTCACCCCTTTACCTTGCCTTTCCGCTAAACCTCAGAACCAAATTAGTCTAAGCATAATTGAAATATAGATTAGAAATCATGAAGAATGATACTAATATTGCTACAATTCAATTTAGGTCAATTCCAACACTAGAAATTAGGGAAACGAGCCCACGAGGGAAAAATGGGAAATTCAGAAGTAAAATATCAAATTAGGCACTAGGTGATCATAACCCAACCACTAATTGCTGATTTAATTCAAGGATTAGCCTAATTTCTGATCTAAAGCAAAACCCTTAATTTGGGTATAAACCCTAACTCTTTGATTCCAAAATTCAACTCTAGAAATGGAAGATATATGATTAACAAGCTCAGATTCATCAAAATCTAACATAAATCCCATCAATTTCATCATTAATAAGCTTAGGGAAAATGTTCATCAAAACCCACTTTCATCTTCCATTAACAGGGGATTATTAAAGGGAAGGGAAAATCTATGATGGTTAGGATTAAAGAACTAGAAGAGGGTTTAGTAAGATTTACCTCCAAGAGTATTTCCCAAAATATCTCCAAGAACAGTTCCCGAAGCTCTAATTTCGAAAAGGAACTCAATGGGGGTCTAAAGGCTTATTTAAATCACAGTTAATGAAATAACAGGCCCGTTACCGTGAAATAACAGGCCTGTTAGCATCACGGCAGCAATGGGGCCGCAACAGCGCCTATCAGGCCGCAATGTGTCACGACCCAACCAGAGGGCCATGACGAGCACCCGGAGCTAACACACAGAGCACCTCCAAACATACATCTCATAAACATTCCTGGGTGGACCATAAGGTAGCTCATGGAAGTCACAATCTGAAAGGACATATATCATAACACAACGGCACAACTCTATATAATCTTTAACAAATATGTCCATAATCACCAGCCGACAAGGCTACTAAAATGTTATACAAAGATATGACCCGGTAGGGTTATGAAACGTCTAACTGTACACACATGTCTAGGAGCCTCTACATAGAATACAAATGACCATGAAGACCAATACCAATAGACTGCAGCTCCGAAGTAAGTGGAGTGCTCCTGAGAATCCGCTGATGAAACTCCTAGGGGTCAGATCCGTGTACCTGTCAACCTGCGGGCATGAACACAACATCAAAAAGAAAAGACGTCAGTACGAGCAATGTACTGAGGATGTAAGGAATGAATAACAATATAAGCAAGAATAAAGAAGCATGAGATAAAGAGATAACCTGTATATCTGATTGCCGCTTAAGGCGAATATCATGCATGCTAACTTTAACTATTTAAAAGAACATTATAAATATATATGTATAAACTGCCCGACCATAAAGGTATGGTGTTATGCTACCTGGCCATATAGGCACAGTGTTTTCATCATTAGCCCGCATTCGGGCCTCCCGATCCGGAGTAATCATCTCACGCCGCCCACTAATGATGTCTGCCCATGCCATAAAGACACGGTGTTATTATCATTATCCATAAGCCTCCCACTACTCCCACCGTAGTGGTGTCTGCCCGACCAACTAGGCCCGGTGTAATCATACATATACATAAAATAGATCATGCATGAGAGCCCAAGTAAAAGCTACAATTCTATCGGAGCGACATAAGGTCGGTAACCTCCGATTTATAATATGGAATAATCATAATCACTATATCTCACCTCAAAGGAACAATCCATAAGGTAAGATCAATAATAATAATGAAATCAAGGAATCATGGAATAAACTAAAAAATCTCATAATAGCATCCATAAGCTTTAGAATCTCTAGAAATAGGATCATTGTCATCATGTTCATCATAGAAAACATCTCATCTTTAGTATTTTAAGAAGCTTTTTAGAATCATGAACTTCTATCTTTTGGAAGTAAGCAGGTTATGGAATCATATATGGAATCATAAGATAGGAATCATGCCTTTTGAAAGAAAAGGACTAACCTTAACATACCTTTTCGGTTTCCTACTACTTAATGCTTATCCTTCTAAGCTTGTACATCCACATTCAACAAAATTCATATTACTGTTAGGCTTATCGTCATACGCTTATCTTAAGCCTTCAAATCAATTCCTCTTAAAATCTACCGAAATTCGGGCAACATCTCCCCCATTTATATCCCTTGCCCGAAATCACAACACCAACAAAACAATAGCAATAGCAATACTAATATCAACAACATCATCATTAATACAAAAATATTCCATAAAACATCCCATATGATGTTTATCAACATGCAATATTAATATACACTTCCTTTTTTCCCAATCAAGGACCATAATCTCTTAAACACACCAATAACATTAGATACCATCCATATACATGGAAATCTTCCCAGCCACATCACCACAACATGCTCAAAACAGTCCATAAACTCAACAACTACAACACAACACTTTATGACCTTTCCTCCTTAACTATTCTCATTTTTAAGACTTGCAAAACCTTCAAATCAACTTAACATAAGTGATAGGATGAAGAACATACCTTATAGTCAAAGATATTCAGCCACACCAACTTTTTTCAAGACCAAACTCACCACAACATCAAGTAGAAACAAGAACAATCACTTTTCATGGGCTAGTTTGGTGCAATCTTGTTAAATTCTTGATTTAATGGGCTATGAGTGTTTAGGGGATGTGTTAGGAGATTTCTAGAATTCATGAGAGTGTAGAATGCTGAAAAAATAGGGTTGATGGGGTTTTGATACCCCTTGTAAGTCGGTTCCACCAACTTACCAAGTGGGACCCGCTGAAGCCATTTTTCCGCTTGGAGGGTTATCTTAAAATGCCCATAACTCCCTATTCCGATGTCGTTTTGACAAGAGGTTTATTGCGTTGGAAAGTAGACTTCCTGAAATTCAATTTAAGCTTTTGAAAAACCTTAAAACTCCTGATATACCTGGAGATATACCCCTCTAAAGTTGGTTACAATATTTCTATCCAAAATCCTGCCAACCTTTTTCTAAATTTTCGTCAAACTTATTTTCTTCTATTTGCTTGGTCTCGGAATCTTCCGAAACTCTTCATACATGATATTTATCCTTCATCATACTTGATAATGGTCATGTCCTTTTGATCCAAGGTTGTCCTTCCCCGTTACGACTTACGATATCATAATTCATCCTTTACTTCATTGTTACGTACTTCCCATGTCTTATACCTTCTAAAACTTAATGGGATGTCTTCGATACTCCATTAATATAGTGAAGTACGTAGCATGCTCATGCTGTGAAAGTGCGAGGTGTAACATCCTTCCCCTCTTAGAAACATTCATCCTCGAATATTGCAGCTTGCGAGCTTACGACGCTTTCATTAGTTTCTTGAAATAGTTATCCTCCAATTTCCTCTCCTCAGGTCTTTACATAATTTCAAAATAAACTCATGAACATGGAACTAAGATAAAATCCTACTTAATCATAATTTTCTTCCAATACGAGTATGCTTCCCTCCTTAAGTCCCTGGCTCTCTTCTACCCATGACTAATTGAGACTTAAACTAACCTCCATTCTTCTTCGGCTCTTTATCGTCATCCTTGCACCATTTTGTTAGCCATTTTATCATGGAGATTGTTCATATGGTTCTATGTCATACACTTTCACAATTGATATACCCAGCGGCTTGGAATTTCACGACTTGGTACTCCTTAATCTCAGGCAGTACCGCTGTCTTGCTATCCGTAGGCATACTATCTTCCTTTCCTTTGAAGATTATTGAACTTCCTATAAATATTCCTCTTTTAAAGCTTTCATCTCTTCTAGTGTACAAGTTCTTGTTAGTATTCCCGATTGTCCCGTGTACTCATTCCTGGTCATCTTGCAGGCCTTTCTTACTCCTTCTGTTACTTTTTAGAGTATGTTACTGTATGTTTAAAACTTCACCGGTGTGAGTGATTCGAATCATCACCCGAAACAAACATATCACGTTGACGAAACTTATTCTCTTTGTTTCGCTAAACCTTCATCATCTTGTGCCTCCTTTTACATATTTTTCTCATAATATACTTGCATTTAGTCCATTCTCACTTTTCTTTAGCGCATTCTTAATATATCAGTTCATCTCGAATTTTGGCTCCTTCAAGCAAGTACATTTCCCTCATATGAACTTGGGAATATTGTAGTTCATCTTAGAACTGAATTTGTTCTTCCCCCTTTTAAAGGATGTACTCATATACCAGTAACATTCCAGTATTAACCGTCTTTGATAGTCATCTGGCCGACCTTAGCGATCCTTCAACTCTTCTCTTCCATATAATGTCGGAGATCTTTTCATCGAATGGTTTAACTTATTTCCTTTTTGGTAACTGGATTCTTGTACTAAGTCAAATGTTTACACATATTGGATATAATTCAGATGCTTACTTTATTGATCAACTCTTCCTTTCATAGCTAACAGTCCCCTAGGCTCATGAATCAATAATGACATCGGAATTCGTTCGACTCCTTATAGAGTGTCTGACCTCCAACCCTAATCATCCTTCATAACTATCTTTTTACTAATATCCTTGAGATTCTTCTTGCCCTTAGTTCCCAATTTGGATTTATATCAATACTATACCATTAGGAGTTGATACTCTCTACCATTCATTCCCATGACTCATCCTTTCATTAGCTTAGTTCATATTGTCCCGTAGTTCTCTTAACTATTTGTTAGCATCATAGTCCTTCTAATATTCTACCGGTTCCTGTTCTTATCATGAAATCTTCACGAAGCACACCTTCTTCATTCTCCTTGCGTCGAGTCTTCATCTTCTCTTATGATACTACAACTTGTTCGTGTTTATACATACCCTCCGTACATTAATCTTATTTCCTTTATGATCTAATTTTTGTACTCCTTATCAAGACTGTTATCCCATGTTACCGATGTTTGTCGTCTTGGCCAGACTTGTTAGATTATTATCCTTCCTTTTGTCCTTGATGACTACACAATGCCCTTTGCTAATTCATTAGTCCACTTTTCTTACTTTTGCCCTTAGGGTCTTTCTTGACTTCCCTTGCTCATAAAGCACTCTTCCCTACTTTCCATTCTACAACATTGGCCCTGTAATTCGTAGAATATTCTATTTGAAATACAAATCCTTTCTATTCCTAAGATCGCCTTTTAAGAGGGTGGGGGGTGGGGTTTCGCTTTCTAAGTGAATGTATCAACATGACTTCACATTTACCCTCTCAGATGTACCTTAAGAGTCAAAAATCCCTTGACACTTTTCATAAAATTTGATTATTCCCTCTCAGGCTATATATATGTCCATCGTTATTATACTTCATATCTGTTTATCATGATCTGTTTCGATATCTTCGGATTCGTCTTTTATTCCATATTGCCATACTCTATCCTTCCTGCTTGCTTACTTTATAAATTCATCCGGATGGCTCGTTGCCTCTACTGTCACCTTAACCTTTTTCTTGGAAACCTTACTTGACCCTTACTAGCAACATACTTCCCTTGCTTACCCTTCTCCTCTTCTCATGACATCATAATCTTCTTACTCTTATATACACATATTCTTCTTCTCCCCGATATTATTACACCATGATTATCCTACTTTAACATTCGAAGAAAACAATATCAACCTGCCCTGTAGCATTTGCTACTTTAACTTTAATACCCTGCTCAATCAGTACCTTTAATATATCGGAAGATCGATCATAAAGGCACGCATAATATTTAATGTGACCACTCATGAGTTATCGTTTACATCGCTTATCAATGCCTCACTTACGAAATATCCCAATACTATTTAAGATTGTCCTGTTTCCTTTGTAATCGTTTCACTATTTCAAGTCCATTGTCTTATGCTATCAATGTCAACCTTTGGCTAACCATACTAATTTATTATACTTCCTCTTATCGTCGATGGTCACATAGCTTCCTTTGACCATTTCGTTGACACCTCCTCCTTCCTTTAGTCTTCATAGTTTCTTTTACTTGTAAAATGCCTATTTCCATTAGTCGTATTGATACACCCCGTACCTCGGAGAAGCACTGGTTAAATTTGAATGTAAGTATGTCAAGTTACGACTAGGTAAAACAACTTTGGAGTATGAGGAACGAGGCATTATTAAGTATATTGTTTAAGTAATGGACGAATTACGATCTCGTAAGTCGTAATCGGGAAAGACTATTTTGAAACACAATAATATGGCCATTATCATGTATAATAAATGATAAATATCGTGTATGAAGAGTTTCGGAAGGTTTCGAGGTCAAGCAAATTGAAGAAAATAAATTTGACGAAAATTTGAGAAATGTTGGGCAGATTTTTAGTCAACTTTGGAGGGGCATATCTCCTAGCATATTAGGAGTTTTAAGGTGGAACAAAAGCCTAAAATGTAGTTCGTCGAGTCTATTTTTTAATGCAACAAACCACTCGTCGATACGACATCGGAGTAGTGAATTATAGACGTTACAAACTGAGCTGTCGACGAAGAAATGTCCAAAAAGTTCCAGAATTTTCAGCACACAAAAGGGTCTCTTACATCACATAAAATTGAAGATTTTGAGCAAAATTTCAAGCTACGGAATATCAATCGAGGTCCGGGTAACGCGTAGTCACGAATATAATTTCGTTTGGTGTTGGAGTGGATTGAGAACAAGAAAATAGTGAAGAATTTGCTACCTTCATAAAAATAAGGTATGAATTATTGAATCCCTTTCTCTATCAATATGAATTAAGTAATAATTTCAAGAATAAAGGTTATATTTTGTTGTGTTGATGTTGTTGAATTATGGATTGATGTTTGAAGAGAATTTTGGATAATACATATATATATTTATCTTGTAGGATGTTGAGAATGTTGTTATTGATGATGTTGGTATGGTTGTTGTTGACTGGTTGCTGATATAATGATTTCGGGCTAGGCATATAAACAGGGGAGATGCTGCCCGAATTTCGACAGAATCTAAAAGGATTTTAATTAAAGGCTTAAGACGAGCGTATGATGACGATCCTAACAATAGTGTGATTGGTTGTATATGTTGATTACGAGGCTACGAATAAGCTTAAGTGAATTGCAAGACAGGAAGTGAGTTGGAAGTCGAGGAATTATCTTCCACGTATGTTAAGGCTCGTCCCTTTCTTTCAAAGGCATGATTCCTATGATTATAATTCCATATATGTTTTCATAGCCTCCGTATTTCCAAAAGTTAGATGTTCATGATTCCAAGCCATAACCCCTTTCCTAATAATTCATGAATGTTTCCAAAATGTTCGTAGTTCCTAAACTAGAGGTTTATGACTCCGTAAGCTTTTATGACAAAAACAATGGATATGTTTTACAATGACGACGATGATGTCAAGGGTGAGAATATTTCTATGATGACTATGATGAGAATGATTTCATGTTAAAAGGTTCCAAGTTTATGATTTTAAATGACGATATAAGAATGTTGAACTATTTCTTGATGTCTCAATTTTATTCATGGATGATGACTATTTTTTTTAAGATTCCAAAAGTATATGAATTGATGCCATATGAGATTTATGATCTTATTCTATGTTTTCTTTTATTGCTATTCTTCATTGATAGTCTCACCTTATAATAATTGTTCGTTCAAGGTGAGACAAAGCGACGATGATTATTCCATAACACAATCGGAGGTTACCGACCTTACGTCACTCTGATGTATTTATAGCTTTTGTTTGGCTCTCATGCATGCTTTATATATATGTATGTATTTTCTCACACCGCGCCGCGCTATAGTCGGTCGGGCATGACACATAGATGTGCACACCACTGCAGTGAGCATGTTATGATATTGCCCCGGACGCGGGAGGCCTGGACGCAGGCTAATGATGATAACACCGAGCCTTCATGGCCGGGCATGATATTATATATATGACACTGCGCCTTAATGTCCGGGCATGTTACTATGTATATGTATTGAAATGTTTTTTGTTAAAGGCTAAGCATGCATGACATCCGCCTTACGAGGCATCCAGATTTACAGGTTATCTCTCTTATTCCTTATTACTTTTCATATCTATGTTATGTTGTTACTCATGCCTTACATACTCAGTACATTATTCGTACTGACGTCCCTTCTTGTGGACGCTGCGTTTCATGCCACGCAGGTGTATACAGATGAATAGAAGATATTGCTAGAAGATGTTCCAGCTGGATTGGCGAGCTCCATTTTCTTCCGGAGTGTTGCCGAGTCAGAGTATCTATGTCATGGTATATTGATTTATGTTAGAGACTTTGCAGACAGAGTCATGTATATAGTATGCCAGTCTTGTAAGCGTCTATTTAAGTCGATGTGTAATTATGCATTACTTTACAGATTCATATGATTACAGATTTTATTTGATTCGAGAAAGACGAAAAGAATGTTTTCGAAAAGCTTTCATTATGCATTTCATTTCATGACTTAAGAGTCCTGTGAGATTATGAGAATAATGAGAACCAGCGGGTTCGCTCGGCTCTAAGTAAGGGACGGGTGCCCATCATGCCTTATCAGGATTGGGGTGTGACAAATTGGTATCAGAGCAGTTCGTCCTAGGGGTGGTCTGCAAAGTCGTGTCCAGTAGAGTCTTGTTTATGGGTGTGAAGCGCGCCACACTTATAAACAAGAGGCTGCAGGGCATTTAGGAAAAATTTACCTTCTTTCTTATCTTAGATTGTGCCATAGAGCTAAATCATAAGATATGATGTCCCTAATTCTAACCCTAAATATTTTGATCATTGATAAGCAATTGATTATGCCACTACGAGGTAATTGCTGAGAACTGAAGTTATTCATTCGAAAGGTATGTTTCCTGTTTTATTAATATGGATTGATGTTGGTATAAGAACTAGAGCAAGATATTATGGTATTTGTGATTGCTCTGTGGAGCATTGGATGTGTTTTTTGGGCTGTGTGCAGGAATGAGGTAGTAAGAATTATAGAGGAAACTCTGCCGACATTTTTGCAAATTGAATTGTTTACATGACTATAGAGAAAGAGTAAAAGGGAAAATATGACCATCAGTCGTTTGGTAAGTTATGATTGAAGGAACAATTATGGGACCTATGGGAAACATAAACAAAGTTGACATCAGGAACTCAAATACAGTATTACGATTTATAGATTAGATTGGTTAGTGAGTGATAACAAAGTGATATCGATATGGGGAGGAAGTTATGTGATTTGCGACTATAAGAGGAAGGTTAATAAATTAATAAGGTTGGCCAAGGGTAGACAGTGATGGCATACGATGGTGGACTTGGGATAGAGATACGCTTATAAAGGAAACAAGACGAATATACGAGAAAGAAACACACTTACGAGCAAGCTATGTTATCGTGAAGGGAAATAAGAAATGAACGAAGGAAGAAAGAAAATAGTGTATTTTACAAAAATTTCATGATGAGGACAAGAATCGGCGGAACATTAGAAGGATTATGACGCATAATTATGACACCAACAATTAGTTAAGAGAAACTATGGGACACTATGAGCTAAATTAAGGAAGGGATGTCTACGAGTACTTATAAGTTGATGGAAATGCGATGAAAGTATTATTGATGATATATTTCTCGATATATGGGCTCGGGTGAAAGACAAGTTTTGATGTAAGGAACTCTTTAAATGGTGGCTTGACGGATATGGTATGTAAGGTGTTCGTTTCCCCTCTTTCTTTGGCACGGCTCCAACTAGAATAGAAATACAAACGTTCAAAGACAAATCCACTCTATTCCCATGCTTCATATTTCAAGTCGTAAAACCTTGTTATTTTAAGGATTCATAAAGCATTATTTGGTTTATCATCATCGATTACTACCTTGAATTCGATACGAGCTCCATAATTCATTCGGAGGTTATGATCTTATGTTACTCGAAAGGCCAAGAATCAGATCCTTGATTTCTCAATCAAAATCAGCCTCAGAACATTGCTGTGGAAGGAAAACAGAGTTCTGCGCAGAGAGCCTCAGGACATTGCGCTTTCCGTCCGCATCACGGAAGGAAAGCGGAAGAAAGTGTGCAAAAGCTCTATTTGCCTCTGCCATTCTATGAGTCTCTTCCTTTTTGCGTATGGCATCGCCACTCCCTTTGGCAACATCCACTAATTCGGAACTTAATTTGAAAGCTATATTTCGATGCGGAAGAAAAGCGGAATCCTGCCCAGTTTTTTTTTTCGGTCCAGACCAATAATGGTACATACGTATGAATAAATGTAATGCACCATTTTACAGCTGAAGGAGCATGGTATAGCCAGGCAGTATATAAGGAGCCTAATGAATTCTAATGTCACCATGGATTCATTAACCTAAGGGACTATTAGACATGAAGGAAGGAAGTGATTTGAATTGTGTCCAAAATGTGTGGACATTCGACTTGATACAAGAATTCAATTAGCAAAAGAGAAATAAGTCAAACCATGCGATGATGGTAACCTTGGCATTATATGGACTAGGAGAGTTGAGGATCGCTAGGCTCAGCCAATTGACTACCAAGGACTGTCAATACACGAATGCTACTGGTATATGAGAACCTTCTTAGACGAATTAGAATAATTCCAAGTGCAGAAGAAAGAAATGTACTGGCGTGAAGGAGTCGAAATTTGAGGTGGACTAATATAGCAAGGATGTGCTAAAGAAAAGTGGAAATAGACTAAATGCAAGTATATTATGAGATAGACATGGGAACGGGGGCATGACAAGATAATAAAGGTTTAGAAAATCAAGGATAAGTATCAAGGACAGACGGGATTACTAAAGAAAAAATCGCAGTGTTAGAAGAGATGGGAGTTTTAAAAGAAGAATATTTATAAGAATCTCAATGATCGCCAAAAGAAAGAAAGACAATATGCCTATGGATAACACGACAACAGTACTACCTGAGATTTGAAAATATCTCCTGCGTCGGGAAATTATAAGTCACCGTTTATATCCAATCGTGAAAATATATGTCATAGGACCATATAAATAATCGTCCTGATAAAATGGCTAGTAAAATAGTGTGGAGACGACAATAAATATTTGAAGAGTAACGGAAGCTAGTTAAGTCTCAATTAGCCGATGTTATAGGAGAGCCAAGGACTTAAAGAGGGAAGCACATTCATATTGAAAGGAAGTTGTGATTAAGTAAGATTTTATTTTAGTCTCCGACTTATGAGTTATTTTGTAATGATGCTAAGATTAGAGGAGAAGAAATTGGAGGAAGATTCAAACAAGGATTTGAAAATATTTTGAATAGTGGATTAGTATGTTGTAAGTATAATCTTGTTATGAGGGACAACAATGATGACAAGAAAATGTTGTATACAAGAGTATAAGGGATGGTGCTGAGAATGGTTATATGGGTCGAATGGAGTCACATTTGAATATAGATTTCTTGGCTATGTATTTTTGACGCATTGGATGAGTAATCTGAGGTAAAGCAGTTAATGAGAATAATAAGCCCTTAGCAAGGAAAAGCTATTGCAAGCCACCTGGGCGCTACCATAGGTGGATTAAGGAGTTTGACAAAAGCATTAAAAGGAGATGGAACGACATGTATATAAAAAAATCGATTAATACTAAGAGCATAATCTAAAGTAGTACTAGGAGAAGCAAGCAAGGAAAAGTGCCGCAGCTAAATAAGAAATTTGCCAATTAATAGAGAAATAGAGGGATACGAAATAAGAGGAACTAAGTCAACGGAAGGTGAAGTCGTGAAGACAAGATCGCAGGAAAGGAATTCAAGGATATAAATAAAGGAGATGGACATTTAAGGAATTAAGAGATCCGCTTGATTGATAAACCGAAATGACAGATAATTGCGTCAAACTATGGGAAAGACTTACTAAGTGATAATCAGGCAAAGGTTAAAAGTAAAAGGAGAACCCCAAAGGAAATGATCAAAAGATATCACGTTCGATTGGAACAAGCGGGTGACAATGAGACCTCGTGGAACAAGCCACATGAAGGCTCTTATTGGAAAAAAAAAGAGATGAATGAAGGTTACGGACAAAGGAAAGAATGAAAAAATTCGAATTCACTGCATGACTAGGAATCTTGGTTAACCTTCGACAAAATTTTGAATTCACCCCTAACTTATTAGCCGAACGAAGGATTAGAAACTTTAAGAGTAAATTGAAGGAAATGAATCATTAAAGAAGAGGTTTGAGATGTTTTTGACATAAGTACACGAATTTCCATTAGTTAGCCAAGGGCCAGAAGTCCAATTGAAGGAAAGAGAAATTAAGCGAGCCATTTCGGTGTAAAACTAGTTTAAAGATAAAGTACCGCAAAGATTAATTCGACTGCTATAGAAAGCAAAGGATGCTAAATGTGGTCAGCCTCGAGGTTATTTTAAGGGAGGAAGAATAAGAATAATTCAACTCTAAGGAGACAAAGGCTTGGGACATCTATGAAACGTACGAAAGATACGTGGAGATCGAAGAGAACAAAAATTCCTGAATAAAAAGAAGATGAGATCAAAATTTGATAAAGGTATGTGGTAAGCCCGACATGAAAGGGCATACAAGAATGTAAACAACGAAGACTGAGGAGACAATGAATGCGATAAGGCACGAAGAATTAGTGGACAGACAAATAATAAGAAAAAGGGATGACCTTGAGTACAGGCATAAATTTTTTGCCACAAAAGAAGAAGAATAGATTGTGTAATTTGGATAAATTTGATTTCAAACGAGAAAGTAAGTAAAGTAATAACCGACAAATACAGGTAAAAACATTGACATCTACCTCAGAGCGAACTCTACCTTAACATTCGAGGACGAATGTATTTGAAGGGGGGGAGAACGATACACCCCGTACCTTGGAGAAGCACTGGTTAAATTTGAATGTAAGTATGTCGAGTTACGACTAGGTAAAACAACTTTGGAGTATGAGGAACGAGGCATTATTAAGTATATTGTTTAAGTAAAGGATGAATTACGATCTCGTAAGTCGTAATCGGGAAAGACTATTCTGAAACACAATAATATGGCCATTATCATGTATAATAAATGATAAATATCGTGCATGAAGAGTTTCGGAAGGTTTCGAGGTCAAGCAAATTGAAGAAAACAAGTTTGACGAAAATTTGAGAAATGTTGGGCAGATTTTTAGTCAACTTTGGAGGGGCATATCTCCTAGCATATTAGGAGTTTTAAGGTGGAACAAAATCCCAAAAGTTAGATGCCATATGAGACTTATGATCTTATTCTATGTTTTCTCTTATTGCTATTCTTCATTGATAGTCTCACCTTATAATAATTGTTCCTTCAAGGTTAGACAAAGCGACGATGATTATTCCATAACACAATCGGAGGTTACCGACCTTACGTCACTCTGATGTATTTATAGCTTTTGTTTGGCTCTCATGCATGCTTTATATATATGTATGTATTTTCTCACACCGCGCCGCGCTACAGTCGGTCGGGCATGACACATAGATGTGCACACCACTGCAGTGAGCATGTTATGATATTGCCCCGGACGCGGGAGGCCTGGACGCAGGCTAATGATGATAACACCGAGCCTTCATGGCGGGGCATGATATTATATATATGACACTGCGCCTTAATGTCCGGGCATGTTACTATGTATATGTATTGAAATGTTTTTTGTTAAAGGCTATGCATGCATGACATCCGCCTTACGAGGCATCCAGATGTACAGGTTATCTCTCTTATTCCTTATTACTTTTCATATCTATGTTATGTTGTTACTCATGCCTTACATACTCAGTACATTATTCGTACTGACGTCCCTTCTTATGGACGTTGCGTTTCATGCCACGCAGGTGTATACAGATGAATAGAAGATGTTCCAGCTGGATTGGCGAGCTCCATTTTCTTCCGGAGTGTTGCCGAGTCAGAGTATCTATGTCATGGTATATGGATTTATGTTAGAGACTTTGCAGGCAGAGTCATGTATACAGTATGCCAGTCTTGTAAGCGGCTATTTAAGTCGATGTGTAATTATGCATTACTTTACAGATTCATATGATTACAGATTTTATTTGATTCGAGAAAGACGAAAAGAATGTTTTCGAAAAGCTTTCATTATGCATTTCATTTCATGACTTAAGAGTCCTGTGAGATTATGAGAATAATGAGAACCAGCGGGTTCGCTCGGCTCTAAGTAAGGGTCGGGTGCCCAACATGCCCTATCAGGATCGGGGTGTGACAGTCATTTACTCTTAGGTTAGGAAACTGTGGAGTGTTTTGTTACAAGTGCGAATCCCTATTGACGCTGAAAATCTCTTCTTGAGGTATTTTCTTCCCTTCATGATATCATAACCTTCTTTTTCCTAACGCTCGTGCTTACATAGTTGGTCGCGTTACCACTATCTAACTTTAATCCCCGAGAAAACCCAGTCCTAATTCTCTTTGTATCGCTTGCTACCTCAATTTTGACATACGGCACAATTAATATTTTCAACATGTCGTAACATCAATCATAAGGCTATTCATAATACTCGATGTAGCCACTCATGACTTATCTTTTTATCTCTTTTCAACACCTTTTTTTTTCATGAGATATCCCGTTGGCGTTTGATTTTGCCCAGTTAGCCAGAAAATTCTAATTGTAAAGCTCATATGGTCCTAGTTTCCCTCGGGTTATTCTAGTTTCTCATATTCTTTTTTTTTTGTATGTCTAAATCGGTAGGTCTTCCTAGCATATCTTTCTATGCCCTATCTATGAATCCCGGCGATATAACTTTACTTAAAAATCTTTACTCATACTTGTACCCTATCTCTTTGTCTAAAATAATCAGCCTCACATACTTTAAATTCCTGTAGCAACTGAATTGATCCTTGCAATATTTTTTTCTTCACTTGTACACGTACTCTCTTCTCTCCTTACACATAAACCGATATCGCACCTAATTTCTCTATCGTCAATAACCTTCACAACACCCGTCCGAAAAAAAATTCGAGTTAAGGCCTTCTTATAAGGATTAGCTAGAAATACACCACATATTCTTAAGGTTGATACAATCTCTACTTCCTTCGTCGGCCAAGCAACATCACATTTAGAAGTTATATGAACAATCCTGAAGAAAATCATAATTGCAATCCAACTTACCTAACCATTTCTCATTCTTGAGTTCAAGGTCATCATTAATACCCGAAGAAACTTAGCCATAATGATTCTCAGAATAGTACCGACTATCAATTACTCAAAATCCCCTTGAAATTGAATGACTAGTGACTTCTAAATCCAAATGTAAACTAACTTCATATAGGAAAGTTCGATAAAACGAATCTGAGTGCCTGTTATCAAACCGTCCTATTCCTATATATATATATATAAACTTCTACAGTAAATATTTCCCCTACTCTTTAACTTCCTTTCCATACCAATATCTCTTCATCATCTCTTACTCGCCAATCTATAAATTGTAATACTGAATTTGAGTTCTTAATATCAACCTTCCCTATATCTTCAATGAGTCTCAATTCTCCGAAATCTCGAATGCAACTCATTCCAGTTCCTTTAATTACAAATCATTTTTCCCCTCCAGGGTTCTTCCCTTAAATTACAATCATTCTAAAACTTCTCTTTGAAAGCGTCTCATAATGGTTCATTCAATCATGACTTGCCAACATCCGATTATCACATTTTTCCTTCATTCTTTCTCTATAGCCTACACATTCAAACAATTCAATTTGTAAAAATTTTGGCAGACTTTCCTCTATACTTCTTACTGCCTCATTCATGCACACAACCGAGAAAACACATCCAATGCCTCACAAGGCAATCACAAATACTTGAAACATCTAGCTCGAGTTCTTATATCAAAGTCTATCAGTATCAATAAGGCAGGAAGCATACCTTTCGGAGTAACAACTTCAATTCTAATCAATTATCTCATAATGGCATAATAAACTGCTTATCCATAATCAAAACGTTTAGGGTTAGAATCATGGACATCACATCCTATAATCTAGCTCTATATCACGATCTAAGATGAGAAAGAAGGGTCAATCATTCCTAAATTCCCTGCAGCCACTTGTTTATAAGTGTGGCGCGATTCACCCATAAACAAGATTCTACTGGACACGGCTTGTAGACACTCCCTAGGACAAACTGCTCTGATACCACTTTTCTCACGACCCAACCAGTGGGCCATGATGGGCACCCGGAGCTAACTCACCGAGCACCTCTAAATATACATCTCATAAACATTCCTGGGTGGACCATAAAGGTAGCTCATGGATGTCACAATCTGAAAGGACATATATCATAACACAACAACACAACTCTATATAATCTTCGATAGTTATGTCCATCATCACCAGCCGACAAGGCTACTAAAATGTTATACAAAGGGATGACCCAGTATGTTTATGAAACGTCTAACTGTACACACATGTCTAAGAGCCTTCACATAGAATACAAATGACAATGAAGACCAATACCAATAGACTGCCGCTCCGAAGTAAGTGAAGTGCTCCTGAGAATCCGCTGATGAAACTCCTAGGGGTCAGATCCGTGTACCTGTCAACCTGCGGGCATGATCGCAGCGTCAACAAGAAAAGATGTCAGTACGAGCAATGTATATGTACAAACTGCCCGACTATATAGGTACGGTGTTATGCTGCCTGGCCATATAGGTACGGTGTTATCCTGCCCGGCCATATAGGCATGGTGTTATCATCATTAGCTTGCGTCCGGGCCTCCCACATCCAGGGTAATCATCTCACGTCGCCCACTAGTAGTGTATGCCCGTGCCATACAGACACGGTGTTATTATCATTATCCATAAGCCTCCCACTACGCCCACCGTAGTGGTGTCTACCCGGCCAACTAAGCCCGCAATAATGGTACATATACATAACATAGAGCATGCATGAAAGGCCAAGTAAAAGATACAACTCTATCGGAGTGACGTAAGGTCGGTAACCTCTGATTTATATCATGGAATAATCATCATCGCTATATCTCACCTCGAAAGAACAATTCATAAGGTGAGATCAACAATAATAATGAAATCAAGGAATCATGTAATAAACTCAATAATCTCATAATAGCATCAAATCCATAAGCTTTGAAATCTCAAGAAATAGGATCATCATCATTATGTTCATCATAGAAAACATCTCATCTTTAGTATTATAAGAAACTTTTAAGAATCATGAACTTCTAACTTTTGGAAGTAAGGAGGTTATGGAAACATATATGGAATCATAACATAGGAATCATGCCTTTTGAAAGAAAGGGACTAGCCTTATCATACCTTTTTGGTTTCCTGCTACTTAACGCTTATCGTTCCAAGCTCGTAAATCTACATTCAAGAAAATTCATATTATTGTTAGGCTTATCGTTATATGCTTATCTTAAGCCTTCAAATTAATTCCTCTTAAAATCTGTCGAAATTCGGGCAGCATCTCCCCCGTTTATAACCCTAGCCCGAAATCACAATACCAACAGAACAACAACAATAGCAATACTAATATAAACACCATCATCATCAATACAATAATATTTCATAAAACATCCCACACAATGTTTATCAACATATAATAATAATGTACACTTCCTTTTTTCCCAATCAAGGAGCATAATCTCATCAACACATCAAAAACATTAGATACGAACCATATACATGGAAATCAGCCCAGCCACACAACCACAACATGCTCAAAACAGTCCATAAACTCAACAACTATAACATAACACTTGATGACCTTTCCTCCATAACTATTTTCACTTTTAAGACTTGCTAAACCTTCAAATCAACTCAACATAAGAGATAGGATGAAGAAAATACATTATACTTGAAGAAATTCAGCCACACCAACTTTCTTCAAGACCAAACTCACCACAACATCAAGTAGAAACAAGAACAATCACTTTTCATGGGCTAGTTTGGTGTAATCTTGTTAAACTCTTGATTTAATGGGCTATAAGTGTTTAGGGGATGTGTTAGGAGATTTCTAGAACTCATGAGCGTGTAGAATGATGAAAAAATGGGGTTGATGGGTTTTTTATACCCCTTGCAAGTGGGACCCGCAGAAGCCATTTGGCAGCTCGGAGGGTTATCTTAAAATTCCTATAACTCCCTACTCCGATATCATTTTGACGAGCGGTTTGTTGCGTTGGAAACTAGGTTTCCTAGACTTCAATTTAGACTTTTGAAATACCTCAAAACTCTTGATATACCCTTAGATATACCCCTCTAAATTTTACCTAAAATTTCTGTCCAAAATCCTGTCAACTTTTTTCAAATATTGGTCAAACTTATTTTCTTCGATTTGCTTGGTCCCGGAATCTTCTGAAACTCTCCATACATGATATTTATCGTTAATTATACTTGATAATGGTCATGTCCTGTTGTTCCAAGGTTTTCCTTCCCGGTTACAACTTACGAGATCGTAATTCATCCTTTACTTCATTATTACTTACTTCCCATGACTTGTCCCCTCCAAAACTTCATGGGACGTCTCCGATACTCCATTAATACGGTGAATTACATAGCATGCCCATGCTCTGAAAGTGTGAGGTGTAACCCCATGGCAATCTGGCCAATATACACTTGTCTGCCTGAGCGGCCAACACACCGCAACAGCGGTGCCGCCATATCGGGCACCAGCTACCAAAATTCCTCAAATTTTTAAGTCTCAATAGAAATCCTGAGCAATTCCAGAGACTATCTTCTCACAAACCACATACACAGATCCACATAAAAATACGCTATGAACGCATTTGTAGCCTTAGAATTCCCAACAGAGGTCTCGTTGCCTGAGTCAACCCCGGTGCCTTAATTCCAATTTCCCAACCCAAGTCCCAAAATGTATCTGAGTGCATTGGGTACCTAGCCGAATACACACATAAGTTTTAAACGACCATCCGGACCTCTCGGAATCGACGAAACTTCGAAAAAGGTTCGTTTACCCAAAAGTCAACTTTGGGTCAACCATTGTTCACTTTAAGCCTATATTTCACAAAAGTTGATCGAATCCAATATAGACACCTCAGAAAGCGTACTATCGATCCCCTCGGGTCAAATTGAACTAATCAATGCTCGGGAAAGGGCAAAAATGTTAAAAAGACTATAACGACCAAACGGATCGTTATATCAGATACCAATTGAACCGTTGTTCGTCTTGGAGCGAAGAAAAGTAGAGAAGTGGGGAAATACCAGAATCAGTAAACAACTAAGGATATTGGATACTCATATCAGACTAGGTCTCCTAAGTAGACTCCTCAATAGGACGGTGCTTCCATTGCACCTTCACAGAAGCAATCTCCTTCGACTTCAACTCTCAAACCAGTTTATCCAAGATCGCGATAGGCACCTCCTCACAAGTCAAATTCTCATCAAGAAATATAGAATTCCAACAAACAATGTAGGTACTGTTGTCATGGTACCTCTTCAGCATCGAAACATGAAAAACCGGATGAACTCCCGCAAAGCCTGGCAGCAATGCCAACTTGTAAGCTACATCACCGATACAGTCTACAATATAAAATTGACCAATATACCTGGGGATAAATTTGCCCCTCTTACCAAACCTCATAACACCCTTCATGGGTGAAACATTCAACAGAACTTGGTCTCCAATAGAGAACTTCAAATCCCAGACCTTCCGGTCTACATACATCTTTTGCCGACTCTTAGCTCCAAAAGATTGGCCTGAATAACTCGCACTCTATCAAGGGACTCTGTGAACAAATTTGTACTCCTTGGCCGAGCCTCGAACTCATCAAACCAACCAATCGAAGATCTACATCTCCTACCATACAAAGCCTCAAAAGGCGCCATACTAATACTCGAATGATAGCTATTTTTGTACGCAACTCTACCAAGGACAAGTATTGATCCCAGTGACCACAAAAATCAATAATAAATGCTCGGAACATGTCTTCGAGCACCTGAATGGTCCTCTCGGACTGGCTATCGGTCTAGAGATGAAAAGCGGTACTAAGATCCAATCGGGTACCCAACTCCTCATGAAAAGTCCTCCAGAAATAGGAAGTGAATATACCCCCATCAGATACGATAGAAATAAGAACCCTATGCAATCTCATAATATCGCGAATGTACAACTTGGCTAACTTCTCTGCGGTATAGGAAAACTGAACAGGAATGAAATTATTGGACTTAGTCAATCGATCAACTATTACACAACTACGCTCAAACTTGCTCAGAGTCTTCGGAAGAACAACAACAAAATCCATGGCAATCCTCTCCCACTTCCACTAGAGAATGGGCATTCTCTGAAGTATACCACCGGGTCGTTGGTGCTTATACTTAACTTGCTGACAATTCCCATACTTAGCCACTAAATTAACTATATCTCTTTTCATCCAACGCAACCAATAGGGCTGCCTCAAATCACGATACATCTTAGTCACCCCCGGATGGATGGAATATTGAAAGCTATGAGCCTCAGCTAAGATCAACTGAACCAAATCACAAACACAAGGAACGCACACGCGCCCCTTAATCCTCAAAATGCCCTCAGAACAAAAAATCAATTTGCTCAGTCGATCATTTAATTACTTTAAATAGAAACCTTAACCCTTTGTCACTGAAAGAATTATGTGTCTCTTGCAATTAGTTGTGCTTCTACATTTCTAGTCGGTTTGTTTAGGTTTTACCTCTTGTAAAATAACCTTAGTTAATGCTAAGCAATTCTAGAATTAGAGCGTTTCAATGCACATATCTCGTTTTAAAATTAATTCAAAAAGTTCTATTGAAACTAAAAATCAGATTTATCATTGAATTTACATTCTTTGGTAATAAGTGTGGATCTATTAATGGATGGTTCTAATTAAACTATAGGGAGAATAAGATTTTTGGTCTTTTTGTTATAGATATAATCTAATCTTCGTTCATGCACTTCTCAACAGAGAAAATTTCTATTTTTAACAGAGTTAACCACATCTATGGGGGAAAAAACATTTGTCCATGTACACATATTTTTGTCATGAGCCAATTTACGAGCCGTGAAGGAACTAACTCCCCCAAGTCTATAAGCCATCGACAATCCCATTTAAAGTGGGTAAATAAGTATTAAATGCAGAAATGAGCATATGAATCGATTTATACAAATTTAAGCCTTTATAAACATGAAAAAGTGAATAAGTAATATAACTCTAAAAACCTGGTGTCACTAGTACAAGAACTTCTAAGTTTCTATACAAGTCTAAAGTAACACAAAATACATTGTCTGAAGAGAAAAGACAAAAATAAAAATGAAAGAGAATTCGGTGCTACAGATCTGCGTGCAGCTCCTCCCGACTCTCCGAATAGTCTCCGCCTCGGCCAGTTGAGCATCCGCAAAAGCCCTTAGCACGGATACCGAACCCGCACACAAAAGAGGCAGCAAGTGTAGCGTGAGTAAAAAATCAACTGGTACTCAGCATGCATGCATCGTTGACTGACCCGATCCAGAACGAAGACGAGGACTAGTCTATGAATTGTCATCACCACACTTAACCGCATTAGTCGACAGTAATATTAATCGAATAAATCATCTTAACCTCAAGTTATAAGCCTATGTGAGAGCTTCTAATCCATAAGTGCCTCAGTTAGCCTATGAGAATATAACTTTTCTATCCGTCACATAACATAAACTTGCACTTAAGCGTAAATCAGACAACAACACAAGTAAATCACAATCAAAGAATCAATGGTGTGGTATGATATGCGTTATTAGCCACTCCGCACATAGACAGAGCTGACTTCATTCGTTCACTTCCTTATCATAATTTTCCACAGTCTTTATCATTAATCTTCCCATCAAGATAATCACAAATATGGCAAAGACCTCGTATATCCATCAATCTTTCCATTAATCTCACCATCAAGATAATCACAAATCCGGCAAAAACCTCGGATTTCCGTCAATCTTTCTAATGGAACCATATCACGATGTAACGAAAAATATATAATGAAATGCATGTATAAGTGATGAACACGACAATAATAATAAAAGGTGAATAATAAACAACATTCAAAATTAGCAACAAATATCAGTCATCAACATGAATCAAATAGTGAAGAATGTATGCAATGCAAGGCCTTTGTTTCCACTTCCTGATATACACATGTCCGAATATTAACAAATTGTGACCCACGGGGGCCTCATGAGGCCCATATAAGTCACTACCTATTTTTCCTAAGCCGTGCAGGCACTTACCTTCCCAGCTCGATAAGCAAACCCTCAACCCAACAATGAATATGTAAGTCTCACGATATATATACATACATATATATATATATATATATATATATATATATATATATATATATATATATATAAGTATTAGAATAGTGCGGAATAATAATAACACCCCCAGGGTCTAGTCTAAATAACACAAGAGCATCCAAAAGGGGAATAATACGAATCTGGTATGCTAATAGATAAAGTGTTTATGTCTCTGAATAGAATAGGACATAAAGATTGAAAAGTATTCAAGGCCGCGGATGACCAAGCTCACCCTGGAAATTCAAAAATAGAGCTGAAGCGACTATTAGCCACGTGTCACGGAGGTGGATCCAACCTGATACTCTGCATTCGTAAAAGAATGCAGCAAGTGCAGGTCAGCACAAAACAACAGTACTGGTAGGCATCATCAGCCGACTAAGCATAGCTAACACATTCCAGAAAATAAAGCAGCTAAGCAGATAAACAAACAAGTGTAAGCCAAACATAATCAATCCAAGTACACGTAATTTCCTAACTAAGCATCTAATCCTAAATGTGCCAAGTCTGAATATATCAAGTCCAAATCCAATATCACAAGTACATCACCAAACATTTCGAAATCAAGCCATAATGCAATGCAATTGTCACGACCCAGCCCCGTGGGCCGCGACTGGCACCCTACCTGGGTACCCAGACCAAATCGCATATTCGTTTCCAAATCCAAACTGATTTCATAGCTTTACAAAAGTTATGACAAGTATAATTTATATCGAAAATATGTCTTAAGCGGTCATATCAAATCAAACTCAAACAAAGCGGCGGAATAGGCATCGCCGGTCAAAATACAAATATATACAGATGGGCCATTTGGGGCCATCATATCAAACAGACCGCTTCAAGACCCGAAAGCAAAATCATACAATATACACATAGGACCCTCGCCCCACAAAGATGACTACAGGCCTCTACGAATTCAAAACATAACATATGGCGAGACAGGGCCCCGCCGTACCCAAACTGTCAAATATCCAAAATATATACAGAGTAGGGAAGTCTGTACCAAGAGTGGACTCCGAATCGAATAAGAGTACTCCGAGAAAGCAAAGAGTGGAGCCTACTGCGGAGGATCACCAAGATCTGCACCTGCGGGCATAAAACGCAGCCCCCGGAGAGAGGGGGTCAGTACGGAATATGTACTGAGTATGTAAAGCACGGAGTACAGAAATATGAATCAAAATCGTAAGCAAATCAGATGTCAAAGTCTGTATCGAAATCATATACATATATATTATGCAAGTAAAAATCATGCAAACGCTTAAGAACGTGGTCGCCACTCCGACGCTGACGCCACACACAGCATAACACCAGAAGGTTTCAAATCTCCGTACATCCCCGAACATAATCATAATCATCGGTGAGCGTATCGCATCCCGAGCCATATCACAGCATAACTCCAAACGGAACCCGGCCCTATGGCGAAGCCTTGGGAACCGTAACACAGCATACGGCCGAATTATCATATGGCGCACGAATCAAAACCGGCCCGGGAACCGGCGAACGAAGTCATAATAAGGCACGAACGGAGTCGTGAGCAAACAAATGCAAATCGTCTTTCAAAATAATGTTACAAAACAAAGTAAATTCATAAATCATTTCATATTACAAAATAGTCGAATACTTAGTCGACATAAAGTTTCATTTCGCAAAACGTATCCAAAATGGTTCATATAATTCAAAACACAGATTAGCGTATCGAATTGTCCAAACCTACCCCGTAGGAGGATGTTCCAAAGATCCGAAGTAGTATGTACAGATTTATTATCGAAGGTGGCCCGAAGGGCAAATCGGGCATTTTGGGGTAGCGGGCCCACCTCGAGTCGAAGTGAGGTGGCGAACGTATTTCTACGAGCATTTATATGCCAAAGGTCATACATTATCGTTCCTAGGTTACCCGACCACATTTCGATAGGTTTCGGACGAATAGTGGCATTCTAGCCAAATTGGAGCCTTTAGGCTTCAATAGAATTGAATGAATAGTAACTTTTCTGTGGATCGGGTTTCGAGGAGCAGAAATACTCCGGAAGGTCTCATATTCGACTGACACACTAAGATATGCCAAATGAAAGAGTGGGAGGCTTTACATACCTCACAGACGTCGTAAGCTCCTCCAAACGCCTCGTCCCGTTTCGTCAAAAATCTGCAATTGGTCAAAGTTACCAAATGAGATCCTTAGGCTCAGAAATGCCTTTAACTTCATAATTTCCTACCGAAATTTCGGCAGCACTTCCCCTATAAATCTAACACCCCCGAGGCGTAGCTCGGCTCCAATTTAACCAATTACAACAGCCCACACATCAACAACCAAAACAAACAACAATAACACCATTCTAGTTTCAAAGTTTGATATGATTTCTTAAGTTGGCAACTTTCCATTCACGTTCAAAATCCCGATTCTATATTCACATAACTGTATTCATTTAACCATCCAACACTAGTCAATCACATTCCACATTCAATTTAAGTCATACACGAAATTGCACCAAAATCAATTTATTTCCATAATTCTTCAAAACGTCTAAAATGCACTACGAACATCCTAACTCATGTAGTTTCATTCCGAATTCATCAACATCGATATAGATTCACATCTAAAGCCCATAACACCCAAGATATACATTGATATACATAAGGATACCGAAGGTATACGCTTTCCGATAATATTCAAAATCATTTTTAAATGCCAATTTCATTCACCAATTAATCATTTACGATATAAGGGCCACAACAACACATTCTACCAACTTAACCAAGATCAATTCACACCAATTTCCCTATCTATGGGTCACGGCCAAACACACTACAAACACACACCCACGACTTTCTATTTACGTCTAAATTACGGGATTCTCGTCTACTTCCAATCCTTAACACATCCATAGCCATTCTATAACACTAAAGGGTAAGAATTCATACCTTTCTTGAAACCCCGACTTGTCGAAAATGTCGTCCCCGTGCCAAACAAATTATACCCCGTTGAAGAGGGTCTTGAGCACTTCACAACTATGTAAAGAACAAGATTTTTAAGCCACAACACAAGCTAGGAAATTTTTCTTTTCTTTCTTTCTCACTCTCGGCCGAACTCTCTCTCTCTCTTGGTGTTCTTGATTTTTGCTTTGTAATGATAATTCCAAGTCTTCTAATGGATATATATCCTTGTAAGGGTCATGTGCTATGCACATGACCACAACTTAATGGATTTGGGCTTGCCAAGGCCGGCCACCCCTCTCTTTGATTGGGCTTCAATTAATTTTTTTTGGTTTCTTGGCCCAATGCTTAAAAAGTCCCGTTTTGTAATTCCCGAAACTAATTTCCGAAGTTCCAAGTTTATCCTCGGACTTTCCCGGGGTCTTGACATTAATAATTCCATAACCAACATAGTCATATTCTCAAAAATTAATTTATGTCCTTCTAACACCCGAGTCATAGTTATTTCTCGATTTCCAATTGTACGAACACACGGGGCCTAACATTCTCCCCCCCTTAGGAACATTCGTCCCCGAATGTTAAACAAATCTTATGAAGACTCACAAGCATAACGGGAAAACCATTTTATATACAAATAGCACACATGGTCCATCCGTTCATTGGTACAACAAATACAAAAGTCTAAGTTACAGGAGGCGTAGGGAATAAATGGGGGAATCTCTTCTTCATCTCATCCTCCGCCTCCCAAGTCATCTCTTCACGGTTATGATTGCGCCATAGAACCTTGACCGAAGGCACCTCCTTAGTGCGCAATCTCCTCACCTGACGATCCAGAATAGATACCGGCTGCTCGTCATAAGATAGCTGCTCCGTCACCTGAAGATCATCTACTGGGAATATCCTGGAAGGGTCACCAATACACTTCCGCAGCATGGACACATGAAACACCGGGTGCACGGACTCCAAATCGGATGGCAAGTCTAGCTCGTAGGCGACTGCGCCAATCCTCCGAACAATCTCGTATGGCCCGATGTATCGCGGACTCAGCTTGCCCTTCCTGCCAAATCTCATAACGCCCTTCATAGGCGAAACCTTCAGGAATACCCAGTCACCAATCTGAAACTCCAACGGTCGACGCCGTCTATCAGCATAAGCTTTCTGTCGACTCTGAGCAGCTAACAATCGCTCCCGAATAAGCTTCACCTTATCTACAGCCTCCTGGATCACATCTGGCCCAATCAGCTTAGTCTCGCCCACGTCAAACCAGCCAATAGGAGATCTGCACCTCCTGCCATAAAGGGCCTCATACGGGGCCATCTGAATGCTGGAGTGATAACTGTTATTGTAGGCAAACTCTATAAGCGGCAAATGATCATCCCAGCTGCCCCTGAAGTCAATAACACAGGCCCGTAACATATCCTCGAGCGTCTGAATAGTGCGCTCAGCCTGCCCGTCGGTCTGAGGGTGGAAAGCTGTACTGAGGGTCACCTGGGTCCCTAATCCCTCCTGAAACGACCTCCAAAAATTAGCTGTAAACTGGGCACCTCGGTCAGTGATAATAGATACAGGGACCCCGTGAAGTCTGACTATCTCTCTGATATATAACCTGGCATAGTCCTCAGCCGAAAATGTGGTCCGGACCGGAAGGAAATGGGCTGATTTCGTCAGCCTGTCCACAATAACCCAAATGGAGTCATACCTGCGTAGAGTACGCGGCAACCCAACAATGAAGTCCATATTAATCATCTCCCATTTCCAGGCTGGAATCTCCATCTCCTGTAACAACCCACCGGGCTTCTGGTGTTCAACCTTGACTTGCTGACAGTTCGGGCACTGACTAACAAATTCAGCAATATCCTTCTTCATGCCGTCCCACCAATATAAACACCTGAGGTCCCGATACATCTTGGTGGAGCCAGGATGAACAGAATACCGGGCATAGTGTGCTTCGCCCATAATCTGCCGCCGTAAGCCCGCAACGTCCGGTACACAGAACCTGCCGTCGTACAATAATACCCCTTCAGGCGAGATCTCAAACTGGGTCTTTGTCTTATTAAGGGCCGCATCTCGGTACTGAATCAAAATAGGATCCTCAAACTGGCGCTGTTTTACCTCCTGAATAATAGATGACTCCGCAACCGGGCGAACAGAAATCCCAGAATCTCCAGAATCTGTCAAACGAACTCCGAGGCTGGCCAGCTGATGAATATCACGAACCAGATCTCTCTTATCAGATGGGACACCCGCTAGGCTGCCTACGGACTTGCGGCTAAGCGCATCAGCTACCACGTTGGCTTTCCCTGGATGGTACAGAATATCAACGTCATAATCCTTTAGTAGCTCAAGCCATCTCCGCTGCCGCAAATTTAGCTCCTTCTGCTTAAAAATATACTGAAGGCTCTTATGGTCCGTATAGATATCCGCGTGGACCCCATATAAATAATGCCGCCAAATCTTCAACGCATGAATCACCGCGGCCAACTCAAGATCATGAGTGGGATAGTTCTTCTCGTGCGGTCTGAGCTGCCGGGAAGCATAGGCTATAACTCGACCGTGCTGCATCAATACACACCCTATCCCAATACCAGAGGCGTCACAATATACAACGTACCCATCAGACCCCTCTGGAAGGGCCAAAACTGGCGCTGAAATCAATCTCTCCTTCAGCATCTGAAAGCTGCGCTCGCAGGCATCTGACCACTGGAATTTTGCTGCTTTCTGGGTAAGCCTCGTCAGTGGTGCTGCAATAGAAGAGAAGTCCTCCACAAACCTGCGATAATACCCAGCCAATCCCAGAAAACTGCGCACCTCAGTCGGTGTAGTAGGCCTGGGCCAATTCTGCACAGCCTCAATCTTCTGCGTATCAACCCGAATACCGTCTGCGCCGACAATATGACCCAAGAATGCCACAGAAGTCAACCAGAACTCGCATTTAGAGAATTTAGCATATAACTTTTGCTGACGGAGAATGCCAAGTACCGTCCGCAAATGATCTGAATGCTCCTCGGCTGATCGCGAGTAAATCAGGATATCATCAATAAATACAATAACAAACATATCCAGAAAAGGCCGAAATACCCTGTTCATCAGATCCATAAATACTGCTGGAGCATTAGTCAGCCCGAAAGACATAACTCTGAACTCATAGTGCCCGTACCGGGTCCTGAAAGCAGTCTTCGGGATATCAGACTCCCGTACTCGCACCTGATGATAGCCCGAGCGCAGATCTATCTTGGAAAAGTGTCTAGCACCCTGCAGCTGGTCAAACAAGTCATCAATCCGGGGAAGGGGATATTTATTCTTAATAGTCACCTTATTCAGCTGCCGGTAGTCAATACACATCCGCAACGACCCATCCTTCTTTCTAACAAACAATACCGGCGCTCCCCAGGGTGATGTGCTGGGCCTGATAAAACCCTTATCCAGCAAATCTTTCAGCTGCTCCTTCAACTCCTTCAACTCTGCTGGTGCCATCCTATACGGAGGAATAGATATAGGCTGCGTGTCCGGCAGCAACTCAATAGAAAAATCAATCTCCCGCTCAGGCGGAAGGCCAGGAAGCTCGTCAGGAAAAACATCTGGAAACTCACTGACGACCGGGACAGACTGAAGGGTAGGTACCTCCGCTGCGGTATCATGCACATGGACCAAATGATAGATATAACCCTTCTGGATCATCTTCTTAGCCTTGAGGTATGAAATAAACTTACCCCTCGGCGATGCAGTAGATCCGAACCACTCTATAACTGGTTCCCCTGGAAACTGGAAACGGACTACCTTTTTCTGGCAGTCGACATTAGCATAACAGGAAGACAACCAGTCCATACCCATAATGACATCAAACTCAAACATGTCCAGCTCTACCAAATCAGCCTTAGTGGTGCGATCATAAATGGTCACAGAACAATCCCTATAGATCTGTCTCGCTACAATAAAATCCCCAACTGGCGTAGCTACCTCGAATGGCTCTATAGGCTCAGACACTATCCCAATCTTACTAGCAACGAGCGGGGAAATGTATGATAAAGTAGAGCCAGGGTCAATCAATGCATATACAGATCTGGAGAAAACCAGTAATGTACCTGTGACGACGTTTGGCGAAGCCTCCTGATCCTGGCGGCTGGCCAAAGCATATATGCGGTTTGAGGGACCGCTAGAACCTGAAGCGCCTCCGCGGCCTCGACCGCGTCCTGCCGGTGCTGGAATACCCCGCCCTCCAGGGCGTGCAACAGATGGAACAGAGGAAGAACCGGCGGCTGACCCTGTCTGCTGAGCCGCATTACCCGAACCACTGGCCAATGGGCAGTCCCTCATAAAGTGGCCCTGACCGCCACAAGTAAAACAAGCTCCCATCGCTCGGTAACACTCTCCGGGATGAGACTTCCCGCAATGTGGACAACGGGGTCTAGGTGGTCTGGCCTGACTGGGACCCCTGGATATCTGTGATCCTGCCACTCTGGAGCCCTGACCGGCCCCAGACGGTCCTGTACTGTCGAATCTCCGGCTACCTGACTGAGTACCCCGGCCGGAAGGAGGAAAATATCTATCAGACTGCTGCTGCTGCTGAGGCTGTCCGCCTCGAGAATCCCCTGAATAACCCGCGGATCTAGCCCTCTTGGGCGGCCTCCTGTCTCTATCTCTGCCAGCAGGATCAGATCTGCGACGGTCCTCCATACCCATCGCATAGGCCTGAAGCCGGGAAATATCCATGTCTGTCTGCAGTGACACGGCCATGCAGCTGTCTACCAAATACCGGTCCAATCCCATAACATAGCGGTGCATCCGATCGGACATATCTGCTACCACGGCCGGTGCATATCGGGCCAGAGAATCAAACTCAAGGCTATACTCGCGAACACTCCGACCCCTCTGCTGCAGACGCAAAAATCGATCAGCTCGTGCCCGCCGTAACTCTGGTGGCAAGAAGTGGCGGGTGAATGCCGTCACAAACTGATCCCAAGTGGCTGGAGGGGCACCCTCTCCCCTAGACAGCTCCCAAGTCTCGTACCAATGAGTAGCCACATCTCGGAGCCTGTGTGAAGCCAGCTCAACTGACTCGGTCTCAGAAGCCCTGACCAAGTCCAGCGAGCGTCGCATCCCCCGAATAAAGTCATGGGGGTCCTCATCAGGCTTAGACCCGAAGAACTCTGGAGGGCCACATAGCAAAAACTCCCGAACTCGCAGGCTGTCCCGCCTGTCATCATCATCATCATCCCTACGCCCGCGCCTGCGAGCCTGTCCTGCTACCAGCGTAGTCAGCAACTGTACAGCCTCCCTCAAGGTCCGATCCTCCGCCCCTGGCTGAGGAGCTGGAGTCTCAGGTGCGGGTACACGAACCTCTGGAGCTACTGAAGGTCCTACTCCAGGCTGTACCGGTGGGGGTGTAGCAGACCCCTCAGACTGTGGCACGTCCTCAGGCAAATCATAAACACGAGCCCGGGTAGCTCGCTGTGCCTGGCTAGTCTCTCCAACCCTCGCCTTGCCCTTCTGGGCCGCCGTTGCCTTCTTCGGAGGCATCACTGCAATCAAAAAGGCGAGTCAGATCAAAATCATCCTAATAGCACAGCTCTATCGCACGATCTAAGATTACAAAGAAAGTAACGTCCTAAATGCCCTGTAGCTTCCCGTTTATAGATGTGGTGCACAACACATCGATAAACAAGACTCTACGAGACACAGCCTGTAGACATTCCGAGGACAAACCGCTCTGATACCACTTTTGTCACGACCCAGCCCCGTGGGCCGCGACTGGCACCCTACCTGGGTACCCAGACCAAATCGCATATTCGTTTCCAAATCCAAACTGATTTCATAGCTTTACAAAAGTTATGACAAGTATAATTTATATCGAAAATATGTCTTAAGCGGTCATATCAAATCAAACTCAAACAAAGCGGCGGAATAGGCATCGCCGGTCAAAATACAAATATATACAGATGGGCCATTTGGGGCCATCATATCAAACAGACCGCTTCAAGACCCGAAAGCAAAATCATACAATATACACATAGGACCCTCGCCCCACAAAGATGACTACAGGCCTCTACGAATTCAAAACATAACATATGGCGAGACAGGGCCCCGCCGTACCCAAACTGTCAAATATCCAAAATATATACAGAGTAGGGAAGTCTGTACCAAGAGTGGACTCCGAATCGAATAAGAGTACTCCGAGAAAGCAAAGAGTGGAGCCTACTGCGGAGGATCACCAAGATCTGCACCTGCGGGCATAAAACGCAGCCCCCGGAGAGAGGGGGTCAGTACGGAATATGTACTGAGTATGTAAAGCACGGAGTACAGAAATATGAATCAAAATCGTAAGCAAATCAGATGTCAAAGTCTGTATCGAAATCATATACATATATATTATGCAAGTAAAAATCATGCAAACGCTTAAGAACGTGGTCGCCACTCCGACGCTGACGCCACACACAGCATAACACCAGAAGGTTTCAAATCTCCGTACATCCCCGAACATAATCATAATCATCGGTGAGCGTATCGCATCCCGAGCCATATCACAGCATAACTCCAAACGGAACCCGGCCCTATGGCGAAGCCTTGGGAACCGTAACACAGCATACGGCCGAATTATCATATGGCGCACGAATCAAAACCGGCCCGGGAACCGGCGAACGAAGTCATAATAAGGCACGAACGGAGTCGTGAGCAAACAAATGCAAATCGTCTTTCAAAATAATGTTACAAAACAAAGTAAATTCATAAATCATTTCATATTACAAAATAGTCGAATACTTAGTCGACATAAAGTTTCATTTCGCAAAACGTATCCAAAATGGTTCATATAATTCAAAACACAGATTAGCGTATCGAATTGTCCAAACCTACCCCGTAGGAGGATGTTCCAAAGATCCGAAGTAGTATGTACAGATTTATTATCGAAGGTGGCCCGAAGGGCAAATCGGGCATTTTGGGGTAGCGGGCCCACCTCGAGTCGAAGTGAGGTGGCGAACGTATTTCTACGAGCATTTATATGCCAAAGGTCATACATTATCGTTCCTAGGTTACCCGACCACATTTCGATAGGTTTCGGACGAATAGTGGCATTCTAGCCAAATTGGAGCCTTTAGGCTTCAATAGAATTGAATGAATAGTAACTTTTCTGTGGATCGGGTTTCGAGGAGCAGAAATACTCCGGAAGGTCTCATATTCGACTGACACACTAAGATATGCCAAATGAAAGAGTGGGAGGCTTTACATACCTCACAGACGTCGTAAGCTCCTCCAAACGCCTCGTCCCGTTTCGTCAAAAATCTGCAATTGGTCAAAGTTACCAAATGAGATCCTTAGGCTCAGAAATGCCTTTAACTTCATAATTTCCTACCGAAATTTCGGCAGCACTTCCCCTATAAATCTAACACCCCCGAGGCGTAGCTCGGCTCCAATTTAACCAATTACAACAGCCCACACATCAACAACCAAAACAAACAACAATAACACCATTCTAGTTTCAAAGTTTGATATGATTTCTTAAGTTGGCAACTTTCCATTCACGTTCAAAATCCCGATTCTATATTCACATAACTGTATTCATTTAACCATCCAACACTAGTCAATCACATTCCACATTCAATTTAAGTCATACACGAAATTGCACCAAAATCAATTTATTTCCATAATTCTTCAAAACGTCTAAAATGCACTACGAACATCCTAACTCATGTAGTTTCATTCCGAATTCATCAACATCGATATAGATTCACATCTAAAGCCCATAACACCCAAGATATACATTGATATACATAAGGATACCGAAGGTATACGCTTTCCGATAATATTCAAAATCATTTTTAAATGCCAATTTCATTCACCAATTAATCATTTACGATATAAGGGCCACAACAACACATTCTACCAACTTAACCAAGATCAATTCACACCAATTTCCCTATCTATGGGTCACGGCCAAACACACTACAAACACACACCCACGACTTTCTATTTACGTCTAAATTACGGGATTCTCGTCTACTTCCAATCCTTAACACATCCATAGCCATTCTATAACACTAAAGGGTAAGAATTCATACCTTTCTTGAAACCCCGACTTGTCGAAAATGTCGTCCCCGTGCCAAACAAATTATACCCCGTTGAAGAGGGTCTTGAGCACTTCACAACTATGTAAAGAACAAGATTTTTAAGCCACAACACAAGCTAGGAAATTTTTCTTTTCTTTCTTTCTCACTCTCGGCCGAACTCTCTCTCTCTCTTGGTGTTCTTGATTTTTGCTTTGTAATGATAATTCCAAGTCTTCTAATGGATATATATCCTTGTAAGGGTCATGTGCTATGCACATGACCACAACTTAATGGATTTGGGCTTGCCAAGGCCGGCCACCCCTCTCTTTGATTGGGCTTCAATTAATTTTTTTTGGTTTCTTGGCCCAATGCTTAAAAAGTCCCGTTTTGTAATTCCCGAAACTAATTTCCGAAGTTCCAAGTTTATCCTCGGACTTTCCCGGGGTCTTGACATTAATAATTCCATAACCAACATAGTCATATTCTCAAAAATTAATTTATGTCCTTCTAACACCCGAGTCATAGTTATTTCTCGATTTCCAATTGTACGAACACACGGGGCCTAACAGCAATACAATAGTGTATGAATGCAATGCAATGCCATGCAAATGTTGTGTACACATGTACTCTGAACGGAAATATCGGCATCTTGGTAGCACTACCCAGTGTGATTCGTGAAGTCTAAGTGCCACTCGTCTTGGATCTTTGCCCAACAGACAGACGGGACTCCGGATATTTGCCCACGGGGAATTCTCACCGGCACCGCTCTAGGGACCCGTGGAGTCCATGCACTATCAACTATTCCCGAACTAACATTGAATATCAACTATGCAATCAACGATTCCAGAATTAATCATCGGACATCGACTATCTCACGTTACTCAAGTAAAAGAGTTTTATGAAGTATCAATTTCGCTTAATCAACATTTCCGGAACTAGCATCGGCTATCTCACGTCACTCAAGTAAAAGAGTTTTATCAAGGACCATCAGTATCCCAATAGTGTATCATGAAAATGGGAGTGCGCGCAATGCATGAATCAACATCAATAATCATGCTCAAATATCACAAGTACCAACAGTAAGTACGCCGATAATATATCCGAATCACAAATACCAACAGTGGGGATGCCAACATTATATCCGAATCACGAATACCAACAGTGGGTATGCCAACAATATATTCGAAGCACGAATACTAACAGTGGGTATGCCAACAATATATTAGAATTGCAAATACCAACAATTGGCATGCCAAAAATATCATAATGAACAAACTCCGATATCTATCAACAACTCATGGTATCAAGCCAACGCAATAGAACAATCAAATCACGAAATAACGGGGTGGCTTGCCCCAAACACACAGCAGGGCCCAACCTAAGGCAATATCAAACCCAACTTCATACCCGAAAGTTCACATGCTATCTCCTACAATATAATCTAAATATGTGCTTCGCTATACGAAGTCTCACCAAAGGTAAGCCATAACCTACCTGGATGGCCGAACCGCAACACCAGCAACTCACTCCTTGGCCTTGCCTTCCGCTGAACATTAGAACCAAAGTAGTCTAAGCATAATCGAAATCTAGATTAGAAATCTTGAAGAATGATACTAATATTGCAACAATTCAAATAGGTCAATTCAAACCCTAGAAATTGGGAAAATGGGCCCATAAGGGCAAAATGGAAAATTCGGAAGAAAAATATCAAATTAGGCACTAGTTGATCATAACCCAACCAATAATTGCTGATTTAACTCAAGGATTTGCCTAATTTCTGATCTAAAGC
The DNA here is from genome assembly GCF_019175385.1 of Lycium barbarum. Classification (NCBI taxonomy): domain Eukaryota; kingdom Viridiplantae; phylum Streptophyta; class Magnoliopsida; order Solanales; family Solanaceae; genus Lycium; species Lycium barbarum. The sequence goes on from NC_083337.1 coordinate 24,994,616, forward strand.
AAAAACCCCGATTTGGGAATAAACCCTAACTCTATGCTTCGAAAATTCAACTCTAGAAATGGAAGATATATGATTAACAAGCTTAGATTTATCAAAATCTAAAATAAATCCCATCAATTTCATCATTAATAAGCCTAGGGTAAAATGTTTATCAAAACCCACTTTCATCTTTCATTAACAAGGGATTATTAAAGGGACGGGAGAATCTTTGATGGTTAGGATTATAGAAATAGAAGAAGGATTAACAGGCCCGTTACCGTCCTGCTACAGCGCCCATCAGGACGCCATGGCGGTCTGGCCAATTTACACATGGCCGCCCCAGCGGCCAACACACCGCAATAGCGGTGTCGCGGGGAAGAAACTGGTGCCGCCATATCGGACACCAGCTATCAGAATTCCTCTAATTTTTCTAAGTCACAATCGAAATCCCGAGCCATTCCAAAGGCCATCTGCTCAAAAACCACATATACAGATTCACACAAAATATACTACGAACGCGCTTGTAGCCTCGGAATTCCCAACGGAGGTATCGTTGACTGAGTCCACCCCCGGTGCCTTAATTCTAATTTCCCAACCCAAGTCCCAAAATGCATCCGAGTGCATTGGGTACCGAACCGAACACACACACAAATTTTAAATGACCATCCTGACCTCTCGGAATCGACGAAATTATGAAAAAGATCTGTTTACCCAAAAGTCAACTTTGGGTCAACTATTTTTCACTTTAAGCCTATATTTCACAAAAGTTGACCGAATTAGATCTAGACCCCTCAAGAAGCGTGCCATCGATCCCTTCGGGTCAAAATTGAGCTAATCAATGCTCGAGAAAGGGCTAAAGTGTCGAAAAGACTGTAACGACTAAACAGGTCGTTACATCAGATACTAATTGAACCGTCGCTTGTCCTCGAGCGAAGAAAAGAATAGAAGTGGGGAAATATCTGAATCAGTAAAAAACTGACGATATCAGCTACGCATGTCGGACTCGGTCGCCCAAGTAGACTCCTCAACAGGACAGTGCTTCCATTGCACCTTCACATAAGCAATCTTCTTCGACCTCAACTTTCGAACCTGCCTATCCAAGATCGCGATAGGCTCCTCCTCACAAGTCAAATTCTCATCCAGCAATATAGAATCCCAACGAACAATGTAGGTACTGTCAGCAAGGTACTTCTTCAGCATCGAAACATGAAAAATCGGATGAACTCCCGCCAAGCCTGGTGGCAATGCCAACTCGTAAGCTACATCACCTGTACATTCTACAATCTCAAACAGACCAATATACCTAGGGCTCAATTTGCCCCTCTTACCAAACCTCATAACACCCTTCATGGGTGAAACATTCAACAGAACTTGGTGACTAATAGCGAACTTCAAATCCCAGACCTTATACATGTTTTGTCGACTCTTAGCTGCCAAAATATTGGCCTAAATAACTTGCACGCTATCAAGGGACTCTCAACAAATCTGTACTCCTTGGCCGAGCCTCGAACCCATCGAACCAACCAATCGGAGATCCACATCTCCTACCATACAAAGCCTCAAAAGGCGTCATACCAATACTCGAATGATAGTTGTTATTGTACACAAACTCTACCAAGGGCAAGTACTGATCCCAATGACCACCAAAATCAATAACACACAATCTCAACTTGTCCTCAGACTGGCCATCGATCTATAGATGAAAACCAGTACTAAGATCCAATCGGATACCCAACTTCTCATGAAAAGCCCTCCAGAAATAGGAAGTGAAGATAGTACCCCGATCAGATATGATAGAAATAGGAACCCCATGCAATCTGATATGATCCTGAATGTACAACTTGGCTAACTTCTCCACGGTATAGGAAAGCTGAACAGGAATGAAATGAGCGGACTTAGTCAACCGATCAACTATCACCCAACTAGAATCAAACTTGCTCAGAGTCTTCGAAAGAACTACAACAAAATCCATGGCAATCCACTCCCACTTCAACTTGGGAATGGGCATCCTTTAAAGTATACCATCGGGTCACTGGTGCATATACTTAACTTGCTGACAATTCCTATACTTAGCCACGAAATCAACTATACCTTTTTTCATCCGACGCCACCAATAGTGCTATCTCAAGTCACGGTACATCTTAGTTGCCTCCGGATGAATGGAGTAGCGAGAGTTATGAGCCTCAAATAAGATCAACTGAGTCAAATCACCAACACGAGGAACGCACACATGTCCTCTAATCCTCAGAATGCCCTCTGAATCAATCACGGTCTACCTTGACTTCACCTCTAAAAACTCTATCTCGAATCTTGATCAACTGAGCATCCTCAAATTGATGAGTCCTGATTCGATCCAATAAAGATGACCTCACCTCTATACAGGCTAAAATCCTGCCCGGGGCTGAAATATCAAGACGAACAAAGTTGTTGGCCAAAGTCTGAATCTCTATGGCCAACAGACGCTCGAAAACAATCAATCGAGCTAAACTCCCCATACTCACTGCCTTGCGACTCAAGGCATCAACCACCATATTGGCTTTCCTGGGATGATAGAGAATTGAGATGCCATAGTCCTTCAGGAGCTCTATCCATCAGCACTGCCTGGAATTAAGATCTCTTTGAGTAAGCACATGCTGAAGACTATGGTTATCGGTGAAAACATCACAATGAACGCCGTACAAATAATGCCTCCAAATCTTCAAAGTGAAGACCACGACCAACAATTCCAAATCATGGGTAGGGTAGTTCTTCTCATGAACCTTCAACTGACGAGAAGCATAAGCTATCACCCTACCTTCCTGCATCAATACAGCACCCAAACCTACACGGGAGGCATCACAACAGATAGCAAAATCCTTACCTTCTACGAGTAATGCTAAGATCGGGGCTGTAGTCAAAAGAAGCTTGAGCTTCTGAAAGCTCTCCTCCCAATCATCCATTCACTGGAAGGGAACATCCTTTTGGGTCAATCTGGTCAAGGATGAAGCAATGGCAGTAAAACCCTTCATAAAGCCACGGTAATAACTAGCAAAACCCACAAAACTACGAATCTCAGTAACAGTAGTGGGCCTCATCCAACCCCTCACAGCCTCAATCTTCTGTGGATCAACCATAATGTGTCCTTGCGCACAACATGGCCAAAGAACACTACATACTCCAGCCAGAACTCATAATTAGAAAACTTGGCAAATAGGGTATATTTCTTTAACAACCCCAGAACAAAAAAAAGATGGCTTTCATATTCCTCCCTACTTTTGGAATACACCAAGATGTCATCAATAAACACAATCATAAAGGAATCCAGGAATGTCCTAAAGAAGCCATTCATAAATGTCATAAATGCAGTCGGGGCATTGGTAAGCCCAAAAGACATCACTAGAAGATCATAGTGGCCATATCTCGTCTGAAATACTGTCTTCAGAATATCCTCTGTCCTGATCTTCAACTGGTGATAGCCGGAACGCAAATAAATCTTTAAAAACACCGAAGTACCCTGAAGCTCGTCAAACAGATCATCAATACGAGGCATAAGCAAATTGTTTATAATAGTGACCTTGTTCACCTGGCAGTAATCCATACATATCCTCATGGTCCCATATTTCTTCTTCACAAATAACACAGGAGCACCCCCAAGGGGAGACGCTTGGTCTAATGAACCCCTTGCTCAACAGATGCTGTAGCTGCTCCTTAAGTGTTATATCCCGTATTCTTATACGTCGAGATTATGCGCAAGCTAACCGACTTAAGTTAAAGACGGGATCATTTTCGGATACGAAATAGGAACTTTTAATTTTCAATTTTAATTAGTACACAAATTGTTTATAAATTTTATTTAGTGTAGAAATATTATTAGAGATTAGGGACTAATTAATTGTGATTGGATTATTAAGTAATAATTAGTGCTTAATTAAAATTAATTAACTCAATTACTATGTGTTGGCCCCACCCGTTTTAATTAAAAAAAAGGGAAATAAATGGATGACTTATTAGGTTGAACACGTGTAGGGCTTGGAGGATCTATATATATATATATATATAAGTCAAGAATGACTCATTAAATCATCACTTTCACATTTCAATTGAACAAAAAAAAAGGGAGATGGAGAGGAAAAGAAGCTCTTGGCCATGGCCATTGTTGGCCGAGAGTGAGCTTTAGTGAAAGTGAGTTTGGAAGCTTGAATTCTAAGGACTTGTAGGTATAAATTGAGCCGTGTAGGGGGCTGTTTTGATTAAGAATGGTTTATTGAATCTAAGTAGCATTATGGTTGTCGTAATCATGGATTATATGGTAAAAATGAAGGGATTAAATGGTTAAAGTTAGAGTTGTGTTGTTTTATGGACATGTTGTTATCCTTGTTGAATTGAAAGGATTGAAGGTATGATTATGTTCATATGTTAATGTTGGTATTTCTTTGTTAACAGAAGGGTAATTGGAAGTTCGGATTAGGCAAATATATATAGGGGGAATGCTGCCCGATTTCTGTTAAGACATTAACTAAAGAAAAACCCTAATCAAGAAAGTATAAGTTAAAGAATGAGTTCTATAAGCGATTGGCTACAGATTTACGAACTAGGATGTATAGTTTACTAACGATAGCGTTACTTTTATATTAAATAGGCTAAAGGGGCGACGAAGCGAACGAGATTACGATTAATCTTTAACAGGTATGTAAAGCTAACCCTTCCTTCTTTTTGGCATGATCTTTATGAAACAAACAGACGACGTATATATGACTTCAAAGAAGTTCCTATTCGTAAAGCCACTAGGATGGCTAATGTTCTTGATTTCCCGAAACTAATTTATTATGCCTTGATACGTGTATATGATTCCAGAAGTTCTATTTTGATATAATCCATAGTGACTTTCGAACGGTACTTGTTATGACTATTGTCTTGATTTTCAAATGATAGTTCATTTTGATTATTCTATTGAGTCTCAAATATGATTTAACTTGCATATGGTTGCTCACTACTCTGCTCGTGTATGCCTCAATATATCTTTCACTGAGTCCCGGGCCAGGATACGTTTTTGTGCACAGTTTCACTACATTGTTCACCGAGTCCCTCACTAGAGGGCCGGAATATGATATATATATATATATATATATATATATATATATATATATATATATATATATATATATATATATATATATATATATATATATATATATATATATATATATATATATATATATATATATCTATGATGGCGTTATGATGTGTTTATGGCGTTATGATGTGTTTATGGAGTTATGATGTGTTTATGGCGTTATGATGTGTTTATGGAGTTATGATGTGTTTATGGCGTTATGATGTGTTTATGGAGTGATGATGTGTTTATGGCGTTATGATGTGTTTATGGAGTTATGATGTGTTTATGGCGTTATGATGTGTTTATGGAGTGATGATGTGTTTATAGCGCCAAGGATGGTATGTGGCGACCTTATTCACCGAGTCCCATAATGGGCCCGGTATGACATATAATATTGACATGCATGATTTATGTTTCAAAAGGGCAAGTGTTTTGGTATTCTGGATATTATACTTGTCTCCTGAACTCCCTACTTCAGTTATGATCCCTTTTACTGTATTTCATGCTTTATAAACTCAGTACATATTCCGTACTGACCCCCTTTCTTCCGGGGGGGGGGGGGATGCATTTCATGTCCGCAGGTACAGACGCTCGATTCGGTGATCCCCCAGCTTAGGATTTCCATTCAGCTGTCTTGGAGAGCTCCGTTGTTCCGGAGCCTAGACTTTTGGGTATAGATCTCCTGATGTATTTATATATGTTTGTCCAGGGGTACGACGGGGCCCTGTCCCGTTATATTTCACTGTTGATACTCTTAGAGGTCTGTACACATGTGTTTGGGTTGTATATAGAGTATGATCAGCTGTGTCTATATAGTTGTCATGGATGTTTCTGTTTGTTGTGGCAGCCTTGCCGGCTTGCATATGTTATCTATACGTAGTGGCAGCCTTGTCGGCTTGTGTAGTATATTGACACGTAGTGGCAGCCTTGTTAGATTGCGTAGTATATTGACATGTAGTGGCAGCCTTGTCGGCTTGCGTATTATAATGATATATGGTGGCAGCCTCGTCGGCTTGCGTATTTTATTACGTTGTGATTGATTGAGAACCTTTGGGTCTATGCCGATTCCCATGTTGTCTATAGTGTCAGTCTGATTATGTCTAAACAAGTACATACGAGTGTCCAGCTCGGGCACTAGTCATGGCCCACGGGGCTGGGTCGTGACATTAAGCTCTCTCAACTAGGCAGGTGCACTCCGATGTGGCTTAATAGAGATAGGACAAGTGCTCGGATCTAAGTCAATGCAGAAATCAATGTCGCAATCGGGTGGCATACCTGGCAGATCCGACGGGAATACCTCCGCAAACTCACTCACAATAGGGATAGACTCAACGGGCGTAAATGCAACAGTCGTATCATGAACATGAGTTAAAAAAGCTAGACACCCCTTACTTACTAATTTCTTCTTCCGGAGAATGGAAATGATTTTCTTCGAAGTGGGACTAGGAGTACCCTCCACTCAAGCCTGGGAATGCCCGGCATGGCTAAGGTGACTGTCTTAGCATGAGAGTCCAAGATCGCGTGATAAGGAGAAAACCAGGACATCTCCAGTATAATATTAAAGTCTACCATATCAAGAATCATCAAATCTACCCAAGTGTCATACCCCACAAAAGTAACCAAACAAGATCGGTAGACTCGATCAACATTCACAGAATCTCCGACTAGACACATGAACAGGTATATCTATGCTATCACAAGGCAAGTCCCAACCACTGGCATGAAATGCAGATACATACGAATAGGTGGATCCAGGATCAAATAACACAAATTCTGCACTATGACGGACAGAAATAGTACCTGAAATCACAGCATCTTAGGCCTCTGCCTCGGGCCTACCTGGAAATAAGTAGCAATGGGCTACACTACGCCCAGTCTAAGATCCTCCTCTCGTACTCTGGGAACCACCTTAGCTGGCTGGGAACCACTTCTAGAACCACGGGAAGCACCGCAGCTTAACTGAGCATCGCCTCTCTGTGAAGTTACACTACAACCACCAGATGATATAGGAGTTCTCAGCAGCTGATAATCCCGCCTGGGTCGGGGACATCTCCTAGCAACAAGCCCAACCTCTCAACAAGAATAGCAGGTAATAGGAGACGAATGTTGAAACACGGAAGCTGAAGACCCGGATGAAGCAGCCCTGTCCACTGGTCTGGAGAACGAACTATCATGAGCTCTCTGCCTGGGTGGCTTACTAGGGGAAGCCTGTATTGGTGAATGCCCAGGACGGCCTGAACATGGCAAATGCGGCCTCAAAAACTGATCGGCGCCCCTAGAACCAGAACCACCATAATTACCAGTCTGACGTGGCCTCTTGTCACCACCACCAAAAGCACAAGCCTTATCGCCCTCTACCATAGAAGCATGCTTGGTAATGGACTGGAACGAAGCCTCCATAGACTCCATCTGAAGACAAGGAATCTGTAGAGAGCCCACTAGTCCTCCAACAAAGCCTCTGATCCTATCGGCCTCAGTAGGGATCAAAAGAATAGAATAATAGGCTAGATAAAGGAAACGGGTCACATAGGACTCCAAGGACATCCCCCTCTCCTCAAGGTGTAAAAAACTCTCCCTACGAGCCTCTCTCAAATATCGAGGTACATACTTCTCAAATAAGGCCCGGTAGAACTGAGTCCAAGTCAAAGGAGGGGAACCCTAATGTCTGCACGCCATGAAATATCTCCACCACATCTTCGCATTGCCGCGAAACGGGTAGGACACATACTCAATGTTGTGGGTCTCCACTATCCCCATACGGTGCAGAAATCATGCATATCATGGATAAACTCATAGGCATCCTCAGACGAAGTACCAGAGAACCTCAATGTCTCTAACTTCCTAAATCTCCCAACAAGGTCCTGATCAGAAGCAGTCATAACCACGCCCTCCATAGGCCTAATCGCATCACCTGGAGTGGGTATCACATTAATACGAAGAGCCATAGCTGCAGCGGGATGTGCTGCCCTCGTAGGTCCCTGCTCAGGGGTTTGCGCCCCAACCCTTGTCTCGGAACCCCTGCCGGAAGTAGTAACATCGGATACCGCCTGCTGGGCATCAAGATAAAGTAATACTCTAGCCATAGTATCATGTACGGCCTGATCAAAAGTAACCTCAGGATGTGCCTGAGCTGGAGCCACATCCTTAGGCTCAGGAGACTGAGATCTCTCTCGACGCTGTCCTACCCCTGGCTGAGGCAGCCCTGTAGCCTCTCGCTATGCCGCGCCCTCTGGTTATCGCTCGTCCTTGGGTACCAGCCGTGGTTGTGGGCTCTGGCACCTGATCTCGGGCCATAGTAGCTCAAGTCCTTACCATCTATGAGAGAAGAGACAATAGTCAGATACCAATTTGATATTTTCAGATACTAATTAGAATAAAGTAGCATGAAATAAGGAAAGAAAGTGAGATTTTCTAAATGTCCTATAGCCTCTCGCAGATAAGTACAGAGCTCATCGGACCGATCCGCGAGACTCGACTAGACACGCTCTTGTATTAAAGACCGAGTAACCTAGGGCTCTGATGCCAATTTGTCACGACCTATTTTTCCTAAGCCATGCGGGCATTCTTATAAATGGTCAATCTCATGGTTTCTTCCATTCTACCAGAGGGGTAAAGCAGGGTGATCCTTTATCACCAACCTTGTTTATTGTTGCTGCTGAAGTATTGTCAAGAGGTTTGAATGTAGGTTATGATAATCTGTGGTATACTGGCTTTGGTTTGCCTAAGTGGAGTCCACAAATAAATCATCTAGCATAAGCAGATGATACCATAATATTTACATCTTCTTCTGAGATCTCTTTGACTTTGATAATGGTTGTCCTAAATCAATATGAGAATGCATCTGGTCAGCTGATAAACAAGGCAAAAAGTTCAGTATATTTACATGACAAGGTTGATGAGGCAACTGTTTTGAAGGTGGAGAGAGTTACTGGCATCAGCAGACATGCTTTTCCTTTAATGTACTTAAGCTGTCCTATTTACTATAGTAGAGCATGCTTGGCCTTTTACAATGATCTGATCACTAAAGTAAGGAACAAACTCCAGGGATGGAAAGGCAAATTACTTTCATTTGGTGGAAGAGCAACTTTGTTGGCTCATGTATTACAGGCCATGCCAATCCATCTACTATCTGCTATGGATGCTCCTTCCTTTGTGATTGCTAAGCTAAACCAGATATTTGCTCAATTCTTTTGGAGCAATTCGGTTGGTGAGACTAACAAACACTGGGCTAAATGGCATAAGGTCTGTATGCCTAAGGAAGAAGGTGGACTTGGTTTTATGTCACGACCCAGCCCCGTGGGCCATGACTAGTGCCCGAGCTGGACACTCGTATACGTACCTGTTAGATATAGTCAAACTGAATCTAAGAACAATATGGAAACTTGCAAAAGAACTCCAAAGATTCATAACGTCATCATATATATATCAAGATAACCTGTCTCCTGAGGAGTCATAACTAAGCAAAACATAATATGATACGCAAGCCGACAAGGCTGCCACTACATATCAATACCATACACAAGCCGACAAGACTGCCATTACTGACGAACATATCCATAGCACATCGTATAGACAAAGCTGAACAAACTTATACACAACCCACACATATGTCTATATACCTCTAAGAATATCGATAGTGTAATATGACGGGACAGGGCCCCGTCGTACCCCTGGATAAACATATATATATATATATATACATCAAAGATCTGTACCAAAAGTAGCCCCCCCCCCCCTCCGCCGAAGGAAGGGGGTCAGTACGAGATATGTACTGAGTATATAAAGCATGAACCACAATAAAGAGGATCATGACTGAAATAGAAATTACAGGAGAAAAGTATGACTTTCAAAATACCAATACACTTGCCTTATAAAATATGAAACATGCATATCAATATCATATATCATATCTGGCCCACTATGGGACTCGGTGAATAAAGTTATCACATACCATCCTTGGCGCCACAATCATATCATCATATATATATATATATATATATATATGCCGTATCCCGGCCCTCTAGTGAGGGACTCGGTGAACAATGCAATGAAACTATGCACGAGAACGTACCCCGTCCCGGGACTCGGTGAAAGATATATTGAGGCATGCACGAGCAGAGTAGTGAGAAACCATATGCAAACTAAATCATATCTGAGACTCAATAGGATAATCAAAACGAACTATTATTTGAAAATCAAGGCAATAGTCATACCAAGTACCCTTCGAATGTCACTATGGATTATATCAAAATAGGACGCCCGAAATCATAGACACGTATCAAGACATAATAAAATAAGTTCTGGGAATCAAGAACATTAGCCATCCTAGTATCTCTAAGAATAGGAGCTTCTTTGGTGTCTTATACACGTCGTCTGTTTGTTTCATAAAGATCATGCCAAAAGAAAGAAAAGATAGCTTTACATACCTATGTAGATCAACCGTAACCAAGCTTACTTCGTCGCTCCTTTACCCTATTTAATATGAAAGTAATACTATGTTTAATAAACTATACTTTCTAGCTTATAAATCCACAACCAATCACTTATAGGAATCATTCTTTAGTTCATACTTTCTTGATTAGGATTTTGGTTAGCTAAGAACCTAACGGAAATCGGGCAGCATTTCCTCTATATAACACGCCTAACCCGAACATCCAATTAATATCCTATTATCACAGCAATACCAACAACAACAATAATAGAAATATTCATATCAAATCCTTAAAATCCAGCCCACAAATAACTGAAACAACCCAATAACCTTTCTTAATCCTTTTCCAATCCAAATCATTAGCATCTAAGATTATACACCAAACAGACCGACATACGCTTTGTATACGATACGTTATACACTTCTTTCCTCCAAATTTAGGAGCCACCTCACCAAAAACACGATACCAACAAGAACAACAACACATGAACATAAAACCACACTTTTAATCTTTCAACTCAACAATTCCATACAACAACTACATCTTTAATTATCAAGATTCCTTCATCTTTAACGCATAATCCATAACAACAATAACATCAACAACAATCAAACCCAATCCAATTAAAATAACTCTAATTCTGCCCACTTGCACGCTAACCATAATCACGTAATTTTCTTACTTCCAATTGCACATAATACAAATTAATCTCTCCATTACAACATCATTAACTCTAATTTCATGACAAAAAAAAAAAAATCTTACCTTAATTTTAATTAGGACAGATCCTACAATAACTTGCACCATTTGCACCACTTCACCTTCTTCAACTTAAATCCTAAGCTTCCTGCCTCCTTGAACGTATAGAACACCTTAGGGAATGATAATAATTTTTTTTGCCACCATTGAGGCTGGCCGTGAGCTGCTGCCATGGCTGGTAGGTGATTTGCTCTCCAAAACAAGATGAGAATGGCCAAGAACTTGCATCAAAGGGGCTGGCCGTGAGAGCCCCAAGATGTTGCCATGGCTATGTTCCTTTCTCCCAATTAGTTTAGAAGTGTGAATGAAATAAATGGCAATTAGATTAGTCACCATTTGTAGATATATAGGCTACCCATTATATTGACACGTGTCCACCTTCAACTAAACACCAATCAGATCCCGCCACGGTTTGTGGGGCCCACTTAGCGGTCTAATTAGTTTAATTAATCATTAATCCCCACTTAATAATCTAATCACGATTAATTAATTCCTTATCTCTACTAATATTTCTACACTAATTGAATTTTACAAGCAATCGTGCACTTATTAAAAATCAGGGATTAAATGTCCTTGTCTCATATCCCAAAAATAATCTCGTCCATAAACTTATGTCGATTAGCTTACGAATAATCCGACGTACAAAAATATGGGATATAACATTTTAGAAGGACGGAGGATATGTCTATGGCCTTGTTTTCAAAAATCTGGTGGAACTTCAGAACCAGGCCTTCTTTATGGAGTGCTTTTATGAGCAACAAATACTTAAAAAAGAACAACCCAATTCTGGTACCTTGGAAAAGAGGTTCTCATGTTTGGAGAAAAATGTTGAGAGCAAGGGATGCAATTGATCATCTCATTTGGTGGCAACTCAGAATGGGTTCTTCTTTATTTTGGTTTGACAATTGGTCTGGATTGGGACCACTCTATTTTATTACTCCTGCTAATTTCTACTGTGATGAAAACATCAATAATGTTGCTGATGTGGTTATAGATGGCAGGTGGAATGAAAATATTCTGAGGAACTGTTTACCTGAGGAACTTGCTGAACATATTGTGCATGAAGTACACCCTCCAAGTAGTCCTGATGAACTTGACAAGCCATGGTGGACACTGGAAGCTAGGGGTGAGTTTTCTGTGAAAACAGCTTGGGAGTATTTAAGGTCTAGAGGCCAGCCTAGGGATGCATATAAGAAGATTTAGGTGAAAGGCCTTCCTTTCAAAATAGCCTTCTTGATGTGGAGGGTGTGGCACTTCAAAATACCTCTGGATGATGTGATTAGAAGTTAGGGATACCATATGCCATCAAAATGTTTTTGCTGTGCAGAACTTAAAGAAGAATCAGTACCACATATTTTTTTGAAGTGCCAAACTGCTCAAAGGGCCTTATCTTATTTCTCTGCTGCTGCTGGTATCAACATTGCAGACTTGAGCTTGCATCAAGTGATTACAAAATGGTGGACTACTGATACACTAGCTAGACTAAAGCCTATTTTCTATGTTATCCCTTCTATAATTATTTGGGACTTGTGGAAGAAAAGAAAAAGGGATAAGCATGGAAATAAGGTCTCTACTAGCAGGGTCATATATCAAGCATCAAGCAACATCCAAAAGCTGGTGAAATTAAGAAAACCAGGCATAAGATCTGTCCCTCATAGATGGTTTGAAATGTTGAAGATTCTGGAGAATTATGTGCCAAAGCTTCAAATTACAAAAGTCATGTGGACTTTACCTGCTGTAGGAATTTGGAAGTGCAATACTGATGGGGCCACTAGAGGGAATCCTGGCAGGAGTGCCTATGCATTTTGTGTAAGAAACTCTAATAGTGACTTGGTTTATGCAAGTGCCAAGGAAATGGAGGAAACCACTAACACAGTACCTGAAGCAATGGCTTTGCTTGGTGCTGCAAGATATTGTCTGGCAAAGCATGTGTTTTCCTTTATTCTTGAAACTGATTCTTTACTGATGAAAAAGATTCTGGATAGATAATGGAAGCCTCCATGGAATATTATTCATGCAGTAGAGGAGATTTGGGATATAATGCACAATGCTGATGTTCAAGTACTGCACATAATGAGGGAAGGAAACCAATTAGCAGATCATTTAGCTAATTATGCACTGGATCATGGAGAAGTGAATGTAGCCTCTTTTGTAGAACTTGACTTAATAGGAAGGAAGATTCTCAATAGTGACAAACTGCAATGTCCCTATCTGAGAATCAGAACTGTCGAAATATATTTCTGATGGATGATGAGCCTGAAGATCTGAGTTGGTGCTAGTGCTGTGCAGATAATTTACACTCATCATGTTCAAGGACTTTTGGAGGAGAACATGATCAGGCTTTATACATTAACACTATTTCTATTTTGCAGGCACACATTATGCATGGAGACTGGAAGATTACAAGTTTTCTGGAATTTCTACTGAGCATTGTATCATGGATCCTACTAAATTTGGAAAGGATATAATACATGCTGGGTGGAATTCCAACTCTTCCCAAGTTATTCAAATACTTGGGACCATTGATCCTACTCACATAGGAGATGACATGGTCCATCTGCTAGATTTCACACACCGAAAGATTAACTTGCTGAGGGTAACTTGGAATTCTGAGAATAAATTTCAATTTCTTCACATGCTTTATCCTATTTATCCTATTCACATAGGACATGATATAGGAATCTCAGGGTTTGACTGGATGGTAGTACTGGACTCATACAACAAAGGGACAACAAGAAATGAAGATGGCCTTGTAAGACTGATTTTTGAAAGTATCATGAAGCTGTACAATAATCTGAGGATGACAGGTGTTCAAGAATTTCTAGAACTGCTGTCATGCGACTTAAGGCAAATCCTTATAGTTGCAATCAATTCTTATATGATGACAAATCTTTATGTAGTGGTATTAGCACTTTGTGCTCAACCTGCAGAGGAGATGCCATTATATGGAGACTGGTTTGGCTGCTTTAAGGATCATATGTGCATCATACATTCTATCTTTAGATTACAGAATGCTTCAAGCATAAGAGGAACAACTTCAGTATTAAGGTCACCCAGATTTTCATGCACCAAGATAGGACCATGCATGCAATATCTCAGGCAGATAGTGTACAGTAGTATATCATATGTATATTGCAGTATACTACCTGAGTTTTGGAGGATAACTCTTGTGTTATTGGTAGACAAAGGATATACAGGTGCATTCATGTTTACAGGATTGTAGGCACTACTATGCACAAGTACATTGCTGATATTCATGGAGTGTTGGCCAACTTGTGCATCAAGGGATCAAACTTGGGACATATCTTGACTGACAAGAGGAAGAACAACATTCACAAATGCATAATAAATGGGATTAGCAGTTCATTTACACAAGTTTTAATCTTTTACCACTTTCTTATTTTAGCAATTTGTAGTGCCAATTTAAGTCATCATATAAGACTTAGGTTGGTCCTTAGTTTAATTCTTACATTTTTATTAGCCATTTTGGCAATCTTTGTAAAGACTTCTTAATTGTTGTTTTGACAAAATTTATAAAATCAGCCCTAGGCTTACAAGCCTAGTGGAATTTATTTTTATCTTTTTTAAAAAGCCATGCGGGCACTTACTTTCCCACCTCGATAAGCAAACACTCAACCTAACAATGAATACGTAAGTCTCACGATATATATATATATAAGTAGTACAATAGTGCGGAATTGTCACACCCCCGTCGGGAGGCATGATCGGGCACCCGACCCCTCGACCGGAATGCCGGCTGAGCTAACCCGAACTACATAACATAATCATAATGGAATTGGAAAAACTTAGCATAAAGCCTTAGCGGCACTAGGATTCAGCAAAATCTAAACCGAACAGTAGACAACATCACCTACATATACACATAATCCCAGTACGCGTGCCAACGAGGCCGCCACTAAATTATATCATAAGTCAGTAGGCCCATTTAACAAAACACAATTCTAACGACCAACACCAATACACTACACAAGGTCTAAGTCACGACCCGTCCAAAGGGCCGCGACGAGCACCCGGTGCTAGCCCACCCGGGAACCCTTGGCTTACACATATACTTACATCTAGGTGAGCCATACGATTAAACATACATTTCTTTTCGTCAATCACGCTAGTCCCATTGGACGGCAACATCTTTAAATCATCATTGACATCTATGCCACATCAATGTACATAAGCCGATGAGGTTATCAAAAGATATACAAAATATAGACCGACAAGGCCGGACATATCTAACCATATACACGTGACTACGAGCCTCTAAGAAGAGTATAACATATCACATGAGCGGGACAGGACCCCGCTATGCCATAATTATGTACACAAAAGAATAAGTACCCCAAAAGCTATGGCCCCGAATGAAATGGAGCTCTACTATGTAATCTCTGAAAAAGCAGCTATGGATCAAGCCTGTCTCCCTGTGCACATGCGGGCATGACGCAGCGTCCACAAACAAAAGGACGTCAGTACGAATAATGTACTGAGTATGTAAAACATGATCAATATCAATATAGAAGCATAAATAGCAACACAAGAAAAAGCATAGAATGGGAGATGGAAATATCATCGTCATATGCACTTACTTGTCTTTCGTAGGAACTTTCCGTTGCTAATACGTATTTGTGTACATACATCATTATTCGTATTCCATAATAGTACCCCTACCATATTTGTGCTTGGATTCGTATTCATGCCCTTATTCACATTCATATACATAGTCATATCATATTTATATTCACGTCATATACATAATCATATCATATACATAGCATTTACATAGCATACCCGACCACGTAGGATCGGTGTTTCATACATACTTGGCCAACCAAGGCTCAAGGTTACTCATACCTGGCCCTACCAAGGCTTCAGGGTTACATCTACCTGGCCCTACCAAGGCGTCAGGGTTATCCGTACCATCTGCAAAGGTGTGCACGCGTTTCGTAATCGTATACATAGTTATATACATATTGTGCCCGGCCTCATAAGCTCAGGGTTCGATAATAGTCATACATATACTAGCCTATAAGCATCATTTCTGTTAACATCATTATCATCACTGTCATCATTATCGTCATCGATATCATTATCACTATTATCGTCATTCATCACATTTGCCTTAATAGGCCTACTCGTCATACGAGGAATTTAGTACAATCATAGCATATCGAGAATCATAAGCTTAGTAGCTTTGAAGGTAGAAGCATTTGGAGAACATCATAAGCTCGTAGAAGATTTAGATGATTGGCCAACGAACCATGCCTCATGAAAGAAGGGTTAGCCTTACATACCTTTCCGTTGCACTATTCTACACTTGCGCGTTCTCCTCCAATGCTAGCGTTTCTACCTTCATTGAAGTCATACTATCATTAGAATCGATAGCTAGCATATGTGACTAAAGCTAGAGAAAATCGGACAGCATCTCCTCCATAATAAATTCACGATGCCATAATAATAGCCATTACTCATTCACATTATCCATATTTCTACACTTACATTCAATTCATCCATAACCATGGCCAGAACACACACGACGTCCATTTACGTACATTGTGCATCTCATGTTCTCAACATCATTTATATCGTATTCACATCACAATACATCAAGTCCCGTAGCTCAATTCATACTATTTCTCAAAATGACACTATTCCATATTCATGACTCATTTTTCTATACTCTTCTACAATCCAAGTATTTCAACTCTTAACTACCTTAAACAACATAGAAATATCATGAATCTTACCTTAAATGTTGTAGCAACAAGCTTTAGTTGATAATACTCCACTTTGAGCAAAACCCTAGTTTATCTCCATTTGGATTTCTTGACCTTGGATGATCTTGATGGTTTTCTTACACTTGATCCCCTTGATTTATGTTGTTGATCACCAAATATCCTTGAATTCTTGTGGAATATATGTAGAGAGACGTTCTAGAGAGAAGGGGTGTGATGTAGAAGTGAAATGAAATAATCCTTGGTCCCCTTATTTAATGACTTAAAAATCTTATTTGAAGTGCACAGTGGTCGTAAACTTGGTTTACGGACCGTCCTTCGTGGTCGTATTTAATCATATCAGAACCAGAAACTCAAACTGAGATGTGATGATTTACGGACGCAGTTTACGGGCCGTAAACCACATTACGGTCCGTATTTTAGGTCGTATTTAACCATTTTCTCATTTGGCAGAAAGTTGAAGTTTTGGAAGCCAAAATACGACATGGCAGTTTACGGACCGTATACCACTTTATGGTCCGTATTTCATTTTACGACCAACTGGCCAGAATGCAAACTTGCAACTTTTCACATTTCCAAAACCTATAATTATTCATTATGGAGCATAAACTATCTCTTATTGCAATTGCCTTCGGAATCTTACTTAGGGTCGTCAAATGTTATTTCTTACTCAGGAAAACATCGGATACTCATACTCCTCACTAGTTCATTCATTGAGAAACAAAGGAAGATTTTTCGAGGTGTAACATTCTCCCCCCCTTAAGAACATTCGTCCTCGAATGTTGAAGTCTTCTGGAATCCTATAAAAATTTCGCCAGAGTTTCCCCTATAATATGGCACTACCATCCTGTCACAACAACCCATAATATCGATGCCTCACAGGGCCACAACACAATAGCATACAAATTTTGCCACGCACGACCCAAAAAGCATAAAAGGAAAACATACATACCTTAAAATCTTGACATCTCATCTCGGATTTCTTCCACGGGCTGAAATAACTGCGGGTATCTGGATCGCATACTTTCTTCCGCTTCCCATGTCATTTCCTCTCATTTGCTGCTTCTCCATAGAACCTTACCTGAGGCCACTTCGTTGTGTCTAAGCCTCCGTACTTGCCTATCTATTATGGCAATGGGTATCTCTTCATAAGATAACTTTTCTGTCACATGTACATCACTTATTGGCGCGATCTTAGTAGGATCTCCTACACACTTCCGAAGTATCGAGACATGGAAAAGTGGATGGACTGACTCCAAATCCGGAGGTAGATCTAATTCATAGGCTACCTTGCCCACTTTTCGTACAATCTCATAAGGCCCAATGTATCGGGGACTAAGCTTCCCCTTTTTGCCAAATCTCATTACACCCTTCATAGTCGACACTTTCAAGAATACGCAGTCTTTCACTTTGAACTCTAAGTCTCTTCGACGATTATCCGCATAGGACTTTTGGCGACTTTGGGCTGCTAATAACCGATCTTGTATGAGATTAACTTTCTCTACAGCTTGCTGGACAAAATCTGGCCCTATAATTTTAGCCTCTCTTGTTTCAAACCACCCGATTGGGGATCTACACTTTCACCCATATAAAGCTTCATACGGTGCCATTTGAATGCTAGAATGATAACTGTTATTGTAAGCAAATTCAATGAGTGTCAAATGATCATCCCAATTTCCTCCAAAATCTATCATACATGCCCGCAACATATCTTCAAGACTCTAAATGGTACGCTCGGCTTGTCCATCAGTCTGCGGGTGAAATGCCGTACTAAGGTTCACTTGGGTCCCTAGACCCTCTTGGAAAGACTTCCAAAAGTTAGCTGTAAGCTGAGTTCCTCTGTCTGAGATAATAGATACTGGAACACCATGGAGTCTTACTATCTCTTTAAGATAAAGGTTTGCATAATCTTCTGCCACGTATGTCGTTCTGACCGGTAAGAAATGAGCTGACTTTGTGAGTCTATCCACAATAACCCATATGGAATCGTACTTACGTCGAGAAAGGGGTAAGCCTGAAATGAAGTCCATGTTAATCACTTCCTCTTTCGAAGTTGGGATTTCTATAGCCTGCAACAATCCGCCCGGCTTTTGGTGCTCTATTTTCACTTGTTGACAGTTGGGACATTGAGCTACAAATTCTGCTATATCTTTCTTCATTCCATTCCACCAATATATAGACTTAAGATCATGATACATTTTCGTCGCTCCGGGGTGGATAGAATAACGGGAACAATGAGCTTCTCTCAAAATCTGGTGGCGTAGACCTGCCATGTCAGGAACACATAATCTACCTCGACATCGGAGAACTCCGTCTCCTGAAATATCAAATAATGACTCCTCTTTCTGAGGGAGTGAATCTCTGTATTGCATTAGCATGGAATCCTCATATTGCCGCGCTTTCACTTTCGCCACTAGCGACGAAACTGCCAAATTCTGAATGGTAGTTCCCCGGCTACCCGAATCCATCACTCGGACTCCTAGAACAGCTAACTGCTGGAGCTCACGAGTCATTTCTATATTTTCTTGTCGTACATCACATAAACTTCCCATAGATCTGCGACTAAGAGCATCAGCCACCATATTCACCTTTCCAGGGTGATACAAGATATCAACGTCATAATCTTTTATCAATTCCAGCCATCGTCGTTGCCGCAAATTCAACTCTTTCTGCTTGAAGACATACTGAAGGCTCTTATGATCTGTATATATATCAACATGGACACCATATAGATAATGTCTACATATTTTTAAAGCATGAACCACTGTGGCCAATTCTAGATCGTGGGTCGGATAGTTTTGTTCATGTTTCCGTAATTGCCTTGAAGCATATGCAATCAACTTACCATGCTGCATCAATACACATCCTAGCCCAATTCCTGAAGCATCGCAATATACAACATATCCTTCGAATCACTCTGGAAGTGTCAAGACTGGGGCAGAAGTCAACCTATCTTTCAACTCATGGAAGCTACGTTCACAAGCATATGTCTATTGAAACTTTGCCAATTTCTGGGTCAACTTTGTGAGTGGGGCTGAAATAGAAGAGAAACCTTCAACAAATCTTCGGTAATATCCTGCTAAGCCCAGAAAGCAACGAACCTCCGTAGGGGTTGTGGGCCTTGGCCAAGTCTTCACGGCCTCAATCTTTTGACTATCCACTCGAATACCATCGGCTGCAACAATATGCCCCAGAAATGCAACTGAGTTCAACAAAAACCTCATTTGGAAAACTTTGCAAACAACTCTGAAGTTCGAAGAACTCCAAGGACAGTACGCAAATGATGCGCATGTTCTGCCTCGGATCTAGAATACACCAAGATATCGTCGATAAATACAATCACAAATAAATCCAGAAAAGGCCTGAACACATTATTCATCAGATCAATAAATGCCGCCGGCGCATTAGTTAGCCCAAATGACATCACCCGGAACTCAAAATGAACATACCTTGTTGTAAAGGCCGTCTTAGGGATATCTTTCTCCCTAACTCTCACTTGATGATACCCGAACTTCAAATCAATCTTTGAAAACCACTTGGCACCTTGCAATTGATCAAAAAAGTCATCAATCCTCGGAAGAGGATATTTATTGTTAATCGTCACCTTGTTCAATTGCCGATAATCAATGCACATTCTCATGGAGCCATCTTTCTTTCGGACAAACAATACGGGTGCTTCCCAAGGGGATGAACTAGGCCTAATGAAGCCTTTGTCAAGCAGGTCTTTCAATTGCTCCTTCAACTCTTTCAATTCTGCGGGAGCCATTCTATAAGGAGGAATAGATATCGGCTTAGTGCCCGGCAACACATCAATAGAAAAATCAATCTCCCGCTCAGGAGGAAGGCTTGGAAGCTCTTCCGGGAACACATCCGAAAAGTCGTTTACTACGGGAACTGACTGAAGAGTTGACGATTTAGCTCCTACATCTTGAACCTGAACTAGATGATAAATGCAACCTTTTGTGATCATTTTTCTTGCCTTTAGATAGGAAATAAACCTACCTTTTGGTGACGCCGTATTCCCTTTTCATTCTAAAACTGGTTCTCCTGGAAATTGGAAACGAATCATTTTCATTCTACAATCAACATTGGCATAACAAGAATCCAACCAGTCCATGCCCATAATAACATCAAAATCCACCATTTCTAGCTCATGCAAATCAATCATGGTACGACGATCACAAATCATAATTACATAATTTCTATATACTCGGCTAGCTATTACCGATTCACCCACGGGTATAGACACCTGAAAAGGTTTGATTGACTCCGGCTCGACTCTAAATCGACCAGTAATATATGGAGTAACATATGACAATGTAGAGCCCAAATCAATCAAAGCATATACATAATGAGAGAATACCGTTAATATACCTGTAACCACATCAGGAGAAGACTCAAGATCTTAGCGTCCAACCAAAGCATAAACACGGTGCAGAGGACCGCTCGAACTGGGAGCTCTCCCTCTACCTATACCATGGCCGACTGGCACATGTTAACCTGGCCCCGTAGGGTGTACAGATGCTGAAGATCCAGCTACCGACCCTGATGGCTGGGTCCTACCTCTGCCATGTACTGAGGGGCAATCACGCATGATATGGCCTGGTCGACCACATGAATAGCAAACATCTGAACCCAATCGGTATCGACCCCAATGCAACTTCCCACACTGGAAACATCGTAGTGCAGGTGGCCTTGCCTGACCCGAATCATCTCTGAACTGAGACCCCGAATAACTCTGACTCGGCCCGGAACAAGTAGATCTATCGAATCTCTGGCCTAAAAACCGTTGAGGCGTGCTAGACATAGAATAGCCTGAGTGCCTGGACATCTGCTGCCTGTGCCCGCCCCTAAACTCACTCATCGGACCTCAAGATCTGGCCCTCTTGCTATGGCCCCTATCTTGCTTGCGTTCACTTCTTTGCTGTTGCAAGCTTTCTTATAAGTTCTGAGCATGGGCCTGAATGCGCGCAATATCCATACCATCTTGAAAGGATGCAGTCAAGCATCTATCCATCAAATGTGGCCCTAGGCATTTCATAAATTGGTGTACCCGATCACCCATATCCACTACCATGGCCGAAGCATACCTAGCCAAGGAATTAAGGTGGAGACTATACTCTAGAGCACTCATGCTACCTTGCGTCAAAATTTAGAACTTATCGGCTCTAGCTCGCCGAACTTCTGGAGGCATGTAATGTCGGAGAAAAGCATCAACAAACTCTTGCCATAACGGGGGAGGTGCATTGGCTCCCCGTGAAGCCATCCCGACTGTATACCATTGGATCGAGACATATCTAAATCTATATGACACTAACTCCGCCGATTCGGTGTCCGAAGCATGTATCAATCGAAGCGTCCTCAACATACCATCAATGAAATCCTGAGGGTCCTCTTCCGGCTTTGACCCAAAGAATTCCGGAGGGTTTAAAGTAACGAAGTCACAGGCCCTTGCACTAACAGCCCTATCACCTTGCCGTGAACTTTGCCTCTGAGTCTGGGCCGCAACCAACTAAGTTAGCAAATTAATGGCATCTTTCACATCTTAGCCCGAAGCATCCGGTGGAGGAGCTAGAGGTGCTGGAGCTGGGGCTGAGGCTCTCTTACGCTCCTCTAATATAGGCACTGAACGGGAGGACTGGGATTGAGCCGCACTCTGGGACTCACTTTCCTCTACTACCGGTGGCGGTGCACTTTTAGCCCGCTTTTCTGCCACCATCTTTCCCTTTTGGGCTGCTGTAGCCTTTCTCTTTACAGGCATTTCTGAAATACACAACACACGATTAAGGAACAAGAATTTCATACATTATAGCTCTATCGCATGATTCTTACGATGAAAGAAGGTCATTTATTCCTAAAATGTCCGCAGCTTCTTGTTTATAAGTATGGCACGCAACACACCCATAGCCAAGACTCTACTAGAGACGGCTCGTAGACACACCCTAGGACTGAACTGCTCTGATACCACTTTTGTCACGACCCATCTAGAGGGCCGCGACGAGCACCCGGTGCTAACCCACCCGGGCACCCTTTGCTTACACATATACTTACATCTAGGTGAGCCATAGGATTAAACATACATTTCCTTTCGTCAATCACGCTAGTCCCATTGGACGGCAACATCTTTAAATCATCATGGACATCTATGCCACATCAATGTACATAAGCCGACGAGGTTATCAAAAGATATACAAAATATAGGCTGACAAGGCCGGACATATCTAACCATATACACGTGACTACGAGCCTCTAAGAAGAGTATAACATATCACATGAGCGGGACAGGACCCCGCTATGCCAATGATTATGCATACAAAAGAATAAGTACCCCAAAAGCTATGGCCCCGAATGAAATGGAGCTCTACTATGTCATCTCTGATAAAGCAGCTATGGATCAAGCCTGTCTCCCTGTGCACCTGCGGGCATGACGCAACATCCACAACAAAAGGACATCGGTACGAATAATGTACTGAGTATGTAAAGAATGATTAATATCAATATAGAAGTATAAATAGCAACACAATAAATAGCATAGAATGGGAGATGGCAATATCATCGTCATATGCACTTACTTGTCATTCATAGGAGCTTTCCATTACTAATACGTATTTGAGTACATGCATCATTATCTGTATTCAATAATAGTACCCGTACCATATTTGTGCTCGGATTCATATTCATGCCCTTATTCACATTCATATACATAGTCATATCATATTTATATTCACGTCATATACATAATCATATCATATACATAGCATTTACAAAGCATACCCGACCACGTAGGATCGGTGTTTCATACATACTTGGCCAACCAAGGCTCAAGGTTACTCATAACTGGCCCTACCAAGGCTTCAGGGTTACATCTACCTGGCCCTACCATGGCGTCAAGATTATCCGTACCATCTGCAGAGGTGTGCGCGCGTTTTGTAATCGTATACATACTTATTTACATATCGTGCCCGGCCTCATAAGCTCGGGGTTCCATAATAGTTATACATATACTAGCTCATAAGCATCATTTCTATTAACATCATTATCGTCATCGATATCATTATCACTATTATCGTCATTCATCACATTTGCCTTAATAGGCCTACTCGTCATACGAGGAATTTAGTACAATCGTAGCATATCGAGAATCATAAGTTTAGTTGGTTTGAAGGTAGAAGCATTTGGAGAACATCATAAGCTCGTAGAAGATTTAGATGATTGGCCAAAGAACCATGCCTCATGAAAGAAGGGTTAGCCTTACATACCTTTCCGTTGCACTATTTTACACTTGCGCGTTCTCCTCCAATGCTAGCGTTTCTACCTTCATTGAGGTCATACTATCATTAAAATCGTTAGCTAGCATATGTGACTAAAGCTAGAGAAAATCGGACAACATCTCCTCCATAACGTATCTCAACTCCCAAACGTCAATAATAAATTCACGATGCCATAACAATAGGCATTACTCATTCACATTATCCATATTTCTAGACTTACATTCTATTCATCCATAACCATGGCCATAACACAAATGACGTCCACTTACGTACATTGTTCATCTCATGTTCTCAACATCATTTATATCATATTCACTTGACAATACATCAAGACCCGTAGCTCAATTCATACTATTTCTCAAAATGACACTATTCCATATTCATGACTCATTTTTCTATACTCTTCTACAATCCAAGTATTTCAACTCTTAACTACCTTAAACAACGTACAAATATCATGAATCGTACCTTAAATGTTGTAGGAACAAGCTTTAGTTGATAATACTCAACTTTGAGCAAAACCCTAGTTTATCTCCATTTGGATTTCTTGACTTTGGATGATCTTGATGGTTTTCTTACACTTGATCCCCTTGATTTATGTTGTTGATCACCAAATATCCTTGAATTCTTGTGGAATATATGTAGAGAGGTGTTCTAGAGAGAAGGGGTGTGATGTAGAAGTGAAATGAAATAAGCCTTGGTCCCCTTATTTAATGACTTAAAAATCTTATTTGAAGTGCACAGTGGTCGTAAACTTTGTTTACGGTCCGTATTCCAGTTTACGGACCGTCCTTCGTGGTCGTATTTAATCATATCAGAACCAGAAACTCAAACTGAGATGTGATGATTTACGGACGCAGTTTACGGGCCGTAAACCACTTTACGGTCCGTATTTTGGGTCGTATTTAACCATTTGCTCATTTGGCAGAAAGTTGACGTTTTGGAAGCCAAAATACGACATGGCAGTTTACGGACCGTATACCACTTTACGGTCCGTATTTCATTTTACGACCAACTGGCCAGAATGCAAACTTGCAACTTTTCACATTTCCAAAACCTATAATTATTCATTATGGAGCATAACCTATCTCTTATTGCAATTGCCTTCGGAATCTTACTTAGGGTCGTCAAATGTTATTTCTTACTCAGGAAAACATCGGATACTCGTACTCCTCACTAGTTCATTCATTGAGCAACGAAGGAAGATTTTTCGAGGTGTAACAGTCTACGAGCCCCTAAGAGTAGGAAACATCATCCTCATAAAAGGTCGGGACTACATGTCCACCGACGTATCCAAAACATATATAATAACCATGCAATCATAATCATATACCACAACAGGCAAGTTCGGATGAATGGAACTTGCTAACCCACTGACGATACCCCTATCACGGTGCGCCTTCAGTAAACTTATCCTGACTTGCAGCACGAGATGTAGGACCCAAAATGGAACAGTCAGTACGGAAAATATGTACAGAGTATGTAAGGCAGGATGAAATACGGTAATGAAACAAGACATAATCATAAGATAAGAAAAATGAAGGACATAATCTGAAAGCAGTTGATATGCAATACATGATAAAACCATTTTTCTTATGCAATATATATATATATATATATAACGTACCCGGTAATAGTGGGACCCGGTGGGATATCCTAGCCAGCCCTTTCGGGACTCCTTATATAAGCATTATCATTATCATATCCTCCTACGTCCGGGGAAACTTCATATCATCATCATTATCATCATTATAACTGTCACGACCCAAACCGATGAGCCGTGACGAGTGTCTGACCTCTAGCGACCAAACACCCCTAAACTCATATTTGAAACATACTAAACATTAAAGGCGCATAAATGGCATAAACTGATATCATAAGAGAGAAACATCAGAACTCTGTACAATCTGCATATATTTACAGAACATGCAGAAGAACAGTGCAAGCCGGCTAGGCTGCTACATATACTGTACATAAAAGAATAGAAGCTGACAAGGCTACATCGTTTGACTACTACATACAACTGTCTACAGACCTCTACTGGAATAAAGGTTGTAGAAAGGATAGGAAAGGGCCCCGTCATACCCATATGCATACACATCTTAAAAGGGTGGCATACCAAAACTGACTGTAGCTTCGGATCAACTGGAGCGTACTGACCACTGCTAGATCTAAAGGTCCTACTGAACTGGACCACCTGTCTGTCTCCGTATACCTGCAGGCATGAACGCAGCCCCCCGAGCAACGGGGAGTCAATACAGATAATGTACCGAGTATGTAAGGCATAAGAACAACATAGATACATAAGAATCATGGATAAGATCTTACTCATAAACTTAAATGGCTGACCGCATGTACTTGAATGAACTAGTATCTGCCTAAGTCTGCGTAAATCTGTATAACTGACAATTCCTCTGTGGGTACATATGCCTGCTTATGCCTATCAATGATGATCATGCATCTACATATGTGTGCGTATATAACGCCTGATATATGTGCGTATATAACGCCTGTAAAGCCTCTATGGCATCTCATCATATCATATCGGCTCCTCTGTGGCCATAATCAATATCATCATCATAGTGGTAATCCGTATATAACGCCTACATCTCTTCTCTCTTCTCATGGTCACGGGTCAATGTACATAAATATATAATGAATGTAATGCATGAATAAACTGTATGCACAGAGCTGGCTACATAAGACTATACCCATGAATAGAAGGATCACTCGTAAACAGGGTACACGAGCATCAAAGACTGAAGTACTTCTAATGCTTCAAAGAGTAGAGTAATATGGAAGCTCGCTTACTCGCTTGTTGGATCATATAATAGGATCATGCCAAAAAAAGGAAAGCATGGCCTTAACATACCTTGAAGTATACTCAATCGTCCAATTTCTACCTCTCAAACTTGCAACTCTACAATTAAGATAACATAGGGATTAATTTTGCTATTTATCTCGCTTACTAATCATTTTAAACACAAATAGAGCTTGAAAATTTATGGGCAACATTTTCCTTATAAGCTTAACAACTCTTCAACTTCTAATTTGATCCAACATCAGCCACAATACCCACAACCTCATGACAACACATACACACACACACACACACACACAGATATATATATATATATATATATATATATATATATATATATATATATATATATATATATATATATATATCAAAAAGATACTTAAATCCATTCCCAATCATCTCTTAAAATAACCCCAAGTCACCACTCCCACAAATACTTTCTCTTTACTTAGTTCACTAAAACTCTTGATAATAAACTCAAATACAAGGGTAGAAATCATTTACATACCTTTAGGAGTCAAAAATCCCAAGAATCACTTCAATTTCAACTCCTTAAGCTTCACAACCTTGAAGAAACCCTAGAAGCAACCTTCTCCTTCACAAGCTCGGGTTTACGGGGTCCGGGTCTTGTCAAATCTTCACTAATATGATGGAAAATATTGGGAGAGAATATATCAGGATTTTTTTGATTTGGAATGGCGGAAAATATGAAATAAGCTCGTGAACAACCTATTTATACTTGGAAGCCAAAAATGCTACAGCGGTCCGATTCGAAGAGCGGGTTGACGGTCCGTCGATGTGTCGAGGTGCTCATGTAGATGCAAGGCTGCGAGACCCTACCGACGCCACACATCGGCGGTCCGTCGACATGGTTGACGACCCCTCGACGATGACTGGTGTTCTGCAGATTTTTCTGATTCAGTTCAGATCGCATTGATTCGATTCGTTCAACTTCTAACTCTATAAATTGCCAGGAATATCGTTTGGTACCCTCGTACACGGGGTAAGGCACTTTCTACCTCCAAACTCGGGCTCGGGTCTCTATTCTAAGGGCATACCCGACTAGGAAACCATAGGTTCTACTACTGAGAATTCGAGGGGTGTAAGATTCCCCTCTCCCCTTAGGAACATTCCTCCTCGAATGTTCGAACAATCCTAGGTTATAAAATTTTTGACAGCGTTTCCCCTGTACTTATACCAATCCACCCTGCACGTAGCAACCCAAAATAATGCCACACAGGGCCACATGCTATAATACACAATACCATGGCCACACACGACCAATCACGATAACTGAAATGAAATAATACCTGGGGGAGATGATGCCTCAGACCGAACTTCCTGTACTGCTGGGAACAAATGCAGGTACTCAGCCTTCATTGCCTCTTCCGCTTCCCAAGTCTCTTCCTCAACATTCCTATTTCTCCACAAGACTTTAACGGAGCCTATATCCTTGATCCGCAGCCATCGGAACCTGTCTGTCTAATATAGCCACTGGAACTTCTTCATATGATAACTGCTCGGTCTCCTGGATATCATCCACTGGTACCACTCTTGAAGGATCTCCGATACACTTACGAAGCACAGATACATGAAATACTGGATGTACCGACTCTAACTCAGAAGGAAATTCTAGCTCATATGCCACGGTGCCCACTATACGAATGATCTTATATGGCCCAATATATCGAGGGATCAACTTACCCTTGTTGACAAACCTCATCACTCCCTTCATAGGCGAAACTTTCAAGAACACCCAATCGCCTATCTCGAACTCTACTTTACGTCGTCGATTATCCACATAGGAATTCTGTCGACTCTGAACTGTTAGCAACCTCTCTCTAATCACTTTCACTTTATCAAATGCTTGCTGAATTAAATCTGGGCCTACTAACTGATTCTCCCCATCATCGAACCACCCTACGGGCGATCTACATCTCCGCCCATATAAGGCCTCATAAGGAGCCATCTCAATACTGGAATGGTAACTGTTGTTATACGCAAACTTGACAAAAGGAAAATAATCATCCCAACTGCCTTGAAAGCCAAGTACACAAGCTCTAAGCATATCTTCAAGGATCTGTATAGTACGCTTTGCCTATCCATCTGTTTGGGGGTGAAATGTAGTACTAAGATTCACTTGAGTCCCCAATCCTTGCTGAAAAGACTTCCAGAATTTGGCTGTGAACTGTGCTCCCCTATCTGAAATAATGGCTATAGGAACACCATGAAGTCGTACAATCTCCTCAAGATAAAGCCTTGCATAATCCTTGGCTGCATAAGTAGTTCTGATAGGCAGAGAGTGAGCTGACTTTGTAAGCCTATCAACTATAACCTCTATCGAATCACACTTCCGCTGAGTAAGGCGCAACCCTATAATAAAGTCCATATTAATTACCTCCCACTTCTATGTCAGAATCTCCATAGCCTGCAATAGACCTCCAGGCTTCTGGTGCTATATTTGGACTTGCTGACAATTTGGACACTGAGCGACAAATTCTGCTATATCTCTCTTCATACCGTCCCACCAATAAACTTCCTTGAGATCATGGTATATCTTTGTTGAGCCTAGATAAATAGAATAGCGGGAGTAATATACCTCCCTCATAACCTGCTGACGGAGCCCTGCAACATTAGGGACACATAATCTGCCTCGATACCTGATTACTCCATCACCTGTAATCACAAAAGGGTGTCTTTTCTTTCTGAGGTGATGTATCTTAGTAATGAACTAAAACAGGATCCACATACTGGCGCTCCTTTATCTCTACTACCAAGGATGATACCGTTGTGTCATGAACCGTAACTCCTGCATCACCTGAATCTATTAATCGAACTCCGAGGTTAGCCAATCGATGAACCTTACGGACTACTTCTCTTCTCCAGCGACACGTGTGACAAACTACCCATAGATTTACGACTGAGGGCATCAGCTACTACGTTGGCCTTCCTGGGATGGTACCGAGTATCCACATCATAGTCTCTTCACCACTCTAACCATCGCCTTTAACGCAAGTTCAAGTCCTTCTGCCTAAAGATGTACTGGAGATTCTTATGATCAGTATAGATATCAACATGGACACTATATAAGTAGTGCCTCCCTATCTTCAAGGCATGAATCACTGCCGTTAGCTCAATATCATGGGTTGGATGATTCTTCTCGTGCTTCTTCAACTGTCTAGAAGCATAAGCGACAACTTTACCGTACTGCATCAACACACAGCCCAATCCAACATCTGAAGCATCGCAATATACCACATAGCCATCTGCTCCTTCTGGAAGAGTCAAAACTGGTGCTGAAGTTAACTTATCCTTTAACGTCTAAAAACTCTACTCACAAGCATCTATCCATTGGAACTTAGCTGATTTCTGAGTCAATTTTGTCAATGGGGCTGAAAGAGAGGAAAATTTCTCTACAAACCTTCTATAATAACCTGCCAAGCCCAAGAAACTACGTATCTCCATTGGTGCCATGGTCCTTGGCCAATTCTTCACAGCCTCAACCTTCTGGGCATCCACTCTAATGCCTTCCTCCGAAATAATGTGACCCAGAAAATCCACAGAGTTCAACTAGAACTCACACTTAGAAAACTTAGCATACCACTCTTTACCTTGAAGAATTCCAAGAATTGTCTATGCTCTGCATGATAAGCCCCTGACGGCGAATAAAACAGAATACCATCTATGAACACAATCACGAACAAATCTAGAAAGGGCCTGAATACACGATTCATCAAATCCATGAATACAGATGGGGCATTAGTTAGCCCGAACGACATAACACAAAACTCATAGTGGCCATATCTAGTCCGGAATGCCGTTTTCGGAATGTCCTCTTCCTTGACCCTGACCCTGACCTTGCAACTGATCGAATAAATCTTCGGTCCTCGGGAGCGGATACTTATTCTTTGCAGTCACTCTATTCAATTGCCTATAATCAATACACATTCGTAAACAACCATCCTTATTTCTTACAAATAATACCGGCGCTCCCCACGGTGATGTACTGGGCCTGATAAAGCTCTTCTCGAGTAAATCTTTCAATTGTTCCTTCAATTCTTTCAACTCCACAGGTGTCATCCTATAAGAAGGGATAGATATTGGCTGAGTGTCTGGCAATAGGTCAATAGTAAAATAAATCTTCATTTTTGGGGGAATGCATGGAAGTTCATCTGGAAATACTTCTGGGAACTCATTAACCACAGGAACAGACTGAAGAGCCGGCGACTCTGCTTGCACATCTGGAACTCGAACTAGGTGAAAAATATACCCTTTTCAGATCATTTTCTCTGCCTCAAGGTAGGAAATAAACCTACCTCTAGGCAAAGCAGCATTGCCCTTCCATCTAGGACTGGCTCACCTGGAAACTGGAATCGAACCATCTTTGCTCTACAATCAACATTAGCATAACAAGAAGCCAACCAGTCCAAGCCCATAATAACATCAAAATCAATCATATCTAACTCAATCAGATCTGTTACAGTATGGCGGTCACAAACTATAACAACACAGTCTCGGTATACTCGCCTAGATATAACCGGATCACTAACTGGTGTAGACACCTCAAAAAGTTTAATCAACTCGAGCTCTATCCCAAACTTACCAGTAATAAAGGGCGTAACATATGATAAAGTGGAACCTGGATCAATCAGTGCATAAGCATCTGTCACACCGTAATCTCACTAGGGTGTGATGGGCACCCGACCCTTATTTAGGGCCGAGCGAACCCTCTGACTCTTAGTACACACATAATCTCTTCGGACATTCTCTTCATCGTTCTTAAGTTATGTACAATCTGTTATCACATGGAATCTGTAACGTAAAGCATATTAGTACATCGGCTTACAGAGCCGCTTACAAGACTGACTTTCTATACCCACGACTCTGTCTGCAAAGTCTCTAACATTAATCAGAAATCATAACATATGTACTCTGACTCGGCAACACTCTGAAAGGAAATGGAACTCGCCAATCCAGCTGAAGCATCTTCTAGCAGTGTCCTTTACTCATCTGGGTGTACCTGCGTGGCATGCAACGCAGCCCCCGAAGAAAGGGGGTCAGTACAGAATATGTACTGAGCATGTAAGGCATGGAATACAGAAAGCGGAAACATAACCGGAACAACGGTACAAAAAGTAAGTACATTAGCCAGAATACTAAGGTGCTTATTTTCCGAACGTAAATCATGCATACCGATGTCATATGTCAGAAGAAGTACAGAAAATGGGTAAATCCTCCAGAGTACCAAAATACGTACTTTCCAAACACAGATCTTGCGTGCCGACATCATATGTCATCATATACATATACATATAACAGATCCCGGCCCTCTAGTGAGGGACACGGTGGATGGAGTCATCATGTATGCTGACATCATATGTTATATATGCATATAACTGATAGTGCTGTGAGACGTACAGCCCGATCCATATATCGATATAATAGTGCCGAGGAACGTACGGCCCGATCCATAAATATGATATATTAGTGCCGAGGAACGTTCGGCCCGATCCATAAATATAATATATTAGTGCCGAGGAACATTCGGCCCGATCCATAAATATAATATATTAGTGCCGAGGAACGTTCGACCCGATTCATAAATATATTATATTAGTGCCGAGTATAGCATAGTGCGCACAATGACAATGACAATTCTAAGATTCGATGGACAAGTATACTTACCGACATCTGAAGGCACAGAAACAAGTTTCGGGTCAATCCGATTTAGTATAAGAAAGTTATGAGCATTGAAGTACAAAACCTTCTACGAACGTTTCAGTAGCCATTTTTGGGAAATCAAAGCAGCAATCATGTTAGGTACCTTTCGAATATCGTCATAGATCAAATCAGATAGAGCTCTTGGAACCATATGTACGTATCAAAATGTATCAAAGAGTCGATGGAATAATCAAACGTGCTATCATTTGAAACCCAAGACATTAGTCATATCAATTATCTCTCCAATGCCATTCGGAAACATATCAAATAGATCTTCGGACATCATAGATACGCATCAAAACCATATGAAATAGCTTATGGAAGTCAAGAATATTAGCCATCCTAGTGGCTCTAAGAATAGGAATTTCATTGAAATCATACATATACGTCATCTGCTCGTTTCATAAGGATCATGCCAAAAGAAAGAAAGGGTAAGCCTTACATACATGTCCCACGACCAACCAGCTACGCTTATCTGTCCAAACTTGCTAATCTACATTCAGGAGAATTGACATAATCATTAGATTTATCGACATATACTCGTCTTAGTCTTTCAAATGAATTCATTTATAGTCTACCGAAATTTCGGCAGCATCTCCCCTGTAAATACAACATCCCCGAGAATCAAGCTCAGCCAATTTAACAACAACAAACCCGAGAATTCAACTCGGCCAAATTATCAACAATAATACTAACAATCATACCAACAACTTCAACAATTAATCCAAAATATATTCTAACGTTAACAACTCTTATCACACGATTTAACGGCATTTCATTTATGTTCAACTCGATCACATATATTCAAGTTAACACCAACGATCCTACATTCAAGTATTAATTCGAAATCAGTCTAACATGGTTCAAGAGTACTTTAAACAATTCACATAACATTCCAATAATCCCAACCAACATACTACTTCACCGAAATCTTCCAAATTCCACAAGATCACTAACAACACATTTCCTTTCTTCCAAATTCACAAACTACACCAACAATTTATACTTTAGCAATATCATTCATACAAATGTAAGAAACCATTCTAGGGTCACATTATCTTCTTCAACAATCCCATAACGATTACAAATTCATTTCAACCCATCAAACCTTCATTTTCATAATGGAATCCACATCTATAACAATCAAAATACCAAATAAAATCAATTCACTATATCTACACAATTACCACCCCTATTCGGCCACAGCATATACATGCATATTTCATAAGTTCCATTCATTTCCACATGCTACAACACTCACAAATCATTTCTAACACATAGAAAAAGAGATTAAATCTTACCTTCACCCCTTGACCTCTCAACCTGGCTAGGGTTCATGAGTTACCCAAACGAATGGTTTGCTTGCTCCAACAACCATTCCACGTTAAAGAGAACGTTCCAATTGGTTGGAATACTAGGAGAAAATAATTTTTTGATCAACCTTTCTCCATGGCTAGGTTCGGCCACCCTTGGCCGAATACCCCCTCATTTTTTGTTTCCTTTAATTCTTGTTTCTTCAATTGATATAATGAATAATTAGCCATCTCTCACATATATATATTTAGTTACTACCTATACCAAGTGGCCACATGTCCTTCTTCTTGGCTTGAATTAATTTGTCCAACCAAAGGGATGGGTCCCACATGCACACATACACACACTACACGGCCAAGATGGCCTTTTCTTGAACTTTTTCAAATTTCCATTTTGCCCTTAGCCTTTCCACAATATTACCGTGTACCATTTTGCAAATTTCCCTTTTTACCCTTATCCTTTCTCAATATTTCCACACTAATAATATTCATAAATAATATTCACAACAACTAGTACATTAAAATAATTTTGAAAATGGTCTTGCCTTCAACGTACCCCGACTACCTCG
The DNA here is from genome assembly GCF_019175385.1 of Lycium barbarum. Taxonomy (NCBI): domain Eukaryota; kingdom Viridiplantae; phylum Streptophyta; class Magnoliopsida; order Solanales; family Solanaceae; genus Lycium; species Lycium barbarum. The sequence goes on from NC_083337.1 coordinate 25,029,320, forward strand.
AAATATCCGAACGTACAGAGTACGGGCTATAACATCCCCCCTCCCCCCTTTAGAACATTCGTCCTCGAATGTTCAACTAACCTCATAGGGTGTCATATTACTTCGGGGGCTCCTTTTTATAGTTGTCCTTTTTCTTCCTGCCCATTCCTTATCTCTCACCCTATTTCCTTTATAATTGAACTTCTTAGTCTTTACATGAGTCCTCGTTCCGTGTCACGGGATTTCTAATCCGCTATGCCCACTCATGATCCTTGTGCTTCCCAGATTATCTCTTTTCTGTTATCGCTTCGTTACCACACCCTAATAGGAGCTCTGTCTTTGGTACACAATCTTCTCTTAACGATCCATATGGCCACAGGCTGTTCCTTGCTCTCATTTGATCTACAGTATTACAGTCTCGCTTATCGTGCTATAATTATCCATCGGTCTTTTGGCGTTCCCTTTTCTTCGCCCCCTGTTTCTTTACGTCTTTGTCACTATCCCTTTCAATCTTTCATTCCGAATATTTACCAAAAAACATATGTACGTAATGTTTCTTTGCCAATTGTTATCCTTCGTAGTCCAGTTGCGCTTAAGGTGACTTATGATCCGAATTCACCTAACATCTTAGCTCGCAACATCTTGAGTTCCTACTACAACTTTTCCTTTATTTTCTTCTCTCACATTTCTCGACACAAGTATACTTGTTTTTGATCTCTTTGTGTTGGCGCTCATTTCGCCCTTCGATATTTCTTGTTGGCTCTTCGGTGGGGATTCCTTACAATTATGATCGAGCAGCGCCTCACATCGATGATTCATATAAATTCATAGCGTATATTCTCATACTCCGTATCATTAATGGTCCATGAACTATTTTCTAGTATCCAATGAACCCTTTTATCTCCTTCACCAACGCTGCGTTCTTTCTTGTTTTCAAAATTTTCCAATCCACCAATCGTAGGTACTTTTATTACCATAGTCGTCGTCATCCGAAATATCCTTTGAGTCTTATCATTTTCTCCATTGTTCTTTGTGGATTCAGCTTGTAGCCCTTTCTTGCTCTTTTTATTACTCTTTAGAACATATTGCTGCGTACTCGGGTACGGCGCAAATTTGCCCGGTATAAGGGATTCAGATCATGGTCTAAACATACCATAATTCATGTTGGTTTGAGGCATTCTCTTAAGGTGTCTTCCGCCCTTTCCCTTCATGTCGGCTTCACGGTACACTCATCGTCAATTCGTTCTTACTTCTTTCATATGTTTTCTTGATATGCTAATATGTTTTGAATTCTAGCCCCGAGCTAACAAATTTCCTTTTCTGGCGCTTGAAATTGTTGTGATTCGTTTTAAGCCTAATATAATATGGTCCCCCCCCCCCCCCTTTAAGGGGGCTCCTTATATGCCAACAGTCCTTTGTGAAGTCTTTGTTTATACCTTACTCCTCATCTTTCTTTCCGACCCTATGCACAACATATCGAAACTTCTTACCATAAGTTTTTCTTTTACTTTCTGTCTATATCATCATTTTGTCCACATTCCCACACCCTTTCCATTCATTATTAATCCTGTCGCTCATTTGGCTCACTTATTCGTAAGTCTTCTTAACCATGCGCTCTTATTGCAGCTGCGCATCCATGTTTTTCGAGCGCCCAACTACTTTTGCTCTTAGCATAGAACTCTTACAGCTTACGCTCTCTTTATCCTTACTCATCGACCCTTTAACTGAATTTATGATGCTATGACCAACCGGTCTCCCCTGCACGTTTCTTGGATTTCATTCCATTTCGTCTAAGATCAAATCTCTCAGACTTCGCATGAATTCTCATTCTATACCATTAATTTCCCAATCACAGTGTCAACCCATCATACTTGTTCTCTCCTTGGTGCGTAATCGGGATTCTATTGTTAACTTGTCAAAGTATCCTTCTTACTCCTATGATTAAAGATTTTCAATTGTTTTGTTCCCAAATGTTCTCCTCTTTCTTCGACTAATCTGTTAATATACCTTTTCTACTTTTATTCTTAACCTTCCCTAGGTTCCTTCCTCCTCGAACACTTTTCTCCTTTTGCCGTTTGTGGCATCGACTCTGAAGTTCATGAAATTTTCAGCCTAAGTTCACAAATCCGTTTCATTTTTAAGTTACCCTTCCAAGGAAAACACTTCCATCTTCGAGGCAATCCTATTAATGCGGCTGCACATTTATTCCTTTATATACCTTTCGAGGCCGAAGTCTTATAACATCGTCACTAAGATTAGTCATTCATTCTCTTGCTTCACATTCCTTGTCGCAGTCACTATTCTTTAACACCCACTTATTGAAATTGGTTCCCGAACCTCATAGAGTTCTCTTTTATTCCATATTACCACACTTTATCCTTTTCACCTGCCTACCTTTGAATTTTTATCCAAATAGTCTCGTACTTTGCCGGTAATTTCTCTCGGGGCTTCACTCACTAAGGTTTCTTCCTTTTACCTCTTTCCGACACATTGATCTCTTTATCTTCCATCTGCACTCTTTCCTTCTTTTTCCAAATATCGTTGTGTTAAGACTTTTCCATCCTTAACTTGTAGCGAAGATAACATCAGCTTATCTTATAACACTTGCGCCATTTATTTTTGTCGTCACTTAAGCTTTGGCACCCTTACTTGATTGAGGCCTTCCATACCGCAGCACCGGTCGCTAGGGTACCCATCATATGCCCGCCGATAACATCACATATGGGATGTCGTATGCATTCATATATACATATATAATTACTATCAACTAGCCCGCAAAATACTTCCAAACGCTATTCAAGACTATCCAAATTCCAGAGCGGTGACGCACTTTCTGTCTCTTCTCTAATCTAGCCTGTCGTGTGCTATGTGGCCCTTTATGGTCTCCAACCATCCCGTATACTCTAATTTCACTTAGGCCACTCTGGCTTCTCATTTGCCGCTTATGTTGGAATATATTGAATTTTTAATTCACTTCCCAGGGGTCACCCATCCTAAAATTTCTCCCACCTTAGCACGCTTAACCTCGTAACTTCGATGGAATCCGGTGCCTTAATGCTGATATAATCGCGTCCACTTCCTCGCATGACCTTTACTACATAATCTAGAGCAAATCGAAGTCTTACAGATTCCGAGACATCTTCGTAACACGTCCTTTCTTTTACAATTACTATTTTGCCCTTTTCGATCCTCAGTATTCACCTCCCACCTGTGTGTATGACTACTACCTATCCTGGGCTTACAGATTCCCGATGGTAGCACATATACCTTTATCGCCGTTACTTACAAGTACTCAGGTATCAGTCTGTTCGGGTTTCCACTCACCATCCTTACATAATGATCTACAGCAAAACCGATTGTCGACTTTCTGAATCCTCCAACAGACCTTGCTCCTCTTATACTATTCTTTTTATTCAAATCTGTACACAACAAGTATCAACAATGCCTCACAGAGCATATGGCTATATATCACATTCTAGCCATCCGGAAATGCAAATTTCAGGTAACAGATCTAATATGTCACAACTTACCTCCGTAACTTTCCATGTCATTACTTACCTCCTTCCGTCGTATGTAAGGATTACATAAAGAATCTCATTTCCTACGACTTGGCTCTATCGCACGATCTATGACACAAAGAAGGTCAAAAATCCCTAGATGCCCCGTAGCCTCCTGTTTATAAATGTGGCACGCTTCACACCATAAACAAGACTCTACCGGACACGACTTTGCAGACAACCCCTAAGACAAACCCGCTCGGATACCACTTTGTCACACCCTAATCTCACTAGGGTGTGATGGGCACCCGACCCTTATTTAGGGCCGAGCAAACCCTCTACCTATTAGTACACACATAATCTCTTCAGACTTTTAAATCAAATCAGAATGAAACACATAGGAAAGACTTTCAAAAACACTCTCTTCATTGTTCTTAAGTTAAGTACAATCTGTTATCACATGGAATCTGTAACGTAAAGCATATTAGTACATCGGCTTACAGAGCCGCTTACAAGACTGACTTTCTATACCCACGACTCTGTCTACAAAGTCTCTAACATTAATAAGAAATCATAACATATGTACTCTGACACGGCAACACTCCGAAAGGAAGTGGAGCTCGCCAATCCAGCTGAAGCATCTTCTAGCAGTGTCCTTTACTCATCTGGGTGTACCTGCGTGGCATGAAACGCAGCCCCCGAAGAAAGGGGGTCAGTACGGAATATGTATTGAGCATGTAAGGCATGGAATACATAAAGCGGAAACATAACCGGAACAACGGTACATAAAGTAAGTACATTAGCTAGATACCAAGGTGCTTATTTTCCGAACGTAAATCATGCATACCAATGTCATATGTCAGAAGAAGTACAGAAAATGGTTAAATCCTCCAGAGTACCAAAATACTTACTTTCCAAACACAGATCTTGCGTGCCGACATCATATGTCATCATATACATATACATATAACAGATCCCGGCCCTCTAGTGAGGGACGCGGTGGATGGAGTCATCATGTATGCTGACATCATATGTCATATATGCATATAACTGATAGTGGTGTAGGACGTACAGCCCGATCCATATATCGATATAATAGTGACGAGGACCTTACGGCCCGATCCACAAATATAATATATTAGTGCCGAGGAACGTTCGGCCCAATCCATAAATATAATATATTAGTGTTGAGTAACGTTCGGACCGATCAATAAATGTAATATATTAGTGCCGAGGAACATTCGGCCCGATCCATAAATATTTTATATTAGTGCCGAGTATAGTATAGTGCGCACAATGACATAACCGGCCCGAGACTCGGCGAACGATATAACAATAGTATGCACGAGCAGAGTAGTAAGAGACCATATGCATATAAATTAATTCTAAGACTCGATGGACAAGTATACTTACCGACATATGAAGGCTTAGAAATAAGTTTCGGGTCAATCCGATTTAGTATAAGAAAGTTATGAGCGTTGAAGTACAGAACCTTCTACGAACGTTTCAGTAGTCATTTTTGGGAAATCAAAGCAGCAATCATGTTAGGTACCTTTCGAATATCGTTATGGATCAAATCAGATAGAGCTCTTGGAACCATATGTACGTATCAAAATGTATCAAAGACTCGTTGGAATAATCAAACGTGCTATCATTTGAAACCCAAGACATTAGTCATATCAATTATCTCTCGAATGCCATTCGGAAAAATATCAAATAGATCTTCGAACATCATAGATACGCATCAAAACCATATGAAATAGCTTATGGAAGTCAAGAATATTAGCCATCCTAGTGGCTCTAAGAATAGGAATTTCTTTGAAATCATACATATACGTCATCTGCTCGTTTCATAAGGATCATGCCAAAAGAAAGAAAGGGTAAGCCTTACATACCTGTCCCACGACCAACCAGCTACGCTTATCTGTCCAAACTTGCTAATCTACATTAAAGAGAATTGACATAATCATTAGATTTATCGACATATACTCGTCTTAGTCTTTCAAATTAATTCATTTATAGTCTACCAAAATTTCGGCAGCATCTCCCCTGTAAATACAACATCCCCGAGAATCTAGCTCGGCCAATTTAACAACAACAAACCCGAGAATTCAACTCGGCCAAATTATCAACAATAATACCAACAATCATACCAACAACTTCAACAATTAATCCAAAATATATTCTAACGTTAACAACTCTTATCACACGATTTAACGGCATTTCATTTATGTTCAACTCGATCACATATATTCAAGTTAACACCAACGATCCTACATTCAAGTATTAATTCGAAATCATTCTAACATGGTTCAAGAGTACTTTAAACAATTCACATAACATTCCAATAATCCCAACCAACATACTACTTCATCGAAATCTTCAAAATTCCACAAGAACAGTAACAACACATTTCCTTTCTTCCAAATTCACAAACTACACCAACAATTTATACTTTAGCAATATCATTCATACAAATGTAAGAAACCATTCTAGGGTCACATTATCTTCTTCAACAATCCCATAACGATTACAAATTCATTTCAACCCATCAAACCTTCATTTTCATCATGCAATCCACATCTATAACAATCAAAATACCAAAAAAAATCAATTCATCATATCTACACAATTACCACCCCTATTCGGCCACAACATATACATGCATATTTCATAAGTTTCATCCATTTCCACATGCTACAACACTCACAAATAATTTCTAACACATAGAAAAAGAGATTAAATCTTACCTTTACCCCTTGACCTCTCAACTTGTCTAGGGTTCATGAGTTACCCAAACGAATGCTTTGCTTGCTCCAACAACCATTCCACGTTAAAGAGAACGTTCCAATTGGTTGGAATACTAGGAGACAATTATTTTTGATTAACCTTTCTCCATGGCTAGGTTCGGCCACCCTTGGCCGAATACCCCCTCATTTATTTTTCCTTTCTTTCTTGTTTCTTCAATTGAGATGATGAATAATTAGTCATCTCTCTCTCTCTCTCTCTCTCACACACACACACACACACACACACACACACACATATATATATATATATATATATATATATATATATTTAGTTACTACCTATACCAAGTGGCCACATGTCCTCCTTATTGGCTTGAATTAATTTGTCCAACAAAAGGGATGGGTCCCACATGCACACACACACACACTACACGGCCAAGATGGCCTTTTCTTGAACTTTCTTGAACTTTGTGAAATTCCCATTTTGCCCTTATCCTTTCCACAATATTACCGTGAACCATTTTGCGAATTTCCTTTTTTACCCTTAGTCTTTATCAATATTTCCATACTAATAATATTCATAAATAATATTCACAACAACTTGTACATTAAAATAATTTTGAAAATGGTCTTGCCTTCAACGTACATCGACTACCTCGAAATATCCGAACGTACAGAGTACGGGCTATAACATCATCATAGGAGGAAACTAATAATATACCTGTAGCAACATCAAGAGACATCTCGCGGTCCTGTCTACCAGCCAATGCATACACGTGGTGCTGAGGAATGCTCGAGCTGGATGCTCCACTCCTCCCCCTACCTCGCCCTGCTGTCGTCTGAAAAACATTCCCTGAAGGGCGTACTCCAGAAGAAGAGCCAGCCACAGACCCTGTAGGCTGAACCATACCTGTACCAACCCCCATCGGGCACTCCCTCATCCTGTGGCCTGACTGCCCACAAGTATAGCAACCATCTAAGCGCAGTCAACACTGACTTGCATATAACTTGCCACACTGGGTACATCGCGGCAAAAGGGGCTTCATCTGTCCTGACTCTGGTTGGTACTGAGAGCCTCACGCTCTAGAACTCTGGCCCGCTCCAGAATAAAAAGACCGGTCAAACCCGGACCTGGAAACCGCGGAGGTGCACTCCCTGCCAGCTGATAAGAATATCTGGAATGCTGTTGCCTATCCTCCCCTGAACTTGCTAACCATATCAAAATATCTATCCCTCTTACCACGGCTCCGGTCACGCTCGCGCTCTAATCTCCACTGGCATTTACGATCCTTCAAATTCTGTACATATGCCTGTATATGGGAGATATCCATGCCTGGCCCTAATTCAGCAGTCATACACTCATCTATCATGTGTGGCCCTAGACCGGCCACAAAGAGGTGAACTCTATCCTCTACCTTAGCCACCATGGCTGGGGCATATCTAGCCAAATAATGAAAGTGTACACAATACTCTTGCACATTTATATTGCCCTACCCAATACATAGGAACCTGTTTGCTTGGGCCCGTCGGACCTCTAGAGGTAGATAATAGTGGATAAAAGCATCTGAGAACTCTCGCCACGCAACTGGAAGGGCATTTTCTCCCCTAGATAACTCTTATGCCTGATACCACTGTACCAAAATATCCCGGAGTCTATATGAAGCCAACTCCATCGACTCAATCTCATCCACGTGCATAACTCTCAAGGTCCTCTGCATACCATCAATGAAATCATGGGGGTCCATATTTTTCTTTACCACAGAAAACTCGAGAGGACCTAACCCATGGAAGGTCTTTGTTATAGCCCGTATGTTGCACGTTCGGATAATTCAAGATAATTGCCAAGAGTTAAGGGCAAGACCATTTTCCAAAATTATTTTAAGGTACAAGTTGTTATGAATATTATTGGTGTGGAAATATGGAGAAAGGTTAAGGGTAAAAAAGGAAAATTCACAAGATGGTTCATGGTAATATTGCGAAAGGCTAGGGGCGAAATGGGAATTTCACAAGGACACCTCACCAAAATTCAAGAAGTTTCAAGAAAAGGGCACATGGCCGTGTGGTGCATATGGGACCCACCCATGGCCATGTGTCCCTATTTTTATTTAAGGGGCTTGAGTATATATATATATATATATATATATATATATATATATATATAAGTGGTGGAAATAATAAAAATAAGAAGACGTATTCATCTTCAAGTTAAGAAGCTTGGAGAAGAAGAGAAAGAAAGAAGAAGAAAGAGGAGAGGTTCGGCCACCATGGCCAAAATTTGTGTCCACGAAATTGATCAAGAAAAAATATTTTCTCCTAGTATTACAAGCAATTGGAAGGTCCTCTTTAACATGGAATGATTGTTGAAGCAAGAAAACCATTCATTCTTGCAAGTTCATAACCCTAGCTATGTAAGAAAACAAGTGGAAGAAGGTAAGGTTTCATCTTCTTTTGTATGTTGTAGATGGTTTGTATATGTTGTAGAGTGAAGAAATGGATGAAATTCATAAAAATATGGAAGTTGTGTTGTGGTCGTGTATGTGTTGGTGTTGGCCGTGTATGTATTGTGTTGTGTAGAACAAATGAAATGATTTTATTTAGTAGTTTGATTGTTGTTGTTGTGAATTCCATAATAACAATGAAAGTTTGATTGCTTGAAATGGAGTTGGAATCACTGTGGATTATGGAAGAAGGTAATGTGACATTAGTGTGGTTCCTTATGATTATAAGAATGAATGATATTGCTAAAGTATATATTGTTGATGTAGTCTATGAATTTGGAAGAAAGGAAATGTGTTGTAATTGTTCTTGTTGAATTTGGAAGAATTCGGGTAGTATGTGTGTTGGTTGGGCCGTTTGAAATGTTGTGCGGGTTGTTGAAGTGTTCTTGAATATTGTTGAACCATATATGGGAGCTACTAATGTTGGAATGTATTTTGAATTAATTGTTGAAGTTGGAGGATATGATTGTTGGCATTGTTATTGATAATTTGGCCGAGTTGCATTCTCGGGTTTGTTGTTGTTAAATTGGCCGAGTTAGATTCTCGGGGATGTTGTATTTACAGGGGAAATGCTGCCGAAATTTCCGTAGAATATAAGTGAATTCATTTGAAAGACTAAGACATGTATATGTCAATGAATCTAACGATTATGTGAATTCTTTTGTATGTAGACTAGCAAGCCTGGATAAATAAGCGTAGCTAATAGGATGGGGAGCAGGTATGTAAGGCTTACCCTTCATTTCTTTTGGCATGATCTTTGTGAAACCAATATGAAAAAGTATATGTATGATTTCAAAGAAACTCCCATTCTTAGAGCCACTAGGATGGCTAACGTTCTTGATTTCCATAAGCTGTATCATATGATTTTGATGCGTATCTATGATGTCTGAAGACCTATTTGATATGTACCCGAATGGTACTCGAGAGATAAGTGATATGGCTAGTGTCTTGATTGTCAAATGATAACACGTTTGAGTATTCCATTGAGTCAGTGATCTATTTTGATAAGTACCTATGCTTCCAAAAGCTCTATCCGATTTGATCCATAACGATATCCGAAAAGTACTTGACATGATTATGACCTTGATTTTCCAAAAAAATGGCTTCTGAAACGCTTATAGAACGTTCTGTACTTCAAACGCTCATAACTTTCTCATACTAAGTCGGATTGACCCGAAACTCATTTCTGAGCTTTCAGGGGTCAGTAAGTATACTTATCCATCGAGTCTTGATTTATGTGCATTTAGTTTCTCACTACTCTGCTCGTGCATGTGTCATTACTTCATTCGCCGAGTCCCGGGCCGTTATGCATCGTGCGTATGGTTCGCCGGGTCCCCCGCTTGAGGGTCGGGTGCCATATATGTATTCCGGAGTTAGATGTGTTACGGTGTTATGATGTGTTTATGGTTCGCCGAACCACATATGATGTGATATTATGATATGCTATTATGATGTGTGACGCCAAAGGCAGGGTGGCACCACGTTTTCCCCGGGTCCCGCAAGGGACCGGATACCGTTCTTGGCATGCATGGTTTGTGTTTCCAGTAAGTGTTTTTATTACTTTGCATATCATGCTTACTTTCTGTTCTAATCTTCTGTACTATTTATTCTACTTGTGATTCTGTTCTTATTACTCTATGCTTTACATACTCAGTACATATTTCGTACTGACCCCCTTTCTTCGGGGGCTGCGTTTCATGCCACGCAGGTACACCCAGATGATGTAGAAGACTTTTCTTGGAGATGTTTCAGCGAGATTGGCGAACTCCACTTCCCTCCGGAGTGTTGCCGAGTCAGAGCGTATATAAGTTGTGATTTCTGATTTGTGTTAGAGACTTTGCAGACAGGGTTGTGGGTACAGAACATCAGTTTTGTAAGCGGCTCCATCAGCCGATGTGACATTTTGTGATATGTTACAGATTCCATATGACTACAGATTTTGTTTGATTTGAAAATGCAAGAAAGAAAGTTCTGAAATCCTTACTATGAGTTTCATGTTTATTTGATTTGAAAGTCTGAAAAGAGTATGTATGTAATAAGAGTCAGAGGGTTCGCTCGGCTCCGAATATGGGGTCGGGTGCCCATCACACCTTAATAAGGTTAGGGTGTGACAGTCTTAACCCTCAAAATACTGGCCCTGTCTGTGGGGTCAACACCAACTCCCTGCCGATGTGCCTGGGCGGCTACTAATCTGGTAAACAACCGTACGGCATCCCGTACATCCTAGTCCTCTGCATCTGGCTGAGGAACTGGGGTTGGTGCTGGAGGCGGGGTATGCGACGTCTCAGACGGCCCCTCACTCTGAATCTCATCCTGGGCCCTCGTGGCCTGCCGAGTACACCTAGTGGCCTCACCGGCCACTCTCTTTCCCTTCTGGGCAGCTGTAGCTTTCTTGCGGGGCATTGCTGAAATCAGAACAATTCATTAGAAAGTGAACGCTTAACACAGGGCTCTATCGCACAATCTGAAAGAGAAAGAATGACATCATCCAAAATGTCCTGTAGCCTCCTGTTTATAAGTGTGGTGCACAACACGCCCATAAACAAGACTATACTAGACATGGTCTGTAGACAACCCTGGGACGAAACTGCTTTGATACCACTTCTGTCACGACCCAAACCGATGAGTCCTGACGAGTGTCTGACCTCTAGCGACCAAACACCCCTAAACTCGTATTTGAAACATACTGAACATCAAAGGCCCATAAATGGCATAAACTGATCTCATAAGGGGGAAACATCGGAACTCTATACAATCTGCATATATATACACAACATACCGAACAACAGTGCAAGCCAACTAGGCTGCTACATATTCTGTACACAAAAAAATAGAAGCCGACATGGCTACATCGTTTGACTACTACATATAACTGTCTACAGACCTCTACTATAATAAAATCTGTAGAAAGGACGGGACAGGGCCCCGTCATAACCATATTCATACACATCTTAAAAAAGTGGCATACCAAAACTGACTGCAGCTCCGGATCAAATGGAGCGTACTGACCACTGCTAGATCGAGAAGTCCTACTAAGCTGGGCCACCTATCTGTCTCCCTGTACCTGCAGGCATGAACGCAGCCCGCCAAGCAACAGAGAGTCAGTACGAATAATGTACCGAGCATGTAAGGCATAAGAACAAGATAGACACATAAGAATCATGGATAAGATCTGACTCATAAACTTAAATGACAGACTGCATGTACTTGTATGAACTAGTATCTACCTAAGTCTGCATAAATCTGTATAACTGACAATGCCTCTGTGGGCACATAATATGCATGCTCATGCCTATCAATGATCATGCATCTACATATGTGTGCGCATACAACGCCTGATATATGTGCGTATATAACGCCTGATGTATGTTCGTATATAACGCCTGTAAAGCCTTTATGGCATCTCATCATATCATATCAGCTCCGCTGCGGCCATAATCAATATCATCATCTTAGTGGTAATGCGTACATAACGCCTATATCTCATCTCATACTTTACATATATCTAATATTCGCGTATATAACGCCTTCTAGTCACGGGTCAATGTACATAAATATATAATGAATGTAATTCATGAATAAACTGTATGCATAGAGCTAGCTACATAAGACTGGACCCATGAACAGACGGATCACTCATAAACGAGGTACACGAGCATCAAAGACTGAAGTACTTCTAATGCTTCTAAGAGTAGAGTAATATGGAAGTTCGCTTAATCGCTTGTCGGATCATATCATAGGATCATGCCAAAAGAAGGAAAGAATGGCCTTAACATACCTTGAAGTATACTCAATCGTCCAACTTCTACCTCTCGAACATGCAAGTCTACAATTAAGACAACATAGGGCTTAATTAGGCTTTTTACCTCGCTTACTAATCATTTTAAACACGAATAGATCTTGACAATTTATGGGCAACATTTTCCTTATAAGCTTAACAACTCTTCAGCTTCTCATTCGATCCAACATTTACCACAATACCCACAACCCGATGACAACACACACACACACACACACATATACATATATATATATATATATATATATATATATATATATATATATATATATATATATATCAAAAATATACTTAAATCCATTCCCAATCATCTCTTAAAAAAACCCCAAGCATCATCTTGTCCTTCATCAACTTACCACTCCCACAAATACCTTCTCTTTACTTAGTTAACTTAACCTCTTGATAATAAACTCAAATACAAGGGTAGAAATCATTTACATACCTTTAGGGGTAAAAAATCCCAAGAATCACTTCAACTTCAACTCCCCAAGCTTCACAACCTTGAAGAAACCATAGAAGCAACCTTCTCCTTCACAAGCTCGGGTTTATGGGGTTCGGGTCTCGTCAAATCTTCACTAATATAATGGAAAATATTGGGAGAGAATATATTAGGATTTTTTGGATTTGGAATGGAGGTAAATATGAAATAAGTTCGTGAACCACCTATTTATACTTGAAAGCCAAAAAGGCTACAGCGGTCTGGTTCGACGTCGACGGTCCGTCGACTTGCTCCGTCGACCTGCGCTTGCAGATGCAAGGCTGTGGGACCCTATTGACGCCGCACATCGATGGTCCGTCGACCATGTCGTTGACCCGTCGACGATGACTGGTGTTCTGCAGATTTTTCTGATTCAGTTCAGATCGCGTTGATTCGATTCGTTCAATTTCTAACTCTATAAATTGCCAGGAATACCTGCTGGTACCCTCGTACACGGTTTAAGGCACTTTCTACCTCCAAACTCGAGCTCGGGTCTCTATTCCAAGGGCATACCCGACTAGGAAACCATAGGTTTTACTACTACGAACCCGAGGGGTGTAACAATAACGTACTCGACCCTTTTCGAGACTCAATAAACATACCCAACTGATTAGGGTGTAACACAACGTACCCCGCCCTTTTTGAGACTCGTTAAACATACCTAATCAGTGGTTCCACATCTACGTGCCGTACCCGGCCGATTATAGTGCCGCTCGGTAAGTAAAATCGTGCAAATAAAGTATATATATAAATGCATGTAGAGTTCAAGAAATAGACATGGACCTTTCAGAGTGACGTAAGGTCGTGACCTCTGAATTAGTTATGGAATGTATATCGAGGCCAAATGAACAATCAATAATAGTTATGATATCAATAAACAAGCATAAGGATTATACGTGCCATTTTGTGGAATTGAACAATGGTCAGGAAATGCGCACTAACAGAATTTTAGTCAAAATCAATAAGCTCTTTTTGAGAAAATCTTATAAAATATACTTTTCCATAAAATCAGTAAATCTCGTAAAAGATGGCTTTTTCTCAAAATCCAGCTTTCTTATAAAAACATATCCTTTCTTTATAAAACTTAGGACGGTTCGAATGGAGGAGTATGCACGCTCAATCGCTCTACGACTCGTGCCAAGGAAATGAGGACAGCTAAACCTTACATACCTGTTCTTGCCGTAACGTCCTTCGATAAATCCTCCTCACGTTATTCCCACCTTCCAGCTGAACCTACAACGGAGAACGACTTCTTAGTTCATCCATGGGGTTCATAATCATACTTATGTAATTTCTTTATTTAGATGATATTTTGGCAGCCCCTCCTTTGTTTCTACCACATCTAATCGTTCTACAAAACCAGTAATAACAACAACAAAATAATCAACAATCCACCAGTTCCATATTCGTATACCATTAACCCAATTCTCATCAATAATATCCAATACTCCATTCATAACATTCCATCACCAATATTTACATCTTTTTTTCTGTTCTTCGCTAAAAACAACAACATCTGTTACGATCTAGTGAATGCAATCTCGAATTAACCTTATTCCATGAATGCAACAAGAGAATCTTACCTTTATCGCAACAACAACAATAGCAATAATATGCCACGATCAATACTAAAAACATCCATCCAAATGAATATCCATCAACAACAATTTCCATAGATTTACTTAACGTTTCCACCAATTCGAACTAGTACGGGCTTACTCTAGCGATACCCATTACAAATTTATTCTAACCGAAGAAGAATCTTACCTTAAAATGTGTTGCATGCGAGGAGTAGCAGCTTGAACTCCTTGTTTCCATCCTTTTACTCAAGACCCATTGACAGGAATATGAAACTATGGTGCTATACACCTTTTTTCGAGCATTAATTGTTGATGGATTCCACAAAGTTTGAGCAAGATTTGGTATGTGAACTTGGAGGAAGGTTGTGGAGGTTTCTAGAGAGGTGTGGAGCTGAGAAATAGGTAAAAATGAGGTAATTTGGGGGGGGGGGGGGGTATATATAGGTGTTGGATATGGGTTGGGCCTTATTGGGCCGAAACAATGGGCTTCTAAATGGTTTTTATAATTTTCGCGTAAGTTTACAGGCCTCTGGTAGTCCATTTTAAAATGCCTATAACTCCCTACCCCTATGTCGTATCAACTAATGGTTTGTTGCGTTTGAAACTAGACTAGACGAACTTCATTTTAGGCACTTGAATCACCCAAAAAATCCTTATATACTATGAGATACACTTCCATATATTTGGACCAAAATTTGTTTCCGAAATTTCACCAACTTCTTCCAAAGTCCTATTCACTTTATTTTCTTCTATCCGCTTGACCCTGGAACCTTCCAAAACTTCCCATACATGATATTTTTCATTAATTATACTTGATAAGGGTCATGTTCCCGGGTTCCAAGGTTGTCCTTCCCGGTTACTACTTACGTGATCATAATTCATCCTTTACTTCATTGTGACGTACTTTCCATGGCTTATACCTTTCAAAACTTCACGGGACGTCTCTCATATTCCATTAATATGGTGAAATACATGGTGTGTTCATGCTTCGAGAAGGCAGGGTGTAACAGGAATAATAATAAAAACACCCTAAGGTATTAGTCTGAATAACACAAGAGCATCTAAAAGGGGAATAATACAAATCAGGAATACTAATACAGTTTCTATGTCTCTGAATAGAATAGGACATAATGATAGAATAGTCTTAAAGGTAGCGGACGACCATGTTCACCCTAGAAACTCGAAAATAGAGCAGAAGCGACTATCCGCCCTGGGTCACAGAAGTGGATCCGACCTGATACTCTGCATTCATAATAGAATGCAGCAAGTGCAGATCGGTACAAAACAACCGTACTGGTAGGCATTTTTCGCTAACTAAGCATAGCTAACACTATCCAGAAAATAAAGCAGCCAAGCAGATAAACGAACAAGTATAAGCCAAACATAATCAATCCAAGTACACGGCATTGCCTAAGTAAACATATAATCCCCAATGTGCCAAGTCTGAATATATCAAGTCCAAATCAAACATCATAAGTACATCACCTAACATCTCGAAATCAAGCCATAATGCAATGCAATAGTGTATGAATGCAATGCAATGCCATGCAAATACTGTGTACACATGTACTCCGGAGGGAAATATCCACATCTCGATAGCACAACCCTGTGTGACTCGCGAAGTCTAAGTGCCAGCTGTCCCGGATCTTTGCCTAACAGACAAACGGGACCCCGAATCTTTGCCCATGGGGGGTTCTCACCGGGACCACTCAAGGGGACCCGTGGAGTCCATGCACTATCAACGATTCCGGAACAAATATCATATATTAGCCATGCAATCAACGATTTCAAAATTAATCATCGTACATCGGCCATCTCCCGTCACTCA
Source organism: Lycium barbarum (assembly GCF_019175385.1). Taxonomy (NCBI): domain Eukaryota; kingdom Viridiplantae; phylum Streptophyta; class Magnoliopsida; order Solanales; family Solanaceae; genus Lycium; species Lycium barbarum. Next base: position 25,045,729 of record NC_083337.1, read on the forward strand.
AGTAAAAGAGTTTTATCAAGTTTCAATTACACTTAATCAACAATTCCAGAATTAACATCGGCCATCTCACGTCACTCAAGTAAATGGGTTTTATCAAGTATCATCAGTATCCCAATAGTGTATCATCAAAGTGGGAGTGCGTGCAATGCATGAATCAACATCAATAATCATGCGCAAATATCACAAGTACCAACAGTGGGTACATCGATAATATATCCGAATCAAAAATACCAACAGTGGATATGCCAACAATATATCCGAATCACGAATACCAACAGTGGGTATGCCAATAATGAATCACGAATACCAACAGTGAGTATTCCAACAATATATTCGAATCGCAAATACCAACAGTGGGTATGCCAACAATATCATGATCAAGATGATAAACAAACTCTAATATCTATCAACAACTCATGGTATCAAGACAATGCAGTAGAACAATCAAATCACGAAATAACGGGGTGGCTAGCCCCAAACACACGGCAGGGCCCAACCTAAGGCAATATACAACCCAACTTCATACCGGAAGGTTCACATGCTACCTCCGATAATATAATCTAAATATGTCCTTCGCTATACAAAGTATCACCAAAGGTAAGCCATAACCTACCTGGATAGCCGAACCACAACACCAGCAACTCACTTTTTTGCCATGCCTTTCCACCGAACCTCAGAATCAAAATAGTCTAAGTATAATCGAAATCTAGACTAGAAATCATGAAGAAGGATACTAATATTGCTACCATTAAATTTAGGTCAAACCTAAGCCTAGAAATTAGAGAAACGGACCCACAAGGGCAAAACGAGAAATTTGAAAGCAAAATATCAAATTATGCACTAGGTGATTATAACCCAACTACTAATCGCTGATTTAACTCAAGAATTAGCCTAATTTCTGATCTCAAGCAAAACCACCAATTTGGGTATAAACCCTAACTCTTTGATTCCAAAATTCAACACTAGAAATGAAAGATATATGATTAACAAGCTTAGATTCATCAAAATCTAACATAAATCCCATCAATTTCATCCGTAGTAAGTCTAGGGAAAATGATCATCAAAACCCACTTTCATCTTCCATTAACAAGGGATTATTAAACGGAAGGGAGAATCTATGATGGTTAGGATTAAAGAAATAAAAGAGGGATTAGTCAGATTTACCTCTAAGAGTATTTCCCAAAATATCTCCAAGAACAGTTCCCCAAGCTCTAATTTCCAAATGGAAAGAAATGAAGATCTAAAGGCTTATTTAAGTCACACTTAATTAAATAACAGGCCCGTTACCGTTATGGCTGTGCCACTACAACGCCCATCAGGCAGCCATGGAGGTTTGGCAAATATACTCATGGCCACCCCAGTAGCCAACACACCGCAACAGCGGTGCTGCCATATCGGCACCAGGTACATGAATTCCTCCAATTTTTCAAAGTCTCAATCGAAATCCTGAGCCATTCCTGAGGCCATCTGCTCACAAACGACATACACAGACCCACAAAAAAATACGCTATGAACGTTCTCGTGGCCTCGAAATTCTCAACGGAGGTCTCGTTGATCGAGTCAACCCCCGATGCCTTAATTCTAATTTTCCAACCCAAGTACCAAAATGCATCTGAATGCATTGGGTATCGAACCGAATACACACACAAGTTCTAAACAACCGTCTGAACCTCTCAGAATTGATGAAATTCGTAAAAGGTCCGTTTACCCAAAAGTCGACTTTGGGTCAATCATTTTTCACTTTAAGCCTATATTTCACAAAAGTTGCCCGAATCAGGTCTAGACACCTCGGGAAGTATGCCATCAGTCTTCCTTGGGTCAAAATTGAGCTAATCAATGCTCGAAAAAAGGCAAAATTATAGAAAAGACTATAACAACCAAATGGGTATATTGTCGCTCCGGTAGTTTCCTTGGATCACGGCCTCAATAATATCATATCTCAATAACCTATCTCATAGCCAACCGGGCTCAAGTGCCAATAGAATGTGCCAACATCATCACTTATCCGGAACAAGATCCCATCGGCCTAACAATCATATCCTCAAATCGTGTGCATGAATATATGTAAAGCATGAATATGGCATGTATCAAGTCAAGAACAAGTATAAAATCATGGAATCCATTCTCATGTTCAGAATACCATAAAGGCTTCACCTTTTTACTTTTTTTCATTTCAACGAGGATATATGTATGAGTGATATGCACACGAACAGAAAAGACTGGCAAATAATAATGATAAGAGGCATAAAGTATGGATATCGGACCCCAATCACAGATCAAAGGGATCATACTATTCTATCAGCTAGTGCCCAGACATGGCATTCGGACCAAATATATAATTTTAATAGCACAAATACCCAAACATAATGATCGGTATCCGATATAAGTGCTCGTCACCTCACCAGTATCGAACCACCTTTAAATTTACCCCAAACCCTATTATTAGGTTCATTTTAGCCAACACACAGATTCAAGAAAAAGTTCAAGGTCTCAACATGCCTGTAAGGTAGAAGCCCGAAGATCAACGATCTCCATGCGGCCTCCTTCCTACTTCAAATCCTCTGAACAATCCAAAACTGGTCAAATATGGGTTATATGTCAGAACACGAGTCTATTAACACCCATATTGCTATATAAAATCTAATTTCAAAATTAAACCCAAAATTACAGTAAATTGGGTCCAGAATCACGTTCCTCATGCTTAATATTACTCACATATCAAAAATCATCCAAAAACAACAGCAAATTCATACTCAATTATCAATTTCCCTATTTTCCAATTCGGGTTCAAAACCCTTCACTTAACCTCTTAAATTCCACTTTCTAAGCATTGATTATTGATCTTAATCAATGAAATAATCATAAATCATGATTTAGAGAACTTCCCCATTGATTTCCTCTTGAAACCCGTCACTTCTTGCCCCAAAATCATATTTAGTCTTGGGTTTTAGAATGGGAAAGACATAAGGAAGATGAAACTAAAAACACATTCTCCCCAGTGATTACGTAAAACACATTCTTCCCAGTGATCTTGCGAACCTGCATACTCGCACCGGCGAGCAACACCTCGGTGAATCTTTCCAAAGTATCTTAGGTTCGCATCGGCGAACCAACCTCGCATCTGCGATGTCGCGCCTGCGGAACATTCCCCGCAGGGGCGGAATTAAGCCAAGGCCCCAACCTCTCGCACCTGGGGACCTGCTCTCACTGGAGCATGTCCGTAGGTGGTAGACAGGCTTTGCGCCTGTGCATGCACTAAAGCAGCTAAAAACTATTTTTGGACTCTCATCACCCGAAATCTCGAGACTCTCTCGGAACATCCTCGATACAAATCAAATTACTAGACACATGTAAAAATACACTACGAACTCATTTATGCACTCAGAATTCCCAAAAGAGGTCTCATTGACCAAGTCAACCCCAAACGGGCAAAAACCAACTTCCCAACCAAAAGATCAAAACACCCCGGAGCCCTTCAGGAACTAAACCAAACATTCAAACAAGCTATAATCGACATTCCGGACCTACCGAAATCGACAAAATTTCTAGAAAGACTCATTTATCCCCGATGTTGAATTCAGTCAACCAAACACTTAAAAGAGTTCAAAAATCTCATTTCCTCAACCCGAACACATCCAACTGCCTCGAGAACCGTACTGAACAATCCAGCTAATAAAATATACTCAAACAAAGCTAGAGAAAAGGTTCAATAGGGGTAAAATAGTCAGAATGGTACACCTCATAGTTTTTGCACGTTGAAATTCGCTAGGTGCTAGTTGTTCAATTATGGACACTGAAGTTATTGCCGAAGATATATGATATTAGACGTGCCTATCATGTGGTTATGAGGTTTTACGCTCATGCAATAGGTCATGGAAGGATTAGGGAACAAGTGCATCAAGGAGATTAAGTTTTCGGAACTCTGGAGAAAAGTTAGGTAAGATTTCATACGACAATTTTTGTCTAACTTAGGGAAAGAATATCTTTTTGCATATTAGGAGTTTTGAAGTGAAACAAAAGCCTAAATTTAAGTTCGGGAAGTCTAGTTTCTAACGCAACAAACCAAGCATTGATCCAATAGTGGAATCAAATATTATGAGTGTTTTATCACGGACTGCCAGGGCAGAAATTAACTCTGCACAAATGCGCTCGAGATGGCGCGAGCGGGCAGAGGACCAAGGGTCAACTCAGCGCGAACTCACCCTAAGCTAGCGCGAACGCGCTGAGCAATTTTCTAGGTCGATGCAAACCGACTCTAGAACTTAATAAAAGGGGGCTTACCCCCTCATTTCTCATCCAAACACCCCTCCAAACTTCCCAAATATTCTGGAAATTTTCCCCAACTTCCATTCATCAAATTTTAGCCCAAATCAAGTATAATCCCGGGGTTTAGATCCGGACAGCGTATAGTTACGATTTTAATATGGTATTGCGAGGAATCTTTGCCTAGATTCAAGGTGGAAAGTTAAGATATTGCGATTCTAGCGGGAGCAAGGTATGAATCTTCCCTTATTGATATTGATTTAGGTTTATTTACATAGTTTGAGCTATTAAATGATCGTATAACAAATTTATTGGTTGTGAAATTAGATAAACTTTGTATGGGATGTTTTATGGAATATTTTGGTATTGATAAAGATGTTATTGGCATTGGTGTTGTTGTTGTTAGTATTGTGATTTCGGGCTATGGATATAAACAGGGGAGATGCTGCCCGAATTTTTGCAGAATTCTAAAGGAGTTTAACTTAAAAAATTTAGATAGGCATATGACAATAAGTCTAACAGTAGTATGATTTCTCTTGAATGTTTATTTACGAGGTCAGGAGAATAAGAGTTAAGTAGTAGGAAATCAATCAGATATGTTAAGGCTTGTCCCTTTCTTTCCAAAGGCATGATTCCTTTCTTATGAACCTATACATGTTTTCCATAATGTCTTTATCCCCAAAAGCTAGAGATTCATGATTCTTAGAGTTTCTGATGATGCTAAAGATAAGTATGTTCCATGATGATAATGATGATGATGATGATTTTATTTCTAGAAATTCCAAAGTTATGGCTTTAATGCTATCATGAGATCATTGAGTAAATTTCATGATTTTCTTGATTTTATTCATTGTTGTTGATCTCACCTTATGATAATTGTTCCTTCAAGGTGAGATATAGCGATGATGATTATTCCATAATATAAATCGGAGGTTACCAACCTTACGTCACTCCGATAGAGTTGCAGCTTTTGATTGGGCTCTCATGCGTGCTTATGTTAATGTATGATTTCACCATGCCTATTTGGCCGGGCAGACACCACTTCGGTGGGCGACTTATGGATATGATAATAACATCGTTCCTACACGGTCGGGCAGTCACCACTAGTGGGCGGCGTGAGATGATTGTCCCGGACGCGGGCTAATGATTATGGTTTTTTAAAGAAGCTAAGCATGCATGATAATAACCTTACGAGGAAATCAGATATACAAGTTATCTTTATCTCATGTTATGTTCCATATTTCTTCTCATATTATTTTCATGCCTTACATACTCAGTACATTATTCGTACTGACGTCCTTTCTTGTGGACGCTGCGTTCATGCCCAGCGGTAGACAGGTAGACGGACCTGATCCTTAGGAGCTTTATCAGTGGAGTTTCACAAAGGCTCTAATTGTCCCAGAGCTGCAGCTTATTGGTACTACTCTATTGTAAACATAGACTTGGGCATGGCAGAGTCCTGCTCTGTCCATATAGACTCTTGTATTCTATATATAGAGGCTCGTAGACTGATGCATGTATTTAGATATTCCATAGTCTTGTTAGTGTATGTTGATCTATAGTATTTAGACAACCTTGTTGGCTTATATTTATGGGCACGGTTGCTAAAGATTATCTAATGACATTCTATTATCTTGTGATACATGTCCTTACAGTGTATGATGCACATGAGGTAGCTTATGGCCCACCTAGGAATGATTTTGAGATGTATGCTTAGAGGTACTCGGTAGGTTAGCTCTGGGTGCCTGTCATGGCCCTCTAGCTGGGTCGTGACAAAAGTGGTATCAGAGAAGTTCGTCCTAGGGCGTGTCTATGAGCCTTGTTCGGCAGAGTCCTTTTTATAGGTGTGAAGCACGCCACACTTATAAACAGGAGGCCGCCGGGCATTTTAGGATTAATTGACCTTCTTTCTTATCTTAGATCGTGCGATAGAGCTATGTTATCAGGATTCCCTTTTTCCTAATCGTGTGTTATGATTTTAGCAATGCCAATGAAGAAGAAAGTTACAGCGGCCCAGAAGGGCAAGACGGTGGCAGGCAGAAGGACTGAACAGGAGCCACGGTAGAGAGAGAATAGGGTGAGTCTCATGAAGAGGTTCCATCTCGGACCACTCCCTCATAACGAGGTTCCATCGCGGACCTCACCCACTCCACCCCTACCAGAGGAGCATGAAGGGGCTTCAGCTCCAACCTCATAACCTCCAGTTCCTTTGCTAGACGCCTCAGGTCAGTAGATTGGAGAGGCTATTCAGCTACTGACCCAGTAAGTTGCTGCTCAGGCTCAGCGGAAGGGCGCGAGGCAGGGTGATAGAGCGGTTAGTGCAAGAGCCGATGATTTTATTAGTCTGAATCCTCTAGAATTCTACGAGTCAATGTCGGATAAATACTCGTAGGGCTTTATTGATGAGATGCTGAGGACGCAATGAATAATACATTCTTCTGATACTGAGTTTGTTGAATTAGCTTCTTATAGGCTGCAGGATGTAGCCGTCCATTAGTACAACACTTGGATGTCTTCGCGAGGGGAAAATGCACCCCCTAGTATGGCAAGTGTTCGTGGATGCCTTCCTTCAATATTATTTACCACCGGAGGTTTGACGGGCCTGAGCTGACAAGTTCTTAAATCTCCAACAGGGGAATATGAGTGCTCAAGAGTATAGTCTCGACTTTAATTCTTTGGCTAGGTATGCCCCAACCATAGTAGCCGATATGAGAGGCCGTGTACACCGATTCCTGAGTGCTTTAGGGACATATTTGATTAAGGAGTGCTTGACATCCTCGCTCTAGGAAGGATGGATATTGCTCATATTCAGGCCCATGCTAAGAATTTGAAGGAGCAGCACCAGCCGCAAAGGGGCGAGCGTGATTCTGATAGAAGGTACAGTAAAAAGGCTAGATCTTCCAGTGCCACTAGCGAGTTTAGAGGTAGTGAAAGGAAGTGGTATTCTAGTTATACAAGCCAATCAGCTGCCAGTGCACTTCCGTGATTCGCGGGCAAAAGATTTGATTGTACTGTTCATTCTGGATCGGGCTAGAGCTCCAGAGTTTCGAGCTTCCAGCATAGAGGTGATCCCAGTTAGATGAGATCACCCTTACCACGGTGTCTTCAGTTTGGTAAGCTACACTCAGGACAGTGTCGCCTAGGTTCAGATGTTTGTTATGCATGTGGTCAGTCAGGGCACATGATGCGTGATTGTCCATCGGTAGCTGGCAAAGGTAGAATCCAGCCTACAGGACCAGTAGTGGGTTCTTCATCGCCTGTGCGCCCTATAGGGCAAGGTTCACAGGCACCAGCAGGTCACGGTAGAAATAGGAGAGGAGCATCCAGTTCAAGTGGTCCTCAGAACCATATCTACGCACTAGCCGAACGACAGGATCTTGAGTCCTCCCCTGACATTGTCACAGGTAAATAGTCAGTATCCTCTCATGATGTGTATGCATTGATTGATCCGGTGTATACTTTATCATACATTACTCCTTATATTTCCAATTGCATCGGGGTGAAACCAGTGACAATCAAACCTTTTGAGGTGTCCACATTTGTAGGGGAACCAATGGTAGCTAGACAGGTATATAGGAATTATGTGGTTGCAGTTTGCAATCGACATACTATGGCTGATCTACATAAGTTAGAAATGTTAGATTTTGACATTAGTATGGGCATGGATTGGTTGGCCTTCTGTTATGCCAATGTTGACTGTAGAATCAGGATGGTTCGATTTTAAATTTTGGGAGAACCAGATTTAGAATGGGGAGGTAATACAGCGTCGCCGAGACGTAGGTTTATTTCCTATCTCAAAGCGACGAAGATGATTATTAAGGGATATATTTATCATTTAGTCCGGGTTCAAGACACAGAAGCAAAGCCGCCAATTCTTCAATCTGTCCCAGTAGCGAGCGAAATTTCTAGATGTGTATCCGGACGAGCTTCCATGTCTTCCACCAGAACAGTAGATTATGTTTCCTATTGATGTGTTGCCGGATATAAGCCTATATCTATTCCTCCTTATCGAATGGCCCCAGTGGAATTAAAGGAGTTAAAGGCGCAACTGAAAGATCTACTTGAAAAAGGCTTTATTAGGCCTAGCTCATCGCCATGGGGAGCGTCGGCACTGTTCATAAGAAAGAATTATGGTTCCTTGAGGATGTGCATTGATTACAAGCAATTGAACAAGGTGATGATAAAGAATAATTATCCACTTCCAAGGATCGACGATTTATTTGATCAATTGGAGGGTGCCAAATGGTTCCCAAAAGTAGATCTAAGATCGAGATACCATCAAGTGAGGCTTAAAGATGAAGACATTCCAAAGACAGCCTTCAAAACTAGATATGGTCATTATGAGTTTCGGGTGATATCATTTGGATTGATTAACGCCCCAGCGGTATTTATGAATTTGATGAATAATGTATTCAGGCCTTTCCTAAATTTGTTAATGATTGTGTTCATTGATGATATTTTGATATATTATCGACCGGTGGCAGAGCATGCAGAACACCTACATATTGTTCCTGGAATTCTTTGGGCTCGAGAACTATATGCCAAGTTTTCAGAATGCGAGTTTTTGCTGAATTCTGTAACATTTCTGGGGCATATTATTTCAACTGACGTTATTCGAGTAGATACCCAGAATATTGAAGCTGTGAAGAATTGGGCAAGGCCTACAACATCTACAGAGGTCCGTAGTTTCTTGGGGTTGACCGGTTACTATAGAAGATTTGTAGAAGGATTTTCTTGTATCCCCATACCGCTGACGAAGCTGACCCAGAAATTGGCTAAATTTCAATGGACGAATGTGTGGCAGAACAGTTTTCAGGAGTTGAAAGATTAACTTCAGCCCCAGTCAGAACACTTCCAGAAGGATCGGAGGGCTATGCCATCTATTATGATGCTTCGAGTGTTGGGCTAGGTTATTTGCTGATGCAGTATGACAAAGTTATTGGTTACGCTTTAAGGCAGCTATGGAAGCAGGAGAAAACCTACCCGACTCATGACCTAGAATTGGTTGCGGTTATTCATGCACTAAAGATGTGGAGACACTATTTGTATGGCATTCATGTGCATATTTATACGGATCACAAAAGTCTCCAATATATTTTCAAACAGAAGGAATTGAATTTATGGCAAAGGCGGTAGTTGGAGCTATTAAAAGACCATGACGTGAGTATCATCTATCATCCTGGGAAGACGAACATAGTAGCCAATGCTCTTAGCCGCAAGTCCATGGGTAGTTTAAGTGATGTTCAACAAGAGAAGAACGAGTTAGTCTGCGAGCTTCGAAAGTTTGCCAGCCTAGGAATTCGCTTAATAGACTCGAGCAGTACGAGAGTTATTGTAAAAAAACCAACGGTGTTATCTTTAGTAGAGGAGGTAAAGAAGCACCAATACGAGGACCCTGTGTTAATTCATTATAGATATGCGCTTCCTCAGAAGGAGAAGTCACCATTTGAGGTTCCTGCAGATGGAGTTCTCAGGTATGCATGCAGATTATGTGTTCCTGATGTTGCAGGATTATGTCGACAGATTGTGGAAGAAGCCCATCATTCCCGTTATTCTGTCCATCCAGGAGCAACAAAGATGTACCACGATCTTAAGTCTATATAATGGTGGGATGGAATGAAGAAAGATATAGCGGAGTTTGTAGCTCAATGTCCTAATTGTTAAAAGATGAAAACCGAGCATCAAAAGCCTGGGGGATTACAGTAAGCTATAGAGATTCTGACTTGGAAATGGAAGTGATTAATATGGATTTTAATACAGGCTTGCCTTGTTCCCAGCGTATGTACGATTCTATATGGGTAGGTATGGATAGACTTACGAAGTCAGCTCATTTTCTACCAGTCAGAACTATGTACTTGGCAGAAGATTATGCAAAGCTGTATATCAAAGAGATAGTGCAACTTCATGGTATTCCAGTATCCATTATTTCTGGTAGAAGGGCACAATTTACAGCTAACTTTCTGAAGTCCTTCCAAGAAGATTTGGGAACACAAGTGAGACTTAGCACAACATTCATCCATAGACTGATGAGCAGGCTGAGTGCACTATCCAGACCCTTGAAGATATGCTAAGAGCCTATGTGTTGGACTTTGAAGGCAGTTGGGATGATCATTTGTCGCTTGTTGAATTTAAGTATAATGATAGCTACCACTCCAGCATCCAGATGGCCCCATATGAAGCTCTATATGGAAGGAAGTGTAGATCGCCAATCGGATGGTTGGAAGTAGGAAAGACAAAGTTAGTGGGCCCATACATAATCCAGCAAGCGGTAGAAAAAATTAACCTTATTCAGGATCGATTATTAACAACCCAAAGTTGTCAAAAACCCTAGGCGGACAATCGTCGGCGAGACTTGGAATTTAAATTTAATGATTAGGTATCCTTCAAGGTATCACCGATGAAAGGTGTAAAGAGATTTGGAAAAAAGGGCAAACTTAGCCTCCGGTATATCGGCCCTTACAAGATTGTGCGCATTGTAGACCAAGTAGCTTATGAGTTAGATCTGCCTTCGGACTTGGAGTCAGTTCATCCCGTGTTTCATGTGCAATGCTTCGGAAGTGCGTGGGAGATCCTTCCAGAATTGTGCCTGTAGATGATATCCAAGTTACTGAGAAATTTTCCTCTGAAGAAGTACCCATTGCCATCCTGGATAGGCAAGTTCGAAGACTTAGAACCAACGATGTAGCTTCAGTTAAAGTTCTGTAGAGAAACAATAATAGGGAAGAAATGACTTGGGAAGCTGAGGAAGATATGAAGTCTAGGTATCTGCATCTATTTCAACCCCCAGAAGAGCCCAAGACAGATACACCAGCACCCTCCGGTAAGTGATACTTCTTTGAATGATTTCTTGGTCGTGTGTGGCCAATATGGGCATTTAAATAGTAGCCCTGTGAGGCATTGTATATTTTGGGTTATATTGACAGGATGGTAATGGTACAATTACAGGGGAAATTCTGGCAAAATTTTCAGACGAATCCCTAAGAGCTTAACATTCGAGGACGAATGTTCCTGGGGGTAGGGGGAGGGATGTTACACCTCATAGTTTTTGCACGTTGAGATTCGCTAGGTGCTAGTTATTCAACCATGGACACTGGAGTTTTTGTCGAAGATATATGAGATTAGATGTGCTTATGTTATGGGTATGATGGTTTAAGCTCATGCAATAGATTATGGAAGGATTAGGAAACAAGTGCATCAAGGAGATTAAGTTTTCCGAACTCAGGAGACATTTTGGGTAAGATTTCGTATGACAATTTTGGTCTAACTTGGGGAAAGAATACCTTTTGGTATATTAGGAGTTTTGAATTAAAACAAAAGCCTAAATTAAAGTTCCGGAAGTCTAGTTTCGAACGCAACAAACCGCTCATTGATCCAAAATCAAAATCAAACGTTATCAGCATTTTAATGCAGACTGCCAAGGCAGAAATTAACTATGCGCGAACACGCCTAGAGGTGGCGCGAACGCGCAGAGGACCAAGGGTCAACTTAGCGCGAGCGCGCTAAGCAATTTCTAGGTTCGTGCAACCCGACTCTAGAACTTAATAAAAGGGGCTTAACCCCTCATTTCTCATCAAAACACCCTTCCAAACTTCCTAAATATTCTGGAAATTTCCCCCAACTTTCATTCATCAAAATTTAGCCCAAATCAAGTATAATCCAAGGTTTAGATCTGGACAACATATAGTTACAATTATACTATTGTATTGCGGAGAATCTTAGTCTGGATTCAGGGTGGAAAGTTAAGATATTGCGGTTTTAGCGGGAGTAAGGTATGAATCTTCCTTTATTAATATTGATTTAGGTTTATTTACGGAGGTTGAGCTATTAAATTATCGTATAACAAATTTGTTAGTTGAGAAATTGGATAAACATCATTATGGATGTTTTGTAGAATATTTTGGTATTGATAAAGATGTTATTGGTGTTGGTGTCGTTGTTGTTTGTATAGTGATTTCGGGCTAGGGATATAAACAGGGGAGATCCTGCCCAAATTTTTGTAGAATTCTAAAGGAGTTTAACTTAAAGACTTGAGATAGGCATATGATGATATGTCTAACAGTAGTATGATGTCTCTTGAATGCAGATTTACGAGATCTGGAGAATAAGCCTTAAGTAGTAGGAAATCAATAAGGTATGTTAAGGCTAGTCCCTTTCTTTCCAAAGGCATGATTCCTTTCTTGTGAATCTATACATGTTTTCAATAATGTCTTTATTCCCGAAAGCTAGAGATTCATGATTCTTAGAGTTCCTTATGAAGCTAAAGATAAGTATATTCCATGATGATAATGATGATGATGATGATTTTATTTCTAGAAATTCCAAACTTATGGCTTTATTACTCTCGTGATATCATTGAGTATATTTCATGATTTTCTTGATTTTATTCATTGTTATTGATATCACCTTATGATAATCGTTCCTTCAAGGTGACATATAGCGATGATGATTATTCCATAATATAAATAGGAGGTTATCGACCTAACGTCACTCTGATAGAGTTGCAGCTTTTGATTGGGCTCTCATATATGCTTATGTTTATGTATGATTACACCATGCCTGTTGTGTCGGGCAGACACCACTTCGGTGGGCGGCTTATGGATATGATAATAACACCGTGCCTACATGGCCGGGCAGTCAACACTAGTGGGCGGTGTGAGATGGTTATCCCGGACTCGGGAGGCCCGTACACGGGCTAATGATTATGTTATAAATGTATGAGAAATTTTTGTTTTAAAGAAGCTAAGCATGCATGATATTAGCCTTACGAGGCAATCAGATGTCTAGGTTATCTTTATTTCATGTTATGTTCCACATTTCTTCTCATATTTTGTTCATGCCTTACATACTCAGTACATTATTCATACTGATATCCTTTCTTGTGGACGTTGATTCTTAAAAGCTTTATCAGCGGAGTTTCAAAAAGGCTCCAACTGTACCGGAGCTGCAGCTTATTGGTAGTAGTATTTTGTATACATAGACATGGGCATGGCAGAGTCCTGCCCCATCCTTATGGATTCTTGTATTCTATATATAGAGGCTCGTAGACCGATGTATGTACTTAGATATTCCGTTGTCTTGTTAGTATATGTTGATGTATAGTATTTAGACAGCCTTGTTGGCTTATGTTTATGGGCTCCATTGCTAACGATTATATAATGACATATCATTATCTTGTGATACATGTCCTTACAGCGTATGATTCACATGAGCGAGCTTACGGCCCACCTAGGAATGATTATTAGATGTATGTTTAGATGTACTAGATAGGTTAGCTCCGGGTACCCGTCATGGCCTTCTAGTTTGGTCGTGACAAAGATGATATCGGAGAAGTTCGTTCGAGGGCGTATCTATGAGCCGTGTCTGGTAGTCCTATATATGGGTGTGAAGCGTGTCATACTTATAAACAGGAGGCTGTAGGGTATTTTAGGAATAATTGACCTTCTTTCTTATCTTAGATCGTGCGATAGAGCTATGTTATAAGGATTCCCTTTTTCCTATTCGTGTGTTATGGTTTCAGCAATGCCTATGAAGACGAAAGTTACAGCGGCCCAGAAGGGCAAGATGGTGGCAGGAAGAAGGACTGAATGGGAGCCACCGGCAGAGATAGAATAGGTGAGTCCCATAACGAGGTTCCATCTCGGACCTCTCCTAATCCACCCCTACCAGAGGAGCATGAAGGGGCTTCAGCTCCATCCGCAGCACCTCCAGACACGTCAGGTCAGCAGATGACACAGGCTATTCAGCTGCTAACCAAGTTAGTTGCCGCTCAAGCTCAGCAGCAGGGTTCGAGCAAGGGTGATAGAGTGGTTAGTGCAAGAGCCCACAATTTTATTAGTCTGAATCCTCCAAAATTCTACGAGTCGAAGCCGGATGAAGACCCGCAGGGCTTTATAGATGAGATGCTGAGGACGCTACGAATAATACTTGTTTCTGATATTAAGTTACTTGAATTGGCTTCTTATAGGCTGCGAAATGTGGCTGTCCACTAGTACAACACTTGGATGTCTTCGCGAGGGGCTAATACAACCCCCCTGTATGGCAGGAGTTCGTACATTCCTTCCTTCAATATTATTTACCACCGGAGGTTCGACGGGCCCGAGCCGACAAGTTCTTGAATCTCCGACAGGGGAATATGAGTGTTCGAGTGTACAGTCTCCGCTTTAATTCCTTAGCTAGGTATGCCCCAACAATAGTTGCTGATATGGAAGACTGTGTACACTGATTCGTGAGTGGTTTGGCACCACATTTGATTAAGGAGTGCTTGACACCCTCAGTCTAGGACGGGATGGATATTGCACGTATTCAGGCCCACACTCAGAATTTTAAGGAGCAGCAGAAGCCGCAAAGGGGCAAGCGTGATTCTGATAGAAGGTCTAGTAAAAGAGCTAGATCTTCCATTGCCACTAGTGAGTTTAGAGGGAGTCAAAGGCAGTGGTATTCCAGTTATACGGGCCAATCAGCAGTTAGTGCACCTCCACGATTTGCGGGCAAAATATTTGATCATCCTATTTATTATGGACCGGGTTGGAGCTCCAGAGTTTCGAGTTCCCAGCATAGAGGCGATCCCAGTCAGAGGATACCACCCGTACCACGGTGTCTTTAGTGTGGTAAGCTACACTCAGGAGAGTGTCGCCTGGGTTCAGATGTTTGTTATGCCTGTGGTCAGCCAGGGCCCATGATGCGTGATTGTCCATCGGTAGCTGGCAGAGGTAGAATCCAGCCTACAAGATTAGTAGCGGGTTCTTCATCATCTGTGCACCCTGTAAGGAAAGGTTTGCAGGCACCAGCACGTCATGGTAAAGGTTGGGGAGGAGCATCCAGTTCAAGTGCTCCTCAGAACCGTATATATGCACTAGTTGGACGACAGGATCTGGAGTCCTCCCCCGATGTTGTCACAGATATATTGTCAGTATCCTCTCATGATATGTATGCATGGATTGATCCGGCGTATACTTTATCATACATTACTCCTTACATTACCAATCGCATCGGGGTGACACTAAGCCAATACAACCTTTTGATGTGTCCACACATGTAGGGGAACCAATGGTAGCTAGACGAGTATATAGGAATTATGTGGTTGCAGTTTGCAATCGAAATACTCTGGTTGATCTACATGAGTTAAAAATGTTAGATTTTAACGTTATTATGGGATGGATTGGTTGGCCTCCTATTATGCCAATGTTGACTATAGAACAAAGATGGTTCGATTTCAGTTTTTGATAGAACCAGATTTAGAATGGAGAGGTAATACACTGTCCTCGAGAGGTAGGTTTATTTCCTATCTCAAAGCAAGGAAGATGATTGCTAAGGGCTATATTTATCATTTAGTCTGGGTTCAAGACACAGAAGCAAAGCCGCCAATTCTTCAATCTGTCCAGTAGTGAACAAATTTCTAGATGTGTTTCTGGACGAGCTTCTAGGTCTTCCACCATAATGGGAGATTGAGTTTACTATTGATGTATTGCTGGAAACTAAGCCTATATCTATTCCTCCTTATCGAATGGCCCCAGCGGAATTAAAGGAGTTAAAGGCGCAACTAAAAGATCTGCTTGAAAAAGGCTTTATTAGGCCTAGCTCATCGCCATAAGGAGCGTCGGTGTTGTTCGTAAGAAAGAAAGATGGCTCCTTGAGGATATGTATTGATTACAGGCAATTGAACAAGGTGACGATAAAGAATAAATATCCACTTCCAAGGATCAACGATTTATTTGATCAACTGTAGGGTGCCAAATGGTTCCCAACAATAGATCTAAGTTTGGGATACCATCAAGCGAGGGTTAAAGAAGAAGACATTCCAAAGACAGCCTTCAGAATTAGATATCGTCACAATAAGTTTTGGGTGATGTCATTTGGATTGACTAACGCCCCTGCGGTATT
The DNA here is from genome assembly GCF_019175385.1 of Lycium barbarum. Classification (NCBI taxonomy): domain Eukaryota; kingdom Viridiplantae; phylum Streptophyta; class Magnoliopsida; order Solanales; family Solanaceae; genus Lycium; species Lycium barbarum. The sequence continues at coordinate 25,061,872 of NC_083337.1, forward strand.
TATTAATTTGATGAATAATGTATTAAGGCCTTTCCTAGATTTGTTCGTGATTGTGTTCATCGATGATATTTTGGCACATTTCGGATCGGAGGCAGAGCATGCAAAACACCTAAGTACTATTCTTGGAATTCTTTGGGCTCGGGAACTATATGTCCAGTTTTAAAAATGTGAGTTTTGGCTGAATTCTGTAACTTTTCTGAGGCATATTATTTTAGCTGACGGTATTCGAGTAGATACCCAGAAGATTGAAGCTGTGAAGAACTGGAGAAGGCCTCCAACGCCTACAGAGATTCGTAGTTTATTACGGTTGACTGGTTATTATAGAAGGATTTTCTTCTATTCCGCACCTTTCTTCTATTCCGCGCCACTGATGAAGCTAACCCGGATGAGTGCGAGTGCAGTTTTCAGGAGCTGAAGGATAGATTGACTTCGGCCCCAGTCCTAACACTTCTAGAAGGATCGAAGGGCTATGTTATCTATTGTGATGCTTCGAGTGTTGGGATAGGTTTTGTGCTGATGCAGTATGACAAAGTTATCGGTTACGCTGCAAAGCAGCTATGGAAGCACGAGAAAACCTACCCGACTCATGACCTAGAGTTTGCTGCGGTTATTCATGCTCTAAATATATGGAGACACTATTTGTATGGCATTCATGTGCATATTTATACGGATCACATGAGTCTCCAATATATTCTCAAATAGAAGGAATTGAATTTGCGGCAAAGGCGATGGTTGGAGCTATTAAAAGGCCATGATGTGAGTATCTTATATCATTATGGGAAAACGAACGTAGTAGCCAATGCTTTTAGCCGCAAGTCCATGGGTAGTTTAGGTTATGTTCAACCGGAGAAGAAGGAGTTAGTCCATGAGTTTCGACAGCTAGCCAGCCTAGGAGTTCGCTTGATGGATTCGAGCAGTACGGGAGTTACTATCCAGAACCCAACGGTGTCATCTTTAGTAGAGGAGGTAAAGAAGCGCCAATATGAGAATCCCGTGTTAATTCATTATAGAGATGCGCTTTCTCAGAAGGAGAAGTCACTATTTGAGGTTGCCGTAGATGGAGTTCTCAGGTATCAAGGCATATTATGTGCTCCTGATGTTGCAGAATTACGTCGACAGATTGTGGAAGAAGCCCATCATTCCAGTTATTCTGTCCATCCAGGAGTGACAAAGATGTACCATGATCTTAAGTCTATATATTGGTGCGATGGAATGAAGAAACATGTAGCAGAGTTTGTAGCTCAATGTACTAATTGTCAAAAGGTGAAAACCGAGCACCAAAAGCCTGGGGGGTTACTGTAAGCTATAGAGATTCTGACTTGGAAATGGGAAGTGACTAATATGGATTTCAATACAGGCTTGCCTCGTTCCCAGCATAAGTATGATTCTATATGGGTAGTTATGGATAGACTTACGAAGTCAGCTTATTTTCTACCAGTCAGAACTACGTACTTAGCAGAAGATTATACAAAGTTGTATATCAAAGAGATAGTGTGACTTCATGGTGTTCCAGTATCCATTATTTTTTATAGAAGAGCACAATTTACAGCTAACTTTTTGAAGTCCTTCCAAGAAGGTTTGTGAATACAATTGAGACTTAGCATAGCATTTCATCCACAGACTGAAGGGCAGGCTGAGCACACTATCTAGACCCTTGAAGATATGCTAAGAGCCTGTCCGTTGGAGTTTTGATGCAGTTGGGATGACCATTTTTCGCTCATTGAATTTGCGTATGATAATAGCTGCCACTCCAGCATCCAGATGGCCCCATATGAAGCTCTATATGAAAGGAAGTGTAGATCGCAAATCGGATGGTTCGAAGTAAAAGAGACAAAGTAAGTTGGCCCATACTTGATCTAGGAAGCGATAGAGAAAATCGAACTTATTCAGAATCGGTTATTAACAGCCCGAAGTCGTCAAAAATCCTATGCGGACAATCATCGACGTGACTTGGAATTTAAAGTTAACGATTAGGTATTGTTGAAAGTTCCATCGATGAAAGGTGTAATGAGATTTGGCAAAATGGGAAAACTTAGCCCCCGGTATATCGACCCTTACAAGATTGTGCGCAAGGTAGGCTAGTAGCTTATGAGTTAGATCTGCCTTCGGACTTGGAGTCAGTTGACCCAGTGTTTCATGTGTCAATGCTTCGGAAGTGCGTGGGAGATCCTTCCAAAATTGTGCTTGTAGATGATGTCCAAGTTACTGAGAAATTATCCTATGAAGAAGTACCCATTTCCATCCTAGATAGGCAAGTTCGAAGACTTAGAACCAAGGATGTAGCTTCAGTTAATGTTCTGTGGAGAAACAATTATAGGGAAGAAATGACTTGGGAAGCTGAGGAAGATATGAAGTCCAGGTATCCTCATCTATTTCCACCTCCAGAAGATCCCCAGACAGAGACACTGCACCCTCAGGTACGTGATACTTCTTTGAATGACTTTTTGGTCATGTGTGGCCAATATGGGTATTGATATGGTAGACCTGTCAGGCATTGTATATTCTGTTTGTTGTGACAGGATGGTAGTGGTACAATTATAGGTAAAATTCTGGCAAATTTTTCGTACGAATCCCTAAGAGCTTAATATTCTAGGACTAATTTCCTAAGGGGGAGGAATGTTACACCTCTTAGTTTTTGCACGTTGAGATTCGCTAGGTGCTAGTTGTTCAATTATGGACTCTGGAGTTATTGTCGAAGATATATGAGATTAGATGTGCTTATCTTGTGGTTATTATGGTTTAAGCTCATGCAATAGGTCATGGAAGGATTGGGGAACAAGTGCATCAAGGAGATTAAGTTTTTGGAACTCTAGAGAAAAGTTGGGTAAGATTTCGTACGAAAATTTTGGTCTAACTTGGGGAAAGAATATCTTTTTGTATATTAGGAGTTTTGAAGTGAAACAAAAGCCTGAATTGAAGTTCAGGAAGTCTAGTTTCTAACGTAACAAACCGCGCATTGATCCAACATATTATGAGCATTTTAAGATGGACTGCCAGGGCAGAAATTAACTCTACACGAACGTGCCTGGAGGTGGTGCGAACTCGCATAGGAGCAAGGGTCAACTCAGCGCAAACGCGCAGAGGAGCAAGGGTCAACTCAGCGCAAACGCGTAGAGGACCAAGGGTCAACTCAAAGCGAACGCGCTGAGCATTTTCTAGATCGATGCAACTCGACTCTAGAACTTAATAAAAGGTGGCTTACCCCCTCATTTCTCATCCAAACATCCCTCCAAAATTCCCAAATATTTTTGAAATTTCCCCCAACTTCTATTATCAAATTTTATCCAAAATCAAGTATAATATCGGGGTTTAGATGTGGACTGCGTATAGTTACGATTATAATATTGTATTGCGGCGAGTCTTGGCCTGGATTCAGGGTGGAAAGTAAAGATATTGCAGTTCTAGAGGGAGTAAGGTATGAATCTTCCCTTATTGATATTGATTTAGGTTTATTTATGGAGGTTGAGCTATTAAATGATCGTATAACAAATTTGTTGGTTGAGAAATTGGATAAATATCGTGGGGGATGTTTTATGGAATATTTTGGTATTGATAAAGATGTTATTAGCGTTGGTGTTGTTGTTATTGGTATTGTGATTTCGGCCTAGGGATATAAACAGGGGAGATCCTGCCCAAATTTTTGTAGAATTCTAAAGGAGTTTAACTTAAAGACTTGAGATAGGCATATGATGATATGTCTAACAGTAGTATGATTTCTCTTGAATGCAGATTTACGAGATCTGGAGAATAAGCCTTAAGTAGTAGGAAATCAATAAGGTATGTTAAGGCTAGTCCCTTTCTTTCCAAAGGCATGATTCCTTTCTTATGAACCTATACATGTTTTCCATAATGTCTTTATTCCCAAAAGCTAGAGATTCATGATTCTTAGAGTTTCTTATGATGCTAAAGATAAGTATGTTCCACGATGATAATGATGATGATGATGATGATTTTATTTCTAGAAATTCCAAAGTTATGTCTTTAATGCAATCATGAGATCATTGAGTATATTTCATGATTTTCTTTATTTTATTCATTGTTGTTGATCTCACCTTATGATAATTGTTCCTTCAAGGTGAGATATAGCGATGATGATTATTCCATAATATAAATCAGAGGTTACCAACCTTACGTCACTCCGATAGAGTTGCAGCTTTTGATTGGGCTCTCATGCGTGCTTATGTAAATGTATGATTTCACAGTGCCTATTTGGTCGGGCAGACACCACTTCGGTGGGCGGCTTATGGATATGATAATAACACCGTGCCTATATGGTCGGGCAGTCACCACTAATGGGCGGCGTGAGATGGTTACCCCGGAAGCGGGAGGCCTGAACGCGAGCTAATAATTATGTTATATATATATGAGAAATGCTTTTTTAAAGGAGCTAAGCATGCATGATATTCGCCTTACGAGGAAATCAGATGTACAGGTTATCTTTATCTCATGTTATGTTCCACATTTCTTCTCATATTATTTTCATGCCTTACATACTCAGTACATTATTCGTACCGGCGTCCTTTCCTGTGGACGCTGCGTTCATGCCCGCAGGTAGACGGACCTGATCCTTAGGAGCTTTATTAGCGGGGTTTCAGAAAGGCTCCAATTGTCCCAGAGCTGCAGATTATTGGTACTACTCTTTTGTATACATAGACTTGGTCATGACAGAGTCCTGCCCCGTCCTTATGGATTCTTGTATTCTATATATTGAGGCTTGTAGACCGATGCCTGTATTTAGATATTTCGTAGTCTTGTTTGTATGTGATGATGTATAGTATTTGGACGGCCTTGTTGGCTTATGTTTATGGGCACGGTTGCTAACGATTATATAATGACGTGCTATTATCTTGTGATACATGTCCTTACAACGTATGATGCACATGAGCTAGCTTATGTACCACCTAGCAATGATTATGAGATGCATGTGTAGAGGTACTCGTTAGGTTAGCTCCGGGTACCCGTCATGGCCCTCTAGTTGGGTCGTGACAAAAACGCTTAAAACGACTTAACGGGTCGTTACAGTTGTACTTTAGTTTGGCACTTAATTTATCTATATAGCAACATCAGTTTTTAGCTGCTTTTGTTTTCTGAAAAAAAGATCCAAAAAAAAGAAAAATACCAAAAAAGTTCTGGGTGAAAAAGATATGCGGCTATTCAACTTATTAGTTTATTTACTTAAAAATCAACTTTTTATTTTTAGAGAAGTTGTTATTTATGTTTAATTTCACAAGACGTATTGGTTTACAAAATGATCTCCCTCTTCATTGTTGAACTCGTATAACTTTGTAATAAAAAAAAAAAACCAATAGAGCGAAAAAATAATTACCAAATATATATCTATTGGTTAAACTTCACATTTTATAGTTAAGCATTTAATATTTTGACAAAATCCGTAAATTTCACACTTTGCACCCGTTGAGAAGAATCATTAGTCTCATTAAAATTTAACCATAAAATTAAGGGTTCTTCAAATATAAGAAGAATTTAGATATCAAAAGTAAATAAGTTAAATGAAATATAAATTAATAACAAAATTACTAAAATTGTCGGCCTTGCCGGACTGTTAAATGACCACTATCATGGGTGCACTATACCTAATTAACATCACATCAAACATACATGTGTCACGGTTGAAAACATTAATGGTTATAATCGAATTTTATGATTGATTCTCCCAGGAAAACTTTGTATCTTCTATGGTTGTTATATGTCGTAATCACCACAATATAGTATGAAAAAAATATATGAGGGAAACAAAGTTCTAACATAAAGTCATATAGCCTCACAATCAAAATTCAAAAAATCAAAAACTTGCAAATACATGCATATCTAAATCTCAAAAAATAAAATAAAATAGAACAACTAATAAAGTTTGAAAGAGAACAAGACAATGAACTCTAGCATAAAAAAGTTAAAGCAGAAGTGGAATTCACCGACTCTAGCAATACTGACAGCTACTAAATGTTCACGGTGAGAAATTACAATTATATTCACTTACACTTATACTCAAAAATGCTTTCAAACTTAACTAACCTTAGTTATAAAAATGATAAATGAATCAGTTCAAACTATGTTAAATAGAGAAGGATACATGCTCATAAAGAGAACTTAATGAATACGCCTAAATGACATTTTATGGCTAAAAATATTTATTTATTTTTTTTGAAATAATCCCTATATTTGATTCAATATTACAAAATAGTGAAAATAATAGAATAATATATGTTTCTTGTCAATTTAAATAAACAAAACTAAGCGGAAAAAAATGCTGGGTTATTATGTAAATTTGGTTGGATTTTAATTTTTTATTTCCTAAACTTGCACAACTAAATCAAAATGATGAGAGGATTATTCACATAGATAAAACTCGAGTTAATGATGTCTCATATAAACTAATGAGATCAACTTTGTGCATCTCATTTATGTAATAATTTTATTATAAGAGCATAGATTGTTAAAATACTTGGACTAATGTAATGTCAAATTTATTTATGAAATGTCATATCATTTAACTAAATATCCAACCGATTGCCAATTAATTAACCCTTTTTAGGAGAATCAAGAATATAACAAATATAGAGCCTGTTTGGATAGGCTTATGCCTATAAGCTGCAAACAACTTATAAGCTAAAAAAAATAAGTTGGGGTAGTCTAACATATTTGTTTTTTACTTATAAGCTGTTTTCAGTTTATAAGCTGCTTTAGATAAGCTAAATCAAATGGGCTCAATTATTTTTTTGAGCTTATTTTAAGTACAAAATGACTTTAAGCTGGCCAACCAAACAATCAAAAAAGCTGAAAACAGCTTATAAGCAACTTATAAGTCAATCCAAACGGGCTCATAATCATTACCACAATGTCTAGTCATTCCATAAATAAATAACTAAAGCGGAAGTCTAACTATTATAGTCTCAAAATCCGAAAGTCATCGTACAAAAAGGGTGGGTGAAAAAGATATGCAACAATCCAAATTATTAGTTTATTTACTTAAAACTCAACTTTTTATTTTTAGAGAAATTGTTATTTATGTTTAATTTCATAAGACGTATTTGTTTACAAAACGATCTCCCTCTTCATTGTTGAACTTGTATTGTTTTGTAATCAAAAAGGAAAAAACCAATAGAGTGAAAAAATAATTACCAAATATATGTCTATTGGTTAAATTTCACATTTGATAGTTAAGCATTTAATATCTATCTATATATAATATAAAGCTAGGCATAGATAAGGTGATATGACACCTCTCTATGGCCTCCATTTGCACTTATCTTGTTTCTCCTTTTTTGAAGTTTTCCATTATTTTTCTCATTTATCTTATATTAAAAATTTCACTTTCTTCATAGCTCACATATCTTCCTAACCCACACTTTAAATTCTCAAAACTTCCGTGCATTACATGTCCATGCTCCTAAATATTAAATATGTGAATTTATGATATTTTACCATGTTCATAAAGTAGAAGAGATGAATCTTTATGTGCAATAATACTGTGTAAAGACTAAAAGTCACCCACTACTTTTCCCCGAATTAAACCATTTAGCCGTTTTTTTCTGTTATGCTTACAAGTTCCGATAATAAAATGGTAACCATTAATTTTTCCTTTTCCTAATTAATATAGTAGAAGAATGCTTCTCTGCCCATTCCTATCCTAATTATTATTATTATTTGAGTAGAAGAATTCTTCAGTTATATAAGTAATTGGAAAGAAGAAGTAATCTTTGTTCACGACCCAACCGAAGGGCTATGATGGGCACTCGGAACTTGCCTACCGAGTGCCTCTTAACGTACTTCTCATTATCATATCTAGGTAACCCACATGGCTAACTCACAATTACCACAAACTGAAATGACACGAGTTCCATCGAACATACGCACATCTATATAAACATCATCAACTATGTCATATGTACAAGCCAACAAGGCTACCAAAATGATATACAAAATATGAACCAATATGGTTACGGGATATCTAGATGTGCACGCCTGTCTATGAGCCTCTACATGGAGTATGTAATATCATAAAGATGGGACAGGGCCCCGCCATGCCCAAGTATGTACACAAAAGAATAATACCAACTAAACTGCAGCTCCGAATCAAATAGAGCACTTATATGCAATCACTGATGAAGCAACCTAGGGGTCTGGTCCATCTCTCTGTCTACCTGCGGGCATGAACACAATGTCCACAAACAAAAGGATGTCAGTACGAACAATGTACTGAGTATATAAGGCATGAATAGCAACATGATAAAGGAATGAATATAACATAAGATAAGGAGATCAATTTATACTTCATAATACCTCTTTAAGATGACTATCATACGCACTTAACCTCTTAAGATGACTATCATACGCACTTAACCTCTCCCTAAACTGTGCTCCTCTATCAGAAATAATGGATACTGGAACACCACGAAGTCGTACTATCTCGTTAATATAAAACTTTGCATAATCTTCGGCTAAATACATATTTCTAACAGGCAGAAAATGAGCTAATTTTGTAAGTCTATCCATAATTACCCATATGAAATCATACTTACACTGAGAACGAGGCAACCCTGTAATGAAATTCATATTAATCACTTCCCATTTCCAAGTCGGAATTTCCATAATTTGCAATAATCCACCAGGCTTCTGATGCTCAATCTTTACCTGCTGACAGTTAGAACATTGAGCTACGAACTCTGCTATGTCTTTCTTCATTCCATCCCACCAATAAATGGACATAATATCATGATACATTTTTGTTGCTCCCGGATGAACAAAATAACAGGAACAATGGGCTTTCTTCAAAATCTAGTGACGTAATCCTACAACCTCAGGAACACATAATCTACCTCGACATTTGAGAACTCCATCTGCAGAAATCTCAAAGGATGACCTTTTCTTCTGAGGAAGTGTATCCCTGTAATGAACCAACATGGGATCCTCATACTTGCGCTCTTTCACTTCAACCACAAATGACGAAACAGCTGAATTCTGAATGATAACTCCCATATTGCCTAAGTCTATTAACCAAACTCCTAGGATAAAGCTCATGAGCTAACTCTCTCTTCTCTGGCTAAACATCATATAAGCTACCCATAGACTTACGGCTAAGAGCATCAGCTATAACGTTCACTTTCCCTAGATGATATAGGATGCTAACATCATAATATTTCAACAGGTCCAATAACCGCCTTTGTCGTAAATACAACTCTTTCTGGTTGAAAATATACTGAAGACTCTTGTGGTCGGTAGAAATATCAACATGAACACCATAAAAATAATGCCTCCATATCTTTAAAGCATGAATCACACCAGGGAACTCTAAATCATGGGTCGGATAGTTTTTCTCGTGTTTCCGCAACTGCCTTGAAGTATAAGCAATAACTTTGTCGTGCTGCATCAATACACAACCTAATATCACGCCTGAAGCATCACAATAAATAACGTAGCCCTCTGATCTATCTGGAAGTGTCAGAACTGAGGCCGATGTCAATTTATCCTTCAGCTCCTGAAAACTATGCTTACAAGCATCTTTCTATTGAAATTTAGTTGATTTTTGAGTCAGCTTCGTCAATGGTGCAGAAATAGAAGAAAAAAGACTTCTAGAAATCTTCTGTAATAACCTGCCAAGCCTAGAGAACTACAAACCTTCATAGGTGTTGTAGGCCTTGTCCAAGCCTTCACAGCCCCAGAAAAGTCACAAAATTTAACCAGCACTCACATTTTGAGAACTTTGCAATAACTCTCGAGCCTAAAGAACTCTAAGGATCGCCCGTAAATGATCTGTATGCTCTGTCTCAGATCGATAATACACCAGAATATCATCGATAAACACAATCACAAATAAATCTAGGAAAGTCCTGAATATATTGTTCATCAAATCCACGAATACTGCTTGAGCGTTAGTCAACCCGATAGACATTACTCAAAATTCAAAATGACCATATCTGCTTCTGGAGGCCGTCATCCAAATATCTTTCTTCCTAACTCTCAACTGGTGATACCTAGATCTTAAGTCTATCTTTGAGAACCATTTGGCACCCTGCAACTGATCGAATAAGTCATCGAGCCTTGGAAGCAGATACTTGTTCTTTATTGTTACCTTATTCAGTTGCCTGTAGTCAGTACACATCTGTAAGGAATCATATTTCTTTCTTACAAACAACACAGGTTCTCCTCATGGTGATGAACTAGGCCCGATAAAGCCTTTTTCTAGCAAATCTTTCAATTGCTCCTTTAACTCCCTCAATTCTGCAGGATCTATTCTATAAGGAGGAATAGCTATTGGCTTAGTGTTACACCTTGGAATTTCGCGTCGCTCGCTTTATGAGCATGCTAATGTAAACTTGAAGTGAACATGAAGGCCCTTTTAAGGTTAAGAAGGATGTTTGATGATTCTAATTATGATTCGAAAGGCATTTGAAGCAAGATAAGAAAGTTCGTCGGAGAAAGTCTAGGTTGAGCCATGCTTTGGGAAATTTCGGATCATCGGGCTATGCTTTGCTTAACATCACTTTGAGGATGAGATATAGAGCCCATTAGATGGTTAATAAATTTCTATACAAATGCCAAGAAGGTTCCATAAGAATTGGAGGTCAAACGAATCGAAAAGAACGCGTTTTCGCGAAAGTTGGAGTTGGGGCCTAGTTTGCGGTCGCAAACTGAGTTTGCTGTGCAGAAACCTGGTTGCAAACTCTCCATTTGGGAAGCCCCCACTGCCCAACATCACCCCTAAGCCAAGGATGGAGTACGCGGCCACATATTGAGTATGCGAGGCCGCATACTCACCGCAAATTAAGGTCGGGGGGCGATTTTGCCACCTTTTTAAATCCTAAAAGACCTCATTCTCATTTTCAACTTTCCATACTTATTTACCTACCTCTCTAAAGTCATCCAAAGAGTTCCCAAAGGTTCCCAAACCCTTCATACCTTTCCATATCATCAAGAGAGAAGATCAACATCAAAAGCTTAAGGTAAACTAAGGAGGGTGATGGTTCTTTTTTCTATTTAGAGTTGTGGTGAACATAAGCTTGGAGGAAGTTAGGTGAAGTGAAGTTATTTGACTATAAGGTATGTTCCTCATCTTATTCTTATGGTTGAGTTGACATAAAGTTTTAGTACTCCTTAGTGAGGAAAAGAAATAAAGTAGAGAAACCATGGATGGTGTAATGAAGAAGATGACTATGAGTGAATTTAAAAAGGAGATTTTGCCTAGACATGGGATTTAATTGAATATAACTTCTTGATTGTGATATTGTGGATGTTGTTATTGTTTTTTGGGAGTTGTTTCTTCATTTGGTGTAAGTTGATAAAATAGGAGAAGTGCTGCCCAAATTTCGTTAACTCATTAATGATGCTAGTTTGAGCTTAAGAGCGTTTCTTCTAGACTTAACCTTAGTGTAATTCCTCTTGACGGTAGACTATGTGAACTAGGAAGGAGAACGTCAACTGATTATGAAGATTATAAGGTATGCTAATGCTATTCCTTCTTCATTTTGGCATGATCCTGTGTTATGAGCCAATAAGTGATTAAATGAGCTTCCATATTATTTTACTGTTAGAAGCACTAGGAGTATTTCAGTCTTTGATGTCCCTATTCCCGTATGATTTTTCCTTCCTTTCATGGGTCTTGAGATTACTTATGTTGGTTATGTTATACATTTTAATTATGAATTGCATTCATATACATATGCATATTGACCTATAACCAGAAGGCGTTATATACGCATATATTATATGTATACGGGGTATGGGGGAAATGGATAGGTGTTATATACGCATTACCACCTGATCAGTTGGTGAACCATGATGATGATGATATATATATGGATCGGATCTTACGTTCCTCGGCATGTTGACATGATATATAGATCGGGCCGTACGTTCGTCGGCATTATTATATGAGATATGGGTCAGGCTGAACGTTCCTCAGCACTATAACCTATATTTATATACATGAGCATGATTATCATTGAGAGCATGCAGAAGATGCGCCCGCAGAGGCATTGTCAGTTATACAGATTATGCACATGCTTACAGATACTGGTTCATGTCAATCTATGTGGACAGTCGGTGATATTTTAGTTCCAGATTCCGTTCATAATTCTTATGCTTATGCTTATGTTACTCTTATGTCTTGCATACTCAGTACATTATCCGTACTAACTCTCCTATTGCTCGGGGGGATGCGTTCATGCATGTAGGTTCAGGTAGATAGACAGGTGGTCCAGCTCCATAGGACCTCTATATCCAGCAGTGGTCAGTGCGCTCCATTTGATCCGGAGCTGCAGTCTATTTTGGTATGCCATTCTTTTGAGATGAATATGTATATGAGTATGACGGGGCCCTGTCCCGTCCTTTCTATAGTTTTACACTCCAGTAGAGGTCTGGAGATAGTTGTATGTATTTGTCAGATGATGTAGCCTTGTCAGCTTCTATTCTTTTGCGTACAGAATATGTAGCGGCCTAGTTGGCTCGCACTGCTCTGCAACATGTATATGTATATATAGATTGTACCGAGTTCATGATGTCACCCCTTAATGAGGCAGTATGAGATCAGTTTAAGTAACTTATGGGCCCTTGATATTCAGTATGGTTCAGATATGAGTATAGGGGTGTTTGGTCACTAGAGGTCAGACACTCATCACGACTTATTGATTTGGGTCCTGACAGAAATGGTATCAGAGCGGTTCTGTCCTACGGTTGTCTACAGACCATGTTTAGAAGAGTCTTGTTTATGGGTATGTTATGCACCACACTTATAAACAGGAGGCTACGAGTCATTTAGGATGATGTCATTTTTCCACTATTAGATCATGCGATAGAGTCATGAGTTATGATTTTTCTTTCTAATGATTTGTTCTAATTTCAGCGATACCCCGCAAGAATGCTACGGCTACCCAGATGGGCAAAGGAGAAATCGGTGAGCCCACTAGCCGTACTCGATAGGTTACTAGGGCTCGGGATAAGATTCAAAGTAAGAGCCCATCTGAGACTTCACATACCCCGCTTCCAGCACCTGCCTCAGTTCCTCAGCAGGATGAACCGGGCCAGGATGTACGGGATGATGTACAGTTATTGACTAGATTGGTAGCCGCCCAGGTTCAGCAGCAGGGAGCTGGTGTTGATCAGGCAGACCGGGCTGGTAGTTCGAGGGTTAAGACTTTCCTTGGGTTAGACCCTCTAGAGTTTTCTGTGGTAAAGCAAAATATGGACCCCCAAGATTTTATTGATGGCATGTAGAGGACCTTGAGGGTTATGCACGCAGATGAGGTTGGGTCTGTGGAGTTGGCTTTGTATAGGCTTCGTGATATTACCGTACAGTGGTATCAGACTTGGGAGCTATCGAGGGGAAGGAATGCCCCTCCAGCTGTTTGGCGAGAGTTTTCAGATGCTTTTATTCGCCATTATGTACCTCCAGAAGTTAGACAAGCCCAAGCAGATAGGATTCTGTGTATTGAGCAGGCCAGTATGAGTGTCCAGGAGCATTGTGTGTATTTTGATTCTATGGCTAGATATGTCCCAACTATGGTGGCTGAGAAAGAGTACAGAGTTCATTGTTTCACGGCGGGTCTAGGACTGCATTTGATAGATGCTTGTACGACTACCGCATTACAGCCAGGCATGGATATCTCCCGTATATAGGCATATGCACAAAATATAGAGGACCGCAAGCTTCAGTGGAAGACAGAGCGTGACCGTGACCGGAGCCATGGCAAGAGGGCCATATCATTTGATATCGGGGGTGAGTCCAGGAGAGGACAGAGACAACAGTATTCCCGATATCCATTCCATTTGGTAGTGTAACGCCCCAAAACCCACCTTTTGTGTAACAGGTATCCGATGCTATGAATAACACCGGAAGCACCTTATAAAAATCAATAAACGTCTAATCTCTTTCGAAAATCTTTTGAAATACAAAAACCAATCATTAATAAATTGGATAAAAGAATGATCATACTGTGATATAATCCCGCAGAAGTAAAATTAGAAACTTAGTAAATAAATGTGGCAAAATACCCAACGAGTCACAAAGGAGTACAACACACTACCCACAATCTGACAACTATCTATGAAGCTTCTACGATAATAAAGAGTGTCTAAAAAACATTGGAACGTAGCCCAGAACTAAAATACAAAAAGGAAAAAATAGAATGGTGCCCCACGAACAATCATATGGGCTCACCGAATAGTCTCGAAAGCAGCAAGTTCTCTTAAGTCATAGGCGTATCATGAAACTGCTCCTCAATGATACCTAACATACCATAAAAAACAACAATGGTATGCATGAGTATTGGGTACTCAGTGAGTTTCGAAGGGGCAGTAATTAATAAAACCAAAGTATGCTAGTAAAACCAATAAAATGATATCAAAAGAAACAGTTCGAACTCTAGAGAATAAGTAAGCCAGTAAACTAGGGAAATCACCAATAAGAGTCAACATACATGAATATATCAAGTTCCACTTATGTTATCATTCACATCATTCTGTGTTTCATTTACGAACTCAAGGTTTCCGCAAACCACTCACAGGAAAAAAAGATACAAAACATGCCACTCACAGGAAAATCAATCAGTCGATACTCTGGGCTAGGAAACCACGGAGGCTAATCATCCTCTGGACTAGCACAGCATTAGATACTCTGGGCTAGGCAGCAACAGAGGTCAATCATCTTCTGGACCGACACAACAATAGATACTCCAGGCTACGAAGCAACGGAGATCAATCATCCTCTGGACTGACACAGCAATACTCATATTGATACATTAGGATCCATAACGACTAATCATCTTCTGGACTAGCACAACTTGCCCATACAAGCCCAAACACAAACAAAATACAAATCATGGCATATTACCGAATCATCAATCATGACTTAGAGTGGAATCTTACTTCTCAAGTCATCATCTCAAAACAGTGGCATTTCAAGTCTTAACCGATTTAGAATCTTATTCAAATCTCTTATTCAATATCAAGGTCAAGAAACCCATTCAACAACAAAACAAGTTTAACGTCCAACCTTTAGAAAAATAAGTTCAATTATCAAATAATGGGAAAAGAGAGTTTCAGAAAGTAGTATAGTTCGTATAAGGTTCGATGCGGGCTTGAACATACACACTCATGACCTTATCTAAAAGAAACAATCTTTAATTCCAAAAGAACTTCCACCAAACAAGAGTTATAACTTATACAAAAAATCAAGAAAGGATCCTCAAATACAAATCATGCTTTCACAATATAAACGTACTTCAAAAGTAGACATACTTGAAAAGACGATTTTTGAAATATAGACATACCTCAAATACCACTCAAACATAATTCACAAGGTTCTACAATCACACTACAATGGTTTTAGATGAGAAAGATTAGAGCTTTAATCTAATTCTACCTATATGCCCCCTTTATAGAAAAACTAGGGTTTTCATGTCTAGAACGTGTTCTTGAACACTTTATGAATCAATCATGGATTCTAATCCCATAGGATAACCTACACTAGTATAAACCCTTTCAATAAAATTGAAAAGTTAAGGATCATACCTTATTGAAGGATTCTCAACGTCTTCAAACGTCCCTTTCTTCTTCTCTTTCTTGGGTTTCAAGAATCTAGGATTTTTGGAAGATGAACTAGTGTTAATTTGATGTTAGATTGATGAAGTAATGTGGGTAATTGATTAAGAACTCACCTTATATGTTTTGGGGAAATCCTAGGGTTGTTTCATCTCAAATAGCCGGCAAAAACGAAGTGGGAATGAATATAACGAAGTTAGGCTTTTATAAATTTCGAGAAAAGTCGTTTCATGCATAAAATGGCCTGGGGCGGTGCACATAGTTTATCTATTTTGACGGCGTCAAAATTTTGAATTTCCTTAAAATTTTGCCTGGGTTGCAGCCTAGGGAGTCGTCTAGGGCGCCGCCCACGCCTAATTTTATACTGCACAGATGATGTTCAGTAAAATAGGTATAACTCCTAGCACATAGCTCCGTTAGAGCTGGGCGACCTACTGTTGGAAAGGTGTTTCAAAGATCTACAGTTTCGTTGAGGAAGTTTTCCCAAATACCCAACTAAATTTGACAAAACTGGCTTAAAATTTAGACGAGTTTGAGAACTTTTACGAACTTCACTGTTTGAGTTGACTTCAAAACAACTTCTTATCACCTAAATTCATCCCAAATGGATTAATATTGCTAAAATATCATCTTATTACTAGTTTTATACTTTCACATATCACCTGAATGTACGAGGTGTTACAGGTAGGGAGTGCACCTCCATGGTTTTTAGGTCTGAGATTTGATTGATCTTCTTATTCCGGAACGGGTCAGAGTTCTAGAGCATTAGGCTCTCCGTACAGACCAGAGTCAGGCCAGATGAGTCCCCTTTTGCTGTGATGTGCCTAGTGTGGCAAGTTACGTGTCGGTCAGTGTCGGCTGGGATCAGATATTTGTTATGCTTGTGTCCAGCCAGGTCATAGGATATGACAATGTCCAATGAGAGAGAGTGGGAGTATGGTTTAGCCCACAGGGTCTATAGCTAGTTCTTCTTCTGCAGTACGCCCTTCAGGGAAAGGTTCTCAAGCACCAACAGGACGTGGTACAGGGAGGAGTGGAGCGTCTAGCTCGAGTGGACCTCAGCACCGCGTCTATGCCTTCGCTGGTAGACAGGATCGTGAGTCGTCTCCTGATGTCATCACAGGTATATTATCAGTCTCCTCCTATGATGTGTATGCATTGATTTACCTAGGTTCTACTTTATCATATGTTACGCCATTTGTCGCCGGCAAGTTCGGGATAGAGCCCGAGTTGATTAAACCTTTTGAGGTGTCTACGCCAGTTGGTGATCCAGTCATAGCTAGGCGAGTATATCGAGGTTGTGTAGTGGTAGTTTGCAATCCCCACACCCTGGCAGATTTGATTGAGTTAGACATGATTGATTTCTATGTTATTATAGGTATGGATTGGTCGGTTTCCTTATATGCTAATGTTGATTGCAGAACAAAGATAGTTCAATTTCAGTTCCCAGACGAGCCAGTCCTAGAGTGGAAGGGCAAAGCTTCTTCGCCGAGGGGTAAGTTTATTTCCCACCCTAAGGCAGGAAAGATGATCAGAAAAAGGTACATCTATCACCTGGTTTGGGTTCAGGATGTACAAGCAGAGTCACCGACCTTTCAATCCGTTCCAATGGTGAATGAGTTTCCAGAAGTGTTTCCAAATGAGCTTCCAGGCATTCGTCCAGAGCGGGAGATTGATTTTGCAATTGATCTATTTCCAGATACTCAGCCAATATCTATTCCTCCTTATAGGATGACACCTGCAGAGCTGAAGGAATAGAAGGAGCAATTGAAGGATTTTCTTAAGAAGGCTTTATTAGGCCTAGTACATCGCCGTGGGGAGCACCGGTATTATTTGTAAGAAAGAAAGATGACTCCTTATGAATGTATATTGATAATAGGCAATTAAATAAGGTGACTGTGAAGAATAAGTATTCTCTTCTGAGGGTTGATGGCTTGTTTGATTAGCTACAGGGCACCAAATACTTATCGAAGATAGACTTGAGATCGGGATATCACCAGGTTAGGGTAAAGAGGAAAGACATTCCGAATACGACATTCTAGACTAGATATGGGCACTATGAGTTTCAGGTTATGTCATTCGGGTTAACTAATGCTCTGGATGTGTTCATGGACTTGATGAATCGCGTACTCGGACCCTTCCTAGATCTGTTTGTCATTGTGTTTATAGATGATATTCTAGTTTATTCACCGCTAGGAGCTAAACATGCAGAACACCTACGAGCAGTGCTTGGAGTTCTTTGAGATAGAGAGCTATATGCAAAGTTTTCCAAGTGTGAGTTATGGTTGAACTCTGTGGCCTTTCTGCGTCACATTATTTAATAAAAAGGCATTAAAGTAGATGCCCAAAAGATTGAGGCATGAAGAATTGGCTAAGTCCCATGACACCAACAGAGATACGTAGTTTCTTGGGTTTGCCTCGTTATTACAGAAGGTTCATAGAAGAATTTTCTTCTCTTTTAGCCTCGTTGGCAAAGCTAACTCAGAAGTCAGCTAAGTTTCAGTGGACAGATGCATGTGAGCGGAGTTTCCAGATATTGAAAGATAAGTTGACCTTAGCACCTATCCTGACTCTTCCAGAGGGAACAGATGGCTGTGTAATCTATTGTGATGCTTCAGATGTAGGTTTAGGCTGTGTATTAATGCAGCACGGTAAGGTTGTTACGTACGTTTCTAGGCAGCTGAGGGAGCACGAGAAAAATTATCCAACCCATGATCTTGAGTTAGCAGCGGTGATCCATTCTTTAAAGATGTGGAGGCATTATTTGTATGGTGTTCATGTTGATATCTACACAGACCATAAGAGCCTCCAGTGCATCTTTAAGCAGAAGGACTTGAATTTACGTCAGAGGCGATGGCTGGAGTTGCTAAAGGAGTATGATGTTCACATTCTGTACCATCTTAGGAAGGCCAATGTAGTAGCCGACGCTCTTAGTCATACATCTATGTGTAGCTTGTCATATTTGCAGCCATAGAAGAGGGAGCTAGCCCGTAATGTTTGTCAGCTAGCTAGTTTGGGAGTTCGGGTGATGGACTTAGGTGATACAGGAGTTATGGTTCAGGATACACCGATGCCATCCTTGGTAGTGGAGATAAAAGAGCGTAAGTACGAGGATCCTTTTTTGGTTCATTATCAGGATAAAGCTCCTTAGAAATAAAAGACACCCTTTATGATCTCAGGAGATGGGGTACTCAGATATAGAGGTAGATTATGCATTTCAAATGTTGCAAGCCTTCGTCAGCAGGTTATGGGGGAAGCCCATTATTCTCAGTATTCTATCTATCTGGGTACAATAAAAATGTATCATTATCTCAAAGAAGTGTACTGGTGGGATGGTATAAAGAAAGATATAGCGGAGTATGTTGCTCAGTGTCCAAATTGTCAGCAAGTCAAGATAGAGCATCAGAAGCCCGGGGGTTTATTGCCGTCTATGGAAATTCTGACATAGAAATGAGAGGTAATTAATATGGATTTCATTACAGGTTTTCCCCGTACTCAGCGGAAGTATGATTAAATATAGGTCGTAGTTGATAGACTTATAAAGTCCGGTCATTTCCTATCGATCAAAACCACTTATGCAGCTAAAGATTATGCAAATCTTTATCTTAAAGAGATTGTACGACTTCACGGTGTTCCTACAACCATTATTTCTGACAGGGGAGCGTAGTTCACAGATAATTTCTTGAAATCTTTTCAGAATGGATTGGGGACTCATGTGAGTCTTAGTACTGCATTTCACCCGCAGACAGATAGACAAACAGAACGTACTAAACAGACACTTGAGGATATGTTGAGAGCTTGTGTACTTTATTTTCAAGGCAGTTGGGATGATCATTTACATCTTATCGAGTTTGCTTATAATAATAGTTATCATTCCATTATCCAGATGGCCCCTTATGAGGCTTTGTATGGGCAGAGATGTAGATCCTCTATAGGATGGTTTGATATTGGAGAAAACCAGTTAGTGGGACTAGATTTGATTCAGCAACCAGTTGACAAGGTAAAAGTAATTCAAGAAAGATTGCTAATAGGACAGAGTCGACAGAAGTCCTATGCAGATAATCGGCGACGCAAGTTAGAGTTTGAGGTAGGCGACTGGGTCTTCCTGAAAGTTTCGCGTATGAAAGGAGTAATGAGATTTGGAAAGACAGGTAAATTGAGCCCTCAATACGTAGGGCCATATAGAATTATTCGTACAGTGGGCAAGGTGGCATATGAATTAGAGCTACCTTCTGAGTTAAAGTCTGTACATCTGATATGTCATGTGCCCATGCTTCGTAAGTGTATAGGAGATCATTCGAGAGTTGTACCGGTGGATGATATCCAAGTGACCGAGCAATTGTCAAACGAGGAGGTTCCTATAGCTATATTGGATAGTCAAGTTCGTCGATTGCGGACTAAGGATGTAGCTTCTGTTAAAGTTGTTTGGAGGAACAATAATGTCGAAGAGATGACTTGGGATGCCTAAGAAGAAATGAAGACTAAGTACCCATACTTATTTCTGTTGTCCTAGGAGAATCAGTGTGAAGCATCATCATCCCCAGGTATTGTTCTTAATTATAGTTATTATGATTGGTCGTGTGAGGCTGTAGTGATGATTTATGATTATGGTTGTTGGTCATGTGAGGCCATGGTGTTGTATAGTTTAGTATGTGGCCCTGTGTGGCTTTATTTTGGGTTGCTGTGTAGAGGATGGATGCTACATTTTTAGGGGAAACTCGTTAATTATGCTAGTTTGAGCTTAAGAGTGTTTCTTCTAGACATAACCTTAGTGTAATTCCTCTTGAAGGTTGACTATGTGAACTTGGAAGGAGAACGTTTATTGAATAAGAAGACGATATGATATTTAAAGGCTATTCCTACTTCATTTTGGCATGATCCTATGTTATGAGCCAACAAGCGATTAAATGAGCTTCCATATTATTCTACTCTTAGAAGCACTAGGAGTATTTCAGTCTTTGATGTCCCTATACCCCGTATGATTGTTCCTTTTGTTCATGGGTCTTGAGATTACTTATGTTGATAATGTTAGCTCAAAGGTTATCCATCGGAGGTAATATGACCTTATGTCATTCTGAGAGTTCTATGTATAAATTTTAGTTATGCACTGCATTCATATACATATGCATATTGACCCGTGACCAGAAACCGTTATATATGCATATATTATATGTATATGGGGTAGGGGGGAAATGGATAGGCGGTAATATACATTACCACCTGATCAGCTGGTGAACCTTGATGATGATGATATATATATATATGGATTGGGTCGTACGATCCTCGGCATATTGACATGATATATGGATCGGTTCGTACGTTCCTTGACACTATTATAGGGGATATGGGTCGGGCTGAACGTTCCTCTACACTATGACCTATATTTATATGCATGAGCATGATTATCACTGAGAGCATGCAGAAGATGCGCCGAGAGAGGCATTGTCAGTTATATAGATTATGCACATGCTTACAAATACTGGTTCATACAAATCTATGTGGACAGTTGATGATATTTAAGTTCTAGATTCCATTCATGATTCTTATGCTTATGCTTATGTTACTCTTATGTCTTACATACTCAGTACATTATCCGTACTGACTCTCCTATTGCTCAGGGGGCTGCGTTCATGCCCGCAGGTTCAGGTAAACAGACTGGTGGTCCAACTCCGTAGGACCTCTATATCTAGCAGTGGTCAGCGCGCTCCATTTGATCTGGAGCTGCAGTCTATTTTGGTGTGCCATTCGTTTGAGATGTATATGTATATGGGTATGACAGAGCCCTGTCCCGTCCTTTCTACAGCTTTACACTCCAGTAAAGGTCTGTAGACAGTTGTATGTATTGGTCAGATGATGTAGCCTTGTCGGCTTCTATTCTTTTGCGTACAATATATGTAGCGGCCTAGTTGGCTTGCACGGTTCTTTCAACATGTATATATATATATAGATTGTATAGAGTTTATGATGTCACCCCTTCATGAGGCAGTACGAGAGCAGTTTAAGTCACTTATAGGCCCTTGATGTTCAGTATGGCTCAGATATGAGTATAGGGGTGTTTTGTCACTAGAGGTCAGACACTCGTCAAGACTCATAAGTTTGGAACATGGCACATAGTGTCCGGTAACACATCGATAGCAAATTCAATCTACCATTCCGGTGGAAGACCTAGAAGATCATCTGGTTATACATCCGGAAACTCATTCACTACTGGGACAGATTGAAGAGTTGGCGGCTTTGCTTCTGTGTCTTGAACCCGGACTAAGTGATAAATACAACCTTTAGCAATCATCTTCTTTCCCTTGTGTCACGACCCAAACAGGAGGGCCGCGATAGACACCCAGGACCCTACTCGGTTGAGTGCCATACTACTATTCCATTCAGGAGTAACAACTTTTTGTGCACCTTTATTCTATGAAATAACGCTTCGGTTAGGTAAAAAAAAACTTTTCAATAAAACTCTTTCATCAAATTAGGGGCTTCTCCCTTATTGTTAATTCAAAGAAAACCTTTAGTCACAATAAAATCTTTAAAAAGAAATAAAGCATAAAAACACATCGACCTATATGCTCACTTTACACAACTATCGACATCTCGACGCACTATCTACAGGATACTGTCTGCAAAAGTCTCTAACATACACGAGATACCATAACATAAGTACTCTGACTCGGCAACACTCCGAACTAAGATGGAGCTCACCAATCCAGCTGATAGCCTGGGAACATCCTATAGCCAATGTCATCTACTCATTTGAATAAATCTGCGTGGCATGAAACGCAGCGTCCACAAGAACGAACGTCAGGACAAACAATGTACTGAGTATGTAAGGCATGAATAACAACATAATAAGAAATATATAACATAACATGGGATAAAGATGACCTGTACATTTGATTGCCTCTTAAGGCGGATACCATACATGCAACTTTAACCTTTTTAAATCAATATGTACATAAAATCATGGAAAACTTCTGAGACATTTCAATGAATGTGCAAAGATAAATAAATCATTATGCCTATATCAACAAAACACATATATTTATAGAAATGCCACAACATAGGCCACATCATCACCCCTAAAAACATCATAACATAGGTCACAGCGTCACCCCCAGTCAACTGTGCCTTATATATATAAACATCACATCATAGGCCACAATGTCACCCCCTGTCAATTCTGCCTTATATATATAAACATCACATCATAGGCCACAGCGTCACCCCCTGTCAATGGTGCCTTACATATATAAACATCACATTATAGGCCACAACGTCACCCCCTATCAACTGTGCCTTATATATATAAACATCACATCATAGGCCACAATGTCACCCCTGTCAATTGTGCCTTATATATATACATCACAACAAAGGTCATAGCGTCACCCCCTGTCAACTGTGCCTTATATATGTACATGAAGATATGAGAATGAGTGCAGTGCATACGCAAAATGAAATAGTAGAACTTGGTAATGTCACAATATAACTTTATACACATATTATACTCATAGCATGCATAAGGGTTCAAACATAAGCTACCACTTTAGCGGAGTGATGTAAGGTCAGTAATCTCCGATTTATAATATGGTATAATCATCATCGCCCTATCTCACCTTGAAGGAACAATTATTATAAGGTGAGACCAACAACAACGAATAAAATCGAGAAAATCAAGAAATAATCTGAATAATCTCATAAAAGCCTTGATCTCATAACTTGAGACTTTTAACCATAAAATCATCAGCATCATATTCATCATAGAAAATATTCTCATCTTTGCCTGTTATAGCCCGTATTTTGTACGTTCGGATAATTCGAGGTAAATGTGAGAAGTTAAGGGAAGGCTATATTTTGATCTTGTTTAATCCACAAGTTGTTTATGAATATTATTTATGAATATTATTGGCATGGAAATATTGAGAAAGGCTAAGGGTAAAAAGGGAAATTCGCAAAATGGTTCATGGTAATATTATGGAAGGGTAGGGGCAAAACGGGAATTTCACAAAATGTTCAAGAAAATTCTTAAAAATGCCACTTTGGCCTTGTGACATAAAGAGTGGGCCCCACCCATTGCCATGTGTCCATATTCTTACTTGAGGGGCTAATATATATATATATATATATATATATATATATATATAGAGAGAGAGAGAGAGAGAGATAAATGGTGGAAAAAATAAATAAGACATATTTATCTTCACCTTTTAGAAAGATGAAGAAACTTGGAGAAAGCAAGAAACATAAGAGACCATTCGGCCATGGCTATCAAAAATTGACCAAGAAAAATTATTTCTTCTAGTATTCCAAGCAATTAGAAGGTCCTCTTTAACATGGAAGGGTTTTTGGAGCAATAAAACTATTTAATTGTGCAAGTTCACAACCTTAGCCAAGCCAAGAAGTTGAGTGAGAAATGGATGATTTGCATATGTTGTAGCATGAAGAAATGGATGAAATTCATGGAACTAGATATGTTGGAGTGAAGCCTAGTGGATGTTGTATGGTATTGAAGTGATGAATTGATTTTACTTAGTATTTTAATTGTTGTTGTGGTAGATTCTATGATGAACAATGAGGATTTAATGGTTGGAAATGAAGTTGTAATCGTTTGTGGATTATGGAAGAAGTTAATGTGACATTAGTATAGTTCCTTATAATTATAAGAATAGAGTTGCTAATGTGTAGGTTATAAAAATAATTCATGAATTTGGAAGTGAGACATGTGTTTGGAAGATTGTAAGTTGGGTTGTTGTGTTTGAATTTGAAAGAAGGAAATGTGTCGTTATTATTCTTATTGAATTTGGAAGGTTTCGGACGAAGTAATATGTTGATTGGGTTGTTTGGAATATTATGAGAATTATTTGAAGTATTCTTGAACCATGTTAGAATGATTTCGGATTAATACTTGGATGTGAGATCATAAATGTTAGCTTGACTATATGTGATTGAATTGAATATAAATGAAATGTCGTTGAATTTTGTGACAAGGGTTGTTAATGTTAGAATATATTTGGATTGATTGTTGAAGTTGTTAGTATGATCGTTGGTATTGTTGTTGATAATTTGGCCGATTTGAATTCTCGGATTGTTGTTGATAAATTGGCCGAGTTAGATTCTCGGGGATGGTGTATTTACAGGGGAGATGCTGCCTAAATTTCGACAGATTATAAACGAATTTGTTTGAAAGACTAAGACAAGTATATGATGATGAATCTAACGATTATGTGAATCTTCTTGAATGTAGACTAGCAAGCTTGGATAATTAAGCGTAGCTAATAGGACGCGGAGCAGGTATGTAAGTCTTACCCTTTCTTTCTTTCGACATGATCTTTGTGAAGCCAACATGATAAAGTATATGTATGATTTCAAAGAAATTCCTATTCTTAGAGCCACTAGGATGGCCAACGTTCTTGATTCCCACAAGCTATTTCATATGGTTTTGATGCGTATCTATGATGTCCAAAGTTCTGTTTGATATGTTTCCGAATGGTATTCGGAAGATAATTGATATGGCTAAAGTTCTTATTTTCAAATGATAGCACGTTTGAGTATTCCATTGAGTCTTTCATATATTTTGATACGTACATATGGTTCCAAAAGCTTTATTTGATTTGATCCGTAACGATATCCGAAAGGTACTTGATATGATTGTTGCTTTGACTTTTCCAAAAAAATGGCTTCTGAAACGTTCGTAGAAGGTTTTGTACTTCAAACGCTCATAACGTTCTTATACTAAATCGGATTGACCCGAAACTTGTTTCTGAGCCTTCAGATGTCGATAAGTGTACGTATCTATCGAGTCTTGACTTATGTGCATGTGGTTTCGCACTACTCTGTTCGAGTAAGCCTCAGTATGTCCTTCACTACGCCCCGGGCCAGCTTCTGTTATCGTGCGTCTTTCTCTGCATTGTTCACCGCGTCCCTCGCCCTTGCGGGCCGGGTTTTGTTATATGTACATATGTATATGATGAAGTGATGATATGGGGGTGGCGGCCAGGATGGCATATGATGATTATGTTCACTGCATCCCGCAATAGAGTGCCGGGATCTGTTATATGCACATATGATATATGAATTTTGACATGCATTGATGATTCTGTTCACCGCGTCCCTTACTAGAGGGTCGGGATCTTTTATATGCATATATGATATATGATGTCGGCATATCTGATGACTCCGTTCACCGTGTCCCTCACTAGAGGGCCGGGATCTGTTATTTGCATATATGATATATGATGTCGGCATATCTGATGACTCTGTTCACTGCGTCCCTCACTAGAGGGCCGGGATCTGTTATATGCATATGATGACATATGGCGTCAGCACGCATGATCTGTGTTTGGAAAGTAAGTATTTCGGTACTCTGAATGATTTCCTCATTTTCTGTACTCCTTCTGACATATGACATCGGTATGCATGATTTGCGTTCGGAAAATAAGCACTTTGGTATTCTGGTTAATGTACTTACTTTTGTACATTATTCCGATTATGGTTCTGTTTTATGTATTTCATGCCTTACATACTCAGTACATATTCCGTACTGACTCCCTTTCTTCGGGGGCTGCGTTTCATGCCGCGCAGGTACACCCAGATGAGTTGAAGCTATTATAGAAGATGTTCCAGCGGAGATGGCAAGCTCCATTTGCTCCTGGAGTGTTGCCAAGTCAGATTATATGTGCTATGATTCTGATTGATGTTAGAGACTTTGCAGACAGAGTCGTGGGTATAGATTGTCAGTTTTGTAAGCGGCTCCATCAGCCGATATGTCATTCTGTGTTATGTGATAAATTTTACATGATTACAGATTTTGTTTGATTTGAGAATAACGACGAAAAAGAATATTTCTGAAAGCTGTACTATGTATTTCATCTTTATTTGATTTAAAAGTCCAAAAGATTATGTGTGCACTAAGGGTCAGAGGGTTCGCTCGGCCCTAAGTAAGGGTCGGGTGCCAATCACACCCTAGGGAAATTAGGGTGTCACAAAGTGGTATCAGAGCAGGTTGTCCTAGGGGTTGTCTGCAAAGTAGTGTCCAGTAGAGTCCTGTTTATGGTGTGAAGCCTGCCACATTTATAAACAGGAGGTTGCAGGGCATCTAGGGATTGTTGACCTTCTTTCTGTCTTAGATCGTGCAATAGAGCCAAGTCATAGGAAATGAAATTTCTCATATAAGCCTTACATACGACGGAAGAACTGAGTGGCGATATGGAATGTCACAGGGGTAAGTATTGATATATTTGTTCTGTTACCTGAAACTAGAAGCTTTGGATGGCTGGAATGTGTCATATAGCCGTATGTTCTGTGAGGTATTGTCGATGTTTGCTGCGTACAGATTTTGAAGAGAAAGGATTGTAAAGGAGATTTTGTTAGAATTTTCAAAATCAGGTCATTTAACGAGGTACGCCTAACAGGAGGAAGCGTGGAAAGGAAATATCATAACCAGAAATAAATAGGATGCATTGTTTCAGAGGAGTTATGGATTTTGCATGACAGGAAGAATACTAGCGAGAAAGACGATTAGCAGTCCAGAGGATTAAGATGGATAATATCCGAGGTTTAGTAAGAGTAAGGTCTGTTGGACGATTCAGAAAAAAAAATCAACAATCAGTTTGCTGTAGATTACTGTATAAGGATGGTGGCTAAAAATTCAAACAGGTTGATAACCGAGTGTTTAGTTTATAAGTAACGACAATGAAGGTATGTTCCTCACCACCGGAATCTGGAAATCTGGGGTAAAAGGTGACCATACTCACAAGTGAAAGGTGAATATTAAGGATTGGAAAGGGTAGAATAGTAATTATAAAGGAAAAGACGTGTTACGAGAATGTCTCAGAATCTATAAGACTTCGACTTGCTCCAGATCATGTAATAAAGGTCATACGGCGAAGTGGACGTGATTGTACCAACGTTAACGCACTGAATTTCATCGGAGTTTCGAGGTTAAGCGTGCTGGGGTGAGAGAAATTTTAGGATGGGTGACCCCCTGGGAAGTGTGCAAGAAATTCTATATATTCAGACATAAGAGACAAATGAGAAGCTAGAGTGACCTGAGGGAAACTAGAGTATACGGGATGGTTGGAGATCGTAAAGGGCCACATAGGACGAGACAGGCTAGACTGGAGAAGTGACAGAAAGTGCGTCACAGCTCTGGAATTTGGATAGGCTTGAATAGCGTTTGTAAGTATTTTGTGGGCTAGTTGACAGTAATTATATATATGATATCTCATATGTGATTGTATCGGTGGACATGTGAGTCCCAGCAACCGTCGCTACGGTAAAGAAGGCAGTAATCAAGTAAGGGTACCGAAGTTCGAGTGACAGCAAAAAAAATAAATGGCACCAGTGTTATAAGATAAGTTGCTATTATTTTTACTACAGGTTAAGATTGGAAATTTTAATACAATGATATTTGGAAAGGAAAAAGTGTGAGTAACTGGAAGGCAGGGAGATCAAAATGTCGGAAAAAGGTGAAAGGTAAGAAAACCTCGGTGAGTGAAAACCCTGAGAGAAATTACCGGCAATGTACGAGACTATTTGGGTAAGAACTCAAAGTAGGCATGTGAAGAGGATAAAGTGTGGTAATATGGAACAAAAGAGGAATGTGTGAGGTTCGACGAGCGAGGATAAACAAGGTGCAACCTGTAAGGATTCGGTGCTAAGAACAAGAGTAGTGGAACGCTCGAAAAATATGGATGCGCAGTTGCAACACAAGTGCATGGTTAAGAGGAATTACGAGTAAGTAAGCTAAATGAGTGAAGGGACTAATAGTGGACGGAAGGATGTGGGAATGTTGACAAGAATGATGATATAGACAGAAAATTAAGGGAAAACTTATGGTGAGAAGTTTAGATATGTTATGCACAAAGTCGGAACGAAAGACGAGGAGTAAAGTATAAACGAAGACTTCACAAAAGGACCGTTGGCATATAAGAAGCCCCCTTAAAAAGGGGGGGGGGGAGAATATATTATATTAGGCTTAAAAGGGATCACAATAATTTCAAGCGCCAGAAAAGGAAATCTATTAACTCCGGGCCAGAGTTCAAAACATATCGGCACATCAAGAGAATACATGAAAGAAGTAGAAACGAATTGACAATGAGTGTACCGTGATGCCAACATGAATTATGATATGTTTATGCCATGACTTGAATCCCTCATATCGGGCAAATTTGCGCGACATGTTGTAAGGAGTAATAAAAAGAGCAAGAAAATGGCTACAAGCTAAGTGCACAAAAGATAATTGAGAGAACGATAAGACTCAAAGGATATTTTGGATGACAACGACTATTATAACGAGAGTATCAACAATTGGTAGTCTGGGAATTTTTGAAAGAAAGAAAGAACGCAGTGCCTATGAACGAAATAAAAGAGTTCATCGGATACTATAAAATAGTTCATGGACCATTAATTATACATAGCATGAGAGTATACGCTATGGAATTATATGAACCATCGACGTGAAGCGACACTCAATCATATTTGTAAACAGTCCACACAGGAGAGTCAACAAGGAATAACGATGGATGAAACGAGCGCCAATACAACGAAATCAAAGACAAGTATACTTCTGTTGAGAAATGTGAGGGAAGGAAATAAAGAAAAGTTGTAGTAAGAACCCGAAGATGTTGCGAACTAAGAAGTTAAGTGAACTTGGATCATAAGTTACCATAAGTGTAACTGGACCGCGAAGGATGATAAGTGGTAAGGAAACATTACGTACATATGTTTTTGAATAAATATTTAGAATGAAAGATTAAAAGGGATAGTGACAAAGACATAAAGGAACAAGGAGCAAAGAAAAGAGAACACCAAAGGCCGATGGATATTTATAGCATGATAAGCAAGACTGTAACACTGTAGATAAAATAAGAGTAAGGAACAGCCTGTGGCCATATTGGATCGTCAAGTGAAGATTTCGTGCCAAATACATGGCTTCTGTTAGGGTGTGGTAATGAAACAATAACAGAGAAGAGATGATCTGGGGAGTACAAGGGTAATAAGTTGGCGCAGTGGATGAGAAAATCTATGACACGGAATGAGGACAACTATAAGAGGAACCCTCCCAAAGTATTATAACACCCCATGAGGTAAGTTGAACATTCGAGGACGAATTTTCTAAAGGGGGGGAGGATGCTATAGCCCATATTTTGTACGTTCGAATAATTCGAGGTAATTGTGCGAAGTTAAGGGCAAGGCTATATTTTGATCTTGTTTAATCCACAAGTTGTTTATGAATATTATTTATGAATATTATTGGCATGGAAATATTGAGAAAGGCTAAGGGTAAAAAGGGAAATTCGCAAAATGGTTCATGGTAATATTGTGGAAGGCTAGGGGCAAAACGGGAATTTCACAAAATGTTCAAGAAAATTCTTGAAAATGCCACTTTGGCCGTGTGACATAAAGAGTGGGCCCCACCCATGGCCATGTGTCCATATTCTTAATTGAGGGGCTAAAATATATATATATAGATAAATGGTGGAAAAAATAAATAAGACATATTTATCTTCACCTTTTAGAAAGATGAAGAAACTTGGAGAAAGCAAGAAACATAAGAGACCATTCGGCCATGGCTATCAAAAATTGAGCCATGGAAAATTGACCAAGAAAAATTATTTCTTCTAGTATTCCAAGCAATTGGAAGGTCCTCTTTAACATAGAAGGGTTGTTGGAGGAATAAAACTATTTAATTGTGCAAGTTCACAACCTTAGCCAAGCCAAGAAGTTGAGTGAGAAAGGTATGTGTTCAATCCTCTTTTACATGTGCTATGGATGATTTGTATATGTTGTAGCATGAAGAAATGGATGAAATTCATGGAACTAGATATGTTGGAGTGAAGCCGTGTGGATGTTGTATGGTATTGAAGTGATGAATTAATTTTACTTAGTATTTTAATTGTTGTTGTGGTAGATTCTATGATGAACAATGAGGATTTAATGGTTGGAAATGAAGTTGTAATCGTTTGTGGATTATGGAAGAAGTTAATGTGACATTAGTATAGTTCCTTATAATTATAACAATAGAGTTGCTAATGTGTAGGTTATAAAAATAATTCATGAATTTGGAAGTGAGACATGTGTTTGGAAGATTGTAAGTTGGGTTGTTGTGTTTGAATTTGAAAGAAGGAAATGTGTCGTTATTATTATTATTGAATTTGGAAGGTTTCGGACGAAGTAATATGTTGATTGGGTTGTTTGGAATATTATGAGAATTGTTTGAAGTATTCTTGAACCATGTTAGAATGATTTCGGATTAATACTTGGGTGTGAAATCATAAATGTTAGCTTGACTATATGTGATTGAATTGAATATAAATGAAATGTCGTTGAATTTTGTGACAAGGGTTGTTAATGTTAGAATATATTTGGATTGATTGTTGAAGTTGTTAGTATGGTCGTTGGTATTGTTGTTGATAATTTGGCCGAGTTGAATTCTCGGATTATTGTTGATAAATTGGCCGAGTTAGATTCTCGGGGATGGTGTATTTACAGGGGAGATGCTGCCGAAATTTCGGCAGATTATAAACGAATTTGTTTAAAAGACTAAGACAGGTATATGATGATGAATCTAACGATTATGTCAATCTTCTTTAATGTAGACTAGCAAGCTTGGACAATTAAGCGTAGCTAATAGGACGCGGAGCAGGTATGTAAGGCTTACCCTTTCTTTCTTTTGGCATAATCTTTGTGAAGCCAACATGATAAAGTATATGTATGATTTCAAAGAAATTCCTATTCTTAGAGCCACTAGGATGGCCAACGTTCTTGATTCCCATAAGCTATTTCATATGGTTTTGATGCGTATCTATGATGTCCAAAGTTCTCTTTGATATGTTTCCGAATGGTATTCGAAAGATAATTGATATGGCTAAAGTTCTGATTTTCAAATGATAGCACGTTTGAGTATTCCATTAAGTCTTTAATATATTTTGATACGTACATATGGTTCCAAAAGCTCTATTTAATTTGATCCGTAACGATATCCGAAAGGTACTTGATATGATTGTTGCTTTGACTTTTCCAAAAAAATGGCTTCTGAAACGTTCGTAGAAGGTTCTGTACTTCAAATGCTCATAACGTTCTTATACTAAATCGGATTGACCCGAAACTTGTTTCTGAGCCTTCAGATGTCGGTAAGTGTACGTATCTATCGAGTCTTGACTTATGTGCATGTGGTTTCACACTACTCTGTTCGAGCAAGCCTCAGTATGTCCTTCACTGCGCCCCGGGCCAGGTTCTGTTATCGTGCGTCTTCCTCTGCATTGTTCACCGCGTCCCTCTCCCTTGCGGACCGGGTTCTGTTATATTTACACATGTATATGATGATGTGATGATATAGGGGTGGCGGCCAGGATGGCATATGATGATTCTGTTCACCGCGTCCCGCAATAGAGGGCCGGGAACTGTTATATGCACATATGATATATGATTTTGACATGCATTGGTGATTCTGTTCACCGCGTCCCTTACTAGAGGGTCGGGATCCGTTATATGCATATATGATATATGATATCGGCATATCTGATGACTCCGTTCACCGTGTCCCTCACTAGAGGGCCGGGATCTGTTATATGCATATATGATATATGATGTCGGCATATCTGATGACTCCGTTCACCGCGTCCCTCACTAGAGGGTCGGGATCTGTTATATGTGTATATGATATATGATGTCAGCATACATGATGACTCCATCCACCGCGTCCCTCACTAGAGGGTCGGGTTCTGTTATATGCATATGTATATGATGACATATGGCGTCAGCACGCATGATCTGTGTTTGGAAAGTAAGTATTTCGGTACTCCGGATGATTTCCTCATTTTCTGTACTCCTTCTGACATATGACATCGGTATGCATGATTTGCGTTCGGAAAATAAGTACTTTGGTATTCTGGTTATTGTACTTACTTTTGTACCATTGTTCTGATTATGGTTCTGTTTTCTGTATTTCATGCCTTACATACTCAGTACATATTCCGTACTGACCCCCTTTCTTCGGGGGCTGCGTTTCATACCGCGCAGGTACACCCAGATGAGTTGAAGCTATTATAGAAGATGTTCCAGCGGAGATGGCAAGCTCCATTTGCTCCTGGAGTGTTGCCAAGTCAGAGTATATGTGCTATGATTCTGATTGATGTAAGAGACTTTGCAAACAGAGTCGTGGGTATAGATTGTCAGTTTTGTCAGCGGCTCTATCAGCCGATATGTTATTCTGTGTTATGTGATAAATTTTACATGATTACAGATTTTGTTTGATTTGAGAATAACGACGAAAAAGAATATTTCTGAAAGTTGTACTATGTATTTCATCATTATTTGATTTAAAGGTCCAAAAGATTATGTGTGCACTAACGGTCAGAGGGTTCGCTCGGCCCTAAGTAAGGGTCGGGTGCACATCACACCCTAGGGAAATTAGGGTGTGACATTGACATCATCATTATCATCTTAAAAAAAAAATGTTCATCGCTGTTATTATAAGAGCTCACAGAATCATAAATCTCTGGTTTGAAAAATACGGGCATTTTGGAAAACATTTATGGATTACTGGGAAAGGAATCATGCCTTGGAGTCATAAACTTCTATCTTTTGAAAACAAAGAAGTTATGGAAGCATTTATGAAATCGTACCATAGGGATCATGCCTTTGAAAAAAAGGGACGAGACTTAACATACCTTTTTGGATTCCTATAACTTAATGCTTACCCTTCCAAGCTCGTAAATCTACATTCAAGGGAATTCATATCACTGTTAGACTTATCGTCATATGCTTATCTTAACCCTTCAAATTAAACCCCTTTAGAATCTGCCGAAATTCGGGCAGCATTCCAATGTTTAAATGCCTAGCCCGAAATCACAATCGAGTAACCAACAACAACAACAACAATACAAACATCAACAACAATATTATCAATACGAATATATGCCATAAAACATCCAACATGATGTTTTTCAACATACAACAACAATATTCACTTCCTTTCTTCCCAAGAAAGGAGCATAATCTCATCGACACACCAACAACATTAGATACCATCTCTATACATGTGAATCATCCCAACAACACGGCCACAACATGCTCAAAACAGTCCATAAACACAACAACTACAACACGACACTTTATGACCTTTCCTCGATAACTATTTTCACTATTAAGACTTGCTAAACCATCAAATCAACTGAACATAAGAGATAGGATGAATAAAATACCTTATACTTGAATTAATTCAGCCACACCAACTTTTTTCAGGACCAAATTTACCACAACATAGAGTAGAAGCAAGAACAATCACCTTTCACCGACTATTTTGGTGTAATCTTGTTAAATTCATTATTTAATAGGCTATAAATGTTTAGGGGTTGTGTTGGGAAGTTTCTAGGACTATTGAGAATGTAAAATGATGAAAATATAGAGTTAATAGAGTATTTATACCCCTCATAAGTCGGTTCCACCGACCTTCTCAAGTGGGACCCGCGGAAGCCATTTGCCAACTTGGAGTCTTTATCATAAAATGGCTATAATTCTTGATCTCGATATCGTATGAGGGCCCACGACCTATGGTTGGAAATATCTTTCAAGTATCTACAACTTTCATTTTTGGTGTGTTTCCAAATTCCAAACTTATAATAATAGCGTTTTGGCCCCTTTAAGTCAAATCATCCGAAAGTGTATCCTTAAATCATCCTTTTGGAGGGCTTATGCACATATTTGGCTTGAGGGTCCTTCTTAAGACTTGCTCAACTTCCCATTTAATACTCATAACACTTTTGATATGTCCTTTATTAAACCTTGACATGTGGGCCCCACCTTAAGTTACGGTTACGAGGGCTATTCATGAAGTAACGCGTTAACTGATTTACTCCATACAGTCTCCAAATGTCATATGTATGTTATTATTATACTCATATAATATAATTTTAATCCTTAGTCCTTGTATAACTTTACTCTCCCTTGACCTTATAATAAGCCGTCTTCAGTCTTGGTAACACGAAATTTTCCGGGGTGTAACATCCTTCCCGCCTTAGAAACATTCATCCTCGAATGTTTAAACTAGTCTTGTACTCTGTCCTTGATCTTATTCATTGGTACATCCCCTTATCGAATCATTCTTGACGTTAACATATTTCATTTAATCGTACCATCACCATAACCGGTCTCCATTGGTTATTTACTCGCTCTTTCCTACGCTTACTTCTGTCCTTCCCGAAATCTTGTCGTCCATTCCCCGACTTTTAACCTGTTTGGATCCGTTCATACCCTTCATAGACTTCTACTAAATCTACTAATATCATAGGTTTACAAATCTTTCTCTACTCTCTTAGCTAATCTCTTTGCTCTTAAAACTCATAAGTCGGAAAACATGCTTCTGAAGAAATCACTGACATGCCTGAATACCGAACCACGGCGCTTCTGGCCGCTTAACTGAGGTCTGAACCAATTATGACCTTATGTACTGCAATAGCTCATATCTTCCTCATTTTTACCTTACTGGCCTTTAAATCTCATAACTTGCCTCTTCATACTCTCGTAACCCTCGCTCTGCAATTGTGTTAACTCTCTAACTAGACGTAGCTCTGCTCAACGTAATCATCTCTGCATCAATGGAAAATATAAGTTCTGACTATACTTCGTTTTACCGACAACTCCCGATCTATAGGAACTAAGTAACCCCATTTCACTAATCTAACTTATATAAAATCATTTTAATATCTCCAGCATCCTAAAGTATAACAGGAACAACCTATATCTTTATGACATTCTTTAACTCAACCTTGACATATAATCAATTCCATAATCCTATCTATAAATCATTTCTTTTGAGTTAGTCGTGAAAATCGTTTCTTTATATTAAGCCACAGCATAACTCATTTGTCGACTTTCCCTGAATCTCCCAATAGACCTTGTTCCTACAAAACCTCGAATGTAACCCATTTTAATCTTTCGGACTACTAATCATCTTTCTCATAAACCATTCTTCATGCACACCAAGACTATCTTAAAATTCCCTTGCATTCCCTTCTATTTTCTTGTTATATCCTTCCCATTTTGTGGACATTAAGTTCCCCTAGTGGAATATCGTTCAATTTCTTTTCTTCCCCACGAATTATTTTCAGTCCAGTCTCAAAATATACTCTTTAGTTACTCAATTCATTTGCTGACTTGCCTTCAGATTTTATTAATCTTATTCCCACAACAATTCTTATTTCGAACTATCTCTATAATCCATTCACAATACAACATCTACCACATATTATGTTCGTCCTTGTGCACGTACCCAAGCTTACTCGCTTCCCCCTTAAAGGCATTACCTTATGGTGTTGTATTCCATTACCATTCTCGATCGAAATTTCATCCCATAATAATCCTTTCGTCATTGCTTTTGTTCTTTCACTTAGGAATTCTTCAAGTTCCCTACTTGTCATTACCCAAAAATACTACTTTAAATCTCAACTCTTTCCTATAATAATCCGTAGGGATACTCGAAATAATGATGTACCCAACTATCTGTCCAGCCAGAATAGTACTTTTTATTCCAATAATTAATGCTCAATGTCCACTTGTAGTGTCATTTTCATCTTATCATTCCATATCATCTTGTCCCATACTTTCCCATTAATCAATCTATAACAATCGTAGACGTATAATCTTCGTGATCTCCTAAATCTTTGGTCCTTGTCCTTAATTTTTTTTTTTTGGAGAATTTTGGCAGAGTGCCCATTATATTTCTTACTATACCAGACCTACACGTAGCCCAGAATATACACACAATGCCTAACAGGGCAAATATATACAAGGCTCTCAATATCGAACAGAAATGCAAAGATGACAAAACTTACCTCTTGCGTCACAACTCGAAATATACCTGAACCTTTATCGATCGTTCTTTTGTACTTTCCTAGTCACTTCCTCTTCCATTCATTAGCTATACATTTCAATCATACTTGCAACATTCTTACCATATCTGACTCATACTCCTTTTTACCAATACTTACCTCTGTATTGATTCCTTCAGCTTATATTATCCCTGCAATCCCAATATCCCTGGAAAACATTTATGGATTATCGAGAAAGGAATCATGCCTTGGAGTCATAAACTTCTATCTTTTGAAAACAAAGAAGTTATGGAAGCATTTATGAAATCGTACCATAGGGATCATGCCTTTGAAAGAAAGGGAAAAACCTTAACATACCTTTTTGGTCTCCTATTACTTAACGCTTATCCTTCCAAGCTCATAAATTTACATTCAAGAGAATTCATATAACTGTTAGACTTATCGTCATATGCTTATCTTAAGCCTTCAAATTAAACCCCTTTAGAATCTGCCTAAATTCGGGCAGCATCTCCCCTGTTTATATGCCTAGCCCGAAATCACAATCCAGTAACCAACAATAACA
This sequence comes from Lycium barbarum, assembly GCF_019175385.1. NCBI lineage: Eukaryota > Viridiplantae > Streptophyta > Magnoliopsida > Solanales > Solanaceae > Lycium > Lycium barbarum. The sequence continues at coordinate 25,098,817 of NC_083337.1, forward strand.
ACAACAATACAAACATCAACAACAACATTATCAATACCAATATATTCCATAAAACATCCCACACGATGTTTTTCAATATACAACAACAATATACACTTCCATTCTTCCCAATCAAGGAGTATAATCTCATCAACACACCAACAACATTAGATACCATCTCTATACATGTATATCAGCACATTCACATGGCCACAACATGCTCAAAACAGTCCATAAACACAACAACTACAACACGACACCTTATGACCTTTCCTCCATAACTATTTTCACTTTTAAGACTTGCTAAACCTTCAAATCAACTCAACATAAGAGATAGGCCGAAGAACATACCTTATGCTTGAATAAACTCAGCCACACCAACTTTCTTCAAGACCAAACATACCACAACATCAAGTAGAAACAAGAACAATCACCTTTCACGGACTAGTTTGGTGTAATCTTTGTAAATTCTTGATTTAATGGGCTATAAATGTTTAGGGGTTGTGTTGGGAAGTTTCTAGGACTATTGATAATGTAAAATCCTAAAATGATGGAGTTAATAAGGGTATTTATACCCCTCATAAGTCAGTTCCACCGACCATCTCAAGTGGGACCCGCGGAAGCCATTTGGCAGCATGGAGTCTTTATCGTAAAATGGCCATAATTATTGATCCCGACATCATATGAGGGCCCACGACCTATGGTTGGAAATATCTTTCAATTATCTACAACTTTAATTTTTTGTGTGTTTCCAAATTCCTAACTTATAATAGCGTTTTGGCCCCTCCAAGTCAAATCATCCGAAAACATATCCTTAAATTATCTTTTTGGAGGGCTTACGCACATATTTGGCTTGAGGGTCCTTCTTAAGACTTCCTCAACTTCCCATGTAATACTCATATCACTTTTCATATGTCCTTTATAAAACCCTGACATGTGGGTCCCACCTTAACTTACGGTTACGAGGGCTATTCATCAAGTAACGTGTTAACTGATTTACTCCATACGGTCTCCAAATGTCATATATATGTTATTATTATACTCATATAATATAATCTTCATCCCTAATCCTTGTATAAGTTTAATCTCCCTTGATCTCATACTAAGTCGTCTACAGTCTTAGTAACACGAAAGTTTTCGGGGTGTAACACCTTGAGATTGGAAATAAACCTACCTCTCGGAGATGCTGTATTTCCCTTCAACTTTAAAACTGGTTCTCCGGGAAACTGGAAATGAACCATTTTTGTTCTGCAATCAACATGGGCATAACAGGAGGCCAACCAATCCATACCCCTAATGACATCAAAATCTACTATATTTAACTCAATTAAGTCAGCCATAGTATAACGATCACAAAATATGACCACACAGTTTCTATATACTCGGATAGCTATAATAGGGTCACCAACGGGTGTAGACACTTCAAAAAGTTTAATTGACTCAGGTTTCACCCCAAATCGGTCGGCAACATAAGGAGTAACATATGACAATGTAGAACCTGGATCAATCAATGCATATACATCATGAGAAGATACTAATAATGTACCTGTGACAACATTGTGAGAAGACTCAAGATCCTGTCGTCCAGCCAGTGCATAGATACGATGCTGAGGTCCACTCGAATTGGATATTCCTCCTCTACCCCTACCACAGACTGCTGGTGTCTGTGAGCTTTGCCCCGGGGGTAAGGGGCTTGTACATATGACGAAGAACCAGCTACTAATCCTGTGGGCTGAACCATACTTCTACCACCTCGAAATGGACACTCACGCATAATATGGTCTGACTGACCACAAGCATAACAAACATCTAAACCTAATTGGCAATGTCAGCAATATAGCTTGCCACATTGAGTACATCGTGGTAAAGGTGGCCTCGTCTGGCCTGAATCAACCCTATACTAAGAACTCAAAGCTCTGAAACTCTGACCTAGTTCGAAGTTAATAGATCGATCAAATCTCTGGCTCGCAAATTGTGGAGGTGCACTAGCCGATGAATGGCCTAAGTGCCTAGAATAGTGCTGCCTCTGACCCCATCTAAACTCACTAACAGGACCTGAGGATCTAGCCCTCTTACTATAACCCTTATCATGCTCACGCACACTTCTCGGATGTTGCTGTTGCTGCCGCCCTTCCAAATTCTGGGCAAGGGCCTGAATGCGAGAAATATCCATACCTTCCTGGAGTGAGGTTGTCAAGCAATCATCAATTAAATGTGGCCCCAAACCATTCTCAAACTGGTGAATGCAATCTTCCATATCAGCTACCATGGCTAGAGCATACATAGCCAAAGATTTAAAATGAAGGCCATACTCTAGGGCACTTGTATTCCCATGTCTAAGATTCAAGAACCTATTAGCTCTGGCCCGTCGAACGTCTGGTGGCAAATAATGCCGAAGGAAAGCATCTACAAACTCTTGCCATACTGGTGGAGGTGCGTTAACTCCTCTAAAAGACATCCAAATAGCATACCAATGAACATCAACATCCCGTAATCTATAGGAGGCCAATTCTACCGACTCAACATCTGAAGCATGCATTACCTGTAGTGTTCTCAACATTCTATCTATGAAGTTCTGCAGGTCTTTATCCGGTTTCGACACAAAATATTTTGGAGTGTTCAACCTAATGCAATCACGGGCTCTGGCACTGATAGCTCTATCCCCATGAACAGCACCTTGCCGCTGAGCCTAAGTGGCGACTAATTGGGTAAGAAAATGGATGGCCTCCCTCATCTCCTGGCCTGAGGCATCTTGTGGAGGAACTGGGGGTGTTGGAGCTGGAGCGGAGGTTCCTTCGTGCTCCTCCGAAATGGGTGGAGTATGAGAGGGATGAGATGGAACCTCATTCTTGGACTTGCCCTCATCTACTTCTTTAGACGGTGCCCGTTTAGTCCTCCTATCCGCCATTGTCTTGCCCTTCTGGGCCGTTGTTAGTTTTCGCTTCACAGGCATCGCAGAAAACATAACGCACGGTTAGGAAAAAGGAAAATTCTTATATCATGGCTCTATCGCACAATTTATGATAAGGAATAATGGTCAATCATTCCTAAAAGCCTACGACCTCCATTTTATAAGTGTCGCATGCTTCACACCCCTAAACAAGACTCTACTGGACACGGCTCGTAGACACACCCTAGGACGAACTATTCTGATACCACTTTTGTCACGACCCAACTAAAGTGCTATGTCGGACACCCGGAGCTTGCCTACCGAGTACCTCTTAACGTACTTCTCATGATCATATCTAAGTGACCCACATGGCTAACTCATAATTCCCACGAACGGAAAAGACACGAGGTCCATCGAACATACGCACGTCTATATAAACATCATCAACTATGCCATATGTACAAGCCGACAAGGCTACAAAAATTATATACAAAATATGAACCGATAAGCTTACGGGATATCTAGATATGCACGCCTGCCACGCGCCTCTACATGGAGTATGTAATATCATAAAGATGGGATAGGGCCCCGCTATGCCCAAGTATGTACACAAAAGAATAATACCAACTAAACCGCAGCTTCGAATCAAATGGAGCACTTTTATGCAATCACTAATGAAGTAGCCTAGGGGTCTACTCCGTCTCTCTGTCTACCTACGGGCACGAACATAGCGTCCACAATCAAAAGGACGTCAGTACGAATAATGTACTGAGTATATAAGGCATGAATAGCAACATGATAAAGGCATGAAGATAACATAAGATAAGGAGATCAATTTATACTTTATAATACCTTTTAAGATGACTGTCATGCGTACTTAACCTTTCCGGAAAGGAAAAATTTCATACAAATATAAATAATGATACCATACTCAGCCATATAGTCTCGATGTCACCCATACCCGGCCATAATAAAACTCGGTGTTGTCCGTTCCAGGCCATAATAAGGCTCGGTGTTGTCCGTACCCAACTACAGTGATGTGCACAATAGTTTTCATACCCAGCCATATAAGCTTAGTGTCAGAAAATAGATACCTATATATATATAATGACATACATGAGTATCAAAAGGAAGCATTACAACTCTATTAGAGTGACATAAGGTTCGTAAACCTCCAATATATATATAGGTTCTCAACAAAGGAATCATGCCTTACGAAAACGTGGTTTAGCCTTAACATTCCTTTACGTCTTCTTAATTGCTTAATGTTCCTCCTTCCAAGCTCACAAATCTACATTTAAGAGGATTCATACTAACGTCAAGTCTTGGAAATACACATAAGTTCAACTAGAATAATTAATAAGCTAGCGGGAGTTGAGCAGCACTTCCCCTATTTCACCTACTACCACCATATTCCAAATCACCTCCCACGCAACAATGACAACTTCAACAATATCATGATTAAGAGATTTTATTCAAATTATATCCAATATATCCTAAAATACATTCTCATGATAAATTTATATCAACACTTCAACACAACCCCCTTGTACACTTGTATACAACACTCCCTCATTATCGTTATTACCCCTCATAACAAGATTATATTTAAAACATTCTGACAATTATAACTCATGTTAATTTACTACTAAAAATATCATCAAATCCATATTTGAGCTTCCACTTTCACTTTCTTCCCTCAATCAATTTGTTCAACAACCAAGCACTCCCAATAACATGAAATCGATGTGAAAACTAACCTTTTATCACATAGGGATAAGCTTTGGATCAAATTATTCCACTTGAGTGAAACCTCCAACTTCAACACCAAAGGAATTCTTGGGCTCTAAAAGCCCTAGTGAGCCTCCCAACACTTCAATCTCTTGATTTTCACCTTTCAATCCTTGATTTCGCTTGGGTTTGGTTGGATATGTTTAGGAGAAGGTTCTAGAGCTTTAATGGACTTTGGGAAATGTTAAAATGAACAAAAATGAACAAGTTTCGAGATTATATATAAAAAGAAATCTAGTATCGACTCAGATTTACTGTCCACTTTTACGAACCATTAAAATTATACGGTTCGTATAATTGGACCATAAATTCTGACCAGTGGCTCACCCATTCTGGAACCAATTTGCGGTGGGATTCACCCAGGTATACAGTCTATAAAAATTATACGGCTCGTATATCTAACCGTAAAACCCACATTTCCTGAAACATATTCTCGTTGATTTGTTCAACCTTTAATCCTTCAAATACTTGGTAAACATGAACTTAATCCTTTATAACTATAAGATAAACTCATCTAATCTCATTTAACTTTGATAACTCCCATATCCAAAACTAGAACCACTAACACACGATGAATCTCAATGTACAAAACCACGAGGTGTAACAATCTTCCACTTTCAGCTTCTTCTGTTATATAAGTTTTTGTACTATTACTTGTTGTATTTTGTTTTTCCCTATTTTTTTGGTTGCTTATTTGCATTGACATTAGAAATATATAGCATTTGCTTTGTGACAATAATATTGTATAAAATTATTTGTCATTTTGTTGTTTTCATAGTGAAGATCTACAAGCAAAGAATCGATAATGAAACTATTTCTCCTAACAGTGGAAGTTCGTTTACTAGCAAAACAAAGGTAAGTTTTACTTTTCTTATTAGTATATTTTTCTAATTCATAATATTTAAACACTTAGGGACCCCAAGAAAATTGTGTAAACACTATATATTTCTTAATATATCCTTAATCTCGTATTATTTGAGATGGGTCTGATTATTTAACTCGGTAGTATTGCAATAGATTGTTTATTCGTCAAGAAACTATGTCATATGAATAAGATAAATTATTTTCTAGCAAAACAATTATAATTGTAATGTGTACTTATTCAAATTCATATATGTTAAAATTAGATAGTATAAATAAAATAAATTATTATATTCTTTTATTCAAGTTCATATGTACAAATTTTAATAATTGAGGAAGAGGCATGGTATTTAGGCGGGAAAAGTACTGAGAAGACGTTTAGACACAATTTCGAATGAGATAACTGCCTTAAAGTTTTCCAGCCAAAATAAAAAATGGTATAAATACTGATGCAGAATGCCGAGAAGTGTTAAACCATCCATTGCATGCTAGAGAAAGGTATATTTTGTTTGTTATTTTGTGTGAAATTTTGAGGTTTTCATTAATTAAAAGAATACGCACGTTGACAAGACGAATTTGTTTCATAAGCTTTATAAATGTCTATGTAACGACCCATTTCGTCGTTACTGAAAATTTTTGAATTATCTGTAACCGTGCCATCCTAGACCTTTTCGTTCACTAATTAAATCAGGTAGACATCTAGGCTAGCGAGACTCATTGTTCGGAAGAGAATCAAACATCGAAATTCGGGTCAGGAAGACAATTAGACCGCCCCAGCGATAGGTTGAGCGCTATAGCGGTCGCGCTCCAGCGGCCATTACCCCACTGAAGCGTTAATGTTGTGTTCGCATTAGGCCGCAGCAGCGGCTATGCCAGCACTGAAGCGCTGTCGCTGAAGCGGCAGACCAACCATTGAGGCGGCAGGCCAACCGCTGAAGCGGTGACACGTAGTTAAATTCCCTATTTAAGAAATCATTTCGGGAATTGGTCCCATTTTTCACAACCCTAAATTCTAGCCGCCCAGGACTTTGGGAAAATCTAAAAATCAGATTTGTTGGGTTTGAAAATCCTTCTAACACATTCAAATTCTTTTTCTACCGAGTAAATTACTCTTAAAAGTCTTCACCTAGAGAACCATCTAATGGGTATTACAAGCATCTAGAGTTGGAAGAATGTTGGGTTAGCATGATCTTTCACATGATTCCCATTAGGTAATATTTCTTATTTTTCCCCTAGGCCTAGATTCCTACCTTCCTTCTTCTTAAAAATGAGTTCTTCCATTGATCTTGGAAATGGGCCTTTCTCCATATAAACTTAAAAATTTGTAAATCACCTAGTATTGTTGTAGATGGAATCTAGAAGTTGGTTAGGATCCCAAACCTTGCTTAGTAATCTGAAATCTCTTATGAGGGATCTTAACGGTAAATTTCTATTCTGGTCCTCATGGATGTCTCCAAGCTCTTTCGTGAGAATTATGATGTGGCGATCGAGTTGAAAAATAAATGGATGTTCGTGGCACCCGCTCGGCAAGGAGGTAAGTTATGGCTTTTCTTTCGCTAGACTCCGGTTAGTTTCGCATATTCATGTATTAGAAGGAACGGAGAATGCATGCGTAGGAATTGGAGATTTGGGATGGAATCCTAGGATGGTATTGTTGTGTGATGTGTATGTTCGAGCTTGTGGCCTGTAGATTCCTTAGGATGCTTGACTTGGTTTTCTTAAATACCAGTGGATTTTATGTTTATTGGGAGTAGTGGATGATACCTAATTTTCTTTATCTTATGATGAGAATTTCCGTAATATGTGATTAGCTGTGTTATGCTATTAATAGTGAATCTAGTTTATAAATGGATGAATAATTGTGAGTAGAAGGTAAAATTACTTGTTCTAAGCTAATATACTAATTAAGGGAAAGTGGTAATAATGTATAGCGACTTGATTAATCTATTGTGCTGACTTGACTAGTATTTGATGATATTTTTGGCATACCCATGTTGGTATTTGTGACATATCTATATAGCTGGTGTACCCAGATTGGTACTTTTGATTCGGATACATTATTGGCGTACCCGTTGTTGGCACTTATGATATTGAGCATGATTATTGGTGTTGATACATGCATTGCACGCACTCTCAGTCTTCATGATACACTGTTTAGATACTAATGATATATGATGAAACGCTATAATGAGCTGGGCTCGATTTTTATTTGAGTGACGTGAGAGTCCGCAATCCAATGTTCATTTTGGAATCGTGGATTGAGTGAGTGCATGGAATCTGCGGGTCCCCTAGGGTGGTGCTGGTAAGAACCCCAGTAGGCAAAGATCCGAGGTCCCTTTTGTCTACTGGACAAAGATCCAAGATGGGTGGCACTTAGACCTCGTGAGTCACCTTGGGTTTTGTTACCGAGATGTCAATATTTCCATCTGGAGCACATGTGTACACAGCATATGCATGGCATTACATTCATGTCTTATATTGAGATGACTTTGTATTTTACTTGCGATTTTTGTTTCGGATTGGGCAGAGGGAGACTTGGTACAATTGGGTTTAGACGCTCTACATAGGTAATGATGTGTGCTTGGCTCCGAATTTGTTGTTTGTACTTGTTGAATTATTCCTTAGATCGTCCGTAAGATCAATTAAATGTTTGGTTTGTAAATGATGTAGGATAAAAGGTGTCATAATGATGAGTTGACACCTAGACTAAAACTAATGATATAATGATATATGAGTTGTGAAATAGTTGTGAAATTGACTTGTGGCTACTAGAAGGAAGTTAATGATTTAAGGATACTGCTGTTATAATGTGCGGTAGATAGACGTATGACTTGATTTAGTTACTACCATGTTTATCTGTGAATCCTTTTACTGATATGTGTTTCTAACCATTGTCGGCTTATAATACTTCCTTTTACTGATATGTGTTTCTAACCATTGTCGGCTTATAATACTTACTCAGTACATGTGGATTATATTGATACTGCACTTGCTACACCCTTTTTGGGATGTAGATTATTTCAGGTAGTTGATTGTGACATGTGCGGAAATGCACGGTGCCTATCTGGAAGGCCTCCTCTCACTTCATTCTGGGATGGAGGTTGAGTCTTAGAGTGTAGTGGTAATCTGCAATCATTTAGTCGCTCTTGTACTAGTCTAGACCAGGTCATGGGAAGTTGGATTGACTCTGTAATTATTAAATTGTTGTAATCATATTAAATCTTGAGTTTATTAAATATATTATAATGTTCCACTATTATTTTTAAATATCTATTGGTTTAAATGATTCGTCTTTATTTAAATGATGTTTTATTTGATAGAGGACTCGCCTACCGAGGTGGAAAAGGTAGGTGCCTGCGCGACCCTAAATTGGGTCGTGATATGTTAGTATTAGAGCCTAGGTTACCAGTCTCTTGAGTACAAGAGCAATGTCTAGTAGAGTCTCGTGGAAGGGTACGTAGACGTCCGTGCCCATCCATAGGAGGCTAACGGGAATCTAGGAAAACATCCCTTCTTTCTTTCAAATCGTGCTACTTCGGCTAAATTGGTATCTCGGTGGGCCTAATTGGTATCTAGACGATTCCAATTGGTATCTACACGCAAAAAAAAAGGTCATATTCTGAGATCAGATCTATCATATGTTGGCAATGGCTCAAGTAAACTATAGTTATGAAATGATCCGAGCATGGTGTGATACCACTGCCAGGTGTAGCGTCCCAGCGATCAGCCCACCGCTGTAGCACTGCGGCTGCAGTGAGTAGCCCACCGCTGAAGTGGTCATTTCTATTTCTTCCCTGACTGCTTCTGCGGCCCCTGTACCGCCAACGCGAGACCACTGTAGTGGAACCCCTGGGTTCAGAGACCTGATTTTTCTCCCCTATTTCCCCTGTTTTAGCCATTTGATAGACCAGATAAAAGCAGCAGCATGCCAAAAACATTATTTATATAAATACAAGCCCGACAAGGGCGAGGACCACTCAAGTCACTACTACGAAACCAACTACCATTACAAAACAAGAAAGCCAAATAGTTTAACATCCAAAACAAAATATCCAAACCTTAGCCAAAGCAAGGCTAACCAAAACCAAAACAACATTATCCGAATAGAAAAGACCCAAACAAACAAAAGGAAAAGGAAACTGTTTCAACAGCAAGGCCCGACATGGGCAAACCAAAACACTAGCTTAATAAAAAGGGGAAGGGGGATAAAGATCTCTAAACCCTCAGGTTACTCGTGGCCCCTGCACCATATGACCTACCTACATCCTCCACTGATTTGCTCCTCCTATCACCTCCCTTGGCCTCGCTCACAAATGAGTACTGCTCAGAGTCATCCTCGTCCTGCACAGGCATCTCCTCGATGGGGTACATCTCCTCGTTCTTGGCCTGCTCCTTCTCAAAATCAGTGCGAAGCAGGACGCGGTCTGCAGCCAGGAAAATGTAGATAGTCTGCAAAGTGGTGACTGACTCACCCATCTCTTTTTGAGCATCGAGGTAGTCTTTCATCTCCTCTCTAATAAAGTAACCCCTACCAGTAGTGGATGAACCTGCCTCCACAAAAGGCCTCAGCATACCATGGAACATAGCCATCATCTTATCAAAATGAGTATCAATACGCTCAAACAGGCCCTGAGCAGGGGTAGCCCCAATCCCAGCCTCAACTCCACCTCAACCTGCACTGGCACTAGCACTCGTTTCCTCGGCAGTATTCCTCTTCTTATACTGAACAACAGTAATCTGGCCATACATCCGCAATGGGTGGAAATCAGCATCAGAATCCACCATATGATAATCAGGCCTCCTGTGAATCCCAGCCCTCCTGTACAGTGAAGTGATCAATGACGGGAGCATCAAACTCGACGCCCCAGCCCTCAAAAACTCTTTCCATGCGTCAATCATCTGCGAACCTACATTCACAGGAACATTATCCAGGATAAAAGCAATCAGAAGGGCTCTAGGATAGTTCACAGAGGTTACGTTCCTCGATCTAGCGGGAGATGATATTCAGCCAACTCCTGGCCTTACCAGTAAATTCTCACTAGATATCCCCGCCCTGGACCTACCCCAGGTGATACAAGCCCTATTCTCCTCATTCACTAGCATAGACACCAGCCAATCCCCAATATCAACAGTATTCTTGGCATCCAAAAACTCCACCGAAGGGTTATCCACCTTGTACACCGGTTGATTGGCTTAGCCCCCAATTCCACGGAGACCTCGCATGTCACAATCCTGGGATCGGGAGAATCCCAATCGATGGTGGGCAGCATTGCGTAAATTTCTTGACTTAATTCTCATTACAACACCCAGGATCCTTAATAAGATGCATCCATTTAACTCTCTCTAACCTCTCCAAAAACTTGAATCCCGTCTCTCTATATTGGTCATATCAAAACCCCTCTCCAACAGTAGCGGCATGCGCATCTGCTCTAACAAATGGCGCATACATTATGGGGTGGGGAAGATTGAATACACGGGCACTTGCTCATCTTGTTGTTGCTCTACTTGTTCAGCTTCTGGATTTCTAGCCATTATACCGGCAAGGGATAGTTTACATTATGAGAACTCATGAACCAGGTTGAGAAAACCTAAGTTTTAAACCTCAGCAAATAAGTGAAATAATAAATTATTGTGCAGTTATGTGCAGTCACCGCAGTAGCGGTCACTCAGACCGCTGCAAGGGGGATGTTGTAACGGTATTGGCCACCGCTTCAGCGCCGCTTACCATTTCCCTCCAACGCTCCAGCGCACCCTTTGATTGCTGAAGCGGGACCGCTCCACCAGTCTCTTGATCGCTGAAGCGGTGTCGCCTTCCCCAATAGACTGGATTTTCTGAAACTCCCCAAAGCCTCAAAAACTTGGTTTTATTAACGGATCTGTTACATCATGGAAATTTCACGTCGTTGCATTATGAGTAGGCTAACACAAGCTTAAAGTAGACATGAAGTCCTTATAAGGTTAAGGAGGATATTTGATGTCTTCAGGTGCGTACCTTAAGGTTTTGGAGTCATATGAATCGATGGGAGTGAGTTCGTCGAAGGAGTTGGAATTTGAGTCATGCTTTGGGAAGCTTTTGCACCATTTGAGTTATACATTGTTTATTAGTTCCTTGAGGGGGAGTTATAGGGCCCCATAGATGGTTTATGAAGTTTTACACAAATGCCAAGAGGGTTCATAAGGATTGGAAGGATTAGAGGTTAAAATGAATCAAAGAGAGCAAGTTAGTTGAAGGGCATTTTGACGATCCGTTTGACGGACCGTAGGATGTTTGATGACAAGTCAAATGCTGGACCACCATCGTCAAATGCTGAGGATTATGCAAAGCTTTATATCAAAGAAATAGTATGACCCCTTGGTGTTCCAGTATCAATTATCTCTGATAAAGGAACCCAGTTCACAGCTAATTTCTGGAAGTCTTTCCATGAAGGTTTTAGGACTCAGGTGAGTCTTAGCACAACATCTCACCCAATGACGGGAGCTATAGGGCCCCACAGACTCTCGAATATATGCTACGGGCATGTGTGTTGGGATAATCACTTAACGCTTATTGAATTCGCTTATAACAATAGTTACCATTCCAGTATCCAAATGACCCCGTATGAGGCTTTATATGGACGCAAGTTTAGATCATCGGTTAGGTGGTTTGAAGTGGGAGAAACTAAGTTAATAGGGCTAGACTTGGTCCAACAAGCCATGGAAAAGGTCAAGCTTATTCGGGATCGATTATTGATAACTTAGAGTGGTCAGAAATCTTATGCAGATAATCGCCGGCGAGACTTAGAATTTCAGGTTAATAATTGGGTATTCTTGAAGGTGTCACCTATGAAAGGTGTGATGATATTTGTTAGGGAGGGCAGGCTCAGTCCTTGGTATATCAGGCCCTACAAGATTGTACGCAAGGTAGGCCAGGTGGCTTATAAGTTAGATCTACCTTTAGACTTCGAGTCAGTTCACCGGGTTTTCCATGTGTCGATGCTTAACAAGTGCATTGGAGATCCCTCCATAATTGTACATGTATATGATGTCCATGTTACCGAGCAACTATCCTATGAGGAAGTTCCCATTGCTATTCTAGATAGGCAAGTTTGGAGGGTCTGAACCAAAGATGAGCTTCAGTTATTGTTTTATGGAGAAACAATAATAGGGAAGAGATGACTTGGGAAGCTGAGGAAGATATGAAGTTCAGGTATTCATACTTATTTCCACCCCCAGAGGAGATTCAGACAGAGGAGCCATTGTTCCCATGTATGTGATGCTTTCTTTCTATAATTTCTTGGTCGTGTGTGGCCATTGTTGTTGTTGTTGTTGTAACCCCGTGAGGTGATATATTCTGGGTTGTTATGATAGGATGGTAGTGGCATATTACAGAGGAAACTCTGGCGAAATATTTGTAGAATCCCTAAGAGTCTAACATTTGAGGACGAATGTTCCTAAGGGGGGAGGAATGTTACATCTTGGAAATTTTACGTCGTCGCATTATGAGTGGACTAACGCAAGCCTTGTTATACCCCGTATATTTATACGTCAAATTATTCGCAAGCAAGTCGACTCAAGTTAAGGGCGGAGTCATTTTCGGACACTAGATAGAAACCTTTAAATTTCAATTTTAAATTAGAACATAATTATTTATAAATTTTATTTGGTGTGAAAATATTATTGGAGATTGGGGATTAATTAGTTATGATTAAATTATTAAGTAGGGATTAGGGACTAATTGATTAATTAACTTAATTTTTTTTAAATTGTGGGCCCCACCCGTTATAAATAAACAAAAAAAAAACGAAAAAACAAAAAAACAAATCAGCAAGTTAATTTTGGTGAGTCATAGGGGGGGGGGGGGTAGCACGTGTCCAATAAGTGGACACCATATAAAATACATGACAAATGATCAAATTGTTGCCATTTACATTTGTAAGTTAAAAAAAAAAAAGGTGCAACATTTCCATGGCTGCTCGGCCAGCCATGGATGGAGGAAGAAAATACTTTGTTGTTATTTTGGATCAAGTTCAAGTGACAAACAAATTCCAGGAGGGGATAGCAACATTTGATTTTAAGTCGGAGAAGAAGAAATTGCGAAATTGGAGCAATTAAGAGTAGAAATTCCTCCGAGAAAATCAAGGTAAGATTTTCTTGTTTTATGATGTAATTGTGTTAATAGTATTGTAATGGAATTATTAGAATTGGATTGGACGAATTTGGAATTAAGAAAATGCATGAAATCGATGTTATAGGAAATTGTAGGTTGAAATGGATTAAGAAAAGTTGTTGGGTTGTTAGAATTGTTATGGGCTGAATGGTGAGAATTTATTATATATATCTCTGTTGTTGGTATTTCTGTGTTAACAAGAGAATAATTGGAAAATCGGGTTAGGCGAATATTTAGGGAAAATGCTGCCCGATTTTCGTTAAGCCCTTAACTAATGGAAAACCCTAAATGAGAATGTATAGGTTAAAGAACAGGTTCTATAAAGCAATGAGCTATAGATTTGTGGACTAGAAAGTATAGCTACTAACGATAACGTTACTCTTATATCAAATAGTCTAAAAGAGCAACGAGGCGAATGAATTTATGAATAGTCGCTAACAGGTATGTAAAGCTGTCCCGTCATATTTCGTTATCGATACTCTTAGAGGTCTGTAGACATATGTGTGGGTTGTGTATAAGTTCTGTTAAGCTGTGTCTATACGATGTGCTGTGGTATGATGTTCGTCTATAGTGGCAGCCTTGTCGGCTTGCATATGATATTGATATGTGATGGCAGCCTTGTCAGCTTGCATATTATTTCACGATATGATCAGTTGTGACTCCTCAGGAGACAGTGTATCTGAATATACATATATGATGACGCTATGAACCTTCAGAGTTCTTTTGTAAAGTTCCATATTGTTCGTAGTTTCAGTTTGACTATATCTGATAGGTGTGTATACGGGTGTCCAGGTCAGGCACCAGTCACGGCCTACGGGGTTGGGTTATGACAAAAGTGGTATCAGAGCAGTTCGTCCTCGGAGTGTCTACAGACCGTGTCTAGTAGAGTCTTGTTTATCGGTGTGTTGTGCACCACATCTATAAACAGGAAGCTACAGGACATTTAGGATGTTACCTTTCTTTCATATCTAAGATCGTGCGATAGAGCCCAGTCATAGGAAATGAAATCCCTTATACTAACCTTTGATTTCAGCTGAAGAACGACATCGACAGAAGAAAGCGACCGATGATATTGAAAGCTACACAGTACGCAGGTAAGCAATGGTGCGACAGCGGCATGTCGGATAAGGTAAGAATATTGAAATATGATTGAAATGTAAAGTTGAAGGCTGAAAGAGAAGGTAGATAGGAAGGTATAACAGGATAGGTCGTTAAAGGATCAGGTACGTCTCGAGGTGCGATATGTGAGGTAAGTCCTGACACCTTTATACTTTTACTGGAAATTGGGAGCCCTGTGTGGCTATGATACGGTAGGATATATGTGTATATATGTTGGCCCTGTGAGGCATTATTGGTATTTCCTGCGTGCAGGTTCTGGGATAGTAAGAAGTACAGAGGAAACTCTGCCAAAATTTTCCCAGAAATAGAAAAAGAAGTAGTAGTGTGATTGAGCTAAAAGTACAGAGAAGGAAGAATTATGACAAGTTATGAAGGTATTAGTAAGACAGCTTGTGAGATACTAAGGGTAAGATCGATCAGAAAGGGTGAAGGGTTAAGTACGCCTAGTTCACGGAGTGTAATTAAAACATGTTGAGAATTGTGAATAAGATTAAGAAGTGTTACTTTATCGGATGGATTACGAACAGGCTGTAATGTGAACACCGTAAGGATTGCCATAGAAATGAGTAAAGCCAGCAATAAATGGATAGAAACCAAGATGGTATTTGAGACAGTGCTGAGAATTATTGGCAAAGACCTTAGATAATATGCCATCAGAAGGTGGATGCTTATAAAACGGAAGAATATGACAATAGAATGGTAACAAGTAACTTAAAAGGATATTATAAAGGATGGCAAGGCTGTACTGGATTAGAGATTAAGATGTTGACAACGGAGTTATTGGCTAATGATATTGTGACATATAAGTAGTAAAGGAGAAAAGATAGGAAATCTCTCCTATAGTGGGATATGAGAAAAATAAATGGTGGATAGAGGAAGGGGAAGGAGTATGGCGAAATAGACAGCAAGTGAGCGATGGTACAATAACATATGTAGAGGAGAATAAACCAGGAGAAGGAAAGACTATGACTAAGATTGAATACACTTTGTACAAATTGTACAGGAATAGTTATACAGCCCATGAATACTTGTATACTAAGAACGAGGCCAAGTGAGTACTTGATAAGAAGAGTAAGAATTCAGTAACGACAATGTGGTTGCGATATTTCGGATACATCAAAGAAAGGTATAAGATGGTCTGAGGCAAAACTACAGAGATATAATTAGTACTGAGGGCAAAAGCCATAGTTGAGCCTTGATATCAGTTGAAAGATATAAGAGAAGAATATAGGGTCTGCATAAAGACTAGCGAGGCAACGCTAAGGTATTTACTGGGCTGATTTGAACACCTACACATATTTGTGTAAAGATTGCAATAGGAGGCGTGACAGCAACATTTGATTTTAAGTCGGAGAAGAAGAAATTGTGAAATTGGAGCAATTAAGAGTAGAAATTCCTCCGAGAAAATCAAGGTAAGATTTTCTTGTTTTATGATGTAATTGTGTTAATAGTATTGTAATGGAATTATTAGAATTGGATTGGAGGAATTTGGAATTAAGAAAATGCATGAAATCGATGTTATAGGAAATTGTAGGTTGAAATGGATTAAGAAAAGTTGTTGGGTTGTTAGAATTGTTATGGGCTGAATGGTGAAAATTTATTATATATATCTCTGTTGTTGGTATTTCTGTGTTAACAGGAGAATAATTGGAAAATCGGGTTAGGTGAATATATAGGGGAAATGCTGCCTGATTTTCGTTAAGCCCTTAACTAATGGAAAACCCTAAACGAGAATGTATAGGTTAAAGAACAGGTTCTATAAAGCAATGGGCTATATATTTGTGGACTTGAGAGTATAGCTACTAACGATAACGTTACTCTTATATTAAATAGGCTAAAAGAGCTATGAGGTGAATGAATTTACGAATAGTTGCTAACAGGTATGTAAAACTGTCCCGTCATATTTCGTTATCGATACTCTTAGAGGTATGTAGACATATGTGTGGGTTGTGTATAAGTTCTGTCGAGTTGTGTCTATACGATGTGCTGTGGTATGATGTTCGTCGATAGTGGCAGCCTTGTCGGCTTGCATATGATATTAATATGTGATGGCAGCCTTGTAGGCTTGCGTACTATTTCACGATATGATCAGTTGTGACTCTTCAGGAGACAGTGTATCTGAATATACATATATGATGACGCTTTGAACCTTCAGAGTTATTTTGTAAAGTTCCATATTGTTCGTTGTTTCAGTTTGACTATATCTGATAGGTGTGTATACGGGTGTCCAGGTCAGGCACCAGTCACGGCCTACGGGGTTGGGTCGTGACAATCCTAAAGTAGAACTAAAGTCCTCATAAGGTTAAGGAGGGTATTTGATAACTTTAGGTGTGTACCTTAAGGTTTTGGAGTCATATGAATCTGTGGGAGTGAGTTCGTCGAAGGAGTTGGAATTTGAGTCATACTTTGGGAAGATTTTGCGCCATTTGAGTTATACATTGTTTAGTAATGCCTTAAGAGGGATCTATAGGACCCCTTAGATGATTTATGAAGTTTTACACAAGTGCCAAGAAGGTTCCATAAGGATTGGAAGGATTAGAGGTTAAAACCAATCAAAGAGAGCAAGTTAGCGGAACGGCATTTTGATGATCCATCTGACGGACCCTAGGTTGTTTGATGGCCAGTCAAATTTTTGAACCACGACAGTCAAATGGTTATAGAGAGGTCTATTTGGTTGGATTATTTGACAGTCCATTTACGGACCACAGGATGTTTGACGGCCCGCCAAAATGGTCGTCAAAGTTGTCAGCTTGATTTTAAGAGAAGCTTTATATATTTCGTTTTTCCCCATTTGGGTTCATTATTTCCCCATTTCAGACCCTAGAGTTCTCCAAAACCCTCACCCTAAGTTTATGCACTAATCCATACCAAACCCAAGAGGATCAAGAGATTCAAGTGCTAGAAAGCTTACTAGGGCTTGTGAAGTTCAGGATTTCTATTGGTGTTGAAGTTGCATGTTTCCCTCTAGTGGAGTAATTTTATCCAAGAATTTTTAATGTGTTTAAGGTAAGTTTTTACATCTATTGCATATAGTTAAGGTTGTTTTATTGTTATACAATTTGGTTGAAGGAAGAAAAATGAAGGGAGAGTTTCAAGTATGAGTTTGAGGGTATTTTGAACTATAAATTAACTTAAGTTATAATTGTTGGCATGTTATTTGTGTAATTTTGTTGTGGGTTGTAATAATGATGATGAGGAAGTGTTGTATGCAAATGTATATAGAGTTGCGTTGAAATTATTGTTATGGGTTCTTTTAAATGGGAGTTTTGGGGATGGAATGGAGCATAACCTGAATGCAGTCTCTTAATTATGGTATTGTTGATATTGTCATTGTTGATTGGGAGTTGTTTTAGAATTTAGTAGAACTAGATGAAAGAGGGGAAATGCTGCCCAATTTTCGCTAGCTCACAAATTATACTAGTTTGTACATAAGAGTGTCTTTGAGACTTGACCATGATATGAATCCCCTTTAATGTAGATTTTTTGAACTTTGGAGGAGAACGTTAAGTAGTTAAGAAGATGAAAAGATATGTAAGGATAACCCTTCTTTCTAAAGGCATTATTTCCTTATTGTGAATCCATTTAAGATATCCAAAATGTCCTATTCCTAGAGACGCAAAAAACTCATGATTCTCAAAGTTCTCAAGATTTTATTGATCTTGTTTATCGTCGTCGATCTCGTCCATGACAGTTGACCCTCTTGTGAAAGATATAGTGATGATGATGATGTTTCTCTTATTTATGTATTTTCCCACATATATATATATATATATATATATATATATATATATATATGAAGCTGTGTTGTGACACCGAGCCTATATGGCCGGGTATGATATTTATTGTACGCACACCACTGATCAGTTGGGTAAAGATAACACCGAGCCTTGTTATGGCCGGGTACGGATTACACCGAACCTAAATGGTCGGTTATGGTATCTCTATATGTATATGTATATGTATGGAAAGTCTTCTTTAGAGAAAGGGTAAGTAAGTATGATGAACGTCTCAAGAGGTATAA
Source organism: Lycium barbarum (assembly GCF_019175385.1). Lineage (NCBI taxonomy): Eukaryota > Viridiplantae > Streptophyta > Magnoliopsida > Solanales > Solanaceae > Lycium > Lycium barbarum. The sequence goes on from NC_083337.1 coordinate 25,117,624, forward strand.
ATGGTTCTTCTATCTTATATTATCCTTCATGCTTTTATCATGTTACAAATTATGCCTTGCGTAATCAGTACATTGTTCGTACTGACGTCCTTTTGTTTATGGACATTGTATTCATGCCCGCAGGTGGACAGGGAGATAGACTTAACCCTTAGGTTGCTTCATCTGTGATTACCTAGAAGAGCTCCATTTGATTCGGAGCTGCTGTAGTTGGTACTATTATTTTGTGTAGATATATGGGCATGGCGAGGTCCTGTCCCGAACTTATGATATCACATACTCTTTGTAGAGGCTCGTAGACAAATGCAGACAACAGAATAAATTGACGATCAAGAAAAAATATCCACTTCCAAGGATTGATGATATATTTGATCAACTGTAGCGTGCCAAATGGTTCTCAAAGATAGATCTAAGATCCGGGTACCACCGGGCGAGAGTTAGGGAGAAGGACATTCCAAAGACAGCCTTCAAAACTAGATATGGTCATTTCAAGTTTCGGGTCATATGGTTTGGATTAACTAATGCACCGGTGGTGTTCATGGGTTTGATGAATAGTATGTTCAGGCCTTTTCTAGATTTATTTTTTATTGTGTTTATCGATGATATCCTGGTATACTCTCGATCTGAGGCAGAGCATGCAGATCATTTGCGTGTGGTCCTTAGAGTTCTTCATACTCGGGAGCTGTTTGCAAAATTTTCAAAATGTGAGTTTTGATTATATTTTGTGACATTTCTGGGGCATATTTTATCTGCTAATGGCATTCCGGTTGATACCCAGAAGATCGAAGTTGTAAAGACTTAGCCAAGGCCTAAAACACCTACAGAGGTTTGTAGTTTTCTAGGTTTGGCAGGTTATTACTGAATATTTGTAGAAAGATTTTCTTCCATCTCTGCACCACTAACAAAGCTAACTCAAAAAGCAGCTAAATTTCATTGGACGGATGCTTTTGAACACAACTTTCAAGAGCTGAAGAACAAATTGACTTCGGCCCCGGTTCTGACACTTCTAGAAGGATCGGAAGGCTATGATGTCTATTGTGATGCTTCAGGAATTGGGTTAAGTTGTGTGTTGATGTAGCATGGTAAAGTAATTACTTATGCTTCATGGCAGTTGCGAAAACATGAGAGGAATTACCCAACCCATCATCTAGAGTTAGCTACTGTGATGCATGCAGTGAAAATGTGGAGGCATTATTTGTATGGTGTTCATACTGATATTTATACAGATCACAAGAATATTCAGCCTATTTTCGAGCAGAAAGAGTTGAATTTGCGGTAGAGGCGATGGATAGAGATGTTGAAAGATTATAATGTTAGCCTTCAATATCATCTAGGGAAAACGAACGTTGTTATTGACGCTCTTAGCCATAGATCTATGGGTAGCTCACAAATTATAATAGTTTGTACTTAAGAGTGTCTTTGAGACCTGACCTTGATATGAATCCTCTTGAATGTAGATTTTTCAGACTTTGGAGGAGAACGTTAAACAGTTAAGAAGATGAAAAGGCATGTAAGGCTAACCCTTCTTTCTAAAGCAATGATTTCCTTATTATGAATCCATTTAAGATATCCAAAATATCCTATTACTAAAGACGCTAGAAGTTCGTGATTCTCAAAGTTCTCATGATTTTGTTGATTTTGTTTATTGTCGTCGATCTCGTCTATGACCGTTGAGCCTCTAGGGAAAGATATAATGATGATGATGACGTTTCTTTTATTTATGTATTCCTATATATATATATATATATTGTGCGCATACCACTGATCCGTTGGGTACGAATAACACCGAGCCTTGTTGTGGCCGGGTACGGATGACACTAAACCTACATGGTTGGGTATGGTATCACTATATTTATATGTATATGTATAAGTATGGAAGGTCTTCTTTAGAGAAAGGGTAAGTAAGTATGATGAACGTCTCAAGAGGTATAAACGCCTGAAGAGGTATAAATGGTTCTTCTATATTATATTATACTTCATGCTTTTATCATGCTACTACTTATGCCTTACTTACTCAGTATAATGTTTGTTCTGACGTCCTTTTGTTTATGAACGCTGTGTTCGTGCCCACGGGTGGATAGGGAGACAGACTCGACCCTTAGGCTGCTTCATTAATGATTGCCTGGAAGAGCTCCATTTGATTCGAAGTTGCTGCAGTTGGAACTATTCTTTTGTGTACATATATGGGCATGTCGGGGTCCTGTCTCGACCTTATGATGTCACATGCTCTTTGTGGAGGATCGTAGACAGATGCGGACATCTAGATATCCCTCAGCCTTTTCGGCTCATATTTTGTATATCATTTTGATGGCCTTGCAAGCTTTTGTGTGTGTGTGTGAGTGTGTATATATATATATATATATATATACATGTGGGCATAGTTAATGATGTTATATTGATGTGCCGATGTTTGATGGTTGTTGTTCCCTTCTTGGCTCATGGAAGTTATGAGATAGCTATGTGACCCACCTAGATGTTATTATGAGAATATGTTAAGAGGTGCTCGGCAGGTTAGCTCCGAGTGGCCCTCCGGTTGGGTCATGACAAAAGTGGTATCAGAGCAGTTCGTCCTAGGGTGTGTCTACGAGCCGTGTCCAGTAGAGTCTTGTTTATGAGTGTAAAGCGCGCCACAATTATAAATAGGAGGCTGCGGGCATTTAGGAATGAATGACCTTCTTATTCTTCATAAATCGTGTCACGACCCAACCTGAAGGCCATGACCGGCACCCGGAGCTAGCCTACTGAGCACCACTTGTCATACTTCTTCTAATCTATCTCGGTAGACTATTGTCTAATTATCAAATAACTCAACCTGAATAAAGGCCATCCTAAAAAATAAAACTCATTACGAAGCGTTCTTCGATTCCACCTTAAACATATATATGAACAAGCTTGCAAGGCTACAAAATGATATACAAAATATATACTAACAAGGTCATGAAATATCTACTATCCACACATGTCTACGAGCCTCTGACTGGAGTACTGAACATTGTAAGGACGGGACAGGACCCTACTATGCCCCAAATATAAACACAAAATAATATACCAATAAACTGCAACTCTGGAGCTGTGGAGTGCTCCTGTATATCTGCTGATAAAGCTCCTAGGGATCTGGACCCTCTCCCTGTCTACCTGCGGGCATGAATGCAGCGTCCATAAAAGAAAGGACGTCAGTACGAACAATGTACTGAGTATGTATGGCAAGAATAATAACATAATAAAGTAATAAAGAAACGTGAGATAAAGAGATAACCTATAACTGGCTGTCTTTTAAGGCAGAGCCATGCATGCTAACTTTTACTTTTAAAACATCGTAACATGTATATATATAAAATGCCCGACCATATTTGTACGGTGTAATCATCATTAGCCAGCGTTCGGGCCTCCAGCGTCCGAGGTATGCATCTCATATCGCCCACTAGTGGTGTCTGCTAGTGCCATAAAGGCACAGTGTTATTATCATTATCCGTAAGCCACCCACTACGTCCATCGTAGTGGTGTCTGCCCGGTCATCTAGGCCTGGTGTAATCATACATAAAAATAAGCATGCATGAGAGCCCAATTAAAAGCTACAAATCTATCGGAGTGGCGTATGGTCGGTAACCTCGGATTATCTTATGGAATAATCATCATCACTATATCTCATCCCGAAGAAACAATTCATAAGGTGAGATCAACAACAACGAATGAAATCAAGGATTTCGTGAAATAACTCAATAATCTCACAATAGCATCAAAACCATAAGCTTTGGAATTTCGAGCATTAAAACCATCATCATCATGTTCATCATAGAAAACATCTCATCTTTGGTATCATAAGAAACTTTTAAGAATCATGAACTTCTAGCTTTTGGGCATATGGAAAATATGGATAGAATCATAACATAGGAATCATGCCTTTGAAAGAAATGAACTAAACTTAACATCCCTTTTGTCTTCTTGACGACTAAACGTTCTCCTTCCAAGCTCGCGACTCTACCTTCAAGAGGATTCGTACTAAGGTTAGGTCATTGAAAGCATGATTAAGTTTACACTAAAGCAACTAAGGGCTAACGGAATTTGAGCAGCATTTCCTTTGTGTCATTGACCTTCTCCATATAATAGACGACTCCAAAACATCAATAGCAACATCCATAATATCATAATCAAGAGGCTTCTTTCAAGTTAAGAATTGTCCAATCCTCATAGCCCCTTTTCAAGGTCATTAATAACAATCGCTACAACACAACACCATATTCACTTACATACAATACCTTCTCAGCATCATTAGTAGCCCCCTCAACAAAATTATACTTATAGCATACTAAGAATCATGACTCAAGTTAATTTACTACTAAAAAATATCATTAAATCCATATTTGAGCTTCGTCTTCTACTTTCTTCCCTAGTCCAAGTTATTAAACAACCAAATACTCTTAATAACATGAAATAGATGTAAAACTCACCTTTTATCGTATAAGAATGAACTTTAGGTTAATGTATTTCAATTGAATGAAACCCTAACTTCAATACCAAACGAAATCTTGAATTTTACAAACCCTAGTGAGTCTCCCCACATTTGATTCTCATGATTCTTGCTGTTTAATCTTTGATTTCTCTTGGTTTGGGTTAATGTGATAGGGGGAAGGTTCTACAGCTTTCAAGACTTGGGGAAAATGTGGGAAATGAAAAATAGGAATAAGGGTCATCTATATATAAAAAGAGAAAACATTGACCCGACCCGATTATACGGCCACTTATACGGTCGATATAAATGGTCCTACAATCCCATCATGGGATAAACCCTCTCTGTAGTGGTTATATGGACAATTATACGGACCGTATATGTGGTCATACAACCCATTTTTTTCCGAACATGCTCTCGTTGATTCAGTTGACTTCCAATCCTTGTGGAACCTTCTTGGAACTTATATAATACTTCATTAACCATCTAAGGATCCCTATAGCTCCTCCTCAAGACATTTCTAAATAAACATTAGCTCAATTGATGCAAAACCTTCCCAAACACAACTTACATGTCACTTCCTTCGACGAATTTTGTTCCACCGGGTCATGCGACCTTAAAATCTAGTAGTACGCACTTAAAGCTATAAAATACTCCCCTTAATTTCATAAGGAGTTCATGTGTACCTTAACCTTGTGTTAGTCTATTTACAGCGCAACAAGTCAAAATTCTCGAGATGTAACATTTATCCTCGAATGTTAGACTCTTGGGGATTCTACAAAAAATTTGCCAGAGTTTCCCTTGTAATATGGCACTACCATCCTGTCACAACACCCCAAAATATATCGCCTCACAGGGCTAATTGAGCCTCCTCTGGGGTGAAGATAATTGCGGATATCTGGACTTTATATCTTCTTATGCTTCCCAAGTAATTTTCCCTCTATTATTGTTTCTCCACAGGACCTTAACTGAGGCTACATCTTTGGTTCTGAGTCTCCGCACTTGCCTAACTAGTATGGCAATGGGTACTTCTTCATAAGATAATTTCTTAGTAACTTGGACATCATCTACAGGCACGATTCTGGAAGGGTCTCCAACGCACTTACAAAGCATCGACACATGGAAAACCGGATGGACTGACTCCAAATCCGAAGGTAGATCTAATTCATAAGCCACTTGGCCTACCTTGCGCATAATTATGTAAGGCCTAATATACCGAGGACTAAACTTTCCCTTCTTATTGAATCTCATTATACCTTTCATCGACGACACCTTCATGAATACCCAATCGTTAACTTGGAATTCCAAGTCTCGTCGACGGTTGTCTGCATAAGATTCCTGGCGACTCTAGGCTATCCACAATTGGTCTCGGATAAGCTTGATCTTTTCTACCACTTGCTGGATCAATTTTGGGCCTATTACTTGTGTCTGCCCTACCTCAAACCATCCTATTGGTGATCTACACTTTATCCCGTATAGAGCCTCATACGGGGCCATCTGGATACTGAAATGATAACTGTTGTTATATGAAAATTCAATAAGTGGCAAATGATCATCCCAATTACCTCCGAAGTCTCATACACATGCCTGCAACATATCTTCCAAGGTCTGAATAGTGCGTTCAGCTTGTCCATCAGTCTGTGGATGAAATGTTGTGCTAAGTCTCACTTGAGTTCCCAAACCTTCTTGGAAGGACTTCCAGAAATTAGCTGTAAATTGTGCTCCCCTATCTGTGATGGTGGATACTGGGACACCATGAAGTCATGCTATCTCTTGAAGATACAGCTTTGCATAATCTTCTGCTGAGTATGTAGTTTTGACTGGTATGAGCTGACTTCGTAAGTCTGTCAACAATTGCCCATAAGGAGTCATACTTATGTCGAGAACGAGAAAAGCCTATGATAAAATCCATGCTGATCACTTCTCATTTCGAAGTTGGAATTTCCATAGCTTACAGCAATCCTCCTAGCTTTTGATGCACAATTTTCACTTGTTGACAATTTGGACACTGAGCTACAAACTCCACCATATCATTATTCATTCCATCCCACCAATACATTGACTTGAGATCATGGTACATCTTTGTCGCTCCTGGATGAACAGAATAACAGGAGTAATGGGCTTCCTCCAGAATCTGGTGGCGTAATCCTGTAGCATCTGGGACACATTGCCTATTTCGATACCCGAGAACTCTATCTGTAGAAATTTCAAATGGTGACTTCTCTTTCTGAGGACGTGTATATTTGTAATAAATCAATTTTAGGTCTTCATATTGGCAATTTTTCACCTCCACTACTAAGGATGAAACAGTTGGGTTATGAAAAACAACTTTTGCATTGCCCGAGTCCATTAAGTGAACTCCTAGGCTAGCTAGCTGTTGAAATTCACGGGCTAATTCCCTTATCTCCGGTTGAACGTCACATAGACTGCCCATGGATTTACGGTTAAGAGCATCTTCCACCACATTCGCCTTTCCGGGATGATATAAAATACTTACGTCATAGTCTTTCAATAGCTATAACCACCGCCTCTACTGTAGATTTAACTCCTTCTGCTTGAAAATATACTGGAGACTCTTGTGATCTGTATAAATATCAACATGAACACCATACAATTAATGTCTCCACATCTTTAGGGCATGAATAACCGCAGCTAGTTCAAGATCATGGGTCGGATAGTTTTTCTCGTGTTTCCGCAATTGCCTGGATGCATAGGCAATGACTTTACCGTGCTGCATCAACACACATCCCAACCCAATATCGGAGCCATCATAATAAACAACATAGCCTTCTGATCCTTCTGGAAGTGTCAGGACTGGGGCTGAAGTCAATCTATCTTTCAATTCCTGGAAACTGCGCTCACAAGCATCGGTTCATTAGAATTTTGCTAATTTTTGAGTTAGCTTTGTCAGTGGTGCAGAAATAAAAGAAAATCCTTCTACAAATCTTCTGTAATAGCCTGCCAATCCCAGAAAGCTACAGACCTCCGTAGGTGTTGTAGGACTTGGCCAAGTCTTCACAACCTCAATCTCTGAGTATCTACCCAAATGACGTCAGCTGAGATGATATGGCCCAAAAAAATTACAGAATTCAACAAGAACTCACATTTTGAAAACTTGGCATATGATTCTCGAGTCCGAAGAATTCCAAGGATAGTATGTGAAAGGTATACATGATCTGCTTCTGATAGAGAGTATACCACAATGTCATCGGTGAACAATATTACGAATAGATCTAGGAAAGGCCTGAACACATTATTCATCAAATTCATGAATGCTACTGGGGCGTTAGTCAATCGAAACGACATTACCCAAAACTTTTAATGACCATATCTAGTTCTGAAAATCATTTTCGGAATGTCTTCTTCTCTAACTCTCACTTGGTGATATCCTGATCTTAGATCTATCTTTGAAAACCACTTAGCACCCTGCAGTTGATCAAACAAATTGTCGATTCTCGGAAGCGGATATTTATTCTTTATTGTCACATTGTTCAACTACGTATAATAAATGCACATTCACAAGAAACCATCTTTCTTTCTTACGAACAAGACATGTGCTCCTCACGGCGATGAACTGGGCCTAATAAATCCCTTCTCGAGCAAATCCTTCAGTTGTGCCTTTAGCTCCTTTAATTCTGCAGTAGTCATTCTGTAAGGAGGAATGAATATAGGTTTCGTATCTAGAAGCACATCAATAGTAAAATCAATCTCCGGTTCTGGAAGAAGACCTGGAAGCTCATCTGGAAACTCATTTACTACCGGAACGGATTGAAGATTTGGCAGTTTTGCTTCGGTGTCATGAACCCGGAGTAAACGATAAATATAGCCCTTAGCAATCATCTTCCTAGCTTTGAGATAGGAAATAATCCTACCTCTTGGGGATGCTGCGTTACCTTTCCATTCAAGCACTGATTCTCCCGGAAATTGGAATAGAACCATTTTTGTTATACAATCCACTTTAGCATAATAGGAAGCTAGCCAATCCATTCCAATAATAACATCGAATTCTAACATTTTCAGCTCGATCAAATCAGCTATAGTATGACGATTACACACCACAATCACGCAGTTTCTATATACTTGTCTAGCTATTACCTGGTCACCAACATGAGTAGCCACCTCAAAAGGCTTGATTGGCTCAGGTTTCACCCCAATATGATTAGCAATATAAGGAGTAATATATGACAAGGTAGAGCCCGGATCAATCAAGTCATATACATTTATGAGAGAATACTGATAATATACCTGTGACAACATCAGGGGAGGACTCGAGATCCTGTCGCCCGACCAATGCATAAATACGGGGTTGAGGGCCACATGCACTGGATGCTCCCCCTCTGCCCCTACCACGACCTGATGGTGCCTGTGAGCCTTGCCCCACAGGGCGCACAGACGAACAAAAGCCAGCTACTTATCCTGTGGGTTAGGTCCCACCTCTACCACTCATCGCTGGACAGTCACGCATTGTATGCCCAGTCTGACCACAGGCATAACAAGCATCTGAGCCTCGGCGACACTGACCTGCATGTAATCTACCGCACTGACTGCATCGTAGTGGAGGTGGTCTTCTCTGAATAGGATCACCTCAAAACTGGGAACCAAAACTCTCGAGCTCAGACCCGATCAAGAATAAATAGGCGGTCAAATCTCCTGCCCGCAAATTGAGAAGGTGCACTAGCCGGAGATTGGCCTGAATACCTCGAATACTGTTGCCTGTTACCCCCTCTATACTCATTGCTAGCACCTGTAGATCTGGCTCCCTTACTATGCCCTCTGTCAGGATCACGCTCCCCCCTGTGCTGTTGCTGCTACTCTTCCAAATTCTGAGCATCAGCTTGAAAATGAGAAATATCCATCCCTTCCTAGAGTGAAGCTGTCAAGCAGTCTTTAATCAAATGTGGCCTCAAGCCACTCACAAATCAATGCACCTGGTCTCCCATATCGGCAATCATAGCCGAAGCATACCTAGCCAATGAATTGAAGCAGAGACTATACTCCTGAGAACTTATAATTTCTTGCCTTAGATTCAAAAACCTGTCAGCTCGGGCCCATTGGACCTCGGGTGGCAAATAATGGCGGATGAGGGCATCTATGAACTCTTGCCATACCGGGGGAGGCGTATTTTCCTCTCTCAAAGATATCCAATTATCGTGCCAAAAAGCGGCCACATCTCGTAGTCTATAGGAAGCCAACTCCACAGACTCAGTATCAGAAGCATGTATTATCCTCAACGTTCTCAGCATGTCATCCATAGAACTCTGCGGGTCTTCATCCGGCTTTGACCCAAAAAATTCTGGAGGATTCAAGCTCATAAAATCACGGGCTCTGGCGCCAATCACTCTATCACAAGGACTCAGACCCTGTCTCTGAGCCTGAGCGGCAACTAACTGGGTCAGCAATTGAATAGCCTCTGTCATCTATTGGCCGGAGGCACCTGGAGGAGGTACTGGAGGCATTGGAGCTGGAGCTGAGGCTCCTTCATGCTCCTCTAAAATAGGCAGAGAATGAGTGGTACGAGATGGAGCCTCATTATGGAACTCACCCTCCTCTATATTCACCGATGGCTCCCGTTCAGTCCGCCTTCCGGTCGCTGTTTTGCCTTTCACGGCAGTTGTTGCTTTCCTCTTCATAGGCATCGCTGAAATCATAACACATAATTAGGAAAAGGAGGAATCTTATATTATGGCTCTATCGCACGATCTATAAGGAAGAAGAGCGGTCATCATTCCAAAATGCCCCGCAACCTCTTATTTATAAGTGTGGCGCGCTTCACACCAATAAACAAGACTCTACTGGACACGGTTCGTAGACACACCCTAGGACGGAACTGCTCTGATACCACTTTTGTCACGATCCAACTTGAGGGCCATGACGGGCACCTGGAGCTAGCCTACCGAGCACCACTTGTCATACTTCTTCCAATCTATCTTGGTGGATCACTGTTCTAATTATCAAATAACTCAACCCGAATAAAGGCCATTCTTAAAAATAAAACTCGTTACAAAGCATTCTTCGATTCCACCTTAAACATATATATGAACAAGCATGCAAGGCAACAAAATCATATCTAGAATATACACTAATAAGGTCATGAAATATCTACTATCCACAATTGTCTATGAGCCTCTGACTGGAGTATTGAAAATCGTAAGGACGGGCAGGACCCCGCCATGCCCCAAATACAAACACAAAAGAATACACATAAACTGCAACTCCGGAGTAGTGGAGTGCTCTTGTATATGTACTGATAAAATTCCTAGGGATCTGGACCCTCTCTCTGTCTACCTGCAGGCGTGAACGCAACGTCCACAAAAAAAGGACGTCAGTACGAACAATGTACTTAGTATGTAAGGCATGAATACTAACATAATCAAAAAAATGTGAGATAAAAAGATAACCTGTAACTGACTGCCTTTTAAGGTGGAGTCATGCATGCTAACTTTTACTTTTAAAACAATATCATAACATGTATATATATAAACTTCCCGACCATATTGGTACGGTGTAATAATCATTAGCCTGTGTCCGGGGTAACCATCTCATGCCGCCCACTAGTGGTGTCTGCCCGTGCGATAAAGGCACAGTGTTATCATTATCCGTAAGCCGCCCGCTACACCCACCGTAGTGTTGTCTTCCAAGCCATCTAGGCTCGGTGTAATCATACATAACAATTATCATACACGAGAGCCCAATTAAAAGCTACAATTCTATCGGAGTGATGTAAGGTCGGTGTTATAGCCCGTATTTTGTACGCTCGGATATTTCGAGGTAGACGTGGTAAGTCAAGGGCAAGACCTTTTTCCAAAATTATTTTAATGTACAAGTTGTTTATGAATATTAGTTATGAACATTATTAGTATGGAAATATTGCGAATGGCTAAGGGTAAAAAGGGAAATTCGCAAAGTAGTTCATGGTAATATTGTGGAAGGCTAGGGGCAAAATGGGAATTTCACAAAATATTCAAGAAGGTTCTTGAAGGGGGGCCATGTTGGCCGTGTGGCATATAATCATATGTCCACATTTTTATTTAATGGGGGCTAATTATATATATATATATATATATATATATATATATATATATATATATATCTGTGTGTGTGTGTGTGGACCAAAGCTTACATAACAAGATAATTAGTCTTCTTTGTTTATTTTAAGAAACTTCAAGAAAAAGGGAGAAGGGACATGTGTCCACATTCTATTTGATGAGGTTAATTATATATATGGACAATTGCTCACAAAGCAAGACAATTATTCATGAAAACTCCAAGAAGAAAACTTGGAGAAAGAAAACAAAGGCCATTCGGCCATGGTTCCAAAATATGTGTCCATGGAAATTGATCAAGAAAAATTATTTTCTTCTAGTATTCCAAGCAATTGGAAGGTCCTCTTTAACATGGAGTGATTGTTGGAGTAATCAAAGCATTTGTTGAGCAAGTTGTGAACCTAGCCGAGCAAGAAGAGATAAATGGAGAAAGGTATGTGCTCAATCTCCTTTTACATGTGTTATGGATGATTTGTGAATGTTGTAGTATGTAGAAATAGATGAAACTCATGAAATATGTGTGCAAGGGTTGTGGCCGAATAGGGGTGTAATGATAAGATGAGATGAATTGTTTTTTATTTAGTAGTTTGATTGTTGTTGTTGCGGATTCCATAATAAAAATGAAGGTTGGGTGGTTTTAAATGAAGTTGTAATCATTGTGGGATTTTTGAAGAAATTAATATGACACTAGCATGGTTTCTTGTTTTGTGAAGATAATGTTGTTAACATGCGGTCGTAGATATAATGCATGAATTTGGAGGTAAGAAATGTGTTGATTTTATTGAGTTTGGAAGATTGTAAGTTGGTTTTTGTGATCGAATTGTATATAAGAAAAATGTTTACGTAAAAGAAGTTACTAACGTTAGAATGTATTTTGAATTGATTGATGAAGTTGTTAATGTGTAGATTGTTGGTGTAGTTCATGAATTTGGAAGAAAGCAATGTGTTGTTATTGTCCTTATCAAGTTTGGAAGATTTCGGATTATTGTTGATAATGTGACCGAGTGGAATTCTCGGATTATTGTTGATAAATTGGCCGAGTTGAATTCTCGGATTGTTGTTGCTAAATTGGCCGAGTTAGATTCTCGGGGATGGTGTATTTATAGGGGAAATGCTGCCGAAATTTCGGCAGATTATAAATGAATTCATTTGAAGGACTAAGACAAGTATATGATGATGAATCTAATGATTATGTAAATTCTTTTGAATGTAGACTAGCAAGCTTGGGTAAATAAGCGTAACTAATAGGACGAGGGACAGGTATGTAAGGCTTACCCTTTCTTTGTTTTGGCATGATCCTTATGAAACAAGCAGATGACGTATATGCGTTTGATTTCAAAGAAATTCCTATTCTTAGAGCCACTAGGATGGCTAAAATTCTTGACTTCCATAAGCTATTTCATATGGTTTTGATGCATATCTATGATATCCAAAGATCTATTTGATATGTTTCCGAATGGCATTCGAGAGGTAATTGATATGATTAATGTCTTGATTTTCAAATGATAGCACGTTTGATTATTCCATTGAGTCTTTGATGTACTTTGATACGTACATATGGTTCCAAAAGCTCTATTTGATTTGATCCATAACGATATTCGAAAGGTACCTAACATGATTGTTGCTTTGATTTTCCAAAAATGGCTTCTGAAACGTTTGTAGATGGTTCTGTACTAAAAGGTCCATAACTTTTTCCTACTAACTCGGATTGACTTGAAACATGTTTACGATCCTCAAGCGTCGATTTGTGTACGTACCTATCGAGTCATGATTTACGTGCATATAGTTTCTCACTATTCTGCTCGTAGATGCATCAATATGTCCTTCTCTGAGCCCGGGCCAGGATATGTTATCGTGCACACTCCTCTGCATTGTTCACCGAGTCCCTCTCACTTGCGGGCGGGGACACGTTATATGTATATGTGTATGATGATATGATGATACGGGGATGGCGGCCAGGATGACATATGATGACTTTATTCACCGAGACCCGCAAGAGAGGGCCGGGACACGTTATGTATATATGAGACATGATTCTGACATGCATGATTCTATCCACCGAGTCCCTCAATAGAGGGTCGGGACACGTTATATGAATACATGATATATGATGTTGACATGCATGATCATATCCACCGAGTCCCTCTCTTGAGGGCCGGGACACGTTATGCATATATGATATATGATATGGACATGTATGATTTTATCCACCGAGTCCCTCACTAGAGGGCCGGGACACGTTATCTACATATATGATATATGATGTGCATATGCATGATTTTCATTTATAAAGGCAAGTGCTTTGATGTTTTAAATGGTCATACTTGATTCTGGTAAATCTCTGCTTCAGTTATGATCTCCCATTTTTGTATTCCATGCCTTACATGCTCAGTGCATATTCCGTACTGACCCCCTTTCTTCGGGGGTTGCGTTTCATGCCACGCAGTTACGCCCAGATGAGTTGAAGCTATTATAGAAGATGTTCCAGCGGAGATGGCAAGCTCCATTTGCTCCTGGAGTGTAGCCGAGTCAGAGTATATGTGCTATGATTTCTGATTGATGTTAGAGACTTTGCAAACAGAGTCGTGGGTATAGGATGTCAGTTTTGTAAGCGGCTCCATCAGCCGATATATCATTCTGTGTTATGTGATAAATCCTATATGATTACAGATTTTGTTTGATTTGAGAACAACGAGAAAGAATATTTCTGAAAGCTTTACTATGTGTTTCATCCTTATTTGATTTAAAATTCCAAAGGGATTATGTGTGTACTATGAGTCAGAGGGTTCGCTCGGCCCTAAATAAGGGTCGGGTGCCCATCACACCCTAGTGAGATTAGGGTGTGACGAAGTGGTATCAGAGCAGGTTGTCCTAGGGGTTGTCTGCAAAGTCGTGTCCAGCAGAGTCTTGTTTATGGGTGTGAAGCCGGCCACATTTATTAATAGAAGGTTGCGGGGCATCTAGGGATTGTTGACCTTGTTTCTGTCTTAAATCGTGCGATAGAGCCAAGTCATAGGAAATGAGATTCCTTATATAAGCCTTACATACGACGGAGAAGGTAAAGGATGATATGGAAAGTTATAGAAGTCCTTATATATTTGTTCTGTCATCTAGAATTGGAAGCTCTGGGTGGCCGGAATATGCCGCATGATTGTATGCCCCGTGAGGCATTGTTGGTATTTGCTATGTGTAGATTTTGAATAGTAAGGATTGCAAAAGAGACCCGGTCAGAATTTTTCAAAATCAAGTCATTTAACTAGGTACACCTAACAGGAAGTAGTCATACGCACAGGTGGAAGGTGAACATTGAAAATTAAAAAGGGTAAAATAGTAATTGTAAAGGGAAGGACGTGTTACGAGAATGTCTTGGAATCTGTAAGACTTCGACTTGCTCCAGATTATGTAATAAAGGTCATGCGGGGAAGTGAATGCGATTATATCAGCATTAAGGCACTGGATTCCATTGAAGTTTCGAGGTTAAGCGTGCTAAGGTGAGAGAAATTTTAGGATGGGTGACCCCCTTGGGAAGTGTACTAAAAGTTCCATAAATGTGGGTATGAGAAACAAATGAGAAGTTAGAGTAGCCTAAGGGAAACTAGAGTATACGGGATGGTTGGAGACCATAAGAGGACGCGTAGGACGAGGCAGACTAGACTGGTGGAGAAACAGAAAGTGCATCATAGCTCTGGAATTAAGATAGGCTTGAATAGCGTTTAGAAGTATTTTGTGGGCTAGTTGATAGTAATTATATATATATATATATATATATATATAAATGCGTATGATATCTTATATGTGATTGTATCGGTGGACATGTGAGTCCCAGCAACCGGCGCTGCAGTAGAGAAGACATCAATTGAGTAAGGGTACCGAAGCTCAAGTGACAACAGAAAAATAAATGGTGCATGTCTTACAAGGTAAACCGCTATTATTTTCACTACAGGTTAAAATGGGAAAGTATAATACAATGATATTTGGAAAAGAAAGTGAGTGAGTAGATGGAAAATAAAGAGATCAAGTGTCGGAAGAAGGTGAAAGGTAAGAAACCTCAGTGAGTGAAGCTCCCGAGAGAAACTACCAGCAAAGCACGAGACTATTTGGGGTAAGAACTCAAAGTAGGCATGTGAAAAGGATAAAGTGTGGTAATATGGCACAAAAGGGAAGTGTGTGAGGTTCGAGAACCAATTTAAATAAGTAGAGCTAAAAGAATAGTGACTAGGACAGAAGTAAGAGAAAGAATGCTTAGGCCTTGCGGCGATATTAAGACACTTCCAGCCTGTAAGAGGCATATAATGGAATAAGTGTATGGTAAAATTAATGCGGTTGCTTCGGATATGGAGGAGCTTTCCAAAAGGATAATTCAAGAGTAGAACGAAATTGCGCGTCTAAAGTAATATTTCACGAACCTCAGAGCCAATGCCATAAATGGCGAAAGGAGAAAAGTATTCGAGAAGGAAGGAACCTAACGAAGGTTAAGGATGAAAGTAGGAAGGGTATACTAACGGATTGGTCGAAGGAAGAGGAGAACATTTGGGAAATTAATGGTATGGAATGAGAATTCATGCCAGGTCTGAGAGAGTGTAAGCGGTAAGAATTCTATGCTAAGAGCAAAGGTGGCAGGACGCTCGAGACAACATGGATGCACAACTATAACACTAATTCATAGTTAAGAAGACTTATGAGTATGTGAATTAAATCGGTGAAAGGATTGATAGTGGATGAAAGAGTATGGAAATGTGGACAAAATGATGATATAGACAAAAAGTAAGGTATAACCGAAGGCTTCATAAAAGGGACATAGTGAGTCTCGACGTCCCCCATGAACTAGTAAGTACAGGACACCATTAGTCACAAAAGACAGAGAGATGGAAAGATGAAAAAGAAGGTAGCAGAATTGGATATCCTTATACGTATTCTAGTTAAATATGAGGGTGTAAGTAGCAAGAAGATAAACAGACTAGACTATACGATAATGGAACTCGTCTTTAAGAAGGAAGTGAAGGGTGGTAGGTAATCACCGTAGACGAGGATACTCGAAGATTATTGGCGTATAAGGATCCCCTTAAAGGGGGGGGGGGGGGGGGAAGAACATATTATATCAGACTCTAAAGGAATTACAACATTTTCAAGCGCCAAAAAAGGAAATTTCTTAGCCCGGGGCTAGAGTTCAAAACATATCGGCATATCAAGAGAATACATGAAAGAAGTAGCGACGAATTGACAATGAGTGTACCGTGAGGCCGACGTGAATTGAAAGGATGAGAGATGCCTTAAGAGAATGCTTCATATCAACATGAATTATGATATGTTTATGCCATAATTTGAATTCCTCACATCGGGCCAATTGGCGCCGTACCTAAATACGCAGCGACATGTTTTAAAGAGTTATAAAAAGAGTAGGAAAGGGCTATAAGCTAAGTCCACAACGGATGATGGAGAAAATGATAAGGTTTAAAGGAGGTTTCGAACGACGACGACTATTATAACAAAAGCATCAAAAATTGGTAGTTTGGAAAATTTTGAAGGAAAGGAAGGACGCAGTGCCTGTGAATGAAAAAAAAGGGTTCATCGGATACTAGAAAATAGTTCATGGACCATTAATTATACGGAACATGAGAATATACGCTATGAAATTATATGAATCATCGACATGAAGCGATGCCCAAATCATACTTGTAAGGAATCCACACCGGGGAGCCAACAAGGAATAACGGTGGACGAAACAAGTGCCAATACAAAGAAATCAAAAACAAGTGTACTTGTGTCGAGGAATATGAGGGCAAGGAACCGCCTGTGGCCATATTGGATCGTCAAGTAAAGATTGCGCGCCAAAGACATGGCTTCTGTTAAGGTGTGGTGACAAAACAATAACAGAGAAGAGATGACCTGGGAAAGACAAGGATATTGAGTTGGCGCAGTGGATTAGAAAACCCATGACACGGAATGAGGACTCATGTAAAGACCGAGGAGTTCGATTATAAAGGAAATAGGGTAAACGATAAGGAATAGGCATGAAGAAAAGGATAACTATAAGAGGGACCCCCACCCCCCTCGAAGTGTTATAAGATCCCATAAGGGCAGTTGAACATTCGAGGATGAATGTTCTAAAGGGGGGAGGATGTTATAGCCCGCATTTTGTACGCTCGGATATTTCAAGGTAGTCGTGGTAAGTCAAAGGCATGACCATTTTCCAAAATTATTATAATGTACAAGTTGTTTATGAATATTAGTTATGAACATTATTAGTATGGAAATATTGTGAAAGGCTAAGGGTAAAAAGGAAAATTCGCAAAGTAGTTCATGGTAATATTGTGAAAGGCTAGGGGCAAAATGGGAATTTCACAAAATATTCAAGAATGTTCTTGAAGGGGGGCCATGTTGGCCGTGTGGCATATAATAATATGTCCACATTTTTATTTAATGGGGGATAATTATATATATATATATATATATGTGTGTGTGTGTGTGTGTGTGTGTGTGTGTGGACCAAAGCTTACATAACAAGATAATTAGTCTTCTTTGTTTATTTTAAGAAAATTCAAGAAAAAGGGAGAATGGACATGTGTCCACATTCTATTTGATGAGGTTAATTATATATATGGACAATTGCTCACAAAGCAAGACAATTATTCATGAAAACACCAAGAAGAAAAATTGGAGAAAGAAAACAAAGGCCATTCGGCCATGGTTCCAAAATATGAGTTCATGGAAATTGATCAAGAAAAATTATTTTCTTCTAGTATTCCAAGCAATTGGAAGGTCCTCTTTAATATGGAATGATTGTTGGAGTAAGCAAAGCATTTGTTGTGCAAGTTGTGAACCTAGCCGAGCAAGAAGAGATAAGTGGAGAAAGGTATGTGCTCAATCTTCTTTTACATGTGTTATGGATGATTTGTGAATGTTGTAGTATGTAGAAATGGATGAAACTCAGGAAATATGTGTGCAAGGGTTGTGGCCGAATAGGGGTGTAATGATAAGGTGAGATGAATTGATTTTTATTTAGTAGTTTGATTGTTGTTGTTGCGGATTCCATAATAAAAATGAACGTTGGGTGGTTTGAAATGAAGTTGTAATCATTGTGGGATTGTTGAATAAATTAATATGACACTAGCATGGTTTCTTGTGTTGTGAAGATAATGTTGTTAACCTGTGGTCGTAGATATAATGCATGAATTTGGAGGTAAGAAATGTGTTGATTTTATTGAGTTTGGAAGATTGTAAGTCGGTTGTTGTGATTGAATTGAATATAAAAAAAATGTTGTCGAATTACGTAAAAGAAGTTACTAAAGTTAGAATGTATTTTGAATTGATTGATGAAGTTGTTCATGTGTAGATTGTTGGTGTAGTTCATGAATTTGGAAGAAAGCAATGTGTTGTTATTGTCCTTATTAAGTTTGGAAGATTTCGGATTATTGTTGATAATGTGGCCGAGTGGAATTCTCGGATTATTGTTGATAAATTGGCCGAGTTGAATTCTCGGATTGTTGTTGATAAATTGGCCGAGTTAGATTTTCGGGGATGGTGTATTTACAGGGGAAATGCTGCCGAAATTTCGGCAGATTATAAATGAATTCATTTGAAGGACTACGACAAGTATATGATGATGAATCTAATGATTATGTAAATTCTTTTGAATGTAGATTAGCAAACTTGGGTAAATAAGCGTAACTAATAGGGCGAAGGACAGGTATGTAAGGCTTACCCTTTCTTTCTTTTGGCATAATCCTTATGAAACAAGCAGATGACCTATATGTGTAGGATTTCAAAGAAATTCCTATTCTTAGACCCACTAGGATGGCTAATATTCTTGACTTCCATAAGCTATTTCATATGGCTTTGATGCGTATCTATGATATCCGAAGATCTATTTGATATGTTTCCGAATGGCATTCGAGAGGTAATTGATATGATTAATGTCTTGATTTTCAAATGATAGCACGTTTGATTATTCCGTTGAGTCTTTGATGTACTTTGATACGTACATATCGTTCCAAAAGCTCTATTTGATTTGATCCATAACGATATTCGAAAGGTACCTAACATGATTGTTGCTTTGATTTTTCAAAAATGGCTTCTGAAACGTTCGTAGAAGGTTCTGTACTAAAACCTCCATAACATTTTCATACTAACTCGGATTGACTTGAAACGTGTTTACGATCCTCAAGAGTCAATTTGTGTACTTACCTATCGAGTCATGATTTACATGCATATATGTTTTCACTACTATGCTCGTGGATGCCTCAATATGTCTTGTCGTTCACTGAGCCCGGGCCAGGATATGTTATCGTGCGCACTCCTCTGCATTGTTCACCGAGTCCCTCTCACTTGCGGGCCGGGACACGTTATATCTATGTGTATATGATGAAATGATGATACGGGGATGGCGGCCGGGATGGCATATGATGACTTTATTCACCGAGACCCGCAATAGAGGGCCGGGACACGTTATGTATATATGAGACATGATGCTGACATGCATGATTCTATCCACCGAGTCCCTCAATAGAGGGCCGGGACACGTTATATGTATACATGATATATGATGTTGACATGCATGATCTTATCCACCGAGTCCCTCACTTGAGGGCCGGGACACGTTACGCATATATGATATATGATGTGGACATGTATGATTTTATCCACCCAGTCCCTCACTGGAGGGCCGGGACACATTATCTGTATATATGATATATGTTGTGCATATGCATGATTTTCATTTAAAAAGGCAACTGCTTTGATGTTTTAAAGGGTCATACTTGATTCTGGTAAATCTCTGCTTCAGTTATGATCTCCCTTTTTTGTATTCCATGCCTTACATGCTTAGTACATATTCCGTACTGACCCCCTTACTTCGGGGGCTGCGTTTCATGCCACGCAGGTACACCCAGATGAGTTGAAGCTATTATAGAAGATGTTCCAGCGGAGATGGCAAGCTCCATTTGCTCCTGGAGTGTAGCCGAGTCAGACTATATGTGCTATGATTTCTGATTGATGTTAGAGACTTTGCAGCAGAGTCGTGGGTATAGGATGTCAGTTTTGTAAGCGGCTCCATCAGCCGATATATCATTCTGTGTTATATGACAAATCCTATATGATTACAGATTTTGTTTGAATTGAGAACAACGAGAAAGAATATTTCTGAAAGCTTTACTATGTGTTTCATCCTTATTTGATTTAAAAGTCCATAGGGATTATGTGTGTACTAAGAGTCAGAGGGTTCGCTCGACCCTAAATAAGGGTCGGGTGCCCATCACACCCTAGTGAGATTAGGGTGTGACAGTCGGTAACCTTCGATTATCTTATGGAATAATCGTCATCACTATATCTCATCCCGAAGAAACAATTCATAAGGTGGGATCAACAACAACAAATGAAATCAATGAATTTATGAAATAACTCAATAATCTCACAATAGCATCAAAACTATAAGCTTTGGAATTTCTAGCATTAAAATCATCATCATTATCTTCATCATAGAAAACATCTCATCTTTGGTATCATAAGAAACTTTTAAGAATCATGAACTTCTAGCTTTTGGGCATAAGGAGGTTATGGAAAATATGGATAGAATCATAACATAGGAATCATGGCTTTGAAAGAAAGGAACTAGCCTTAACATACCTTTTGTCTTCTTAACGACTAAATGTTCTCCTTCCAAGCTCGCGACTCTACCTTCAAGAGGATTCGTACTAAGGTTTGGTCATTAAAATCATGATTAAGTTTAAACTAAAGCAACTAAGGGCTAACGGAATTTGGGTAGCATTTCCTTTATTTCATTGACTTTCTCCATCTAATAGACAACTCCAAAACATCAATATCAAAATCCATAATATCATAATCAAGAGGCTTCTTTCAAGTTAAGCATTGTCCAATCCTCAAAGCTCCTTTTCAAGGTCATTAATAACAACAGCTACAAAACAACACCATATTCACTTACATACAATACTTTCTCAACATCATTATTATGCCCCTCAACAAAATTATACTCTTAGCATACTAAGAATCATGACTCAAGTTAATTTACTACTAAAAAATATCATTAAATCCATATTTGAGCTTCATCTTCTACTTTCTTCGCTCATCCAAGTTATTCAACAACCAAATACTCTTAATAACATGAAATAGATGTAAAACTCACCTTTTATCGTATAACGATGAACTTTGGGTTAATGTGTTTCAATTGAATGAAACCCCAACTTCAATACCAAATGAAATCTTGAATTCTACAAACCCTAGTGAGTCTCCCCATACTCGATTCTCCTGATTCTTGCTATTTAATCTTTGATTTCTCTTGGGTTTGGGTTAATATTATATGGGGAAGTTTATAGAGCTTTCAAGACTTGGGGAAAATGTGGGAAATGAAAAATAAGAACAAGGGTCATCTATATATAAAAAGAGATAAAAAAGTGACCCTACTCGATTATTCGGCCACTTATACAGTCCGTATAAATTTATACGGTCCTTATAAATGGTCGTATTATCCCACCATGGGATAACCCCTCTCTGGAATGGTTATACGGACTATTATACGGACTGTATATGTGATACGGACCATAAAAGTTGTCGTACGACCCCTTTTTTTTTTCAATTTGCTCTCGTTGATTCATTTGACTTCCAATCCTTGTGGAACCTTCTTGGAACTTATATAACACCTCATTAACTATCTATGGAGACCTATAGATCCCCCTCATGATATTTCTAAATAAACATTATCTTGATTGATGCGAAACCTTCCCAAACACAACTTACATTTCACTTCCTTCGACGAATTTAGTTCCACCGAGTCATGCGACTTCAAAATATTGTAGTACATAGTTAAAGCTATCAAATACTCCCAATAACTTCATCAGGACTTCATGTTTACCATAACCCTTTGTTAGTCTATTTGCAACGCAACAACTTGAAATTGCCGAGATGTAACAGATCGTGTGATAGAGCCATGATATAAGAATTTCGCTTTTCCTAACCGTGTGTTATGTTTTCAGCGATGCCTATAAAGAGAAAAGATAAAGCAACCCAAAAGGGCAGGACAGTGAAAGGTAAGAGAACCGAGCGGGTACCGCCGACAGATATAGACTAGGGTGAGTCCCAGAATAAGGTTACATCTCGATCCTCTCATTCACTACTCGTTTCAGAGGAGCACAAGGGAGCCTCAGTCCTAGCTCGAACACCCCCAGTTCTTCTAGCAGATGCCTCAGGCTAAGAGGTAAAGAGGCCATCCAATTTCTGACTCAGTTAGTCGCCGCTCAGGCTCAGCGGCAAGGTACGGGTCCTGAAGATAGAGCTGTCAGTACCAGAGCCTGTGATTTTATTAGTTTGAGCCATCCAGAATTATTTAGGTCAAAATCAGATGAGGACCCTCAGAGCTTTATCGATGGGATGTTGAGAACATTGCGGTTAATGCACACTTTGGATATTGAGTCGGTTGAGTTTGGCTCCTATAGATTACGGGATGTTGCGACTTATTGGTATACGGTTTGGATGTCTTCTAGAGAAGTTAATGCACCTCCAACGGTATGGCAAGAGTTTATGGATGCTTTCCTCCGACACTATTTGCCACCAGAGGTTCGACGAGCTAGAGCTGGCAGCTTCCTGAACCTTAGACAAGGAAATATGACTGCCTTAGTGTATAGGGTGATTGTGTCCATTAGTTTGTGAATGGCTTAGGGCCATATTTGATGGATAATTTCTTGACAGCCTCACTTCAAGAACGTATGGATATTTCTCGCATTCCAACCTATGCACAGAATTCAAAAGAACGACAACAACAACAAAAAAGTGAGCGTGAGCATGATAGGGGTTATAGTAAGAGGGCTAGATCCTTGGGTATGGCTAGTGAGTTTAGAGGAGGGTAGAGGCAGCCGTATTCTAGGCACTTGAGCCATTCAACGATTAGTGCACCTCCATGATTTGCGGGCTAGAGATTTGATAGATCTATTCACTCCAGACTGGGTCAGAGTTTTAGGGCTTCGGGTTCTCAGTATAGGGGTGATTCAGGCTAGGAAAGACCACCCCTACCATGATGTACTAAGTGTGGGATGTTACACTGGGGACAGTGTCTATTAGGTTCAGATATTTTCCATGCCTGCAGTCAGCCAGGCCATATGATGTGTAACTGTCCCTCGAGAGGTAGTAAAGGTACGGTTCAGCCCACAGGGTCAGCAGTTGGGTATTCGTCATGTATACGCCCTCCAGGGAAAGGTTCAGAGGCACAAGTTAGTCGTGGTAGAGGTAGAGAAGGAGCGCCCAGTTTGAGTGGTCCTCGGTATCATATCTGTACACCGCTGGGTGACAGGATCTTGAGTCCTCCCCTAATGTTGTCATAGATATATTATTAGTATTGTCTCATGATATATATGCATTGATTGATCCAGGCGCTACATTTTCATATGTTGCTCCTTATATTTTTGGTCGATTTGGGGTGAAACCCAAGTCAATTAAACCTTTCGAAGTATCTACACCCATTGGTGATCCCGTGATAGCTAGTCGAGTATATAGAAATTATGTTGTTCTGATTTGTGATCATCATAATATGGCTGATCTACAGGAGTTAAAAATTGTGAATTTTGATGTTATTATGGGTATGAATTTTGTGAATTGTGAATTTTGATGTTATTGTAAACTATGCCAATATTGATTGTCGAACAAAAATGATTCCTTTCCGATTTCCGGGAGCACTAGTTTTAGAGTGGACAGGTAATACACCATTTCTGAGGGGATGGTTTGTTTCTTATGTCAAGGCAAGGAAGTTGATTGCTAAGGTTTGTATTTATCATTTAGTCCAAGTTCAAGATATAGAAGCCAAATCGCTGACTCTTCAGTCTGTTCCAGTAGTGAATGAGTTTCCAGAGATATTCGCGGATGAGTTTTCAGGCCTTCTCACAGAGCGAGAGATTGATTTTTCTATTGATGTGCTACTACATACTAAGCCCATATCTATTCCTCCTAACATAATGGCTCTTGCAGAGTTGAAAGAGTTGAAGGAGCAATTGAAGGACTTGCTTGAGAAAGGCTTTATTAGGCCTAGTTCATTGTCGTGGGAAGCACCTATGTTGTTTGTAAGGAAGAAAGATGGCTCCTTCCGAATGTGTATTTATTACAGACATCTGAATATGGTGATGAGCAAGAATGTATATCCCTTTCAAGGATTGATGATTTATTTGATCAATTGCAGGGTGCCAAATGGTTCTCAAATATAGATTTAAGATCCGGGTACCACCAGATAGGAGTTAGGGAGAAGGACATTCCAAAGACAGCCTTCAAAACTAGATATAGTCATTTCGAGTTTCACGTCATGTCGTTTGGATTAACTAATGCACAAGTGGTGTTGATACATTTGATGAATATTGTGTTAAGGCCTTTTCTAGATTCATTTGTGATTGTGTTTATCGGCGATTTCCTAGTATACTCTCGATCCGAGGCAAAGAATGCGAATCATTTACGTGCGGTCCTTAGGGTTCTTCAGACTCGAGAGCTATATGAGAATATTTCAAAATGTGAGTTTTGGTTAAATTCTGTGACATTTCTAGGGCATATTGTTTCAGCTGATGGCATTCAGGTGGATGCCTAGAAGATTAAAGCTGTAAAGACTTGGTCAAGGCCTACAACGCCTACGAAGATTCGTAGTTTTCTGGGTTTGGCTGGTTATTTATTACCTAAGATTTGTAGAAAGCTTTTCTTCCATCTCTGAAGCACTAATAAAGCTAACACAAAATGCAGCTAAATTTCAATGGACGGATGTTTGTGTATGCGATTTTCAAGAGCTGAAGAATCGACTGACTTCTGCCCCGGTTCTGACACTTCCAGAAGGATCGGAAGGCTATGTTGTCTATTGTGATGCTTCAGGTGTTGGGTTAGGTTGTGTGTTTGATGCAGCATCGTATGGTAATTGCATATGCTTCATGGTAGTTGCGAAAGCATGAGAGGAACTACCCGACCCATGATCTAGAGTTAGTTACTGTGATGCATGCATTGAAAGAGTGGAGGCATTATTTTTATGCTGTTCATACTGATATTTACAAAGATTACAAGATTCTTCAGTATATTTTCAAGCAGAAAGAGTTGAATTTACGGTAAAGTCTATGGATGGAGCTGTTGAAACATTATGATGTTAGCATCCTATATCATCCAGGTAAAGCGAACATCGTAGCTGATGCTTTTAGCCGTAGATCTACAGGTAGCTCACAAATTATACTAGTTTGTACTTAAGAGTGTCTTTGAGACCCGACCTTGATATGAATCCTCTTGAATGTAGAGTTTTCGGAGTTTGGAGGAGAACAATAAGTAGTTAAGAAGCCGAAAAGGTATGTAAGGCTAACCCTTCTTTCTAAAGTCATGATTTCCATTTTGTGAATCCATTCAAGATACCCAAAATGACTGATTCCTAGAGACGATAGAAGCTCATAATTCTCAAAGTTCTCGTAATTTTGTAGATCTTTTTTAATTGTCGTCGATCTCGTCTATGATAGTTGACATTCTAGGGAAAGATATAGTTAATGATGTTATATGGATATGTCGATGTTTGATGGCAATTATGCCCTTTCTGGTTCATGGTTGTTATGAGTTAGCTATGTGACCCACCTAGATGTTATTGTGAGAATATGTTAAGAGGTGCTCGACAAGTTAGCTCCGGGTGCCCGTCACGGCCCTGTGATTGGGTCGTGACAAAAGTGATATCAGAGCAGTTCGTCCAAGGGTGTGTCTACGAGCTGTGTCCAATAGAGTCTTGTTTATGAGTGTGAAGCGTGCCAAACTTATAAACAAGAGGCTGCAGGAATTTAGGAATGAATGGCATTCTTTTTCTTAATAGATTATGCGATAGAGCCATGATATAAGAATTTCGCTTTTCTTAACCATTTGTTATAGTTTCAATGATGATTGTAAAGTGAAAAGCTACACCAACCCAAAAGGGCAAGACAGTGGATGGTAGGAGAACTGAGCGGGTATCGCAGATAGATATAGATAAGGGTGAGTCCTAGAATGAGGTTCTATCTCAGTCCTCTCACTCACTGCCTGTTTCAAAGGAGCATGAGGGAGCTTCAGCCCGACCACCGACACCCCAAGTTCTTCCACCAGATGCCTCAGGCCAAGAGGTGAAAGAAGCCATCCAATTGCTGACTCAGTTAGTCGCCGCTCAGGCTCACCGACAAGGTACGGATCATAGAGATAGAGCTGTCAGTGCCAGAGCCCGTGATTTTATTAGTTTGAGTCCTCCGAAATTCTTTGGGTCAAAACCGGATGAGGACCCTCGAAGCTTTATCGATGGGATGTTTAGAACATTGCGGTTAATGCATGCTTTGGATGTTGAGTCGCTTGAGTTAGCCTCTTATAGATTATGGGATGTTGCGGTTCATTGGTATACGGTTTGGATGTCTTCCAGAGGAGTTAATGCACCTCCACGGGTATGGCAAGAGTTTGTGGATGCTTTCCTCCAGCACTATTTGCCACCAGAGGTTTGACGGGCTAGAGCTGACAGGTTCCTGAATCTTAGATAAGGAAATATGAGTGCCCTAGAATATATCCTCCTGTTCAACTCTCTGGCTAGGTATGCCCCAGCCATAGTAGTTGATATGGGGGATGATGCCCATCGGTTTTGAATAGCTTAGGGCCACATTCAATGGATAAGTTCTTGACAGCCTCACTTCAGGAAGGTATGGATATTTCTCGCATTAAGGCCCATGCCCAGAATTTGCAAGATCGGCAACAGTAGTAAAAACGTGAGTGTGAGCATGATAAGGGTTATAGTAAGAGGGCTAGATCCTTAGGTCTGACTGGTGAGTTTAGATGAGGGCAGAGGTAGTTGTATTATAGGCACTCGGGACATTCAGCGATTAGTGTACCTCCACGATTTGTGGGCCAGAAATTTCATAGACCTATTCACTCTGGACTGGGTCAGAGTTTTAGGGCTTCGAGTTCTCAGTATATGGGTGATTCAGGCCAGACAAGACTACCGCTACCACGAAGTGCTCAGTGCGAGAAGTTGCATTAGGGACAGATCCGATTAGGTTCAGATGTTTTCTATGCATGCGGTCAGCCAGGCGATATGATGCATGACTGTCCTTCGAGAGGTAGTAGAGCTATGGTTCAACCCACATGGTCAGCAGCTGGGTCTTCGACATCTATACGGCCTATGGGGAAAGGCTCACAGGCACCAGTTAATAGTGGTAGAGGTAGAGGAGGAGCACCCTGCTCGAGTGGTCCTCAACACCGTGTCTATGCACTGGCTGGGTGACAGGATCTGGAGTCCTCCCTTGATATTGTCACAAGTATATTATCGGTAGTTTGACATGATATATATGCATTGATAGATCCCGGCTCTACATTGGCATATCTTACTCCTTATATTATTGTTCGATTTGGGGTGAAACCTGAGTCAATTAAACCTTTCGAAGTATCTACACCCGTTGGTGATGCATTGATAGCTAGTCGTGTATAGAAAGTGTGTTGTTGTGATTTGTGATAATCATACTGTGGCTGATCTACATGAGTTGAAAATGGTGGATTTTGGTGTTATTATGGGTATGGATTGGCTGGCTTCTTTCTATGCCAATGTTGATTGCAAAACAAAAATGTTTCATTCCAAATTTTTGGGAGAACCACTTTTAGAGTGGACGGGTAATACAGCGTCACTTAGAGGTAGGTTTTTTTCCTATCTCAAAGCAAGGAAGATGATTGCTAAGGGTTGTATTTGTCATTTTGTCCGGGTTCAAGAAATAGAAGCAAAATCGCCGACTCTTCAGTCTGTTCCAATGGTGAATGAGTTTCTGGAGGTATTCCCAGATGAGCTTCCAAGACTTCTCCTAGAGCGAGAGGTTGATTTTGCTATTGATATGCTACCGGATACTGAGCCCACATCTATTCCTCCTTATAGAATGGCTTCTGCAGAGTTGCAAGAGTTGAAGGAATAATTGAAGGGCTTGCTTGAGAAAGGATTTATTAGCCCTAGTTCATTGCCGTGGGGAGCACCTGTGTTGTATGTAAGGAAGAAAGATGGATCCTTCTGAATGTGTATTTATTACAGATAGCTGAATAAGGTGACGATCAAGAATAAATATCCACTTCCATAGATTGATGATTTATTTGATCAATTGCAGGGTGCCAAATGGTTCGTAAATATAGAGTTAAGATCCGGGTACCACCAGGTAGGAGTTAGGGAGAAGGACATTCCAAAGACAGCCTTCAGAACTATATATGGTCATTTCGAGTTTCTGGTCATGTTGCTTGGATTATCTAATGCACCGACGGTGTTCATGGATTTGATGAATAATGTGTTCAAGCCTTTTCTAGATTCATTTGTGATTGTGTTTATCGATGATATCTTAGTATACTCTTGATCCGAGGCAAAAAGTGCAGATCACTTATGTGCGGTCCTTAGGGTTCTTCAGACTCGGGAGGTATATGAATTTTTTTCAAAATGTGAGTTTTGGTTAAATTCTGTGACATTTCTGGGGCATATTATTTCAGGTGATGGCATTCGGGTGGATACCCAGAAGATTGAAGTTGTAAAAACTTGGCCAAGGCCAACAACACCTTTGGAGGTTCGTAGTTTTCTGGATTTGGCTTGTTATTACCGAAGATTTGTAGAAAGCTTATCATCAATGTCTGCAGCACTAACAAAGCTAACTCAAAATGCAGCTAAATTTCAATGGACGAATGCTTGTGAACGCAGCTTTCAAGAGCTGAAGAATAGATCGACTTCGGCCCCTGTTCAGACACTTCTAGAAGGATCGAAAGGCTATGTTGTCTATTGTGATGCTTTAGGATTTGGGTTAGGTTATGTGTTGATGCATTACGGTAAGGTAATTGCTTATGCTTCACGGCAGTTGCGAAAACATGAGAGGAACTACCTGACCCACGATCTAGAGTTAGATACTGTGAGGCATGCATTGAAAATATGGAGGCATTATTTGTATGGTGTTCATGTTGAAATTTATACAGATCACAAGAGTCTTCGGCTTATTTTCAAGCAGAAAGAGTTGAATTTGCGATAGAGGCGATGGAGTGAGCTGTTGAAAGATTATGATGTTAGCATCCTATATCATCCAGGGAAAGCGAACGTCGTAGCTGACACTCTTAGCCGTAGATCTATGGGTAGCTCACAAATTATACAAGTCTTTACTTAAGAGTGTCTTTGAGACCCGAACTTGATATAAATCCTCTTGAATATAGATTTTTCGGAGTTTGGAGGATAACGTTGAGTAGTTAAGAAGACGAAAAGGTATGTAAGGCAAACCCTTCTTTATAAAGGCATGATTTCCTTTTTGTGAACCCATTTAAGATATCCAAAAGGTCATATTCCTAGAGACGCTAGAAGCTCATGATTCTCAAAGTTCTCATGAATTTCTTGATCTTTTATATTGTCGTTCATCTCGTCTATGACAGTTGACCCTCTAGGGAAAGATATAGTGATGATGATGATGATGATGTTTCTCTTATTTATGTATTCACACACACACACACACACACACATACACACACACACACACACACACATATATATATGTGGAGTTGGGTTGTGACATCGAGCCTATATGGCCGGTTATGATATTTATTGTGTGCACGCCACTGATCAGTTGGGTACGAATAACACCGAGCCATGTTATGGCTGGGTACGGATGAAACCAAACCTACATGGTTGGGTATGGTATCACTATAGGTATATGTATATGTATGGAAGGCCTTGTTTGGAGAAAGGGTATGTAAGTATGATGAACGTCTCAAGAGGTATAATTGGTTCTTCTCTCTTATATTATCTTTCATGCTTTTATCGTGTTACTACTTATGCCTTACATACTCAGAACATTATTTGTAATGAAGTCCTTTTGTTTATGAACGTTGTGTTCATTCCCGCAGGTGGACAGGGAGGGATACTCGACCCTTAGGCTGCTTCATCAGTGATTGCCTAGGAGAGCTACATTTGATTCCGAGCTGCTGCAGTTGGTATTATTGTTTTGTACACATATACGGGCATGGCGAGGTATTGTCCCTACCTTATGATGTCACATACTCTTTGTAGAGATTCATAGATAGATGTGGACAGCTAGATATCCCTCAGCGTTGTCAGCTCCTATTTTGTAGATCATTTAGATGGCCTTGCCGACTTATGTGTGCATATATATATGTGTGGGCATAGTTAATGATGTTATATGGATGTGCCGATGTTTGATGGAAGTTGTTCCCTTCTTAGTTCATGGTAGTTATAAGTTAGTTGTGGGACCCACCTAGATGTTATTGTGAGAATATGTTAAGAGGTGCACGACAGGTTAACTCCGGGTGCCCGTCATGGCCCTCCAGTTGGATCGTGATAAAAGTGGTATCAGAGCAGTTCGTCCAAGGGTGTGTCTACGAGCCGTGTCCAGTAAAGTCTTATTTATGAGTGTGAAACGCACCAAACTTATAAACATGAGGCCGCGGGCATTTAGGAACGAATGACCTTCTTTTTCTTAATAGATCGTGCAATAGAGCCATGATATAAGAATTTCGCTTTTCTTAATCGTGTTTTATGTTTTCAGTGATGCCTGTAAAGAGAAAAGCTACAGCAGCTCAAAAGGGCAACACAGTAAAAGGTAGGAGAACTGAGCGGATACCGCTGATAGATATAAACGAGGGTGAGCCCCAGAATAAGGTTCCATCTTACGTCTCTCATCACTGCCTGTTTCAGAGGACCATGAGGAAACCTCAACCCAAGCTCCGACACCCTCAGTTCTTCCACCAGATGCCTCAGGCTAAGAGATAAAAGAGGCCATCCAATGGCTGACTTAGTTAGTCGCCGCTCAGGCTCAGCGGCAAGCTACGAGTCATGTAGACAGAGTTTTCAGTGCCAAAGCCCGTGATTTTATTAGTTTGGGCCCTCCAAAACTCTTTAGGTAAAACCTAGATGAGGACCTTTAGAGCTTTATCGATGGAATGTTGAGAACATTGCGGTTAATGCATACTTCGGATGTTGAGTCGGTTGAGTTAGCCTCCTATAGATTGCGGGATCTTGCGGTTCATTGGTATATGGTTTGGATGTCTTCTAGAGGAGTTAATGCACCTCCACGACCATGGCAAGAGTTTGTGGAAGCTTTCCTCTGACACTATTTTCCACCAAAGGTTCGACGGGCTAGAGCTAACGAATTCCTGAATCTTAGATAAGGAAATATGAGTTCCCTAGAGTATAGCCTCCGCTTCAACTCTCTGGCTAGGTATGCCCTAGCCATGGTAGTTGATATTGGGGATATTTAATGGATAAGTGCTTGACATCCTCACTTCAGGAAGGTATGGATATTTCTCGCATTCTGGCCCATGCCTAGATTTGGAAAAACGGCAACAATTGAAAAGAAGTGAGCGTGAGCCTGATAGGGGGGTTATAGAAAGAGGGCTAGATCCTTGGGTCAGACAGGTGAGTTTAGAGGAGGGAAGAGGCAGTCGTATTATAGGCCCTCGGGCCATTCAGCGATTAGTGCACCTCCACGATTTACGGGCCCGATATTTGATAGACTTATTCACTCCGAACTGGGTCAGAGTTTTAGGGCTTCGATTTCTCAGTATAGGGGTGATTCAGGCCAGGCAAGATGACCCTACCACGATTTACTTAGTGCGGGAATCTACATTGGGGATAGTGCCGATTAGGTTCAGATGTTTGCTATGCCTTCGGTCAGCCAGGCCATATTATGCGTGACTATCCCACGAGAGGTAGTAGAGATATGGTTCAGCCCACAGGTTCAGCAGCTGGGTCTTCAACATCGATACGACCTCTGGGGTAAGGCTCACAGGCACCAGTTAGTCGTGGTAGAGGTAGAGGAGGAGTGCCCAGTTCGATTGGTCCTCAGTACCGTGTCTACGTACTGGCTGGGCAACAGGATCTGGAGTACTCCTTTGATGTTTTCACAGGTATATTATCGGTATTCTGTCATAATATATATGCATTGATTTATCCAAGCTCTACATTTGCATATCTTACTGCTTATATTGCTAGTCGATTTGGGCTGAAACC
The DNA here is from genome assembly GCF_019175385.1 of Lycium barbarum. NCBI lineage: Eukaryota > Viridiplantae > Streptophyta > Magnoliopsida > Solanales > Solanaceae > Lycium > Lycium barbarum. Next base: position 25,150,085 of record NC_083337.1, read on the forward strand.
TGAGTCAATTAGACCTTTCGATGTATCTGCACCCGCTGGTTATGCAGTGATAGCTAGTCGAGTATATAGAAATTGTGTAGTTGTGATTTGTGGTCATCATACTATGGCTGATCTACATGAGTTGAAAATGGTGGATTTTTATGTTATTATGGGTATGGATTGGCTGGCTTCTTACTATGCCAATGTTGATTGTAGAACAAAATTGTTTCGTTTCAAATTTATGGGGGAACCAGTTTTCGATTGGACGGGTAACACAACATCTCTGAGAGGTAGGTAGGCAAGGAAGATGATTGCTATGGGTTATATTTATCATTTATTCCGGGTTCAAGATATAGAAGCCAAATCGCCGACTCTTCATTCTGTTCCAGTAGTGAATGAGTTTCTGGAGGTATTCTCGGATGAGCTTCCAAGACTTCTCACAGAGCGAGAGGTTGATTTTGCTATTGATATGCTACCAGATACTGAGCCCACATTTATTCCTCCTTATGGAATGGCTTCTGCAGAGTTGCAAGAGTTGAAGGAATAATTGAAGGGCTTGCTTGAGAAAGGCTTTATTAGGCCAAGTTCATTGCCGTGGGGAGCACCTGTGTTGTTTGTAAGGAAGAAAGATGGCTCCTTCTGAATGTGTATTTATTACAGATAGCCGAATAAAGTGACGATCAAGAATAAATATCCATTTCCATAGATTGATGATTTATTTGATCAATTGCAGGGTTCCAAATGGTTTGCAAATATAGAGTTAAGATCCGGGTACCACCAGGTAGGAGTTAGGGAGAAGGACATTCCAAAGACAACCTTCAGAACTAGATATGGTCATTTCGAGTTTCTGGTCATGTTGCTTGGATTATCTAATGCACCGGCGGTGTTCATGGATTTGATGAATAGTGTGTTACAGCCTTTTCTAGATTCATTTGTGATTGTGTTTATCGATGATATTTTAGTATACTCTTGATCCGAGGCAAAGCATGCAGATCACTTATGTGCGGTCCTTAGGGTTCTTCAGACTCGAGAGGTATATGAAATTTTTCCAAAATGTGAGTTTTGGTTAAATTCTGTGACATTTCTGGGACATGTTATTTCAGGTGATGGCATTCGGGTGGATACCCAGAAGATTGAAGTTGTAAAGACTTGGCCAAGGCCTACAATACCTTTGGAGGTTCGTAGTTTTCTGGGTTTGGCTTGTTATTACCGAAGATTTGTAGAAAGCTTATCATCCATGTCTGCAGCACTAACAAAGCTAACTCAAAATGCAGCTATATTTCAATGGACGAATGCTTGTGAACGCAGCTTTCAAGAGCTGAAGAATAGATCGACTACAACTCCTGTTCAGACACTTCGAGAAGGATCGAAAGGATATGTTGTCTATTGTGATGCTTCAGGCTTTGGGTTAGGTTGTGTGTTGATGCATTATGGTAAGGTAATTGCTTATGCTTCACGGCAGTTGCGACAACACGAGACGAACTACCTGACCCATGATCTAGAGTTAGCTACTGTGAGGCATGCATTAAAAATGTGGAGGCATTATTTGTCACGACCCAACCCCGTAGGCCGTGACTAGTGCCCGATCTGGGCACTCAAACACATTCTAATATACAGCAGAAGCCGATGAGGCTTTATTTCAAATTTAGCTAATTTCCAGAAACATTTCGGCAGAGTTTCCTTTGTTTTACGGACTATCCCATATACCTTGCACGCAGAAAATACCAACAAAGGCCACACAGGGCCAACAGAGTAACATTTAAATATATGCGGACCGGCCGCCGCGGCGAATGGGATCGCCCAAACACAACATATACACACAGCTGTACAGAAAGATCCCAACCCACAAACATGTCCACAGACCTCTAACAGACCGACCGAATCATAAGACGGGACAGGGCCCCGTCATACCCAGAACAATGTACATATCCAGATAGCAGTGACAGACTGTACCAAAAGTGGGCTCTGAAGAAGAGAGCGCCCCAATATATTAGAATGAGGTCCTAAGCGGACGGATCAGCAAACCTGTCGTCGGTACCTGCGCGGCATGAAAACGCAGCCCCCGAGGAAGGGGGTCAGTACGAAATATGTACTGAATATGTAAAGACTGAGTTACAGAAACAAAATCATAACTGGTACAGAACATACAGAAAGTAAACGGAAAATCCAAAGTATCAGATACATATTTCCAAAACATGCAGAGTGTGTACAGAACATATGTCATATCAAATCTGGCCCCTGCGAAGGGACTCGGCAGACAGAACGTGGCCACCCTCCCGACGCTGGTGCCACAACACAGAAGAATCGGAATAGGGGTATAACCCCATAACATAATATATCATATCAGATGGCCATAGTAAATCATATCAGAACAAGCGTACATGGCACAGCATACTCTACAAACCCATGTACGCGTATACCTGCCCCCTCACATCGAGGCACGGCGAACAATGCAGAGGATCACGCTTGACAACATATCCTGGCCCGGGCTTAGTGTGGGAAACATTGGGGCATCCACGAATGGAGTAGTGAGAGACTAATGCAAGTAAAATATCATGAATGTTTCCATAGACTCGATGAGGCATATCAAAGACAAACCGATCCAATGAAATCGGAAGGAATCATAGTAAATGAGTTTCGAGTATCAAAACAATTTATCACACTTAATGGAATATTTAAAACCATATTCGTTAGGTAATTAAAAGGGTAGTCGAAACGTTTCTTTCAAAAATCGTTCGAAAAGGAAACTTTAGTACATTAAGGGCAAAACCGGGAATAGCGGGCCCACCTCGGAACAAGCAAGGCGGTGGGCTCAAATTACGCCCTTTAAGCTTATGGGGTCACCTACAAAGGTTTTACGGACATTCTATAGCTTTTCAAGGAGTTTAGAGAAGGTTTACATAATTTCAGGAAAAGCATATCAAAATGGTTCAATTCTACTGAAGGAAAAACTGAGATTTCCTTTTGCGGATTCCGATGGCCAAGAAGGTCTTTTGAGGCCCGAATCTGATCCTAAAACACTTAGACATGCCAAAAGAAGGATCGGGGTAGCTTTACATACCTTTCAAGCTCCTTACGCCTTTCCAAACTCACTTCCCGTTTCGTCAAAAATCTGCAAATGGTCAAGTTTACCAATTGTAAGTTATAGATGCTACAAATTCAATTCAACTCTTATTTGCCTACCGAAATTTCGGCTGCACGTCCCCTATACATATAGCACCCCGAGAATTCAACTCGGCTATAAATCATCAACAACAACCCAAACGGAAACATCAATATCAACAATGAATCATTAAAAACACAAATATCCTTCAACTAGTCATTTTTCTCACAAGTTGACATAACCTTCATTCTATCCCAAACTTCCACTAATATCAATAATTCCACATTCAACAAAAATCAAGATCATCACCATATAGTCCTAGAAACATTTCATATCGTTTGCCTTAAGATATACACTCGATATACATGATATACAATCTTCCGCCAAAATCATAACTTATGCAAAACATTAAATCTTTGGCATACAACTTCATAACAAGTTTCCAACTTCCAAATTCATCAATGATCATCATAATTCACAACCAAATAACTTCATTTCCTTAATGTCGGAAAATCATACTAAAACGACATAAGTTTCTACATTCCAATTCAATACAAACTTATATCATTCTAACTTCATTTACATATCAAGCATCACAATAACACTTTAACACACTAAACAACTTAATTCATGTCTATCCCAATTCCAACATACTATACGACCATATGCTTATTTTGGCAACTTCAACTAAATCATTCAACTTTCAATCCCAATATGAATTCCACCATACTTACAACTAGAATACAACATAATTTCAATTCTTCATTAGCATATAATGCATGCATATACACGACCATACCTCAAATTTCCAAACCCACTTTGCAAACTTCCATTTTTCCATATAATCAACACATTTCTACATACTACAACACAATCAAAACTTCATAACACAATAAAAAGGTAGAAATTCTTACCTTTTCTTCAAGTCTTCTTCACTTGGAGATGTGATCACTTTGAAGAATCTAAAGCTTCCCACTCCAAACCAACTATACCAAGTTACAAAGGAACCTTGACTTAGTAGGAAATCAACAAGAAATGAATTTTTGAAGCAATATTTTTGCTAGCCAAATTACCAAGGCAAACCCGAAACCTCTTCTTTCTCTTCTTCTATTTTTTTGTTGTTCTTATCTTCTAATTTCTTAAGTCTTCTATGGTATATGTAGTTGAAGTGCTTGGTCACATGACCAAGCACATGACCAACTAAAATGGGCTTGGACCAAGGCCTAAAGTGGCCGGCCATGCACCCCTTTTTGGGCCTCACTTTCAATTCAATTTTTTGAGCCCAATGACTTATGGATCGTATTTTGTAATTCCCGAAACTAATTTCCAAAATTCCAAAATTACCCTTAGCCTTGTCCCACACTTTCATGACTCTATTCTTTCATGCATAACTCCTATGTTCAACAAAATATCAAATTTGACCTTATGTCTCAGAATCCAATATAATTCAAGTTTTTGTTTTCCAAACGTGTGAAAACACGGGATATAACATCCTCCCCCCCTTTAGAACATTCGTCCTCGAATGTAAAATTAATCTTATAGGGTTGGAAAATACTTTGGGGGGTGTTTATGATTATAGACAGCACATGCGATACACATTCATTATTGAAATAAAATTCAGCAAGGATTCGAGATTACTTGTAGGCGCAGGGAACAAATGAGGATATTTCTTCTTCATCTCCTCTTCGGCCTCCCAGGTCATTTCCTCCCTATTATTATTCCGCCACAGCACCTTAACAGAAGCTACATCTTTGTTCCGGAGCTTTCTTACCTGGCCGTCAAAAATAGCTACGGGCTGCTCCTCGTAAGATAACTGCTCTGTCACCTGAATGTCATCCGCAGGGAATATTCTGGAAGGGTCACCAATGCACTTGCGGAGCATAGATACATGGAATACCGGATGTACCGCTTCCAAATCAGATGGCAGATCTAACTCATAAGCGACATTCCCAATTTTCCGCACAATCAAATAAGGCCCAACATAACGCGGACTAAGTTTGCCCTTTCTGCCGAACCGCATTACGCCTTTCATAGGCGATACCTTCAGAAATACCCAATCACCAACCTGGAATTCCAAAGGACGACGCCGTTTATCAGCGTATGATTTCTGTCGACTCTGGGCTGCCAATAGTCATTCCCGGATAAGTTTCACCTTATCAACGGCCTGCTGAATCATATCCGGGCCGATTAACTCTGTCTCGCCAATATCAAACCAGACGATAGGTGACCTGCATTTCCTACCATATAAAGCCTCGTACGGAGCCATCTGGATGCTGGAATGGTAGCTGTTATTATAAGCAAATTCAATCAATGGCAAGTGATCCTCCCAGCTACCTCTGAAATCAATAACACAGGCCTGCAACATATCTTCAAGTGTCTGGATAGTGCGCCCGTCCTGTCCGTCACTCTGAGGATGGAAAGCTGTGCTCAGGCTCAGCTGAGTCCCTAATCCTTCCTGAAAAGATCTCCAGAAGTTCGCCGTGAACTGAGCACCTCTGTCAGTGATAATAGATATAGGAACTCCATGAAGCTTCACTATTTCTTTAATATAAAGCCTGGCATAACTCTCGGCGGAATAAGTAGTTCTGACGGGGAGAAAATGGGCTGATTTTGTCAGCCTATCAACAATAACCCAGATGGAATCATACTTCCGTGGAGTGCGAGGCAACCCTGTAATGAAGTCCATATTAATGATCTCCCACTTCCACGACGGAATTTCCATTTCCTGCAACAGTCCACCCGGTTTTTGGTGTTCAATTTTGACCTGCTGACAATTTGGGCACTGGGCGACGAACACTGCAATATCCCGCTTCATGCCGTCCCACCAGTATAAGCATCGGAGGTCATGATACATCTTTGTAGACCCAGGATGGACCGAGTAGCGAGCATAATGTGCCTCGCTCATAACCTGCTGCCAAAGGCCTGCAATATCAGGTACACACAGCCTGCCTCTGTATAACAAAGTGCCATCCGGTGAAAACTCGAACGGAGTCCTCTCCTTATCATAGGCTGTGTCCCTGTACCGAGCTAAGACAGGATCTTCGTATTGACGCCTTTTAATATCGTCCCTGATGGATGACTCAGAAACCCCTCGAATAAAAATCTGGGTATCTCCAGAATCGGCCAAACGAACCCCGAGACTAGCCAACTGCTGAATATCACGGGCTATCTCTCTCCTGTCTGGCTGTAAATCGGCCAAACTGCCCATAGACTTCCGACTGAGCGCATCTGCAACAATATTAGCCTTACCCGGATGATACAGAATATCCACGTCATAATCTTTCAGAAGCTCCAGCCACCTCCGCTGCCGCAAATTAAGCTCCCTCTGTCTGAAAATATACTGGAGACTCTTATGATCAGTATAGATATCCACATGAACGCCATATAAATAGTGTCTCCATATCTTCAGAGCATGAATTACCGCTGCGAGCTCTAGATCGTGGGTAGGATAATTCTTCTCATGCTTTTTGAGCTGCCGGGAAGCATACGCTATAACTCTGCCGTGCTGCATCAATACACAGCCCAACCCCATGCCAGAAGTGTCACAATAAATAACATACCCGTCCGGTCCCTCTGGAAGAGTCAAAACTGGGGCTGAAGTCAGCTTCTCCTTCAGCAACTGGAAGCTCCGTTCACAAGCGTCAGACCACTGGAACTTAGCTCCCTTCTGAGTCAGCCTTGTCAAAGGCGCTGAAATCGAAGCAAACTTCTCCACAAACCTCCTGTAATAACCTGCTAACCCCAGGAAACTACGTACCTCGGTGGGCGTCGTAGGTCTAGGCCAATTCTTCATGGCCTCAATCTTCTGTGTGTCCACCCGGACACCATCAGCTGCGATAATATGCCCCAAGAAAGTCACTGAAGACAGCCAGAATTCACACTTAGAAAATTTTGCATATAATTTCCGATGCCGAAGTACCCCAAGTACCGCTCTCAGATGATCTGCGTGCTCTGCCTCGGACCGATAATAAACCAGGATATCATCGATAAATACAATTACGAACATGTCTAAGAACGGCCTGAATACCCGGTTCATTAATTCCATGAATACCGCAGGAGCATTAGTCAGCCCAAAAGACATAACTCTGAATTCATAATGCCCATATCTGGTCCGGAATGCTGTCTTAGGAATATCGGCCTCCCGTACCCGTACCTGATGATAGCCAGACCGAAGATCTATCTTCGAAAAATACTTGGCGCCCTGCAACTGATCAAACAAATCGTCAATTCTGGGGAGGGGGTATTTATTCTTTATGATTACCTTATTCAGCTGTCGATAATCAATACACATACGCAACGACCCGTCTTTCTTACGCACAAATAATACCGGGGCTCCCCAAGGCGAAGTACTGGGTCTAATGAAGCCTTTTTCTAACAGATCCTTCAACTGCTCTTTCAGTTCTTTCAATTCTGCCAGTGCCATTCTGTACGGGGGAATAGATATCGGCTGAGTATCTGGAAGCAAATCAATAGTAAAATCTATCTCCCGCTCTGGAGGAAGGCCTGGAAGCTCTTCTGGGAACACATCTGGAAATTCATTAACCACGGGAACTGACTGAAGAGTCGGCGTTTCTGCTGTCAAGTCTTGTACCCGAACCAGATGATAAAAATAACCCTTTCTGATCATTTTCTTCGCCTTAAGGTATGAAATAAACTTACCTTTCGGCGATGCTGTATTACCGGCCCATTCTATAACTGGCTCCCCGGGAAACTGGAAACGAACTACCTTATTTTGACAGTCAACATTAGCATAACAGGAAGCTAGCTAGTCCATACCCATAATAACATCGAACTCGATCATATCTAACTCCACCAGATCTGCCTTAGTGTCTCGGCCGCATATAATTACAGAACAATCTTTATATACCTGTTTTGCCACAATAAAGTCCCCAATCGGTGTGGCTACCTCAAACGGCTCTATAGGTTCAGACGTTATACCAATTTTACAAGCAACCAGAGGCAAAATATATGACAAAGTCGAACCTGGATCAATCAATGCATACACAGACCGAGAGAAAACCAATAATGTACCTGTAACGACAGTAGGCGATGCCTCTTGATCCTGGCGGCTGGACAGAGCATAGATGCGGTTCGAAGGACCGCTAGTACCAGAAGCTCCACCACGGCCTCTGCCGCGACCCGCTGGTGCTGAAGTACCCGGCCCCGCAGGGCGCATAGCCACTGATGAAGATGAAGACCCGGCGGCTGATCCGGTAGGCTGCGCTGCACCACCCGTACTACCCTTATACGGGCAATCTCTCACAGAATGGCCCTGACGGCCACAAGAAAAACATGCACCGGTGGCTCTGTAGCACTCCCCAGGATGGTATCTGCCACAGTAAGAACACTGAGGCCTAGGTGGCCTTTTCTGACCAGAACCCCTGTCTGTCCGCGAACCTGAAGCCCTGGAGCTCTGACCTGCTCCTGAATAACCTGGGCTATCAAATCTGCGACCTGTAGGCTGTGGAGGTGCTCTCTGTACCGGCTGGGATAGATGTCTGCTAGGCTGCTGCGGCTGCTGAGGCTGCTGAGGCTGCCTGCCCCGAAAATCTCCAAAATACCCAGATGATCTGGCCCTCTTGGGCTGTCTCCGATCCTGGCTCCTATCAGGCTGACGCTCCCTATGCCGGTCCTCCATGCCCTGGGCGGGCCTGAATCCGGGCAATATCCATGCCGGGCTGAGCAGCCAATACCAAACAGCTGTCGACAAAATAACGGTCCAGCCCCATAATATACCTGTGCATCCTGTCAGCCATAGTAGCTACCACAGTAGGTGCGTATCAGGCCAATGAGTCGAACTCCATACTATACTCTCGAACACTGCGACCCCTCTGTCTCAGCAATAAGAATCTGTCAGCCTTGGCCCGCTGTAACTCCGGAGGCAGAAAATGACTAAGAAAAGCCTGAGAAAAATCATCCCAAACTGCTGGGGGAGCGCTGTCGCCTCTGGATAACTCCCATGACTCGTACCAATTTGCCGCTACATCATACAACCGGTACGAAGCCAATGTGACTGACTTCGTCGCTGAAGCATTAATAAAATGTAAGGTGCGCCGCATCTTCCTGATAAACTCCTCAGGATCCTCCTCGGGGTTTGTCCCGAAGAACTCTGGAGGGCCACAAGTCAAGAACTCATGAGCTCTCGAACTGTCGCGCCTATATGCTCGGTCACCTCCCAATCCGTGCGCCTGAACCTGTCCCGCCACAAGTCTGGTCAATAGCTAGACTGCCTCTCTCATAGTCTGATCCTCAGTCCCTGGCTGTGGAGCTGGAGGCTCAGGTACTGGAATCTCGGGAGCTGGCGGTGGAGCCGCCCCCCGACGTGCAGCTGCTGCTGCTCCAATCTCCTCTACATGTGGCGGTGTGGAAGAGCCCTCTGCCGGGGGCACAATATCAGGAGCAATATGAGCATGGGCCTTGGTAACCCTCTGGGCCCGACTAGTCACTCCCACAGCTGCTGCCTTGGCCTTTTGGGCCACTTTCGCCTTTTTTGGAGGCATAACTGCAAATGTAACAATTCGTTAGGGAGTAATCATCCTGATAACACAGCTCTATCGCACGATCTAAGACAGAAAGAAGGGTAGTATCCTAAATGCCCTGTAGCCTCCTGTTTATAGGTGTGGTGCACAACACACTGATAAACAAGACTCTACTAGACACGGTCTGTAGACATTCCGAGGACGAACCACTCTGATACCACTTTTGTCACGACCCAACCCCGTAGGCCGTGACTAGTGCCCGATCTGGGCACTCAAACACATTCTAATATACAGCAGAAGCCGACGAGGCTTTATTTCAAATTTAGCTAATTTGCAGAAAAAGTTCGGCAGAGTTTCCTTTGTTTTACGGACTATCCCATATACCCTGCACGCAGAAAATACCAACAAAGGCCACACAGGGCCAACAGAGTAACATTTAAATATATGCGGACCGGCCGCCGCGGCGAATGGGATCGCCCAAACACAACATATACACACAGCTGTACAGAAAGATCCCAACCCACAAACATGTCCACAGACCTCTAACAGACCGACAGAATCATAAGACGGGAAAGGGCCCCGTCATAACCAGAACAATGTACATATCTAGATAGCAGTGACAGACTGTACCAAAAGTGGGCTCTGAAGAAGAGAGCGCCCCAATATAGTAGAATGAGGTCCTAAGCGGACGGATCAGCAAACCTGTCGTCGGTACCTGCGCAGCATGAAAATGCAGCCCCCGAGGAAAGGGGGTCAGTACGAAATATGTACTGAATATGTAAAGCCTGAGTTACAGAAACAAAATCATAACTGGTACAGAACATACAGAAAGTAAACGGAAAATCCAAAGTATCAGATACATATTTCCAAAACATGCAGAGTGTGTACAGAACATATGTCATATCAAATCAGGCCCCTGCCAAGGGACTCGGCAGACAGAACGTGGCCACCCTCCCGACGCTGGTGCCACAACACAGAAGAATCGGAATAGGGGCATAACCCCGTAACATAATATATCATATCAGATGGCCATAGTAAATCACATCAGAACAAGCGTACATGGCACAGCATACTCCACAAACCCGTGTACGCGTATACCTGCCCCCTCACATCGAGGCACGGCGAACAATGCAGAGGATCACGCTTGACAACATATCCTGGCCCGGGCTCAGTGTGGGAAACATTGGGGCATCCACGAATGGAGTAGTGAGAGACTAATGTAAGTAAAATATCATGAATGTTTCCATAGACTCGATGAGGCATATCAAAGACAAACCGATCCAATGAAGTCGGAAGGAATCATAGTAAATGAGTTTCGAGTATCAAAACAATTTATCAGACTTAATGGAATATTTAAAACCATATTCGTTAGGTAATTAAAAGGGTAGTCAAAACGTTTCTTTCAAAAATCGTTCGAAAAGGAGACTTTAGTACATTAAGGGCAAAACCGGGAATAGCGGGCCCACCTCGGAACAAGCAAGGCGGTGGGCTCAAATTACGCCCTTTAAGCTTATGGGGTCACCTACAAAGGTTTTACGGACATTCTATAGCTTTTCAAGGAGTTTAGAGAAGGTTTACATAATTTCAGGAAAAGCATATCAAAATGGTTCAATTCTACTGAAGGAAAAACTGAGATTTCCTCTTGCGGATTCCGATGGCCAAGAAGGTCTTTTGAGGCCCGAATCTGATCCTAAAACATTTAGACATGCCAAAAAAAGGATCGGGGTAGCTTTACATACCTTTCAAGCTCCTTACGCCTTTCCAAACTCACTTCCCGTTTCGTCAAAAATCTGCAAATGGTCAAGTTTACCAATTGTAAGTTATAGATGCTACAAATTCAATTCAACTCTTATTTGCCTACCGAAATTTCGGCTGCACGTCCCCTATACATATAGCACCCCGAGAATTCAACTCGGCTATAAATCATCAACAACAACCCAAACGGCAACATCAATATCAACAATGAATCATTAAAAACACAAATATCCTTCAACTAGTCATTTTTCTCACAAGTTGACATAACCTTCATTCTATCCCAAACTTCCACTAATATCAATAATTTCACATTCAACAAAAATCAAGATCATCACCATATAGTCCTAGAAACATTTCATATCGTTTGCCTTAAGATATACACTTGATATACATGATATACAATCTTCCGCCAAAATCATAACTTATGCAAAACATTAAATCTTTGACATACAACTTCATAACAAGTTTCCAACTTCCAAATTCATCAATGATCATCATAATTCACAACCAAATAACTTCATTTCCTTAATGTCGGAAAATCATACTAAAACGACATAAGTTTCTACATTCCAATTCAATACAAACTTATATCATTCTAACTTCATTTACATATCAAGCATCACAATAACACTTTAACACATTAAACAACTTAATTCATTTCTATCCCAATTCCAACATACTATACGGCCATATGCTTATTTTGGCAACTTCAACTAAATCATTCAACTTTCAATCCCAATATGAATTCCACCATACTTACAACTAGAATACAACATAATTTCAATTCTTCATTAGCATATAATGCATGCATATACACGGCCATACCTCAAATTTCCAAACCCACTTTGCAAACTTCCATTTTTCCATATAATCAACACATTTCTACATACTACAACACAATCAAAACTTCATAACACAATAAAAAGGTAGAAATTCTTACCTTTTCTTCAAGTCTTCTTCACTTGGAGATGTGATCACTTTGAAGAATCTAAAGCTTCCCACTCCAAACCAACTATACCAAGTTACAAAGGAACCTTGACTTAGTAGGAAATCAACAAGAAATGATTTTTTGGAGCAATATTTTTGCTAGCCAAATTACCAAGGCAAACCCGAAACCTCTTCTTTCTCTTCTTCTATTTTTTTTTGTTGTTCTTATCTTCTAATTTCTTAAGTCTTCTATGGTATATGTAGTTGAAGTGCTTGGTCACATGACCAACTAAAATGGGCTTGGACCAAGGCCTAAAGTGGCCGGCCATGCACCCCTTTTTTGGCCTCACTTTCAATTCAATTTTTTGAGCCCAATGACTTATGGATCGTATTTTGTAATTCCCGAAACTAATTTCCAAAATTCCAAAATTACCCTTAGCCTTGTCCCACACTTTCATGAATCTATTCTTTCATGCATAACTCTTATGTTCAACAAAATATCAAATTTGACCTTATGTCTCAGAATCCAATATAATTCATGTTTGTTTTTTTTTTTTCCAAACGTGTGAAAACACGGGATATAACATTATTTGTATGGTGTTCATGTTTAAATTTATACAGATCACAAGAGTCTTCGGCTTATTTTCAAGCAGAAAGAGTTGAATTTGCGATAAAGGCGAAGGATGGAGTTGTTGAAAGATTATGATGTTAGCATCCTATATCATCCAGGGAAAGCGAACGTCATAGCTGACCCTCTTAGCCGTAGATCTATGGGTAGCTCACAAATTATACAAGTTTTTACTTAAGAGTGTCTTTGAGACCTGACCTTGATATAAATCCTCCTGAATGTAGATTTTTCAGAGTTTGGAGGAGAACGTTGAGTAGTTAAGATGACGAAAAGGTATGTAAGGCAAACCCTTCTTTATAAAGGCATGATTTCCTTTTTATGAACCCATTTAAGATATCCAAAAGGTCATATTCCTAGAGACGCTAGAAGTTCATGATTCTCAAAGTTCTCATGAATTTCTTGATCTTTTATATTGTCGTCGATCTCGTCTATGACAGTTGACCCTCTAGGGAAGGATAGAGTGATGATGATGATGCTGTTTCTCTTATTTATGTATTCACACACACACACACACACACACACACATATATATATATATATATATATATATATATATGTGTGAATATATATGCGTATTCACATATATATATGTGTGTGTGTGTGTGTTGAGTTGGGAAGGATATATGTGTGTGTATATATATATATATATATATATATATATATATATATAAGGAGGAATAGATGTGGGCTCAGTATATATACCCGCTAGGGAAGGATATATGTGTATTTATATATATATATATATATATATATATATATATATATATATATATATATATATATATATATATATATATATATATATATATATATATATATATATATGTGTGTGTGTGTGTGTGTGTGTGTGTGTGTGTGTGTGTGTGTGTGTGGAGTTGGGTTGTGACATCGAGCCTATATGGCCGGTTATGATATTTATTGTGTGCACACCACTGAATAGTTGGGTACGAATAACACCGAGCCATGTTATGGCCGGGTACGGATGAAACCAAACCTACATTGTTGGGTATGGTATCACTATATTTATATGTATATGTATATGTATGGAAGGCCTTTTTTTGGAGAAAGGGTAAGTAAGTATGATGAACGTCTCAAGATGTATAATTGGTTCTTCTCTCTTATATTATCTTTCATGCTTTTATCGAGTTACTACTTCGCGACAAAGGCGATGGATGGAGCTGTTGAAAGATTACGATGTTAGCATCCTATATCATCCTGGGAAAGGGAACGTCATAGCTGACACTCTTAGCCATCTATGGGCTGGCACCAAATTATACTAGTTTGTACTTAAGAGTGTCTTTGAAACCTGACCTTAATATGAATCCTCTTGAATGTAGATTTTTCGGAGTTTGGAGGAGAACGTTAAGTAGTTAAGAAGACGAAAAGGTATGTAAGGCTAAACTTTCTTTCTAAAGGCATGATTTCCTTTTTGTGAATCCATTTAAGATATCCAAAAAGACCTATTCCTAGAGACGCTAGAAGCTCATGATTCTCAAAGTTCTCATGATTTTGTTGATCTTTTTTATTGTCATCGATCTCGTCTATGACTGTTGACCCTCTAGGGAAAGATATAGTGATGATGATGATGATTATGTTTCTCATATTTATGTGTGTGTGCGTGTATATATATGTATGTATATATATATATATATGGGGTTGGTTGTGACATCGAGCCTATATGGCTGGGCACGACATTTATTGTGCGCACACCACTGTTCAGTTGGGTACTGATAACACCAAGCCTTGTTATGGTCGGGCATGGATGAAACCAAACCTACATGGTTGGATATGGTATCACTATATGTATTTATAGATGTGTGGAAGGTCTTCTTTGGAGAAAAGGTAAGTAAGTATGATGAACGTCTCAAGAGGTATAAATGGTTCTTCTCTCTTATATTATCCTTTATGCTTTTTTCGTGTTACTACTTATGCCTTACATACTCAGTACATTGTTTGTACTGAAGTAATTTTGTTTATGAACGCGGTGTTCATGCCCGCAGGTGGGCAGGGAGACAGACTCGACCCTTGGGCTGCTTCATTAGTGATTGCCTAGTAGAGCTCCATTTGATTCAGAGCTGTTGTAGTTGGTACTATTTTTTTTGTGTACATAGATGGCATGGCGAGGTCTTTTCCCTACCTTATGATGTCACATATTCTTTGTAGAGGTTCATAGATAGATGTGGGCAGCTAGATATCCCTCAGCCTTGTCGGCTCATATTTTGTATATCATTTTGATGGCCTTGCCGGCTTATGTGTGTATATATATATAAATGTGTGTGGGAATAGTTAATGATGTTATATAGATGTGCCGATGTTTGATGGAAGTTTTGGCCTTCTCCTTTCACGGTAGTTATGAGTTAGTTGTGTGACCCACCTAGATGTTATTGTGAGAATATGTTAAGAGGTGCTCGGCAGGTTAGCCCCGGGTGCCCGTCACGGCCCTCCAGTTGGATCGTGACAAAAGTTGTATCAGAGCAGTTCATTCAAGGGTGTGTCTACGAGCCGTGTCTAGTAAAGTCTTATCTATGAGTGTGAAGCGCGCCACACTTATAAACAGGAGGCTGCGGGCATTTAGGAATGTGTTATACCCCGTATTTTCATACGTCGAGTTATTCGCAAGGGAATCGGCTCAAGTTAAAGACGGAATCATTCCCGGACACGGAATAGAAACCCTTAATTTTTAATTTTTAAATTAGAATATAAATTGTTTATAAATTTTATTTAGTGTAAAACAAAATATTATTAGAGATTAGGGATTAATTAATCATGATTATATTATTAAGTAGGAATTAGTAATTAATTAAGTTAATTATGTTTAATTACTTGGTGGGCCCCACCTGATTTTTAATTAAAAAAAACAAAAATAGAAAATCAAACAAGTGACACATTAGGGGGAACGTGTAGGAACCAAGGAGCAAGTATATATGTCAACAAGATGATTCATAAATCATCAATGTTACATTTCATTTTGAATTAGCAAAAAAAAAAACAAAAAAAAGGAAAGCAAGCAAACTCTCGGCCATAGCCATGGCTGGCCGAGAATGATTACGAGTGAGAGGGAGTGTGGAAGCTTGGATTCTAAAGGAATTGTAGGTGTTCAAGGAGTTGCAACGTGAATTGGATCGTTGGAGGAGACAACTTTAAGAAATAAAGATCGTTAAGGTAAAATTCAATCTTGTTCTATATGTTGTGATAGATGTGTGTTGAAAATAAAGAGTTGTATGTGATGATGTTAGGTTGTTGTGTTGGCCGGGAGTATGGACTGTTTTAGCTTAAAAATGGTGATTAATTCTGACGTTGTTATCGTTATGGTTGTTATGAATCGTGTGACGAAAATAAAGGAGGTTGATAATTAAATTAAAAGTTGTGGTGTTGTGAACATATTGTCATCCTTGTTAAGTTGAGAAGATTGAAGATATAACTATGTCTATATGTTGTTGGTATTTCTGTGTTAACAGGAGGGTAATTGGAAATTTGGGATAGGCGAATATATAGGGGAAGTGCTGCCCGATTTTCGTTAAGTTTTTACCAAATAGAAAACCCTAAACGAGGTTGTGTAAGCTAAAGGATAAGTCCTATAAATAATAGGCTATAGATTTGTGAACTAAAAAGTTTAGCTACTAACGATAACGTTACTCTTATATTAAATAGGCTAAAAGGAGCGACGAGGCGAACAGATTTACGAATAGTCGCTAGCAGGTATGTAAAGTTGTCCCGTCTTTCTTTTGGCATGTCTTAGATCTAAGTGATGAACGATATGAACTTTGGGGTAATTCTATTCCTATGTTTTAAGTGTGATTTATGATTCTTATTCACTTCTTGATGTTTGAACTTTCAAGTGATTGAGCCTCCCTTTTCGGTTTTCTGTATGTTGGATAATAGTCGATATATATCCGTTCCTATTCTTAGGAACTCTATGATAACTAATTCGGACTTCTATAAGATGTTTCATACTATATCGACATATGACTATGATTCCTAAGGCTCTTTGATATACTTTATGTTGACATTCGAGAGATATTTGTTAGGTTTCCGAGTGACATTCGAAAGGTATTTGATATGACTATGGTCTTGACTTTCAAATGATAGTTCGTGTTGATTATTCCATCGAGTCTTTGAGAATGTTTTAATTTTCATATGGTTGCTCACTACTCCACTCGTGCTTGTCTCAATATGTCTTTCACTGAGTCCCGGGCCAAGATATGTTATCGTGCACAGTTTCACCGCATTGTTCACCGAGTACCTCACTAGAGGGCAGGGTACGGTATATATATATATATATATATATATATGATGGAGTTATGCTGTGTTATGGCGTTATGCTGTGTTATGGTGTTTTGCTGTGTTACGGAGTTATGCTGTGTTATGGAGTATGCTGTGTTTTGGCGCCAAAGACTGGGAGGCGACAGTTATGATCCTGTTTACTGTATTTCATGCTTTACATGCTCAGTGCATATTCCGTACTGAACCCCTTTCTTCGGGGGGGGGGGGGGGGGGGGGGGCTGCGTTTCATGCCCGCAGGTGCAGATACTCGCGTTGGTGATCCGCCAGCTTAGGATTTCCTTTCTGCTGTCTTGGAGAGCTCCGTTGCTCCGGAGCCTAGATTTTGGTACAGACCCTTTTTGATGTATATATGTATGTGGGTTGTATTCAGATGTGATCAGTTGTGTCTATATGATCATTATGGATGTTCTGTCGCTGTAGCAGCCTTTCCGGCTTGCATATATTGTCGTTTTGTTGTAGCAGCCTTGTCGGCTTGCTTATATTATCGTTTCGTAGTGTCATCCTTGTCGGCTTGCGTAATATTTTGATGTGTAGTGGCAGCCTTGTCGGCTTGCGTAAAATAATGACATATACAGTGGCAGCCTCGTCGGCTCGCGTATGTTAATGCGATGTGATGTGATTAATGGAGGGCCTACCATATCAGTCCGATAACGTTGACAGGTACGTATGGGTGTCCAGTTCAGGCACTAGTCATGGCCCACGGGGCTGGGTCGTGACAAAAGTGTTATCAGAGCAGTTCACCCTCAGAGTGTCTACGGACAGTGTCTAGTAGAGTCTTGTTTATCAGTGTGTTGTGCACCACATTTATAAACAGGAAGCTACAGGACATTTAGGATATTATCTTTCCTTCTATCTTAGATCGTGCGATAGAGCCTGAGCCAAGGAAAGATTGTTTCTGACCTTTTTTCCTGTAGGTAGGTGTAGATTTGTGAGAGATGAAGAGGCCAGCTTCAGACAGTGGGGGTGCTAAGAAGGCCCCTAGGGTAAATTCGGGACCCCAGGCTCCAGGACCGAATAGGAGGAGCCTCAGTTATTCTATTGAGACCGACCCCTCGGAGGACCCAGTGAAAATTCCTCCAGAGTTTTTGATATCCAGAGAGGCGGTCCCTGAAGCCATATCAGTAGCTCCCATGGCAGGGCACCACGTCAGACCGGCTACCCCGGTAAGTGTTACAGATTATTCCATCCCCCTGTCCTGGTCATCGGTAAACCAAGAGTTGCCCGGTTATCTACATTCCTCGGACTCAGATGAAGAAGACGATGAAGGTCAGACGAGTAGATGGCGGGCAGACGATGACGAGGAGCACACTTCACCTTTTAGATCACCAGATCATACTAGAGAATGATCGACTACAGGTATATGAAACTTTATCAAAATTTTCTATGTACGTGCATTTGTTATAGGTTGTTACCTAATAGCGGCGAGCGGAAATCAAAAAGGTCGACAACCAAGTATTTACGGGTAACAGTGACCAAGGTGTTCCCACCACCGTGGGAATTCTAAAATCCATGATGGAAAATAGGTTTACATACAGGTGGAAGTTGAATGTATATATATTGTAGATAAGCCCAGTTATAAAGTATACCGAGAAGAAGTTAATGGAATCCGCAGGTATGATTGAAACCTGTAGTTAAAGATTGAAAGGGAAAATAAACAGAAAAGTGTGACAGGCACAGTTTGAGTTGGATACGCGAGGTAAGTTCGCCAATTTCATCCTGTGACTGATATGGGGAGCCCTGTGCGGCTGCGATTTGAAATAATATATATGTGTATGTTGGCCCTGTGAGGCATTGTTAGTATCTCCTGCGTGCAGGTTTTGAGATAGTAAGAAATGCAGAGGAAACTCTGCCAAAATTTTCTTAGAAATAACAAGAAAATGACAGGTAAGCTAGTAATATTTTGAAAGGTCGCGTCAACAGCAACGATAAGATTTGACTAAGTCGCAAGTACGTCTGACTTCGGGACATAAAGATTAACCGTTGAATTGGTAATAATAGTTAATATGAGGTCGACATTGATATGGTAAGTTTATCATGTTGGAGTAAGGCTTTAAGAGATACCCACCATGTCAACCTTAAGGGGCATCATTCCTATTTGGAAAAAATTGATTTCGAAAGAGTAAATATGAGTAGCAAGTTCGGAATTCATTTGAACAGGCCAGATACTTTCCAGCCACATTTAACCTCACAAAAAGCTCGTGTTGAAGAGCAAAAACGTTTGGCAGTTAAGTTTCACTTTTATTCGAAATGTATGAAGCATACAGTAAGTAATATGTGAACTAAATGGTTCGCTCACGACCCAAAAACAGATCTGGAGGTAAACTATGTAAATCAAGCATTAGGAGCCCCGTGATGCTAGTCAGAGTCTAATTCCCCTTCTTATGGTGGTTTAGAGGATTGTTTTGAGAATGAGTAAAACCCGATGAGGAAGTGACTAAAAGATATGACGTGATCGATGCGGCTAAGGTATAAAGGCGAATATGAAATGGAAAGGCAATAGAATGAATAAGAGAAGACCTACAAGTCCTATAGGAAAAGTTCAGAATAGAGATCAAGGGGTACTGCGTGTATATGACCTCACCTCGGAAATAGGGAATTCCTTAACGGACAAGACTGTAGGCCTGAAGGATAAATAAGGCATTGTAAACCTAGTAAAGGAAACATATGTTATAGGTTGGGATAAAGATAACGTTACAACAGATCTTAGATACTTATCATCAGAATATAAACGCTACCTAATTGAAAATTGGAATGACTACAAGCACTAGTTAATTGTGGATTGGAGTCAGGGGAATGTGGCCGTGGGTGAATTGCTACATTGATTACATTTACTAGAATACAAATTATTAAACAATATTTTGTACCATACGTCGAAAGGTTCTTGTCGCTTCCTGACTTTTGATTAAGGTTTTGTACGTGGATAATTAAGTTATAAGTTATGGAGAAAGACGTGAGTATGGTACAGTATACTAAGTGAATAGGAGAAAGGATCGAGTGAATTGAGATTAGAGATAAGGATATAGAGCGGAATGTAAACGGATACTGGTATAGGTACATCCTTAAGGGGGAAAGCGGACAAAAGGAAATACAAGTATAAAATGGGAACAATAGAGATTACAATATATTTTAATTTTCAGGTGGGAGCTATTGCCAAAACAAGTTAATAAAATCTGAAAGCTAACAGTCAATGGATATAATTCAGGATGGTATTTGAGACAGTGCTGAGAATTATTGGTAAAGATTTGGGAAAATACGATATTAGAAAATGAATGCTTATAAAAAGGAAGAATACGATAAGAAAATGATAACGAGTAACTTAAAAGATATTATAAAGGGTAGCAAGGATATACTGGGTTAGAGGTTACGATGTTGGTAACGGAGATATTGACTAATGATATTGTGACCTATAAGTAGCAAAGGAGAAAGGATAGGAAATATCTCCTATAGTAGGATATGAGAAAAGCAAATGGTAAACACAGGAAGGGAAAGGAGAATGGCGAAATAGACAGCAAGTGAGTGTTAGTACAATAAGACATATGGAACAGAATAAGCCAGGAGAACGAAAGACTATGACTAAGATTGGATGCACTTTGTACAAATTGTACAAGAATAGTTATATAATCTACGAGTATTTCTATACTAATAATGAGATCAAGTGTGTACTCGATAAGAAGGGTAAGAATTCGTAACGACAATGTGGGTATGACAAGGAAAGGTGAAAAATGGTTCGAACCAAATTGTCAGGACAGGATTAGTACTGAGGACTATGCTAGGTTATACCTCAGAGAGATAATGAGACTTCACGGGGTCCTCACAGCTATTATCGCCGATAGATAAGCTCAGTTTACTGCTAACTCCTGAAGATCCTTCTACGAAGGATTAGGGACACAAGTGAGTTACTGGCAGCCCAGAGGCGACATAAATCATATGCAGATAATTGACGTCAACACTTAGAATTTCAGGCTGGTGATTGGGTGTTCTTAAAGGTGTCACCCCTGAAGGGTGTCATGAGACTTGGCAAGAAAGGGAAACTAAGCCCGAGGGACATTGGGCCATATCAGATTATTCGTAGAGTAGGACAGGTTGCCTACGAGTTAGACCTACCATCTGATTTGAAAGCAGTGCATCCAGTCTTTCACGTGTCAATGCTTTGCAAATGTATAGGCGATCCTTCCAGAGTATTTCCCGTAGATGATGTCCAGGTGACAGAGGAGTTATCCTACGAGGAGCAGCCTATAGCCATACTTGATCGGTAGATTAGGAGATTGCAAACTAAGGACGTGTCTTCCGTGAAAGTGTTATGGCGAAACAACAATAGGGAAGGGATGACCTGGGAAGCCGAGAAGGAGATGAAAGACAAGTACCCTTACTTGTTCCCTACGCCTACAGGTAACTTAAACTCCTCACTTGGTTATATTTATTGGCTGAATAAAACTATATGTTATAACGATAAGGGAAACTTTCCCAAAATTCTCATAGAACCTTATGGGATCAATTCAACATTCGAGGATGAATGTTCTAAAGGGGGAAGGATGTTATACCCCGTATTTTCATACGTCGAGTTATTCGCAAGGGAATCGGCTCAAGTTAAAGACGGAATCATTCCCGGACACGGAATAGAAACCCTTAATTTTCAATTTTTAAATCAGAATATAAATTGTTTATAAATTTTATTTAGTGTAAAACAAAATATTATTGGAGATTAGAGATTAATTAATTGTGATTATATTATTAAGTAGGAATTAGTAATTAATTAAGTTAATTATGTTTAATCACTTGGTGGGCCCCACCCAATTTTTAATTAAAACAAAAAGAAAATCAAACAAGTGACACATTAGGGGGCACGTGTAGGAACCAAGGAGCAAGTATATATGTCAACAAGATGATTCATAAATCATCAATGTGACATTTCATTTTGAATTAGAAAAAAAAAAAAAGAGAAACAAAAAGGAAAGCAAGCAAACTCTCAGCCATAGCCATGGCTGGCTGAGAATGATTGTGAGTGAGAGGGAGTGTGGAAGCTTGGATTCTAAAGGAATTGTAGGTGTTCAAGTATTTGCAACGTGAATTGGATCGTTGGAGGAGACGACGTTAAGAAATCAAGATCGTTAAGGTATAATTCAATCTTGTTCTATATGTTGTGATACATGTGTGTTAAAAATAAAGAGTTGTATGTGATGATGTTAGGTTGTTGTGTTGGCCATGAGTATGGAGTATTTTAGCTTAAAATTGGTGATTAATTCTAACGTTGTTATCGCTATGGTTGTTATGAATCGTGTGACGAAAATAAAGGAGGTTGATAATAAAAGTAAAAGTTGTGGTGTTGTGAACATATTATCATCCTTGTTAAGTTGAGAAGATTGAAGATATAACTATGCTTATATGTTGTTGGTATTTCTGTCTTAACAGGAGGGTAATTGGAAATTTGGGATAGGCGAATATATAAAGGAAGTGCTGCCCGATTTTCGTTAAGTTTTTACCTAATAGAAAACCCTAAACGAGGTTGTGGAAGCTAAAGGATAAGTCCTATAAATAATGGGTTATAGATTTGTGAACTAGAAAGTATAGCTACTAACGATAACGTTACTCTTATATTAAATAGGCTAAAAAGAGCGACGAGGCGAACAGATTCACGAATAGTCGCTAGCAGGTATGTAAAGCTGTCCCTTCTTTCTTTTGGCATGTCTTAGATCTAAGCGATGAATGATATGAACTTTGGGGTAATTCTATTCCTAAGTTTTAAGTGTGATTTATGATTCTTATTCACTTCTTGATGTTTGAACTTTCAAGTGATTGAACCTCCCTTTTCGGTTTTCTGTATGTTTGATAATAGTTGATATATATCCGTTCCTATTCTTAGGAACTCTATGATAACTAATGTTTGGACTTCTATAAGATGTTTCATACTATATCGACATATGACTATGATTCCTAAGGCTCTTTGATATACTTTATGATGACATTCGAGAGATATTTGTTAGGTTTCCGAGTGACATTCGAAAGGTATTTGATATGACTATCGTCTTGACTTTCAAATGATAGTTCGTGTTGATTATTCCATCGAGTCTTTGAGAATGTTTTAATTTGTATATGGTTGCTCACTACTCCACTCGTGCTTGTCTCAATATGTCTTTCACTGAGTCCCAGGCCAGGATATGTTATCGTGCATAGTTTCACTGCATTGTTCACCGAGTCGCTTACTAATGGGCAGGATATGATATATGATATTGACATGCATGATTTATGTTTCAAAGGCAAGCATTTTGGTATTCTGGTTATTATACTCGTTTTTCTGTACTCTTTATTTTAGTTATGATCCTGTTTACTGTATTTCATGTTTTACATGCTCAGTACATATTCTGTACTGACCCCCTTTCTTCGGGGGGGGGGGGGGGGGGCTGCATTTCATGCCCGCTGGTGCAGATACTCGTGTTGGTGATCCGCCAGCTTACGATTTCCTTTCTGCTGTCTTGGAGAGCTCTATTGCTCCGGAGCCTAGATTTTGTTAAAGACCCTTTTTGATATATATATATATATATGTGTATGTTGTCTAGGGGTACGACGGGGCCCTGTCCCGTCATGTTTCACTGTTGAAACTCTTAGAGGTCTGTAGACATGTATGTGGGTTGTATTCAGATGTGATCATTTGTGTCTATATGATCATTATGGAAGTTCTGTCGCTGTAGCAGCCTTTCCGGCTTGCATATATTGTCGTTTTGTTGTAGCAGCCTTGTCGGCTTGCTTATATTATCGTTTTGTAGTGGCAGCCTTTTCGGCTTGTGTAATATTTTGATGTGTAGTTGCACCCTTGTCGGCTTGCGTAAAATAATGACATATACAGTGGCAGCCTCGTCGGCTCGCGTATGTTAATGCGATGTGATGAGATTAATTGAGGGCCTACCGTATCAGTTCAATAACGTTGACAGGTATGTATGGGTGTCCAGCTCAGGCACTAGTCATGGCCCACGGGGCTGGGTCGTGACCGAATGAATGACCTTATTTTTCTTAATAGATGGTGCGATAGAGCCATGATATAAAAATTTCGCTTTTCTTAACCGTGTTTTATGTTTTCAGTGATGCCTGTAAAGAGAAAGGCTACAGCAGCCCAAAAGGGCAAAACAGTGAAAGGTATTAGAACCGAACGGGTACCGCCGACATTTATCGATGAGGGTGAGTCCCAAAATGAGGTTACATCTGAGTCCTCTCACTCACTGCCTGTTTCAGAGGAGCATGAGGAAGCCTGAGCCCAAACTCCGACACCCTCAGGCCAAGAGACGAAAAGGCCATCTGATTGCTGACTCAGTTAGTCGCCGCTCAGGCTCAGCGGCAAGGTACGGGTCATGGATATAGAGCTTTCAGTGCTAGAGCCTGTGATTTTATTATTTTGAGCCCTCCAAAATTCTTTTGGTCAAAACCGGATGAGGACCCTTAGAGATTTATCGATGGAATGTTGAGAACATTGCGGTTAATGCATGCTTCGGATGTTGAGTCGGTTGAGTTGGCCTCCTATAGATTACGGGATCTTGCGGTTCATTGGTATATGATTTGGATGTCTTCTAGAGGAGTCAATGCACCTCCACTGCTATTGCAAGAGTTTGTGGATGCTTTTCTCTGACACTATTTACCACCAAAGGTTTGACGGGCTAAAGCTGACAGATTCCTGAATCTTAGACAAGGAAATATGAGTTCCCTAGAGTATAGCCTCCGCTTCAACTCTCTGGCTAGCTATTCCCCAGCCATGGTAGTTGATATTGGGGATTGTGTCCATTGGTTTGTTAATGGCTTAGGGCCACATTTAATGGATAAGTGCTTGACTGCCTCACTTCAGGAAGGTATGGATATTTCTCGCATTCAGGTCCATGCCCAGAATTTGGAAGAACGGCAACAACAGCAAAGAAGTGAGCGTGAGCATGATAGGGGTTATAGTAAGAGGGCTAGATCCTTGGGTCCGACAAGTGAGTTTAGAGAAGGGCAGAGGCAGTCGTATTATAGGCACTCGGGCCATTCAGCAATTAGTGCACCTCCACAATTTGCGGGCCCGATATTTAATAGACTTATTCACTCTGGACTGGGTCAGAGTTTTAGGGCTTCGAGTTCTCAGTATAGGGGTGATTCAGGCCAGGCAAGACTACCCCTACCACAATGTACTTAGTGCGGGAAGCTACATCGGGGAAAGTGCTGATTAGGTTCAGATGTTTGCTATGCCTGCGGTCAGCCAGGCCATATTATACGTGACTGTCTCTCAATAGGTAACAGAGGCATGGTTCAGCCCACAGGGTCAGTAGCTGGGTCTTCGGCATCTATACCGCCTGTCGGGCAAGGCTCATAGGCACCAGTTAGTCATGGTACAAGTAGAAGAGCAGCGCCCGGTTCGAGTGGTCCTCGACACCGTGTCTATGCAATGGCTTGGCAACAGGATCTGGAGTGCTCCTTTGATGTTCTCACAGGTACATTATCGGTGTTCTATCATGAGGTATATGCATTTATTGATCCAAGATCTACATTGGCATATCTTACTCCTTATATTATTGGTTGATTTACTGTGAAACCTGAGTGAATTAAACCTTTCGAAGTATCTACACCCGTTGGTGATGCAGTGATAGCTAGTCGAGAATATCGGAATTATGTTGTTGTGATTTCTGATCATCATACTATGGCAGATCTACATGAGTTGGAAATGGCGGATTTTGATGTTATTATGGGTATGGATTGGCTGGCTTCTTGCTATGCCAATGTTGATTGTAGAACAAAAATGTTTCGTTTCCAATTTTTGGGAGAACCAGTTTTAGAGTGGACGGGTAATACAACGTCTCTGAGAGGTACGTTTGTTTCCTATCTCAAGGCAAGGAAGATGATAGCTAAGGGTTGTGTATATCATTTAGTCCGGGTTCAAGATATAGAAGCCAAATCACCAACTCTTCAGTCTGTTCAAGTATTGAATAAGTTTTAGGAGGTATTCCCGGATGAGCTTTCAGGCCTTCCCCCAGAGCGAGAGATTGATTTTGCTATTTATGTGCTATTGGATAATAAGCCCATATCTATTCCTCCTTATAGAATGGTTCCTACAGAGTTAAAAGAGTTGAAGGAACAATTGAAGAACTTACTTGAGAAAGGATTTATTAGGCCTAGTTCATGGTTGTGGGGAGAACCTGTGTTGTTTGTAGGGAAGAAAGATGGCCCCTTCTGTATGTGTATTGATTACAGACAGCTGAATTAGGTGATGATCAAGAATAAATATTCATTTCTAAGGATTGATGATTTATTTGATCAACTGTAGGGTGCCAAATGGTTCTCAAATATAGATTTAAGATCCGGGTACCACCAAGTGAGAGTTAGGGTGAAGAACATTCCAAAGACAACCTTCAGAACTAGATATGGTCATTTCGGGTTTTGGGTCATGTCGTTCGGATTAAATAATGCACCGGCGGTGTTTATGGATTCGATG
The DNA here is from genome assembly GCF_019175385.1 of Lycium barbarum. NCBI lineage: Eukaryota > Viridiplantae > Streptophyta > Magnoliopsida > Solanales > Solanaceae > Lycium > Lycium barbarum. Next base: position 25,176,685 of record NC_083337.1, read on the forward strand.
AATAGTATGTTCAAGCCTTTTCTAGATTCATTTGTGATTGTGTTTATCGACGATATCTTAGTATACTCTTTATTAGAGGAAGAGTATGCAGATCATTTATGTGCGGTCCTTAGGGTTCTTCAGACTCGGGAGCTATATGAAAAATTTTCAAAATGCGAGTTTTGGTTAAATTATGTGACATTTCTGGGCATATTATTTCAGCTGGTGGCATTCGGGTGGATACCCAGATGATTGAAGTTGTAAAGACTTGGCCAAGGCCTTCAACAATTATGGAGGTTCGTATTTTTCTGGGTTTGGCTTGTTATTACCTAAGATTTGTAGAAAGCTTATCTTCCATGTCTGCAGCACTAACAAAGCTAATCAAAATTCCGCTAAATTTCACTGGACGGATGCTTGTGAACGCAGCTTTCAAAAGTGGAAGAATTGATTGATTTCGGCCCCGGTTCAGACACTTCTAGAAAGATCGAAAGGCTATGTTGTCTGTTGTGATGCTTCATGCTTTGGGTTAGGTTGTATGTTTATGCAGCCTAGTACGGTAATTGCTTATGCTTGATGGCAGTTGCAAAAACATGAGACGAACTACCCGACCCATGATCTAGAGTTAGCTACTGTGATGCATGCATTGAAAATGTGGACGCATTATTTGTATGGTGTTCATGTTGAAATTTATACTGATCGCAAGAGTCTTCCGTTTATTTTCAAGCAAAAAGAGTTGAATTTTCAATAAAGGCAATTGATGGAGTTGTTGAAAGATTATGATGTTAGCACCCTATATCATACAGGGAAAGCGAATGTTGTAGCTGACGTTCTTAGGCGTAGATCGATGGGTACCTCACAAGTTATACAAGTTTGTACTTAAAAGTGTCTTTGAGACCCGGCCTTGATATGAATCCTCTTGAATGTAGATTTTTCGGAGTTTGGACGAGAACGCTAAGTAGTTATGAAGACGAAAAGGTATGTAGGGCCAACCCTTTATTCTAAAGGCATGATTTCCTTTTTGTGAATCCATTTAAGATATCCAAAAAGTCCTATTCCTAGAGACGCTAGAGGCTCATGATTCTCAAACTTCTCATGATTTTGCTGATCTTTTTTATTGTTGTCGATCTCGTCTATAACAGTTGACCCTCTAGGGAAAGATATAGTGATGATGATGATGATGTTTCTCTGATTTATGTGTGTGTATATATATATATATATATATACACATATTGAGTCGGGTTGTGACATTGACCCTATGTGGCCGGGTATGATATTTATTGTGCGCACACCACTGATCAGTTGGGTACTGATAACACTGAGCCTTGTTATGGCCTGGTACGGATGAAACCAAACCTACATGGTTGGGTATGGTATCACTATATGTATATGTATATATATGGAAGGTCTTCTTTGGAGAAAGGGTAAGTAAGTATGATGAACGTCTCAGAAGGTATAAATGGTTCTTCTCTCTTATATTATCCTTCATGATTTTATCGTGTTACTACTTATGTCTTACATACTTAGTACATTGTTTGTACTGAAGTCATTTTTTTTATGAACGCGGTGTTTATGCCCATAGGTGGATTGTACTAAAGTCATTTTGTTTTTGATATCCATCAGTGATTGCCTAGAAGAGCTCTATTTGATTCGGAGTTGTTATACTTGGTACTATTTTTTTGTGTACATATATGGCCACAGCGAGGTCTTGTCCCTACCTTATGATGTAACATATTCTTTGTATTGGTTTGTAGATAGATGTGGATAGCTAGATATCCCTCAGCCTTGTCGGCTCATATTTTGTATATCATTTTGATGGCCTTGCCGGCTTGTGTGTGCATATATATGTGTGGGCATAGTTAATGATGTTATATGGATGTGTCGATGTTTGATGGAAGTTGTGCCCTTCTTGGTTCATGGTAGTTATGAGTTAGCTGTGTGACCCACCAAGATGTTATTGTGAGAATATATTAAGAGGTGCTCGACAGGTTAGCTCTGGGTGCCCATCACGGCCCTCCAGTTGAACCGTGATAAAAGTGGTATCAGAGCAGTTCGTCCGAGGGTGTGTCTACGAGCCATGTCCAGTAAAGTCTTATTTATGAGTGTGAAGCGCGCCACACTTATAAACAGGAGGCTGCGGGCATTTAGGAATGAATGATCTTCTTTTTCTTATTGGGATCTGTTACACCCCGAAAATTTCCCGTTAACGTACAGTGAATAGACTAACGAAGGGCACGACGTATACGATGTTTTAATAAGTAAGAAATAACATTCGATGATTCTAAATGAGATTTAAAATACATTTGAGGTAGGAGACGAAAGTTGCTAAGGAAAGCAAGGTATATGTTGTGTGTTGGGCAAGATTTACGAGTATCGAATTAATGATGGCTTAATGATGTTTTGGAGAAGAGTTATAATGTCCCTTAGATTGTTAACGAGGTGTTAAATAAGTGTTAAGAAGGTTCCATAAGGATTGGAGATCAAACGAGTGACGGAGATCATTTTAGGGAAATGGGGTTATACGACCGACTTATACGGTCCGTATAAGGGTCCGTATAACACCCAGTAGAGATGATGGTTGCCTGGTGGTGAACCACGACCACTTATACGGGCCGGGAAATGTTATACGAACTGTATAAGTGTCCGTGGAAGTCTCGACGGGCTGAGTTAAGTTCAATTCTATAAATGTGATCCCACTTCACTAATTTCATTTCCCACACTTCTTCATCTCCCTCAAGGATTCTAGAGGGTTCCACATGCTTCTTCGATAAGAACTCCAGAGAGATTCAAGATCAACTTCATCAAACTAAGAGAGTTAAGTGTAAGAAGCTCACTAGAGTTCGTCCAAGACAAGGAATCTAAGTAGAAGTGAAGCTAGGGTTTTGGTGCAAGAGGAGTATCTCTGCTCAAGGCTTATTCTTACACTATCTAAGGTAAGTTTTATGATCATTCCATGTTGTTTAAAGTAATGACAAGTTGAAAGACTTAGATTGTAGATGGATATCGAAAATGGGTCATGAATATGAGGATAGTGACATTTTGAGTGGTAGCTTGGAATAAGTCATGAATATTGATATGTTGTGATTATAATTATGTTATAAATGACATTTGGGACATGGGATAAGCATTATATGTGAGAAAACGTAATAGTGTACTATGACCATGATTATGGAGTAATTGAAGTGAAATTGTGAAATGAGGATAACGTAGATGAATGATGATTGTTGCTTATGATATTGTGAATGTTGTTATGGATGTTTGGGAGTTGATATGTAATATGAGGAAAATTGTATAAACAAAGGAAATGCTGCCCAATTTTCTCTAGCCTTAGTAAGCATATTCTTATAATCGATTAGCTAATGTTAACATGAACTTTCTTGAAGGTAGAAACGCGAGCATCGAAGGAGAACGATCAAACGATAGAATAGCTAAATGAAAGAGGTATGTGAGGCTAATCCTTTCCTTCTATGGCATGACTCTTATGGCATGAATCCTCCTATTTTCCCACGATCTTCCTAAATAAAGGAAACTATGAGTCCATGACTGTAACGAGCTATATATGTATAAGATAAAGAAAAGAGATATGATACGAGCATCATAATGATGATGATGAGTTTAAGTACAAAGAACCTTAAAGTGAGGTACGATGTCCATGAGGTTAATGATCCTAAGTATGGTTCCATTGATGCTTTTCCTTGTGTGCACTCACCTTAAAATGTTAGTCCCTTCAAGGTGAGATATGACGATTATGATAACTCCATAATTTAATCGGGGGTTCACGACCTTATGTCACCCCGACATAGCCATAGTTGCCTTCAAGTTCTAATGTATGTTTGATGATAAATGTATAATGACGCTAAGCTTATGATACGCCTATGCAATGTATGGAAATGTTAAGTTTACGATGGGTATACGATGATACCATTCGGCCGTGCCTAAATGGCTTCCCATGTCACCGCAAAGGCGGGCTGCTTGTGATTCCAACGTGCCCAAATTGCCGGACATGTCACCGCTAAGCGGGATGATTATGATTCCACCGCGCCTAGAAGGACGGACATGATCACCACTAGTGGGCGGCGTCTGATGTTTACACGGACGCGGGTTAATGATGATCATACATATATATGATATGATGACACATGTACTACGAATATATATGATATATGTGTAAAATGCATCCACTCTTAAAAGTTAAGCAGGTTATATCTTCATCTTATGTCTTATGATTTCTCTGTTATGTTCATTTCATTCATGCCTTACATGCTCAGTACAATGTTCGTACTGACGTCCGTTTTCTTTGAACGCTGTATTCATGCCCACAGGTAGGCAGGGAGGTGATCCAGACTCGTAGGAGCTACTAGCAGACTTTGAGAGCACCCCATTATTCCGGAAGTGCCATTGATTTATCCTTTTGTGTGTGTGTGTGTGTATATATATATATATATGTTTTGGGCATGTCGGGGTCCTACCCTGTCCATATATTTAGTACTCTAGTAGAGGCTCGTAGATACGTATGTGTGGGTAGCATGGTCTCACGATGTCCTTATAGTATATACATTATTTTGATAGCCGAAGGGCTTATGTATATAAAGGTAATTATGTTTTCAAGTGAAAAATGGTTTTCCTATGATTTGACTATAAGATTAATGAATGAACGCTTGATGAGTACGATGGGTAATGGTATGAGCGGTGCTCGGTGGTTAGCTCTGGATACCCGTCATGGCCCTAAGTTGTATCGTGACAAAAGTGGTATCAGAGCAGTTCAGTCCTGGGAAGTGTCTACAAGCCGTGTCTAGTAGAGTCTTGTTTATGGTGTGTTGCGTGCCACACTAATAAACAGGAGGCTATAGGGCATTTAGGAAAAATGACGATTCTTCTTAAAAGATTGTGCGATAGAGCCGTGTAAAATATTTTCTCCTCCCTAATAGTGTGCTATGATTTCAGAAATGCAGCCAAAGGGAAAAGCTACAGCCACCCAGAAGGGCAAGATTACGATTAAAAGGCGGGTAGTAAGAGAGTTACCAATGAATGAAGAAGAGGGTGAATCACATAATGAGGCTCCATCTAATGCCTCGTCTACTCCGCCTATTATAGAATAACAAGAAGGGGCTTCAGCCCCAGCTCCTATGCCTCTAGTTCCTCCACCGGCTACTTCGGGTCAACAAGTGACCGGGGCTATTCATCTATTGACGCAGTTAGTTGCCGCCCAGGTGCAGAGGCAGGGTTCGAGTTCAAGTGACAGGGCCGTTAATACTGGAGCCCGTGATTTTATGAGTTTTAATCCTCCGGAGTTTTTCGGGTCAAAGCCGAATGAAGACCCGCATAGTTTTATTGATGATATGTTGTGAACATTGAAGATTATCCATGCCTCCGAAACTGAATCTGTGGATTTGGCATCTTATATACTCCGAGATGTGGCGGTATTCTAGTACAATAATTGGATATCATCAAGAAAAGAGAACGGATAGGTTCTTATATCTAAAACAAGGAAATATGAGTGCCCAGGAGTATAGCCTTCAATTTAATTCATTGGCTAGATATGCCCCGACTATGGTAGCCGACATGGGGGATAGAGTGCACAGATTCGTGAGTGGATTAGGGCCACATTTGTTCAAGGACTGCTTGACGGCTTCGTTGCAAGATGGGATGGATATTTCCCGCATTCAAGCCCATGCCCAGAATTTAGAAGGACAACAACATCCACAAAGGGGTAATGGTGATATTGATAGAGGGCAAAGCAAGAGGGCCAGATCTATGGGGGCAGGTAGTCATTATAGAGGGGGATCGAGGAAGACATATTCCAGACACTCAGGGCAGTCAGCGACTAGTGCACCTCCACAATTTGCAGGTAGGAGATTTGACCGCTCCATTCCTTCAGGACAAGGTCAGAGTTCGAGAGCTTCAGGTTCCCAGTTTGGGGGTGATTATAGTCAGAGGAGACAACCAGTTCAACGATGTAGTCAGTGCAAAAAATTACTTTCGGGGCCATGTCGCCCGGGCACAGATGCTTGCTATGTTTGTGGACAGGCTGGGCACTTTATCCGTGATTATTTCTCTAGGTATGGTAGAGGTGGGGTTCAGCCCACAGGATTAGCTGTTGGTTCCTCTTCAGTGAGCCCGGTAGGGCAGACTCCCCAGATACCAGCAGGTCGAGGTAGAGGCAGAGGGGGAGCATCTACTTCAGGTGCCACTCATCCCTCTATGTATGCTTTAATCGGACGACAGGATCTTGAGTCCTCCCCGGATATGGTTACAGGTATATATTATCCGTATTTTCCCATGATGTGTATGCATTGATAGATCCGGGTTCCACCCTATCATATATTACTCTGTATGTTGCTGGTCGTGCTGGGGTGAAACCCGAGCCAATTTAACCTTTTGAGGTATCTACTCCGGTTGGTGATCCCGTGATAGCTAGATACGTGTACAAAAATTGTGTAATTGTGATATGCGACCGCCAGACTAAAACTGATTTAGTTGAGCTGGAAATGTTAGATTTCGATGTGATTATGGGTATGGATTGGTTGGTCTCATGTTATTCTAGTGTTGATTGCCGAATGAAAGTAGTTCGATTTCACTTTTTGGGAGAGCCCGTGCTTGAATAGAAGGGTAATACAGCATCTCCAAGAGGTCGGTTTATTTCCTACCTTAAGGCAAGAAAGACGGTAGCAAAAGGCTATATTTATCACTTAGTCCGGGTTCATGACACCGAAGCAAAGTCGCCAACATACCAATCCGTTCCGGTAGCGAATGAATTTCCGGATGTATTTCCAAATGAACTTCTAGGCCTTCCTCCAGAAAGAGAGATTGATTTTGCTATTGATGTGTTGCCGGGTACCAAGCTTATTTCTATTCCTCCTTACCGAATGGCTCCGGCACAATTGGAAGAGCTAAAGGTACAGTTGAAAGATTTGCTTGAGTTCAGGTTATCACCAAGTGAGAGTTAAAGAAGAAGATATTCCCAAAACAGCTTTTAGAACGAGATATGGCCATTATGAATTCCGGGTGATGTCATTTGGGTTAACTAATGCTCCGGCAGTGTTCATGAATTTGATGAATAACGTATTCAGGCCTCTCTTGGATTTATTCGTAATAGTATTCATTAATAATATTCTGGTATACTATAGCACAGAATCAGAACAGGCAAACCATTTACGTATTGTTCTACAAATTCTTCGAATACGAGAATTGTATGCAAATTTCTCAAAGTGCGAGTTTTGGCTGAATTCTGTGACATTTTTGGGTCATGTTATTTCAGATGTTGGCATTCGAGTTGATACTCAGAAAATTGAAGCTGTGAAGACTTGGCCAAGGCCTACGACGCCTACAGAAGTCCGTAGTTTCCTTGGATTGGCAGGGTACTATAGAAGATTCGTAGAAGGATTTTCCTCTATTTCAGCCCCATTGACGAAGCTAACCCAGAAGTCAGCTAAATTTCTATGGAATGATTCTTGTGAGCGTAGCTTTCAGGAATTGAAGGATAGGTTAAGTTTACCTCTGGTCTTACCATTTCCAGAAGGGCCATATGGTTATGTTGTATATTATGATGCTTCCAGTATTGGGTTAGGATGTGTGTTAATGCAGCACGGTAAAGTCATCGCTTATGCTTCGATACAGCTGCGGAAACATAAAAAGAACTACCCAACTCATGATCTCGAATTGGCTACAGTTATTCATACATTAAAGATGTGGAGACATTACTTGTATGGTGTGCATGTTGATATCTATACAGACCACAACAGTCTTCAATACATTTTCAACAGAAGGAGTTGAATCTGCGGCAGAGGCGGTGGTTAGAATTATTGAAAGATTATGATGTGAGTATTTTATACCACCCCGGAAAGGCAAATGTAGTAGCTGATGCGCTTAGCCGCCAATCGATGGGTAGCCTATGTGAAGTTCCTTCGGAGAAGAAAGAATTAATTCATGAGCTCCACCAACTAGCTAATCTTGGAGTACGTCTAGTTGATTCAGGTAGTGCAGGAATTGGTATTAATAATCCCACAGTTTCGTCCTTGAATATGGAAGTGAAAGAGCGTCAATATGAAGATCCTCAGTTGAGCCATTATAGAGACACACTTCATGAAAAAGAGAAGTCTCCATTTGAAACTTCTATAGATGGAATTCTTAGATACCGAGACATGCTATGTGTTCCGAATGTTGCAGAATTACGTCACCGAATTCTAAAAGAAGCTCATTATTCTCGGTATTCTATTCGTCCAGGAAGGACAAAGATGTATCATCATCTCAAGTTAATTTATTAGTGGGATGGAATGAAGAAAGGCATAGCCGAATTTGTAGCCCAATGTCTAAATAGCCAGCAAGTGAAAATCGAACATCAAAAGCCAGGAGGATTATTGCAAGCAATGAAAATCCCTACTTGGAAATTGGAAGTGAACAATATGGATTTTATTGTGGGATTACCTTGTCCCTGAATCAAGTATGATTCTATATGGGTGATTGTGGATAGATTGACGAAAGCAGCTCATTTTCATCCTGTTAGAACCACATACTCAGCAGAAGATTATGCAAGGTTGTATCTCAAGGAGATTGTGCGAATCCATGGTATTTTGATATCCATTATCACAGATAGAGGAGCGCAATTTATAGCCATGTTCTGGAAATCGTTCCAAGAAGGTATAGGTACTCAAGTAAAGCTTAGCACGACATTTCATCCGCAGACTGATGGGCAAGCCGAACGTACCATTCAGGCCTTGGAGGATATGCTAAGAGCATGTGTTCTAGATTTTGGTGGTAGTTGGGATGACCACTTACCCCTAATCGAGTTTGCATACAACAATAGCTACCATTCCAGTATCCAAGTATGAAGCTTTATATGGAAGGAAGTGCAGATCCCCAATAGGATGGTTTGAAATAGGAGAAGTACCGCTAATAGGCCTTGATTAATTCAACAAGCAGTAGAAAAAGTCAAGGTGATCCGAGATCGATTATTGACAGCCCAAAGTCGCCAAAATTCTTATGCGGACAACCGCCGGCGAGACTTAGAATTTCAAGTTGATGATTGGGTATTCTTAAAGGTGTCACCAATGAAAGAAGTGATGAGATTTGTTAAGAAAGGAAAGTTAAGTTCTTGATACATTGGACCATATCAGATTATCGGCAAGGTGGGTCAAGTAGCTTATGAATTGGACTTTCCTCTAGAACTTGAATTAGTCCATCCAGTTTTTCATGTCTCAATGCTCCGCAAGTGTGTTGGAGATCCTACGCGGATTGTTCCAGTAGATGATGTTCAGGTGACAGAAAAACTAGTCTATGAAGAAGTGCCCATTGCCATATTAGACAGACAGGTACGGAGACTTCGAACTAAGGAAGTAGCCTCAGTTAAATTCTTATGGCGAAATAACAACCGAGAAGAAATGACTTGGGAAGCACAAGAGAGTATGAAATCCAAATACCCGCACTTATTTCAGCCCCTGGAAGAGATCCATGATGAAGCATCGAGATTATGAGGTATGTATGGTTTCATTTTATGCATATAGGTTGTGTTTGGCCAACTTATATTGCTATGGTGTTGTGTCCCTGTGAGGCTATGTTATTATGGGCTGTTGTGATAGGATGGTAGTGCCATATTACAGGGTAAACTTTGGCGAAATTTTCGTAGAATTCCCGAGTGCTTAACATTCGAGGACGAATGTTCCAAAAGGAGGGAAGAATGTTACACCCCGGAAATTTACCGTTAATGTACAGTGAATAGACTAACGAAGAGCATGATGTATATGATGTTTTGATAAGGAAGAAATAACATTTGATGATTCTAAATGAGATTTCAAAGACATTTGAGGTAGGAGACGAAAGTTGTTAAGGAAAGCAAGGTATATGTTGTGTGTCGGGCAAGATTTACGATTATCAAATTAATGATGGATTAATGATGTTTTAGAGAAGAGTTATAATTTCCCTTAGATTGTTAATGAGGTGTTAAACAAGTGTCAAGAAGCTTCCATAAGGATTGGAGATCAAACGAGCGACGGAGATCATTTCAGGGAAATGGGGTTATACAACCGACTTATACGGTCCGTATAAGAGTCCGTATAGCACCCAGCAGAGATGATGGTTTCCTGGTGGTGAACCACGACCACTTATACGGGCCGTGAAATGTTATACGGACTGTATAAGTATCCGTGGAAGTTCCAACAGGCTGAGTTAAGTTCAATTATATAAATGTGATCCCACTTCACTAATTTCATTTCCCACACTTCTTCATCTCTCTCAAGGCTTCTAAAGGGTTCCACACACTTCTTCCATAAGAACTCCAGAGAGATTGAAGATCAACTTCGTCAAACTAAGAGAGTTAAGTGTAAGAAGCTCACCATAGTTCATCCAAGACAAGGAATATAAGTAGAAGTGAAGCTAGGGTTTTGGTGCAAGAGGAGTATCTCTACTCAAGGCTTATTCTTACACTATCTAAGGTAAGTTTTATGATCATTCCATATTTTTTAATGTAATGAGAGGTTGAAAGACTTGGATTTTAGAAGGATATAGAAAATGGGTCATGAATGTGAGGATAGTGACATTTTGAGTGGTAGTTTGGAATAAGATATGAATATTGATATGTTGTGATTATAATTATGTTATAAATGACATTTAGGACATGGGATAAGCATTATATGTGAGAAAACTTAATTGTGTACTATGACCATGATTATGGAGGAATTGAAGTGAAATTGTGAAATTAGGATAACGTAGATGAATGATAATTGTTGCTTATGATATTGTGAATGTTGTTATGGATGTTTGGGAGTTGATATGTAATATAAGGAAAATTGTATAAACAAAGGAAATGCTGCCCAATTTTCTCTAGCCTTAGTAAGTATGTTTTTATAATCGATTAGCTAATGTTAATACGAACTTTCTTGACGGTAGAAACGCGAGCATCGAAGGAGAACGATCAAACGATAGAATAGCTAAACGAAAGAGGTATGTAAGGCTAATCCTTTCCTTCTATGGCATGAATCCTCCTATTATCTCATGATCTTCCTAAATAAAGGAAACTATGAGTCCATGACTGTAACGAGCTATATATGTATAAGATAAAGAAAAGAGATATGATATTAGCATCATAATGATGATCATGAGTTTAAGTACAAATAATTTTAAAGTGAAGTACGATGTCCATGAGGTTAATGATCCTAAGTATGGTTCCATTGATGTTTTTCCTTGTGCGCACTCACCTTAAAAAGTTAGTCCCTTCAAGGTGAGATATGACGATTATGATTACTCCATAATGCAATCGGTGGTTCACGACCATATGTCACCCCGACATAGCCATTGTTGCCTTCAAGTTCTAATGTATGTTTGATGATAAATGTATAATGATGCTAAGCTTATGAGACGCCTATGCAATGTATGGAAATGTTAAGTTTACGATGGGTATACGATGATACAAATCCACCGTGCCTAAATGGCCGGACATGTCACCGTAAAGGCGGGCTGCTTGTGATTCCACCATGCCCAAATGGCCGGACATATCACCTGTAAGGCGGGCTGCTTACGATTCCACCGCGGCTAGAAGGCTAGACATAATCACCACTAGTGGGCTGCCTATGATGTTTACACGGACGCCGGTTAATGATGATGATATATATATATATATATATATATATATATATATATATATATATATGATATGATGATACATGTACTACGAATATATATTATAGATGTATGAAATGGATCCACTCTTAAAAGTTAAGCCGATATATCTTCATCTTATGTCTTATGATTTCTCTGTTATGTTAATTTCATTCATACCTTACATACTCAGTACAATGTTCGTACTGACGTCCGTTTTCTTTGGACGATGTTTTCGGGCCCACAGGTAGGCAGGGAGGTGATCCAGACTCGTTGGAGCTACTAGCAGACTTTAAGAGCACCCCAATATTCCGGAGGTGCCATTGATTTATTCTTTTGTGTATATATATATGTTTTGGGCATGACCGGGTCCTGTCCCGTTCATATGTCCAGTACTCTAGTAGAGGCTCGTAGATACGTATGTGTGGGTAGCATGGTCTCACGATGTCCTTATAGTATGTACATTATTTTGATAGCCGAAGGGCTTATGTATATAATGGTAATTATGTTTCCAAGTGAAAAATGATTTTCCTATGATTTGAGTATAAGATTAATGAATGAACGCTTGATGAGTACGATGGGTAATGGAATGAGCGGTGCTCGGTGGTTAGCCCCGGGTACCCGTCATGGCCCCTAGTCGGGTCGTGAGAGGATCGTGCGATAGAGCCATGATATAAGAATTTCGCTTTTCTTAACCGTGTTTTATGTTTTCAGTGATGCCTGTAAAGAGAAAAGCTACAGTAGCCCAAAAAGGCAAGACAGCGAAAGGTAGGAGAACCAAACAGGTACTGCTGAGAGATATAGACGAGGGTCAGTCCCAGAATGAGGTTCCATCTCAGTCCTCTCACTCACTGCCTGCTTCAGAGGAGCATGAGGAAGACTCAGCCCAAGCTCCGACACCCTCAGTTCTTCCACCAGATACCTTAGGCCATGAGATGAAAAAGGCCATACAATTGCTGACTCAGTTAGTCGCCGCTCAGGCTCAGCAGCAAGGTACGGGTCATGGAGATAGAGCAGTCAGTGCCAGAGCTCGTGATTTTATTATTTTGAGCCTTACAAAATTCTTTAGGTCAAAACCGGATGAGGAACCTTAGAGATTTATCGATCGAATGTTGATAACATTGCCGTTAATGCATGCTTCGAATGTTAAGGCGGTTGAGTTGGCCTCCTATAGATTACAGGATCTTGCGGTTCATTGGTTTATGGTTTGGATGTCTTCTAGAGGCGTCAATGCACCGCTATGGAAAGAGTTTGTGGAGGCTTTCGTCCAACACTATTTACCACCAAAGGTTTGACGGGCTAGAGCTAACAAATTCCTTAATTGAAGATGAGGAAATATGAGTTCCCTAGAGTATAGCCTCCGCTTCAACTCTCTAGCTAGGTATGCCCCAGCCATGGTAGTTGATATTGGGGATCGTGTCCATCGGTTTATTTATATTAATGGATAAGTGCTTGATAACCTCATTTCAGGAAGGTATGGACATTTCTCGCATTCTAGCCCATGCCTAGAATTTGGAATAATGGCAATAACAGAAAAGAACTGAGCGTGAGCATGATAGGGGTTATAGTAAGAGGGATAGATCCTTGGGTCCGACTGGTAAGTTTAGAGGAGGGAAGAGGCAGTCGTATTATAGGCACTCGGGCCATTCAGCGATTAATGCACCTCCACGGTTTGCAGGCTCGATATTTGATAGACTTATTCACTCCAGACTGGGTCAGTGTTTTAGGGCTTCGAGTTCTTAGTAAAGGGATGATTCAGGACAGCCAAGACTACCCCTACCTCGATGTACTCAGTGCGGGAATCTATATTGGGGACAGTGCCGATTAGGTTCAGATGTTTGCTATGCCTCCGGTCAGCCAGGCCATATTATGCGTGACTATCCCTCGAGGGGTAGTAGAGGTATGGTTTAGCCTATAGGGTCAGCAGCTGGGTCTTCAATATTTGTATGGCCTCTAGGGAAAGGCTCACAGGCACCAGTTAGTTGTGGTAGAGGTAGAGGAGGAGTGCCCAGTTTGAGTGGTCCTCAACACCGTGTCTATGTACTGGCTGGGTGACAGGATCTGGAGTACTCCTTTGATGTTTTCACAGGTATATATTCGGTATTCTGTCATAATATATATGCATTGATTGATCCAGGCTCTACATTGGCATATCTTACTCCTTATATTGCTAGTCGATTTGGGCTGAAACCTGAGTCAATTAGACCTTTCGATGTATCTGCACCAGCTGGTGATGAAGTGATAGCTAGTCGAGTATATAGAAATTGTGTTGCTGTGATTTGTGATCATCATACTGTGGCTGATCTACATGAGTTGAAAATGGTGGATTTTGATGTTATTATGGGTATGGATTGGCTGGCTTCTTGCTATGCCAATGTTGATTACAGAACAAAAATGTTTTGTTTCCAATTTTCGAGAGAACCAGTTTTAGAATGGACGGCTAATACAACGTCTTTGAGAGGTAGGTTTTATTCCTATCTCAAGGCAAGGAAGATGATTGCTAAGGGTTGTATTTATCATTTATTCCGGGTTCAAGATATAGAAGCCAAATCGCCGACTCTTTAGTCTGTTCCAGTAGTGAATGAGTTTCTGGAGGTACTCCCGGACAACCTTCCAAGCCTTGTCCCAGAGCGAGAGGTTGATTTTGCTATTGATGTGCTACCGGATACTAAGCCCACATCTATTCCTCAAATATAGAGTTAAGATCTGGGTACCACCAGGTAGGAGTTAGGGAGAAGGACATTCCAAAGACAACCTTCAGAACTAGATATGGTCATTTCGAGTTTCGGGTCATGTTGTTTGGATTAACTAAAGCACCGGCGGAGTTCATGGATTTGATGAATAGTGTGTTCAGGCCTTTTCTAGATTCATTTGTGATTGTGTTTATCGACGATATCTTAGTATACTCTTGATCCGAGGCAGAGCATGCAAATCATTTATGTGCGGTCCTTATGGTTCTTCAGACTCGGGAGCTATATGAAATTTTTTCGAAATGTGAGTTTTGGTTAAATTCTGTGACATTTCTGGGGCATATTATTTCAGCTGATAGCATTCGGGTGGATACCCAGAAGATTGAAGTTGTAAAGACTTGGGCAAGGCCTACAACACCTATGGAGGTTCATAGTTTTCTGTGTTTGGCTGGTTATTACCGAAGATTTGTAGAAAGCTTTACTTCCATGTCTACAGCACTAACAAAGCTAACTCAAAATGCAGTCAAATTTCAATGGACGGATGCTTGTGAACGCAACTTTCAAGAGCTGAAGAATAGATTGACTTCGGACCCGGTTCTGACACTTCTGGAAGCATTGAAAGGCTATGATGTCTATTGTGATGCTTCAGGGTTTGGGTTAGGTTGTGTGTTGATGCAGCATGGTAAGGTAATTGCTTATGCTTCACTGCCGTTGCTAAAACATGAAAGGAACTACCCAACCCACGGTCTAGATTTAGCTTCTGTGATGCATGCATTTAAAATGTGGAGGCATTATTTGTATGGTATTCATGTTGAAATTTATATAGATCACAAGAGTCTTCAGTTTATTTTCAAGCAGAAAGAGTTGAGTTTTCGGCAAAGGCGATGGATGGAGCTGTTGAAAGATTATGATGTTAGCATCCTATATCATCCCAGGAAAAGGAACGTCGTAGCTGACGCTCTTAGCCATCTATGGGAAGCTCACAAATTATACTAGTTTGTACTTAAGAGTGTCTTTGAGACCTGACCTTGATATGAATCCTCTTGAATGTAGATTTTTCGGAGTTTGGAGGAGAACGTTAAGTAGTTAAGAAGACGAAAAGGTATGTAAGGCTAACCTTTCTTTCTAATGGCATGATTTCCTTTTTGTGAATCCATTTAAGATATCCCAAAAGTCCTGTTCCTAGAGACGCTAGAAGCTCATGATTCTCAAAGTTCTCATGATTTTGTTGATCTTTTTTATTGTCGTCGATCGTTTATGACAGTTGACCCTCTAGCGAAAGATATAGTCATGATGATGATGATGTTTCTCTTATTTATGTATATATATATGGAGTTGGGTTGTGACATCGAGCCTATTTAGCCTGGCACGACATTTATTGTGCGCACACCACTAATCGATTGGGTACGGATAACACCAAACCTTGTTATGGTCGGGTACGGATGAAACCAAACCTACATAGTTGGGTATGGTATCACTATATGTACTTGTAAATGTATATGTGTGGAAGGTCTTCTTTGGAGAAAGGGTAAGTAAGTATGATGAACGTCTCAAGAGGTATAAATGGTTCTTCTCTCTTATATTATCCTTCATACTTTTTTGGTGTTACTACTTATGCCTTACATATTCAGTACATTGTTTGTACTGAAGTCATTTTGTTTATGAATGCGGTGTTGATGCCCGTAGGTGGACAGGGAGACAGACTCGACCCTTAAGCTGCTTCATCAGTTATTGTCTAGAAGAGCTTCATTTGATTCAGAGGTGTTGTAGTTGGTACTATTTTTTTGTGTACATATATGGGCATGGCGAGGTCTTGTCCCTACCTTATGATGTCACATATTCTTTGTAGAGGTTCGTAGACAGATGTGGACAGCTAGATCTCCCTCACCCTTGTCGGCTCATATTTTGTCTATCATTTTGACGGCCTTGCCGGCTTGTATGTGTATATATATATATATATGTGTTGCCATAGTTAATGATGTTATATGGATGTGCGGATGTTTGATAGAAGTTGTGCCCTTCTCGTTTCATGGTAGTTATGAGTTAACTGTGTGACCCACCTAGATGTTATTGTGAGAATAAGTTAAGAGGTGCTCGACAGGTTAGCTCCGGGTGCCCGTCACGGCCCTCCAGTTGGATCGTGACAAAAGTGGTATCATAGCAGTTCGTCCAAGGGTGTGTCTACGAGCCGTGTCCAGTAAAGTCTTATCTATGAGTGTGAAGCGCACCAGACTTATAAACAGGAGGCTGTGGGCACTTAGGAATGAAGGACCATTATTTTCATAACAGACCGTGCGATAGAGCCTTGATATAAGAATTTCGCTTTTCTTAACCGTGTTTTATGCTTTCAGTGAAGCCTGTATAGAGAAAAGCTATAGCACCCCAAAACGGCAAGACTGTTACACCTTGGAAATTTCATGTCGTTGTGTAGTGAATGAACCAATGCGAGCTTAAGGGTAACAGGAATTTCTTAAGACTATAAGATGGATATTTAGTGGTCTTAGAATGCATACGTTAAGATTTTGAAGTTATATGAATTGATGAAATAAGGATTGATAAGGACAAGTGGAGTATGAGTGGGGTTTAGGAAAGGTTTCATAAATTATTGTGTTAAGGATTGTTTGGTAAGGCCTTGAGGATGAGTATAGGGATGTTTAGATCATTGATTAAGTACTAAACAAGTGTTAAGAAGGTGGTATAAGGATTGGAGATCAAACGAAACGATGACGATAACTTCGGAAAAACTGTGAGTTACACGACCACATTATACGGCCCGTGGAATTTTTTACGAACCGTATAATGGTCCGTATAACCCAACAACAACAATGTTTTCCATGGTCGTGAACCACAGACACTTATGCCGACTGTATAATGTTATACGGACCGTATAAGTGGTCCGTACAAGTCCCGACGGACTGATTAAGTTGCAACTATAAATACATGATCCCACTTTATTTTCTAATTCTTTCCCACTTCTCCACTTCTCTCCAAACTTCTAGAATATTCCATACATATCATTTCCAGAATAGAAGGGGAAATCAAGGGTTAATACCATAAATTCAAGTGAATAGACTGCAAGGAAGCTCTTTGGTGTTATTAGAGTCAAGAAATCCCTTGGAAGCTAAAGCTAGGGCTTTCTTCAAGTGAAGCATTGTAAATGAAAACCCGTTCCTACGTATTCAAAGGTGAGTTTCATGATTATTCCATGTTGGTTAAAGTATTGAAAAGTTGAAACACTTGGATTATGGAAGAAGATGGGAAAATGGGTTACAAAAGATGAAATTAGTGGCAATTGTGAATAGTAGATTAATATGAATCATGAATATTAATATGTTGTGATAATAAGTACGCTATAAATGACATTTAGAACATGGGGTAAGTATTGTATGTGAGAAAACGCGATAGTAAACTATAACCCCAATTATGGAGAAATTGAAGAGAAATTATGAAATGCGGATGATGTAGATGAATGATGATTGTTGCCTATTATATTGTGAATGTTGTTATGGATGTTTGGGAGTTGATATATGATAGGGAGAAAATAGTATAAACAAAGGAAATGCTTCCTAATTTTCTTTAGCTTTAGTAAGCACGTTTAAATAATCGATTAGCTAATGTTAATGTGAATTCTATTGAAGGTAAAAACGTGGGCATTGAAGGAGAATAAGCAAGAGATAGATTAGTTAAACGATAAAGGCATGTGAGGCTAGTCCTTTTTTCTATGGCATGAATCCAATGGTATGATTTTTCCTTCTTCTCCATGAATCCTCTATATCCCGGAAAGCTAAGAGTCTATGTTCATGAATAGCTACATAAGATAAGAGATACATTACGAGCCCAATAATGATGATGATGAGCTTAAGGCTAAAGATTCTAGAGTTCATGATATGATGTTCTTATATAGTTAATGATGTCGTTTATGGAATACGCTCACCTTATATACTATTTCCTTCAAGGAGAGGCAAAATACTTATGTCCATAATGGAATCGGGGGCACACGACCTTATGTCACCTCGATAAAGTATAGCTATCTTGGAGTTATTATGCATGCATTATGATGAGTACATGTTGATGATATTACATCACGACTATATGGCTGGGCAGACACCGCTAAGGCGGGCAGCGTATACACCATGTCTATATGGCATGGGCAGACACCACTAGTGGGCGGCATGAGATAGTACCCCGGACACGGGAGGCCTGGACGCAGGCTAATCATTACCACACCATACCTATATGGACGGGCAGCTTATACATTTATATATATATGATAGGATGATGATTATGAATTAAGCCAGCATGCATTATTTCTTTTATAAGTGACAGTCAGTTGCTCCTTATTTGATGCTTCCTTTATCTCATTGACGTATTATTGTTACTTATGCCTCTCATACTCAGTACAATATTCGTACTGACGTCTGTTTTCTTTGGACGATGTGTTCATGCCCACAGGTGGACAGGGAGGTGATCTTGATCCAGACTCGTGGGGGCTAGTAGCTAATTTGAGAGCGCTCCATTGTTCCGGAGGTGCTTTTGATTATTCTTTTGTGTACATATGTATATTTTGGGCATGACGGGGTCCTGTCCCGTCCCCATGTCTAGCACTCAAGTAGAGGCCCGTAGATACGCAGTTGTGGGTAGTATGGTGTCACGATGTTACTACTGTATATATATATATATATATATATATATATATATATATATATATATATATATATATATATATATATTATCATTTTGGTAGCCGAAAGGCTTATGTATGTAAAAGTATCTATGTTCTCCAATAAAAAAAGATTTTCTAATGATTTGAGTATGATGAGTAGTAGAGTGAGTGGTGCTCGGTTGTAAGCCCCGGGTACCCGTCATGGCCCCTAGTTGGGTAGTGAGAAAAGTGATATTAGAGTAGTTCAGTCCTAGGAAGTGTCTATGAGCCATGTCTAGTAGAGTCTTATTTATGGTGTGTTGCGCGCCACACTAATAAACAGGAGGCTACAGGGCATTCAGGAAAAATGACCATCTTTTATCTAAAGAGATCGTGCGATAGAGCTGTGTTATAAGGTTATCTCCATCCTAATAGTGTGCTATGATTTCAGAAATGCCGCCAAAGGGAAAAGCTACAGTCGCCCAGAAGGGGAAGACTACAATGAAAAGGCGGGTAGAAAGAGAGCCGACAATGAATGTTGAAGAGGGCGAGTCACATAATGAGGCCCCATCTAATACTTCCTCCACCCCGCCTAATGTAGAAGAACAAGGAGGAGCTTCAGCTCCAGTTCCTCCACCGGTCGTTTCGGGTCAACAAGTGACCGAGGCTAACCATTTATTGATGCAGTTAGTTGCCGCCCAGGAATAGCGGCAGACTGCGGGTTCAAGTGATAGGGCAGCTAGTACCAGAGCCCGTGATTTCATGAGTTTGAATCCTCCGGAGTTTTTCAAGTCAAAGATGGATGAAGACCCGCAAGGTTTTATTGATGAGATACTGAGAACATTGAGGATTATTCATGCCTCCGAAACTGAATCTGTGGAGTTGGCATCTTATAGACTCCGAGATGTAGCGGTATTGTGGTACAATAATTGGCTAGCATCAAGAAAAGAAAATGCGCTTTCTCCCGTGTGGCAAGAATTTGTAGATGCTTTCATCCGCCACTATTTGCCACCCGGGGTCCGCCGAGCTAGAGCGGATAGGTTCTTAAATTTAAAGTAAGGAAATATGAGTGCTCGGGAATATAGCTTTCAGTTTAACTCATTGGCTAGATATGCCCCGACTATGGTAGCCGATATGGGAGATAGGGTACACAGGTTTGTGAGTGGCTTGGGGCCACATTTGTTCAAGGATAATTTGACGGCTTCGTTGCAAGATAGGATGGATATTTCCCGAATACAAGCCCATGCCCAGAATTTAGAAGGACAACAACCTCCGCGAAGGGGTGACCGTGATATCGATAGAAGGTAAAGCAAGAGGGCTAGATCTATGGGGGCAGGAATCGATTATAGAGGGGGATCAAGGCAGATACATTCTAGACACTCAGGCCAGTCAGGGACTAGTGCACCTCCACGATCTACGGGTAGGAGATTTGATCGCTCCTTTCGTTCTGGACAGGGTCAGAGTTCGAGGGCCTCAGATTATCAGTTTGGGGGAGATTGTAGCCAAAGGACAACCCAGTACCGCGATGCAGCCAGTGCGGTAGACTACATTCCGGACAGTTTCGCCAAGGTTCAGATGCTTGCTATGCCTGCAGCCAGGTTGGACACATGATGCCAGATTTCCCGTCGATGAGTGGTAGAGTTGGGGGTTTTCCCACAAGATCAGTGGCTGGTTCATCTTCAGTGTACGTAGAGGCAGAGGGGAGCATCTACTTCAGGTGCCACTCAGCCCTGTGTGTATGCTTTAGCCGGACGACAGGATCTTGAGTCCTCCCCAGATGTGGTTACAGGTATATTATCTGTATTTTCCCATGATGTGCATGCATTGATAGATCCGGGTTCTACCTTGTCATATATTACCCCGTATGTTGCTGGATGTATTGGGGTGAAACCTGATTCAATTAAACCTTTTGAGGTATCTACTCCGGTTGGTGATCCCGTGATAGCTAGACATGTGTATAAAAATTGTGTACTTGTGATATGAAATCGCCAGACCAAAGCTGATTTAATTGAGCTGGAAATGTTAGATTTTGATGTGATTATGGTTATGGATTGGTTGGCCTCATGCTATGCTAATGTTAATTCGAATCAAAATAGTTCGATTCTAACTTTCGGGAGAGCTAGTGCTTGAATGGAAAGGTAATACAACATCTCCAAATGGTAGGTTTATTTCCTACCTTAAGGCAAGAAAGATGATAGCTAAGGGCTATATTTATCACTTAGTCCGAGTACATGAAACCGAAGCAAAGTCGCCAACTTTCCAATCCGTTCCGGTAGTGAATGAATTCCTGAATGTATTTCCAGATGAACTTCCAAGCCTTCCTCCAGAAAGAGAGATTGATTTCGCTATCGATGTGTTGCCGGACACCAAGCCTATTTCTATTCCTCCGTATCGAATGGCTCCAGCAGAATTGAAAGTGCTAAAGGCACAGTTGAAATATTTGCTTGAGAAGGGGTTTATTAGACCTCGTTCATCACCGTGGGGAGCACTGGTCTTGTTTGTGAGAAAGAAAGATGGTTCCCTACGAATGTGCATCGATTATAGGCAGTTGAACAAGGTGACGATAAAGAACAAATATCCTCTCCCAAGGATTGATGATTTGTTTGATCAAATACAGGGTGCCAAATGGTTTTCTAAAATAGACTTAAGGTCAGATTATCATCAAGTGAGGGTTTGAGAAGCGGATATTCATAAAACAACTTTCAGAATGAGATATGGCCATTATGAGTTTCGGGTGATGTCGTTTGGGTTGACCAATGCTCTGGCAATGTTCATGAATTTGATGAATAATGTTTTTAGGCCTCTCTTGGATTTATTCGTGATAGTATTTATTGATGACATTCCGGTGTACTCTCGCACAAAATCAGAACATGCCTATCACTGACGTATTGTTCTTGGAATTCTTCGAACCCGAGAAATATATGCAAAATTTTCAAAGTGCGAGTTTTGGCTGAATTCTGTGACATTTTTAGGCCATATTATTTCAGATGATGGCATTCGAGTTGATACTCAGAAAATTGAAACTGTGAAGACTTTGCCAAGGCCTACAACGCCTACAGAGGTTCGTAGTTTTTCTTGGATTGGCAGGTTACTATAGAAGGTTTGTAGAGGGATTTTCCTCTATTTCAGCCCCATTGACGAAGCTAACCCAGAAGTCAGTTAAATTTCAGTGGAATGATGCTTGTAAACGCAGCTCTAGGAGTTGAAGGATAAATTTCAGAAGGGCCAGATGGCTATGTCGTATATTGTGATGCTTCCGGTGTTGGTTTAGGATGTGTGTTAATGCAACACGGTAGAGTCATTGCTTATGCTTCGAGACAACTGCGGAAACATGAAAAGAACTATCCAACTCATGATCTCGAATTGACTGCAGTCATTCGTGCATTAAAAATGTGGAGACATTACTTGTATGGAGTGCATGTCGACATTTATACAGATCACAAGAGTCTTCAATACATTTTCAAACAGAAGGAGTTAACTCTGCGGCAGAGGCGATGGTTAGAGTTATTGAAAGATTATGATGTGAGCATTTTATACCACCCCAGAAAAGCAAATGTAGTAGGTGATGCGCTTAGCCACCGATCAATGGGCAACCTATGTGAAGTTCCTTCTAAAAAGAAAGAGATGATTCATGAACTCCACCAACTAGCTAATCTTGGAGTACGTGTAATTGATTCGGGTAGTGCAGAGATTGGTATTAATGATCCCACAGTTTCGTCCCTGAATATGGAAGTGAAAGAGCGATAATATGAAGATCCTTAGTTGAGCCATTATAGAGACGTATTTCATGAAAAAGAGAAGTCTCCATTCAAAATCTCCCCAGATAGAATTCTTAGTTACCGAGGCAGGCTATGTGTGTCGAATGTCGTAGAATTGTGTCGTCGAATTCTAGAAGAAGTCCATTATTCTCGGTATTCTATTCACCCTGGTGCAACAAAGATTTATCACGATCTCAAATAGATATATGGGTGGGATGGCATGAAGAGAGACATAGCAGAATTTGTAGCCTAATGTCCATGTTGCCAGCAAGTGAAAATCGAACATCAAAAGCCAGGAGGATTATTGCAAGCAATGGAAATCCCTACTTGGAAATGGGAAGTGATCAACATAAATTTTATTGTGGGGTTACCTCGTTCTCAAGGCAAGTATGATTCCATATGGGTGATCGTGGACAGACTCACGAAGTAGCTCATTTTCTTCCAGTCAGAACCACATACTCAGCAGAAGATTATGCGAGGTTTTATCTCAAAGAGATTGTGCGACTCCATGGTATTCCACTATCCATTATAACAGATAGAGGAGCACAATTTACAACCAAGTTATGGAAGTCTTTCCAAGAAGGTCTAGGTACCCAAGTGAAGCTTAGCACGACATTTCATCCGCAGACCCATAGACAAGCCGAACGTACCATTCAGACAAGCCGAACATACCATAGACAAGATATGCTACGGGCATATGTACTAGATTTCGGTGGTAGTTGGGATGATCACATACCTCTGATTGAGTTCGCATATAACAATACCTACCATTCCAGTATCCAAATGGCTCCGTATGAAGCTTTATATGGAAGGAAGTGTAGATCTCCAATTGGATGGTTTGAAATAGGAGAAGTACAACTGATAGGCCCTGAATTGATTCAGCAAGCGGTAGAAAAAGTCAAGGTGATCCGAGATCGATTGTTGACAGCCCAAAGTTGCCAAAAATCTTATGCGGACAACTGCCGGCGTGACTTGGACTTTCAGGTTGATGATTGGGTAGTTTTGAAGGTGTCGCCAATGAAAGGGCTGATGAGATTTGGCAAGAAAGGGAAGTTAAGTCCTAGATACATTGGATCCTATAAAATTATCCGCAAGGTGGGTCATATAGCCTACGAATCGGACTTGCCTTCAGAGCTTGAGTCAGTCCATCTAGTCTTCCATGTCTCAATGCTTCACAAGTGTGTTGCAAATCCCACGAAAATTGTTCCAATAGATGATGTTCAAGTGACAGAAAAGCTAGCATACGAAGAAGTGCCCATTGCCATATTAGACAGGCAAGTACGAAGACTTCGAAATAAGGAAGTAGCTTCAGTCAAAGTCCTGTGGTGAAATAACAACTGAGATGAAATGACTTGGGAGGAATCCACATATCTGCACTTATTCCAACCCCCAGGAGGGATTCAAGATGAAGCACTAAAATTATGAGGTATGTATGCTTTCTTTTCATGCTTTTGGTCATGTGTGGCCAATTTATACTGATATTGTATTGTGGCCCTGTGAGGCAATATTATTGTGGGCTGTTGTGACAGGATGGTAGTGCCATATTATAGGGGAAACTCTGGAGAAATTTTCGTAGAATTCCCGAGTGCTTAACATTCGAGGACGAATGTTCCAAAAGGGGGGAAAAGTGTTACACCTTTGAAATTTCATGTCGTTGTGTAGTGAATGAACCAATGCGAGCTTAAGGGTAACAGGAATTTCTTAAGACTATAAGACGGATATTTAGTGGTCTTAGAATGCATACGTTAAGATTTTGAAGATATATGAATTGATGAAATAAGGATTGATAAGGAAAAGTGGAGTATGAGTGGGGTTTAGGAAAGGTTTCGTAAATTATTGTGTTAAGGATTGTTTGGTAAGGCCTTGACGACGAGTATAGGGATGTTTAGATCATTGATGAAGTACTAAAAAAGTGTTAAGAAGGTGGTATAAGGATTGGAGATCAAACGAAACGACGAAGACAACTTCGGAAAAACTGTGAGTTACACGACCACATTATACGGCCCGTGGAATTTCATACAAACCGTATAATGGTCCGTATAACCCAACAAAAACAATGTTTTCCATGGTCGTGAACCACGGACACTTATACGGACCGTATAAGTGGTCCGTATAAGTCCCGACGGACTGATTAAGTTGCAACTATAAATGCATGTTGCCACTTTATTTTCTCATTCTTTCCCACTTCTCCACTTCTCGCCAAACTTCGAGAATATTCCATACATATCATTTCAAGAATACAAGGGGAAATCAAGGGTTAATACCATAAATTCAAGTGAATAGAGTGCAAGAAAGCTCTTTGGAGGTGCTAGAGTCATGAAATCCCTTGGAAGCTAAAGCTAGGGTTTTCTTCAAGTGAAACATTGTCAACCAAAACCCGTTCCTACGCATTAAAAGGTGAGTTTCATGATTATACCATATTGGTTAAGGTATTTAAAAGTTGAAACACTTGGATTATGGAAGTAGATGGGAAAATGGGTTACAAAAGATGAAATCAGTGGCAATGGTGAATAGTAGATTAATATGAGTCATGAATATTGATATTTTGTGATAATAAGTACGCTATAAATGACATTAGAATGTGGGGTAAGTATTTTATGTGAGAAAATGCGATAGTAAACTATAACCACAATTATGGAGAAATTGAAGAGAAATTATGAAATGCGGATGATGTAGATGAATGATGATTGTTGCCTATTATATTGTGAATGCTATTATGGATGTTTGGGAGTTGATATATGATAGGGAGAAAGTAGTATAAACAAAGGAAACGCTGCCCAATTTTCTTTAGCTTTAGTGAGCACATTTAAGTAATCGATTAGCTAATCTAAATGCGAATTCTCTTGAAGGTAAAAACGTGAGCATTGAAGTAGAACTAGCAAGCGATAAATTTAGCTTCTGTGATGTCAGGAAGGAACTACCCAGCCCACGGTCTAGATTTAGCTTTTGTGATGCATGCATTTAAAATGTGGAGGCATTATTTGTATGGTGTTCATGTTGGAATTTATATAGATCACAAGAGTCTTCAGTTTATTTTCAAGCAGAAAGAGTTGAGTTTTCGGCAAAGGCGATGGATGGAGCTGTTGAAAGATTTTGATGTTAGCATCCTATATCATCCAAGGAAAAGGAACGTCGTAGCTGACGCTCTTAGCCATCTATGGGCAGCTCACAAATTATACTAGTTTGTACTTAAGAGTGTCTTTGAGACCTGACCTTGATATGAATCCTCTTGAATGTAGATTTTTTGGAGTTTGGAGGAGAACGTTAAGTAGTTAAGAAGACGAAAAGGTATGTAAGGCTAACCCTTCTTTCTAAAGGCATGATTTCCTTTTTGTGAATCCATTTAAGATATCCAAAAAGTCCTGTTCCTAGAGATGCTAGAAGCTCATGATTCTCAAAGTTCTCATGATTTTGTTGATCTTTTTTATTGTCGTCAATCCTTTATAACAGTTGACCCTCTAGCGAAAGATATAGTGATGATGATGATGATGTTTCTCTTATTTATGTATATATATATGGAGTTGGGTTGTGACATCGAGCCTATATAGCCGGGCACGACATTTATTGTGCGCACACCACTAATCAGTTGGGTACGGATAACACCAAGCCTTGTTATGGTCGGGTACGGATGAAACCAAACCTACATAGTTAGGTATGGTATCACTATATGTATATGTGTGGAAGGTCTTCTTTGGAGAAAGGGTAAGTAAGTATGATGAACGTCTCAAGAGGTATAAATGGTTCTTCTCTCTTATATTATCCTTCATACTTTTTTTGTGTTACTACTTATGCCTTACATACTCAGTATATTGTTTGTACTGAAGTCATTTTGTTTATGAATGCGGTGTTGATGCCCGTAGGTAGATAGGGAGACAGACTCGACCATTAGGCTGCTTCATCAGTGATTGTCTAGAAGAGCTCCATTTGATTCAGAGGTGTTGTAGTTGGTACTATTTTTTTGTGTACATATATGGGCATGGCGAGGTCTTGTCCCTACCTTTTGATGTCACATATTCTTTGTAGAGGTTAGTAGACAGATGTGGACAGCTAGATCTCCCTCACCCTTGTCGGCTCATATTTTGTCTATCATTTTGACGGCCTTGCCGGCTTGTATGTGTATATATATATATGCGTTGCCAGAGTTAATGATGTTATATGGATGTGCCGATGTTTGATAGAAGTTGTGCCCTTCTCGTTTCATGGTAGTTATGAGTTAGCTGTGTGACCCACCTAGATGTTATTGTGAGAATATGTTAAGAGGTGCTCGGCAGGTTAGCTCCGGGTGCCCGTCACGGCCCTCCAGTTGGATCGTGACAAAAGTGGTATCATAGCAGTTCGTCCAAGGGTGTGTCTACGAGCCGTGTCCAGTAAAGTCTTATCTATGAGTGTGTAGCGCACGAGACTTATAAACAGGAGGCTGTGGGCACTTAGGAATGAATGACCATTTTTTTCATAATAGACCGTGCGATAGAGCCATGATATAATAATTTCGCTTTTCTTAACCGTGTTTTATGCTTTTAGTGATGCCTGTATAGAGAAAAGCTACAGCACCCCCAAAAGGGCAAGACTGTTACACCCTGGAAATTTTATGTTGTTGTGTAGTGAATGAACCAATGCGAGCTTAAGGGTAACAGGAATTTCTTAAGACTATAAGATGGATATTTAGTGGTCTTAGAATGCATACGTTAAGATTTTGAAGTTATATGAATTGATGAAATAAGGATTGATAAGGACAAGTGGAGTATGAGTGGGGTTTAGGAAAGGTTTCGTAAATTATTGTGTTAAGGATTGTTTGGTAAGGCCTTGAGGATGAGTATAGGGATGTTTAGATCATTGATTAAGTACTAAACAAGTGTTAAGAAGGTGGTATAAGGATTGGAGATCAAACGAAACGATGAGGACAAATTCGGAAAAACTGTGAGTTACACGGCCACATTATACGGCCCGTGGAATTTTTTACGGACCGTATAATGGTCCGTATAACCCAACAACAACAATGTTTTCCATGGTCGTGAACCACAGACACTTATACGGACTGTATAATGTTATACAGACCGTATAAGTGGTCCGTACAAGTCCCGACGGACTGATTAAGTTGCAACTATAAATACATGATCCCACTTTATTTTCTCATTCTTTCCCACTTCTCCACTTCTCTCCAAACTTCTAGAATATTCCATACATATCATTTCAAGAATAGAAGGGGAAATCAAGGGTTAATACCATAAATTCAAGTGAATAGAGTGCAAGGAAGCTCTTTGGAGTTGCTAGAGTCAAGAAATCCCTTGGAAGCTAAAGCTAGGGTTTTCTTCAAGTGAAGCATTGTAAATGAAAACCCATTCCTACGCATTCAAAGGTGAGTTTCATGATTATTCCATGTTGGTTAAAGTATTGAAAAGTTGAAAAACTTGGATTATGGAAGAAGATGGGAAAATGGGTTACAAAAGATGAAATTAGTGGCAATTGTGAACAGTAGATTAATATGAATCATGAATATTTATATGTTGTGATAATAATTACGCTATAAATGTCATTTAGAACGTGGGGTAAGTATTGTATGTGAGAAAACGCGATAGTAAACTATAACCCCAATTATGGAGAAATTGAAGAGAAATTATGAAATGCGGATGATGTAGATGAATGATGATTGTTGTCTATTATATTGTGAATGTTGTTATGGATGTTTGGGAGTTGATATATGATAGGTAGAATGTTATATCCCGCATTTTTCGCGTTCAGATAATTTAAGATAATTGCGGGAGGTTAAGAGCAAGACTATAATTTTGATCTTGTTTGGTGCATAAGTTGCTTATGAAAATTTTGAAGTGGGAATATTGAGAAGGGTCAAGGGTAAAAAGAGAAATTCACAAAAGGGGTCATGGAAATAATGTGGAAGGCTAGGGGCGAAATGGTAATATTGAGGAAAGTCGAGGGGCAAAATGGGAATTTCACAAAAGGGGTTCATGAAGGTTCCACAAAGGGGAATATTGGCCATGTGATGGAAATATATGGACTAAAGTGTACATGGATAGATAAATAATTCATCTTTTATTTTTAAGGAAATTTCAAGAAAAAAGAAGAAGAAAAATCTAGAGAAATGGAGAGAGGGGCATGTGCCCCTCACATGCTTGAGGAATCATATATATATATATATATATATAAGTTCATCTTTTAATTCAAGAAATATTTGGAGAGAGAGCAAGAACAAAAGAGAGGGAGAAAAACTTAAGGGGCCATTCGGCCATACCTATGGAGGAGTGACTCCATGGAGTTGATCATGAAAAAATTATTTCTTCTAGTATTCCAACTAAGTTGAAGGCCCTCATTAACATGGGGAGGTTGTTGAAGCAAGCAAACCATTCAATTGGGCAATTTCAACCCCTAGCCAAGTGAAGAAGTTGAGTGAAGAAGGTAAGGTTTACTCTTAATTTTCATATGTATGCATGGTTTGTGAATGTTGTGGAGTGTGAAAATGGATGAAATTCATGAAATATATAGGTGTATGGTTGTGGCCGTGTGTATGTGTTGTGGTGTGGGAAGATTGCATTAATTTTATGTAGTGTGTTGCTTGTTGTTGTAATGTATGGAAATAGATGAAAAATTCATGGAAATATGTATGTTGTTGTGGCGGCCGAATAAGGGTGGTGATGGTAAGATAAGATGAATAAATGTAATTTAGTGTTTTGATTGTTGTTGTGTGGATTCTATGATGGAAATGAAGGCTTAATGATTTAAATTGAGGTTGGAATCGTTTGTAGGTTGTTGGAGAAGATAATGTGATTTTCATATAGTGTTTGTGTTATTGTGGTTAATGTTGTCAATGTGTGGGATGTTGATGTAGTTTATAAATTTGGAAGAAAGAAATGTGTTGTCATTGTTCTTGTTGAGTTTGGAAGATTGTAAGTTTGGTTGTTATGATTGAATTTGGAAGAAGAAATTAAGTTGTTATTGTTCTTGTTGAAATTGGAAAGTGTTGGATGGAGTAGTATGTTGATTAAATTGATTTGAATTGAATTGAATTGAATATTGTGGTGTTGCTAGAATAATTGCTAGTATTGTTGTTGGTTTGGCCGAGTTGAATTCTCGGGTTTGTTGTTGATGATTTGAGCCGAGATAGATTCTCGGGGATGGCCCATTTACAGGGGAGATGCTGCCGAAATTTCGGCAGGTCATAAGTGAATTTAATTGAGATACTAAGAAAGGTATGTGTGGCAATGAATCTAATGATTGCGTCGATCTTCTTGAATGTAGACTAACGAGTTGGACGAATAAGCGTAGCTAGTAAGGCGCGGCACAGGTATGTTAAGGCTCGTCCCTCTTCTTTCAAGGCATGATCCGATGTTATGATTTCATAAGTATTTCCATAATTCCCTTGTTTCCAAAAGTTAGACGTTTTATGACTCTAAGGCATGATTCTTTTCTTGATAAACCGTAAATGTTTTTCTAAAAATTCTACACTTTTCCAAAACAAAGGTTTATGATTTTACACGCTTTTATGACTATAATGACGGACACGTTTTCATAATGACAACGATGATGTCAAAGAAGAGAACATGTTTATGATGATTATGGCGATTATTTCTTAAAGGTTCCAAATGTATGTGAATTGATGCCTTATGAGATGATAATTTTATTTTATGTTCTCCTAACGCTATTCTTTATTGATAGTCTCGCCTTATAATACTAGTCCCTTCAAGGCGAGACACGACGATCCTGACTGTCCATAATGTAATCGGAGGATTACCGACCTTACGTCACTCCGATGGATACATGACTTCCTTGGGCTCTCATGCATGCTGTACAGATGATATATGTTTATATGTATATGTATATGGGGAAGTACGGGGAAAGGGAAGGCGCTATAGACGCATAGCCACCTGATCAGTTGGAGTATGATATTGTCCGGGACGCGGGGCATATGTGGTTAAATGGATCGGCTGCCGACGCCTCGACAATATCATAAGAACTATTTTCTATATTATGTGATATATGTATATGATATATGTATATGTATATGGGGAAGATGGGATAAGGGCAGAGCGTTATATACGCGTATCCACCTGATCAGTTAGTCTTATATGACATGATATCATCCCGGACGCGGAATGCCCGGCCGTGGCACATATGTGGTTAAACCTGCCATCATCTTCATTTCAGCAGGCTTTATATACTAGTACTATTCATTATGTACTAACGTCCCTTTTGCCCGGGGCCTGCACTTCACTGTGCAGATACCGGTTTTCAGGAGCCTACACCGGTGCAGTAGGATCACCTCAGTTATCAGCTTATTGGTGAGCCCCACTCCTCTCGGTGTTCAACATAGAGTTTGCACTAGTATTCAGTTATGCTTGTCCAGGGCCATGTCCTGGTAGTTAGTATTCAGACATGTTTTAGAGGTTCCATAGACAGATGTTAGTTCATAGAGTCAGTTATGCTTTCATGTTTACAGACTATTATGTTTTCATGATTTTTCACGCTATGAGATAATTTCAAGACTTTATTCAGCAAATTATATTTTCACAATTCATTTAAATTGCATCATATAGGGTATATTGTTTTGATGCCCATGTTGACAAGCAAGCCATGAGGTTCGCTCGGTCACACGCAGTAAGGCACCGAGTGTCGTGTTTGGCCCAGGCCATGGTTCGGGGCGTGACATATATGGCCGGGCAGACACCGCTAAGGCGGGCAGCGTATACACCATGTCTGGATGACATGGGCAGACACCACTAGTGGGCGGTGTCACGACCCAGCCCCGTGGGCCGCGACTGGCACCCTACCTGGGTACCCAGACCAAATTGCATATTCATTTCCAAATCCAAACTGATTTCATAATTTTACAAAAGTCATATCAAATATAATTTATATATATCAGAAATATGTCTTAAGCGGTCATATCAAATCAAACTCAAACAAAGCGGCGGAATAGGCATCGCCGGTCAAAATACAAATATATACAGAAGGGCCATTTGGGGCCATCATATCAAACAGACCGCGTTAAGACCCGAAAGCAAAATCAAACAACATACACACAGGACCCTCGCCCCACAAAGATGACTACAGGCCTCTACGAATTCAAAACATAACATATGGCGAGACAGGGCCCCGCCGTACCCAAACTGTCACATATACAAAATATATACAGAGTAGAGGAGTCTGTACCCAAAAGTGGACTCCGAACCAAGTAAGAGTACTCCGGAAAGCAAGAAGTGAAGCCTACTGCGGAGGATCACCGATATCTGCACCTGCGGGCATAAAACGCAGCCCCCGAAGAGAGGGGGTCAGTACGAAATATGTACTGAGTATGTAAAGCACGGAGTACAGAAATACGGATCAAAACCGAAAGCAAATCAGATGTCAAAGTGGGGTACAAACTGGTATGTCAAAATCTGCATCGAAATCGTATACATATATTTTATGCAAATAAAATCATGCAAACGCTTAAGAACGTGGTCGCCACTCCGACGCTGGCGCCACACACAGCATAACACCAGAAGGTTTCAAATCTCCATACATCCCCGAACATAATCATAATCATCGGTGAGCGTATCGCATCCCGAGCCATATCACAGCATAACTCCAAACGGAACTGGGCCCTATGGCGAAGCCTCGGGAACCGTAACACAGCATACGGCCGAATTTATCATACAGCGCACGAATCAAAACCGGCCCGGGAACCGGTGAACGAAGTCATAATAAGGCACGAGCGGAGTCGTGAGCAAACAAATGCAAATCGTATTTCAAAATAGTCTTTCAAAGCAAAGTGAACTCATAAGTCATTTTAAAATACAAAGTAGTCGAGTACTTAGCCGACATAAAGTTTCATTTTGCAAAACGTTTCCAAAATGGTCCATATAGTTCAGAACATAGATTAGCGCATCGAATAGTCCAAACATACCCCGTAGGAGGATGTTCCAAAGATCAGAAGTGGTACGTTCAACTTGTTCTCAAAGGTGGCCCGAAGGGCAAATCGGGCATTTTGGGGTAGCGGACCCACCTCGAGTCGAAATGAGGTGACGAACATATTTTTATGAGCAGTTATATGCCAAGGGTCATACATAATCATTTCTAGGTTACCCGACCACATTTCGATAGGTTTCGGACGAATGGTGGCATTCTAGCCAAAATGGAGCCTTTAGGCTTCAATCGAATTGAATGAATAGTAACTTTTCTGTGGATCGGGTTGCGAGGAGCAGAAATGCTCCGGAAGGTCTCATATTCAACTAACACACTAAGATATGCCAAATAAAGAATTGGGAAGCTTTACATACCTCACAGGCGTCGTAAGCTCTTCCAAATGTCTCGTCCCGTTTCGTCAAAAATCTGCAAATGGTCAAAGTTACCAAATGAGATTCTTAGGCTCAAGGAATGCCTTAAACTCCAAAATTGCCTACCGAAATTTCGGCAGCATTTCCCCTATAAATCTAACATCCCCGAGGCGTAGCTCGGC
The DNA here is from genome assembly GCF_019175385.1 of Lycium barbarum. Taxonomy (NCBI): domain Eukaryota; kingdom Viridiplantae; phylum Streptophyta; class Magnoliopsida; order Solanales; family Solanaceae; genus Lycium; species Lycium barbarum. The sequence goes on from NC_083337.1 coordinate 25,209,790, forward strand.
TCAAATTAACCAATTACAACAGCCCACACGTCAACAACCAAACCAAACAACAATCAAACCACTCAAGCATTAAAGTTCTACACGACTTCCAAAGTTGGCAACTTTTCGTGCAAACGTTCAAAATCCCGATTCTATATTCACATAATTTGTATTCATTTAACCATTCAACACTAGTCAAACACATTCCAAATTCAATCTAAGCCATACACGAAATTGCACCAAAATCAATTTATTTCCATAATTCTTCAAAACGCTAAAATTCACAATGAACATTCTAACTAACGTCGTTTCATTCCAAATTCACCCATATCGTTAAAAAGTCATATCTAAAGTCTCTAGCACCGAAAATACACATTGATATACATAAAGATACCAAGGATATACACTTTCCGATAACATCCGAATTCGTTTTCCACCGCCAATTTAATTCAACAATCAATCAATTACGATCTAAGGGTCACAACAACACATTATGCCAACTTAAACAAGATCAATTCACACCAATTTCCTTATCTATGGCTCACGGCCAAACACACTACAAACACACACCCACGACTTTCTATTTACGTCTAAATTACGGGATTCTCGTCCACTTCCAATCCTTAACACATTCATAGCAATTCTATAACATTAGAGGGGCAAGATTCTTACCTTTTCTTGAAAACCCAACTTGTCGAAAACGTCGTCCTCGTGCCAAACTATTTATACCACGTCGGAGAGCGTCTTGAGCACCTCACAAATATGTAGAAACTAGGATTATTGGACCACCACACAAGCTTGGGATTTTTTTTTTCTTTTCTATCCTATACACGGCCGAACCCCTTTTTCTCTCTATGTTCTTGAATTATTGTTGGTTTATGAAAATTTCCAAGTGCAATCCATGTATATATCCTTTTAGGGGTCATGTGCATAGCACATGACCCTTTAAGAATGGGCTTGGCTGGCTCCCTCTTTTCCTTTGGGCTTCCAATTAACAAATTTTGGTTTCTTGGCCCAATAATTAAAAAGTCCCGTTTTGTAATTCCCGAAACTAATTTCCGAAGTTCCAAGCTTATCCTCGGCCTTTCCCGATGTCTTGACATTAAAGGTTACATAACCAACATAGTCATATTCCCACAAATTAATTTATGTCCTTCTAACACCCGAGTCATAGTTATCTCCCGATTTGCAATTATGCGAAAACGCGGGACATAACATTCTCCCCCCCTTAAGAACATTCGTCCCCGAATGTTAAACAAATCTTATGAAGGCTCACAAACATAACGGGAAAACTATTTTATAAATATAAATATGGCACACATGGTCCATCCGTTCGTTGGTACAACAAATACAAAAGTCTAGATTACAGGAGGCGTAGGGAATAAATGGGGGAATCTCTTCTTCATCTCATCCTCCGCCTCCCAAGTCATCTCTTCCCGATTGTTATTGCGCCACAGAACCTTGACAGAAGGCACTTCCTTAGTGCGCAATCTCCTCACCTGACGATCCAGAATAGATACCGGCTGCTCGTCATAAGATAGCTGCTCCGTCACCTGAAGATCATCCACTGGGAATATCCTGGAAGGGTCACCAATACATTTCCGCAGCATAGACACATGAAACACCGGGTGCACAGACTCCAAATCTGATGGCAAGTCTAGCTCGTAGGCGACTGCGCCTATCCTCCGAACAATCTGGTATGGCCCGATGTACCGCGGACTCAACTTGCCCTTCCTGCCAAATCTCATAACGCCCTTCATAGGCGACACCTTCAGGAATACCCAGTCACCAATCTGAAACTCCAACGGTCGACGCCGTTTATCAGCATAAGCTTTCTGTCGACTCTGAGCGGCTAATAGTCGATCCCGAATAAGCTTTACCTTATCTACAGCCTCCTGGATCACATCTGGCCCAATCAACTTAGTCTCGCCCACGTCAAACCAGCCAATAGGAGATCTGCACCTCCTGCCATAAAGGGCCTCATACGGGGCCATCTGAATGCTGGAGTAATAACTGTTATTGTAGGCAAACTCTATAAGTGGCAAATGATCATCCCAGCTGCCCCTGAAGTCAATAACACAGGCCCGTAACATATCCTCGAGCGTCTGAATAGTGCGCTCGGCCTGCCCGTCGGTCTGAGGGTGGAAAGTTGTACTGAGGGTCACCTGGGTCCCTAATCCCTCCTGAAACGACCTCCAAAAATTAGCTGTGAACTGAGCACCTCGGTCGGTAATAATAGATACAGGGACCCCGTGAAGTCTGACTATCTCTCTGATATATAATCTGGCATAGTCCTCAGCCGAATATGTAGTCCGGACCGGAAGGAAATGGGCTGATTTCGTCAGCCTGTCCACAATAACCCAAATAGAGTCGTACCTGCGTAGAGTACGCGGCAACCCAACAATGAAGTCCATATTAACCATCTCCCATTTCCAGGCTGGAATCTCCATCTCCTGTAACAACCCACCGGGCTTCTGATGTTCAACCTTGACTTGCTGACAGTTCGGGCACTGACTAACAAACTCAGCAATATCCTTCTTCATGCTGTCCCACCAATATAAACACCTGAGGTCCCGATACATCTTAGTGGAACCAGGATGGACAGAATACCGGGCACAATGTGCCTCGCCCATAATCTGCCGTCGTAAGCCCGCAACGTCCGGTACACAGAACCTGCCATCGTACAATAATACTCCTTCAGGCGAGATCTCAAACTGGGTCTTTGTCTTATTAAGGGCCGCATCTCTGTACTGAATCAAAATAGGATCCTCAAACTGGCGCTGCTTTACTTCCTGAATAATAGATGACTCAGCAACCGGGCGAACAGAAATCCCAGAATCTCCAGAATCTGCCAAACGGACTCCGAGGCTGGCCAGCTGATGAATATCACGAACCAGATCTCTCTTATCAGATGGAACATCCGCTAGGCTGCCTACGAACTTGCGGCTAAGCGCATCAGCTACCACGTTGGCTTTCCCTGGATGGTACAGAATATCAACATCGTAATCCTTTAGTAGCTCCAGCCACCTCCGCTGCCGCAAGTTTAGCTCCTTCTGCTTAAAAATATACTGAAGGCTCTTATGGTCCGTATAGATATCCACATGGACCCCATATAAATAATGCCGCCAAATCTTCAAAGCATGAATCACCGCGGCCAACTCAAGATCATGAGTGGGATAGTTCTTCTCGTGCGGTCTGAGCTGCCGGGAAGCATAGGCTATAACTCGACCGTGCTGCATCAATACACATCCTATCCCAATACCAGAGGCGTCACAATATACAACATACCCATCAGACCCCTCTGGAAGAGCCAAAACTGGCGCTGTGATCAATCTCTCCTTCAGCATCTGAAAGCTGCGCTCGCAGGCATCGGACCACTGGAATTTTGCTGCTTTCTGGGTAAGCCTCGTCAGTGGTGCTGCAATAGAAGAGAAGTCCTCCACAAACCTGCGATAATACCCAGCCAATCCCAGAAAACTGCGCACCTCAGTCGGTGTAGTAGGCCTGGGCCAATTCTGCACAGCCTCAATCTTCTGCGTGTCGACCCGAATACCGTCTGCGCCGACAATATGACCCAAGAATGCCACAGAAGTCAACCAGAACTCGCATTTAGAGAATTTAGCATATAATTTCTGCTGACGGAGAATGCCAAGTACCGTCCGCAAGTGATCTGAATGCTCCTCGGCTGATCGCGAGTAAATCAGGATATCATCAATAAATACAATAACAAACATATCCAGAAAAGGCCGAAATACCCGGTTCATCAGATCCATAAACACTGCTGGAGCATTAGTCAGCCCGAAAGACATAACTCTGAACTCATAATGCCCGTACCGGGTCCTGAAAGCAGTCTTCGGGATATCAGACTCCCGTACTCGCACCTGGTGATAGCCTGAGCGCAGATCTATCTTGGAGAAGTGTCTAGCACCCTGCAGCTGATCAAACAAGTCATCAATCCGGGGAAGGGGATATTTATTCTTAATAGTCACCTTATTCAGTTGCCGGTAGTCAATACACATCCGCAACGACCCATCCTTCTTTCTGACAAATAATACCGGCGCTCCCCAGGGTGACGTGCTGGGCCTGATAAAACCCTTATCCAGCAAATCTTTCAGCTGCTCCTTCAACTCCTTCAACTCAGCTGGTGCCATCCTGTAGGGAGGAATAGATATAGGCTGCGTATCCGGCATCAACCCAATAGAAAAATCAATCTCCCGCTCCGGCGGAAGGCCAGGAAGCTCGTCAGGAAAAACATCTGGAAACTCACTGACGACCGGGACAGACTGAAGGGTAGGTACCTCCGCTGCAGTATCGTGCACACGAACCAAATGATAGATATAACCCTTCTGGATCATCTTCTTAGCCTTGAGGTATGAAATAAACTTACCCCTCGGCGATGCAGTAGATCCGAACCACTCTATGACTGGTTCCCCTGGAAACTGAAAACGGACCACCTTTTGCTGGCAGTCGACATTAGCATAGCAGGAAGACAACCAGTCCATACCCATAATGACGTCAAACTCGAGCATGTCTAATTCTACCAAATCAGCCTTAGTGCTACGATCATAAATGGTCACAGAACAATCCCTATAGACCTGCCTCGCTATAATAAAATCCCCAACTGGCGTAGCTACCTCAAATGGCTCTATAGGCTCAGACACTATCCCAATCTTACTAGCAACGAGCGGGGAAATATATGATAAAGTAGAGCCAGGGTCAATCAATGCATATACAGATCTGGAGAAAACCAGTAATGTACCTGTGACGACGTTTGGCGAAGCCTCCTGATCCTGGCGGCTGGCCAAAGCATATATGCGGTTCGAGGGACCGCTAGAACCTGAACCGCCACCGCGGCCTCGACCGCGCCCTGCCGGTGCTGGAATACCCCGCCCTCCCGGGCGTGCAACAGATGGAACAGAGGAAGAACCGGCGGCTGACCCTGTCTGCTGAGCCGCATTACCCGAACCACTGGCCAATGGGCAGTCTCTCATAAAGTGGCCCTGACCACCACACGAAAAACAAGCTCCAGTCGCTCGGTAACACTCCCCGGGATGAGACTTCCCGCAATGTGGACAACGGGGTCTAGGTGGTCTGGCCTGACTGGGACCCTTGGATACCTGTGATCCTGCTGCTCTGGAGCTCTGACCGGCCCCAGAAGGTCCCGTACTATCGAATCTCCGGCTGCCTGTCTGAGTACCCCGGCCAGAAGGAGGAAAATATATGTCAGACTGCTGCTGCTGCTGAGGCTGTCCGCCTCGAGAATCCCCTGAATAACCCGCGGATCTAGCCCTCTTGGGCGGCCTCCTGTCTCTATCTCTGCCAGCAGGATCAGATCTGCGACGGTCCTCCATACCCATCGCATAGGCCTGAAGCCGGGAAATATCCATGTCTGTCTGCAGTGACACGGCCATACAGCTGTCTACCAAATACCGGTCCAATCCCATAACATAGCGGTGCATCCGATCGGACATATCTGCTACCACGGCCGGTGCATATCGGGCCAGAGAATCAAACTCAAGGCTATACTCGCGAACACTCCGACCCCTCTGCTGCAGACGTAAAAACCGATCAGCTCGTGCCCGCCGTAACTCTGGCGGCAAAAAGTGGCGGGTGAATGCTGTCACAAACTGATCCCAAGTGGCTGGAGGGGCACCCTCTCCCCTAGACAGCTCCCAAGTCTCGTACCAATGAGTAGCCACATCTCGGAGCCTGTTTGAAGCCAGCTCAACTGACTCGGTCTCAGAAGCCCTGACCAAATCCAGCGAGCGTCGCATCCCCCGAATAAAGTCATGGGGGTCCTCATCGGGCTTAGACCCGAAGAACTCTGGAGGGCCACATAGCAGAAACTCCCGAACTCTCAGGCTGTCCCGCCTGTCATCGTCATCATCGTCCCTCCGCCCGCGTCTGCGAGCCTGCCCTGCTACCAACGTAGTCAGCAACTGTACAGCCTCCCTCAAGGTCCGATCCTCCGCCCCTGGCTGAGGAGCTGGAGTCTCAGGTGCGGGTACACGGACCTCTGGAGCTGCTGAAGGTCCTACTCCAGGCTGTACTGGTGGGGGTGTAGCAGACCCCTCAGACTGTGGCACATCCTCAGGCAAATCATAAACACGAGCCCGGGTAGCTCGCTGTGCCTGGCTAGTCTCTCCAATCCTCGCCTTGCCCTTCTGGGCCGCCGTAGCCTTCTTCGGAGGCATCACTGCAAACACAAGGGCGAGTCAGACCAAAATAATCCTAATAGCTCAGCTCTATCGCACAATCTAAGATTACAAAGAAAGTAACGTCCTAAATGCCCTGTAGCTTCCCGTTTATAGATGTGGTGCACAACACATCGATAAACAAGACTCTACGAGACACGGCCTGTAGACATTCCGAGGACAAACCGCTCTGATACCACTTTTGTCACGACCCAGCCCCGTGGGCCGCGACTGGCACCCTACCTGGGTACCCAGACCAAATTGCATATTCATTTCCAAATCCAAACTGATTTCATAATTTTACAAAAGTCATATCAAATATAATTTATATATATCAGAAATATGTCTTAAGCGGTCATATCAAATCAAACTCAAACAAAGCGGCGGAATAGGCATCGCCGGTCAAAATACAAATATATACAGAAGGGCCATTTGGGGCCATCATATCAAACAGACCGCGTTAAGACCCGAAAGCAAAATCAAACAACATACACACAGGACCCTCGCCCCACAAAGATGACTACAGGCCTCTACGAATTCAAAACATAACATATGGCGAGACAGGGCCCCGCCGTACCCAAACTGTCACATATACAAAATATATACAGAGTAGAGGAGTCTGTACCCAAAAGTGGACTCCGAACCAAGTAAGAGTACTCCGGAAAGCAAGAAGTGAAGCCTACTGCGGAGGATCACCGATATCTGCACCTGCGGGCATAAAACGCAACCCCCGAAGAGAGGGGGTCAGTACGAAATATGTACTGAGTATGTAAAGCACGGAGTACAGAAATACGGATCAAAACCGAAAGCAAATCAGATGTCAAAGTGGGGTACAAACTGGTATGTCAAAATCTGCATCGAAATCGTATACATATATTTTATGCAAATAAAATCATGCAAACGCTTAAGAACGTGGTCGCCACTCCGACGCTGGCGCCACACACAGCATAACACCAGAAGGTTTCAAATCTCCGTACATCCCCGAACATAATCATAATCATCGGTGAGCGTATCGCATCCCGAGCCATATCACAGCATAACTCCAAACGGAACCGGGCCCTATGGCGAAGCCTCGGGAACCGTAACACAGCATACGGCCGAATTTATCATACAGCGCACGAATCAAAACCGGCCCGGGAACCGGTGAACGAAGTCATAATAAGGCACGAGCGGAGTCGTGAGCAAACAAATGCAAATCGTATTTCAAAATAGTCTTTCAAAGCAAAGTGAACTCATAAGTCATTTTAAAATACAAAGTAGTCGAGTACTTAGCCGACATAAAGTTTCATTTTGCAAAACGTTTCCAAAATGGTCCATATAGTTCAGAACATAGATTAGCGCATCGAATAGTCCAAACATACCCCGTAGGAGGATGTTCCAAAGATCAGAAGTGGTACGTTCAACTTGTTCTCAAAGGTGGCCCGAAGGGCAAATCGGGCATTTTGGGGTAGCGGACCCACCTCGAGTCGAAATGAGGTGACGAACATATTTTTATGAGCAGTTATATGCCAAGGGTCATACATAATCATTTCTAGGTTACCCGACCACATTTCGATAGGTTTCGGACGAATGGTGGCATTCTAGCCAAAATGGAGCCTTTAGGCTTCAATCGAATTGAATGAATAGTAACTTTTCTGTGGATCGGGTTTCGAGGAGCAGAAATGCTCCGGAAGGTCTCATATTCAACTAACACACTAAGATATGCCAAATAAAGAATTGGGAAGCTTTACATACCTCACAGGCGTCGTAAGCTCTTCCAAATGTCTCGTCCCGTTTCGTCAAAAATCTGCAAATGGTCAAAGTTACCAAATGAGATTCTTAGGCTCAAGGAATGCCTTAAACTCCAAAATTGCCTACCGAAATTTCGGCAGCATTTCCCCTATAAATCTAACATCCCCGAGGCGTAGCTCGGCTCAAATTAACCAATTACAACAGCCCACACGTCAACAACCAAACCAAACAACAATCAAACCACTCAAGCATTAAAGTTCTACACGACTTCCAAAGTTGGCAACTTTTCGTGCAAACGTTCAAAATCCCGATTCTATATTCACATAATTTGTATTCATTTAACCATTCAACACTAGTCAAACACATTCCAAATTCAATCTAAGCCATACACGAAATTGCACCAAAATCAATTTATTTCCATAATTCTTCAAAACGCTAAAATTCACAATGAACATTCTAACTAACGTCGTTTCATTCCAAATTCACCCATATCGTTAAAAAGTCATATCTAAAGTCTCTAGCACCGAAAATACACATTGATATACATAAAGATACCAAGGATATACACTTTCCGATAACATCCGAATTCGTTTTCCACCGCCAATTTAATTCAACAATCAATCAATTACGATCTAAGGGTCACAACAACACATTATGCCAACTTAAACAAGATCAATTCACACCAATTTCCTTATCTATGGCTCACGGCCAAACACACTACAAACACACACCCACGACTTTCTATTTACGTCTAAATTACGGGATTCTCGTCCACTTCCAATCCTTAACACATTCATAGCAATTCTATAACATTAGAGGGGCAAGATTCTTACCTTTTCTTGAAAACCCGACTTGTCGAAAACGTCGTCCTCGTGCCAAACTATTTATACCACGTCGGAGAGCGTCTTGAGCACCTCACAAATATGTAGAAACTAGGATTATTGGACCACCACACAAGCTTGGGATTTTTTTTTTCTTTTCTATCCTATACACGGCCGAACCCCTTTTTCTCTCTATGTTCTTGAATTATTGTTGGTTTATGAAAATTTCCAAGTGCAATCCATGTATATATCCTTTTAGGGGTCATGTGCATAGCACATGACCCTTTAAGAATGGGCTTGGCCGGCTCCCTCTTTTCCTTTGGGCTTCCAATTAACAAATTTTGGTTTCTTGGCCCAATAATTAAAAAGTCCCGTTTTGTAATTCCCGAAACTAATTTCCGAAGTTCCAAGCTTATCCTCGGCCTTTCCCGATGTCTTGACATTAAAGGTTACATAACCAACATAGTCATATTCCCACAAATTAATTTATGTCCTTCTAACACCCGAGTCATAGTTATCTCCCGATTTGCAATTATGCGAAAACGCGGGACATAACAGGCGGCATGAGATGGTACCCCCGGACACGGGAGGCCTGGACGCAGGCTAATAATTATCACACCGTACCTATATGGACATGCAGCTTATACATTTATGCATATATGCGATGATGATGATTATGAAGTAAGCCAGCATGCATTATTTCTTTTATAAGTGACCAGTCAGTTGGAGTTGCTCCTTATTTGATGCTTCCTTTATCTCATTGACGTATTATTGTTACTTATGCCTCTCATACTCAGTACAATGTTTGTACTGACGTCCGTTTTCTTTGGACGCTGTGTTCATGCCCATAAGTAGACAGGGAGGTGATCTTGATCCAGACTCGTAGGAGCTAGTAGCTGATTTGAGAGTGTTCCATTGTTTCGGAGGTGCTTTTGATTATTCTTTTGTGTACATATGTATATTTTGGGCACGACGGGGTCCTGTCTCATCCCCATGTCTAGCACTCTAGTAGAGGCTCGTAGATACGCAGGTGTGGGTAGTATGGTCTCACGATGTTACTACTATATATATATACATATATATATATTATTATTTTGATAGCCGAAAGGCTTATGTATGTAAAAGTGTCAATGTTCTCCAATAAAAAAAATATTTTCTAATGATTTGAGTATGATGAGTAGTAGAGTGAGTGGTGCTCGGTGGTAAGCCTTGGGTACCCGTCACGGCCCCTAGTTGGGTCGTGACAAAGACAATGAAAGGTAGGAGAACCGAGTGGGTACCGCCGCCAGATATAGACGAGGGTGAGTCCCAGAATGAGGTTCCATCTCAGTCCTCTCACTCACCGCCTGTTTTAGAGGAGCATGAGGAAGCCTCAACCCAAGCTCCGACACCCACATTTCTTCCACCAGATGCCTTCGGCCAAGCGATGAAAGAGGCCATCTAATTGCTGACACAGTTAGTCGCCGCTCAGGCTCAGCGACAAGGTAAGGGTTATGGCGATAGAGCTGTCAGTGTTAGAGCCCGTGATTTTATTATTTTGAGCCCTGCAAAATTCTTTAGGTCAAAACCGGATGAGGACCCTTAGAGCTTTATCGATTGAATGTTGAGCCCACTAAAGGATGAAGGAGGCCGAATTCGGCCAGCCGGATCAGCAATCGGTTCATCGTCGACCGTGCGCCCTCGTGGACAGACATCCCAGGCTCCAGCGGGCCGCGTCCGAGGTAGAGGAGGGGCACCTAATTCAGCTGGTCCCCCGCACCGCCTATATGCACTGACAGGACGACAGGACCCTAAACCTTCCGCAGACGCGGCCACAGGTACTTTTTCAGTATTTTCTATGATAACCGTGTGTTAATCAATTCGGATTTTATTTTACTCTATACTGTCCTCTGTATTACTGAACATATTAAGAGATTGGAAATTTGGACGAAAAGTGGCCATACGCATAGGTAAAAGGCGGATACTGGAGATTGCGGAGGTTAGAACTGTAAATAAAAGAAAATATGTGTTACGTGGACGTTTCGAAACCTGCTAAGACCCCAACGCGTCCCATATTATGCGACATAAGTAGTACGGGGAAGCGGAGGTAGAAGTACTAACACCGAGACACTGAAATGCATTAAAGTTTCAAGGTTAAGCGTGCTCAGGTGGGAGTAATTCCATGATGGGTGACCCCCTGGGAAATATACTAAAAATTTCATAAATGCGGAAATAAGAGACGAGTGTAAAATTAGGCAGCCCAGAGTAAATTGGGGTGTGGAAAGCGGTTAGAAACCCCACACGAGTCATATAGGCCGAGACGGACTAAACTAACTGAAAAAGGGAAGCCATGACAACAGAAAGCTTTGGGAGAGAAGGAGAAAAGTACAGGTGTCACAGGGTGAGGCCAATATTAAGTCCACACTAGCTAAGGCAAGGAATCCCTAATATGGCGGTATACGGGAGCGTGTCTAGTGAGGGGATAGACGCGGCGGATGCCAAGAAAAAGGGATTATAACCGTGAAGATCGGAAGAGGCAACCTAAGCTCCTAAGATGAATATGCTAAGTGACATGAGGCGTCTACAAAGGAGACCTCCCCGAAATAATATACTACGCTATGAGGCCAGTTCAACATTCGAGGACGAATGTTCTAAAGGGGGGGGGGGGATGTTAGATCCCGCATTTCGTATAATCATATAATTCAAGACAATCGCGGGAAAATGACAAGCAAGGCTTTACTTTTATCTTGTTGGGCATACGAGTCGTTTACGAAGAATTTAGAAGTGAAGATAATGAGAAGGGTCAAGAGCATAAAAGGAAGCTGCAATATGACTCGTGGAAATATGGAGAAAGAGGAAGGGAAAATTTGGAAGTTGGAAGAATTGCTTCATAAATTACAAGAACTAGTCAATAATGCAAAGTGGACTTGAAAGTAATTTTTTGGAAAATTACTAGGCCCAACCGGCCATATATGGGACCAAGCCCATGTGGGATAGAAATTTATGAATTAAATAGGTGATAAATCCATAGTTATCTCATAAGTCTCTAGAAAATTCAAGGAGAAACAAGAACAAAAGAAAGAGGAGAAAACCCCTTAGGGCTATTCGGCCATAGTGAAAATCCAAGAAAAAAATTGCAATTATTCTCCAAAAATCATTTTCTACCAAGTAGGGGGTGCACAACAAGGTGGAGTTGTTGTTGGAGCAAGAAAGGTTCAACATCATACAAGTTGCCAAGAGTTAGGCAAGTGAGAAGTTGAAGAAGAAAGGTAAATTCTAATCTTGTTTTATGTGTTATACATGGTTTATATGTGTTGTAGTATGCTAAAATGGATGAAATTCAGGAAGGAGATGAAATTAGTATGTGGCCGTGCATGTTCCTATATGAATAAGAATCATATTTCAATTATTTTGTTTAGTGTTTGGTTGTTATGGTTGTGAATGATATGTGGAAAATGGAAGTTGAATGAATTTGGAGAGAATGTAGTTGTGCATGCATGAAGTGTGGCCGTGAGTGTTGTGTGTGTGTGGCCGTGAGTGTTGTGTGTGTGTGGCCATGAGGTTGTGGTATAGTATGGAAGTGAATGAGTTAATTTTATGTAGTGTTTTGGTTGTTGTTATATTGTGAATCCTATGTAGCTAATGAATGTCTAGGAACCTTAGTTGAGTTGTGGAAATTGGAGACTTATTTTAGAAATCATGCATATTGAATGTGATCTTCTTACGCGTATGAAAGACAATGATATTGGTATGGGGTCGTTGGAATATATATATATTAGAAGATTGCATTGTTTTATTGGAGTTGGAAGGTTTTGAAGAAAGTAGTAAATTGATATCATGTATCTTGAATTGAATGTATGGATCGCTAGTGTGATTGTTGAATTCATGTTGATAGTTTGGCCGGGTTTGAATTCCCGGATTGTGTTTGATGAGAATTTGACTAAATTGAATGTCGAGGATGGTATATTTACAGAGGAAATGCTGCCGAAATTTCGGTAGCCAAGTATTACCTTAAGATTTCAACTCTAAGTATACTAATGAGAGTTTTGGTAAAAACGACCAATTTGCAGATTTTGACGAAATTGTGACGTGAATTTGGAATAGCAAAAGGAGCGGAAAGAGGTATGTAAGGCTTCACCCTTCTTTCTATGGCATGTCTTAGTTGTAATAAGTTGGGTACGAGCCTCGGGGACAACTCGGTTCCCCGGAATTCGCACCTAATGTTTTCCACTTTTTGTTCAATAGAATTGAACTAGAAAGTGTGCCAATTGTTGGAAAAACCTCATACACCCTTAGAACTTGTATAAATGGGACCCGATTACACTAAGACCCTCACAAGTGACGCTATGACACATAACATACGTAAATCGTATACGCTACCGCATCCGGCCCGAGGTGGGCCCGTTACTCTCGAATTTTCCTATAGTCGTGGTTGACTTACTTGAAGTAAATCCAAAGGGGACTTTTGATCCCAATCTCGTTACCGAATGATAAGTACTATGACTACTCTAACGAGAATGTTTCTATGAGGATAATGATAATTACAATGTTAGACAAGAGAATGTACCTTTGATAAGTACGACCGGAACGACTCTATGACTAAGATGACTAAGCTAAGTATCTTATGTAAACATGAAAGTGATACACTAATTTTTGAATCGTATTTATATTTCCTAGCTATATCTTTATTTTCTCTGACTCCAAAGCCTATGACGGTCATCTATGATGCCCACGATTTCATTCTACGGTTACTGTAATACTATTCTCCGTTGATAGTCTCGCCTTAAAATACTTGTTCCTTCAAGGTGAGACAAAGCTATAACTAGCATTCCATAACGTAATCGGAGGTCACCGACCTTACGTCACTCCGATGGATACATGATTTTCCTTGGCTCTTGTGTGCTTATATGATATATGTATATAAAACAGGTATATGTGTATGGATATGTATATATAAATAAGATAAGTAATTGTATATGAGACGTGTATATGTATAAAAGATAAGCAAATGTATATGTATATGTGTATGGGGAAAGGGGAAGAGTCACTGTTATATCACTACCTGATTCAGCTGGATTCCATCCTGGACGCGGGATGCCCGGACGCGGGATATGGGAAAGTCGTACGCGGCGTCTGTATATATATATATATAATGTATGCTACCTATCTATGATGTAATGTGTTGGGACACCGTTGGGGAGGGGGCTTGGGAGAGCCGATGTATTCGGCGTCTGAAAATGTGAATCAAAGATACTGTTCACTGAATTGTACTGTTTTCTGTATACGAGAATAAGGGACACCGTGGGGGTGGAGCCGATTGTATTCGGCGTCTGTAAATGTGAGCAAAAGGTACCGTTACTGAAATGTACTATTTTCTGTACACGAGAATAAGTAATATATATAAATGTTAATTCCTATGCTTATGAAAAGAAACGTTTCAAAGACGAAAGGACAAGTCTACATGACAGCCGGCCTGAAAAGGGGCCTTCCTACGCACAGGTTACTTTCTCGCCTTGTTATTGTCACGACCCAACTCCGTAGGCCGCGACTAGTGTCCGTGCTGGACACCCAAACGTACCCAATAACCCAAATTAGCAAACGATAGAATATTTTCAAATATAAAAGTCACTTGGCGTTAGTAGTGATCATAAATGAACCGACACAGTACTTGGAAGCCGGTGAGGCCGTCACAGATCATATCATACCCAAACATATGCAGAACCCAGACAAGTATGTCTACAGACCTCTACAGATCATAACAGAATCATAAGACGGGACAAGGCCCAATACCCCTGAATCGCATACATATATATAATATAGCGGCAGACTGTATATACCGGCCCTAAACAAAGAGCGCTCCCAATATAGCAGAATAGATGTCCTAGGCAGGCGGTCAGCAAATTTGTCTTCTGTACCTGCGCGGCATTAAAACGCAGCCCCCGAAGAAAGGGGGTCAGTACGAAATATGTACTGAGTATGTAAAGCACAAAACATAGTAAACCAAGTCATAATCAAAGCAGAAGGTACAGAAAATGGACAGAATATCAAGATTAGAAAAATACTGATCATAAAGCATAAATAGTATTTGTTGAAAACATATGTCGTACCTGGTCCCATTGCAGAACAAGATTTTAACCGAAACAGAACTTACAGAGAAGTGAGTGTGACATCCGAAGTATCAAATGCATATTTTCAAAACATGAGTAGTGTGTACAGAAACATATATCACATCATATCCGGCCCCTGCCAAGGGGCTCAGCAAACAGAACGTGGCCACCCTCCCAACGCTGGTGTCACCATACATAAGGAACAGAGTAGGGGATAACCCCGTCACATAACATATCATATCAGATGGCCATATCAGATCGTATCATATCAGAATGTGTGTACATGGCACAGCATACTCCAAAACCCATGTACATATATACTTGCCTCCTCACATCGAGGCACGGCGAACAATGCAGTGGAATACGCTTGACAACATATCCTGGCACGGGCTCAGTGTGGGAAACATTGAGGCATCCACGAATGGAGTAGTGAGAAACTAAATGCAATAAAAATATCATAGATTTCCA
Source organism: Lycium barbarum (assembly GCF_019175385.1). NCBI lineage: Eukaryota > Viridiplantae > Streptophyta > Magnoliopsida > Solanales > Solanaceae > Lycium > Lycium barbarum. The sequence continues at coordinate 25,225,069 of NC_083337.1, forward strand.
GAGACTCAATGAGGCATATCGAAGGACAAATCAAATCAATGAGATCGCACAGACCCATAGTAAGTGTATGTCATAATGAGTTACGGAAGATAATCCCTCTGGGATCGTTTTCATATTCCAAAAATGGTTTACCAGACTCGAGGGAATCATTAAAATAATTTTCCTTCAGTAGTTAGAAGGATAGTTAAAACAATTCGTTTTATATTGTTCGAAAATAAGGCAATAGTATAATAAAAGAGTAAAGCAGGAATAGTGGGAAACTAATTGTAATACGAAATATCGCACCTTTACAGAGACTCAATATAGTATTTAGAATACGTATCATTAGTAGTTGGAAAAGTTTGAGGGTTTCAGCAAAGCCTACTTAGAGGGTTCAATTCTATTGAACGAAAAAAGAGCATTTTCAATTGCGGATTCCAAAGGGGCAGAATATCTTCCGAGGTTCAAATCAAATCCTAGTATACCTAGGACATGCCAAGAGAAGGATCGGGATAGCTTTACATACCTTTTACGCACTTTACGCCTTTCCAAGTTCACCTCCCGTTTCGTCCAAAATCTGCAAATTGTCACATTTACCAAATGTTAACCATAAGGCTTTAGGCTTAAATCTAAAGTCAACACTTTTCTACAGAAATTTGGCCAGCATTTCCCCTATACATATAGCGTCCCCGAGAATTCAACTCGGCCAAAATAATCAACAACAACCCAACAACAACACTAACAACATTAACCATAACTACAAAACACACAATATGGCACAACTAGCCTTCTTTCCGACGTAATACGATAACTTTCATTCCAACTTCGCACTTCCAAACTAAGCTCAATATTTTCATAGTCATCACTACTCAAGATCATTACAATACAATTTAGAAGCATTTCATATCATTTCTACAAAATATTCATGAGATATACATAATATACAAACTTTCCACCGAAGTCGTAATTCATTCAAAACTTCTAATCTTTTAACATACTTAGTCATAACATGTTTTCATATCCCAAGTTCATCAACAATCATCATAATTTGCACCTTAACAACTCCATTTCCATAATGTCATAAAATCATACTAAAACGACATAAACTTCTACATTCCATTTCAATGCAAACTTACATCATTTTATCTTTATTTACATTGCAAGCATCACAACAACACAACTAACATGTTAAACCAAATTAATTCATTCTCCTTCCAAACTTCAAATACCACACGGCCACATTCCATTTTTCCAACTTCAACCAAATTCATTCCACTTTCATTCTCAATAAGAATTCCATCCTACACACAACTAGAATACAACATAAATTTCAACTCATCACACTTGTACATTAATACACACACACGGCCACACATACATATGCACACCCACTTTGAAAACTTCCATATTTTCATGAAATTTAATCATTTCCATACACTACAACACAAACAAACCTTCATAACATAATAACTTGGGATAAATTCTTACCTTTTTCTCCAATCTTCTTCACTCAAACATGTTGCCATATTGAAGGAATAAGTGCTCTTTCTTCCCAAACAATTGCACCAAGTTGTAGAGGACCCTCAATTTAGTGGAAATACCACAAGATAATAATTTTTGGATCAAAATTTTTTAGGGGTAAAAATGGAGAGCAAGGGCCGAATATGCCCTTCATGTTGCTCCTCTTGTTCTTGTTTTTCTCCTTCACTTGTTTCTCTTGAAACTTCTAAAGGATAATGACTTCTTATAATTAATTTGAGACATGGGAATAATTTAAAATTTTGTGTGGGCTTGGCCATGTGGCCGGCCACCCTTCTCATTTTGGGCCTTGATTTTTCATCCATTTTTGAGCCCAAAGACTTATGGATCACATTTTGTAATTCCCGAAGCTAATTTCCAAAATTCCAATTTTGCCCTTGGCCTCCCTCAACACTTCCACATTAATATTCTTTCATGAACAACTCATGAGTTAAATAAAATCAATTATGACCTTATTCCTTACAAATCAAAATTATTTCGAATTTTCCCGAATACGCGAAAATACGGGATATAACATCCTCCCCCACTTTTGAACATTCGTCCTCGAATGTTAGATTAGTCTTATAGGGTCCGTAAATACTTCGGGGGAGTTTCTTTTACAGTCAGCACAATTGATACACATTCGTCTTTGAATATAATCAAGTAAGGGATTTAGATTACCGGTGGGCATAAGAAACAAGTGAGGACACTTCTTCTTCATTCCGTCCTCTACTTCAAAGGTTGTTGCTTCCCCATTACTGTTTTGCCACAAGACCTTAATAGGGGGTATATCTTTAGTGCGTGGTCTCTTCACCGGGCGTTCCAGACTAATTACAGTTTATTCTTCATCAGACAACTCTTCCGTCACTTGAATATCTTTTGGTGGAAATATTCTGGGAGGATTACCGACACATTTGCGGAGCATGGATACATGAAGTACCAGATGTACCGCTTCCAAATCAGATGGTAGGTCTAGCCCGTAAACGACATTCTCAATTCTTCGAACAATCTAATAAGGTCAGATATATCGCGGATTGAACTTACTCTTTTTACCGAATCGCATTATGCCTTTCATAGGCGATACTTCAAAAATACCCAATCACTAACCTGGGATTCCAACGGTCTACGCCGCTTATCATAATATGACTTCTGTCGACTCTAAGCTGCTAATTGTCTCTCTCTCGGATAAGTTTCACCTTATCAACTGCCTATTGGATCATATCTGGGCCTATTAATTCTATTTCGCCAATATCAAACTAGCCGATGGGTGACCTGCATTTTCTGCCATACAAAGCCTCGTATTAAGCTAGAATGGTAGCGGTTATTATAAGCAAACTCGATCAACGACAGATGATCGTCTCGGCTACCTCCGAAATCAATAATACAGGCTCGCAACATATCTTCTAGCGTCTGTATAGTGTGCTCGGCCTGTCCGTTACTCTGAGGATGGAATACTGTGCTTGGACTTACCTGAGCCCCTAATCCTTCCTGAAACAAATCTCCAGAAATTAGTCATAAACTAAGTATCTCTGTCAGTGACAATAGATATAGGAGCTCCGTGGAGTCTCACTATTCCTTTAATACATATAGTCTGGCATAATCCCCAACCGAATAAGTGGTTCTGACGGGGAGAAAATGGGCTGACTTTCGTCAGTTTATCAACCATACCACATATGGAAATCATACTTCCGTGGAGCGCGAGGCAAACCCGTAATGAGATCCATACTAATTACCTCCCACTTCCATGTCGGAATTTTCATTTCCTGAAACAGTCCACCCGGTTTCTAATACCTAATTTTAACTCGCTGGCAATTTGGGCACTGGTCAACCGGTCTTACGATGTCGGGCACACATAATCTGCCTCTGCATAATCATACCCATCAGGTAAAACCTCGAACTGAGTCTTTTCCTTGTCAAAGGTCGTATCTCTGTACTATACCCGAATAGAATCCTCAAACTGACGCTGTTTTACCTTTCCCGTAATCGATGATTCGGTAACTTCTCGGACAAAAATTTCAATATCTACAGAACCAACCAAACGGACTCCAGGGCTAGCTGACTAATGAGCATTTGCAGACCAATTTTTTTTTTCTGAATGTACGCCGGTCAAGCCGTCCGTAGACTCACGACTAAGTACGTCTGTCACGGCTTTAGCTTTTCTAGGGTGGCACAAAATATTAACATCATAATCTTTCAATAATTGCCATCTTCTCTGCCGCGAATTTGGCTCCCTTTTTCTTAAAACATATACTGGCAGCCCTTAGGATTCGTATAAATATCAACGCGCACCCCACGTAAGTAATACCGCCATATTTTTAAAGCATGAATCACCGTAGCTAATTCCAGATCATGGGCGAAATAATTTTTCCTCGTGCGGTCTGAGCTGCCGAGGGACATAGGCCATAATCTGACCATTTCCAGACAACTACATATTTCAGTCGATGTCGAAGGTCTAGACCAGTCCTGTATCGCTTCAATCTTCTGTATGTTAGTTGTTTTCGTTCATGCTTAATTTATTTTACTTTCATTCGCTCCCCCTCCTTGGGGTTATACTTACACCATATTCGAATCTTTTCTTTCTAACCTACAACTTGATTATCTTCGTACGAAACCTTAACAGAATTATGATTACATAGTACACAATCTTACTCGGTAGTTGGCACTCAAGTGATATAATTAAGGTAGTTGCTTATCTCATAGTAACCACATACGTTCTTCATACCCATTCCTTACCTGTCGTCCTATTTTCTCGACAATCGAATTATTTGATATTCACATAATTCATCATTTCATGCCGTAAGTTTTTCTTTGCCTGTACTATTCCATTTTAGTTTGCTTTCGCAATTAACTTCGTGCTTTGCCCGTCAACTCTTTCAGAGGCTCCGCTTAATTACGTTTCTCACGGTTCACTTCTCCTGACATTTGGATCTTCCAATCTCAACCGGTAGCAAAATAAGTATCAATCTATTTCGTAACATTGGTACCACACCTTTCCCTTTTTCTCGTAAGTTCTATCCAGTTAATGTTTCCCGTATGTTACAACACTGGCTATTAGGGTTCACCAATCAATCGACATGGTCATAAATGGGGCCCCTACACATACGTATATATATATATATATATCACTCCCATTTCTTTTACAACACATCTTCAATCACTTGTTCGAATTTACTCTAATTTCAGGGCTGCGCTGCTTTTTCTTTCTTTTTAACAATCTAATCCGTCTCAGCTCGTGTGACCCCTATAAAGTTTCTAACCATTCCACATATCCTAATTCCATTTAGGTTACCCCGAATTTCCTATTCGTCTCTCATATCTATGTTGCGAAAATTTTGTACATTTCCCAGGGGGTCACCCATCCCAGAATTGCTCTGGCCCTAGCACGCTTAACCTTACAACTTTAATGAATTTAGGCATGTTAAGACCGGTATAATCACACCGATTGCCCCGCACAGCCTTTGTCACGTAATTTAAGACAAATCGGGGTCCTAACAGCCTTTTCAAAACGTTCTCGTAGCGGGTCCCACCCCGACCTAGCGAAAATTCTTTTACCTTTCTGACTATATGGTTACCGTGTCGCCCCCTGTAAACCCTCAATATTTACCTTCATGCATATATATGTTTCTAGACAGCCCACGAGTTTAAGTTTTTATTCCACAAATTTCATCTCCAACCAGTCGAGGAAAACTGATAAAATGTTACTGTAGGGTATCTTCCGACCACCAGCAAAAGAAGCTAGAGTCCGACGAACTTCGCGGAATCTTTTAGTACTTAATTCACCTAATTACCTCCACGTTTATATATATATTTGAGTCGTGCGCGAACCGCTCAATTCCCGACTGCTTGTCATACACTTTGTATTCTTCCAATTAGAGGAAACTTGATCGTCGGACATTTTTGCCCTTCCGCATATTTTTTGCCGTTCACATGGGCTATGCTAAAACAAAATGGGGTTAGAACATATTTCTGGTCCCTCCAAATAAATTGTGAATTCGCTACTCGTATATGCTTTCTCGAGATAAAATTTTCCATATGAGGATAACGCTTCTTACGAATGACATGGAGGGTATCTCTTTAACTTTTTACCCAACATAAGAGACTTACCCTATCGGTATCGACCTTTAAGATATGTTAAGAATTTATATCTCATTTTCCTTGTCGTATTTCTAGAAAAATTTTGGCAGAGGTTCCTCTGTATTTCTTACTATCCCAAAACTTGTACACAGGAAATACCAACCATGCCTCACAGGGCCAACACATATACGTATATACATATCATATCACGTCGCATCACAGCCACACGGGGCTAACAATTTCAGATAAAAGTATAAATATGCCGAGGCTTACCTCACATGCCCAACTCAAACTGCACCTGCTACACTTTCCTTTTTAATTTTCAACTTTATGTTTCAATCTTATTCCACACACCTTACCCAGCATACACCTTTCATATCATTACTTACCGGAGTACTGTGTAGCTTCCAATATCAGCAGTCGCTGTCTTACATCGATACCGTTCTCCAGCTGCAATCAAGGGTTAGTAAAGAAAGAAATTCATTTCCTACAGCTAGCTCTATCGCACGATCTAAGAATCAAAGAAAGGTAACACCCTAAATGTCCTGTAGCCTCCTGCTTATAGATGTGGTGCACAACACACCGATAAACAAGAGTCTACTAGACACGGACTGTAGACACTCCGAGGACGAACCGCTCTGATACCACTTTTGTCACGACCCAACTCCGTAGGCCGCTACTAGTGTCCGTGCTGGACACCCAAACGTACCCAATAACCCAAATTAGCAAACGATAGAATATTTTCAAATATAAAGGTCACTTGGCGTTAGTAGTGATCATAAATGAGCCGACACAGTACTTGGAAGCCGGTGAGGCTGTCACAGATCATATCATACCCAAACATATGCAGAACCCACACAAGTATGTCTACAGACCTCTACAGATCATAACAGAATCATAAGACGGGACAGGGCTCCGTCATACCCCTGAATCGCATACATATATATAATATAGCGGCAGACTGTACCAATATACCGGCCCTGAATAAAGAGCGCTCCCAATAAAGCAGAATAGATGTCCTAGGCAGGCGGTCAGCAAATTTGTCTTCTGTACCTGCGCGGCATGAAAACGCAGCCCCCGAAGAAAGGGGGTCAGTACGAAATATGTACTGAGTATGTAAAGCACAGAACGTAGTAAACCAAGTCATAATCAAAGCAGAAGGTACAGAAAATGGACAGAATATCCAGATTAGCAAAATACTGATCATAAAGCATAAATAGTATTTGTTGAAAACATATGTCGTACCTGGTCCCATTGCGGAACAAGATTTTAACCGAAACAGAACTTACAGAGAAGTGAGTGTGACATCCGAAGTATCAAATGCATATTTTCAAAACATGAGGAGTGTGTACAGAAACATACATCACATCATATCCGGCCCCTGCCAAGGGGCTCAGCAAACAGAACCTGGCCACCCCCTCGACGCTGGTGCCACCATACATAAGGAACAGAGTAGGGGATAACCCCGTCACATAACATATCATATCAGATGGCCATATCAGATCGTATCATATCAGAATGTGTGTACATGGCACAGCATACTCCAAAACCCATGTACATATATACCTGCCCCCTCACATCGAGGCACGGCGAACAATGCAGTGGAATACGCTTGACAACATATCCTGGCCCGGGCTCAGTGTGGGAAACATTGAGGCATCCACGAATGGAGTAGTGAGAAACTAAATGCAATAAAAATATCATAGATTTCCAGAGACTCAATGAGGCATATCGAAGGACAAATCAAATCAATGAGATCGGACAGACCCATAGTAAGTGTATGTCATAATAAGTTACGGAAAATAATCCCTCTGGGATCGTTTTCATATTCCAAAAATGGTTTACCAGACTCGAGGGAATAATTAAAATAATTTTCCTTCAGTAGTTAGAAGGATAGTTAAAACAATTCGTTTTATATTGTTCGAAAATAAGGCAATAGTATAATAAAAGAGCAAAGCGGGAATAGTGGGAAACTAATTGTAATACGAAATATCGTACCTTTACAGAGACTCAATATAGTATTCAGAATACGTATCATTAGTAGTTGGAAAAGTAGTTAAGACGTTTTCTTAAAAATCGCTTGGAATCAAGTTACAAATCGTCATAAGGGTAAAATCGGAAATAGTGGGCCCACCTCGGGACAACCAAAGCGGCGGGCTCAAATTACGTATATTAAGCTTATGGAGTCACCTACAGAGGTATTAGGGGTATTCCATAACTTTCTAGGCAGTTTGGAGAAGTTTGAACAATTTTTCAGCAAAGCCTACTTAGAGGGTTCAATTCTATTGAATGAAAAAAGAGCATTTTCAATTGCGGATTCCAAAGGGGCAGAATATCTTCCGAGGCTCAAGTCAAATCCTAGTATACCTAGGACATGCCAAGAGAAGGATTGGGATAGCTTTACATACCTTTTACGCACTTTACGCCTTTCGAAGTTCACCTCCCGTTTCGTCCAAAATCTGCAAATGGTCACATTTACCAAATGTTAACCATAAGGCTTTAGGCTTAAATCTAAAGTCAACACTTTTCTACAGAAATTTGGGCAGCATTTCCCCTATACATATAGCATCCCCGAGAATTCAACTCGGCCAAAATAATCAACAACAACCCAACAACAACACTAACAACATTAACCATAACTACAAAACACACAATATGGCACAACTAGCCTTCTTTCCGACGTAATACGATAACTTTCATTCCGACTTCGCACTTCCAAACTAAGCTCAATATTTTCATATTCATCACTACTCAAGATCATTACAATACAATTTAGAAGCATTTCATATCATTTCTACAAAATATTCATGAGATATACATAATATACAAACTTTCCACCGAAGTCGTAATTCATTCAAAACTTCTAATCTTTTAACATACTTATTCATAACATGTTTTCATATCCCAAGTTCATCAACAATCATCATAATTTGCACCTTAACAACTCCATTTCCATAATGTCATAAAATCATACTAAAACGACATAAACTTCTACATTCCATTTCAATGCAAACTTACATCATTTTATCTTTATTTACATTGCAAGCATCACAACAACACAACTAACATGTTAAACCAAATTAATTCATTCTCCTTCCAAACTTCAAATACCACAAGGCCACATTCCATTTTTCCAACTTCAACCAAATTCATTCCACTTTCATTCTCAATAAGAATTCCATCCTACACACAACTAGAATACAACATAAATTTCAACTCATCACACTTGTACATTAATACACACACACGGCCACACATACATATGCACACCCACTTTGCAAACTTCCATATTTTCATGAATTTTAATCATTTCCATACACTACTACACAAACAAACCTTCATAACATAATAACTTGGGATAAATTCTTACCTTTTTCTCCAATCTTCTTCATTCAAACATGTTTCCATATTGAAGGAATAAGTGCTCTTTCTTCCCAAACAATTGCACCAAGTTGTAGAGGACCCTCAATTTAGTGGAAATACCACAAGATAATAATTTTTGGATCAAAATTTTTTAGGGGTAAAAATGGAGAGCAAGGGCCGAATATGCCCTTCATGTTGCTCCTCTTGTTCTTGTTTTTCTCCTTCACTTGTTTCTCTTGAAACTTCTAAAGGATAATGACTTCTTATAATTAATTTGACACATGGGAATTATTTAAAATTTTGTGTGGGCTTGGCCATGTGGCCGGCCACCCTTCTCATTTTGGCCATAGATTTTTCATCCATTTTTGAGCCCAAAGACTTATGGATCACATTTTGTAATTCCCGAAGCTAATTTCCAAAATTCCAATTTTGCCCTTGGCCTCCCTCAACACTTCCACATTAATATTCTTTCATGAACAACTCATGAGTTAAATAAAATCAATTATGACCTTATTCCTTACAAATCAAAATTATTTCGAATTTTCCCGAATACGCGAAAATACGGGATATAACAGTTATATGCCCTGTGACTCCATGATATTATTAATCGTACTCTATGTTACTGCTTGTATTATTTTCTATGCCTTACATACTCGGTACACTATTCGTACTGACGTCCCTTCTTGTGGACGCTGCGTTCCATGCCGCGCAGGTCAGCAGACAGGTGGACTTGATCCTTAGGAGCTCTGCCAGCAGTACTCTACAGCGCTCCAGTCGTTCCGGAGTCTTATTTCAGTGGTACTATTTTGTGTATATATAATCTCGGGCACGATAGTACTCAGCCCTTTCTATGTATAAGTGTACTATGTCTAGAGGCTCGTAGGCAGATATGTACAGTCAGTCAAGTATAGTTAGATATATAGTGTTTTGGCATGTTAATGTTGTTGTATAAATTTCTAACGAAGTTTATTAGCCTATGTTCACAATGACGCTGCTAATGTTAATGTTCAAAAAATAAATATGGCTCTGTAGCTTCGGTTGCTGGGACTCACATGTCCACCGATACAATCATATATGAGATATCATACGCATTCATATATATATATATATATATATATATATATATATATATATATAATTACTATCAACTAGCCCATAAAATACTACCAAACGCTATTCAAGCCTATCCTAATTCCAGAGCTGTGATGCACTTTTTGTCTCTTCACCAGTCTAGTCTGTCTCGTCCTGCGCGACCTCTTATGGTCTCCAACCATCCCGCACACTCTAATTCCCCTTAGGTTACTCTAGCTTCTCATCTGCCTCTTATGTCTCAATTTATAGAACTTTTAGTTCACTTCCCAAGGGGTCACCCATCCTAAGATTTCTCCCTCCTTAGCACGCTTAACCTCGAAACTTTGATGGAATCCGGTGCAAGATGTTGATATAATCGCGTCTGCTTCCTCGCATGACCTTTATTACATGATCTAGAGCAAATTGAAGTCTAACAGATTCCGAGACATTTTCATAACACGTCCTTCCCTTTACAATTACTATTTTACCCTTTTCAATCCTCAATATTCACCCTTCACCTTCGTGTATCACTACCTTTCGTCCTAGATTCCCATATTCCCGATGGTAACGAATATGCCTTCGTCGCCGTTACTAATAAGTACTCAGGTATCAGTCTGTTCAGATTTCCACTCACCATCCTTACATAATAATCTACAGCAAAACTGATTGTCGATTTCTCTGAATCTTCCAACAGACCTTGCTCCTACTAAACCTCGAATGTTATCCATTTTAATCCTCTGGACTGCTAATCATCTTTCTCGCTGTTATTTTTCACGCCATGCCCAAATCCGTAGCTCCTCTAAACAATGCATCTCACTTATTGTCTATTTACAATATTTCCCTTTCCACACTTCCTTCTGTTAGGCATACTTAACTAAATGACCTGATTTCTTGAACAATTCTGGCAGAATATCCTTTGCAATCCTTACTACTCCAAATCTGTACGCAGCAAATATCGACAATGCCTTACAGGGCATACATATGTATACGACACATCTCAGCCATCCAGAGCTTCCAATTCCAAGTAACGGAACAAATATATCAAGGCTTACCTCTATGACATTCCATATCGTTACTCATCTTCTTCCGTCGTATGTAAGGCTTATATAAGGAATCTCATTCCCTATTACATGGCTCTATCGCACGATCTAATACAGAAAGAAGGTCAACAATCCCTAGATGCCCTGCAACCTCCTGTTTATAAGTGTGGCCGGCTTCACACCCATAAACAGGACTCTACCGGACACGACTTTGCAGACAACCTGCTCTGATTCCACTTTGTCACACCCTAATTTCCCTAGGGTGTGATGGGCACCCGACCCTTACTTAGGGCCGAGCGAACCCTCTGTCCCTTAGTGCACACATAATCTTTTTAGACTTTCAAATCAAATAAAGATGAAATACATTGTACAGCTTTCAGAAATATTATTTTTCGTCGTTATTCTCAAATCAAACAAAATATGTAATCATGTAGAATTTATCACATAACACATAATGACATATCAGCTGATGGAGCCGCTTACAAAACTGACATTCTATACCCACGACTCTGTCTGCAAAGTCTCTAACATTATTCAGAAATCATAGCACGTATACTCTGACTCGGCAACACTCCAGGAGCAAATGGAGCTTGCCATCTTCGCTGGAACATCTTCTATAATAGCTTCAACTCATCTGCGTGTACCAGCGCGGCATGAAACGCAGCGTCCACAAGAAGGGACGTCAGTACGAGTAATGTACCGAGTATGTAAGGCATGAATAATAACATACGAGGGATACATAGCATGAATAATGACATAAAGGAATTATAAAGCATATCATGAGATAGAAGAGCAATCTGTACATATGAGTGCCTTTTGGCGGGTACCATGCATGCTTAGTGCTGCGGAACGTGCATCTCGATCCATATAAATATATATATATATATATATATATATATATATATATATATATAATATATTGCTGCGGAACGTGCAGCCCGATCCATTTATCCATATATCCCGCGTCCGGGACGATATCATATTATACCAACTGATCAGGTGGCTATGCGCCTATAGCGCCTCACCTTTCCCCTTGCCCCATATACATATACATATACATATATCATATAAGCAGCATGCAGGAGAGCCAAAAGAATGTTATGTCTCTATCGGAGTGACGTAAGGTCAGTAACCTCCGAATATATTGTGGAAGACTCAATGGGCAAGTATACATACCGACACCTGAAGGCTCAGAAACAAGTTTCGGGTCAATCCTAGTTAATATAAGAAAGTTATGAGCGTTTGAAGTACAGAACCTTCTATGAACATTTCGGAAGCTATTTTTTTTTTTTTGGAAAATCAAAGTAATAATCATACCAAGTACCTTTAAACATGAAATCATTCTTATCATAGTCATCATAGAAATATTCTCGTCCTTGACATCATCAGTGTCATTGTAAAACATATCCATCGTTATTGTCATAAGATCTTACAAAATCATAAACCTCTGTTTTGGTAGAATACGGACACTTTGGAAAAACATTTACGAGTTATCGGGAAGAGAATCATGCCTTGTAATCATAAACATCTAACTTTCAAAAACAAGGAAGATATGAAAACTATTATGAAGTCATGACATCAGAATCATGCCTTTGAAAGAAAGGGACGAGCCTTAACATACCTGCTCCACGTCCTATTAGCTACGCTTAATTGTCCAAGCTCGCTATCGCTAGTCTACATTCAAGAAGATTGACACATTCATTAGACTCATCATCATATACTTGTCTTAATCCTTCAAATGAATTCATTTATAATCTGCCGAAATTTCGGCAGCATCTCCCCTGTAAATACACCATCCCCGAGAATCTAACTCGGCCAATTTATCTACAACAATCCGAGAATTCAACTCGGCCAAATTATCACAACAATACCAACAATCATATTTCCAACTTCAACAATCAATCCAAAATATATTCTAACATGGTTCAAGAACATTCAAACAATTCACATAATGTTCAAACAACCCAACCAACATACCACTTCACCCGGAACCTTCCAAATTCAACAAGAACAATAACAACACATTTCTTCTCTTCCAAGTTCATGAACTATACCAACAATCTACACACTAACGACTTCATCAATTAATCCAAAATACATTCTAACGTTAGTAACTTCGTTTACATAGTTCGACAACATTTTTCTTATATTCAATTCTATTACAACAACCAACTTACAATCTCCCAATTCAATAAAATCAACGCATTTCTCACCTCCAAATTCATGCATTATATCTACGACCACATGTTAACAACATTATCTTCACAACACAAGAAACCATGCTAATGTCATATTAATTCCTTCAATAATCCCACAATGATCACAACTTCATTTCAAGTTATCAAACCTTCATTTTCATCATGGAATGCACAACTACAACAATCAATTTACTAAATAAAATCAATTCATCATATCTACACAACATATCCTTCATTCGACCATCACTCCAACATACCTATTTTCATGTATTTCATCCATTTCTACATGCTACAACCTATACAAATCATCCATAACATATAAAAGAGGATCAAATCTTACCTTTTCCACTTAGCTCTTCAACTTTGTGCCTTGCCAGAATGAATGGTCTTATTGCTCCAACAACCACTCCATGTTAATTAGGGCCTTCAAATTTTTTGGAATACTAGAAGAAAATAATTTTTCTTGATCAATTTCCATGGCCCAAGTTTGGCCATCCTTGGCCGAATTCCCCTCTTCTTTTTTTTTTCTCTCTCCAACGTCTTAAATTAAATGATGAATAGCTCTTGTTAATCATCTCTCATATATATATATATATATAGTCCCTACAATACATAGTGGGCACATGTCCTCCACCTTCCTCTTCAAGTTTCTCGAAGTTTCTTAATATAAAGATGAATAATTGTGACTAATAAGTCATCTATACATATATGTATAATACATCCATGTGGGCCAAAGCCCACCCCACCTTATACGGCCACTGGCCCCTTTTTTTTATTGTGAGATTCCCATTTTACCCGTAGTCTTCCACAATATTACCATGAACCTTCTTGTGAATTTCTCTTTTTACCCTTAGCCTTTCTCAATATTTCCTTACTAATAAACAACTTGTACATTAAAATAATTTTGGAAAATAGTCTTGCCCTTAACTTACCATGACTTCCTTTAAATATTCGAATGTACGAAATACGGGATATAACATCCTTCTCCCCTTTAGAACATTCGTCCTCGAATGTTCAACTGGCCTCATGGGGTGTTATAATACTTCGGGAGGGTCCCTCTTATAGTTGTCCTTTCCTTCATGCTCATTCCTTATCTTTCACCCTATTTCCTTTATAATCGAACTCCTCGGTCTTTACATGAATCCTTATTCCGTGTCATGGGTTTTTCTAACCCGCTGCATCAACTTACTGTCCTTGTCCTTCCCAGGTTACCCCTTCTCTGTTATTGTGTTGTCACAACACCTTAACAGAAGCCACGTCTTTGGTACGTAATCTTTACTTGTCGATCCAATATGGCCACAGGCTGTTCCTTGCCCTCATTTTATCTACAGCATTGCAGTCCAGCTACACTTATGGTAACTTATGATCCGAGTTCACTTAACTTCTTAGTTCGCAACATCTTTGAGCTCTTGCTACAACTTTTCTTCACCTCCTTCCCTCACATTTCTCGACCCAAACATACTTGCCTTTGATTTCTTCATATTAGCAACCACTTCGTCAGTCATTATTCCGTGTTAGCTCTCCGGTGAGGACTTCTTACAATTATAATTGGGCATAACTTCACGTTAACAGTTCATATAATTCCATAGCGTATACCCTCATGTCAGCCTCATGGTACACTTATAGTCATTTCACTTCTACTTCTTTCGGGTATCCTTCTGATATGTCGATATGCTTTGAACTCTGGCTCCGAGCTAATAATTTTTCCTTTTCTGGAGCCTGAAAATGTTGTGATTCCTTTTAGGCCTAATATAATATGTTCTCCCCCCTTTTAAGGGGCTCCTTATACGCCAACAGCCTCCGAGTACCCTCGTCTACGATAATTACCTTATTCCTCGTCCTCCTTCCCAACTCTGTGCATAATATATCGGAAACTTCTTACCATAAGTTCTTCTTTCATTTTATGACCATATCATCATTCTGGTCAACATTCCCATATCTTTTTCATCCACTATTAGTCATTTTACTCATTTAGCTCACTTACTTGTAATTCCTCTTAACTATGCGCTTGAGTTGCAGCTGTGCGTCTATGTTTTTCAAGCGTCCCGCTACTTTTGCTCTCAGCATTGAGTTCTTGCGGGTTATACTCTCTCTATCCTCCCTTATCGAACCTCACACATTCCTCTTTTGTTCCATATTACCACACTTTATCTTCTTCACGCGCCTATCTTTGAGTTCTTACCCAAGTAGTCTCGTGCCTTGCCAGTAGTTTCTCTTGGGGGTTTCACTCACCGAGGTTTTTTACCTTTTCCCTTCTTCGACATTTTGATCTCCTTGCCTTCCATTTACTCACTCTCTTTCTTTTCCAAATATCGTTGTATTAGAACTTTCCAATCTTAAACTGTAGTGAAAATAATAGCAGCTTACATCGTAACACTGGTACCATTTACTTTTGTTATCACTTGAACTTCGGTACCCTTACTCGATTGATGCCTTCCACACTGTAGCTTCGGTTGCTGGGACTCACATGTCCACCGATACAATCATATATGAGATATCATACGCATTCATATATATATATATATATATATATATATATATATAATTACTATCAACTATCCCATAAAATACTTCCAAACGCTATTCAAGCCTATCATAATTCCAGAGCTGTGATGCACTTTTTGTCTCTTCACTAGTCTAGTCTGTCTCGTCCTGCGCGACCTCTTATGGTCTCTAACCATCCCGCACACTCTAATTCCCCTTAGGTTACTCTAGCTTCTCATCTGCCTCTTATGTCTCAATTTATAGAACTTTTAGTTCACTTCCCAGGGGGTCACCCATCCTAAGATTTCTCCCTCCTTAGCACGCTCAACCTCGAAACTTTGATGGAATCTGGTGCAAGATGTTGATATAATCGCGTCCGCTTCCTCGCATGACCTTTATTACATGATCTAGAGCAAATTGAAGTCTTACAGATTCCGAGACATTTTCATAACACGTCCTTCCCTTTACAATTACTATTTTACCCTTTTCAATCCTCAATATTCACCCTTCACCTTCGTGTATCACTACCTTTCGTCCTAGATTCCCATATTCCCGATGGTAACGAATATGCCTTCGTCGCCGTTACTAATAAGTACTCAGGTATCAGTCTGTTCAGATTTCCACTCACCATCCTTACATAATAATCTACAGCAAAACTGATTGTCGACTTTCTCTGAATCTTCCAACAGACCTTGCTCCTACTAAACCTCGAATGTTATCCATTTTAATCCTCTGGACTGCTAATCATCTTTCTCGCTGTTATTTTTCACGCCATGCCCAAATCCGTAGCTCCTCTAAACAGCGCATCTCACTTAATGTCTATTTACGATATTTCCCTTTCCACACTTCCTTCTGTTAGGCATACTTAACTAAATGACCTGATTTCTTGAACAATTCTGGCAGAATCTCCTTTGCAATCCTTACTACTCCAAATCTGTACGCAGCAAATATCGACATTGCCTTACAGGGCATACATATGTATACGACACATCTAAGCCATCCAGAGCTTCAAATTCCAAGTAACGGAACAAATATATCAAGGCTTACCTCTATGACATTCCATATCGTTACTCATCTTCTTCCGTCGTATGTAAGGCTTATATAAGGAATCTCATTCCCTATTACTTGGCTCTATCGCACGATCTAATACAGACTGAAGGTCAACAATCCCTATAGTCCCTGCAACCTCCTGTTTATAAGTGTGGCCGGCTTCACACCCATAAACAGGACTCTACCGGACATGAATTTGCAGACAACCTGCTCTGATACCACTTTGTCACACCCTAATTTCCCTAGGGTGTGATGGGCATCCGACCCTTACCTAAGGCTGAGCGAACCCTCTGTCCCTTAGTGCACACATAATCTTTTTAGACTTTCAAATCAAATAAAGATGAAATACATAGTACAGCTTTCAGAAATATTATTTTTCGTCGTTATTCTCAAATCAAAAAAAATATTTAATCTTGTAGAATTTATCACATAACACATAATGACATATCGGCTGATGGAGCCGCTTACAAAACTGACATTCTATACCCACGACTCTGTCTCCAAAGTCTCTAACATTATTCAGAAATCATAGCACGTATACTCTGACTCGGCAACACTCCAGGAGCAAATGGAGCTTGCCATCTTCTATAATAGCTTCTATAATAGCTTCAACTCATCTGCGTGTACCTGCGCGGCATGAAACGCAACGTCCACAAGAAGGGACGTCAGTACGAGTAATGTACCGAGTATGTAAGGCATGAATAATAACATACGAGGGATACATAGCATGAATAATGACATAAAGGAATTATAAAGCATATCATGAGATAGAAGAGCAATCTGTACATATGAGTGCCTTTTGGCGGGTACCATGCATGCTTAGTGCTGCGGAACGTGCATCTCGATCCATATATATATATATAAAATATTGCTGCGGAACGTGCAGCCCAATCCATTTATCCATATATCCCGCGTCCGGGACGATATCATATTATACCAACCGATCAGGTGGCTATGCGCCTATAGCGCCTCACCTTTCCCCTTGCCCCATATACATATACATATACATATATCATATAAGCAGCATGCAGGAGAGCCAAAAGAATGTTATGTCTCTATCAGAGTGACGTAAGGTCAGTAACCTCCGAATATATTGTGGAAGACTCAATGGGCAAGTATACTTACCGACACCTGAAGGCTCAGAAACAAGTTTCGGTTCAATCCGAGTTAGTATAAGAAACTTATGAGCGTTTGAAGTACAGAACCTTCTATGAACATTTCGGAAGCTTTTTTTTTTTTGGAAAATCAAAGTAATAATCATACCAAGTACCTTTAAACATGAAATCATTCTTATCATAGTCATCATAGAAATATTCTCGTCCTTGACATCATCAGTGTCATTGTAAAATATATCCATCGTTATTGTCATAAGATCTTACAAAATCATAAACCTCTGTTTTGGTAGAATACGGACACTTTGGAAAAACATTTACGAGTTATCGGGAAGAGAATCATGCCTTGGAATCATAAACATCTAACTTTCAAAAACAAGGAAGATATGAAAACTATTATGAAGTCATGACATCGGAATCATGCCTTTGAAAGAAAGGGACGAGCCTTAACATACCTGCTCCACGTCCTATTAGCTACGCTTAATTGTCCAAGCTCGCTATCTCTAGTCTACATTCAAGAAGATTGACACAATCATTAGACTCATCATCATATACTTGTCTTAATCCTTCAAATGAATTCATTTATAATCTGCCGAAATTTCGGCAGCATCTCCTCTGTAAATACACCATCCCCGAGAATCTAACTCAGCCAATTTATCTACAACAATCCGAGAATTCAACTCGGCCAAATTATCACAACAATACCAACAATCATAATTCCAACTTCAACAATCAATGCAAAATATATTCTAACATGGTTCAAGAACTTTCAAACAATTCACATAATGTTCAAACAACCCAACCAACATACCACTTCACCCGGAACCTTCCAAATTCAACAAGAACAATAACAACACATTTCTTCTCTTCCAAGTTCATGAACTATACCAACAATCTACACACTAACGACTTCATCAATTAATCCAAAATACATTCTAACGTTAGTAACTTCTTTTACATAGTTCGACAACATTTTTCTTATATTCAATTCAATTACAACAACCAACTTACAATCTCCCAATTCAATAAAATCAACGCATTTCTCACCTCCAAATTCATGCATTATATCTACGACCACATGTTAACAACATTATCTTCACAACACAAGAAACCATGCTAATGTCATATTAATTCCTTCAATAATCCCACAATGATCACAACTTCATTTCAAGTTATCAAACCTTCATTTTCATCATGGAATTCACAACTACAACAATCAATTTACTAAATAAAATCAATTCATCATATCTACACAACATAACCTTCATTCGGCCATCACTCCAACATACCTATTTTCATGTATTTCATCCATTTCTACATGCTACACCTATACAAATCATCCATAACATATAAAAGAGGATCAAATCTTACCTTTTCCACTTAGCTCTTCAACTTTGTGCCTTGCCAGAATGAATGGTCTTATTGCTCCAACAACCACTCCATGTTAATTAGGGCCTTCAAATTTTTTGGAATACTAGAAGAAAATAATTTTTCTTGATCAATTTCCATGGCCCAAGTTTGGCCATCCTTGGCCGAATTCCCCTTTTTTTTTTTTTCTCTCCAACGTCTTAAATTAAATGATGAATAGCTCTTGTTAATCATCTCTCATATATATATATATATATATATATATATAGTCCCTACAATACATAGTGGGCTCATGTCCTCCACCTTCCTCTTCAAGTTTCTCGAAGTTTCTTAATATAAAGATGAATAATTGTGACTAATAAGTCATCTATACATACATGTATATTACATCCATGTGGGCAAAAGCCCACCCCACCTTATACGGCCACTTGGCCCCTTTTGTTTTGTGAGATTCCCATTTTACCCCTAGTCTTCCACAATATTACTATGAACCTTCTTGTGAATTTCTCTTTTTACCCTTACCCTTTCTCAATATTTCCTTACTAATAAACAACTTGTACATTAAAATAATTTTGGAAAATAGTCTTGCCCTTAACTTACCACGACATTCTTTAAATATCCGAATGTACGAAATAAGGATATAACATCCTCCTCCCCTTTAGAACATTCGTCCTCGAATGTTCAACTGGCCTCATGGGGTGTTATAATACTTCGGGAGGGTCCCTCTTATAGTTGTCCATTCTTCATGCTCATTCCTTATCTTTCACCGTATTTCCTTTATAATCGAACTCCTCGGGCTTTACATGAATCCTCATTCCGGGTCATGGGTTTATCTAACCCGCTGCATCAACTTACTGTCCTTGTCCTTCCCAGGTCACCCCTTCTCTGTTATTGTTTTGTCACAACACCTTAACAGAAGCCACGTCTTTGGTACGTAATCTTTACTTGTCAATCCAATATGGCCACAGGCTGTTCCTTGCCCTCATTTTATATACAGCATTGCAGTCCAGCTACACTTATGGTAACTTATGATCCGAGTTCACTTAACTTCTTAGTTCACAACATCTTTGTGCTCTTGCTACAACTTTTCTTCACCTCCTTCCCTCACATTTCTCGACACAAATATACTTGCCTTTGATTTCTTCATATTAGCAACCACTTCGTAAGTCATTATTCCGTGCTAGCTCTCCGGTGAGGACTTCTTACAATTATAATTGGGCATAACTTCACGTTAACAGTTCATATAATTCCATATCGTATACCCTCATGTCAGCCTCATGGTACACTTATAGTCATTTAACTTCTACTTCTTTAAGGTATCCTTCTGATATGTCGATATGCTTTGAACTCTGGCTCCGAGCTAATAATATTTCCTTTTCTGGAGCCTGAAAATGTTGTTACCACACTTTATCTTCTTCACGCGCCTATCTTTGATTTCTTACCCAAGAAGTCTCGTGCCTTGCCAGTAGTTTCTCTTGGGGGTTTCACTCACCGAGGTTTTTTACCGTTTCCCTTCTCCGACATTTTGATCTCCTTGCCTTCCATTTACTCACTCTCTTTCTTTTCCAAATATCGTTGTATTAGAACTTTCCAATCTTAACCTGTAGTGAAAATAATAGCAGCTTACATCGTAACACTGGTACCATTTACTTTTGTTATCACTTGAACTTCGGTACCCTTACTCGATTGATGCCTTCCACACTGTAGCTTCGGTTGTTGGGACTCACATGTCCACCGATACAATCATATATGAGATATCATACGCATTCATATATATATATATATATATATATAATTACTATCAACTAGCCCATAAAATACTTCCAACCGCTATTCAAGCCTATCCTAATTCCAGAGTTGTGATGTACTTTTTGTCTCTTCACCAGTCTAGTCTGTCTCGTCCTGCGCGACCTCTTATGGTCTCCAACCATCCCGCACACTCTAATTCCCCTTAGGTTACTCTAGCTTCTCATCTGCCTCTTATGTCTCAATTTATAGAACATTTAGTTCACTTCCCAGGGGGTCACCCATCCTATGATTTCTCCCTCCTTAGCACGCTTAACCTCGAAACTTTGATGGAATCCGGTGCAAGATGTTGATATAATCGCGTCCGCTTCCTCGCATGACCTTTATTACATGATCTGAGTTCTTACCCAAGTAGTCTCGTGCCTTGCCAGTAGTTTCAATCCTCAATATTCACCCTTCACCTTCGTGTATCACTACCTTTCGTCCTAGATTCCCATATTCCCGATGGTAACGAATATGCCTTCGTCGCCGTTACTAATAAGTACTCAGGTATCAGTCTGTTCAGATTTCCACTCACCATCCTTACATAATAATCTACAGCAAAACTGATTGTCGACTTTCTCTGAATCTTCCAACAGACCTTGCTCCTACTAAACCTCGAATGTTATCCATTTTAATCCTCTGGACTGCTAATCATCTTTCTCGCTGTTATTTTTCAAGCCATGCCCAAATCCGTAGCTCCTCTAAACAGCGCATCTCACTTAATGTCTATTTACGATATTTCCCTTTCCACACTTCCTTCTGTTAGGCATACTTAACTAAATGACCTGATTTCTTGAACAATTCTGGCAGAATCTCCTTTGCAATCCTTACTACTCCAAATCTGTACGCAGCAAATATCGACAATGCCTTACAGGGCATACATATGTATACGACACATCTAAGCCATCCAGAGCTTCAAATTCCAAGTAACGGAACAAATATATCAAGGCTTACCTCTATGACATTCCATATCGTTACTCATCTTCTTCTGTCGTATGTAAGGCTTATATAAGGAATCTCATTCTCTATTACTTGCCTCTATCGCACGATCTAATACAGAAAGAAGGTCAACAATCCCTAGATGCCCTGCAACCTCCTGTTTATAAGTGTGGCCGGCTTCACACCCATAAACAGGACTCTACCGGACATGACTTTGCAGACAACCTGCTCTGATACCACTTTGTCACACCCTAATTTCCCTAGGGTGTGATGGGCATCCGACCCTTACCTATGGCTGAGCGAACCCTCTGTCCCTTAGTGCACACATAATCTTTTTAGACTTTCAAATCAAATAAAGATGAAATACATAGTACAACTTTCAGAAATATTATTTTTCGTCGTTATTCTCAAATCAAACAAAATATGTAATCATGTAGAATTTATCACATAACACATAATGACATATCGGCTGATGGAGCCGCTTACAAAACTGACATTCTATACCCACGACTCTGTCTCGCAAAGTCTCTAACATTATTCAGAAATCATAGCACGTATACTCTGACTCGGCAACACTCCAGGAGCAAATGGAGCTTGCCATCTTCGCTGAATATCTTCTATAATAGCTTCAACTCATCTGCGTGTACCTGCGCGGCATGAAACTGCAAGCGTCCACAAGAAGGGACGTCAGTACGAGTAATGTACCGAGTATGTAAGGCATGAATAATAACATACGAGGGATACATAGCATGAATAATGACATAAAGGAATTATATAGCATATCATGAGATAGAAGAGCAATCTGTACATATGAGTGCCTTTTGGCGGGTACCATGCATGCTTAGTGCTGCGGAACGTGCATCTCGATCCATATATATATATATATATATATATATATATAATATATATTGCTGCGGAACGTGCAGCCCGATCCATTTATCCATATATCCCGCGTCCGGGACGATATCATATTATACCAACTGATCAGGTGGCTATGCGGCTATAGCGCCTCACCTTTCCCCTTGCCCCATGTACATATACATATACATATATCATATAAGCAGCATGCAGGAGAGCCAAAAGAATGTTATGTCTCTATCGGAGTGACGTAAGGTCAGTAACCTCCGAATATATTATGGAAGACTCAATGGGCAAGTATACTTACCGACACCTGAAGGCTCAGAAACAAGTTTCGGGTCAATCCTAGTTAGTATAAGAAAGTTATGAGCGTTTGAAGTACAGAACCTTCTATGAACATTTCGGAAGCTATTTTTTTTTTTTGGAAAATCAAAGTAATAATCATACCAAGTACCTTTAAACATGAAATCATTCTTATCATAGTCATCATAGAAATATTCTCGTCCTTGACATCATCAGTGTCATTGTAAAACTATATCCATCGTTATTGTCATAAGATCTTACAAAATCATAAACCTCTGTTTTGGTAGAATACGGACACTTTGGAAAAACATTTACGAGTTATCGGGAAGAGAATCATGCCTTGTAATCATAAACACCTAACTTTCAAAAACAAGGAATGATATGAAAACTATTATGAAGTCATGACATCAGGAATCATGCCTTTGAAAGAAAGGGACGAGCCTTAACATACCTGCTCCACGTCCTATTAGCTACGCTTAATTGTCCAAGCTCGCTATCTCTAGTCTACATTCAAGAAGATTGACACAATTCATTAGACTCATCATCATATACTTGTCTTAATCCTTCAAATGAATTCATTTATAATCTGCCGAAATTTCGGCAGCATCTCCTCTGTAAATACACCATCCCCGAGAATCTAACTCAGGCCAATTTATCTACAACAATCCGAGAATTCAACTCGGCCAAATTATCACAACAATACCAACAATCATAATTCCAACTTCAACAATCAATGCCAAAATATATTCTAACATGGTTCAAGAACATTTCAAACAATTCACATAATGTTCAAACAACCCAACCAACATACCACTTCACCCGGAACCTTCCAAATTCAACAAGAACAATAACAATACATTTCTTCTCTTCCAAGTTCATGAACTATACCAACAATCTACACACTAACGACTTCATCAATTAATCCAAAATACATTCTAACGTTAGTAACTTCTTTTACATAGTTCGACAACATTTTTCTTATATTCGATTCAATTACAACAACCAACTTACAATCTCCCAATTCAATAAAATCAACGCATTTCTCACCTCCAAATTCATGCATTATATCTACGACCACATGTTAACAACATTATCTTCACAACATAAGAAACCATGCTAATGTCATATTAATTCCTTCAATAATCCCACAATGATCACAACTTCATTTCAAGTTATCAAACCTTCATTTTCATCATGGAATCCACAACTACAACAATCAATTCATCATATCTACACAACATAACCTTCATTCGGCCATCACTCCAACATACCTATTTTCATGTATTTCATCCATTTCTACATGCTACAACATATACAAATCATCCATAACATATAAAAGAGGATCAAATCTTACCTTTTCCACTTAGCTCTTCAACTTTGTGCCTTGCAAGAATGAATGGTCTTATTGCTCCAACAACAACTACATGTTAATTAGGGCCTTCAAATTTTTTGGAATACTAGAAGAAAATAATTTTTCTTGATCAATTTCCATGGCCCAAGTTTTGCCATCCTTGGCCGAATTCCCCTCTTTTTTTTTTCTCTCTCCAACGTCTTAAATTAAATGATGAATAGCTCTTGTTTATCATCTCTCATATATACATATATATATATATATATATAGTCCCTACAATACATAGTGGGCACATTTCCTCCACCTTCCTCTTGAAGTTTCTCGAAGTTTCTTAATATAAAGATGAATAATTGTGACTAATAAGTCATCTATACATACATGTATAATACATCCATGTGGGCCAAAGCCCACCCCACCTTATACGGCCACTTGGCCCCTTTTGTTTTGTGAGATTCCCATTTTACCCCTAGTCTTCCACAATATTACCATGAACCTTCTTCTGAATTTCTCTTTTTACCCTTAGCCTTTCTCAATATTTCCTTACTAATAAACAACTTGTACTTTAAAATAATTTTGGAAAATAGTCTTGCCCTTAACTTACCACGACTTTCTTTAAATATCCGAATGTACGAAATACGGGATATAACATCCTCCTCCCCTTTAGAACATTCGTCCTCGAATGTTCAACTGGCCTCATGGGGTGTTATAATACTTCGGGAGGGTCCCTCTTATAGTTGTCCTTTTCTTCATGCTCATTCCTTATCTTTCACCCTATTTCCTTTATAATCGAACTCCTCGGTCTTTACATGAATCCTCATTCCGTGTCATGGGTTTTTCTAACCCGCTGCATCAACTTACTGTCCTTGTCCTTCCCAGGTCACCCCTTCTCTGTTATTGTGTTGTCACAACACCTTAACAGAAGCCACGTCTTTGGTACGTAATCTTTACTTGTCGATCCAATATGGCCACAGGCTGTTCCTTGCCCTCATTTTATCTACAGCATTGCAGTCCAGCTACACTTATGGTAACTTATGATCCGAGTTCACTTAACTTCTTAGTTCGCAACATCTTTGAGCTCTTGCTACAACTTTTCTTCACCTCCTTCCCTCACATTTCTCGACATAAATATACTTGCCTTTGATTTCATCATATTAGCAACCACTTCGTCAGTCATTATTCCGTGTTAGCTCTCCGGTGAGGACTTCTTACAATTATAATTGGGCATAACTTCACGTTAACAGTTCATATAATTCCATAGCGTATACCCTCATGTCAGCCTCATGGTACACTTATAGTCATTTCACTTCTACTTCTTTCAGGTATCCTTCTAATATGTCGATATGCTTTGAACTCTGGCTCCGAGCTAATAATTTTTCCTTTTCTGGAGCCTGAAAATGTTGTGATTCCTTTTAGGCCTAATGTAATATGTTCTACCCCCTTTTAAGGGGCTCCTTATACGCCAACAGCCTCCGAGTACCCTCGTCTACGATAATTACCTTGTTCCTCGTCCTCCTTCCCAACTCTATGCATAATATATCGAAAACTTCTTACCATAAGTTCTTCTTTCATTTTATGACCATATCATCATTCTGGTCAACATTCCAATATCTTTTTCATCCACTATTAGTCATTTTACTCATTTAGCTCACTTACTTGTAATTCCTCTTAACTATGCGCTTGAGTTGCAGCTGTGCGTCCATGTTTTTCAAGAGTCCCGCTACTTTTGCTCTCAGCATTGAGTTCTTGCGGGTTATACTCTCTCTATCCTCGCTTATCGAACCTCACACATTCCTCTTTTGTTCCATATTACCACACTTTATCTTCTTCACGCGCCTATCTTTGAGTTCTTACCCAAGTAGTCTCGTGCCTTGCCAGTAGTTTCTCTTCGGGGTTTCACTCACCGAGGTTTTTTACCTTTTCCCTTCTCCGACATTTTGATCTCCTTGCCTTCCATTTACTCACTCTCTTTCTTTTCCAAATATCGTTGTATTAGAACTTTCCAATCTTAACCTGTAGTGAAAATAATAGCAGCTTACATCGTAACACTGGTACCATTTACTTTTGTTATCACTTGAACTTCGGTACCCTTACTCGATTGATGCCTTCCACACTGTAGCTTCGGTTGCTGGGACTCACATGTCCACCGATACAATCATATATGAGATATTATATATATATATATATATATAATTACTATCAACTAGCCCATAAAATACTTCCAAACGCTATTCAAGCCTATCCTAATTCCAGAGCTGTGATGCACTTTTTGTCTCTTCACCAGTCTAGTCTGTCTCGTCCTGCGCGACCTCTTATGGTCTCCAACCATCCCGCACACTCTAATTCCCCTTAGGTTACTCTAGCTTCTCATCTGCCTCTTATGTCTCAATTTATAGAACTTTTAGTTCACTTCCCAGGGGGTCACCCATCCTAAGATTTCTCCCTCCTTAGCACGCTCAACCTCGAAACTTTGATGGAATCTGGTGCAAGATGTTGATATAATCGCGTCCGCTTCCTCGCATGACCTATATTACATGATCTAGAGCAAATTGAAGTCTTACAGATTCTGAGACATTTTCATAACACGTCCTTCCCTTTACAATTACTATTTTACCCTTTTCAATCCTCAA
The DNA here is from genome assembly GCF_019175385.1 of Lycium barbarum. Taxonomy (NCBI): domain Eukaryota; kingdom Viridiplantae; phylum Streptophyta; class Magnoliopsida; order Solanales; family Solanaceae; genus Lycium; species Lycium barbarum. Next base: position 25,252,192 of record NC_083337.1, read on the forward strand.
TATTCACCCTTCACCTTCGTGTATCACTACCTTTCGTCCTAGATTCCCATATTCCTGATGGTAACGAATATGCCTTTGTCGCTGTTACTAATAAGTACTCAGGTATCAGTCTGTTCAGATTTCCACTCACCATCCTTACCTAATAATCTACAGCAAAACTGATTGTCGACTTTCTCTGAATCTTCCAACAGACCTTGCTCCTACTAAACCTCGAATGTTATCCATTTTAATCCTCTGGACTGCTAATCATCTTTCTCGCTGTTTTTTTCACGCCATGCCCAAATCCGTAGCTCCTCTAAACAGCGCATCTCACTTAATGTCTATTTACGATATTTCCCTTTCCACACTTCCTTCTGTTAGGCATACTTAACTAAATGACCTGATTTCTTGAACAATTCTGGCAGAATCTCCTTTGCAATCCTTACTACTCCAAATCTGTACGCAGCAAATATCGACAATGCCTTACAGGGCATACATATGTATACGACACATCTAAGCCATCCAGAGCTTCAAATTCCAAGTAACGGAACAAATATATCAAGGCTTACCTCTATGACATTCCATATCGTTACTCATCTTCTTCCGTCGTATGTAAGGCTTATATAAGGAATCTCATTCCCTATTACTTAGGCTCTATCGCACGATCTAATACAGAAAGAAGGTCAACAATCCCTAGATGCCCTACAACCTCCTGTTTATAAGTGTGGCCGGCTTCACACCCATAAACAGGACTCTACCGGACATGACTTTGCAGACAACCTGCTCTGATACCACTTTGTCACACCCTAATTTCCCTAGGGTGTGATGGGCATCCGACCCTTACCTAAGGCTGAGCGAACCCTCTGTCCCTTAGTGCACCCATAATCGTTTTAGACTTTCAAATCAAATAAAGATGAAATACATAGTACAGCTTTCAGAAATATTATTTTTCGTCGTTATTCTCAAATCAAACAAAATATGTAATCATGTAGAATTTATCACATAACACATAATGACATATCGGCTGATGGAGCCACTTACAAAACTGACATTCTATACCCACGACTCTGTCTGCAAAGTCTCTAACATTATTCAGAAATCATAGCACGTATACTCTGACTCAGCAACACTCCAGGAGCAAATGGAGCTTGCCATCTTCTATAATAGCTTCAACTCATCTGGGTGTACCTGCGCGGCATGAAACGCAGCGTCCACAAGAAGGGACGTCAGTACGAGTAATGTACCGAGTATGTAAGGCATGAATAATAACATACGAGGGATACATAGCATGAATAATGACATAAAGGAATTATAAAGCATATCATGAGATAGAAGAGCAATCTGTACATATGAGTGCCTTTTGGCGGGTACCATGCATGCTTAGTGCTGCGGAACGTGCATCTCGATCCATATATATATATATATATATATATATATATATATATATATATATATATATATATATATAATATTGTTGCGGAACGTGCAGCCCGATCCATTTATCCATATATCCCGTGTCCGGGACGATATCATATTATACCAACTGATCAGGTGGCTATGCGCCTATAGCGCCTCACCTTTCCCCTTGCCCCATATACATATACATATACATATATCATATAAGCAGCATGCAGGAGAGACAAAAGAATGTTATGTCTCTATCGGAGTGACGTAAGGTCAGTAACCTCCGAATATATTATGGAAGACTCAATGGGCAAGTATACTTACCGACACCTGAAGGCTGAGAAACACGTTTCGGGTCAATCCGAGTTAGTATAAGAAAGTTATGAGCGTTTGAAGTACAGAACCTTCTATGAACATTTCGGAAGCTTTTTTTTTTTTTGGAAAATCAAAGTAATAATCATACCAAGTACCTTTAAACATGAAATCATTCTTATCATAGTCATCATAGAAATATTCTCGTCCTTGACATCATCAGTGTCATTGTAAAATATATCCATCGTTATTGTCATAAGATCTTACAAAATCATAAACCTCTGTTTTGGTAGAATACGGACACTTTGGAAAAACATTTACGAGTTATCGGGAAGAGAATCATGCCTTGGAATCATAAACATCTAACTTTCGAAAACAAGGAAGATATGAAAACTATTATGAAGTCATGACATCGGAATCATGCCTTTGAAAGAAAGGGACGAGCCTTAACATACCTGCTCCACGTCCTATTAGCTACGCTTAATTGTCCAAGCTCGCTATCTCTAGTCTACATTCAAGAAGATTGACACAATCATTAGACTCATCATCATATACTTGTCTTAATCCTTCAAATGAATTCATTTATAATCTGCCGAAATTTCGGCAGCATCTCCTCTGTAAATAAACCATCCCCGAGAATCTAACTCAGCCAATTTATCTACAACAATCCGAGAATTCAACTCGGCCAAATTATCACAACAATACCAACAATCATAATTCCAACTTCAACAATCAATGCAAAATATATTCTAACATGGTTCAAGAACTTTCAAACAATTCACATAATGTTCAAACAACCCAACCAACATACCACTTCACCCGGAACCTTCCAAATTCAACAAGAACAATAACAACACATTTCTTCTCTTCCAAGTTCATGAACTATACCAACAATCTACACACTAACGACTTCATCAATTAATCCAAAATACATTCTAACGTTAGTAACTTCTTTTACATAGTTCGACAACATTTTTCTTATATTCAATTCAATTACAACAACCAACTTACAATCTCCCAATTCAATAAAATCAACGCATTTCTCACCTCCAAATTCATGCATTATATCTACGACCACATGTTAACAACATTATCTTCACAACATAAGAAACCATGCTAATGTCATATTAATTCCTTCAATAATCCCACAATGATCACAACTTCATTTCAAGTTATCAAACCTTCATTTTCATCATGGAATCCACAACTACAACAATCAATTTACTAAATAAAATCAATTCATCATATCTACACAACATAACCTTCATTCGGTCATCACTCCAACATACCTATTTTCATGTATTTCATCCATTTCTACATGCTACAACATATACAAATCATCCATAACATATAAAAGAGGATCAAATCTTACCTTTTCCACTTAGCTCTTCAACTTTGTGCCTTGCAAGAATGAATGGTCTTATTGCTCCAACAACAACTACATGTTAATTAGGGCCTTCAAATTTTTTGGAATACTAGAAGAAAATAATTTTTCTTGATCAATTTCCATGGCCCAAGTTTTGCCATCCTTGGCCGAATTCCCCTCTTTTTTTTTTCTCTCTCCAACGTCTTAAATTAAATGATGAATAGCTCTTGTTTATCATCTCTCATATATACATATATATATATATATATAGTCCCTACAATACATAGTGGGCACATTTCCTCCACCTTCCTCTTGAAGTTTCTCGAAGTTTCTTAATATAAAGATGAATAATTGTGACTAATAAGTCATCTATACATACATGTATAATACATCCATGTGGGCCAAAGCCCACCCCACCTTATACGGCCACTTGGCCCCTTTTGTTTTGTGAGATTCCCATTTTACCCCTAGTCTTCCACAATATTACCATGAACCTTCTTCTGAATTTCTCTTTTTACCCTTAGCCTTTCTCAATATTTCCTTACTAATAAACAACTTGTACTTTAAAATAATTTTGGAAAATAGTCTTGCCCTTAACTTACCACGACTTTCTTTAAGTATCCGAATGTACGAAATACGGGATATAACATCCTCCTCCCCTTTAGAACATTCGTCCTCGAATGTTCAACTGGCCTCATGGGGTGTTATAATACTTCGGGAGGGTCCCTCTTATAGTTGTCCATTCTTCATGCTCATTCCTTATCTTTCACCGTATTTCCTTTATAATCGAACTCCTCGGTCTTTACATGAATCCTCATTCCGTGTCTTGGGTTTTTCTATCCCGCTGCATCAACTTACTGTCCTTGTCCTTCCCAGGTCACCCCTTCTCTGTTATTGTGTTGTCACAACACCTTAACAGAAGCCACGTCTTTGGTACGTAATCTTTACTTGTCGATCCAATATGGCCACAGGCTGTTCCTTGCCCTCATTTTATCTACAGCATTGCAGTCCAGCTACACTTATGGTAACTTATGATCCGAGTTCACTTAACTTCTTAGTTCGCAACATCTTTGAGCTCTTGCTACAACTTTTCTTCACCTCCTTCCCTCACATTTCTCGACACAAATATACTTGCCTTTGATTTCTTCATATTAGCAACAACTTCGTCAGTCATTATTCCGTGTTAGCTCTCCGGTGAGGACTTCTTACAATTATAATTGGGCATAGCTTCACGTTAACAGTTCATATAATTCCATAGCGTATACCCTCATGTCAGCCTCATGGTACACTTATAGTCATTTCACTTCTACTTCTTTCAGGTATCCTTCTAATATGTCGATATGCTTTGAACTCTGGCTCCGAGCTAATAATTTTTCCTTTTCTGGAGCCTGAAAATGTTGTGATTCCTTTTAGGCCTAATATAATATGTTCTCCCCCCTTTTAAGGGGCTCCTTATACGCCAACAGCCTCCGAGTACCCTCGTCTACGATAATTACCTTATTCCTCGTCCTCCTTCCCAACTCTATGCATAATATATTGAAAACTTCTTACCATAAGTTCTTCTTTCATTTTATGACCATATCATCATTCTGGTCAACATTCCCATATCTTTTTCATCTACTATTAGTCATTTTACTCATTTAGCTCACTTACTTGTAATTCCTCTTAACTATGCGCTTGAGTTGCAGCTGTGCGTCTATGTTTTTAAAGTGTCCCGCTACTTTTTCTCTCAGCACTGAGTTCTTGCGGGTTATACTCTCTCTATCCTCGCTTATCGAACCTCACACATTCCTCTTTTGTTCCATATTACCATACTTTATCTTCTTCACGCGCCTATCTTTGAGTTCTTACCCAAGTAGTCTCGTGCCTTGCCAGTAGCTTCTCTTGGGGGTTTCACTCACCGAGGTTTCTTACCTTTTCCCTTCTCCGACATTTTGATCTCCTTGCCTTCCATTTACTCACTCTCTTTCTTTTCCAAATATCGTTGTATTAGAACTTTCCAATCTTAACCTGTAGTGAAAATAATAGCAGCTTACATCGTAACACTGGTACCATTTACTTTTGTTATCACTTGAACTTCGGTACCTTTACTCGATTGATGCCTTCCACACTGTAGCTTCGGTTGCTGGGACTCACATGTCCACCGATACAATCATATATGAGATATCATACGCATTCATATATATATATATATATATATATATATATATATATATATATATATATATATATATATATATATAATTACTATCAACTAGCCCATAAAATACTTCCAAACGCTATTCAAGCCTATCCTAATTCCAGAGCTGTGATGCACTTTTTGTCTCTTCACCAGTCTAGTCTGTCTCGTCCTGCGCGACCTCTTATGGTCTCCAACCATCCCGCACACTCTAATTCCCCTTAGGTTACTCTAGCTTCTCATCTGCCTCTTATGTCTCAATTTATAGAACTTTTAGTTCACTTCCCAGGGGGTCACCTATCCTAAGATTTCTCGCTCCTTAGCACGCTTAACCTCGAAACTTTGATGGAATCCGGTGCAAGATGTTGATGTAATCGCGTCCGCTTCCTCGCATGACCTTTATTACATGATCTAGAGCAAATTGAAGTCTTACAGATTCCGAGACATTTTCATAACACGTCCTTCCCTTTACATTTACTATTTTACCCTTTTCAATCCTCAATATTCACCCTTCACCTTCGTGTATCACTAACTTTCGTCCTAGATTCCCATATTCCCGATGGTAACGAATATTCCTTCGTCGCCGTTACTAATAAGTACTCAGGTATCAGTCTGTTCAGATTTCCACTCACCATCCTTACAAAATAATCTACAGCAAAACTGATTGTCGACTTTCTCTGAATCTTCCAACATACCTTGCTCCTACTAAACCTCGAATGTTATCCATTTTAATCCTCTGGACTGTTAATCATATTTCTCGCTGTTATTTTTCATGCCATGCCCAAATCCGTAGCTCCTGTAAACAGCGCGTCTCACTTATTGTCTATTTACGATATTTCCCTTTCCACACTTCCTTCTGTTAGGCATACTTAACTAAATGACCTGATTTCTTGAACATTTCTGGCAGAATCTCCTTTGCAATCCTTACTACTCCAAATCTGTACGCAGCAAATATCGACAATGCCTTACAGGGCATACATATGTATACAACACATCTTAGCCATCCAGAGCGTCCAATTTCAAGTAACGGAACAAATATATTAAGGCTTACCTCTATGACATTCCATATCGTTACTCATCTTCTTCCGTCGTATGTAAGGCTTATATAAGGAATCTCATTCCCTATTACTTGGCTCTATCGCACGATCTAATACAGAAAGAAGGTCAACAATCCCTAGATGCCCTGCAGCCTCCTGTTTATAAGTGTGGCCGGATTCACACCCATAAACAGGACTCTACCGGACATGACTTTGCAGACAACCTGCTCTGATACCAATTTGTCAGACCCTAATTTCCCTAGGGTGTGATGGGCACCCGACCCTTACTTAAGGCTGAGCGAACCCTCTGTCCCTTAGTGCACACATAATCTTTTTAGACTTTCAAATCAAATATAGATGAAATACATAGTACAGCTTTCAGATATATTCTTTTTCGTCGTTATTCTCAAATCAAACAAAATATGTAATCATGTAGAATTTATCACATAACACATAATGACATATCGGCTGATGGAGCCGCTTACAAAACTGACATTCTATACCCACGACTCTGTCTGCAAAGTCTCTAACATTATTCTGAAATCATAGCACGTATACTCTGACTCGGCAACACTCCAGGAGCAAATGGAGCTTGCCATCTTCGTTGGAACATCTTCTATAATAGCTTCAACTCATCTGGGTCTACCTGCGCGGCATGAAACGCAGCGTCCACAAGAAGGGACGTCAGTACGAGTAATGTACCGAGTATGTAAGGCATGAATAATAACATACGAGGGAAACATAGCATGAATAATGACATAAAGGAATTATAAAGCATATCATGAGATAGAAGAGCAATCTGTACATATGAGTGCCTTTTGGCGGGTACCATGCATGCTTAGTGCTGCGGAACGTGCATCTCGATCCATATATATATATATATATATATATATATATATATATATATATATATATATATATATATATATATATATATATATATATATAATATATATTGCTGCGGAACGTGCAGCCCGATCCATTTATCCATATATCCCGCGTCCGGGACGATATCATATTATACCAACTGATCAGGTGGCTATGCGCCTATAGCGCCTCACCTTTCCCCTTGCCCCATATACATATATACATATACATATATCATATAAGCAGCATGCAGGAGAGCCAAAAGAATGTTATGTCTCTATCGGAGTGACGTAAGGTCAGTAACCTCCGAATATATTATGGAAGACTCAATGGGCAAGTATACTTACCGACACCTGAAGGCTCAGAAACAAGTTTCGGGTCAATCCGAGTTAGTATAAGAAACTTATGAGTGTTTGAAGTACAGAACCTTCTATGAACATTTCGGAAGCTATTTTTTTTTTGGAAAATAAAAGTAATAATCATACCAAGTACCTTTAAACATGAAATCATTCTTATCATAGTCATCATAGAAATATTCTCGTCCTTGACATCATCAGTGTCATTGTAAAACATATCCATCGCTATTGTCATAAGATCTTACAAAATCATAAAACTTTGTTTTCGTAGAATACGGACACTTTGCAAACACATTTACGAGTTATCGGGAAGAGAATCATGCCTTGGAATCATAAACATCTGACTTTCAAAAAAAAGGAAGATATGAAAACTATTATGAAGTCATGACATCAGAATCATGCTTTTGAAAGAAAGGGACGAGCCTTAACATACCTGCTCCACGTCCTATTATCTACGCTTAATTGTCCAAGCTCGCTATCGCTAGTCTACATTCAAGAAGATTGACACATTCATTAGACTCATCATCATATACTTGTCTTAATCCTTCAAATGAATTCATTTATAATCTGCCGAAATTTCGGCAGCATCTCCTCTGTAAATACACCATCCCCGAGAATCTAACTCGGCCAATTTATCTACAACAATCCGAGAATTCAACTCGGCCAAATTATCACAACAATAGCAACAATCATATTTCCAACTTCAAAAATCAATCCAAAATATATTCTAACATGGTTCAAGACACATTCAAACAATTCACATAATGTTCAAACAACCCAACCAACATACCACTTCACCCGGAACCTTCCAAATTCAACAAGAACAATAACAACACATTTCTTCTCTTCCAAATTCAACAAGAACAATAACAACACATTTCTTCTCTTCCAAGTTCATGAACTATACCAACAATCTACACACTAACGACTTCATCAATTAATCCAAAATACATTCTAACGTTAGTAACTTCTTTTACATAGTTCGACAACATTTTACTTATATTCAATTCAATTACAACAACCAACTTACAATCTCCCAATTCAATAAAATCAACGCATTTCTGACCTCCAAATTCATGCATTATATCTACGGCCACATGCTCACAACATTATCTTCAAAACAGAAGAAACCATGCTAATATCATATTAATTCCTTCAATAATCCCACAATGATCACAACTTCATTTCAAGTTATCAAACCTTCATTTTCATCATGGAATCCACAACTAAACAATCAATTTACAAAATAAAATCAATTCATCATATCTACACAACATAACCTTCATTCGGCCATCACTCCAACATACCTATTTTCATGTATTTCATCCATTTCTACATGCTACAACATATACAAATCATCCATAACATATAAAAGAGGATCAAATCTTACCTTTTCCACTTAGCTCTTCAACTTTGTGCCTTGCAAGAATGAACGGTCTTATTGCTCCAACAACCACTCCATGTTAATTAGGGCCTTCAATTTTTTTTGGAATACTAGAAGAAAATAAATTTTCTTGATGAATAGCTCTTGTTTATCATCTCTCACATATATATATATATATATAGTCCCTACAATACATAGTGGGCACATGTCCTCCACCTTCCTCTCCAAGTTTCTCGAAGTTTCTTAAGATAAAGATGAATAATTGTGACGAATAAGTCATCTATACATACATGTATAATACATCCATGTGGGCAAAATCCCACCCCACCTTATACGGCCACTTGGCCCCTTTTGTTTTGTGAGATTCCCATTTTACCCCTAGTCTTCCACAATATTACCATGAACCTTCTTGTGAATTTCTCTTTTTACCCTTAGCCTTTCTCAATATTTCCTTACTAATAAACAACTTGTACTTTAAAATAATTTTGGAAAATAGTCTTGCCCTTAACTTACCACGACTTTCTTTAAATATCCGAATGTACGAAATACGGGATATAACATCCTCCTCCCCTTTAGAACATTCGTCCTCGAATGTTCAACTGGCCTCATGGGGTGTTATAATACTTCGGGAGGGTCCCTCTTATAGTTGTCCATTCTTCATGCTCATTCCTTATCTTTCACCGTATTTCCTTTATAATCGAACTCCTCGGTCTTTACATGAATCCTCATTCCGTGTCATGGGTTTTTCTAACCTGCTGCATCAACTTACTGTCCTTGTCCTTCCCAGGTCACCCCTTCTCTGTTATTGTGTTGTCACAACACCTTAACAGAAGCCACGTCTTTGGTACGTAATCTTTACTTGTCGATCCAATATGGCCACAGGCTGTTCCTTGCCCTCATTTTATCTACAGCATTGCAGTCCAGCTACACTTATGGTAACTTATGATCCGAGTTCACTTAACTTCTTAGTTCGCAACATCTTTGAGCTCTTGCTACAACTTTTCTTCACCTCCTACCCTCTCATTTCTCGACACAAATATACTTGCCTTTGATTTCTTCATATTAGCAACCACTTCGTCAGTCATTATTCCGTGTTAGCTCTCCGGTGAGGACTTCTTACAATTATAATTGGGCATAGCTTCACGTTAACAGTTCATATAATTCCATAGCGTATACCCTCATGTCAGCCTCATGGTACACTTATAGTCATTTCACTTCTACTTCTTTCAGGTATCCTTCTAATATGTCGATATGCTTTGAACTCTGGCTCCGAGCTAATAATATTTCCTTTTCTGGAGCCTGAAAATGTTGTGATTCCTTTTAGGCCTAATATAATATGTTCTCCCCCCTTTTAAGGGGCTCCTTATACGCCAACAGCCTCCGAGTACCCTCGTCTACGATAATTACCTTATTCCTCGTCCTCCTTCCCAACTCTATGCATAATATATTGAAAACTTCTTACCATAAGTTCTTCTTTCATTTTATGACCATATCATCATTCTGGTCAACATTCCCATATCTTTTTCATCCACTATTAGTCCTTTTACTCATTTATCTCACTTACTTGTAATTCCTCTTAACTATGCGCTTGAGTTGCAGCTGTGCGTCCATGTTTTTCAAGCGTCCGGCTACTTTTGCTCTCAGCACTGAGTTCTTGCGGGTGATACTCTCTCTATCCTCGCTTATCGAACCTCACACATTCCTCTTTTGTTCCATATTACCACACTTTATCTTCTTCACGCGCCTATCTTTGAGTTCTTACCCAAGTAGTCTCGTGCCTTGCCAGTAGTTTCTCTTGGGGGTTTCACTCACCAAGGTTTCTTACCTTTTCCCTTCTCCGACATTTTGATCTCCTTGCCTTCCATTTACTCACTCTCTTTATTTTCCAAATATCGTTGTATTAGAACTTTCCAATCTTAACCTGTAGTGAAAATAATAGCAGCTTACATCGTAACACTGGTACCATTTACTTTTGTTATCAATTGAACTTCGGTACCCTTACTCGATTGATGCCTTCCACACTGTAGCTTCGGTTGCTGGGACTCACATGTCCACCGATACAATCATATATGAGATATCATACGCATTTATATATATATATATATATATATAATTACTATCAACTAGCCCACAAAATACTTCCAAACGCTATTCAAGCCTATCCTAATTCCAGAGCTGTGATGCACTTTTTATCTCTTCACCAGTCTGGTCTGTCTCGTCCTGCGCGACCTCTTATGGTCTCCAACCATCCCGCACACTCTAATTCCCCTTAGGTTACTCTAGCTTCTCATCTGCCTCTTATGTCTCAATTTATAGAACTTTTAGTGCACTTCCCAGAGGGTCACCCATCCTAAGATTTCTCCCTCCTTAGCACGCTTAACATCGAAACTTTGATGGAATCCGGTGCAAGATGTTGATATAATCGCGTCCACTTCCTCGCATGACCTTTATTACATGATCTAGAGCAAATTGAAGTCTTACAGATTCCGAGACATTTTCATAACACGTCCTTCCCTTTACAATTACTATTTTACCATTTTCAATCCTCAATATTCACCCTTCACCTTCGTGTATCACTACCTTTCGTCCTAGATTCCCATATTCCCGATGGTAACGAATATGCCTTCGTCGCCGTTACTAATAAGTACTCAGGTATCAGTCTGTTCAGATTTCCACTCACCATCCTTACATAATAATCTACAGCAAAACTGATTGTCGACTTTCTCTGAATCTTCCAACAGACCTTGCTCCTACTAAACCTCGAATGTTATCCATTTTAATCCTCTGGACTGCTAATCATCTTTCTCGCTGTTATTTTTCATGCCATGCCCAAATCCGTAGCTCCTCTAAACAGCGCATCTCACTTATTGTCTATTTACGATATTTCCCTTTCCACACTTCCTTTTGTTAGGCATACTTAACTAAATGACCTGATTTCTTGAACAATTCTGGCAGAATATCCTTTGCAATCCTTACTACTCCAAATTTGTACGCAGCAAATATCGACAATGCCTTACAGGGCATACATATGTATACGACACATCTCAGCCATCCAGAGCTTCCAATTCCAAGTAACGGAACAAATATATCAAGGCTTACCTCTATGACATTCCATATCGTTACTCATCTTCTTCCGTCGTATGTAAGGCTTATATAAGAAACTCATTCCCTATTACTTGGCTCTATCGCACGATCTAATACAGAAAGAAGGTCAACAATCCCTAGATACCCTGCAGCCTCCTGTTTATAAGTGTGGCCGGCTTCACACCCATAAACAGGACTCTACCGGACACGACTTTGCAGACAACCTGCTCTGATACCACTTTGTCACACCCTAATTTCCCTAGGGTGTGATGGGCACCAGACCCTTACTTAGGGCCGAGCGAACCCTCTGTCCCTTAGTGAACACACAATCTTTTTAGACTTTTAAATCAAATAAAGATGAAATACATAGTACAGATTTCAGAAATATTCTTTTTCGACGTTATTCTCAAATCAAACAAAATCTGTAACCATGTAGAATTTATCACATAACACATAATGACATATCGGCTGATGGAGCCGCTTACAAAACTGACATTCTATACCCACGACTCTGTCTGCAAAGTCTCTAACATTATTCAGAAATCATAGCACGTATACTCTGACTCGGCAACACTCCAGGAGCAAATGGAGCTTGCCATCTTCGCTGGAACATCTTCTATAATAGCTTCAACTCATCTGGGTGTACCTGCGCGGCATGAAACGCAGCGTCCACAAGAAGGGACGTCAGTACGAGTAATGTACCGAGTATGTAAGGCATGAATAATAACATACGAGGGAAACATAACATGAATAATGACATAAAGGAATTATAAAGCATATCATGAGATAGAAGAGCAATCTGTACATATGAGTGCCTTTTGGCGGGTACCATGCATGCTTAGTGCTGCGGAACGTGCATCCCGATCCATATATATATATATAATATATTGTTGCGGAACGTGCAGCCCGATCCATTTATCCATATATCCCGCGTCCGGGACGATATCATATTATACCAACTGATCATGCGGCTATGCGCCTATAGCGCCTCACCTTTCCCCTTGCCCCATATACATATACATATACATATATCATATAAGCAGCATGCAGGAGAGCCCAAAGAATGTTATGTCTCTGTCGAAGTGACGTAAGGTCAGTAACCTCCGAATATAATATGGAAGACTCGATGGGCAAGTATACTTACCGACACCTGAAGGCTCAGAAACAAGTTTCGGGTCAATCCGAGTTAGTATAAGAAAGTTATGAGCGTTTGAAGTACAGAACCTTTTATGAACATTTCGGAAGCTATTTTTTTTTTTGGAAAATCAAAGTAATAATCATACCAAGTACCTTTAAACATGAAATCATTCTTATCATAGTCATCATAGAAATATTCTCGTCCTTGACATCATCAGTGTCATTGTAAAACATATCCATCGTTATTGTCATAAGATCTTACAAAATCATAAACCTCTGTTTTGGTAGAATACGGACACTTTGGAAAAACATTTACGAGTTATCGGGAAGAGAATCATGCCTTGGAATCATAAACATCTAACTTTCAAAAACAAGGAAGATATGAAAACTATTATGAAGTCATGACATCGGAATCATGCCTTTGAAAGAAAGGGACGAGCCTTAACATACCTGCTCCACGTCCTATTAGCTACGCTTAATTGTCCAAGCTCGCTATCGCTCGTCTACATTCAAGAAGATTGACACAATAATTAGACTCATCATCATATACTTGTCTTAATCCTTCAAATGAATTCATTTATAATCTGCCGAAATTTCGGCAGCATCTCCCCTGTAAATACACTATCCTCGAGAATCTAACTCGGCCAATTTATCTACAACAATCCGAGAATTCGACTCGGCCAAATTATCACAACAATACCAACAATCATATTTCCAACTTCAACAATCAATCAAAAATATATTCTAACATGGTTCTAGAACTTTCAAACAATTCACATAATGTTCAAAAAACCCAACCAACATACCACTTCACCTGGAACCTTCCAAATTCAACAAGAACAATAACAACACATTTCTTCTCTTCCAAGTTCATGAACTATACCAACAATCTACACACTAACGACTTCATCAATTAATCCAGAATACATTCTAACGTTAGTAACCTCTTTTACATAGTTCGACAACATTTTTCTTATATTCAATTCAATTACAACAACCAACTTACAATCTCCTAATTCAATAAAATCAACGCATTTCTCACCTCCAAATTCATGCATTATATCTACGACCACATGTTAACAACATTATCTTCACAACACAAGAAACCATGCTAATGTCATATTAATTCCTTCAATAATCCCACAATGATCACAACTTCATTTCAAGTTATCAAACCTTCATTTTCATCATGGAATCCACAACTACAACAATCAATTTACTAAATAAAATCAATTCATCATATCTACACAACATAACCTTCATTCGGCCATCACTCCAACATACCTATTTTCATGTATTTCATCTATTTCTACATGCTACAACATATACAAATCATCCATAACATATAAAAGAGGATCAAATCTTACCTTTTCCACTTAGCTCTTCAACTTTGTGCCTTGCAAGAATGAATGGTCTTATTGCTCCAACAACAACTACATGTTAATTAGGGCCTTCAAATTTTTTGGAATATTAGAAGAAAATAATTTTTCTTGATCAATTTCCGTGGCCCAAGTTTTGCCATCCTTGGCCGAATTCCCCTCTTTTTTTTCTCTCTCTCCAACGTCTTAAATTAAATGATGAATAGCTCTTGTTTATCATCTCTCATATATATATATATATATATATATATATATATATAGTCCCTACAATACATAGTGGGCACATGTCCTCCACCTTCCTCTCCAAGTTTCTTGAAGTTTCTTAAGATAAAGATGAATAATTGTGACTAATAAGTCATCTATACATACATGTATAATACATCCATGTGGGCCAAAGCCCACCCCACCTTATACGGCCACTTGGCCCCTTTTTTTCTTTTTTTTTTGTGAGATTCCCATTTTACCCCTAGTCTTCCACAATATTACCATGAACCTTCTTGTGAATTTCCCTTTTTACCCTTAGCCTTTCTCAATATTTCCTTACTAATAAACAACTTGTACATTAAAATAATTTTGGACAATAGTCTTGCCCTTAACTTACCACGACTTCCTTTACATATCCGAATGTACGAAATACGGGATATAACACCTTAAGACCTTATTAAATCAACATTAGTTAAGTACTTTGCAAAACCTTTTCAAAGTTCGACTTATACTTCACATTCCCTGATGAACTTTCTTCTCTTGCCTCGAATGTCTTTGAAATCTCAATTAGAATCGTTAGTTACCACTTCTTACTTATAGAAACACCATATACTTCTCACCCTGCGTTAGTCTGTTCACCATGCAACAACATGAAGGTTTTTCGAGGTGTAACACTTGCGATATTCTATCTTCACTTGTACCCTTACTCTCTTCTCTCCTTACCCATAAACCGACATCACACCCAATTTCTCTATCGTCAATAACCTTCACTACACCCGTTTGAAAAAAATTAAGGTAAAGCCTTCTTATAAGGATCAACTAGAAATGCACCACATATTCCTAAGGCTGATACAATCTGTACTTCCTTTGGGGCCAAGCAACATCACATTTTAAAGTTATAAAAACGATCCAGAAAACGATCATAATTATAGTCCAACCTACCTAACCATTTCTCATTATTGAGTTCAATGTCATCATTAATACCCGAAGTAACTTAGCAACAATAATTCTCATAATTAAATATTCAGAATACCTTTGAAGTCGAATGACTGGCGACTCCTAAATCCTAATGTAACCCATATCGTATGTGAAAGTTTGATAAAACGAGCCTGTGTGTCTGTCATCAACCCGTCCTGATCTTATGTATATGTATGAACTTCTAGAGTAAAACTTTTCCCTACTCGTTAACTTCATTTCCCATATCAATATCTTGTCTTTATCTCTTACTCACCAATCCATAAATCGTAATACTACATTTGAATCATTAGTGTCAAATTTCCCTATATCTTCAATAAATCTCTATTCTTCAAAATCTTAAATGCACTTATTCCAACTCCTTTAATTAGTAGTCATTTTTCCCTCCAGAGTTCTTCCCTTAAATTAAAATCATTCTAAAACTTCCTTTAAAAGCGTCTCATAATGGTTCATTCAATCATGACTTACCAAACATCCGCTTGTCATATTTTCCATTCATTCTTGTCACACCCCAATCCTGATAGGGTATGATGGGCACCCGACCCCTTACACAAGGCCGAGCAAACCCGCTGGTTCTCGTTAGGTTCATAACCTCACTGGACTCTTAAATCACGAAATGTAATGCATAATGAAAACCTGTCAAAAACCATTCTTTTCGTCGTTCTCAAATTGAATAAGATCTGTAATCATATGGAATTTGTAACAAAATGCATAATGGTACGTCGGCTTACAGAGCCGTTTACAAGACTGACATTCTATACACGTGACTCTGTCTGCAAAGTCTCTAACATCAATCAAGATACCATAACATGAATACTCTGACTCGGCAACACTCCAGAAGGAAATGGAGCTCGCCCATCCAGCTGATACGTCCCCTAGCAATGTCCTCTACTCATCTGTATACACCTGCGTGGCATGAAACGCAGCGTCCACAAGAAGGGACGTCAGTACGAGCAATGTACTGAGTATGTAAGGCATGAATAGTAACATAGTAAGGGATGTAAAGTATGAATAATAACAGAATGGAAATATAGAGCATATCGTAAGATAAAAGAGTAACCTGTACATATGGATGCCTTTTGGTGGTACCATGCATGCTTAGTGCTGCGAAACGTGCAGCCCGATCCACAGATATACATATATATATATATATATATATATATATATATATATATATATATATATATATATATATATATATATCGAAAATAGAGCAAATCATGTTGCCGAGGCGTCGGCTCCGATCCATTTAACCACATATATCCCGCGTCCAGGCATCCCTCGTCCGGGATGATATCATGTCATATACAGATACATGAATCGTGTGCATATCCCAGCGTCTATAGCGCTCTGGCCCTTTTTCCCCATCTTCCCTGTATACATATACATATATCATATAAGCAGCATGCAGGAGAGCCCAAAGAAAGTCATGTATCTATCGGAGTAACGTAAGGTCGGTAACCTCCGATTATATTATGGAATAATCATCATCGCTTTGTCTCACCTTGAAGGAACGATTATTATAAGGTGAGAATATCAACTAAGAATAGCATTAAGAGAGAACATAGAATAAGATCGTAAATCTCATAAAGCATCAATTCATATATTTTGGAATCTTTAAAAATAGTTATCATTCATGAAATAGAATTGAGAGGTCAAGAAATAGCTCAACATTCTTATACCTTCATTGAAATCGTAAACTTGGAACCTTTAAGCATGAAATCGTTCTCATAATAATTACCATAGAAATATATTCTCATCTTTGGAATCATTGCCATCATGATAAAAACATGTCCTTCCTTGTCGTCATAAGAGCTTACAAAATCATAAACCTCTGTTTTGGAAAAAAAATCGGATATTTTGGAAAAACATTTATGTGTTATCGGGAAAGGAATCATAGACTTTTTACTTTTGATAACAAGGAAGATATGGAAACATTTATGAAGTCATAACATCAAAATCATGCCTTTAAAAGAAAGGGACGAGCCTTAACATACCTGTTTCACCTCTTATTAGCTACGCTTATTCGTCCAAGCTCGTAAGTCTACATTTAAAAGGATTCACACTAACGTTAGACTCTTCCATATTCTGCCGAAAATCGGGAAGCATCTCCCCTGTTTATATGCCTAGCCCAAAATTACAATTCAGCAACCAATCAACAACAACAATAATACCAACATCAACAATGCCATTATTCATACCAATATATAATCCATAAACATCCCACACGATGTTCTTCAACATACAACAACAACATACACTTTCTTCCATCCCAATCAAGGAATATAATCGCATCAACACACCAACGATGTTAGATACCATTTTTACACGTATAGATCAGTCCATCCATATGGCCACAACATGTTCAAAATGGCCCATGAACACGACAACTATAACACACCACTTTATGACCTTTCCTCCGTAACTATTTTCACTTTTCCGGCTTGCTAAGCCTCCAAATAAAGTTAATATAGGAGATAGGATGAAAAAGCACATACCTTATACTTGAAGAAACTCAGCCCCACCAACTCTTTCCAACACCAAGCTCAAGTAGAAGCAATAACAATCACCTTTCACGGACTAGTTTGGCGTAATCCCGTTAAATTCTTGATTTATCGGACTATAATGCTTGGGAGATGTTTTGAGGGACTTCTAGGACTTTTTGGAATGTTAATATGCTGAAAAAAACGAGTTGGTGGGGGTATTTATAGCCCCCCTAGGTCGGTTCCACCGACTTACCTATGTGGGGCCCGCAGAGCCATTTTGGCAGCTTAGAGTCCTGATCTTAAAATGGCCAATACTTTGATCCCGATATGCTGTGAGGGCCCACGACCTATGGTTGGAAATCTATTTCAATTATCTAAAACTTTCATTATTTGTGTTTTTCCAAATTCCAAACGTATAATAGCGATTTGGTCATCCGAAAACGTATCTTTAAATCATCCTTTTGGAGGGCTTATGCCCATATTTGGCTTAAGGGTTCTTCTTAGGACTTTCTCAACTTCACATGTACTACTCATATATCCTTTCATATGTTCTTTATAAAATCCCGACATGTGGGCCCCACCTTAAGTTATGGTTACGAGGGCTATCATCACGTAACTTATTAACTAATTTACTCCATACGATCTGCAAATGTCATATGTATATTCTTATACTCAGATAATATAATCTTCATCCCTAATACTTGTATAACTTTACTCTCCCTTGAGCTCATACTAAGCCGTCGACAGTCTTGGTAACGCAAAACTTTCCAGGGTGTAACATCCTTCCCCCCTTAGAAACATTCGTCCTCGAATGTTGCAGTATTGCTAACCCACAACACCATCTTTAATTCCTCAGAACCGTTATTCTTCCCTAAGGGCCCGATTACCGTTTGCTTAGACTATAACTTGGTTCAGTTTCTTCTCATCTTCCCCAAACTCTTTCATTGCCTTCAGTCAACTTCTTTCGCTTCGTCACCTTCACGTACATGGTTGGAAATTAACTAGCATTTCGCCATTATTTTGTCTACATTATTGTAATCTTGACTTATCGTGCCATAACTATTCATCAGCCCGTAAGTATTCCTCTTTTTCTCGTTTCTTGTTCCTTTGTTAGTGAGCAGCTACCTTTCTCTCTCTACAGCACGCTCTTTGCGTTTACTCCTTCGGTGCCATCTTGGGCTGTCCTTTTTATATTTGTTGGTCTTGGATATACACTATACTGACTCCTTGTAGTTCGTTGGTTAGCCTCATTAGTCCTTACGTCCTTGCCACCATCTCTCTTACCCTTACATTCTGAGTGTTTATCCAACACGACCTTGTCACTAGTTTGCATAATGGTTGTGTTCCTTAAACTATTCCTCCCAGTGCATTTCCAAGACCACTTCCTTCGATCAAAAGTACGTATATATATAATGGTTCATCACCCTTTACTATCCTTCACAGTACCATTATACTTATGGTAATTCATAATCCGAGTTCCACTAATTTCATAGCTCGCAACATCTTTGAGCTCCTGCTATAACCTTTTCTTTACTTCCTTCCCTCACATCTCTCAACACAATCCCCGAAGCATAGGACTACGACAATTCTTCTATTATGACTCTTTTTCAACTCAAGTATGTTTGTCTTCGACTTCCTTGTTTTGGCGATCGTTTGGTCAATCGTTATTCCTTATTGGCTTTCCGGTGTGGCCTCCTTTCAATTGTAGGTGGGCATAGCTTCACGTTGACGGTTCATATAATTCCATAGCATAGTTCAGAATAGTTAGCGGTCCATGAACTATTTTCTAATATCCGGTGGACTATTTTATTTCCATTCATAAGAGCAGCGTTCTTTCATTCCTTCAAAAAAAATTTCCAAACTACCAAACGTTGGTACTTTCGTTATAATAGTCGTTGTCACCCGAAATATCCTTTGCATTTTTTCATCCTCTCCATTATCTTTTGTGAACTTAGCTTGTAGCCTTTTCTTGCTCTCTTTATTACCCTTTAGAACACATCGCTACATACTTAGGTACTCTGCAATTTTGCTCGATACGGGGGGTTCAACCCATGGTCTAGAAATATTGTAGCTCATGTCGGCATGAAGCATCCTCTCAAGGTGTCTTCCATATTTTCTCCTTATGTCTGCCTCATGATACACTCATTGTCAATTCGTTTCTGCTTCTTTTTTATTTCTTCCTGATATGCCGATACGCCTTGAGCTTGGCCTCAAGCTATTAAATTTCTCCTTCTGGAGCTTGAGAACGTCATAATTCCTTTTAAGTCCAATATGTTCTTCCCCCCTTATTAAGGAGGTCCTAGTACACCAATAGCTTTCAAATATCCATCGTCTTCGGCAATTATCTACCGTCCTTTAAGATCTTCTTAGGCCCGAGGTTCCGTCATCGTATGGTCTGACTTGTCTATCTTCTTGCTAGTTACAGTCTTATATCCAATCGAAATACTTATAAGGGTTAGATCCAATTCTGATGCCTTCTTTTCCGTCTTTTCACACCTCAGTCTTTTTATGACTAACTGTTTTCTGGACCTGCAAGTTAATGGGGACATCGAGATTCACCACGTCCTTTATGAAGTCTTCGATTATACTTTACTCTTTGTTTATCTATTCCTGACTCTGCTTATGAAATCTCTAAAACTTCTTACCTCGAGTTCTTCTTCCATTTATGTCTATATCATCGTTTTGTCAGTATTTCCATACCCTTCCATCCACTACTAGTCCTTTCGCTCGTTTAGCTCACTTGCTCATACTTGTTCTTAACTATGCGTTTATGTTGCAGCTGCGCATCCAAGTTTTACGAATGTCCTACTACTTCTTTCTCTTAGCATGGAATTCTTACAGTTTACACTCCCTCTATCCTCGTTTATCGAACCTTTATCTATCTTTATGATGCTACGGCCGAGCGGTCTCCCATGCACGTTCCTTATATGTCATTCCATTTCCTTTATGATCAAATCTCTCAGTCCTCACATGAATTTTTATCCCATGTCATTAATTTTCTAATCACTTGGGTCGACTCATCATCCTTGTTCTTTCCTCGATGAGTAATCGGTTTCCTACCGCCAATTTGTTAAAGTATCCTTCTTACTCCCGTGGTTAAAGATTTCCAGTTACTTTACTCTTAAATGCTCTCATCTTCCTTCGACCAACCCATTAGTATGCCTTTCCTACTTTCATCCTTAACCCTCATTGGGTTTCTTTCTCATCGAGCACCTTTCTTCTCTTGTTATTTGTAGTATCGGCTCTGAAGTTCGTGAAATATTCCTTTAAACGCACAAATCCGTTCTATTCTTAAGTCATCCTTTTGGAAAACTTCTCCATGTCCGAGGCAACCGTGTTAATTTGACCACACACTTATCCCTTTATATACCTTTCAAGGGTTGGAAATCTCTTAACATCGCCGCACGGTCTAACCATTCCTTATCTTACTTCTCAATCCTCATCGTGGTCACTATCCTTTTAGCTCCACTTATCAAAGCCTATTCTTTAACCTCACACATTCCTCTTTTGTTTCCTTACTGCCACACTTTATCCAATTCGCATGCCTACCTTCGAATTTTTACCCAAATAGTCTCGTGCTTTGCCCGTCGTCTCTCTTGGAGTCCTTACTCATTCATGTTTCTTAATTTTCACTCTTTCCGACATTTTGATCTCCTTACCTTCCATCTACTCACTTTCTTTCTTTTCCAAATATCGTTGTATTAAGACTTTCCAATCTTAACCTGTAGTGGAAACAACATCAGCTTACCCTGTAACATCTGTACCATAACTTTTGTTTTGTCCATTGAACTCCGTTACCCTGTTCGATTGATGCCTTCCATCCACCGCAACGTTGGTTGCCGGGATACACATACCCGCTGATATAGCCATGTATGGGATATCATATGCATACGTATATATATATATATATATAATTACTACCATCTCGCTTACAAAATATTTCCAAACACTATTCAAACTCACACAAATTCTAGATGTGATGCACATTCTTTCTCTTCACCGGTTTGGTCCGCCTCGTCCTATGCGACCTCTTTAAGGTTTGTAACTACTCCGCATATTCTAACTTCCTTTAGGCTACTCTAGCTTCTCATTTGTCTCTCGTGTCTGAATTTATAGGACTTTTAGTACACTTCCCAGGGGGTCACCCATCCTAACATTTCTCTCACCCCACCACAATTAACCTTGAAACTCGGATGAAATCCGGGGTGTTAATGCTGGTATAATCGCATCCACCTCACCGTATGACCTTCATCACATAATCTAGATCAAGTTGAAGTCTTAACAAATTCCAAAACATTCTCGTAACACATATTCCTCCTTTAACAATTACTATTTTAGCCTTTTCAATCCCCAATATTCACCTTTCACCTATGTTTATGACTACCCTTCATCCTAGATTTCCAGATTCCCGATGGTAGCGAACACACCTTCGTCGCCGTTACTTAAAAATACTCGGTTATCAGCCTCTTTGGACTTCCGCTCGCCACTCTTATATAATAATCTACAGCAGAACTCATTTGTCGACTTCCCCTGAATCCCCCAATAGACCTTGCTCCTACTAAACCTCGAATGTAACCCATTTTAATCCTTCAGACTACTAATCGTCTTTCTCACAATCATCCTTCATGCCATGCCAAATCCATAACTCCTCTAAAACAACACATCCCACTTATTGTCTATTTACGATATTTCCTTTCCAAGCTTCTTCCTGTTAGGTGTACCTAACTAAATGACCTGATTTTGAAAGATTCTGGCAGAGTCTCCTTTACAATTCTTACTACCCAAAACCCGCATGCAGCAATTACCAGCAATGCCTCACAGGGCATATATATATACGACATACCCCAGCCACCCAGGGCTCCCAATTCCAGATAAAAGAACAAAAATATCAAAACTTACCTCTGTGACTTCCCATCTAATCACTCACCTTCTTTCGTCGATACTGTGCTTCTGCTGAGATCAAAGGTTAGTGCCAGGAATCTCATTTCCTATGACTTGGCTCTATCGCACGATCTAAGACAGAAAGAAGGTCAACGATCCCTAGATGCCCTGCAGCCTCCTATTTATAAATATGGCCGGCTTCACACCCATAAACAGGACTCTACTGGACACGACTTTGCAGACAACCCCTAGGACAAACTGCTCTGATACCACTTTGTCACACCCCAATCCTGATAGGGTATGATGGGCACCCGACCCCTTACACAGGGCCGAGCGAACCCGCTGGTTCTCGTTACGTTCATAACCTCACTGGACTCTTAAATCACGAAATGTAATGCATAATGAAAACCTGTCAAAAACCATTCTTTTCGTCGTTCTCAAATTAAATAAGATCTGTAATCATATGGAATTTGTAACAAAATGCATAATGGTACGTCGGCTTACAGAGCCGCTTACAAGACTGACATCCTATACACGTGACTCTGTCTGCAAAGTCTCTAACATCAATCAAGATACCATAACATGAATACTCTGACTCGGCAACACTCCAGAAGGAAATGGAGCTCGCCCATCCAGCTGATACGTCCCCTAGCAATGTCCTCTACTCATCTGTATACACCTGCGTGGCATGAAACGCAGCATCCACAAGAAGGGACGTCAGTATGAGCAATGTACTGAGTATGTAAGGCATGAATAGTAACATAGTAAGGGATGTAAAGTATGAATAATAACAGAATGGAAATATAGAGCATATCGAAAGATAAAAGAGTAACCTGTACATATGAATGCCTTTTGGTGGTACCATGCATGCTTAGTGCTGCGGAACGTGCAACCCGATCCACATATATACATATATATATATATATATATATATATATATATATATATATATATAGTAATACTTTCTTTGAAAAACATTTATTTTTCATATATATAGAAAATAGAGCATATCATGTTGCCGAGGCGTTGGCTCCGATCCATTTAACCACATATATCCCGCGTCCGGGCATCCCTCATCCGGGATGATATCATGTCATATATAGATACATGTATCGTGTGCATATCCCAGCGTCTATAGCGCTCTAGCCCTTTTTCCCCATCTTCCCCGTACACATATACATATATCATATAAGAAGCATGCAGGAGAGCCCAAAGAAAGTCATGTATCTATCGGAGTGACGTAAGGTCGGTAACCTCCGATTATATTATGGAATAATCATCATTGCTTTGTCTCACCTTGAAGGAACGATTATTATAAGGTGAGACTATCAACGAAGAATAGCATTAAGAGAGAACATAAAATAAGATCGTAATTCTCATAAAGCATCAATTCATATACTTTGGAATTTTTAAAAATAGTTATCATTCATGAAATAGAATTGAGAGGTCAAGAAATAGCTCAACGTTCTTATACCTTCATTGAAATCGTAAACTTGGAACCTTTAAGCATGAAATCGTTCTCATAATAATTACCATAGAAAAATATTCTCATCTTTGGCATCATTGCCATCATGATAAAAACATGTCCATCCTTGTTGTCGTCATAAGAGCTTACAAAATCATAAACCTCTGTTTTGGAAAAAAATACGAATATTTTGGAAAATCATTTACGGGTTATCGGGAAAGGAATCATAGACTTTTAACTTTTGATAACAAGGAAGATATGGAAACATTTATGAAGTCATAACATCGGAATCATGCCTTTGAAAGAAAGGGACGAGCCTTAACATACATGTTCCACCTCTTATTAGCTACGCTTATTCGTCCAAGCTCGTAAGTCTACATTTAAAAGAAATTCACACTAACGTTAGACTCTTTATTGCACACTTGTTCCAAATTCCAAATCAAACTATTCCATATTCTGCCAAAAATCGGGCAGCATCTCCCCTGTTTATATGCCTAGCCCAAAATTACAATTCAGCAACCAATCAACAACAACAATAATACCAACATCAACAACACCATTATTCATACCAATATATATTCCATAAACATCCCACACGATGTTCTTCAACATACAACAACAACATACACTTTCTTCCATCCCAATCAAGGAATATAATCTCATCAACACACCAACGATGTTAGATACCATTTTTACACGCATATATCAGTCCATCCATATGGCCACAACATGTTCAAAACGGCCCATGAACACGACAACTATAACACAACACTTTATGACCTTTCCTCCGTAACAATTTTCACTTTTCCGGCTTGCTAAGCCTTCAAATAAACTCAATATAGGAGATAGGATGAAAAAAACCATACCTTATACTTGAAGAAACTCTGCCACACCAACTCTTTCCAAAACCAAGCTCAAGTAGAAGCAATAACAATCACCTTTCACGGACTAGTTTGGCGTAATCCCGTTAAATTCTTGATTTATCGGACTATAATGCTTGGGAGTTGTTTTGAGAGACTTCTAGGACTTTTTGGAATGTTAATATGCTGAAAAAAAACGAGTTGGTGGGGTATTCATAGCCCCCTAGGTCGGTTCCACTGACTTACACATGTGGGGCCCGCGGAGCCATTTTGGCAGATTAGGAGCCGCTACGGGTACCCGAGACTGACCACGAGCACCACTCCTTTCCTCACTCGTCATAACCATTTTTATCTTTCTTTATCTTTTATTATGTCATAATCATAACACCGTCATTTTCCGTTTGAAAAGAAATCACAACTTATATTATGTACATAAGCATTGTTAAGGAGACAACAGAATATATTAACCTATATCAAAGTATTCTAGTGAGACCATCTGAGCCACACTACGTATCCACGAGCCTCTACCGGAGAACTGGACATATACATGTATACACAAAAGCATAGACCCGACTGGCACCTCCGAAATAGTGGAGTGTTCCTGCAAATCTACTGAAAGCTCCTATCGGTCTGCGCCGTCTCCCTGCCTACCTGTGGGCATGAGCACAACGTCCAAAGGAAGCGAACGTCAGTACGAATGTTGTACTAAGTATGTAAGGCAGGAGTGAAATAAACGTGATAGAAAATCATAAGTCATAAGGTGAGAGGAAACCTGTGCGACCCTTAAGGGTAAATGTATTTCATATACACGCCATAGGTAATACATACACACCTATCCTACGCTTATCGTAATACCTATTGCATGTCTCAAATATACCCTTGTCGTACTCGTATCGTCATAGCATATACGTCCATATGTCACATAAATCATTATCGTAATACGGTATCTGCTCATGCATATCAAACACAGTCATGATGCAACACAATCATGATGCAGCACAATCACGTACTCGACCATCTAGGCTCGATACCATGCGTACTCGGCCATATAGGCTCGATAGGGTGCGTACTCGGCCCTCCCGTGCTCGATCATATGCGTACTCGGCCATGTAGACTCGACCACATGCATACTCGGCCATATAGGCTCGATCATAGGCGTACTCGGCCATGTAGGCTCGATTATTTGCGTACTCGGCCCCTCTGGGCTCGATCATGTGCCCAACTGATCAGTGGGATGCAATGCAAACATACATACATACACACATACAGACATGCATAAAAATACATAAATAAAACTCAACATCATCATGACAACTACGCATATACGTCTCATCGTACTGTACCCGTTTGTACTCCTTTAGTCACTGCCCGTATTCGACCACGTAGTGGCTCGATAGTATCACTGACATATCTTCCATACCCGGCCATGACAAGGCTCGGTATATCTCTAATCATCACATTCATATACTTCTTATCATCACATTCACCTTAAACACACATCATGACTTTCCCTAAATCACATATCTAACTTAAGGACGATCTGTTAGGAATAGCATCAATTCCATGGCGTGGATCTCATTACATATATCGCGTTCTTATCATTATTACCCCTTTCATATGTCTATCTATTATATCACTCGTAGACTCGTTGTTACTAATCGTCTCGTGAGCATATCATGGCACTACCACGATTACTCATCATGATTCATCATATCGCGTGCATAGGACTTAGGAACAATTGTAATTTATCGGGGTGATGTAAGGTCGTGAACCCCCGAGTCCATTATGGAACAATTATGAACGTTATGCCTCACCATGAAGGAAGTATCATATAAGGTGACCGTAGTCAACAACAACATCAAGGAATCATGATTAGGGTCGTTAACTTCATAGACGTCATATCTTGCCTTACAATCTCTAGGCTTATACTTACCACCATCATTATCACATTCACGATGTACTTCTCCTCCTCGTTTCCTAAGAAGCTCATTATACTCATAGATCCATATTCTCAATATGTGGGAAGATCATGGATAGATAGAAAAACTGCGTATCAATAGATTCATGCCTTGGAAAGAAAGGTTGAGCCTCACATACCTGTTCAACCTCTTATTAGCTGCACTTATTCGTCCAAGCTCGTAAATCTACATTTGAGAGGATTCACACTAATGTTAGTCCTCTTATCACGCACTTATCCCAAGTGTCAGATTATGCTATTCTATATTCTGCCGAAAATCGGGCAGCATCTCCCCTGTTTATATGCCCAGCCCGAATTCTTAATTCAGCAACCAACAACAACAATAACAATACCAACATTATTCATAATATTTCCAACTCCAAAATATTCCATAAAACATCCCACGCGCTGTTTTCCAATTTTCATAACTAACCAACTTAGTATACAATTATTTAATCGCGTTTTCTTCGTAAATAAACCGGTATTAACACAAATAGAAAGAGATTCATACCTTTATCCCTTTAATATTGCTGTATCTTCACCTTTTCACGCTAATTTTAGGCCACCACACGCCCGCTATACGATTCTGCAGCGAAAACTATACGCTATCCGGACTGGAATTGGGAAATTATACCTGGTTTGGGCTAAAAGGTAGGTGTGGAAATGTTGGTTTTCTAGAAAATTGGGATGTTTTTGAGGGCCTTTTTCTGAAAAAATGGGGGGTTTTCCCCTTTTTATAAGGTTCTGGGTTCTGCCCAGAACCGACATAAAATCCTTTCTGCGCGTTCGCGCAGAGTTAAATTTTCTGACTGCGCCTTCGTTCAGTAAAATGGTCATAACCCTTGATGCCGATATCGTGTGAGGGCCCACGACCTATGGTTGGAAAGATAATTCAATTATATACAACTTTAATGCTTTGTGTTTTTTCCAAACTCCAAACTTATAATACCGTTATTGCCCCTCCAAGTTAGATCATCCGAAAATGTTTCCTTAAATCATCCTTTTGGAGGGCTTACACTCATTTTTGGCTTATGGGTCCTTCTTAGGACTTGCTCAACTTCCCATGCACTACTCATATGTCTCTTCATATGTCTTTTATAACATTCCAACATGTGGGCCCCATTTATCGTGCAGCAACAAGAATTTCTCATTAAGCGCCACATGAACCAATTCACCTCATATGGTCTCCAATTGTCACGTCTAGGTTGTTATTACATTCTTATCATATAATCTTCATCCCGAACTGGGTTCTCAAATTTTTGTTCAGCACGTTCGTGCTGTTTTGGGGCCTTGGCCTTCGCGCGTTCGCGCCACTCCCTGGCTTGTTCGCGCAGACCAATTTCCTGGTCTGCAGTCCAGCTTGTTTTGTCCGTATCTCCTTACCCCGATGTCCGATTGAGGAGCCATTTGTTCCGTTGGAAACTATACTTGCCGAGCTTCAATTTAGACTTTTGTTTTACTTCAAAACTCTTAATATACTAAAACATATTATTCCTTCCATTTAGACCAAAATTTCTGTATCATACCCTGCCTAACTTTCCTTTAAAGCCTCGGAAGCTTAACCTCCTTAATCCTCGCGTAACTTTACTCTTCCTTTGGCCCATACCAAGCTGTCTACAGTTTTGATAACATGAAATTTTTTCCCGGGGTGTAACATTCTTCCCCCCTTTTGGAACATTCGTCCTCTAATGTTAAAGTATTCGGGAATTCTAGAAATTTTTTTCCAGAGTTTCCCCTGTAACTTAGCACTACCAAACTGTCATAGCAACCTATAATATTACTGCCTCACAGGGCTATAACACAATACCAATATAATTTGGTCACACACGACCTATATGCATAAAAGAGAAGCATACATACCTTGTCATCTCGCCGTTTCATCACACTTTCCATCTGGATCTCTATGTCTCATCAATTCTCCTCCCTTACTCAACGGTAACATTAAGTCTCTTATGGCTTGCGAATCTATCTCATTTGATCTCGTTGGCGAAGTATAAATACGTGCAAGTTACATAGTCATTCTTGAGTGATTCGTGCACATACACACTTACACATATACATATATTCATATTCGCATGCATATTCATTTTCATAACATTTCATTGTCCATGACATATTTACACTCATATTCGTATCACATACATATCGCTTATGTTATGTACACCTAGCATACTTGTACTCACATCAATTTCATATGCATATCATTTACATAGCATACTCGACCACTAAGAGTTGGTACCTCACATACCTGGCCCTTCCAAGGCTCAGTGATTCCGTACCTAGCTGTAGTGGTACGTGCGCAACATCATACATGTATATATACTATATTATACCCGGTCACACAGCTCGGGGTCCCATAATAACCATACATAGGCACATATACATATAAGGTCGTAGGTATCCTTTAATGTCATAGTTATCGTGGTTCATCACACCTATCCATTTCCATCGTAAGATCTTATCACTAAATCTCTATACTTGTGCTCTTCTTACTCGCTTCCCCCCTTTTAAGGGTTCTACCTATACCATTATTAAACCCCTTATCCAGCTATTAAATCTTTACTTCTTATATCCCTCACTATACTGCATCTTAGTCGTACCGTTCCTCGTGATCTATAGCTACTATAATCCGTGTGCGAGGGCTTAACATATTCGTATCTTACCTCTCTTCTTCACCTTAAACATAAGTAGTTCCTTTTTGTCATAGACTTATAGTCATCGCTATCTTGGAGGTTCTACCCTTCATACCTCACTTTCTTAGACTTAAGAACCATGGTACCACTTATCGTTCTTTATCTATTACCGTCGCTACATAACGTAAACCCTTCAACTCACGCTTGCTTATTAATACAAATATTTGTCCCTCCTCTACATTCATCGGAGGCTCCCTTTCTGTCGTAGCTTTGCCCTTCTGGGCGGCTGTAGCATTCTCCTTTGGCGGCATTTTTCTGAAATCACAACATCCTATTAGGGAGGATTAAATCTTACACATGGCTCTATCGCACGATCTCATAGAATGAAAGACGGTCATTTTTCATAAATGCCCTGTAGCCTCTTGTTTATTAGCGTGGTGCGCTACACACCATAAACAAGAGTCTACCAGACACGGCTCGTAGACACTTCCTAGGACGAACTGCTCTGATACCACTTTTGTCACGACCCAACAAGGAGCCGCGACAGGTACCCGAGGCTGACCACGAGCACCACTCCTTTCCTTACTCATTATAACCATTTTTACCTTTCTTTATCTTTTATTATGTCATAATCATAACACCGTCATTTTCCGTTTGAAAAGAAATCACAACTTATATTATATACATAAGCCTTGTTAAGGCGACAACATAATATATTCACATGTATCAAAGTATTCTAGTGAGACCATCTGACCCACACTACGTATCCACGAGCCTCTACTGGAGAACTGGACATATACATGTATACACAAAATCATAGACCCGACTGGCACCTCCGAAATAGTGGAGTGTTCCTGCAAATCTGCTGAAAGCTCCTATCGGTCTGCGTCGTATCCTTGCCTACCTGTGGGCATGAGCAGAACGTCCAAAGGAAGCGGACATCAGTACGAATGTTGTACTGAGTATGTAAGGCAGGAGTGAAATAAACGTGATAGAAAATCATAAGTCCTAAGGTGAGAGCAAACCTGCGCGACCCTTAAGGGTAAATGTATTTCATATACACGCCATAGGTCATACATACACACCTATCCTACGCTTATCGTCATACCTATTGCATGTCTGATAAATACCTTTGTCGTACTCGTATCGTCATAGCATATATGTCAATATGTCACATAAATCATCATCGTAATACGGTATCTGCTAATGCATATGAAACACATTCATGATCCAACAAAATCATAATGCAGCACAATCACGTACTCGACCATCTAGGCTCGATACCATGCGTACTCGGCCATATAGGCTCGATACGGTACGTACTCGGCCCTCCCAGGCTCGATCATATGCGTACTCGGCCATGTAGGCTCGATCATCTGCGTACTCGGCCCCTCCGGGCTCGATCATGTGCCCAACTAATCAGTGGGATGCAATGCAAACATACATACATACACACATACAGACATGCATAAAAATACATAAATAAAACTCAACATCATAATGACAACTACGCATATACGTCTCATCGTACTGTACCCATTTGTAGTCCTCTAGTCACTGCCCGTACCCGGCCACGTAGTGGCTCGATAGTATCAGTGACATATCTTCCATACCCGGCCATGACAAGGCTCGATATATCTCTTATCATCACATTCATATACTTTTTATCATCACATTCACCTTAAACACATATCATGACTTTCCCTAAATCACATATCTAATTTAAGGATGATCTGTTAGGAATAACATCAATTCCATGGCGTGGATCTCATTACATATATCGCGTTCTTATCATTATTACCCCTTCCATATGTCTATCTATCATATCACTTGTAGTCTCGTCGTTACTAATCGTCTCGTGAGCATATCATGGCACTACCACGATTACTCATCATGATTCATCATATCGCGTGCATAGGACTTAGGAACAATTGTACTATATCGGGGTGACGTAAGGTCGTGAACCCCCTAGTCCAATATGGAACAATTATGAACGTTATGCCTCACCTTGAAGGAAGTAGCATATAAGGTGAGCGTAGTCAACAACAACATCAAGGAATCATGATTAGGGCCGTTAACTTCATAGACGTCAAAACTTGCATTACAATCTCTAGGCTTATACTTACCACCATCATTATCACATTCACGATGTACGTCTCCTCCTCGTTTCCTAAGAAGATCATTATACTCATAGATCCATATTTCTCAATATGTGCGAAGATCATGGATAGATAGAAAAAATGCGTATGAATAGATTCATGCCTTGTAAAGAAAGGTTGAGCCTCACATACCTGTTCAACCTCTTATTAGCTGAACTTATTCGTCCAAGCTCGTAAATCTACTTTTTAGAGGATTCACACTAATGTTAGTCCTCTTATCACGCACTTATCCCAAGTGTCAAATTATACTATTCTATATTCTGCCGAAAATTGGGCAGCATCTCCCCTGTTTATATGCCTAGCCCGAATTCTCAATTCAGCAACCAACAACAACAATAACAATACCAACATTATTCATAATATTTCCAACTCCAAAATATTCCATAAAACATCCCACGCGCTGTTTTCCAATTTTCATAACTAACCAACTCAGTATACAATTATTTAATCGCGTTTTCTTCGTAAATAAACCGGTATTAACACAAATAGAAAGAGATTCATACCATTCTCCCTTCAATATTGCTGTATCTTCACCTTTTCACGCTAATTTTAGGCCACCACACGCCCGCTATACGATTCTGCGGCGAAAATTATACGCTATCCGGAATGAAATTGGGAAATTATACCTGGTTTGGGCTAAAAAGTGGGTGTGGAAATGTTGGAGACTTTTCCAGAACATTGGGATGTTTTTTAGGGCCTTTTTCTGAAAAAATGGGGGGTTTTCCCCTTTTTATAAGGTTCTGGGTTCGGCCCAGAACCGACATAAAATCCTTCTGCGCGTTCGCGCGCCCTTTGGGCCCGTTCAGTAATATGGTCATAACTCTTGATCCCTTATCGTGTGAGGGCCATGACCTATGGTTGGAAAGATAATTCAATTATCTACAACTTTAATTCTTTGTGTTTTTCTAAATTCCAAACTTATAATACCGTTATTGCCCCTCCAAGTCAGATCATCCGAAAATGTTTCCTTAAATCATCCTTTTTGAGGGCTTACACTCGTTTTTGGCTTATGGGTCCTTCTTAGGACTTGCTCAACTTTCCATGCACTACTCATATGTCTCTTCATATGAATTTTATAACATTCCAACATGTGGGCCCCACTTATTGTCACGACCCAGCCCCGTGGGCCGTGTCTAGTGCCCTAACTGGACACCCATACAGACTTGCTTACCAGATCGACATATCAAAGACTTATACAAATTTAACATACATTATTTATACGGATACTGAGAAACAGACGTCATCTTAAGCGGTCACCTCTAACAGAAATATCATACCAAAAGCCGGCAAGCTGGCGGAATACACATCGCCCGAATATACATACATATACAAACATGTGGGCCGTTTTGGCCATAATAGCAAACGGGACCTCTTAAGGCACAAATCACAGACATAATCGAACAAACACGACCCATGACCCACATATATGTCTACAAGCCTCTACAAACCATAACAGAAACATATGACGGGACAGGGCCCCGCCGTACCCCCAAATAGTCATATATAGAGAAACATGCATAACAAAAGATATGTACCAAAAATATGAGCTCCGGATCAAAGGAGTACTCCAAATAGCAGAATAAGTGTCCTACACTGGGGGGTAACCAAAACGAACGTTTGTACCTGCGGGCATGAAATGTAGCCCCCGAAGAATGGGGGTCAGTACGAAATATGTACTGAGTATGTAAAGCATGAAATACAGTAATCCGAATCATAACTGAAGTGAGGAGTACAGAAAATGGATACAGAATTAGTATATCAAAACCTGTGCTAAAAATATAAATAATGCAAATAAAAATCATGCATAGGGCTGAAGAACGTGGTCGCCATTCCGACGCTGGCGCCACAGCACATCATACTCCAGAAGGTTTCAAATCTTCGTACAATCCCCGAACATATCGTAACATCAAAACATCTCACAACATCAGAACACAGCATATGCCATATCACATCATAACGCCGTATATATGCGGTACCCGGCCCTATGGCGAGGTCTCGGGAACCGTAACACATCATACTGCCGAATATAACATAGTGCGCACGATCACAAAACCGGCCCGGGATCCGGCGAACGATATCATAGTATGCACGAGCGGAGTAGTGAGGAAACCATATGCATATAAGTACATAAATAAATTTCAAAACTCGATGGACAAATATATTTACCGACATCTGAAGGCTCAAAAATAAGACTCGGGCCAATCGGAATTAGTATAAGAAAGTTACGAGCTTTTGAAGCACAGAACCTTCTAAAAATATTTCATAAGCCATACTTGGAAATTCAAGTATCATTCATATTAGAAAACTTTTGAACATCATTATGGATCAAATATTCATATTAGGAAACTTTCGAATAACATTATGGATCAAATCAAATGGAGACTTTTGGACCATATTTACGTACCAAAATATTCATCAAAGACTTAGTCCTCTCGATTTTCCTCTTCAGCTTCCCAAGTCATCTCTTCCCTGTTATCATTCCGCCAGAGCACCTTAACGGAAGCTACCTCTTTATTCCGTAACCTCCTCACCTGGCGGTCCAGAATGGCTATCGGCTGCTCTTCGTACGATAGTTGCTCCGACACCTGAATATCTTCTGCTGGAAATATTCTGGAAGGATCACCAATACATTTGCGGAGCATGGATACATGAAATACCGGATGTACCGCTTCCAAATCAGATGGCAGGTCTAGCTCATAGGCGACATTCCCAATTTTTCGAATAATCTGATAAGGCCCAATGTAACGCGGATTAAGCTTACCCTTTTTGCCAAATCGCATCACGCCTTTCATAGGCGATACATTCAGAAATACCCAATCACCAACCTGGAATTCTAAAGGTCGACGTCGTTTATCCGCGTATGACTTCTGACGACTCTGGGCTGCTAATAGTCGCTCTCGGATAAGTTTCACCTTATCAACGGCCTGCTGGATCATATCTGGGCCGACTAATTCAGTTTCGCCAACATCGAACCAGCCAATCGGCGACCTGCATTTTCTGCCATACAGAGCCTCGTACGGGGCCATCTGGACACTAGACTGGTAGCTGTTATTATAAGAAAACTCAATCAACGGCAAATGATCATCCCAGCTACCTCTGAAATCAATAATGCAGGCCCGCAACATATCTTTCAGCGTCTGTATAGTGCGCTCAGCCTGCCCGTTAGTCTGAGGATGGAATGTTGTACTGAGACTCACCTGGGTCCCTAATCCTTCCTGAAATGATCTCCAGAAATTTGTTGTAAACTGGGCACCTCTGTCAGTGATAATAGAATAGGAACTCCGTGAAGTCTTACTATTTCTTTAATATATAGCCTGGCATAATCCTCAGCTGAGTACGTAGTTCTGACCGGAAGGAAGTGGGCTGATTTTGTCAGCCTATCAACGATAACCCAGATGGAGTCATACTTCCGTGGAGTGCGAGGCAAACCTGTAATGAAATCCATGTTAATAGTCTCCCATTTCTAGGTCAGAATTTCCATTTCCTGAAACAGTCCACCCAGTTACTGATGCTCAATTTTTAACTTGCTGACAATTTGGGCACTGGTCAACGGGCCTTACGATGTCCCGTCTCATGCCATCCGAGTATAGACATCTGAGGTCATGGTACCTTTTAGTGGATTCAGGATAAACAAAATACCGAACATTATGCGTTTCGCCCATAATTTGTCGTCGCAGCCCTGCAACATTAGGCATACA
The DNA here is from genome assembly GCF_019175385.1 of Lycium barbarum. Classification (NCBI taxonomy): domain Eukaryota; kingdom Viridiplantae; phylum Streptophyta; class Magnoliopsida; order Solanales; family Solanaceae; genus Lycium; species Lycium barbarum. The sequence goes on from NC_083337.1 coordinate 25,287,994, forward strand.
TATCTGCCTCTGTATACTAATACACCATCAGGTGAGACCTCAAACTGGGTCCTCTCCTTATCAAAGGTTGTATCTCTGTACCATACCGGAATAGAATCCTCGAACTGGCGCTGTTTTACCTCTTCCATAATCGATGATTCAACAACTTTTCAGATAAAAATTTCAATACCTTCAGAACCGACCAAACGGACTCTTAGGCTAGCTGTCTGATGAGTTTTATAGACCAATTCTTTGTTTCTGAATGTAAGCCGGTCAGGCCGTCCATAGATTCACGACTAAGTGCGTCTGCCACAACGTCATCTTTTCTAGGGTGATGCAAAATTTTAACATCATAATCTTTCAATAATTCGAACCATCTTCTTTGCCGCGAATTCGGCTCCTTTTGGCTTAGAATATACTGGAGGCTCTTAGGGTCCGTATAAATATCAACACGGACCCCATGTAAGTAATGCTGCCATATCTTTAAAGCATGAATCACCGTAGCTAATTCCAGATCATGAGCGAATTAATTTTCCCTCGTGCGGTCTGAGCTGCCAGGGAACATAGGCTATAATCTGACCATTTCCTTACAACTACATATTTCAGTCGATGTCGAAGGCCTAGGCCAATCCTTTATCGCTTCAATCTTCTGTATGTCAATTGTTTTCATTTATACTTACTTTACTTTCATTCGCTCCCCCTCTTCAGGGTTATACTCATACCATATCCATATCTTTTCTTTCTAACCTACAACTTGATTATCTTCGTACAAAACCTTAACAGAATCACAACTATATAGTACAAAGTCTTATCTGATAGCTGACACTCAAATAATATAATTAAGGTAGTCGTTTATCTCATGGTAATCACATTCTTCCTTCATACCCATTCCTTATCTGTCGTCTTATTTTCCGACAATCGAATTACTCGGTATTCACATAATTCATCATTTCATGCCATAAGTTTTCCTTTGCCCTGCACTATTTCATTTTAGTTTGTTTTTCGCAATTAATTTCGTGCTTTGCCCGTCGACTCTTTTAGAGGCTCTGCTTAATCACGTTTTTTTTTTTTTTTTTTGACCTTTGGATCCCCTTACCTACCACTCGATTATTCTCTTTCCTTTCGAACATCGATGTATTAGAGTCTTCCAATCTTACCCAGTAGCAAAATAAATATCAGTTTATTTCGTAGCCTCTGTACCATACCTTTCCCCTTTTATCGTAAATTCTGTCCAGTTAATGTTTTTCGTATATCACAACACTGGCTATTAGGGTTCACCAGTCAATCGACATAGTCATAAATGGGGGGCCCTACACATACGTATATATATCACTACCATTTCTTTTACAATACGTCTTCAATCACTTGTTCAAATTTACTCTAATTTCAGAGCTGCGCTGTTTTTTTTTTTTCCTTTGTGCCGATCTAATCCGTCTCAGCTCGTGGGACCCCTATAAAGTTTCTAACCTCTCCACATATCCTAATTCCATTTAGGTTATCCCGAATTTCCTATTCGTCTCTCATATCTATGTTTGTGAAAATATTTGTACATTTCCCAGGGGGTCACCCATCCCAGATTTGCTCTGGCCCTGGCACGCTTAACCTTACAACTTTAATGAATTTAGGCACGTTAAGGCCGGTAAAATTACACCAATTGCCCCGCACGGCCTTTGTCACGTAATTTAAGGCAAATCGGGGTCTTAACAACTTTTCAAAACGTTCTCGTAGCGGGTCCCACCCCGACTTAGCGAGAATTCTTTTACTTTTTTGACTATATAGTTACCGTGTCGCCCCTTGTACGTCCTCAATATTTACCTCCATATATATATATATATTATTCTAGACGGCCCCCGAGATGGAGTTTTTATTCCACAAATTCCATCTCCAATCAGTCGAGGAAAACTGATAAAATGTTACTGTAAGGCATCTTCCGACCACCAACAAAAGAAAACTAGAGTGCGACGAACTTCGCGGAATCTTTTAGTACTTAATTCACATAATTACCTCCATATTTTTATATATATATTTGAGTCGTGAGCGAACCACTCAATTCCCGACTGCCTGTCATACGTTTTGTATTCTTCCAATTAGAGGAAACTTGCTCGTCGGACATTTTTGCCCTTCCGCATATTTTGCCCTTCACATGGGCTATGCTAAAACAAAATGGGGTTAGAACATATTTCTGGTCCCTCCAAATAAATTGTGAATTCGCTACTCGTACATGCTTTCTCGAGATAAAATTTTCCATATGAGGATAACGCTTCTTACGAATGACATGGAGGGTATGTCTTAAACTTTTAACCCAACATAAGAGATTTACCCTATCGGTATCGACTTTCAAGACATATTAAGAATTTATATATTATTTTCCTGTTTATATTTCTGGAAAAATTTGGGCAGAGGTTCCTCTGTATTTCTTACTATCCCAAAACTTGTACACAGGAAATACCAACCATGCCTCACAGGGCCAACACATATACGTATATACATATCATATCATATCGCATCATAGCCACACGGGGCTAACAATTTCAAAAAAAGTACAAAGATGTCGAGGCTTACCTCACATGCCTAACTCAAACTGCACCTGTTACACTTTCCTGTTTACGATTTTAAACTTTATGTTTCAATCGTACTTCAATACCTTACCCAGCATACGTCTTTCATACCATTGCTTACCTGTGTACTGTGTAGCTTCCAATATCATCAATCGCTGTCTTACGTCGATACCGTTCTCCAGCTGCAATCAAGGGTTAGTAAAAAAAAGGACTTCATTTCCTACAGCTGGCTCTATCGCACGATCTAAGATTCAAAGAAAGGTAACACCCTAAATACCCTGTAGCCTCCTGTTTATAGATGTGGTGCACAACACGCCGATAAACAAGACTCTACTAGACACGGTCTGTAGACATTCCGAGAACCAAACCGCTCTGATACCACTTTTGTCGCGACCCAACTCCGTAGGCCGCGACTAGTGTCCGTGCTGGACACCCAGACGTACCCGATAACCCAAATTAGCAAAATGACAGAATATTTCAAATGTAAAAGTCACTTGACGTTAGTAATTAGCATAAAAGAACCGACACAGTACATGGAGGCCGATGAGGCTGTCACAGATCGTATCATACCCGAACATATACAGAACCCACACAAGTATATCTACAGACCTCTAAAGATCATAACATAATCATAAGACGGGACAGGGCCCCGTCATACCCCTAAATAGCATACATATATATAATAGCGGCAAACTGTACCAATATACAGGCTCTGAACAAAAGAGCGCTCCCAATATAGCAGAATAGATGTCCTAGGCAGGCGGTCAGCAAATCTGTCTTCTGTACCTGCGCGGCATGAAAACGCAGCCCCCAAAGAAAGGGGGTCAGTACGAAATATGTACTGAGTATGTAAAGCACAGAACGTAGTAAACAAAGTCATAATCAGAACAGAAGGTACAGAAAATGGACAGAATATCCAGATTAGCAAAATATTGATCATAAAGCATAAATAGTATTTGTTGAAAACATATGTCGTACCTGGTCCCAATACGGAACAAGATCATAACCGAAATAGGACTTACAGAGAAGTGAGTGTGACATTTGAAGTATCAAATGCATATTTTCAAAACAAGAGGAGTGTGTTCAAAAACATGCAGCATATCATATCCGGCCCCTGTCAAGGGCTCGACAAACAGAACGTGGCCACCCCCCGACGCTGGTGCCACCATACATACGGAACAGAGTAGGGGATAACCCCGTAACATAACATATCATATCAGATGGCCATATCAGATCATAGCATATCAGAATGTGTGTACATGGCACAGCATACTCCAAAACCCATGTACATATATACCTGCCCCCTCACATCGAGGCACGGCGAACAATGCAGTGGAATACGCTTGACAACATATCCTGGCCCGGGCTCAGTGTGTGAAACATTGAGGCATCCACGAATGGAGTAGTGAGAAACTAAATGCAATAAAAATATCATAGATTTCCAGAGACTCAATGAGGCATATCGAATGACAAATTAAATCGATGAAGTCGGACGAAATCATAGCAAGTGTATGTCATATGTCATAATGAGTTACGGAAGAATAATCCTCCTGAAATCTTTTTCATATTCCAAAATAGCTTACCAAACTCGAGGGAGTCAGCAAACGATTTTCCTTAGTAGTTGAAAGGATAGTTAAAACATTTTATTTTATATTATTCGAAAATAAGGCAATAGTACAATAAGAGGGCAAAGCGGGAATAGTGGAGCTAAACGTAATACAAAATATCGTACCTTTACAGAGACTCGATATAGTATCCAGAATAAGTATCATTAGTAGTCGGAAAAGTAGTTAAGACGTTTCCTTAAAAATTGCTTGAAATCAAGTTACAAAGGACCATAAGGGTAAAATCGGAAATAGTGGGCCCGCCTCGGGACAAACAAGGCGGCGGGCTCAAATTACGTATATTAAGCTTATGGGGTCACCTACAGAGGTCTTAGGGGTATTCCATAACTTTCTAGGCAGTTTGGAGAAGTTTGCATAATTTTTCAGTAAAGCCTGCTTAGAGGGTTCAATTCTATTGAACGAAAAAGGAGCATTTTCAATTGCGGATTCCAATGGGCAGAATGTCTTCCGAAGTTCAAATCCAATCCTAGTACACCTAGGACATGCCAAGAGAAGAATCGGGATAGCTTTACATACCTTTTACGCACTTTACGCCTTTCCAAGTTCACTTCCCGTTTCGTCCAAAATCTGCAAATGGTCACATTTACCAAATGTTAACCATAAGGCTTTAGGCTTAAATCTCAAGTCAACACTTTTCTACAAAAATTTGGGCAGCATCTCCCCTATACACATAGCATCCCCGAGAATTTAACTCGGCCAAAACAATCAACAACAACTCAACAACAACATCAACAACAACAACAATCACTATAACCACAATATAACTTAACTAGCTATCTTTTCAACATAATGTCATAACCTTCATTTCAACTTCAATTTCCAAACTAATCTCAATGGTTTCACATTCATCATTAATCTAGATCATCACAATATAATTTGGAAATATTTCATATCATTTCTACGAAATATTCACAAGATATACAAAATATACACACTTTCCACCAAAACATAATTCACCCAAAACTTCAAATCTTCAACCTACATATTCATAACCTATTTCCATCTTCCAATTTCATCAACCATAATCATAATTTACATCTTAACAACTTCATTTCCATAATATCACAAAATTATTCTAAGGTGACATAATCTTCTACATTCCAACTTCAACCAAAATTCATTCAACTTTCATTCCCAATATAATTTCCATCATAACCACAACTAGAATACAACATAAAATTCAACTCATATCATATATACAACAATATACACACACGGCTACATACACTATATTTCATACCCACTTTGAAATCTTCCATTTTTCCATACAATCAACTCATTCCCACATATACAACACAAACAAGACTTCATAACACAAATAAAAGGGATGAATTCTTACCGTTTTTCCTAATCTTCTTCACTTGAATATATGATCAAATTGAGGAACCAAGTGCTCCTTCTTCCAAAACAACTACACCAAGTTGTAGAGGGACCTTGAATTAGTAGGAATTCAACAAGAAAATAATTTTAGAGGCAAGATTTTGGGGGTTGATTTTTCTATGGCCAAACCCGAAATTGGCTTGAGTTGTTGTTCTTGAACCCTCTATAGGATAACGACTACTATATATTATTAGCACATGGAAAATTTAATTAGGACCATGGGTTTGGGCCATTGTTGGCCGGCCACCCCTTTGAGTTGGGCCCAAATTTTGCTTTTCATTTTTTTGGGCCAACTCGGTTGGTCCCGAGTTGGGCCTAGCCCACTGACCTTTCGACCTTAAAACGTTCATATCTCCTTGTATCGACGTCACCTTGGAAACCACGGCTTATGGATGGAAAGCTAATTCAATTATCTACAACTTCTATTTCTTGGTATTTTTCGAAATTCCAAACTTATAATACCGTGTTTGCCCCTCAAAGTCAGGTCACCCGAAAACATTTTCTTAAAAATATTCGTTTGGAGGGCTTCCACTTTGATTTGGCCCAAGGGTACTTCATGAGTTGTGTTTAACTTTACATATGTGATTCATATGACTTTTTAGATGTTCCAAAAAAATCTCGGTGTGTGGGCCCCACCCCAGCAGATACTCCGAGATTCAAAAATACGGGATATAACATAAACCTTCCATAACATAAAAAGGATAGAATCCTTACCTTTTCTTCAATTTTTCACTTGCCACAAAAGTAGTTTTCTCGCTTAAATAACTATACCACGTTGAAGAGGGTCTTGAACTTAGCAAGAATACTAGAAAATTATGATTTTTGGATCAAAGGTTGATGTGCTAAAATTTTTCCTCTCTTTCTCTCCCTTGGCCGAACTCTTCTTGCTCTCACTCTCTCTCTCTCTTTTGTTTTGTCTTGAATGTTCTAGTGTGTTGAAGACTAGTGGCCCCTTCCTTGTATTTATTACTTGGATTAAATCTATCACATGGGCTTGGGCCATTTACCCTTCTATGGCCGGCCACTCACACCCATTGGGCCATTTTGTTTTTGACTTTTTCCTAGCCCAATTACTTCGTTAATATTTTGTAATTCACGAAACTAATTTCCAAAATTCCAATTTTTCCCTTAGCCTTCCTCGATATTTCCGCATCAATATTTTTCATAAACAACATATATATTAAATAAGATCAAAATGTTGCCTTATCACTTATTAGTCACAATTATTTCAATTTATCTGAATTTGCAAAATTACGGGATATAACATCTTCACCCCCTTTAGAACATTCGTCCTCGAATGTTAAACTAGTCTTATAGGGTCTTGCAAGAATTTTGGGGGAGTTTCTTTTTATGGACAGCACATATAATTTATTCACCAATCAATATAACCAGTTTAAGGAATTTAAATTACCTGTAGACATAGGAAACAAGTGAGGATACTTCTTCTTCATCTCGTCCTCCGCTTCCCAGGTCATTTCCTCTCGGTTTTTGTTCCGTCACAAGACTTTAACAGAAGGTCCATCTTTGGTGCGCAATCTTCTCACCTGACGATCCAAGATGGCTACAGGCTGTTCTTCATAGGACAGTTCCTCTGTTACTTGGATATCTTCTATAGGAAATACTCTGGAAGGGTCACCAATACACTTACGGAGCATTGATACATGAAATACCGGATGTACTGCTTCCAGATCGGATGGTAAGTCTAGCTCGTAGGCGACCTTGCCTATCTTTCGAACAATCTGATAAGGTCCAATATATCTCGGACTGAGCTTTCCTTTTCTGCCGAATCGCATTACACCTTTCATAGGTGATACTTTCAGAAATACCCAATCGCCCATCCGGAATTCTAAAGGTCGACGTCGTTTATCTGCATATGATTTCTATCGACTCTGGGCTGCTAATAACCGTTCCCGAATGAGATTCACCCACATCAAACCAACCAATCGGAGATCTGCATTTCCTACCATATAGGGCTTCATACGGTGCCATCTGGATGCTGGAATGATAGCTATTATTATAAGCAAATTCAATAAGCGGCAAATGATCATCCCAGCAACCCCTGAAATCAATAACACAGGTCCGTAGCATATCTTCCAGCGTCTGAATAGTACGTTGGGCCTGCCCGTCAGACTGAGGATGGAATGCTGTACTAAGACTCACCTGGGTCCCTAACCCATCCTGAAATGATCTCCATAAGTTAGCTGTAAACTGTGCACCTCTGTCGGAAATAATTGATGTAGGAACTCCGTGAAGCCTTACTATCTCTTTAATGTACAACTGGGCATAATCCTCAGCCGAATAAGTGGTCCTGACCGGAAGAAAATGGGTTGATTTTGTCAGCCTATCAACAATAACCCATATAGAATCATATCTTCGCGGAGTGCGCGGTAAACCTGTAATGAAATCCATATTAATTATTTCCCATCTCCAAGCTGGAATTTCCATTTCCTGTAACAATCCACCGGGCTTTTGATGCTCGATCTTAACTTGCTGGCAATTTAGGCACTGAGCGACAAACTCTGCAATGTCTCTTTTCATACCGTCCCACCAATATAAACATCTGAGATCATGGTACATTTTTGTGGATCCAGGATGAACAGAATACCGAGCATAATATGCCTCCCCCATAATGTGTCGCCGCAGCCCTGCAACGTCAGGCACACATAACCTGTCTCTATATAATAATACCCCGTCAGGTGAAATTTCGAACTGGGTCTTTTCCCTATCGAGGGTTGTGCCTCTGTACTGTACCAGAATAGGATCCTCGAACTGACGTCGTTTTACTTCTTCCATAATAGATGATTCTGCAACTTCTCGAACAGAAACCCCAATATTTCCAGAATCGGCCAAACGGACTCCAAGACTGGCTAGCCGATGAATCTGACGAACTAATTCTTTCCTTTCTGGCTGCACGTCGGTCAAACTGCCCATAGACTTGCGGCTAAGTGCATCTGCTACAACATTGGCTTTTCCAAGATGATACAAAATGTCGACGTCATAGTCTTTCAATAATTCGAGCCATCTTCTCTGCCGCAAATTTAGCTCCTTTTGCTTAAAAATATACTGAAGGCTTTTGTGGTCCGTATAGATATCAACATGAACCCCATATAAGTAATGCCGCCATATCTTCAAAGCATGAATTACCGTGGCTAATTCCAGATCATGAATATGATAATTTCTCTCATGCGGTCTGAGCTGCCGGGAAGCATAGGCTATAACTCGACCATGCTGCATTAGTACACAACCTATCCCACTACCGGAAGCATCACAATAGATAACATACCCATCTGGCCCCTCGGGAAGAGTTAGAACCGGAGCTATAATCAACTTTTCCTTCAGCAACTGGAAGCTGCGTTCACAAGCATCGGTCCACTTGAATTTCGCTGCCTTTTGAGTTAACTTCGTTAATGGTGCTGCAATAGAAGCAAAATTCTCCACAAATATCCTGTAATATCTTGCTAATCCCAGAAAACTGCGTACCTGTGTTGGTGTTGTAGGCCTAGGCCAATTCTGTACAGCCTCGATCTTCTGTGTATCGACCCGAATACCATCTGCTCCGACGATATGCCCCAAGAATGCCATTGAGGTTAACCAGAATTCACACTTGGAGAACTTAGCATATAATTTCTATTGCCGAAGTGTGCCAAGTACTGTCCTCAGATAATCTGAATGCTCCTCTGCTGATCGGGAATAAACCAGAATATCATCAATAAATACGATCACAAACATGTCTAAAAACGACCTGAATACCCGATTCATCAAATCCATAAACACTGCTGGCGCATTAGTTAGCCCAAAAGACATCACCCTGAACTCATAATGCCCGTATAGGGTCCTGAAAGCAGTCTTCGGAATATCTGCCTCTCGTACCCGCACCTGATGATAACCCGAGCGCAAGTCTATCTTCGAAAAATATTTTGCACCCTGCAACTGATCAAATAAATCATCAATCCGGGGAAGGGGATATTTATTCTTTATAGTCACCTTATTCAGTTGTCTGTAATCAATGCACATCCGCAGCGACACGTCTTTCTTTCTTACAAACAATACCGGTGCTCCCCAGGGGGACGTACTGGGTCTGATGAAGCCTTTTTCTAATAGATCTTTCAGCTGCTCCTTCAATTCTTTCAATTCTGCAGGTGTCATTCTGTAAGGAGGAATAGATATAGGCTGAGTATCTGGCAGCACATCTATCGTGAACTCGATCTCCCGTTCAGGTGGAAGACCTGGAAGCTCATCCGGAAATACATCTGGAAATTCATTGACAACCGGGACTGACTAGAGAGTAGGTGTTTCTGCTTTAATATCATGCACACGAACCAAATGATAAATATACCCTTTCTGAATCATTTTCCTGGCCTTAAGGTATGAAATAAACTTACCCCTCGGCGATGCTGTATTTCCTGCCCATTCTATAACTGGTTCCCCTGGAAACTGGAAGCGAACTACCTTTTTCTGACAGTCAACATTAGCATAACAAGAGGCTAACCAATCCATGCCCATGATAATATCGAATTCCATCATATCTAATTCTACCAAATCGACCTTGGTGCAACGGCCACATATAATCACTGAACAATCCTTATATACCTGCCTCACTATAATAAAGTCCCCGACCAGTGTAGCTATCTCGAACGACTCTATAGGTTCAGGTGTTATCCCAATTTTACTAGCGACGAGGGGAGAAATATATGATAAAGTAGAATCTGGGTCGATCAATGCATATATAGCTTGAGAGAAAACCAATAATGTACCTGTAACTACATTTGGCGACGCCTCCTGATCCTGTCGGCTAGCCAAGGCATATATGCGATTCGAAGGACCGCTAGAATTAGAAACCCCGCCACGGCCTCTACCGCGGCCCGCTGGTGCTAGCATACCCCGCCCCATAGGGTGCATAGCAACAGAAGTGGAAGATGAACCAGCAGCTGATCCCGTCGGCTGAGCTGCACCACCAGAACCACCCGCCAACGGACAATATCTCATAATATGGCCTTGGCGGCCACAAGAAAAACAGGCACCCGTAGGTAGATAAAACTCTCCTGGGTGAGACCTCCCACAATAAGAACATCGAGGCATAGGCGACCTCGCCTGGCTGGAACCTCTTCTCACCTGCGAACCTGAGGCTCTGGAACTCTGGCCTGCCCCTAAGTGCCCTGCACCATCAAATCGTCTGCCTGTAGACTGTGAATGTGCACTCCGGCCTGACTGAGGAGAATATCTGCTATACTGCTGCTGAGGCTGCCCGCCTCGAGACTCCCCAGAATAACCAGCTGACCTAGCCCTCTTGGGTTGCCTCATGTCATGGTCTCTATCGGGCTGACGCCCTCTGTGCCGGTCCTCCATCCCTTGTGCATATGCCTGTAACCGGGAAATGTCCATACCAGTCTGCGATGCCATCGCCATACAACTATCAACCAAGTAATGATCCAAATCCATCACGTACCGGTGCATCTTGTCGGCCATATCAGCTACACTGGTGGGCGCATATCTGGCCAGAGAATCAAACTCTAAGCTGTACTCTCGGACACTCCTACCTCAATGCCTCAGCTGTAAAAATCTGTCAACTCGCGCCCGCCGCAACTCTAGAGGCAAAAAGTGGCTGAGAAAAGCTGCTGTAAACTCATCCCACACAGCTGGAGGAGCATCCTCGCCTCTGGACAGCTCCCAAGACTCGTACTAATTAATCGCTATGTCTCGCAATCTATGTGAAGCCAACTCGACAGACTCAGTCTCAGAAGCCCTGACCAGTCTCAGTGTGCGCTGCATCCGTCGAATGAAATCCTAAGGGTCCTCCTCGGGCTTAGACCGGTAGAACTCTGGGGGATTACATGTCAAGAAATCACGGACCCTCAAACTGTCACGTCTTTCACCATCATCGCCCCCTAGCCCGCGTCTGCGAGCCTGTCCTGCTACTAATGTCGTCAATAACTGCACAGCGTCCCTCATCGCTCTATCCTCCGCCCCTGGCTAAGGAGCTGGAGGCTCGGGCGCTGGAGCCTCTGGAGCTAATGGTAGAGCCGCCCCCTGATCCATGGTGGAAGCGGCTGCTGCTCCAGGTTCCTCCAATGGTGGGGGTGTAGCAGAACCCTCTGACTGGGGTGCAATATCGGGTATAGTCTGAGCACGAGCCCGAGTGACTCTCTGTATCTGGTTGGTCTCTCCTGCCACCGCTTTGCCCTTCTTGGCCGCCGTCGTCTTCATCGGAGGCATCACTGTAAACATGACAATCGGTCAGAAAGAAATCATCCTAATAGCATAGCTCTATCGCACGATCTAAGATCCAAAGAAAGGTAACACCCTAAATGTCCTGTAGCCTCATGTTTATAGATGTGGTGCACAACACACCGATAAACAAGACTCTACTAGACACGGCCTGTAGACATTCCGAGGAAAAACCGCTCTGATACGACTTTTGTCACGACCCAGCCCCGTGGGCCGTGACTAGTGCCCTAACTGGACACCCATACAGACTTGCTTACCAGATTGACATATCAAAGACTTATTCAAATTTAACATACGTTATTTATACGGATACTGTGAAACATACGTCATCTTAAGCGGTCACCTCTAACAGAAAGATCATACCAAAGGCCGGCAGGCTGGCGGAAAACACATTGCCCGAATATACATACATATACAAACATGTGGGCCGTTTTGGCCATAATAGCAAACGGGACCGCTTAAGGCACAAATCACAGACATAATCGAACAAACACGACCCATGACCCACATATATGTCTACAGGCCTTTACAAACCATAACAGAAACATATGACGGGATAGGGCCCCGCCGTACCCCCAAATAGTCATATATACAGAAACATGTATAACAAAAGATATGTACCAAAAATATGAGCTCCGGATCAAAGAAGTACTCCAAATAGCAGAATAAGTGTCCTACACTGGCGGGTCACCTAAACGAACGTTTGTACCTGCGGGCATGAAACGCAGTCCCCGAAGAAAGAGGGTCAGTACGAAATATCTACTGAGTATGTAAAGCATGAAATACAGTAATCCGAATCATAACTGAAGTGAGGAGTACAAAAAATGGATACAGAATTAGTATATCAAAACCTGTGCTGAAAATATAAATAATGCAAATAAAAATCATGGATAGGGCTCAAGAACGTGGTCACCACTCCAACGCTGGCGCCACAACACATCATACTCCTGAAGGTTTCAAATCTCCGTACAATCCCCGAACATATCGTTTCATCATAACATATCACAACATCAGAACACATCATATGCCATATCACATCATAACGCCGTATATATGCGGTACCCGGCCCTATGGCGAAGTCTCTGGAACCGTAACACATCATACTGCCGAATATAACATAGTGCGCACGATCACAAAACCGGCCCGGGATCCGGCGAACGATATCATAGTAGTATGCACGAGCGAAGTAGTGAGGAAACCATATGCATATAAGTACATAAATAAATTTCAAAACTCGATGGACAAATTTATTTACCGACATCTGAAGGCTCAAAAATAAGATTCGGGTCAATCGGAATTAGTATAAGAAAGTAACGAGCTTTTGAAGTACAGAACCTTCTAAAAATATTTCATAAGCCATACTTGGAAATTCAAGTATCATTCATATTAGAAAACTTTCGAACATCATTATGGATCACATATTCATATTAGGAAACTTTCGAATAACATTATGGATCAAATCAAATGGAGACTTTTGGACCATATTTACGTACCAAAATATTCATCAAAGACTTAGTCCTCTCGATTTTTCTTTCGAACAACATTCGGAAACATAACAACTAGAGTCTTCGAATATCACAAATATGTATCAAGCCATATGAAATAGCTTATGGAAGTCAAAGATGTTAGCCATCCTAGTGGCTCTAAGAGTAGGATTTTCTTTATAAGCATACATATACATTTTTGTTCATTTCAAAAGGGTCATGCCAAAAGAAGGAAAGGTAGGCTTTACATACCTCGATCGCTCACTAACCAAATCCCGACTCAAGTCTCGGGCTCTCCAATATCTACAATAACGTTATCAATTACCAAACATTAGCTACAAGTACTTAGAAATTCAATTCTAACTAGTACTTGTCTTCAGAAATTTCGGCAGCATCTCCCCTGTAAATTCAACATCCCCAAGAATTTAACTCGGCCAAATTCATCAACAACCATACCAACAATACCAACAACCATACCAATAACATCAAGAATCAATTTAAAGCGCATTCTAATATTAGTAACCTTCTATCTCTACGTAGCTTATCACATTCAATTTAACTACGTATTTTCAAGCAAATATCAACGCTCACATATTCATTACTAATCCAAGATCATTCAAATACAATTCAAAAGCATTTCAAACAATCTACAAAATATTCAAACAATCCCACCAACATCATATTCCACCCGAAATCTCCACAAATGCAACAAGGCTACAACGTCGCATTTTCTTCTTCCAATTTCATCAACAACAACAATTCACACTTTAGCAACTCCATTTCCATAATTACATAAAAACTATATTAAAATCACATAATTTCCTACAACAACTTACAACCAATTTTCATGCCAACTTGAACCATTAGTCTTCCATTTACATCACAAGGCCACAACAACACAATTAACATACTAAATAAATTTAATTCATCTTCCTTCACCCATAGGAACCACATGGCCACACATACACAACACACCCACACGGCCCACACATAACACACGACATTTCCATGATTTTCATTCAATTCTACTCACTACAACATATATATAAACCTTTCATAACATAAAAAGGATAGAATCCTTACCTTTTCTTCAATTTTCCACTTGCCACAAAAGTAGTTTTTTCGCTTAAATAACTATACCACGTTGAAGAGGGTCTTGAACTTAGCAAGAATACTAGAAAATTATGATTTTTGGATCAAATGTTGATGGGCTAAAATTTTTCCTCTCTTTCTCTCCCTTGGCCGCACTCTTCTTGCTCTCACTCTCTCTCTTTTGTTTTTTATTGAATGTTCTAGTGTGTTGAAGACTAGTGGCCCCTTCCTTTTATTTATTACTTGGATTAAATCTATCACATGGGCTTGGGCCATTTGCCCTTATATGGCCGGCCATTTACACCCATTGGGCCATTTTTGTTTTTTGACTTTTTCCTAGCCCAATTACTTGGTTAATATTTTGTAATTCACGAAACTAATTTCCAAAACTCCAATTTTGCCCTTAGCCTTCCTCGATATTTCCGCATCAATATTTTTCATAAACAACATATATATTAAATAAGATCAAAATGTTCCCTTATCTCTTATTAGTCACAATTATTTCAATTTATCCGAATGTGCAAAATTACGGGATATAACACTTATCATGCGGCGACAAGAATTTCTCATTAAGCGCCACATGAACCAATTCACCTCATATGGTCTCCAATTGTCGCTTCTTGGTTGTTATTACATTCTTATCATACAATCTTCATCCCGAACTGGGTTCTCGAATTTTTGTTCAGCGTGTTTGCGCCATGTGGTGGCGCGTTCGCGCTGTTTTGGGCCCTTGGCCTTCTGCGCGTTCGCGCCACTCCCTGGTGCGTTCGCGCAGACCAATTTCCTGCTCTGCAGTCCAGCTTGTTTTGTCCGTATCTCCTTACCCCGATGTCCGATTGAGGAGCCGTTTGTTCCATTGGAAACTATAATTCCCGAGCTTCTCTTTAGACTTTTGTTTTACTTCAAAACTCTTAATAAACTAAAACATATTATTCCTTCCATTTGGACCAAAATTTCCGTATCATACCCTGCTTAACTTTCCTTTAAAGCCTCGGAAGCTTAACCTCCTTAATCCTCGCGTAACTTTACTCTTCATTTGGCCCATACCAAGCTTTCTACAGTTTTGATAACGTGAAATTTTTCCCGGGGTGTAACATCAGCGGACCTTGGGTGGAAAATAGTGGCGAATGAAAGAATCTACGAACTCTTGCCAAACTGGAGGAGGCGCATTCTCTCCTCTTGATAACACCCAATTGTTGTACCATAACACCGCCACATCCTGGAGTCTATAGGATGCCAACTCCACGGATTCAGTTTCAGAGGCATGGACAATCTTCAATGTCCTCAATATTTCATCAATAAAACTTTGTGGGTCTTCCTCCGGCTTTGACCCGAAGAATTCCGGGGGATTTAGACTCATAAAATCACGGGCCTTTGTACTTGCTGCCCGGTCACTTGAAGCCACATTTTGTCGTTGTGCTTGTGCGGTAACTAATTGGGTCAATAACTGAATAGCCTCGGTCATTTGTTGTCCCGTAGCAGCTGGCGGAGTAATTGGAGCTGGGGATCCTCCTTGCTCTTCCACATTAGGCGGGGTAGGAGAAGTATTTGACAAGGCCTCGTCGTGCGATTCGCCTTCCTCTATATTCATCGGAGGCTCTCTTTCTGCCCGCCTCTTTGTTGTAATCTTGCCCTTCTGGGCGACTGTAGCCTTTCCCTTTGGCGGCATTCTGAATCATAACACACTATTAGAGAAGATAACATCTTATACACGGCTCTATCGCACGATCTCATAGAAGAAAGATGGTCATTTTCCTAAATTCCCCGTAGCCCCTTGTTTATTGATGTGGCGCGCTACACACCATAAACAAGACTCTATTAGACACGGCTCGTAGACACTTCCTAGGACCGAACTGCTCTGATACCACATTTGTCACTACCCAGCTAGGGGCCGTGACGGGTACCCGGGGCTAACCACCGAGCACCGCTTGTGCCATCACTTATTAAGCTTATTTAGCAATCGTTTATCCGATTCATGCTTAATTTATAATAAAAATCCATTTTTATTTAGAAACGAAATGCTTTTATACATACGAGCCCTTAGGCTAGCAAATTAATACACACACACACACACACACACACACACACACACACATATATATATATATATATATATATATATATATATATATATATATACACACACACACCCACATAATGACCATGCCATGAAACCACACGACCTACATCGACTATCTACGAGCCTCTAAGAGATGACATCTACAACTGTACACAAAAGAATCATCATAGGCATCTCCGGGACAATGGAGGGCTTTCGGTCAGCTAGCAGCCTCTAAGAATCCGGAGCAATATCTCCCCCCTGTCTACCTGTGGGCATGAACACAGTGTCCAAAGAAAAAGGGCGTCAGTACGAATATTGTACTGAGTATGTAAGGCAGGAATGAAATAGACAAACATAATAGAAAGATCATGAGTCATGGGACAAAGATATAACCTGCACAAATGTCATAGGCAATCGTATTACTATCATATTTCACATTTTACACAATCATAGTACACAGGTTATGACATCCCATACATCATCACGTACGTCATCATATACATCATCACATCATAATCTGTATCGTTACCCGCGTTCGGGTAACCCTTACATGTCGCCCACTAGTGGTGATTATGCCCGGCCCTCTCGGCTCGGTGTAAACATCGCAGCCCGCATTAGCGGTGACCTGCCCGACCATATAGGCGCGGTGGAATCATACGCAGCCCGCATTAGCGGTGACATGCCCGGCCATATAGGCAAGGTGGAATCTTATCATCACAACATCAATCATAACACATCATTATTATACATCTAAAACCATAGCATCATGTTATCATTTCTTAGTGTTCCATGTATCCCATAGTGTTACAAGTTAGCATTATTTATCATCTTATTGTCATAACATGCAATAGCATTAAGAGCATTCATTAGGCTTTAAGACAACCATACTATGTCGGGGTGACGTAAGGTCGTGAACCCCTGATTGTATTATGGACATTTATGAATATCATGCCTCGCCTTGAAGGGAATAAAACATAAGGCGAGTGTTAACAATAATAACATCATTAGCATTGTAGGAACATCATGCCCCAATTTCTTGAGTCTCTAGACTATAGCTCATTGTCATCACTATCATGCTCATAGGGGATTTAATATATAGAAGGACTCTTAAGCTTCATCTTATAGAAGGATTTGTGGAAAGTTTGAAGGATTCATGCCTTTTGAAAGAAGAGTTAAGCCTCACATACCTTGGTCGTTTAAGCAATTTAGTGTTTGCTTATTCTCCTTCAATGTCACGCCTCTACCTTCAAAAAGAGGATTCGTACGATCGTTAGTTAACCAACCATAAGAACGCACTACTATTTCTAGAGAAAATTGGGCAGCACTTCCTTTGTCTATACTACTTTTCCCGTATTCCATATCAACTCCCAATCCCCCACAATAACAATCACAATATAGCAAATCACAATTATCATTCATATACAATGGCCATGATCCACCATTTCTCTTCATTTTTCCCCACATTTATGGTTTTGGGTTCGCTATCTTATTTTCCCTTGTATCACACTTATCTCATGGTCTACATGTAATTTATAACATATTCATACTCATAACACATTAACATTCATGATTCAATTCAACTACCACTCACTCATGACACTATTCACTCTTGAATGACCCATTTGCTATGTTCTTCTACAATTCGGGTATCTTAACCTTCCAATACCTTAACCAACATAAAATGGTCATGAAACTTACCTTGGATGATGGTTGAACAAGTCTTGAGTGGATTTCTCCCTCTTTCACCAAAACCATATCTCACCTCTCTTGGTTTCCTTTGAAGAAGATGAGCCTTACTTGAGTTTCATACACTTTGATTCATGGATTATGTGTTATTGATCTTAGTTTCCCTTGGATTTCTCTTGTAGTAGAAGAGTAGAGAGTCTTCTAGATGGTTCTTGAAGAGTGGAGAGTGAATGAAATGAAAAATGAAATGAAAGAGTCCCATATATTAAAATACCAAAAGCTGGCCGACCATCTTTATATGGACCAACATACGGTCCGTATAATATTTACTGACCGTATGTTGGGACCGTATATTTGGTCCAGTGAACCTTGGTGTTCTGGGCTAGATCTACGGACTGGACATACGGTCCGTATATATTATACGGCCAGTATGTCTGGCCGTATGTTGTCTAGTTCTCCGGAACTTGTTTTCGTCGACTCGTTTGATCTCCGATCCTTGTGGAACCTTCTTAACACTTGTTTAACACTTCAATACCTATCTAAAGGACGTTATTTCTTATCCCTAAGACCTTATTATGCCATCACCAAATCGTTGCTTGTTATTCTTATCCGATACACCACGTATGATTCATTTTCCTTAGAAACTTTCTTTCCTTGCATTGTATGCCTTTAGAATCTCGTCGAGGGTCATCTAATACTCTTTATTGCTTGTCAAAACATTGCATACGCTACGCTCTTGGTTAGCTTATTCACTGTACATATACGGGGGATTTTCCAAGGTGTAACAAATATGAATATGATATGACCATGTATATGAATGTGAATAAGGGTATGTATACGAATACGAGCACAAATATGGTACGGGTAATATGGTGGAATACGGATAGTGATGTATGTACACAAATACGTATTAGCAATGGAAAGTTCCTATGAAAGGCAAGTAAGTGCATATGACGATGATATTGCCATCTCCCATCCTATGCTATTTCTTATGTTGCTATCTATGCTTCTATATTGATATTGACTATGCTTTACATACTCAGTACATTCTTCGTACAGACGTCCATTTGTTCGTGGACGTTGCGTCATGCCCGCAGGTGCACAGGGAGACCGGCTTGATCCATAGCGATATTCTCAGAGACCACCTAGCAGAGCTCCATTTCATTCGGAGACATAACTTTTGGGTACTCATTCTTTTGTGTACATAATTATGGGCACAGTGGGGTCATGTCCCGCTCATGTCATATGTTATACTCTTCTTAGAGGATCGTAGTAACTTGTATATGGTTAGATATGTCGGGCCTTGTCGGTCTATATTTTTGTATGTCTGGCCTTGTCGGCCTATATTTTTGTATGTCATTTTGTTAGCCTTGCCGGTTCATGTACATTGATGTGGCATAGATGTCAATTATGATTTAAAGGCATTGTCGTCCGATGGGACTTGCATGATGAATGAATAGAATTATGCGTTTAATCATGTGGCTTACCTAGGTGTAAGCATAAGTGTAAGATAAGGGGTGCCCGGGTGGGTTAGCACCGGGTGCTCGTCGCGGCCCTCTAGACGGGTCATGACACCTAATTACGAATACCAAAACAAGAAACTAGATAATCCAACATTCAAACCAAAAGTATCCAAACATTAAGTCAAAACAAAGCTAACCAAGACCAAAATAAATTATCCCAACGATATCCAAACAAAATCAAATAAACCTAATATAAATTCTTTTAGCAGCAAAGCCCGACATGGGAAACCATAACGCCATCGTAAAAGAGGGGAGGGGGGGGGGGAGGAAGGAACCTCTAATCATCCATCTTGCTCAAGGAGTCATTATCGTCCGAGCTGCCAGCTGCCTCTACCTGTCTAGCTGTACCACCAACCTCCCGAGACACCTCCAAGAAGGAGTACCTATCAGGGTCATCATCATCTCCTATGCGGATCGGCGCATTAGGATACATGATGCCCCACACTCACTTGACTCCTCTCCAAGTCTGAATGCGCACCTTGTCCCGAGATTTGTTCCTTGTTACCTCGGCATCGAACTCCTCCCAAAGTTTCCCATGGTTTGTGGCCAAAGTAGTGTAGGCTGTCAGCAAGGAAGAAAGTCACTCGCCCATGGTCTTTTAGGTCTTGAAGTAACCCCTCATCTCCTCCTTCGTGACAAGGGCTGTAGCATCTCCCGACGAACTAGAACCCTCTGAGAATATAGAAAACTTGTGGAACATGCCCTTCATCTCATTGAAGCGCTAGTTTATATGCTCAAAAGGCCCTTGAAGACGGGGAACCTTAGCCCCGGTCTCCTGAACGCCCTCATTCCTGGCCTCATCATCAGCTCCAGCCCCACTACCTCCCTCTTCAATATCACCTACTTTTCTCTTCTTCCTACTCTCCCTACTAAAAAATGCAGTGCCCCAGCCCTTCACAGGTGGGTGAGAAAAATTATAACAAGGGACCCAGTCATCTGACTCGTTCTCCCTCGGCACCTTAAACCTTTTGCATAACGAAGTGATTAGTGAAGGAAACATCAAACTTGCAGCCTCGTCTCGCAAAAACTCCCTTTACTCGGCCACAACTTGAGAGCCTACATTCATCGGAATATCAGCAAGGACACAGGCGATCACCAAGGCCCGTGAAAAGGTCACATCACGAACATTCTTACACGGTCGACTCCTACGGGAGACAATATTTGTCACGACCCGGCTAGGGGGCCGCGACGAGCACCCGGTGTTACCCCACCCGGGCACCCCCTTATCGTACATAACATAACATCTAGGTGAACCATAAGTCAATTCGTGCTTTTCTTATCGTTAATCATATTGATCCCATTAGACGACCATCATCATTTAACATATCATAGGCATCTATGCCACATCATAAGTACAAGGCCGCCAACAAAAGATATACAAAACATGGGCCGACATGGCCAAACATCTCTACCCACATACACATGACTACGAGCCTCTAAGAGTATGACATATCACATTAGCGGGACAGGACCCCGCTATGCCCATAATTATATACACAAAAGAATGAGTAACCAAAAGCTGCGGCTCCAAAAGAAATGGAGCTCTGCTATGCAATCTCTGGATAAGCAGCTATGGATCAAGTCTGTCTCCCTGTGCACCTGCGGGCATGACGCAGCGTCCACAAACAAAAGGACGTCAGTACGAAGAATGTACTGAGTATGTAAAGCATGATTAACATCAATATAGAAGCATCATAGACAATATATGAAGTGGCATAGGAGGGAAGACAATAATATCATCATCATGGCACTTACCTGCCTTTCATAGGAACTTTCCATTTCTCATGCGTATTTCATAATAGTGCTCATATTCGTATACATGCCCCTATTCGCATTCATATACATAGTCTTTTCACATTCATATTCATATTATATGCATAGCCATACACTTATATACATACATAGCGTGCCCGACCATAAGGTTCGGTGTTTCATACGTACTTAGCCAACCAAGGCTCAATGTTATTTCTACCTGGCCTTACCAAGGCTTCAGGGTTATCCGTACCATCTGCAGACGTGTGCGCGCGTTACGTAATTATATACATACATACATATATACATCCATATACCTATATTCTACCCGGCATTATAAGATCGGGGTGACATTATAGCCCTTCATAGGCACATGTGAATATAATAGCCCGTAGGCACCTTTAGCATCATTATTATTATCATCATTATCACTATCATCATCGTTTTCGCTACATCTCTATCTTATGTTTACTCGTCAATGGGGTGCGTAGTACATTCGTAGCACGTATCAAGGGTCGTGAGCTTATGAGCTCGGAGTGTCAATCACTTGAATACCACATACTCGTATAGAGGATTTAAGAGTTTGGCCAAGGAACCATGTCTTATGAAAGAAGGGTTAGCCTTACATACCTTTTCGTCGGACTATTCTACACTTGCACGCTTCCTTCCAATGCTAGCGTCTATACCTTCATTAATATCATAACAATGGCCATTAGTCATTCACGTTATCCACATTATTTAGATTCCTTAATTTGCCTCTAATTCACCCATATTCATGGTCATAACATCCAACTTCGTCCATTCGTCTAAAGTGTCTAGTTCATGATCTTAGTACCATTTATAATGCATTCATATAACAACACAACAACATTCATGATTCAATTCCAACTATTCCACACAATGTCACTATTTATCATTCATGACCTACTTGACCATATTTTATACAATCCATGTATTCCAACTCGTCAATACCTTAAACATCATGTAAAAATCATGAATCTTACCTTAGAAGTTGTAGGAACAAGCTTTGGTTAATAATACTCCACTTTGAGCAAAACCCTAGTTTTTCTCCATTTGCATTTCTTGACTTGAATGGTATTTAATGGCTTGCTTACACTTGATTCACTTGTTTATGTTGTTGGTGACTTATAATCTTTGAAAACTTATGAAATAAATGTAGAGAGATGATTCTAGAGAGAAGTGGTGTAATGTAGAAATGAGATAAAACAAGTCTTGATCCTCATATTTAATGAATTGAAAAATCTGTGCTGGGTGAACAGTGGTCATCCATGGAGGTTTACGGTCCGTATTTCAGTTTACGGACCGTCCCTCGTGGTCGTCTTTAAGCTTAAGCAGAATAAGAAACTTAAGGGTGCATGCATGATGATTTACGACCATGGTTTACGGGCAGTAAATCACTTTACGGTCCATTCACCAGGTCGTATTTATCCATTTCCTCGGCTGGCAGAAAGTTGAAGCCTTGCTTGGCAGTTTACGACTGCCAGTTTACGGACCGTATCGCAATTTACGGTCCGTATTTTGCAATTTACGACCACTGGGTAGTTGCAATTCTGCAACTTCCCATATTTCTTAGACTTCTCATTTTAATCACCCCCGTCCATGCACATGCATTGCTCACCTTGTATCTCATATTAACTTAGCCAACTTCCTCGTGTCACATCGGATACTTTCGAAATCTCGCCTAAGGTCATCAAACGTCGTTTCTTGCTCATGGACATCATGCACTCATATTAATCACTAGTTCATTCTCTTGCGTACCAACGAAAAATTTTCCGAGGTGTAACATTCTCCCCCCCTTAAGAAGATTCGTCCTCGAATGTTAAAGTCTTCGGGGATTCTATAAAAATTTCACCAGATTTTCTCCTACATTATGGCACTGCCACCCTGCCACAACAGCCCATAATATCGATGCCACACAGGGCCACTACATAATAACATAAAAATTGGCCACACACGACCCAAAAGCATAAAAGGAAAACATGCATACCTTATGATCTCGACGTCTCATTTTGTACTTCTTCCAAGGGTTGAAATAGATGTGGGTATTTGGATCGCATACTCTCTTCTGCTTCCCACGTCATTTCCTCTCGATTGTTGTTCCTCCATAAGACCTTAACTGAGGCCACTTCTTTGTTTCTAAGTCTCCGTACTTGCCTATCTAGTATGACAATGGGTATCTCTTCATAAGTCAATTTCTCTGTCACTTGCACATCATTCACTGGGACGATCCTAGTAGGATCTCCAATACATTTCCGAAGCATCGAAACATGAAATACTAGATGAACTGACTCCAAGTCTGGAGGTAGATTTAACTCATAGGTCACTTTGCCTATCTTGCGTACAATTTCGTATGGCCCAATATACCGGGGACTGAGCTTCCCCTTTTTGCCAAATCTCATTACGCCCTTCATCGGCAACACTTTCAAAAATACCCAATCTTTCACTTCGAACTCTAAGTCTCTTCGACGATTATCCGCATAGGACTTTTGACGACTTTGAGCCGCTAGCAACCGATCTTGTATGAGCTTAACTTTCTCTATTTCTTGTTGGACCAAGTCTGGCCCTATCAACTTAGTTTCTCCGGTTTCAAACCACCCAATTGGGGATCTATACTTTCGCCCATATAGAGCTTCATACGGTGCCATTTGAATGCTGGAATGGTAACTATTATTGTAAGCAAATTCTATGAGTGGCAAATGATCATCCCAATTTCCTCCAAAATCTAACATACATGCTCGCAACATATCTTCAAGAGTCTAAATGGTACGTTCGGCCTGCCCATCGGTCCGTGGGTGAAACTCCGTGCTAAGGCGCACTTGTGTCCCTAAACCCTCTTGGAAATACTCCCAAAACTTAGCTATAAACTGAGTCCCTCTATCGGAGATAATAGATACTGGAACGCCATGGAGTCTCACTATCTCTTTAAGATAAAGCTTCGCATAATCTTCTGCCACATAGGTCGTCCTGACCGGTAAGAAATGAGCTGACTTTGTGAGTCTATCCACAATCACCCATATGGAATCATACTTACGTCGAGAACAGGGTAACCCTATAATGAAATCCATATTAATCACTTCCCACTTCCACGTCGGGATTTTTATAGCTTGCAACAAGCCACCCGGCTTTTGGTGCTCGATCTTCACTTGTTGACAGTTAGGACATTGAGCTACAAATTCCGCTACGTCTTTCTTCATCCCATTCCACCAATATATAGACTTAAGATCATGATACATTTTCGTCGCTCCGGGGTGAACGGAGTAACGGGAACAATGAGCTTCCCTCAATATTTGGTGACGTAGACCTACCACATCGGGAACACATAACCTGCCTCGACATCGGAGAACTCCGTCTTCCGAAATATCAAATGATGACTCCTCCTTCTGAGGGAGTGTATCTCTGTACTGCATTAGCATGGGATCCTCATATTGTCGCTCTTTTACTTCCGCTACTAGCGATGAAACTGTTGAACTCTGAATAGTAGCTCCGCTGCTACCTGAGTCCACTACTCGTACTCCTAG